>NC_138751.1:15731175-17067425 GCF_965113315.1 Podarcis vaucheri
GGTACCCTCTTTCTTAGACTCCAGCTCCCATCAACCTCAGCCAACATGTCTAATGGTCAGGAAATGATGGGAATTGGAGTCCCAATAACCATGGTCGGTGTTAAAAGCTTACTACGAGCCACACCAGTTCAGTAGCTTGTACGCCTCAAGACAGACATTGCCTTGGCTTTTAAGCATTGTTTTCCCTTTAAGGAGGAATTGTTTAATTTGCATATTTAGCCACATGAGGCTGGGGAGGGGGGTTCACACATGGGGACAGAACACGCTGTATGTCTCAGTGTGCACTTGACCATGTATATCTGTTCCGCTCTATCATTGGTGGAGCAAGGGAGACCAATTTCTGGCACTTTTTATTCTGTATATTTTAAAATGAAAAATAAATCTTTTTTTATGGGGGAAAAAGCAAAAGTTGTCCAAGTTAACTTTATGGGAACTATAGATTGTGAGCCACAATTGGCCATTTTCATTTTCATCGTTTGTATGTGTGTGTGTTTGTGTTTTTTGTTTTTCTAAGGAAGTGTGCAACATTTATTTCAAGCTGCTCTTCGGCACCATATATGTACTATTTCAGAAGGCAGAAATGTGTAAATATTCTTTCCCCCAAAATAACATATATACAAGAACATATCCCTGCAGGTTGAAAGCTAAGACAGAAAGGGATTCCCAGCCTAGCCTTCAGCCTGGCCAGCTACTTTTCTATATGCAGGTATTTTTGCTACCTGTGGGAGCATTTGCCTGGCAAGTTGGCCCAATGGCTCTGTTGAGCTGAGATACCAACTTAACGTTCAACCTCAGTGACACTTCCACTTACAAAACAGCCACTAGTTGGAGGTATAAAGTACTTGTTCATCACTGTTGCTGCTACTCAAAGTTGAGTAGTACCACTAAAATTACTGCTTGTAGCGAACAACTGTTGTTCTTAAGGTAGGTGCAAGCACACCCGTGGTAGGAATGCTCCCTGCCGAGTTTGCTTGGAGCAGGTTCTGGACTCTGTTTTTAGAGTTTGTTATCCAATGTGTATTTGCTCAAATGGTTTTTGGACCAGTTTTCTGTTTGGCATAGTGAATGCTAGCATTATGCTCAAAACAGGTCTAATTATATCTGATCAGGAGCTGTGTGCAACTCAGGTACTTGCATATCTAAATATTTACCTACTGCATGTGTTCAACCGGTTGTTCTTAAGAAATCAACAAAACTTTAAAATGCCGCTATATGGTTTCCTCTCTCAGCTGCCTTCTTGAAGTATGTGTTAAGCTAACCAGTAGTTGTCTGACTTTCCATTTCTTTTTTTGAACCTAAGTTCTCTCTTCTTCTTCTTCTATTTGCTCAAAGTGCTGTGTAATGATGTGTGGTTTTGTTTTTTAAAAAATAGGTCCCGATCTGTTAATGTTTTCCCCACGTTTCCTGCCATTGCTGTTCCAGCCCACTTCTCCTTTCTCTTAACGTTTTGACTCTACAGCAATCACTCCGGATCTGTACAGAACAGCAGAATTAGGTGGCAGAATGTGGAGCTGACAGAATGGACTTCCACTACTGCAGACTGCAAGCGTGGAATTGGCATTTACCCTGCCGGTGTAGTATCCTGCAGGTCTCATGAGGCTCATTTGAGTGTATATAGCCTTGTGTCTTCTGCAAGAGATTCTGCCAATCCAAACACCTCCCCAGCAGCTGAGCACCGGTGGTCTGTCACCCGATCTAACACAGGATGTAGGGAACTGATTTGAGGACCTCTGCATATCTTGATGGTGTCTCAGAGGAAGCCACGGTTGCATAGATGGAGAAAAGATATTCTCCCTCTCTCTCAAGAGTCTGAGAACCTAGGGCAATCTAGCAAAGGTGAATATTTGTGGAGATTCAGCAGAGGCAACAGGAAGTACTTTCCAGAGTCGAATGATGGGTTTTGCTGCTGGAGGCAGGATGGTTTCAGATTGGATGGGCGACTGTGTGAAGATTCTTGCATTGCAGGGGGGTGAACTAGATGAGGAGGGTTGCTACTGAGCTCAGGTTCTGCTTGCAATCTTCTCGTGGGCAATGTGATTACGGTTCTGAGTGAGATGGACCTCTGGTCTGAACCAGCAGAGCTGCCCTTAGGTTCCCCATCTCCTAGAAAGTAACTGTTCCCGAAAACCTAAGTACTTGAAATGAGTGCAAGAGCATACATTTATTATTGCATTTATATTCTGCTCTTTCTTCCAAGGAGCTCAGGGCAGTGTCTATGGTTCTTTTATCCTCACAACAACCCTGCGAAGGAGAGGGGATTTGAACCTGGAAGACACATCCACACCAGACATGTCAAGCGCCTTTAGGTCACTTTTAACAGTCATGGCTTCCCCCAAAGTACAGTGGTACCTCGGTTTAAGAACAGTCCGGTTTAGGAACGATTTGGTTTACAAAGTCCGCAAAATCAGAAATAGTGTCTTGGTTTGGGAACTTTACCTCGGTCTAAGAACGGAATCCGAATGGTGGAAGGGCACTGGCGATGGCAGGCCTCATTAGGGAAAGAACAGTTTTGGTTTAAGAACGGACTTCCGTAATGGATTAAGTTCGTAAACTGAGGTACCACAGTATCATGGGAACTGTAGTTTGTGGTTGTGGAGAGTTGTTAGGAGACTCCTGTTCCCTTCTCAGAACTAGAATTCCCAGAGTTCCCTTGGAAAGGAAGGCTTGATTGTTAAACCACTCTGAGGATTGGTGTGCCTTTTCAAGCTGCAGAAATGCCTCCACAGCTGGCTCTCTTTTGCCTCTCCTCATTCCGTTCCTTGTTTTGGAACATTTGTCTCTTCCCACCCCCCACCCCTGGGCTTTGACAACTCTTGATCTCGCAAGGCCCTCCCGTCCCCTCCCTTCTGGACAAGAGCTGAACTATATATATAATCCCTTTCGAACCCTGGCTGTGCTCCCAGGTTGGTGAAATGTTTACGCTGTCTGGGAATACTCCTGGTCCCAGCTGGGAAGAAGCCAAGAAGGCCTGAGAAACGGAGAGAGAAGGTCAAAAGCAGCAGTGGGCTGAGACAGTGTCTCATTAATGTTCCAGGCTGGATGGGAGCAAGAACACAGGGTGGCTGGGATTCTCTCTCTCTCTCTCTCTCACACACACAGTATTTATGTACCCTCCAAGGTTTGGAAGAGAAAACTAGGCAAGCTTTGGGCTTCCATGCAGGTTCCAAAGTACACACTTTCATGTGTGTGATGTAGCCAGAGGGGTATCAGCCCTAAGTAAACACCCATCCCAGAATCTTCACCCTGTTATCCTGAGGTACTGAACCTGCTGCTCTCCAGATGTTGAACGTCAATAATGATGATGGTGATGATGATGATTAATTACTTATACCCCGCCCATCTGGCTGGGTTTCCCTAGCCACTCTGGTCAGCTTACAGCATATACTGAAACATAACAAAACATCAAACATTAAAAACTTCCCGATACAGGGCTGCCTTCAGGTGTTTTCTAAAAGTTATGTAGTTCTTTATCTCCTTGACATCTGAAGGGAGGTTGTTCCGCAGGGCGGGTGCCACTACCGAGAAGGCCCTCTGCCTGGTTCCCTGTAACCTCGCTTCTCGCAGGGAGGGAACTGCCAGAAGGCCCTCGGAGCTGGACCTCAGTGTCCGGGATGAACAATGGGGGTGGAATTGCTACTTCAGGAATATTGGGCCGAGGCTGTTTATCAACACCAAACAGCATTGACAATGGCCAGGAACAACTGGGGGGGGGCACAGTCTCCCCAGCCTTCTTAACTTTGGGTGCATTAGGATTTGATGTGGTTACTCTTTAGGGAGAGGAAAAGGACATTCAACAAAGCCTGCAAACACGCTCCTTTGCTGAAGTTGCAACCTTTGGGTGTGGGCAAACAGACGTTCTGATAAATAAGTGTCAGAAGGGGTGTAGCTGATCTGGCGTTCTTCCAATGTGGACTACTTCCATGGCCCCTGTAGTCCAATTACATCTGATGGGTGCCATGTTTGCTACCCCTTGGCTAGATAGTGACTCTTGCCATTGAAAAATGGTTTCAGACGTGTGGATTTCACAGTCGCTATAAGCAGGGACAGTCAACCCCTGGCCCTTAAGATATTTTGGGCATATCACTCTCCTCAGCCTTGGCCATTGTGGCCAATTGTCAAGGATGATGGGAATTATAGTCTGAAAATATTGGAAGAGTACCAGGTTGATCTGGTTCACACTGAGAGGCAGATAGGAATCAGGTGTTGCCAGGGATAGCTTCTGGGACTTTACACATGCAAACCATGTGCTCTGCAATGGAGTTATAGCCACACCACCTTTGTGGAAAGGTACAGGGGTCAAAATCAATCTGCCACTAATCCTCTTGTTCCTGCCTATGTATTTGTAGAGATCAGCCAGAGGTTAAATTTTTAGACCTGAACATGTGGTGCCCTCTGGTGGAAAACAAAATGAGTAGCACACACACTACTCCTTTAACCCCGTCCTGCCCACATCTCAATACTGTACTGCTTTCAAAAGGGGGAAAGGAATCCTTTGACCAAAATAGGGTGTCTGCCTTTAGCTTTAAGACCCTGGAAACATTTTTTAAAAAAAGCAAAAAGAAATAAATACACAATTCTTTCTCAGTTTGGGAGTTTCAAACACATCTGGAAATTGAATTGGCATGGTCAAGTTCATTTGTAGCTTGCTTTTTAAGAAAGAAGAGGTTGAAGCAGACATTTAAGTCTGCTGTATCAGTTACTGACTAGTTGTTTTATTATTTCAGCTTCTATCCTCTGTTCTTTTGGGCTTAGGATGGGTTTAAAAAACCAACACTTTTGTGGGTGGGTGGGTGGGAGGAAATACTATAAATGCAAAATACACTGTTTACATAATTAAATAAAATCAAAATCTCCTGTGTCATTGGCTTGATCCTGACTTGACAGATGTTGGCCCAGCCAAGAAATGTCACATCATTTCCTAAAGGTATTCAGACTCATTGCATACATGATGATAAGCCAAAATTCTACCCACCATCAAAACAAAATGGGAAGATAAATCATTCAAATACATTGACAGGAAGCAGATGGGTAAGGCTGAACCACTGTGGGGGAGCGATGTTACCTAAATATCTGAACATTGCAAGACATCAGCATATTATCATCAGACTTTCAACTATGGCAAATCATGTGGATCTCAGAATAATTTGGGATTTTCCATCCCAAAATTTAGAATATTAGGTTTTTGTTTAAATAACAATTTTCACCAACATTTACACCTGGAAATTTTCAAATATTGCAAAATATGAAAATGGTAGAAAGGGCTCAGTTATCCAAAACCGGAGTAATCTCCCCTCTCCAGTCTTTCACCACACTATAAAGCAGAGTAAAAGGGAACTAGCAAACAACTGAGCTAAGTATTGCTGAGAGCCTTTAAATATGTTTAGGGGCATAATCAAAATGTATGTTTCTTCATTATGTAGCAAGCCTAAATGAAAATTAACTCTGTGTGTGCATGTATATGTACAATCAAGGTGTCATACACTGTATTTATATTTTGAATTCAGGAGCAATTTCTTGGTGCAGAGGAGAGAAGAGTATTGTAAACCTTTGATCCTTGACATGCAACAGGACTGTCCTTTGCTACTACTTAAAAATAAAAATGGTCACCACCTATTCTAACAAATATTTTGCAGTGTCAAAATTGCCTGAATTGAAAACATTGTTTTTTTATATAAAAAACAAACCTGTTTCTTTTCTTTGCCCGAGCAGATTCAACACTCTATCATACCAGTATTTAAAAATAAATAAATAGCCGCATATCAATGCGAGGAATAGTTATCTCTCTTACTGGCTTTTCTGACGGTGTTCTGCTAAGAGACTTTACAATTTCGTTTTCGGACGAAAGTACCGAAGTCGACTCTGGTTAGCTCAATACCACCTTTTGGGGTAGCTGCGATTTCAATTCAGTAGATTCGGGCCGAATTATTTACATGGGCCTTTTCCAAATGACAGTGCAGACTCAGAATTTCTGGGCTAACCCCCGTTACCTTCATTACAATTGTTAAATGGGTTAAATAGCAGCGATTTCGCTCTTTGTCGCGAAAGCGTCATGCGCATTTCTAAGTTTGCCATTCCGTTACGACGACTTTAGATTTCGCTCCCGCAGATTCGTCGGTACCACCTTTTTTTGGTCGTCTGGGCGCCTTCCAAACTCTCAGCAGCGGAGCAATCTTCTCTATCCCACGGTACCTAACCTGTACTAAGCACCCACCATATAAGCGTAATTCGTCTTATTTGGTTGGTCCAGCAGCGAATGTGCGAGGAAAGAATCGGGGCTAGATCTTCGCCCTCCCCATCTTTTAAGTCTAGTTGTCATTTCGAATTGAACGATTCGCCACCATCCTACGTTCGCAGAAAACACACACACACACACACAAAACCCGGAGAAGGATTAAAAAAACCAACCAACCTAATATTCTGCGGAAGCACTGGAAAACGAAGTGAAACGCGTGACCCTGTGAACGGTGGATTCCCTCCCCCTCTCACAGCCCAGTGTCGAAAGCGCAGATCAGAAAAAAACAACACGACGACGACGAAGCCGGAGAGCCGGCAAAACCGTCTCCATAGAGAGGAGGGAGGGGAGGGGTGGTGGTGAGGAGAGGAGCAGCGGTTCTCGCGAGAGCCTCGCCCGAGAGTCTCGCCCGAACGCTCTGGCCCCGCCCCCTGGTCCCTGTCGGCAGCGGCAGAGGGTTGTCACCCTTTTCCCCTTCCCTCTTTTCTTTCCCCCCCTTGTCCTCCCTTCACAGGTCGCGAGGCGAGAATAGCGGCGGGGCAGCACGAGACGCCGAGAGAGAGCGCGAGGGAGAAGAAGAGAGAGAGAGAGCTCGCTCGCTCGCGCGGGGGGAGAGGGAGGCAGCGCGCGAACGAGCGCGAGAGGCCGGACGAAGGGAGGAGAAGGAGGGGGGGCCGCCGTCGCCGCGCGTGCGCCCCCTGAGAGAAGGGAGGAGGAGGAGGAGGAGCGGGTAGGAGCAGGTGACGCGAGCGAGCGGGAGGCGGAGAGGGGAGCGCGCGAGCCCCTCCGCTGGTGAGGGGCGGCGGGGGGAGGGGGGAGGAGAACGCGCGCGAGTGACGGGTGCGTTGTGGGGGGGCGGGGCGGGGGAGGAGAAGGCCTCGCGCGGGGGGGGGGAGGGAGCAGGAGGGCGCCTTGGGTGGGCGGGGCCGGGGCACCTGAAGGGAGGGCAGAGAGCCCCCCCCAAAGGGTTGTAATTGAAGAGAGGGGTTTGGGGAGGGGGCAGTTTGTGTGGGGAGGCACGAAGCACTATGGGTGTGTTTTTTTTGGGGGGAAAGGCCTTTTTGAGAAGGGGGTCCTGGGAGGAAGGCCTCTCCTCCTCCTCTCCCTCCTCCAGCTGACCAGGCTGGGCGCCCAGGGGGTATTGGCAGGGGGTGGGGTGGGGGTGTCTGACTGAGGGTCTGAAGTTTTCTCCCCCGCCCCCGCTGGAGGCATGCATTTAGGAAGCGAAACGTCCCTCCCCAAAACAACGGGAGGAGGCGTGGTGTGGAAAGAAGGGCCCTTTGGGTGGCATCCGATGCTACAGAATAGAAGAGGAATAGAAAATTCCTATAGGGAAAGGGGCATTTTGAGGGGCAGGAGAACATCTGACGAGGGATGGTTTTTTTTGGGGGGGGTGAGAGAGAATCAAATTGTTTTGAGGGGTTCCGTTAGCAGCAAGGCAGAGTGAAACGGTCCATGGAGGGTGAGGTTGAAAGGGAAGGATGATCTGACAGGGTTTGAAGAGGGGAAGGGGGAGAAGGGAGATCTCCACCGATTGGCTGGATGGTAGAAATGGGCGATGTTGCAGAGATCTCTGTGAGGAATAGATTTTCCATATCTGCATGACTCTGTGAAAGATGAAGATGGGCAGAGAGAATGGGAGAACTGATGGATGTATTTAGGGGCCGTAGTGAGAGGGAGAGAGACAGAGAGCGCTCCCATTGACGAATGGGAACAATTAACTCAGGATGGCTTGGAGAGAAGTTGAAAAAGGTCGTGATAAATTGTAAAGCTTAGAGGTAAGGCCTTTAGAGGATAGAGGAGGAATACGAAAGTTAGGAATATTAAAATGAGCACTTACTCAAAATGGGGGGACAACAGATAAACCTTGCAATGTTTTAACTGCAAAGGAAATTAGAGGTGAAGACTCTGAGGCACAGAGAACATCTCAGAATGACAAAAACTTAGACGGGGAAAATAATTCTTAGGGCAAGCCTTTTTATCAGGAAATCTGTTGATGGGGAGGAGCCGAATATGCAGAGGAAGATGATTATTGATAAAGCTGAAGATTGGGGGGGGGGGACTTTGAGGGTAGACCCCAGTGGAAGGAGGGCTGTGGATTTCGTAATCCCACTTTGAGAATTTAATTTACAGTATGCAATCTTCCTATAGCTGGAGGCATCTGAATTCAGATTGCTTCATCTTGCTTTATTTTAGTTTTAGGGTAATGCATTGTTGCATAATTTTGGTTAATTTTTAATTTGTGAGCATAAGTAACTTTTCCTCTTAAGTAAGGAGGAATACATGTCACCAGGGGATAGAATTGGGAGTCCTGATTCCCAGCATTCCCTATTCTAACACGCCATCTGTGTTCCAAGGAAGTCTTTTTATTCTACTGCTTGAGAATGTTTCATTATGCAAATTCGTACCCATCATTTGCTTGTTTTTTTATACTCACTTTTTGTACTTTCTTCCTAGTTTCCCAAGTGTTTTGTTTCACATTATGGACTGAACCATCTCCAACCAGGCTTTATTGCGAAGGAAGAAAAAACACACAGCTGTAATAGCTTGACCACAGACGAGATAATCCACAACAGGTACAATTTAATTCTTCCTTTTACTTTCATGCATTTCCTTTGTGCTGCACTTATTTGGAGATCTATATTTCTGTTCTTATGCAATGAGCACGTTACAAGGTTAAAATTGCTGGGCTTCTCAAATGTGCATCATACTTAGAGAGGGCATGTGGTTCTGGTTATTATATTCTTCATATTCGATAGGAAGTTGAATATGAATAAGGGCAGGATAATGTATTAAATTAACATTTTTCAAATATGTAAAAGGGGCAAAAGTAACTTTGAGGTCAGACCAAGAGATTTATCAAGGTGATGCTTTTCAGGCATCAACCTCAGTTATTTCAGTTATGGCGCATTCAGGGAGTATATTATTAAAGGAGGCATATGTGTGAAAATAATTTGCACAGGGTAATTATTATAATTTTGCTTCTATGTTAGCAAAGCTGTTTGCCACCAGTGTGGCAGCTCTAAACTACTCTAAAACTAGGACTGTGTATGCTCTGTGCTTAAAAAAAAAATTCTGCTCCAAGAAAAGCTAAACTCTGGTCCCTCTATAAATTATTTGTCAGATTATTGTAATCAGTGGCCATTTGCTCCAGTTGCACAAGTTACATAATTTCTCTTATTTGGCACAATTTATTCTACTATTCATATTTTAGGCATGGGAGGAGCAAGGCTGAATATGTCTCATTTTAGTAATTCAAAATCTTATTCAGACAACTCACTAAGATTGGAGCAGGGACTGCCTGCATGCTGTCAAGCATTTCTTCATAATTGTGTATTTTTGCTATTGCTTTAAAAGAATTTATAAACTACTTAATCAAAGAATCCCTAAGCAGTGTAATGAAATAATTTAAAACTGTTACCTGTATCAAGTTTAAAATTTAAAAACAAAATTTAAAAGCAAAATGTAAAAACAGGTATATGTAACTTGTTAACATGTCCAAGTAAAATTGCTGAAACACAAATATTTTTAGCAGCTATCTAAAACAGCTCAACAAGGATACTTTATAATCACAATGGACAGAAGCTTCTTTAAAAAAAAATCTGCACTATATACCACAGCTTTTGTTCCATGCAATCTTGCAGAACTGTAGCAGGTTCACAGTCCCTGCAATAAAGCTCTGCAAATCAAATCCAGGAAACCCAATTCTGAGTATGTATGTAATTAAACTCTCTTCAAAAGTGGCCAATTTAATAAAAGTTTTATAAACAACAACAACAACAATTTATTATTTATACCCCGCCCATCTGACTGCGTTTCCCCAGCCACTCTGGGTGGCTTCCGACCAAATATTAAAAACAGTACAGCATCAAACATTAAAAACTTTCCTAAACAGTTGTCTTCTAAAAGTAAAATAGTTGCGTTCCACAGGGCAGGCACCACTACCGAGAAGGCCCTCTGCCTGGTTCCCTGTAACCTCACTTCTTGCAGCGAGGGAACTGCAAGAAGGCCATTGGCGCTGGACCTCAGTGTCTAGGCTGGATGATGGGGGTGGAGATGCTCCTTCAGGTATACAGGACCGAGGCCATTTATGGCTTTAAAGGTCAGCACCAACACTTTAAATTGTGCTCAGACCCATTGTACGGAAGCGTAAAATGGACAGCCAAATACCTTTGTGCAAGTCACTGAGCTTGTGCAATACAGTAATAGCCCTGGTGATAGTAAATGGATTATGGAGAAGAGGTGCAGTTGTTCAGGCAGTTTAATATTAAACCCTCTTCTAGTTCTGGGATATACACGCGCATCTGCTGGTGGTGACTATTCTGGGTTCAAAGGTGTCTACTTCAGAAATGGCCAGGAGTGGGCTTCTTTGTTATTGTTAACTCTTTCTCATATTAGTAATCATATTATCTAATGCACTGGTTCCATTTCTACTGCTCTAGGGTAAATGAGTCAGAATGGATCAGGAAGGTGGGGGTGACTTCCAGAAAACCCCTAACTTCCAGTGGAGAAACTACAAGCTCATCGTTGACCCAGTGCTCAAGCGGGCCCCGCACAAGGTCTACCGCTATGATGGAGTACATTTCAGCACTAATGTAAGTGGACAGATTCTTATTTGGATGGAGTTGGGGAGGATTTGTTTGAGCTGTGCTGAGAAAGTGAGGGTGGTTCTACCTTTCCTGCTGTGTAATATCCATTGGTCGTCCCAAGTACCCACTTTTTTCATTTGTGTTCTCAAGTTTTTAAACTCTCTGCTTCTCCTGCTCTGTCAGTGTACTGTGTGTGGGGTGGGTGCATTATTAATTTTTTGGCGTTCTGTTGATTCTGGGTGGACAGCAGAATCCAAGGCACTGTTGCTCAGATTGCGTGATGGGTCAGTTCTTTGCCACACAGTCCCTAGATTACTTGTTTTGTGCACCTTCTCCTCCTCCTGGTTGTCATAGGGTCCCTAACCCCAGCTTCCGTACAGATTTCTATGTCCTTGTGCATTGAGGCTCTAGAGACTGGATATTTGAACGCAGCAATCTGAATGCTTTGCAGATCTCTGAGCAGGGCTGATGCCTAAAATTTTGGTGTTGGCTTCTGAAGAATTGAAGCTGCCTTTTAGGAGGTCTAAATAAGTTCATTTCCATTTTTGGCATTGGTTGTTTTTTAACATGGAACATACAGAGTCCTGTCAGGAAACATGGCAGGTGGTTTTGTGTGCTGATGGCTACTGAGAGAACAATGGTGTGAGAGGTGAACAGGAAAAGGAAATATGCCTGTGGCTCATGGGGCAGCTACTGAGGGATTTTTGAAGGTGTAGCAGCCTCCCCAAAGGGTGGGAATGAGGAGGGGTGTTTTGACTGTAGAGGAGGCCAGGTATACCTAGGTTTATGAACTCCTTAGGCTCTTGTTTCATCTCACAGCAAGTCAGTCCCCACTTTTTCAGTGCCACTGGAATAATTGGGACTTGAGCAATTAAGACCCATTGAAACAAATGGGAACTTAAGTGGCTTAACTTTCCCTGGATTGCACCTATAGATTCTCTGGCTTTAAAATGATTATAACAGTGCAAATAAAAATGTTTAGGTTGGTTTATGGCTATTATATGAATTACTTTCATTATTAGCAGAAGCAATAGAAAATGAAAAAGGCATTTGATTTAGATCTCTGTCAGACATTGCTGGCATAGTGTTAAAGAAGAGAAAGCTTTTGGTGGTCTCCAGTTCAAATTCTTTGTATCCTATAGTGTGTTATTGCAAATTAAGAATTTCAGTACATACACGTGCCCCAGTTCAAGCAAGACACAATTGGGCTTATGTCTTTTGGCTAACATTTGATTTGACTTCTGCTGTTTTTAATATTAATAAAATGTTTCATTTTAAAATTGGTTTCTAAAGTCCCTAGTAGTTCTTATTTTAGAGTTGCCATTAAACAATATTTGGTTCCATTTTAATTTCCTCCTAGAAATGAGGATGGGCCTTGTAGCATTGGAGCAGTTTGAAGAGCATAGTCTTTGTCTCTTGGGTTGCCTGCCATACTTGAAAAATTTCTTTCTTAATCGTTAACCCACCTCTGAGGCTACCTTTGGTTGTTTGGTCCATTACTTGTTGGTTATAGAATAATTTCTACTGCTTAACTTTCATTGTTTTGCTGTGTACTGTAAAAGCAAGATCCATTGAAATCAATGGAACTTATTCCCACATAGCTTGTGTAGACTGTACTGTGTTATGCCCACTTTACAGACAGAGATTGAGACTGAAACAACCTGTTTCAAATATGATTTCCTCCCAAAACCACTATAGTACTTGGAATTTGGAATATAAGGACTAAAATCTTTTTTTAGCCCCCTTTGCTAATCTGCTGTCTGTTTTGGAAAGCTGTTTGTTTGCTATGCATTGAGGTGCCTCTTAAGCTATTACAACCAAATTTTGCACAGTGGTTTCTGACATCAAGGAATAGGTTTTTATCTATGTTTGAATGCCATTGGATGCCATTTTGAATCAACATGGCAAACTGAACCTTTCAGAGCTGCCATATTCTGCCTTGGTCAGACCATCTAGTTCTGGGCACCACAATTTAAGAAGGATATTGACAAACTGGAACATGTGCAGAAGAGGGCAACCAAGATGATTAAGGGTATGGAGGAACAGTTAAGGGAGTGGGGATTGTTTAGCCTAGAAAGGAGACTGAGAGGGGATACGATAGCCATCTTAAAATATCTAAAGCAGAGCTTTCCAAACCGTGTGTTAGTGTGTCATGCAAATGCTCCCTACACTCCTGCCCGGACTGGAAAGGGGTTAGTTTAACCTCTGGTTTGTTAGTAAACTGAATTACCGTGTCGCGAAATGATGCAGGTCTAAAAAGTGTGTCACCAATATGAAAAGTTGGGAAAGCTCTGGTTTAAAGGGCTGTCACATGGAGGATGGAGCAAGCTTGTTTTCTCCTGCTCTGGAGGCTAGGACTCGAACCAATGGATTCAAGGCAGCAGATTCTGAATAAACATCAGCTGGAACTTTCTAACAGTAAGAGCTGTTCAACAGTGGAACAGACTCCCACAAGAGGTGGTGAACAATCTCCTTCCTTGGAGGTTTTTAAGCAGAGGTTGCCCTCTGCAGAGGTTGGATGGTCATCTATCATGTATGATCTAGTTAAGATATTCCTCCATTGCAGGGGTTGGACTAGTTGACCCTCGGGACCCTTTCAACTCTAGGATTCTGTAACTTTGGCCACTGATTTCACAACTACACTGATTTTTTTAATTTTACAAAATTCTCAAGCAACACCTGGCATGAGGCTTCCAGCTTTAAATGTTTGGTGCTAAAATAGTAAGCCTGCTGTCATAAATACACTTGCAGTGATTCCCATCTAGCTCTGTGGAACTCAAGCTTAGACAACTGGGCTGTAGGATGTGTGCCTATGGTTGTTTACATGTACCTCAAGCTCTAATAAAATATTGTTATGCTAGTCCTTCCGTTAATATAGGAGACAAATGTGAAAACACAGACGCCTGATTCATGCAGCCCCCTCTCCTCCTTAACCTTTCTTAGGCTCCTGATGTCAGTCACAGCTCTGGTACCTTGTCTCACCAATGTAATGAGCACAAAATCCAAAAGATTCTACACGCTGAGAGCGTAGCTCCTTCTTGAAATATTCTGATCATTGCAGGCAAAGGAGAAGCTGTGTCTTCCTCTGTTTACAGTCCCTTTTCTTCCTGCATAGCATGGCAACATTTGATGTGCTTAGTTTCACTTTTCTTCTAGCCTGAGAGTCTGCTTCCCTTGTAGCTGTTGCTTTGTTTGAAAATTCCCCTAAGCAACAGAAGAAGCAGCTGTGACAAAGACACAGTTCAAAGCTATAGAGAGCCTGGGGGCGGGTGGACAGGGGAGAGAAAAGGTGCTGTGTTTGAATCTATGATGAATTGATGATTTGGGTCATGTTTGTTCAAATAAGCATCAATGACACTGGGAGTCAGCATTAAAATTCCATAAAAGAATAACAGGTTGTAGCACTCAAACCCGTAATTGCCCAGAATCCCCTCCCCCTTCTGCTCTAATAAGGTTTATTGGAAATATCCTTGGTGAAATTTACTTCCAAATAAGTCACTTTGGGTTGGGGTGGAAGCGAAGCTGAGTATGATGGCCATATGCACACCTGGACTTACCTCTATTTCTACTACTAATAGTGCATACAGTACTGTTAATTTGCAGAATCCACCCCCCCCCGCCCTGTGTTTGTCTTTATCAGGAGGATAAAGTGAGGGAAGATCACTATTCTCATTGATAGATGAGAGGAACTTGTTCAAGTCTATAAAATGAATCCATACAGAGGTGGGACTTTGGTTCACCCCAAAATTCTAAATCTGCGCTACACAGTTTTTTATAGCATTCCTCAAGAGCAGCCACTAGTGTATCTCACTCACTTGAGCCCAGATATAGACATGTTTATTGCTTATATTCTGGGAGCAGCTTAGAAGGAAATTTGACTGCTCATACCAGAGCCACAAGTCCACATGTAGATCCTTAACTGAGAAGAATTATCATTTTTTTTTCATTGCAAATGGCAAATCACCATGAAATGCTATGGAGCAGTCCTTAATACCTGGAAACAGACACAAAGTCCTAATGTACATTACTGCCTTTTAAAATACTTTTTCCTAAATCTTTCCATGCTTTGCTTGTTTTGTATTAACGTCTTCTTTTCACCTGGATTCAGGCTTTTAATGAACATTACAGCTAAAGCATTCATTTTCGTTTCATATCGTATCTGGGGCTCTTACTTTTTTCTGGTTAATCCAGATTAATTGCTGCTTGAATGCTTGGAGAACTTTACTGGAGTATGATTCTCCAGTGTTCAAGCAGTGCTGCAGAGAATCATAGTGTGTCATCTGCATCCTGTCCCAGTTGTCTTGCTGCCTTTCCCCTGAGAACCCAGAAACCTTCAACATAGGCCAAGGCTGGAGAACATGTGGCCCTCCAGATGTTGTCAAACACCAGCTGCTGACCACTGAGGCAGCATAGTCAGTGACGCTGGGTGGAGTTCCATTCCAGCAGCACCTGAAGGGCCACAAGTTCCCCATCCCTCATCCTAGTCTCCAATTGTGTTTAATTTTTGTCAAGTACTGGGGCAGAACCAGTGTTCGAAACTCCCATTGTTCTAGGTTCATTTTGTGACAGGGAATTTCATGAGCGTGCACTGCGCCTAAGATTTCAGATTAAAACTGCAGAGTGGAAGGAAAGGAGGACCTTTTCCTGCCTCCGCACTTCCAGCCACTCTCTATAGACTGGAGAAGAGATTCTCTTAATAGTATTAAGGGGTGGGCAGGGGAAGGACTACACCATGTGAAAATTGAAAAAAAAAAGATTTTAGCTGCAGTCAGTTCATTCATTTTCAACTTTGTATTCTTGTTATAAAAAAGCGCGCCTAGACATTCCGTTGTCGTACCCATAACCTAGGTTTAAGGTGCCATTTAGCTCCTAGCTTTCATATCTCAGTTTCTAACATTGGGCAGAACCAAGAAGCACTTTTTTATTCCAAGGAGTTCTGTTTCCTGTAAAGGCTTTTTGCATTGTTAATGCCTAACAAAATCTCTTCTCAAGGATTCGGGCCACGCTCCTGTGGGTGATGTGCGGGATCCCAGACGCAGGATATGGTCCAAGAACAGAGACATTTCCCTCCCTGTCCCAAAGTTTAAGGTAAGCTACACCCCACCTGGTCATGTATCCTTCTCCAAGTCTTCCAGATCCTCAGCACAGCATTGCTGCCACATCTTCCTTACCCGGAAGCCTGGTAAATGTTCAGGAGTGGCCAAGTGTATAGCTTTATGTCAGGCTGTAAATTACGTAATTGACTGAATTCTACCATAACTAGTTAACCTGGGATTTGCTTACATTTCTGGCCATCTTGAGGAAAAGACAGCTTGTGGGAAATCTGACAATTGAGTGTGTGAAGTACAAATATATGTCCTGATCTGCCTTGACCTTGGGGCTAAAAGACAGCAATTGTGTCTTGGAGAGAAAAGTTATTGAATTCAATCTTAAGAGGAGAAATGTGATGGAAGGGAGGTTTGGGAGTGCAGGAAAAGAGGAATGGCAAATAGAACTGCATGTCTTTTCATTCTTGTACTCATTGCTGAGTTCTTTGAATAGGTTGTTGTGAAATGTCAGTGGATGATGATTGTGTACCTCCACAGGGAAAAGCTGGATTCAAAAAACAGTTGAAAATTCTTCAAAGGGGGAAAAGCTCCAGAATTTGCCTTTATAATAAACTGGGCAGATTAAGAATATCTAAAGTTCATTGACTATAACAAATTGTCTGGATTCATGCAGATATGGTGATTTTTTCTTGGGGAATTGCTAGGGTGGTAGTGGGGGGCATGGAAATGGTGTGTGTTGGAGGTTATCTTGTCGGGTGGAGTTTGACAAGCATAAAATAGGAGGTTCAGGAATCTTGAATGCACTGATGAAGGGTCCACCCAGGAGTTCTGCAATCTCTGAACCTCCATTGGCAGCCCATTTTAAAGCTTTTGCTGACTATCCAGAGCATTGGATGATTTTTCTTAATTATTGGGGTGGGGGGTATGCTCTTTGGCAATTGATTTAGCCCCCTCGCCCCATCTCCCCTTTTGTTTCTTCTGCAGCTGGATGAGTTCTATGTGGGTCAGATCCCTCTGAAGGAGGTGACCTTTGCCCGGCTCAATGACAACATCAAGGAGCCCTTCCTGGCGGACATGTGCAAAAAGTATGGAGACATTGAGGAGATTGAGATCCTCTACAATCCGAAGAACCGCAAGCACCTGGGCCTGGCCAAGGTGCTCTTCACCAGCACAAGGGGAGCCAAGGAAACAGTCAAGAACCTGCACAACACTTCGGTCATGGGCAACATCATTCATGCTCAGCTTGACATCAAAGGTGCTTGTCCTCCTCCGGCCATACTCTCGGTTCAGTCTTGCCACCTCTGATTCAGAGTAGTTCCCCTTTCCAATAAACGGCTTTTCTCTCCACAGGTCAGCAGCGAATGAAGTATTATGAACTGATTGTGAATGGCTCCTATACACCCCAGACTGTCCCCACTGGAGGCAAAACACTCAATGAGAAGTTCCCAGCGGACTCGGTGAGTCTGCTAAAGTCTCACATTTGAATCATCCAGGTTTAGGGCCACTTTTTCACAGGAATCCTCATTGAAGGATTTTCTTCTGTGTCCAGGATATGATCCTCATTCCTCATAAAAAAAATAGCCATCCTTTGACTCTCTTCCCCTCCCACCACTGCTCCACTGTCTTCCCTCTCTGCACTGCCTGTCCACAAGGCTTCTGCCACCTGCTGGTTGTCAATACCCATAGGAAAACAATGCTCAAGTCCTGCTCCTTTGCTAAATGATTGGTATTTTCCCTCGGAGGGGGCTACATCCAAGTCAGCTTGGAATTAGCTACATGACTGGTCCCCATATTTCAGTCTAGGTGGGACTGCATGGTGAATAATCTGCTCTCAATCCTTCCCTTTTGCAGTCAGAGTCCCGAAGGCGCCACTCAACAGACTCCTCATACGCTAGTAACACAATGCCTTCAACGCCTGGCAATGGCACACCTTCCTCTCAGGACACTCCTTATTCCAGTGGTAGGCAGGATACACCTTCTTCGTATGGCCAGTACACGCCACAGTCGTCCCAGGGGACACCATACACTCCCCGGGGAGGGACGCCATATTCTCAAGATTCTGCTTACTCCAGCAGGTGGGTGATTTATATGTATATCTGCCCTAAGCCCTGGGGGAGTGATCTCAGTGGCATTGCATCCTTGAGCCAGCCTGCCAGGGCTGGCTAAGTGGGAGAGAGCAAAGACTGGTCACTCATGGTACTGTCTCTTCTTAATTTTCCTCCTCAAGGCAAGGGACTCCAGGCTACTCAAGCTACCAGCCAGAGTCAACATCGTACAAATCCCGCCGACATGAGAACAGCTTTCCAGACTCGTACTCGCGTCGGCATTATTCTTCTTCGTCCTCTTCCTCCTCCTCGTCGTCCTCTTCTTCCTCCTCCTCCCACTTCCGTAGCAATGAGCATCACTACCCTCCCTACAATCAGCAGTTTGACGGCGGCAGCGGTGGCGGCGGCAGTGCTGCCACAATCAGCAGCAGCAGCCGGTACCAACGCCTCTCATCCACCTCAGAAGGGCGCCCGTCTTCTTCCACCCCCTCCTCTTCCTCCTCCTCCTCCTCTCTTCGCTCCCACCAAAGAGAGGACTCTGGTTTCCATTCCCGGCACAGGGAGCGCTCCCAGAGGGATGAGGCGACTCCTTCCTCCACCGTCAGCACCCCCACGGTCACCACCCCCTCCTCCTCTTCGTCGTCTGTGGCCACCCCAGCCCCAGATAGTGCTCAATTCCAGAACAGCCACAGCTTCACTCAGCAGAGTGCAGAGCCCTTTCCAGCACCCAGCGTTCTCTACCCACCGTACACAGCCACTCCGGAGCCTTTCTCCCTTCCCGTGGAACCCCTTGCCGTGGACCAGGACTACCGGCTGCTCCCCACAGCCGAGACTTTTGCTGCCAACTCCTTGCCTCCTACCGAATTTCTTGCTCAGGAAACTAAAGAGAACACCAGCCCAGCAGTAGCAACCATTGCAGGGGCCGATGACCGGTCCCATTCCCCTGCTGTGCAGACCTCGCCGGCCCGGTCTGGCTCCCCTGCGCCTGAAACTACCAACGAGAGTGTCCCTTTCACTCAGCACAGCAGCTTGGACTCCCGCATCGAGATGCTGCTCAAGGAGCAAAGGTCCAAGTTCTCTTTCCTCAATTTGGACACAGAAGAGGAAGAGGAGGAGAAGGGAGGGCCCAAAGGAGTGGAGCCGCATGGGCCCTGCACTCCACCGCCTCCCCTTCCTGTCAGTTTTGAAGATGTGGTGCCGGCGCTGGACATGGGAGCAGGAGCAGAATCTCCCAAAGCCAATGGACAAGATAGAGTAAGTTCTGAGGATTTTGAATGTGGCAACTTTTTTTGGGAGGGGGGTTGGAGCTCAGTGAAGGACTGAGCCAGCTCCTTGACCATAGAATATTGAGTGACTTGGGAGGGGTGGGATGCAGTGGAACATTCTGAAAGAAGGTATAGGTGGCAGGCTGGAACCTTGAACACAAATACAGTACTCCACACGGCACTCCGCATGTTTGGATGTGTGTCACATAAATTCAGCAGTCATGTTTGCTGCGCTTGCAGATCTTGGGTTTTGAACCACTAGAAATGTTTGTTGGGACAGTAAACAGGGCATTGATGATGAACTGTAGGGAGGTGCTGATTGCAGAAATCCTTGCAGGTAATCATCTCATCTCCTGAATATCAGCCTTCTTAACAGATGCTGCATCCAGCTTTTTAAGATTTTATGCACAGTCACGAGGGCTAGGAACTTACCTAGGTATCTTTGGTGCCTTAAGAATTGGGAGAACGAGAGATAACTTGAGGCTAGGGTTTTTATATTTGACTTTGCCGGCATCATGAATTTGTTTCAAGATTATTTTTACTATTATTATGTAGTGTGAATAATTGAATGATATTGTTGGGATTAGACAGGTAGAAAGACAGGCCTGCAGGAATGGGGGATAGTGGTTTGAGAGGTGGTTTGCAGCAATTGCTTTCAGGGAAATGGGTGGTGCATGCTGCAGAAGCCAGACAATTGGCTCACTGTGCTATCTCCCTCCCTCCCCTTCTCCTCCCAAATAAGGCATCTCAACAATCTTCAGGTGAAGACATGGAAATCTCTGAGGATGAAGCAGAGGTCGAACCCCCAACCCCTGTGGCAGGGGTGTCTGAACCCCATTTTTCTGTGATGCCGTCAGCCCTGGGCCACATGCAACTGGGCGTGTCCTCCTTTACCCCCCACCACCGACCAGAGCCGCCCCCCGCCTACCCAATCCAGCCTCTCATGTCCGTCTCCCTCCCGCATTTGGCGGGCAAGACCCACTCGCTCTCCAACTATGGCCAGGTTGGCCTACGGCATGCTCACCGTCTCTCAGACTTCAGAGGGCGCGCGGGAGTGGTGGGCGGAGGCCGGGGTGCCCCCCACATCTACGACTTCGTCAACTCCATGGAGCTGATGAACCGGCTGGGCAACCAGTGGGGCGGGATGCCCATGTCCTTCCAGATGCAGACGCAGATGCTGAGCCGCCTGCAGCAGCTGCGTCAGAGCAAAGGCCAGTTTGAGGACCCTTTCCCCTACCACCGGGAGGCGGCTTCTTTCTGCGGCCGCCCCCTCTACGGCCACGGCTACCTACTGGACCAGGCGAACCGCCACTTCCAGAGAGACCAGCTGTTCATGCAGCAGCCGTCAGCAGTGGGGGCCTCGGAGCAGCAGCAGCAGCAGCATTCCTCGGAGCAGCCCCCTCTGCCACCCCCACAGCGCCTCCTTGATTTCCGGGCCTCTCCATGGGGATACCAGGAGGAAGTGGCTCCACCCCCACCTCTTCTCAAGGACCCCCATGCCTCCGTAGTGGACAGCGTCCTTGAGACACTCATGCAGGAGATGAAGAGCATCATGCAGCGTGACCTCAACCGCAAGATGGTGGAGAACGTGGCTTTCAACACCTTTGACAAGTGGTGGGAGCGCAAGGAGGAGAAGGCCAAGGTGATTGTGTGGGGGAGGCGGGGGAGGCTACCAAGAGCCCCAGTCTTGGAAGGGGTGTAGGTTTGAGACACGATTCCTAACTCTTAGGGATAGGGTGTTGAGGGGGGTCATGGGGATTTGGGAGAGCTGTGGGGCCTTCTTTGCCGCAAGTGGTATGAAAGGCTTAAGTTTAAGCAAAGATCACCAGTGTCGAAGCAGTGATTCTTCAACATCAACTTTGTTGGACTGGTTAGGTTGTACGAATGCTTGATTATCATCTTCCAAAGCAAGTACAGTGGTACCTCGGATTAAGAACTTAATTCGTTCTGGAGGTCCATTCTTAACCTGAAACTGTTCTTAACCTGAAGCACCACTTTAGCTAATGGGGCCTCCTGCTGCTGCCGCTGCACTGCTGGAGCATGATTTCTGTTCTCATCCTGAAGCAAAGTTCTTAACCTGAGGTAATATTTCTGGGTTAGTGGAGTCTGTAACCTGAAGCGTATGTAACCCGAGGCCTCGCTTCTGCAACCTCAGGATGGCAGCGATGCTTGCAGGATGGCATGTGGGGAAGTAGAAGCTTAGCAGAGGCATGAAATGTGTTGGAGGCAGCAGGGTGGATTAGTAAAGAGATTTGGATGAGGATGTAGGAACAGGACAAATGGGTATGAAGAGACACAGGGAATGTGGAGGAGATAAACCTAATGATATATCTGCATTTAGGAAATGAATCTGTCTGCATACATGGATAGAAAGGGTGCTGTTTAATCAACTTTGACAGACGCTGCTAAAATCATTCTTGTCAAAAGTCTCGTCTGTTCTGCTCTTTTTGAGCATGTGACTTACCAAGGGTTTGCTGCTCTGCCTACTCCTCATCCCAGATCCCAAACCCTCTTCCTCAGCCTCTCATCACTGCTGCTAATGCCCAGCTCTCATTATCTGCAGCCTTTCCAGAGTACTGTCAAGCAGCCAGTCAAGGAAGAGGAGAAAGACAAGACAAAGCTGAAAGACCCTGCCCTGCTGTCCCTGGTTGACTGGGCCAAGAGTGGCGGCACTGGTGGCCTGGAAGGGTTTGGCTTTGGGACTGGCTTTCGAGGAGTTCTGGGACTCCCATCCTTCAAGGTGAGGGCCATGGATCCTCTTGGGTTGGCTGTGGCCGCCATCCAACTTCAGGATCTGAAAACCTTGTTTTGTTCAGGAGGCTATAAGTGGGATGGGGGTCATAAGATACAAAATCTGGTTTGAGCACTTGCTTGAGTGATGGCTTTCTAAGCCCTTCTCATCTCAGGGATCCTCTTGTTCCAGGTGAAAAGGAAAGAGCCATCCGAAATCTCGGAGGACAGCGAAGTGAAGCAGCCACACCCATCTACTCTTGCTGAAGAGGATGAGGAAGGTCAGTTCCTTCAGCCCTGGATAGTTATGGGTGATGGTTGAACTTTTTTTTTCATAATTAAGGGAGTGTTTTCTATCCTTAAATTAACTCAATCTTACCCTCCCTCTCCCCTGTTCCACCTTGCAGATAAGGATTCCTCACAGGTACCCAAAAGCTCCAAGAGGGATGATGAACGGATCAAAGGGCCGGGAAAAAGGCGGAAACTTTTCTGCCTGGATAGCGAGGGAGAGGAAGCATCCGAGGATTCATCCTCTGAGAAGGTGAGAAGAAGGCGCCCCTTATTTATTTGTTTAGGTTTAATTTATACACTACTTGATTGTAAATGGAACCTCAAAGCAGTTTGCATTTGGGCTGTTCCTACCACTATGAGAAACCTCTGGTACAGCCTTCTCAACCATGGGTTTCCAGGTGTTGTCGGACTACAACTCCCGTCATCCCTGGTCAGTGATCCTACTATCTAGGGATGATGGGAGTTGTAGTCCCGCAATGTCTGGGGAGCCAAGGTTGAGAAAGGCTCCTCTAGCCAGTTTCAGTTTTTCCCAACGATCGGCCAGGACGCAGCATAAAGCAGTTGAATAGGTCTTTGCGGTAGAATTCTTAAATAGCTTGGATCCTAGAGCTCCCCTTTCCCCCACTGTGCCTGACCAGGTGCCTTGTTGGATCCGGAGCAGGACTGCACCCCTCCTTTCCTCCAGTCTTAAATGGCCACCCCCTGCGAAGCCCTTCGGTGTGCCATCTCTCCTCCGTGGCTGTCAATGAGCACAGAGCCTGATGAGCATTTTACTACTCACTTAGCTATGCTGTTATGCCCTTGGCACAGTTGGACTGCTTGACTGGCGTTTGCTGCTGGGTTTCCAGGCCCTCCCTTTTCTTCTGCGTCTTCTCCCCCATTCGATCTCTGCTCCCTTTTCTTCAAGCAGCCGAGGCAGCCCTGAAAGCGAAATCACTTTCCAGTTGCGCTTGTAGCCTCAAGTCATTCCGCAGGACTTGAGTTCCTTTTTGAAGTCATGCCCTCTTCAAGCCACTCTGACTCAGGAGTTTGAGCTGACATTTTGCCATGCGTCCCCTTTCCTGCTGCTAATGGGCTTGTTAAAAGATTTCGCCCCCTGAGAAACATTTTATGCTGCTGTCTTCACAGGAGGAGGAGGAGGAGCGGAGGGAGGAAGGTGAAGGTTCTAGGGAGCGTGGCACGAAGAAGGAGGAATCTGAAGGTATTGACAGTTGCCAGTTACCAGAAATGATGAATTGCCGTCACTAACATTGTCCTTAATAACAGGCTGTTGACTTAGGTGGAGATGAAAGATAGCAGGGTCTTTTCTAATCCGTGTGCTTCTTTTGGTATGAATCATACCCCTTCTGCGTGTGGTTTCCCTATCAATGCAAGTGGCATCTCCCTTTACTCTGTTCTTGAAGCACTTAGGACACTTCTCTGCTGAAAAGCCAGCTGGTCATCAGCACTTGGCAGAGCTTCTGGGTTTTTTATATACTCAGTACTTAAATCCCTCCTTCTGCAATGCTAAATGTTGCAACCTGTGGAATATATGCAAATCTGGCCATATTTTTATTTGCACCATTGAATTTAAAAAATGTTTTACATAATTCTGCTTTTGCTAGTCATAGGGAGGGGCAAGGAATTTTGTGGATCATTGAAAACCCCACCCTCTGCAAGAAATGT
The DNA here is from genome assembly GCF_965113315.1 of Podarcis vaucheri. Taxonomy (NCBI): domain Eukaryota; kingdom Metazoa; phylum Chordata; class Lepidosauria; order Squamata; family Lacertidae; genus Podarcis; species Podarcis vaucheri. The sequence goes on from NC_138751.1 coordinate 15,755,041, forward strand.
TGTTCAACTGTCCCTCCAGCCTTTGACATTTCAGTAGACTCCACCATGACCATGTGCTTTCAAGTGTATCTTTGCAGCCATGGGGTGGTATTAAACTAAGTCCTACTCAGAGTAGACCTGTTGAACTAAATGGACCTATTGCTCATATCTAGTAACTTCAATGGGACCACCTGTGAGGACTAGAAATTGTGTGTTTTTTAAAAAAAATTAAGTGGCAGCTGAAATAATTTCAGAAACTATACTTTGGACAAAGACCACACTCTGCTCTCTGCCTATGCTATGCGTGGGAGTGTGAAATGCTCACAGCCATGTTGCTGGTCTTACCTGTCCCCTTTTATCCCTTGTGCAGATGAAGGTGAGAGCGACGGCTCCTCCAAGTATTCTCTCTATGACGAGTCCGATGAGGACAGCGACAGCACTTCTGATTCAGAGAGCAGCTCTTCGTCTTCCTCTTCCTTGTCCTCCTCTTCATCTGATGAGGAGGAAGCTGAGAGCATGGAGGAAATGGACGAATCTACCATGGACAGCTGCCCCACCGAGCCACTGAGAGACCTGGAAGAGAGAATGCGTCAAACTGCAGACGCTGAGCTTGACAAGAAGAAAACAGAAGCAGGCCTGCTCCAAGGTGAGATGCTCTACCCAGAGTCCTCCCCAGCTCTGCCTGGGAGATGGGGAAAGTGTTGAGAGCAGCGTTGGGAGGCCAAGATGTGGATTGGCATGTTTGCACTCCATGGCTTTCAGTTCCTTCTGTATCTTGATGCCACCCAGCTCTACCGCTCCACCCCAGAACTTCTGCCTCCATCCAGTCATGTATCTCCTGTGAGAGATGTCTGCTTGGATGTTTCATTATCATTTCAAGCTCAGTATGTCAAAGACTGGCTCACCTCATATTTTCCCCAATCTATTCTCTCATTATCTATTGACAGCGTCACAATCCACTCTGTTGATCAGAAGCAAGCCTTGGTTTTCCCTTTGGTCCTCCTTAATCAATTGCCAAATCATGTCATTTTCCCCTTTACAATATTACAGAAATTGGGCCCTTCCTCTCTCTCCTCAGCCAAAACTCTAGTCCACCTCCTGCTTATCTCACAACACAACTGCTACAATTTTCTTTTTGGTTTTCCATCGACTCACTGGTTTTCTCTCTTGCCAATATTATTAACCTCCCCCACTGCTTCCACCCTATTTAAATTATACCACTGCTTGCTTGTTGGCTTTCTTTCCTGCACAGTCTCCTTGTTCTCACCTTAAAAATTGGTGACCCCACACTCACCAGTGCACAATTTATCTCCCTCATGCAGGCCATGTGGCAGAAGAGAAGCCTGCTCCTCTGAAGGATGGCACCCTGGTCCCGCATCTAGAGGAGAAGGATGTTGGGACGGCGCCAGAAGAGCGACCCAGGCCGGAAGAGCGACCTTCCTCACCTATCCCACTCCTGCCACCACCCAAGAAGCGCCGGAAAACAGTCTCCTTCTCAGCTCCTGGTGAGGATGACGAGATCAAGGCGGCATTTGAGAAGCCACTGGAACCGGCTACTTCAACGCTTTTGCCTCCGCCGCCTCCTCTTCCCCCACCACCTCCGCCGCCTGTCCCCGCAGAGGTAGCACAGGCCCCCTTAGTGCCTGTAGAACCCATGTTACCATCCCAAGTGCCCTTAACCCTGGAAGCCCCAGCTCCAGTTGCCTCTCCCCTGCCTCCTGTAGCGCCCCCTGCCAAGGCAGCAGCCCCTGCCAGCCGCAAGAGGGAGCCCCCCAAAGCCAACCAAAGAACAATCAGCAACCTGCCGGCTGACCACGCTTCCCTGGTGAAGTGTTGGACGGATGAGCTGCTTCCGCCTGGCCGGTCCCGGAGCCGCTCTCGCTCTCGGAGCTCAGAGCTCCCACGGGTGCCCCAGCCCCCTGGAGAGGACAGGCTGCACCTGCGCGAGCGGATGGGCGTTTCCTCGCTGCTGGAGCTGGCGAATCAACCCAACCTGGCCGTGCTGGCGGATGTGGCGCTGAAGAAGGCCGGTGCAGGCAGTGAAGACTCTGAGGAGACGGAGACCTCCGACGAGGCCGAGGAGCCCAAGGCCGTGCCGCCGGTCCCCGCACTGCCCCCGGAAGTCAGCAGCATTCTGATGGAGCATAACTACGCCATGGCTGTCCGCGCAGCACCTGCCTCCCGCAAAGCCGACGAGGCGGTGTTGTCTGGCGCCGCTAACCTGCCGCATGTGGATCTGTACAGCGAGCACATTGGCGAGGTCCTGGAGGCGCCTGAGGAGGTTGTGGCTGATGCCAGTGAGGTCAAAGCTGAGCCTGACGTGGGTGACCTGGTTTCGCTGCCCCCGCCTCCGCCAGCCGAGAAGCCCAAGGCAGCTGTTCCACAGCAGCAACAACAACAACAGCCACCACCCCAGGCCAAGAAGCAGCCCCAGTGGCTCAAGGAAGAGGCCCTAAAGGACCTGGGGAACTTGCACTTTGGGCCTGAGGACCTGTTCCTTTCAGAGAGTGAGGAGGAGGAGGAAGAGGAGGAGGAGAGTGCTGACAGCAGCGACGAAGGGGAGATCCGCAGGCGCTCCCTGCGCTCCCACTCGCACAAGCATGCCCCTGCTCAGCCACCTCAGCTGCCCCTGGCCTTTGAGACACGCAGTGAGTTTGAGCAGATGACAATCTTGTATGACATCTGGAACTCAGGGCTAGACCTGGAGGACATGAAGTACCTGCGGCTGACGTACGAGCGCCTGCTGCACGAGGACAACAGCACGGACTGGCTGAACGATACCCACTGGGTCCACCACACCAATATCCTTCCTGGAGCAAATGGCAGGCGATTCTGGAGGGTTGGGGGCTGGGTATCTTTGCTGCGAATGCATCTTGGGGTTATACCATTTTGACTAGCAGGGCTTCCTCCACTGATATCTGGGAATTGTAGTTTGGTGAGGCCTGCTGCTACCGAGAATTCTGTTTTAAGATCTGTAGCTTCCCTCCCCTATAGTGCTGAAATTCCCTGGGAAGAGGAAATTACTGCTCAACCAGTTTATAGTGTTGAGTATCCCTTGGGGCTTTCCATCATCACTGTTGGGTTTTTGTTTGTAGAATATGAAGAGTTCATAAAATATTAAGGATAGCATGTTGATAGACTTTGTTAGCTCTGCAGTTGTTGCCCCTTGTTTAACAAGGCCAGCAGAGGCATTGGGGGCAGCAGGGTTAGGTTGCAGCTGCTGAAATTCCTAGCATTTAGCAGTTGTCTTGCGAACATTTCCCAGTTCTGCAATAGTTGGCAGGTTGTGCCATCATCACCATTATTGTGTTCCATGTTAAAGATTCAGAAAGGTGAGTGGTGAAAGTGAAGTTCAGTTTTTCTGGGGGTTTTTTAAAAGCAAAACCTGTAATCTTTAGAAATGCAAAGCCACAAAAGAGGGAACAGCATGAGTGTCTGTTTTACACTTATGGTTACTTTTGTGGGTTTGGGGGCAGTTGTTGTTATAACAAGATAAGAAATTGGGAAGCTTTAGTTGGTTGCATCCAAAGAAGTCATTGTGCGAGGGGAAGGATTTCCACTTGTGCAGTGGAATTTCCCTTCCGTCTCCTCCCCTTCCATCCCCCAAATATGCTCTGGGGGGTTCCCTATACCCTCAGGAGCAGATGGAGAGGGAGAGAAGGTCCATTGCATGAATGGAAGTCATTACACTCACCCAGTAATTTCCTGAATTCAACTCCATGCCTCTTCCTCGCCCCCCCCCCCGTCATTTCTTCCAGGAGGCATGAGGTTTAATTCTGCTAATGGAAAAGATGCATGTATGGCAACCTTTTCACCAAGGCTTCTGAAGAGGGGAAGTTGCTTGCTTGGCCCAAACACAAGATGCAGAAAGAGGCCTGTGTCCCATTTCCTTGCTCCATGCTTTTCTTTTTCTCCTTAACTCTCCTGCCTCCACTCACAAACATTGCGAACCCCAAGCGGAAGCGGAAGTCGTCAGACCTGCGGGAGCACCAGACAGGCTGTGCCCGCAGCGAGGGCTATTACCATATCAGCAAGAAAGAGAAGGACAAGTACCTCGACGTCTGCCCGGCCACCGTGCAGCAGCTTGATGCTGCTGACGTGCAGGTTTGACCCCTCTTTATGCTCCCTGTGCGGTTTTTCCTTTATTTCCCCCCCTAAAAACTAGGTGCGCCCTATAGTCCGGTGCGTCCTATGGTGCGAAAAATACGGTACCCTGTAAATAACACGGATGATGCTCTCATCTTCATGCCAAATTTTGTGCAGTACTTTAAGAGGCTTTTTATTGTGGCAAAAAATGCCTTCTTTAGTTCCACATAAGCATCAGTCCGCAATAAGCATGTACCTTATATATCGGCAGTTTTGTGTGCAGGTCCAAACTGACGTGGGAGCAACCAAAAGTTTGCAGGCAGGTCAGCCCAATGACCCCCGCCCCCTGGCCATTCCTCTTCTCTCACTGGGTCTGAGAGAACTGGGAGTGGAATAGGAAGAGATTTGTTGCCTGTGCAGTTTGAAGGGTCCCGCAGTAATCAAAAGAAGCAGGGGCTGACTAAGAATCTAAAGGAGGTGCTTGTGCATGTATAAGAACATGGGGTGCTGCTTTCTATTGAGTCAGACCATTGATCTGTCTAGCTCCCATGAGCACTTTTGAATACTGACAACATAAAATGTGAAAAGGCGGGGGGAGTCTTCTCATTTTGAAAGTCTCTTGTTTGATAGTAGTGGGAAGTTACAGTACCATTCTTACTGCTTCCTAAGCATGCTGACCACCCTCACTGAAACTGGGGAAATGTGCAGCTGGGATAGTGAGCCGCTTTTAAAGGGTGTCCCTTTCCATATGTGTGACTCTGCAATGATCCTCGGTGGTGTGTTCCCCTTCCGCTGTGAGCAGAAGGATTTTGCTTTCATTCATTTTCAACCTGTTCTCCCCTCCTCCTTCAGGGCACCAACCGCATCCTGTCCGAACGGCGATCTGAGCAAAGGCGCCTGCTCAGTGCCATTGGCTCCTCCGCCATCTTGGATAGCGACCTTCTGAAACTAAACCAGCTGAAGGTACCCAATATGTCTTGTTAAGCAAGTTGAAAGAGTGGAGCAAGCAGGAGATGCGCCCTTGGCTGGAGGGATTAGGAGTGTGATCCTAGTATATCCTTTGGAAGGCAGAGGGCAATGGACTTGGCCTGGCATGCATTTCAGATGCTGAGGCTTCTGTAGGGGGTGGCTTTCCTCACAGAGCCAATCTTGATCCCCGTGATGCATTAAAGCACATTGCACTTTAGGAAGCAAGGAAGCTTTTGGACAAAAATTTTGTCTGCGGTTCACCGAAAGCAATTGAAAAGTATCTGTAAGCTCAGATTTAATTGTTTGAGGGACTCCAGATAATGCAGTTGGCACAAGATCTTATCTGCTGTAGCTAAGTCTTTGCAGAATTTGGCTCTCCGCTATTGGAAATCGCATTGTGGGGGGCTATGAGTGTGTTAGGAGTGTGAGGGGAAATGACGGGTTAATTGGAGTATAGAAACCATATATTTTGAGCCATGGCAACCTATCCACTTATACAGTGGTACCTCAGGTTACATATGCTTCAGGTTAAGAACTTTGCTTCAGGATGAGAACAAAAATTGTGCTCCGGCGGCGCGGCAGCAGCAGCAGGAGGCCCCATTAGCTAAAGTGGTGCTTCAGGTTAAGAACAGTTTCAGGTTAAGAACGGACCTCCAGAACAAATTAAGTACTTAACCCGAGGTACCACTGTAGTGTGGTTTTAAGTGACTCTTTGTCGGTGGTGAAGCATGTGTGCATTGAGCAGCAATCATCAGGCAACATTTTTCTTGAAAGCTGAGGACTAAATAATCTTGGAGGTTTTTTTTAACAAAGAAATGTCTGGAATCCAGATTGTATGCTGTGAGTTTTGCACAAACATGCACACTCAGCCTAGCCCTCGGCTCCCATCTGTCCCAGACAGCACATAAGTATCCTGCTGCTTCTACCATACCCATCATTCCTCTCCTCACCGTCCTCCTCTTCCCTTTAGTTCCGCAAGAAGAAGCTACGCTTTGGTCGGAGTCGAATTCATGAATGGGGCCTCTTTGCCATGGAGCCAATTGCTGCTGATGAGATGGTCATTGAGTACGTGGGTCAAAATATCCGGCAGGTGAGCAGTAGTGGAGGAGACGAGGTCTAGGAAGGAATTCTTGTTTCTGCTGCCTTGATGTCTTGTGCGAGCCTGTCTTTATAACATGAGAGCACCAGCCTTGGTCCACAGCCTTGGTCATATTGTTTTATCTTGTGTTTAAAAACAATCGTTTCTGAAAGCTAAACATCATAATGTGGCTGGATTGCTCCCATCCCTCACAGAAGCATTCTGGCTTTGTATGGCTGGTATTTAAAGGTGGTGATGCCAAAGTTGGTGGTGATGCCAAAGGGTGGCTGCAGATATCTCTCTACATGTTTTTTTGTACCTTTGATTGTATTGCCTTAGGAGAGCTTTGTCCAGGATTTCACCACTACTTTGGTTTTTGAAAGATGACCCCTTCCCTAAACCTGTCGTTTCCCCTGTATTTTCTTGTATTATCTGTTTTTTAAAAAACAACAACAACAAAGGCTTGTGGGTAGGGGACTGTGACCAGTGGGCTAGTGCAGTGGGGAAGTAGTGTGGAAAAGTACCAAAAGAAGTAAGCTTGGGCTCTGTGAGGTTCTTTACTGAACTGCATTTCTTCATCGGAGGCCATGAAATGTATGCATGCATATGCAACTAATTGACACCAGAGGGTGCTCTGGAGACTGCACAGAGCAGGGCTGCCTTTTCCTTACTGCCTTGGGAGGACCTGTTTGCTTTCTGAATGATAGTTCAGATTGTTCCAACCTTTTTTGCAGCGACACCCAAGGAATTTCCTTCCCATATGATAGCCACGCTTCTGAGAAGCGCTGCACTGACAGCTGTCAATTTGCACTTTGGCACTAGGATAGTTCCTTAACTGTTTTCAGAGGGCTGCAGCAAAAAGGAGTCTTGATGGCACCGTTAAGACTAACTTTATTATGGCACAAGCTTTTATGGACAAGTGCTCACCTCATGCACCTGATGAAGTGGGCACTAGCCCGCAAAAGTGCATTACACCATTTTTTATTAAGCTTAGTTTAAGGTGCCTCAAGACTCTGCAGTTCTTTCTCTGTTACCCAGCACCAGATGCTGGCACATTCCACCTCCTGGATCAGAGGTGGGGGAACCTTTTTGGCCCAGCAGGCAAGCTTGGTCATCTCTCTCTATGGCCAATTTTGACAGGCATTTTGGTGGACAGAGCAGCCTTGCTTCTTGTTACATGGTCTGCTCTTGAGTGTCCTGACTCACCCCTTCTCCTTCTCAGGTGGTGGCTGACATGCGCGAGAAGCGGTATGCGCAGGAGGGCATCGGGAGCAGCTACCTTTTCCGCGTGGACCACGACACAATAATCGACGCCACCAAATGTGGCAACCTAGCCCGCTTCATCAACCACTGCTGCACGGTGAGCTATGTGGACGTTGTAAAGGAAGTTCTCATTAAATGCATTTATTCATGCAGTGTTTTTAATGAACCTACCACTTTACAGAGTTACATGAGCAGGGGAAAACTCCAGTTTATTTTATCTGCATTATTCTCATTTTGAGGTAGACTAATGTGCCTGCTTCCATGAAAAGTCAATAAATCCTGGCTGGGGCACCGGGAGCAGCTTTGAATTATAGAAAGAAGCCCCGGGCTGCTGGTTCAGAGAGTGGGGAAGAGACTTTCTGGGCCTCACATGGTTCACCCTTCTTTAGCTGGCACTTCTTTAGCTTCACATGCAGTGGTTCTGGTATGTTATTTTATTCCACACACCTTGGGAATCACAAATGGAACCTTTTTTGTGCTTGGGGGGGGGGGCGTGCTCCTGGCTTCCAAATGAGTAACATAGTGAGGTAGTGGTGCTGCCATTGGCATAGAGCTGATGTATTAACATCCTGTCCGGTTCACTTTTGTCCATCTTTCCCTCTCTTAGCCCAACTGCTATGCCAAAGTCATCACCATAGAATCCCAGAAGAAGATTGTCATCTATTCCAAGCAGCCCATCAGCATCAACGAGGAAATCACTTACGACTACAAGTTCCCGATTGAGGAGAACAAGATTCCTTGTCTGTGTGGCACAGAGAACTGCCGGGGCACCCTGAACTGAGACATAACCCTGGCGTTCGTATTTATTTTGTTTCCCCAGCCCTAATCTCGCCTCTCACCCGTAGCTCAGCTCTTCTCCCCACAGAGTTGTGGGAAAACTCTCAGTCGCCTTAAGACCCATCCATGTACCTTTTGAAGTTCCCAGCCAATGAGAAAGCACTTCCCTCGCCTCAGGTTCGAATCAACAAGAAGTTACTTTTTCTTCCACCAGCCAGGCTGGTGATAGTTTCTTTTCAGGTGTTGCTGTCATTTTTGCTCCAGCCTCCAACACCAATTAACAAAACTCCTGTAGATTCTGACCCTTTGCAGAAGTCAAATATCCTTCCCTTTCCAGCTTAAGACGGCCTGGATGTTAGTGTGGTTAATTCTGCAATACCCACCAGCTCTGTTGCTAAACTCAGAGAATGGCTTACGATGTTGAGGAAATCAGCAGGGTGGCTGTGGGGTGGAATTTCCCTTCTAGGTATCATCTATTTCAGGTTATGCATGTTCAGCGCACAGCTGTCGATTAGCCGTTGACTTTGAGAATGGCAGGTTGGGATCAGTGCCTCCTGTGAAACCTTTTGAGGCAGTGCAGTGCTTGATGCCCCTGAAGGCACATCTGCTAGAGCTAAGAGCTGCCCAGGCCCTTGAAATTTCAGATTGTGGAGCATTTGTCCTCACATTTCCAAAGGGTTGGGGGGGGGAGGTTTCCTGTTTTTTTTACAGAGAGGCCTGGAACAACCCCTGCCCCTGGGACTTTGTTCTGGGGTTAAAGATTGCTCCCAAAATCTTTCTGCTAATGGCCAGGATGCACTGGGGGATGGGAGGAAGCATGTCATTGTGCAGCCGCATCATTTGGCTAGATTTGTCACCATGGGCAAAAACTTGAACCTTCCTGCTTCAATGTCTCTCTCCTCGTAGAATTATCATCCCGTTGATTCTTCCTCCTTCCAAGCTCTTGAGGCCAGAGAAATAGAGGTCCTGAAAACCAGTTAAGATTGTGTCATTCATATTGCAATCTCCCTTTTCTGACTCTTTTTTTATTCTGTAACGTGTAGTAAAACGGGGGGGACAGGGACTAGCCGTAATAATGAAGGGGAGTTGAGTTTCTTTCCTTGTTACAGTTATGGCTTCAACTGATGCTGACTTACAGCGTAAGCTAAGACTTTCCCACATCCCAGCCACCCCTAATAATTTTTCTTTAGGAGAAGAAAGTTGTGTATATATCTATTCCAGATGGATTGGCTGTTTCTTGTAGAAACACATGCGTTTATTAGTATGTAAATATTTTATTTTGTTTTCCTCTTCATACTAAAACGAAAACTGTAAATAATGTTGCAATGTATTTCCTTCTCCTGTTTTTTTATCCTTGCTTGCCCTGTGCCACCCTTTTCTTTTGATGCCAAGTAGGATTTCTTTCTTTTCCCCCCTTTTCCCTCTTGGGTTTATTTGGGGTGGGAGGGGAGCATATAACTTTCTGGCAGGGGGTCAAAGAGTGTATTTCTTTGTTTCTTTTAAATGGGAGTCAGTTTTGAAAGTGAAAGATTTTAAAAGTAGGCATTTGGAAATATTTTAGCAGGTTTGTTTGTTTGTTTCATTTTAAAGTTCTGTCTTCATCCTGCTTGTCCCAGTGTTTGGATTTTGAATAGTGTTGAGCTAGGTGTTTGGGAACATATCTTCTCCCTGGCTAGCATGTGTTTCCTGCAGTGGACTGTCCAGAGCTATGAGGAATTGGCTGCTTTCAATTTTCTCCATCCAGAATGCCCTTTATGTTCTAGGGAAACCACGGGTGACACGTGAAAAAGTTTCCATCTATATTTTAATAGTAGAGAGGGGCAAGGGGCTTGCTTTCAAGGGAGGATCAGCATGCAGCCTGGTAGCTCTCTTCTTTCTGCTGCCCTCTGCTGTGTCCCGAATCTTCCCCATATCAAGACAGCTATTGAGAGAATCCATTTACTTCTCAGTTTCCACCCAATTGGCATATATGGTGTGGGATAAATGGTTGAACTAGTCCAACAGAATAAAATGCAGCCCTTCTGAGATGTCTCTTATTGACCTCACAAGCCTGTAAATGCTTGGGATGAGTTTTAGACGTGCCCACCTCGATGTGACATTTCATAGGGCCAAAGAACTCCATATTATGTCAGCAACCATGGTTTGCCAGCCCATGCTTGCTGAATACAGTTAATGTTAGAAGTGGGGGCATTTTCAGCAGGCGAGGCATCAGTGGGAGGGCCTGCTGTTTTGCTAATGCTTCTCCCCCACAATCCTTCCCTCTAGCTGTTTTGCCCCCACCTCGCACCCCATCTGTGGGTCCAAGAGTGGAAAGAGAGGCAGGAGTGTAGAGAGAAGCAGGGAAGGCTTAAGAACCTTCCTCCCACCACGTCTCCTGTGAAAAGGCCCCTTCCATACATTTTTATTATTGCTGTTTAGCAAACACACTTTGGAACCCTCATTGGCTGATGTAGTCTGTAGTTCCACGCCATTTCTTCCAGTATTTTGACGGCTAATTATGTTCCAGTAAGAGGCACCTTTCTCACTTTGCTCTACATTTAGTAAAACCTTTCCCATTCTGTGCCTCTTTTGTGTATCCTCTTGGGGGCAGGATTAAAATTGCTACTGCTTTCTGCTCCTTTTCTTTTTTTCCACTATGGTGCAGTCATGGCACCTTCCCTAAAAGCCCTGGCCAGTTTTAAGGTACGCTTCTAAAGAGATGGCAGATGGCTTCCTCTCCTGCTGTAAAAGGCTCCATTAAGACTTGTCCAATATAAGTTGGGTGTTTTGTTTGTTTGTGGGACAAGGAGCAGAATACTTGCAGCAGGTTTGCTGAACTCGATTATATAATTTTGTTGCGCATCTTACACAGTTTAATTCTTGTCAGAAGCTTAAATTCTTTTTTCCTCTCACTACTATAGTGTTTTGAAACCAAAGAGACAGGAAGTTGTGGAAACCCTATGTTAGCAACCATTGTTTTGAAGTGAAAAGGGGCCGAATAATCTCAAGTAGCTGCCTATTTTGTCAGCAACCACTGTCTTGAACTCCCTCCCCACCCCCAGGTGATCTCAGTCTTGAACATCCATAATTCTATTGACTTTCTAAATAAACTCTACACACATTTTCTACTTACAAATTTAATTGAGGGGGTGGGTGGGGAGGAAGGAAGTTGTTTCAGGCATATTCAATGAGAAACAGGGCCAACCATCTACACCTCCAACGGTCGGTCATTCTCTCTTTCCGTTCTGACTAAAATCTTCAGGTGCATCTTCACCTGCACGGAAGAGAGATGTATTTTAGGTAATTAAATAGTGGAAACAGCTGCAGTAATAAACGGACCCTTTTATGTCCTCCCTTCTACTTCTCTCAAGTCCCTGTCTAAGCCCCGTAAATATTGACCTGTCTTTAGTGTGCTCTCCCAACTTGAATCTCTGTGGTATTTAAAATTTTAAATAGCTTTCTCCCCAACCCTACATCTGCTTGGCTTTTTCGAAATTATTCGTTGCTGCAGTGTTGTTTGTCTGTTTGTAAGCTTTGCTCTCACCCAGCCCCAGTCAGTCGGAAGGATGTGACTGAAGTCTCATTATGCGTCTTCTCTGCATTTCCATTTTTTAAAAAACAAAACAACAAGCAGCCTGTTGGATTTGAGCTTTTAAAAGGCCCTCACTCTCCAGGCTGCTGTTTCAACAGCTCCAGCCTCTTAAAATCCATCTCATCTTAAAGGTTCAGAAACTACATCCTTCCAGGTCTCCCGGACAAGTTTAAAACAGCAGCCACCTCTTAACTGTAATAAACTACTGGCCAAACTTTTTCATCCTATCTATCCGTGCTTTTCAGTGTATTGACGGATTCTGATTTCAACTGGAAATTCTGGTAAGAGCAAGCTTGCTTCTATTCACAGTTGCGATATTAATTCCAAATAAATGTGCCTTTGAGCCCAATACACTCCTGGGGGGGGGGGGGAGCTGAAACCACATAATGTTTCTGAATTATGTTTGGTGGCAGGTTTTTGGAAAAGCCGACTGTATTTCAGCAGGTTGGCATGACAAATCAAGCTTCTGTTTTTACTGGGTGTAAATCTTCTCCGCTGAAGTCAAGTCACAAACGCTGTGTTTAGAGGTGCCGCATCATCTCAGCCCCCAAATATTTCAGAGGGAGGTTTTGGCTGGTTTGGGGAGTGTGACTCTCCTTGTTTTCGGTTTTTCAACATGAATCATTTTACCCCTGAGATACACAAGCAGAGGATTAGAGCTTTCATTTGGCTCCAGTGGAAGGGAGAATACCCGGGATGAGGGTTTGGTAGGCTTCCCACCAGCATTTCACCTCCTTTAGCAAAGTTCCATTTATTAGATTTTGCCATATATTTTATGCAGGAACGGTTCCTGGTCTTACGAAACCCCTGCTATTTATTTGCATACACCAGTGTGCCTTTTCCAAGCTGTGGATAGAAATCCATTATTTGCTCATTGCCTGCAGTTGGTTCCTCCAGCTCGTTTTGTGGGTTGACAAATTAATCATCAAACCCTTTAGTTTTGGCATGAGTTCTCCTCTCCCCATGTCTTAAATATGCTTTAAAAAAAATTATTTGCAGAGGGGGGTGGGAATTTTTGCTCCCTTCTTCATCTTGAAATCCAGAAGTGTTGGTTATTCCTCAGTGGTTCCCCCCCCCCAAAAAAAAATACTATAAAGAAGGGGAAACCTGAATTTTCTGCTCGATGATCTCTGGAACTTTTATCCTGTTTCTAACTTCGTTTATGTAACTCGCCAGACAGAACAGATAAGATTCTTTTTTTATATAAAAAATAATAATAATTCCCCCCAACCAAACCTGTGCAAATTGTTCCAGATGCTACCACAAGGTTCTTTCATCTTTCAGAGCTGACTCTTAATTTTCCAGCTTCTTCGAGCTGAATGGTTCTGGAACTATGTAGCCACCCACCCATCCGCCTCTTTCTCTTATGTGCATTCCCCCCCTTGTGTACATATATGTAAAATATATATATATATATAATAGATATCCAAAAAGATATATATCTTTACCAGGGAGGGTTAAGCTTTTTTTAACCTTCTCTAGCAGCAGTGGCAGCTTGCTGGGAGTTTTGTGTGTAATCAAAGAGGGTGGGCATGTGCACAGATGGATTGATGGATGGGTCTCATTCATTCATTCATTCTCTCTTTCTTTTTCTCTCTTTCCCTCTCCCTCTCCCTTCCCTGGCTGCCCAGTGGATGGGTCTCTTTAAACGTACATCCCCACTCCTCTGTCTGTCTATATAAATATTATATATATAGATATATATATATAAATATATTTTCATTTGATCTTATCGGCTTCCTACTTGTAAATATGTTAATAATTTGTGGATTCATTACTTGGTGCCAGATAGCACATTTTTATAAAAGTCATTAAACTTTTATTGTACAAAAACAAAACAAAACCTCGGCGCACGGTTCTTGTTGTCATTTCTAGGCTTGGGGCTGAGCGCGCACCACACCAAACAAGCCAGAGTTGTTACGCCGCGCAGACTTTACCTGCCTGCCCTTAAGTCATGCATGTGAGGTTAGTGTAGCTGTCAGTGCAGCCCCTGCCAACCAAGATGCACTGGCTGGGATGAACAGAAGTTGTCATTGAAAATGCTTGGAGGGTGCGAGGTTGACAAGACCTAGGCTAAACTGCTGGGCTGTGGGCAAGGAAGGAGCTTGGGGTTCAGGTTCCCACTCAGCCATGAAACATGTCCTTAGGCTAATTTCAACATAGACTTGCCGGCCCACCTGATAGGAGGAAGGTGACTACAAATGCCTTTCTGAGGTCCTTGGAGAACGGAATCCTGATAAGACAGAGACTGTTGGCAATGCCTACTATTACGCCAACAGCACCTTTCCTGGACAGGGGTAGCTCAGCCATTGTGATCCATGTGTCGATAACCTCATGGCTGGACTACTGTAACGTGCTTCATGTGGGACTTCCCTTGGAAACTGCATCTGATGCAGAATGCTGCGGCCAGGTTGTTGAGTGGAACATCTGGACATTCAACCTGTTACTCCTGAGCTGAGAGAACTGAACTCGCTGCCAGTCATCTTCCAGGCCACGTTTAAGGACATCATGTTAACGTATACAGTGGTACCTTGGTTTTCAAATGCCTTGGTACTCAAACACCTTGGTTCTCAAACACCGAAAACCTGGAAGTAAGTGATCCGGTTTTCGAACGTTTTTCAGAAGCTGAATGTCCAATGCAGCTGTTTGCTATTATTTCCGGGGCACCTGCACCAATCAGAAACTGCTCCTTGGTTTTCGAACATTTCGGAAGTCAAATGGACTTCCAGAACAGATTAAGTTTGGCGTTTTTGTTTTTGCTATTTATTTTGTGTTTTTGTTTTTGAGGCTTTTTTGGTTAATTTGTTTTTGTGACTGTGTGGAACCCAGTTCAGCTACTGATTGATTGATTGATTGATTGATTGTGTGACTGTGGAAATGGATAAAAGCCCCCCATCCAAACAATGACTGTCATCAGTGCAGGTAAGAATTTTTTTTATTTTTTTATTTTTATCATCTACAATATTGTCTTAGTTATTTTATAGTACAGTACATTGATTATTGATTTCATTTTATGGATCAATGGTCTTGTTAGATAGTAAAATTCATGTTCAATTGCTGTTTTAAGGGTTGTTTTTAAAAGTCTGGAATGGATGAATCCATTTTGCATTACTTTCTATGGGAAAACGTGCCTTGGTTTCGGAATGCTTTGGTTCTGGAATGGACTTCTGGAACGTATTAAGTCTGAGAACCAAGGTACCACTGTAATCCCTAAACAACCAGGTTATTTGAAAGGCTGCCTTCTCCTGTGTAGACCTGTAAGATTATAGATCATCTTGGCGGATTCTTTTTGTAGCACTGCGCCCTATGGAATGCCTTAGGCTGCTGCTCCTGTCCCATGAATTGCCCTACTGCCTCCTTCTGCAGCAACCATCAGTTACACCAGACATCTTGCAAAGACTTTATTTTTTATTCTTGTGCCCAGGCTTTCTATGACCCCTAAGACTGGATGCTGTTTTATATGTTTGCTTTTGATCTAGTCACCTTCAAATGTGGGTATGTACTGCTGTTTTATTGGCTATAGGTTGGGGTTTTGTTCTTTGTTTTAATGACTTCAGTTGGTACTGTTTTGGTTGCTGTTTTTGTTTTTTACTCTACACAGCTGACATATTTTTTAAAACGTTCCGTGGTCTATAAATGCTTTTTTTAAATAAATAGAAATGGGATTTCTGAAACAGAGCTCTCCATCTACAACGCAAACTGATAGTCAAAGAAGCGCAAAATCCCTGAAGGAAGAATCGGAGAAGACAGTGAAGAGAGAAAGAGTAGGAAACAGAAATGCCTTTTGAGCCACATATTGTAAATCCTTTGTACAGTACTGCAAATATCAGTGCTGGTCATTGACTGTAGCAGTAAAGTTACAGTTTACTTCCTTGGCAACCTGGATATGTCAGTAGGTTTTATCTTCCCATTCACCTTTCACCTGCCTCCTTTAGAAACCACCGCTGCTCTGCTCAGGCATTCTTAATGCTCCAAATACCAGGAAATTATCATAATTATCAAAACTTTGAAAGAAAAGGCCATTTCGGCACATATTCCTAGAACTAGATTAATACATTTCCCCACCTAGCACCCCCATTGTTCTGCCCGGACACTGAATTTACAGGGAACCAGGCAGAGGGCCTTCTTGGTAGTGGCGCCCGCTCTGTGGAACACCCTCCCACCAGATGTCAAAGAAATAAACAACTGTCTGACTTTTAGAAGACATCTGAATGCAGTTTAGGGAAGCTTTTAATATTTGATGAATTATTGTATTTTAATATTTTGCTGGAAGCCGCCCAGAGTGGCTGGGGAAACCCAGCCAGATGGGCGGGGTATAAATAATAATAAAATATAAAAGCCCTGTTCAGGGAAGTTTTTAATGTGTGACATTTAATTTAATGTATTTTTAATCTTTGTTGAAAGCCGCCCAGTAAAAAAATATTATTATTATTATTATTATTATTATTATTATTATTATTATTATTATTTATTATTTATTATTATTATTACCCTTCCCATGATAAAACTGGACTATCTTGTCTCCAACACACATCGGTAGAATCCTGATGTGGAATATGTTTGGTTAGACCCTAATGCCTTTTATGAATAACTTCCTGCTGCATCTGAAAGCTTAGGCCCAGCTGTGAAGTGTACCGTATCACAATTGTTTCTTGCGAGTCTCATTTCACTTCCCATCACATACAGAAATTTGTTCCGCTCTTGCCTGTAAACGGACTGGTTTTGAAAGAATACCAAGCCCTGTTGGCCCAAAGAGGAAGTGGGATGGAGGTGCATTTGCAACGGAAATGGCAAGCCCTCTTCGAAAGGACCTTCAGCTCTCTGGGAAATCTAGCTGAAGGAGTGCTCTAACCACTGTGCGTGGCCAGGGCGACCTTTGGTCTCCCCATTGGAGTTACCATCTTGCCCTTAATCTGCTCACTGGCCCAGCTGCGGTCAAAGCAGTGATGATCAGACAGGGTGATAAAAGGAACTGGTGAACCAGTTATGACACCCAGAGAAGGTGTTTGCATGAAATCTTATCTGTAGCTATCCCTAAAGGTAAAGGTAAAGGTACCCCTGCCCGAACGGGCCAGTCTTGACAGACTCTGGGGTTTGTGCGCCCATCTCACTCAAGAGGCCGGGGGCCAGCGCTGTCCGGAGACACTTCCGGGTCACGTGGCCAGCGTGACAAGCTGCATCTGGCGAGCCAGCGCAGCACACGGAACGCCGTTTACCTTCCCGCTGGTAAGCGGTACCTATTTATCTACTTGCACCCGGGGGTGCTTTCGAACTGCTAGGTTGGCAGGCGCTGGGACCGAGCGACGGGAGCGCACCCCGCCGCGGGGATTCGAACCGCCGACCTTTCGATCGGCAAGCCCTAGGCGCTGAGGCTTTAACCCACAGCGCCACCCGCGTCCCGTGTAGCTATCCCTAAGCTTCAAAAAAAATATCCTGGGTAAGATTATGGGGGTTATAGGGAGAAAATGGATTTCACTTTCAACTGCACAAGCTGCATCAGAGGCAAGAAGTGGCTTCTTTTTGTGACTAATAAGAATGAGGAAGGCCAAGGCCAGCTGAGTCTTATGTAACAGAACGTTTAGCAAACAAGCCCATAGCGCTCAGGTAAAAGAGGTATTTCTCAAAGCCCGAGAACTGGGTTGCTGTTGATTCGCAAGTTTGTCGTGTGGGTGGGCAGGGCTATGGACAAAGTCGATCTATGGAAATTCAGTGTGCCCTTGATAAGGCTGTCTGATTCGTGTGGCTGGAGCCTCACTTGGAATTCAAGCCCAGGTTGACACGGTGCCTGAACAGCCAAGGTAGGAGGAAGATCCATGGTGTTAACGGAGGAATCTGAGGGCTCCCTTGCACAAAAAGACAAAGACACCAACCAGGACAATTTGGAGCAAAACAACAGCCTGTAGGCTTGACTTTTATTGAAAACTGTCACGACAGGACTCCCACCCACAACAAGATGAAGCAAGATGGAAGTCCCGAACAAAAGAAGACCCCAACTTTTATTAGCTACTAATCCCCCAAGCTACACCCCTAGAACTACATCACAACTACATCATGACTACATCATTGACACATCACAAAAAGGAGGGGTTGAGGGAGGGGTTGTGGAAGTAACCTGAGTATCTTGTCACCTGGCTGGTTCCTCCTTTCCCCCTCCCCATGAGTCATTTCCAGAGGACAAAGGTGAGTTGGCAGTTTCCTCCCCCCAGAGGGAAGATCTGTTCATTGTCCTTTGTTCCAGTCCGTGTTGAATCCACTCCCATATGCATGTCCGTTGTGTCCTTGATGGTCTTCTGTCTGGGACCATCAAGGTTGTCATGCCAACTGGGCAGGGCTCCTGGGTACGTGTTGGTACGATTAAGGGATTATGGCCATCCTGTATCAAACCACCCCCTTTTGATAGTCCTTCCTTCATGGAGCAAAATAAAAGTGGCCTGGTGTAAATCCGATGTACAGTTGATTTACTATGAATTTATAGCAGAAACTTCACATATGTTGTGTGTGAGTGTGTGTCGTATTTGTACAAACTGAATGATTGTCGGGAGGGGGGTTCCTGCAAGGGTGGTAAGGTTCGAAGTCATGCTCTGAGAAACACTGAAGGAAGATTGAATAGTAGAAGAGCAAAATATGCTGAGACTATTGGTTGCGCTGCCGTACCTACAATGCTGTCATGAACGCAGGTCAAATCATTGTATGGCACCATTCGCAGGTTCAGTCTGTGACTTCTTGCTGGTTTTGTTTGTGTGTTTGTTCAGAGCAGAAGTTTTCAACCTTTTGGAGTCCACAGCTCCCTTGACCCACTGCATTCTTTCTGTGGCACCCCTGTGAGGCTCAGGAGCCCAGTTGTGTCACCCCTTGCCCACAGAGTGGGCAGCCTCGCACCCTTTTTCGAACACCCTCCCTTGTGGAGTGTTCCCTTAGCCTCCTCTCCCCTCTCTTTGGGAGTCCTCTGGGCAGCTGCCGCCACTGCAGATGGTCTCTGAGCTGCCCCCCACTTGCCCCAAAGAGAGGTATTGGAGCACTTTAATCCAGTTTAATTATGCAAATCCTAAATTTCTGGTGTGAGCTGGAATGCCTCCTCCAAGATACAGACAGTCTGGGGGCATCCCAATTCCACAGGCCTATTTAATTAAATCATTAAAGCATTAATGATTCACTTGAACCAGGCAGTGGCCTGGAATCTAGGTATTCCTGAGGGATTATTAGATACTGAATTCTGTCTGTCTGTTTGTCTGTCTGTCTGTCTCTCTCGCACACACACACACACCCCTCCTGAAATTATATCTCTATTCAGTTTACATCCCCAGTGTTTCAGGGACAAGTTCTTACTAGCTATGCTCCAAGGCTTTGGCAGGAATCTCTTCCATCCGAAGCATAGGACATGCAAAAATATGGAATTCTGTTTTCTGGTTTGAGGAGTGGAATTCAATTTCCACAGAGTTTAGTTAGAACATTATAAGTGTAGTAACGCAGACTGTGTAGGTAACTCTGGAAGATGGTAGAGGCAAACTTGGTTCTGAGCAGACAGTGGAATTCAGAGTGATTTGGGGGATGCTGGAAGGAGACGAAGGCTGGGACTCTGTGAAATTAGATATTTGGAGCAAGGTGCAAGATTCCCAGGTTCCAATTGTATATTATTGCTGTATATTAAGTCTAATTTAGCACATAGAAGGGAGGGGGAAATGGTTTAAGTATGAAGGCTTTGGGGAAGTAATGATGTTCGCTGGCCACTAGGATGCGCACTGCATTAACTTTAATTTCAGCATGATCAAAAGAGGTGCGGCAATGATGCTTCCTTTTTCTGACTATTTGGGCAGGAAAAGTGGAGAGCACAAATTATTTGAGGAGAAGCTAAATTTGCACTAGCTACAATCCGGGGCCAATCGCTTAAGGTCTCGTTCCATATCAGGGATGGCAGGATGCAAATAGCAGCCAGTCAATGCAAGTAGCCTTTGCAGCAGGACTGGACAACTATGTCCTTATGAAATACTGCATTTTTATGCATTTGTTCCCCCCCAAACCAGCTTTGATCCGAATTGAGGAAAACAGTGTTGCGTTATCAGCTTGCAATGTATCCAGAGCCTTAGAGAACTGTGTCTTGCCCAAGTCCAGCTGGCCAGTTTGTGGGTGACGTGAGGTCTAACCTCTTAGCTGCTGTTGTCACATTTTCTGTCTAGGGGAAATAAGCAGCCCCACCTCCTGCTGGGAATTGGGAAGTGGGGTCTGTGTCGTGGAATCTGACCCTACCAGAGAGAGACAGATTGTGGCCAAGTTGTCATGCAATGTTGCCTGATTGTGCTCGCCTATATTCCTAGAAAGAGAAGAGAAAGTGTCTCTGAGCACATCCTCCAGTGTTGCTAGGATAAAGAGAGAAAGGAGAAGGCTGCTGTGTTTGGCACTTTGCACCTTTGCTCTTGCATGTCTCTCTGTGTGCACACTCAGCAAAGTCCCTCTTTATTATTATTTCAATCTTGCTCTTGGCTTAGGATAGCCAACCCTTTTGTTGGCTCCTGCACCTTTAAGAACACCTTGGATGATGTGGAAGTAGAAGCAGACCTGCTGTAGACTTTCCAATTTTCCCAGGAGGGCAGGGGAAACTCTGAGCCAAACCTAGGGGGGAAGGGGGGGATGAGCCAGTGCTTATGGTGATATTTCAGCGGTTTCCTGATTTGCCCTGTATGTATTTGAGATCTGCTTTTAGGGTGGTCACTTTAAGACCTGCAAAATGAACATGCATGCCTGGATAGCTCAGTCGGTTAGTTGCTGATAATGCCAGGGTTGCAGGTTCAATCCCTGTATGGGACAGCTGCATATTCCTGCAGTGCAGGGGGTTGGATTTAGATGATCCTCAGAGTCAC
Source organism: Podarcis vaucheri (assembly GCF_965113315.1). Taxonomy (NCBI): domain Eukaryota; kingdom Metazoa; phylum Chordata; class Lepidosauria; order Squamata; family Lacertidae; genus Podarcis; species Podarcis vaucheri. The sequence goes on from NC_138751.1 coordinate 15,775,619, forward strand.
CAGTGACACTATGATTCTGTATACAGGATACAGTCTTCCTGGACAGTCTCTGCACCAGAGAATGAACGGACACAAATGTGGCATTTAGAAAAAGAGAAAATCCTGCATGGTAGATTTCAATCTTCCTCGCCATTCAATTGCAGGGAGTTCGTTTCTCTTTCATTCAGAACAGTGGCTTAGTAATATGAAACTATATTATGTCACCATGGGTTGCCTTTATTTGGTAATGTCATGGTTGTCATCTCGGAGCCGGTGCCTAGGAATGCAGGAAACTGCTTTATACTGAGTCAGAGCATTGGTCTGTCGAGCTCTGTGCAGACTCTGGGCTGACTTGCTGTCGCTCTCTGGGGTTTTGGACAGGGGTCTTTCCCACTTGGCCTTCTCTGGAGATGCTTGGCGTTGAACCAGGAAGCACCTGGAATTGAACCAGCAGGAAGCGCCTAGAAGTAGCAAAGTTGAGGGATTTGATAAGACAAAAACCAAAAAATATAATCCAGAAACAATGGAAATGCTTAAATGAGTATTTATGTAGACAAGGATTAAATGTAAGGTATTGGTTGTGTTTAGAATAGATTTATGAGAGATTTAGAAAACTTGTTGATTAGAATATTGTGTGAGATTGTGTGGGGAAAATACAGAATAACAGATACAGTCTTGCTTAAAATGTATATAGGAAGTGCAGTGTAAGTGATGGAAGTCAATCAATGAAATGTTATTATTATTTTCATATTGAGATATTTGTAGAATAAACTTGGGAGAAATTCTTCCAACTTTTCTTCTTTTTTCTCTTTATTTTTTCTTTTTTTCTTTTCTCTCTCTTTTGTTCCTTTTTTCATGTATATGTGCTTATTTGAAACATGTATGTATGTATGTATTTGCAATATTTTGCTTATATTTTGTAACAATTATGTTAAATAAACAATAGAATTATTTTAAAAAGAAGAAGAAGCAGCAGTGGCGTAGCGTGGGGGATGCAGGGGGGGGCTGGCCGCACCGGGCGCAACATCTGGGGGTTAGGGTTAGGGGGCGCAAATCCACGGGTTAGGGGGCACAAATTACTTGCCTTGCCCTGGGTGCTGACAACCCACGCTACGCCACTGAGAAGAAGGAAGCACCTGCATGCAAAGTGATGCTCTGCCACTGAGCCTAGGCCCTTCCCCAGAATGAGGGCTGGGAAACCAGTATGAGCAGGGCTCCAACTCCCATCACCCCCAACCATTTGCTGTGCCATCCAGGACTGAAGGGATTTGTAACCTTGCAGCAACTGGGGGGACCACAGATTCCCTATCCCTTTAATAAAGCCTCGTGGTTAATTTCAGCTCTGTTGCCTCCATGCTCTTATGAAGCTAACTCTACAGGGTTAACTGAGTGCTCGCTTGGCTGCCTGAGATCCTGGGCAGAAGGTCAAATTTCTCCTGCAAGCACCTACACTCTGTTTGCACCAAGGAATTGGCTGACTGGGTCAGCAAGCTCTTTCTGCTGCGTTCCGTCTAGCCACGTGAAGCCTTCATTTAAGCTGCTCTTTCTCTTTGGCAATCACTCGTAGCCAAGTAAGATTGTTTCCATGAACACAGTCTTAACAGTGAGTCCGTGAGTGACTGTGGAGGCCAATTCTGGATCCACACAGTGGGGACATAGGTTTCTGGATGGGAGTTGATCATGGTGAGGGTTTGCCAAGCGTGCCTTCCTCTTAGCACGTTTCTCCCTTTCATCCTGAGTTCGAGCGTCTTCAGAGCCCACGGCACCTTTGGTCAAGGCTGTTCTCCAGTTGGAGTGTTCTCAGGCCACTGTTTCCCAGTTGTCAGTGTTTATACTACATTGTTTTTAGATTTGCCTTGAGAGTATTGGAACCTCTTTTGTTGACTACCAGCATTACGCTTTCCATTTTTAAGTTCGGAATAGAGTACAGTGGTACCTCGGGTTACATACGCTTCAGGTTACAGATTCTGCTAACCCAGAAATAGTACCTCGGGTTAAGAACTTTGCTTCAGGATGAGAACAGAAATTGTGCTCCGGTGGTGCGGCGGCAGTGGGAGGCCCCATTAGCTAACGTGGTGCTTCAGGTTAAGAACAGTTTCAGGTTGAGAATGTACCTCCAGAACGAATTAAGTTCTTAACCCGAGGTACCACTGTACTTGCTTTGGAAGATGATAATCAGGCATCCGTACAACCTAACCAGTCCAACGAAGTTGATGTTGAAGAGTCATTGCTGCAACACTGGTGATCTTTGCTTCTTCCAGTACACTGATATTAGCTCGCCTGTCTTCCCAAGTGATGTCAAGGATGGACCAGCCTTCGAACCTGTTTTGAATGCAGAAAAGCGGCTTTGCTACCAGTGACTGCACCTCTGAGTTCTTTGCCGCCAAGTCAGTGCAGGCCCCCATCAGGCCCCCACCTTGGTTGCTCTGGTTGATGACATTTGTCAAGAGAGAGAAGCGAGGGGTGTGTGACTGTGCGCCTTCTCAGCGACTTCCTGTACGTTTGGCCACAGTTATCCTCCTGGAGAGGCCCTGGGAGGTGGGGGTTGGGGGCCACCGTACTTCAATGGTTCTGCTCCTACCTCCAGGTCCCGTTCATCGCCATGGGAGCTTCCTTGTGGTGTTCCACAGGGGTCCATCATATCCATCATGATGCTTAACCTCTCTCTGAAGCCTTTGGGAACTGTCGTTGGGAGATTTGGAGCGAAGGGTCACCGACACCCAGCTCTATCTCTCTCTGTTCCGTATGAATTGGGAGAGGCTACAACAGCGGCAAGAGTCTTGTTAGCACAAGGATGGAAGAATGAGGAAACCCCAACGAAAGAACAGTGGCAAGAAAAACTGACAAGCTATGCGGAATTGGCTAAATGGACATATAAGCTGCATGACAAGGACAACCGTGACTTCAAGGAAGAATGGGAACTTTTTACCAATTACCTAAAAAGGCAACAAAATGATTGGGACTCCTTGGTAGGTTTTGAATAAACAGCTGCAAATTTATTAGTTGAACACATGATAGATAAGGCAAGGATATATACAATTTTATAACATGCAGAGAACAATATGCACAAAGAAATCCGAGAGGGGAGCTGAGAGAAGTCCTTGGTGGTGGGGAGTGGGAGGGAAGGGGGAAAATAATGTAATTGATTATTTGGATTGATAATTTGTTATGTTGAAATTGTTCAATAAAAATATTTTTTAAATATTTAATATTTTATTGTTGTTAGCCGCTCTGAGCCTGGCTTCGGCTGGGGAGGGTGGGATATAAATAAAATTTTATTATTATTATTATTATTTTAAAAAATGAATTGGGAGAGGCAGTTGACTTGCTAGTTATAGAGTCCGGGAGATGGGAAGATGGCCTTTTTGGGAAGACCCTCTGCTGCCCTGGAGGGAGCAAGCCTGCAGCTTGGGTACATTAACTCTGACTGGCAGCCTTGGTGGTGAGGACTGTCTATTTCCAGCTACATCTGGTTTGCCAGCTTACAGCCCCATTTGAACACACATGGTTTGGCCACAGTATCCCACACACCGGCTGGATTACTGCAATGCCTTCTGCGTGGGTCTGCCCTTGAAGACAGTTCAGAAGCTTCAGCTGGTCTAAATGCACTGGCCAGATTACCAGCTGGGGTTTTGGATGCAGTAAAACAACTGCGCTGGCTGCCAGTTCATCTCTGGGCCCATTTCAAGGCGCTCACATTATTTGTATTTGTTTAAAAAACAATTTTTAAAATTGGTCGTTGTTTTTTTAAATTAAAAGACTTAGGCCTCAACTATCTGGTGATGTGGGAGAATGCCTCCTTCCCTACAGGCTCTCTCAGCTCTTAAGATAGCAAAAGAGTGCCTTCTTGGTGAGCTCAGGGGCGTGTGTGGCTGGATGAGGGCATTTTCTCCAGCAGCCTCATCTAAGCTGTGAAATGACATCTCCAAAGAGGGGCGTTTGGCACCTCATCATCCTGGCCTTTGACACGGCTGATTGCTTTTGGACCCACCCTATTCTCTTGCAACTGTGATTTGTTTTGGTTCCTTAATCAATTTTTTATTAAAAACTTTCGACATAAAATACAATAAAAGCCAAACTAATCTGGGGGGCGGGGCAGGTAAGCCCCGCCCTGCATAACTGATCGCAAGACAAAACACACACACCCCATTTGAACGGCAATGCTTGGGGGAGTCCCCCCCCTCAAATATTTTATGAGGGGTGCAGGAGTGCCAGCTTGGTGCCGCGGCCATGGGTGCCCGGGGGCGTGGGTGCCATGCAGGGTGCATGGCCCTGGCACTGAAATTTGTGGGTGCCCGGCCCCTTCATGGGGAATTTTGGGGTTGCTCGGGCACCCAGTGTCCCAGGGAGTTGGCACCTATGGGGGAGGACGAAGGGAGTTGGCTCTATAAACCGATACACCCCGACTACTAATAAATACGTATCTATTTGTGGGAAGCAATGACAAACCTAGACAGCATCTTAAAAAGCAGAGACATCACCTTGCCGACAAAGGTCCGTATAGTTAAAGCAATGGTTTACCCAGTAGTGATGTACGGAAGTGGGAGCTGGACCATAAAGAAGAATTGATGCTTTTGAATTATGGTGCTGGAGGAGACTCTTGAGAGTCCCATGGACTGCAAGAAGAACAAACCTATCCATTCTTAAGGAAATCAGCCCTGAGTGCTCACTGGAAGGACAGATCGTGAAGCTGAGGCTCCAATACTTTGGCCACCTCAGGAGAAGAGAAGACTCTCTGGAAAAGACCCTGATGTTGGGAAAAATGGAGGGCACAAGGAGAAGGGGACGACAGAGGATGAGATGGTTGGACAGTGTTCTCGAAGCGACCAGCATGAGTTGGACCAAACTGCGGGAGGCAGTGGAAGACAGGAGTGCCTGGTGTGCTCTGGTCCATGGGGTCACGAAGAGTCGGACACGACTAAACGACAACATTTGTCTGTGTGTGTGTGAGCTTTGCCCAAGTGGTCACACGCCGCTGAACCTGGTTAAGTCGCTCTTTCTGGTTCGCTTAAACGAAAGCGCAATGCCAACCGAGCGAGGAGACCCGTGGAAGTGAGTGAGCCTGAGCGAGCCCCGGGTCTCCGGACTGCCACAGGCAGGCGCCGACGAGATCCAACCCCTGCTAGGACCTGCGGGGATCCGCCTTCCCGGGGGCGGGGAGCCGCCAGGCGCAGCAGCTACAAAGGCAGCGGCCGCGATGGGGCTCCGAAAGCAGAGAAAGGGACCGGGAAGCGGCTGCGGGGGAGTCTCTGGCACCAGGTGAGGACCCCCGGGGAGAAGCGTGGGGGGAGCGCCTTCCCCAACACCCCCCACGCCCCACCGCCGTCCAGGCTTTGTGCGCAACTTGCAAAGGGCAGGCGAGAGAGGAAGGAGCCCGTTGAAACTAAGTTCGGGTGCAGGTGGGGAAAAGGAGACGAGGGTGCCCCTGAGCACATGCAGAGTGCATTTGCCGTCGCTCTAGCTAGTGGGAGCGGGGCTTTCTTTTTTGACGAGCTGCTCCTTCCAAACTAGTGTCTTGGTCTCTCTCTATCTCTTTTTCCCGGGGTGTCTTAAAAGAGAGGATTTTGGGGTGGTTTTGGTCCCTTCATCCCTAGCCCGGCTCCTGCAGCCTCCCTTCGTATCTCCTCCGCACGTTACTGCTCCCCTGGCAGATCGATATCTCCGCATCACCCGGAAGGTGCCAAGTTAGCCGGTTGTTATTCCGCCAGCTCGGCACAACTCTGCGGAGGGCATGTGAGCTTCGTGCCCGCTGCAAACCGGGCTTACGTCGTCGGGACCTTTCTACAGAGTTTGCACCCTGCTTTCGGTGACTCTTTAAGTGCGACAAACCCGACAGGCCGAAGCTCAAAAGGTGTGGCTTTGCTCCCTCCCTCCTGCCTTTATATCCCACCTCCCAGGAGCTCAAGGTCGAATGCAGGACTCTCTTAAAAAAATAAAATAAAATTCCACAACAACCCTGTGAGGCTGAGAGGCCTGAGCTTCATTGACAGCTCGATGTGAATCGCGTTGATTGTAGATTTGTTTTGCTTTATTAATTGTTCTGCAATTAGTTGTTCTGCCAATGCACTGGCACTGCCCGCAGGGCATACAGTGCAACGATGAGAGATATATAGCTGGGCGTTTGTGGTACAAAAAGCTATGGGGTGTCTTCAGGATGTTGCAAAATACGGACTGCTTGGTAGCGAAGCAACAGGAGCGCCTCCAAACATTTGCAGGTGCAACTGAGCACTGACAGCGGCATTGTGTATGACTGCCCAGCAGTGGCGTAGCGTGGGTTGTCAGCACCCGGGGCAAGGCAAGTAATTTGCGCCCCCTAACCCGTGGATTTGCGCCCCCTAACCTGTGGATTTGCGCCCCCTAACCCTAACCCCCAGATGTTGCGCCCGGTGCGGCCGGCCCCTCCTGCACCCCCCACGCTACGCCACTGCTGCCCAGGCAGCATCCTGAACCCAAATCATCGTGAATGCGTGATATAAAGGACACCTGGAAGAAGGGGTCCCTTTGCAAAGCGGAGCTTGCTGGAAACGTGTGCCTTCCTCTCAGGTGTGTTTGGAGCTGCTTAGGGTGGAAATAGGCTTTAAGTATTGTGGTCACTTAAGTATTGTGGGCTGCCTTGCATGTGAGCCCCAGAAAGCTCTGCGACTGACCACTTGGCGGCTTGACGTGAATCGCTCTATGAAAAACGCTCAAATCAGTTCCATCTCTTCACATGTTCTGCGCACTGAGCCGTTTGAAGCCGGAGCTCAGTGTGCCTGGTTTCTCCTGAAAGGGAATTGTGGTTCAACAGCAGCAAAGGCAGATAATTCTGTGTTCTCCTGTCAAGGGCAGAAGGTATGATGTATTGGAACAGTCAGGACACCTGGGTTCTCTGTGGTTGCTGTCTCTAACCCCACCCCCCACTCCAATCAGAGCACCTTTAGGTTGCAGGCGTTGCTCCCAAACATTCAGAGTGGCTTCATAGCAAGATTATATCATTATTTTACTGAGCTCGTAAAGTGGAAAATATGTTTCGGGGATGGCAACTCCCTTCCAGTTGTGTGGTTTTCTGTGTGTGGAATGGTTGGCAGTGCAGGGTGAGGGAAATGCCATTCCTAGTTTGGGGAGGATTCCCTTGGAGGAAATGAGAGGCACTCCTTGAATTTCAGGTCGTCACTTTTATTGGTTACTGTGTTGGAGCCAGTAAGCCAGAGAAAGAACTGCAGGATGGTATTGTGAAGTCTGGAGTAAAATGCCTCGTCTTGCTGGAGCCGCTCTGTTCCATGAACAGTTGCTTGCTTTGGAGCAATGGGATGAATCTAGGAGAAGTGGGGTTTCTTTTTTCACAGTGTCCCAGTTGCTGTGAGAGGGAAAACCGTACTTGTTGGGTTTCTGCCTGTTTTGCAGGGTTTGTTTTTTTTAAATTAAAAAAAAGCACAGGAATTTTACCACGAGAGAAAAGCTGGCAACTTTACACATCCTAAAAGATTACTGCAATGCGTTATACGTAGGGCTGCCTCAGAATACTATTCAGAAGCTTCAGCTAGGTGCAGAATTCAGCGGCCAGGTTGCTCACTGGAGCAAGACGGTTTGAGCATATTACACCGATCCTGGTCCAACTGCACTGGCTGCCAATTAGTTTCTCGGCCCAATTTAAAGTGCTGGTTTTGTCCTATACAGCCTTCAACGGCTCAGGACCACAATACCTCAAGGACCGCCTCTTTCCATATGAACCTACCCGGACCCTCAGATAGTCTTCTGAGGTCCTTCTTCGTATGCCTCCTCCTCGAGAGGTCCGGAGGGTGGCAACAGGAGAACGGGGCCTTCTCTGCAGTGGCTCCACATCTGTGGAATGCTGGCACCTTCATTAAGCACCTTTAGGTGCCAGGCAAAAACGTTCCTTTTTAACCAGGCTTTGGGTTGATTTGATGGACATCCTCTGCCCTTTTAAGATGTGTTGGGGAGGGGTTATTGGGTTGTTGTTTTTATTTGTTGATGTCTTTTGTGGTTTTAGATTTTGATTTTATCCTGTGAACCTGCGGGTATAGGGCAGTATATGATGATGATGATGTAGTGATGGAGCAACTTGTGGCAAGTGAGAGAGGAGGAGTGTTTGGAAGACACGCATTTGTTGCTTCACATGTTCAGAGGTGGTCCGGTGGCCCCGAGAACAGGTTCTGGGACTACTGCAAACCCTGGCTCAAATGAAGTTGTTGGAGGAGGCTGTCTCATACTGAACCCTTGGTCTGATTGAGAGCTGGTGGTGTGCGGACTCCCTCTAGCAATTGCTGACTTTTACCCATGCCTCGTTTTCACTGGGGCTGGATCCTTTCTCCCTGACATACGAAATTTCTGGGTGCAGGGAATGGTGTGGAGAGGAGCATTGGGCTGTTGCCAATTCGGCTCAGTCATTAGAAGATTAGACTCTTGATCGCAGGGTGGTGTGTTTGAGCCCCACTTTGGGCAAAAGGGTCCTGCGTTGCGGGGGGTTGGACTAGATGACCCCCGTGGTCCCTTCCAACTTGACGACTCTAAATCTCAGCACCCTCCCGGCCTTAACACACACATTCAGCACCTGCAGTTTGAAGTGGAGCAGCAGAGATGAAGGTTTTCCCCTTCGGAGGAGAACTAGGCCTTTAAAAAAAAAATCTTTTCCCTGCTGCTTAACTGTGAAAAGATCCAGGAATCCCTGCTGGAGCTGTGAGTTGCCTGGAAAAGATGCCCTTGGAAGGGAAAAGCAGACTCTGCTTGTGCTCAGAGGCACTCTTGCTGCGGGGGACAGCTGTGACCCTGCATTCGGCCTACTGACTCTGTCTTAAATCTGACCCTTGTGGACTATAGCCTCTCACACTTTAAATTTCATGCCTGGGCCCCCAAATGCATATATATATATATATATATATATATATATATATATATATATTGCAGCCAGGTGCGTGGGAACTCCGTGTGATGTTGAAACTAGGGCCCAGGGCCGCCTTTTCATGGCTGCCCTTTTCCCCATGGGTGTTACTGGCTTCCCAACCAGCACTTGTGGTCAAATCTCAAATGTGGTTATTAGGGCCGGCCAGATCTGTCAGTTTTGGTTTCTCTCGCTGTGTCTCACTTTCCCAATCTTATATCCAGCTCTCTACCTCATGAAGAAACAAGTCCCTCATGAAAGTGGATCGGCGCTTTGGTTTGAATTCCTCCTAATATTGAATACACATTGAATCACTCCCAAATAGAAACACTTTTGCAAAGCACGTTTCCCCTAATGTGTGCTGTTTGTGTGTGCTGTTTTCACTGAAATACGCATTTTTTTAAAAAAAAAACCCGTTTAGTACCCGCCTTTTGTGCACATTACTCGACTGGAGAACTTCATTGCAAAGGGCGAATTTTGACGGCTGTGTGTGTTTTGGTTGGCATATTGTTTCGGAAAGTGTGAGTTTAAATGTGAACTGGACCTAATTTCTTCCCCATGCTTAGCGGTTACTCCATGCAAACTGTTTTTTCTTGTAACCAACTTGCACCCATTAGCCCCATTTTCTGCTGATTCCTTGGGCTGAAGTCTAAGCAATTTCCGCCCTCCCTTTCCCACAGGTGGGCGGGGTTTGCGGTCGAGCAGGGCTCACCTGGGCAGGTGCCACTCACCTGCTTGGGCCGGCCTTTGACCCGCCCTCGGCCAGGGAGGACAATGGCCGGCCGGCCAGGGGTGGGCCTAAGGCCAAAAGAAAACAGGCTGACTCTGTTGTTGAAAACTCTTTTGCTGTTCTTACTTCCAGGATCACCAACCTACCCTCCCTCAAATTAATAATTTCTTGCCTTCATAATTTCATCCTAGGTCAGCGGTCTTCAAGTTAATGATTCCTTTCCTTACAGGCTAATATTTTGCAATCCACGTCAGCGGGCGCTGCTGCGGTCGTAAGATGGCTGCTGTATTCAGAACCGGGAAGGAATTTTCCTTGCATTGGCAGGTTTCGCCTTCCCTGTAGCATTTTGTCACAACTTTGGCGGTTTTCGGCCTTGGCAAGGTATCCTTTAGTCTAACATCAAGTCGGGGGGGGGGGAATGCATCCATGCTCCTCCCAATGCGGCGGCGCTTGCAGGGCCCATTATAGGTTAAAAACCGGGAGTCCCTGGCCCATGTAGGTCAAACTCCCGGAACGAGGTCGGTGGAAGGGCATGCTGTGTAAGTTTGCGCTTTACAGTCCCTTCTCACTGGACGTCATCTGCCTGCATATCCTCAGCCAGGCTGGCTGAGAGGATTATTTGCCAAGGCCTGTGCCAAGTTTCCCACTTCTGAAGCTCAATAAAGTTGTGGCCAATTTGAACCCATAATCTGGTCTCTTGTTTCATCATTTGGGGTAAAAGGGTAGGCACCACAGACAGGGTTTAGCGTGTGTGCCCGCAAATGCAGCAATAACCCTTTAGGGCTCTGCTGTTGCCAGTTTAAGTTCAGCTTTGCTTGCTGCTGGCGTGCCAGTTCTTCAGGAAAGGAGCTCTTCTTTGATCTGGAGAGGATTTCGCAGCCAGCTGCTCTTCCTATCGCTTGGTGGGGTCAAGGGCTTTGTGTGTGTGGATTTCCTTCCTGCCAAGGCCCCAGGGTGGGAATTGTGGAGCTGAGAGAGCTTCAGCTGGTGCCCAGTGCTGCCACAGATTCTGAATTGTGTTTCAAGCTGCATGCAGACCACACACTGAAAGCATGTCCCCGCCATGACTCCTGGGAACTATAGTTTAAGGGTGCTGGGAATTGTAGTTTTCTGAGAGGTAAACATCAGTTCCCGTGGTTTTTTTTAAAAGGGAGGGAATGTGCTTTAAATCTGCTGGGAAGTATAGCTCTGGGAAGGATAAACTAAAGTTGCCAGGATACATTGGAGGCAGAAAAGGTGCTTTAAATTCATAGTGCATATGCAGCCTAATGCAGGAATGGGCAGAAGGTACATTAGGATCTACTCGTAAATCTTTGGGTGGTTTTTTTATTGGATCACCAAGGATTTCTGGTAGGGTTCGAGTCAGAAATAACATAGTTCCTCACACCCTGTCCTTAATGCTGGTGCAATTGTTTTACTTGTTTCTGTAGTCGTATAAACTGGTTTTTCTTGTTTTTAGTTTTTTTAATTAAATTGTTATATGCATTAGTACAAATTTAGATTACTGCAGAAATCTGATGAAAACAAGTTTGCCTCACGGTCTCTTATTTATCACCACTTATGTAAATATTTATGTGACTTATGTAGCTTAAAGTTCATTTCCAGGTGAAGGAAATGCCAAAAACAATGTTTTATTAAAAGTCACTACTTACATGCAGTTTACAGACTTAAAAACAATTGCATCCACTTGACTGATTTCCATTCCTGACCACAGGCGAACATACAGACTGCAGCAATTTCCTCTTCCTTTTCCGTTCTTATCATAATTCTCAGCCAGTCAGCTAGATGCCTAGCCTAGTAGCACAGAGAAGGAGAGGGAGCTGATCCTTGTCTCCTTTTCTTTCTCCTATTCCAGGGGTGGCCAGCTCCCAAGAGACTGCGATCTACTCACAGAGCTAAAAACTGGCAGTGATCTATCCCCTTTTGGTTGGTTCAGGTCAAAGTTGTTGAGCTTTTTTAGGGGAGCCAAAGTTGCTGAGCTTCTTTGGGGGGAGGCAGTGATCTACCACAGACGTCCAGCAATCTACTGGTAGATCACAATCTACCTGTTGGACGTGCCTGTCCTATTCCTTCATCTCTTGTCTGTGGAGAAAACGATCCCTGGAAGACTCCACCAGCTGTGTTTATGTTTATCTCTTTGAACTACGCTCAGTAAACTAGCTGTATTAGTCTCGGCTGGGGTAGCCAACGCTGGTGGCCTCCCCGATATTATTGGACTACAACTCCCATCTGCGTTAGCCAGCATGACCAATGGTCAGGGTTGATGGGAGTTGTAGTCCCACATCACACAGAGAGTGCCACGTTGGCTGTCCATAGGCTCCGTACACAATATTCATTCATTCTTTCATTGCATTTATATCCTGCTTTTTTCTCCAAGGAACCTAGGGTGGCAGTTAACACGCAGGGAGGGGCTCTATACTCAACCTGCTCCTTATGGGAGGTGCGGCCAGGCCAGCTAGGAAGGTGTGTGATATTTCCAGGGTCACAGAAATTGCTGCAGGCCCCCTGGCGATGGCAAAAGCCTCTTTCGCAACCTCATTGCCAGCCAGTCCCTTCCCCAAAAGAATCTAGTAACTGAAGCAGGCTGTTCTCTTAGGGGCTAGTTCATCCTCTTTTGCATAACAGGAAGGAAGCCACTTATTATCTCAGCAAGGATGTGCTGACCTGGGCCTAGCATCCAAGATACGTGACTTCCTGTCATGCAAAGCAAGGAGGGAAATCTGGAGGTAATGGGGGACAAAGATGGACTGGCATTTGATGGGGAGGAAAGATGGGCTGGCAACTCAAAATATGGGATGCCGATGACTTGGCACAGATGCCACAGGAAAGCTGCACACGTGAGGCCGTGCTGATCCCACAATAAACACCTGTCCCCCCCCCAACCAACCCCCAATTTGTGCTTTCTTTCTCACGGGTTGTGTGGCTGGTTTATCCTTCCTGCGGCATGGAGAAGTCGGTGAAGGATGTAATTCGGCTAATGTAGCTTCTGTTTTAAATCAGCCTCCCACCCCTTTTGTTTCCAGGCAGTGTGCAGCCTTCCTGGATTAACGTTGGCTGGGGGACGTGTGACACTTCTCTCTCTCGTTTGTTGACACTTTGAACATCTGCATCCGAAAAAGGGCTCTGCGTCACTTAAAAAGTGCCATAAAGCATTTGGAAGATGCCTTGATGTGGGATCAGGCTACGAACCTCCCTTCGCTCAGTGCTGTCTGCTGGGGTTGCCCAAGCTCCTTTAAAAACAAACCAAAAACCTAGGGTAGCTGAGGAACTGAAGGGTTTTGCTTTCCCCTCCTTCCATATCTGTGCAGTAAAGCAGAGGTGGAGGAGCCTGAGGCCTGTGTGGACCTCCAGGCTTCTGTATCTGGCCTGGGGGGCTCTCTCCAGGTCTCATGCAGGCCACCCCCCCCCCGTAGCAACACTGCTCACTTCCAGGCCACAGCCCTGCAAACGTAAAATCCATCTTTGTTGCCCACCCATTTTTTACTCTGGCTCTGTCTACCAACAGACAGTCAGAATAAAATCCGCCTGCCTGTTGTTGACATTTGTCTATCTCAAGAGACAATGGAGTGCGCCTCCGGGGGTGAAGTCAAACTGCTGTATTAGTAGTAGGGCCTTTTCAGTACTGGCCCCGACTTGGTGGAATGCTCTGTCACAAGAGACTAGGGCCCTGCGGGACTTGACATCTTTCCGCAGGGCCTGCAAGACAGAGCTGTTCCGCCTTGGACTCAGTCTGACACTTATGTTTCCCTCCCCTTATGGCCTTGATTTATCGGCTACTTTTAAAATGAGGCTGCATTTAAAATTGCATTTTAACCTGTATTCTAAATTGGTTTTTCCTTTTCCTTTCCCCCCTATTATGTTTTTTACTGTGATTTTATTGGTGCTTTTCTCACTTCTGCAGCACTGGGATGTGGCAGGAACAGCATCTTCCTGGGAATTCTCCCTTTTATCCAACCTGCTGGGATTCTGCAGTGGCTTCTGTGCCTCCTCCACCGCTTGCCCTCCTCCTCTGCCCTCGCACAGAACATGCTGATCACTCCCCCAAGCTCTTGCAACCTTGAACACCCTCCTGCTGAGGTGGCACTGGGTCAAGGCTGAACAAAGCAATAAAGCAATTTTTCAGCCTTGATCTTTTTACCGGGAGCAAAAGCGTCCGAAGGGCAACCTCCTCCTCCTCTTCAGCTGACTGTTTTATTGGTGGCCTGCAAAGTTGTTTGTTTATTTGCTAAGCAGGACTTTTAACTCTTGGCATCTCTGCTGCTGGCTGAGCCCTTTGCACTGGCAGCATTTTTGGCCTGGGTTCAGAATCTTGTTCTTTCCCCTTGCAGGTCTCTCTCCCTCTTGCCCTGTGTCAGCTGGAAATTCAGTAGGATGCTGAAAGCCATTCTCTGCCTCCTCCTGGAACACAGCATTAAATATATATATATGCTCCAGAGCTCAGATCTAGGACTAAACCACAGAAAACCAGGCAGCACCCTTCCTCTCTCTAAGCAAGCTCAGACAACCCTGAACCTTCTCCTTACTCTCCTTTAAACTGCAAAAGCCTCATCTCCTCCTAGGAATCTTTGGTCTTAATTCCCATCCAGAGCTTATAGGAACTGGGGGTCTGGGTCTCCAGCTGCCAAAACACTTGGGTTTCTTCTGCCTGGCGCGGAAAAGGCATTGAGCTGAATCAACGCTTGCGTATTCTTAGTCTGCTGACTGCATAAGTAATAGCGACGCCTTTTCACAGCCAAGCTTCGTACACCTGACTTGAACAAGCGGAGGCAAGATTTGATGGGGTTACGTTGCCAAACGTGTGTTGCTGGTGTGTTTGCCCACAATACAAATAGCCTTGCTGAAACTCTTGGAAGCCGCTGTCTAATTATAGGCCATGAATCACCCGGTGTGTGTGATGTATTCCTTTTTAGAAGTCTATTTTCTGCCTTTCATTGTTTTGCCTCCAGTCTTCTGCTGCCTTTGAATGGCTCTGTGTACCGCAGCCAAAGTAAGTTGACTTTCGTGACTAATTAAAGGGTCCTGCGAGCCCAAAGAGCCCAGTCGTGGAAGAGCCGCTCCTGTCGGAGGTAGTGCAGTGGCCTCCAAATTGGATGGCTTCAAGAGAGGATCGGACTAGCCATATTAATTTGTATGCTGCTGAGGGGTTTACACAATTCAAAGTGTTGGTGCTGTCCATTGAAGCCCTAAATGGCCTCTGCCCAGTATACCTGAAGAAGCGTTTCCACCCCCATCATTCAGCCCAGACACTGAGGTCCTTCTCCAAGGGTCTTCTGCTGGTTCCCTCAATGTGAGAAGCAAAGTTACAGGGAACCAGGAAGAGGGCCTTCTCGGTAGTGGTACCCGCCCTGTGGAACACCCTCCCATCAGATGTCAAGGAAATAAACAACTACCGGTATATTGACTTTTAGAAGACATCTGAAGGCAGCCCTGTTTAGGGAAGTTTTTAGCGTTTGATGTTTTATCAAGTTTTTATATTCTGTTGGGAGCTGCCCAGAGTGGCTGGGGTATTAATAATAATAATAATAATAATATTACAAAACAAACAGACAAAGGAAAAACAATGCTGACATAAAACTCTGCTCATATACTAAGCAAAAGAATGGAAGATCTCCCCGAGATCTCACAATGTCTGTGTCTCACACCTGTAGAAAGGACTCTGTGAATTGAAAACAGAGATGTTTTATGTACCCTTAACTATAAACATCCTTTAATTAAAACTTTTATTTTTTTAATTGACAGATTCATAGACGCTGAGGCTATGAATGGCTTCTAGTGATGATGGCTAGGTTGTTCCTCCCGCCTCTTGAGGCAGTATTCCTCTGAAAACCAGCTGTTGGGAATCACAAGGGCAGAAAGCGTGCTGGAGGTACTCAGGGCGGTATATAATGAAACAGTTCTGCTAGTGCACAGATTTCCATTTGTGCAACAGAACTTGCACAGCAGAACCTCCCCCCTCTCTCTCTCCCCATGCAGCCTCCAAATCTGCTCTGGAGGGTCGGGGGAAGACCCAGAACAGATTTAGGCAGCGCATGGGGAGAAGGACGGGAAGTTCTGTTGCACAGCCAAAAGTCAGTGTGCGAACAGAACTACTTTGGGGGACACTGCCCTCAGACCAGGGCCGGCACAAGACATTTTGGCACCTGAAGCGAACCACAAAATGCTGCCCATCCCCCATTGGTCAGGGAAGAAGGGGTGAGGGAAGGTCTACAACAGGGGACTAAAGATCTGCATCAGGAACAAGGGTGGGAGGAGACAAGCAGCACCTTCTATTCACCAAGAGGTCTCTGTAAGGGGTGGTGTGGGGAATACCAAAGAGGCGGCAGATCTGGCCTCCAAGGACCTTGCTGCAGATGTTGCTGCCATTGTGTTGGTGGCGGCAGCAGGTGATGCATTCCTCGGTGCCTGGATTTGCTGACCCTGTGGATCCTGCTGCCCAAGGCAGACACCTCACCTTGCCTCATGGCTGGGTCTGCCTGCCTCAGGCTCTGCTTGTGGGCTGTCCGTAGGCATCTGATTGTAAGAACAGAGCCCTGGCCTAGACGGGCCTTGAGTCTTCTCCAGTAGGACTCTTCTTGCATTCTTTCCTGGTGCAACTCTGTTGTCCAACTCTGTTCTCTGGCCACGGATCCTTCCAGTCGGCCAACGATAGCTCAGGGGCAGAACAGAGGATTTGCAGCAGAAGGCCGCAGGTTCAAATCTCCTTAAAGCAGCAAACGGCCAGGGTTTGCTGCTCTTCACAAGCTGTAACATCCTCTAGGCAACCCTCTAGGATACAGAATCATAGATACATTAAAGGCCGTCTTCTCAAAGGGCAAGTTACTCTTGGGTGCTCTCAAGACGGACTTTTGTCAAGCGTAGGCGCCAAGCGTGCTTCTGGTTTCAATTATGAAAGAAGCGCCTCTGTGAGCAGTCCAGAAATGTGGGAAACATGACAGCAGAATGTAGGGCTAGGTCCATCTGATGATGGTTATGGCAGGGATAAGAGCGTCTGGGCAGAGATGGATCTTTCCAAGTGCCAGTAAGCATTTTGGGTGGTCTTGGCAGCACACCCACTACCTGTGGATTGTGGCGCTGCCACCTTTTCCAGAGTCTGACATGGATAAAGCTTTTCTCAGCATGAGGGAGGGGGGCGGGCTATGTTTGGGCTTTCTCATTATTTAACAGTTCCCTTACTCAATAGTTTTTGTTGCCTATTCCACCAGCTTCCTTCAGCTGTCCTGCTTGGCTTCCTCCTTGGACCTTTTCTCACCCAACCTTTCAACTGCCACTCTTTGTGCTCATCCCAGCCAAACTCGCGTTAGCCTCTTCCTTTGGCAAAACTGGACCGCAGGCATTCCGTGCCTCGTTGCTCTCTGAGCTGCTGGTTCCAAGTTTTCCTGTTGGCCAGCCAAGCTGACAATATTTCATTTGTTCTGCAGATCTGGACTGTGTACATTCTGTGCCTCGTTGCTCTCTGACCTGCTGGCTTGTTGCTGAGGTCACATCTTATCAGCCAGCCTGTGTCCTGTGACCATTGGGGCAATCCTTTTGTGATGTCCCTCAGCCCCAGCCCTTCTGTTGCCTCCTCCTCCTCTTCCTCCACTTTATATCGTATCTCTTGCCCAGCCACCATTATCTTTCCAAATTATGCCAAAAATCCATCCGTTCCCTTATCTCCTATCAAGAGACAGCTAACTCCTTCCTCCTTCCTTGTGTCTTTTCTCATCCCTTGACTACTTCGGTCACGTGATATTTTCTCTGAGCACACCTGCATGTCTTTGGGTCAATGGTGTCATTTTTTTTGGGGGGGGGAACTCAGCTCAGCCCTCCAGGAAAAAAAGAAGAATGCTCAGCTGTTATGACAGGAGGGTGCACTTATGAATGAACAGCTGTGTAGAAACATGAAAGGAAAGGAGATAAGAATCTATTCTGTGCAGGTTGCCTGCTCTTTCAGGGCTCTTAATTGGTTAATGGAACTGGATTGCAGAAGTTCTGGCGTTGGCGGTGACTTCAGGATTGGGTTACAGCAATGCACTTCAGGATTGGGTTACAGCAATGCACTCTAGGTGCAGCTACCCTTGTGCTTGATAAGGAAGCTGAAGTTATGGAAGAATGCTGAGACAGACACGATCAGCGCTTTCTTACAACCAAGCAATGTAAAAATTTTGTAAATAAAAACTTTGTATTTTTAGGGTCCATCTAGCACATTATTGCCTGACTTGTCAGTGGGTCTCTCTTGCCCGACCTGAAGATGCTGGGAATTGAAACTAGAATCTTCCGCTTGTGAAGGACAAGTTGCTTAGATGGATCGCCTTTGCCATTGTTTTGATGCCGTGGGCGTTCAAACTTTGAATGCCTTCGGAGAAAGCCTTTCTCCATTAGCCTTCACCTCTGCCACAGAATTCTTGCACGTTCTAAGGCGCGCACACAGAATACCTGCGGCACGTGACATAATACCCCTTTTCTTTTGGCCATATCTGCCACTTCTCTGATAATCCCTGATAAGCTTCTGAAAAAGCCCATGAGTTTTCTCCAAGACATGCTTTGAAAGCCTCAGCTTTTTAATGGACAGGTTACTGAACAACAAAATGCACTGAAATTTAATTGGGATGGTCTCCGCTTTAGATATATCTTAGTGAACTGCACAAGTTGCAGTCGTTTTCAAAAATACCGTGTGAATTTGCGTAATAGGACAAAGCACTTATTCTAAAGGAGCGGCTGGGGGGGGGAGCATACTTTGGTTGTATTCAGCTAAGTGCCATTCATGAGTAACCTACTGGAATAAATGGGCATATGTTAGTTATGCGTATCAATTTCAATGCTTCTGTTCTGAGTTGAACAACTTTGGATACGTCTGTTTGCTTTTTGTAAGGCAAAAAAACACAGAGGCATAATCTCAGAAATGGTATTCCCTGTTCTCTCTTTCTTTCTTTCTCTCTCTCTTTCTCTCTCTCTCTCACACACACACGGAAATGTTTTTTTCCTGAGGGAATATTGCTATTTGCAGTTTGCAGAAGTTGGAAGGGGAGAACCCGTCTGTGGTCTGGTCTTCCAGAAGTTGTTGGACTTCCAACTCCCATCAGTCCCAGCCAGCAGTACCAGTAGTCAAGGAAGATGGGAACTGTAGTTCAACAGCACCTGGCCACATCCTTGTCTTAAGCGCTCCATACATCAACATAAAAGCTAATCTGTTCACCGTTCGGTTGAGAGATCCTTATATGCCGTCTGTTTTCAATTGCTTGATCAGTGAATTGGGACAGCAGTTTCAAGGTTGCGGTGGTGATGCATTTCTGAGATTACCTGAGAATTAGCAGGACTAACTTGAGTGCTGCATAGTTTTTATGTCTGATGTTTTATTATGTTTTTATACCTGTTGGAAGCTGCCCAGAGTGGCTGGGGCAACTCAGCCAAATGGGCAGGGAACAAATAATAATAATAATAATAATAGCCACAAGAATCCAAGTCCATCACCAATGTCCTTCGCTTTCTGAGCCTTTTTGAGCTCCTTCAGAAAATGCTGTAACTTTTAGAGGAAGAAACAGTTCCCTGTTTTCTTTTTCCCGTTTCCAGTACTGTATAGACTTCTAAATATGTCAGGCATGTGGAAGGTTAGAAGGAGAAGAAAAGGGAATCTATTTGAACAGCAGATGAGGATTGGTCATGATTATGTGGTTTGTTTTTTTCCTATAGAGAAGGGTTATCTGTCATTTTTATTTCTGTACTTAGTGACAGCTTTGTTCGGGTGCTTTATAGAGATAGCAGAAATCTAGAAAAACAGGTGTCTGCCCTGGAGCAAATGTGGGCCGTGCAGAGTGTGGATTGGAGAAAGAGATAAGAGGTTTAAAGCTAATCAAGCAAAGTAGGGGAGGAAATCCTCTTAAGTATTTATATGTGAACCTGCAATCCTGTGTGTATTTACATGGAAATAAGAATCTCTGTTCAATGGGATCTGCTCCCAAAGTCCGTGTACACAGCATTGCATTACTCGCAGGGGATGAGAGTGTGGAGGCTGATGCAGAGAATGGCAACATGTGCAAATGGCTTTAAAAGGTAAAGGTAAAGGTACCCCTGCCCGAACGGGCCAGTCTTGACAGACTCTGGGGTTTGTGCGCCCATCTCACATCTATTGGCCGGGGGCCAGCGCTGTCCGGAGACACTTCCGGGTCACGTGGCCAGCGTGACAAAGCTGCATCTGGCGAGCCAGCGCAGCACACGGAACGCCGTTTACCTTCCCGCTGGTAAGCGGTACCTATTTATCTACTTGCACCCGGGGGTGCTTTCGAACTGCTAGGTTGGCAGGCGCTGGGACCGAACGACGGGAGCGCACCCCGCCGCGGGGATTCGAACTGCCGACCTTTCGATCGGCAAGCCCTAGGCGCTGAGGCTTTAACCCACAGCGCCACCCGCGTCCCTTGCAAATGGCTTTAGATACCTATTAAGTCCATAAATTACCATATAGCAGGCACCCCCAAACTCGGCCCTCCAGATGTTTTGGGACTAAAATTCCCATCCCTGACCACTGGTCCTGTTAGCTAGGGATGAAGGGAGTTGCCGTCCCAAAACATCTGGAGGGCTGAGTTTGGGAATGCCTGCCATATAGCATATATTCCACACAAAAAACAGAGACTACCGTATTTTTTGCTTCATAAGACGCACCTAGTTTTTAGAGGGGGAATGCAAGAAAAAAAAAATTATTTAAAGGGAGCGCTGAGCAGAGCCTGTATGCATCCCAGGCTCTGCTCAGCGCTCCCTTTCACGAGCTGCATGGAGCGTGTTTGTGGCTCTTGGGGGCTTTTCCCCAAGGAGGGAGAAGGGGCTGCCCTCTGTCCCTTCCCCCACCTCCCGCAAAAGCCAGCAAGAGCCGCGCTCCCTTTAAAGAGCGTGCAGAGCGTTTGTGCGGCTCTTGGGGGCTTTTCCCGTCCGTCTCCTGCCTGCATTCGCTCCATAAGACGCACACACATTTCCCCTTACTTTTTAGGAGGGAGAAAGTGTGTCTTATGGAGCGAAAAATACGGTATTTGTTGTTGACAAAGGACAGTTGGACATATAAAGGGCTCCATTACCTTCAGTAGCTTAGGGCCTCATCAAACCTAAATCCGGCCTTGACTATGGCAATTACATACTGCTGGACTAATGAATGTATCCTAGTGGGAACAGAGCACAGGTATAATAAGCATTAATGCAAGTGCTGGAGTCTCCCATTATTATTTTTTTGCTGACTGCAAAGGACCAGCACAGAGATGGGCAAAGCATCAGATGGATAAACGCAAAGGCCTCTAGGCCAACACCTTCGGTTATGTTTTAGGTGGAAGTGGGATTACTTCCCCCAGCAATTTTAAAAAATCATAATCTGCATCTGTGCACACAAATGAGCATAGGAAATGTTGCAAATATCTTTCTCCTTTAGTCTTTGCTATGCATTCCCTCTTCTCCTTTTTGGGTGGCTATAGTGGGCCCACTGTTTCTTCCTGAGATGTGCACAGAGTTGGACAGTTGTGATGTTGGCAAATTCCTGATCTCCTTTACCTTACTAGTCTCGGACTGCTAGCCTGGTTCCTTTTGCAATGTGCCTTAACTGAAGAAGAGGTGTGTTAACAGGGAAAGCGAGGGTTTGGTGTTTGAGGGACATGTCTCCCTTGTTTTGAGCATGATTTGAAGGAACTGAGAGAGGTGGGGGGGGTGTGAATCCAGGTGTTCTGCAAAGGAGTCATTTTTCTGGTATTTTTGGAGCGGTTTATAGCCATTAGGGGTGGGGTGGTATTGGAGGATAGAATACTGTTTATATTTTTTAAAAAAGAAATGGAATAGACACATTACTGTACAGTAGTTTATCCTTCTTAATGACGCTCTAACACAAATTAAACATAGTGGCATTTTATAAAAATGAATATGATGGGTGGAGTGCTCAAATTTTATAATTATTGCCAAAATTTAAAGCTAAAATGAGAGGGAGAGGGTCAGGCTGGAAGCCACAGCTGGTGACCCCTGGGGTCTCCACCCTTCCTTGTTTGCAGACCTGAGTGGTGTGAACGCCCCTAGTTTCTGATCCAAAGCTGTACGCAACTGGTGTGAGATAATCTGTTTGTTCAGATGCATCCTTCATTCCACTGTTTTCTTCATTTATCATCATTTGGTAGCTGATGTGCAATGTGTTGGTGTACATACAGTTTATGATTTGAGACCTGGGCCAAAGAAGTGTCACTAAGCTGTTGTCCATTTGTCATGGCAAGAATTGAGAAACTCCCTAACAGCGGCAGAGGATTCTCGTAAATAGAAGCGCAGCTGAAAGGATTCCGGGATCCTATAGTGCATATGATGCAATTTATGCAGGTTTCTGGAAGGTGGGGCTGCGGGGGGAGGGGGCTTCTAAGGAATTTGGGGAGTGATAGTGAGAAAGGATTCAGTTTATACATTACTGAAGTGGACAACTTCACCAGAACATCAGTATCTTTTGAAATATCAATACTGTACTTAAATTTCATCCAGCTCTACAATTTTATGAGTCTATGTTTAAGGAAATAGAGTCATCCGTTACCCTATATAAATATGATTTAAAAAACTTCAGAAAGATGTGCTATTCTGTGCAAAGTGATCTCTTATAGTGGAGACATAGCAGGGTGGCAAAGGCTGGCAAAGAGACCCATCCAAAATGCAGTGGTGCCTCGCAAGATGAAATTAATTCGTTCCGCAAGTTTTTTCTTCTTGCGAGTTTTTCGTCTTGCGAAGCACGGTTTCCCATAGGAATGCATTGAAAATCAATTAATGCATTCCTAGGGAAACCGCCTTCAGACCAGGTCCGGGAACAGTCTGTCCCCCGACCTCTTCTGAAGGCTGGGGGGGGGGGGACAAGGGCGTTTCTTCCCACTGCCAGCCTTCAGAAGGCTGTTCTCTGCTGTCCCGGGGAGATTTTAAAATGCTGCGGGTCGGCAGCGAACGCTTCGCTCCCGCCCGCCTGCATTTTAAGATCGCCCGGGGCAGCGGAGAAGTCTCCGCTGTCCCGGGAAGGCAGGCGGGGGGGGGAGCAAAGACTTTTGCCCCCCGCCGGCCTTCAGAAGAGGTCCAGGACCTCTTCTGAAGGCCGGCGGTGGGCAAAAGTCTTTGCTCCCGACCGCCAGCAATTTAAAACAGGTCCCCGGAGATTTCCCTATGGGCTTTCGTCTTGCGAAGCAAGCCCATAGGGAAATTCGTCTTGCGAAGCGCCTCCAAAACAGAAAACCCTTTCGTCTTGCGGGTTTTCCGTCTTGCGAGGCATTCATCTTGCGGGGCACCACTGTGCTTCCAAGATTGAGGAACCAGAGATGTCACAATTTCTGAGGTGGCAGAAAGGGCGGCAAACATTCAGGCTACAGGTGGTGGATTTGCTTTTGAGAGTCTCCCTGCTAGTGGGGAAAATAAAATCAAGTAACTATAAGCTCCTGAGAGGGAGTCCAGCCCTATTCCCTATATTTGCTAGTTTTTCTTTTATGATTTCCCACCCTCTCCCCACATTTTTTTAAAATGGCATCTCCACCTGAGTTTGGAAGTAGCACAGTCCATTCTGGTAAATGTACAGACAAGGCTTCAAATCTCTATGGCAACGGGGCAGGCCTTTTTGAGGTGCCCAAATACCCATTGTCTTTCTGTTAATTGGTAACTCTGGCTCTCCCGCTCAGGCACTGAGAATGTTTGACCAAGCAGAGGACGGCATGAGGAAAGAGGCAGCCATTGACATGCCACCTCCTCTCGCTGGAGGCAGGATGCCTCTGGGTGCCAGCTGCTGGGAATTGCAAGTGGGGAGAGGGGGCTGTTGCTCTCGGGTCCCCCCTGCCAAGCCTCCCACAGGCATCAGGCTGGCCTGGGTGAGAACAGGGACTAGGCAGGGCCAGCCCACCCATGAGGCAAGTTTAGCTCAAAACATGGGCAGTTAAATATTTGAAGAGCAATTCAGAGTCTCCAAAGGGGTCCGTAGCAAAACCTGTATAGCTAGAACAAGGGCAGAACATGTTTGCTCAATGGGTTACCAGTTTACGTGGGCCGCTGCGACTGAAGTAAGCCGCTCACTTTCTTGGAACGTGAGCAGGCAGATGCAGCCTATTAATCTCTCGTGTGCTATTACATTCATTATATCGTTGCTGCACTAACTATGTTGTAAACTGCGCTGTGGCGGCTGCCTCAGGTGGCAAGATCCACAGGGGCAGCAGATCCAGCCCACGAGAAATGCATTGTCCGTGGCTGCCACTTCCTTGGCAGCCTCCATCCCAATTCTACCTCTGCTGCAGCTGCTTGGTGAATAGGGGCTGCCCTCTGGGGTCTCCTGGGCTCTGCACCTGCCTGGCATAATTCAAAGCAGGCCCTGCTCCTTCCTCCACAATGGTCTTTGAGATATATATATATATATATATATATATATATATATATATATATATATGCTTTCGTAGATTTTCACGGGTACAGGAATGCAGGTTTTGGTGTCTTCGGGTGTCTTCCCGTGTAAGAGTCGGGGTGTCTGGGCGACGTTTCGACGAGGTCTCACTCGTCATCTTCAGGCTGGTGCTTTCGGCTTCTTGTTACTGGAACAGAGCAGAGTCTGGTGTTTGAGTTCCTATAAATACTGTTGAGGGGTGTGGTGTATAGCCTCCAACGCATTTAGTTGGCCAGCCACGTACATTGGACAAACAAACAGACGAATAAATGCACGTATCGCAGAACACAAGAATGCCGTCAAAAAAGAAGAAAAAACTTCCTCTCTTTTCCAACACATGAAAGAAACAGGACACGAAATTAATTTTGCAGATTCCAAATTGCTCTTTAACATGGAACATCACCACAAGAGAATAATCATGGAAGCCATCGAGATAGAGAAACACCCTCACAACATGAACAAGCGTGACGACACGTCCCACCTGCCAGACATCTGGAAATTAGCCCTCCCCACAAAAACCGACACCAGAACCAGAGGCACACAGAACGCCGTCACCATTCAACCACACCAGACCCAAACCCAGACCCTCTCCACAGACATATTACAGACTCCATCCAGTAGCCAAACTATAGTGGCACCTCCAGATGCTGCACCCCCCTGCAATCCCTACACAGATCTGGCGGGCACAAGGCACAAAACCACAGCTCGCCCCTATACACGAAGCCAAGCCAGAGCACAACTAAATGCAGCACAGCCATCTTCTCAGAAAAACTCTTCACAAGCTCAAGAGGTCAAGACACGAAAGCTTTAGCAACTAATCTACACTTAATGACCCACCCAGGGGTATTCAGAATATCACTCATGAAATCACTCAAGATATCCCTCAAGTAATTAAGGAACAAAAGAAGAAAAGGCACACTAATCTAGGAACTTCCTCTCTGCCCAGAACGTTGGAGGCTATACACCACACCCCTCAACAGTATTTATATATATGCTTTCGTAGATTTTCACGGGTACAGGAATGCAGGTTTTGGTGTCTTCGGGTGTCTTCCCGTGTAAGAGTCGGGGTGTCTGTGCGACGTTTCGACGAGGTCTCACTCGTCATCTTCAGGCTGGTGCTTTCGGCTTCTTGTTACTGGAACAGAGCTCTGTTACTCTGTCGAAACGTCGCACAGACACCCCGACTCTTACACGGGAAGACACCCGAAGACACCAAAACCTGCATATATATATATATATATATATATATATATATATATATATATATATAAAACATATCAGTTCCAACAGTCTTACAACACAACTTCTCATCTTATTTTAGACTTCTGTCAACACCCCTGATGATTTTCCATTTTTTATCACTTATTCTTCATTTCTTAATTTCTGTATTACATTTAATTGTCCTTAACTAATAATTCTCTTCATAGTCTTTCTTGCAGTATTTCAAATAATCCACCTTACAAAACTTCTTGCAGTCCTACTAGTGTAATCTGTTCACCACAATTCCTTTTCAAATAGTTCATATATTTACTCCAGTCTTCTAAGAATCTCTGATCCCGCAGGTTTCTAATCCTTCCTGTTAATTTATCTAATTCAATGGTGTTTGATTCTTACGTGAACCTTCGGGTAAAGTTCCCGATGTAGATCTTCATTGTCTCCTTGTTCCTGATGTAGATCTTCACTGCCCGCTTTTTCCTTGGCCTGAGGAGGACCAAGAGCCATTTTTCGGTTTGCCTCAGGTGCTGAAATATCTCAGGGTGGATCTTTGGCTCTTCTTACATTGATGTGCTTCTGTGTCGCCCAGGGCATTTTCTCCAAGTTGCAGATGTGCGAACCCACAGGCCCCAAATCACTGTCGACCTCTGTTCTGTTCTGCACCCGCTGACCCCCCATGTTCAAAGTTTAGCTCTAAACATGGGCAGTTAAATATTTGAAGAGCAGTTCAGAGTCTCCAAAGGGGTCCGTAGCAAAACCTGTATAGCTAGAACAAGGGCAGAACATGTTTGCTCAATGGGTTACCAGTTTACGTGGGCCGCTGCAACTGAAGTAAGCTGCTCACTTCCTTGGAACGTGAGCAGGCAGATGCAATCTCTCGTGTGCTATTACATTCATTATATCGTTGCTGCATTAACTATGTTGTAAACTGCGCTGTGGCCTTTTGATAAAGAGCGGCATATCCCAAATAAATCTACTGCTGCCAACCCACAGATTTGGCTTAGGGGCAGAAGATGTTTAGAGCACACGAAAAAATGTGGCTGGGCCAGCTACAGTGGCAAAGTAGGGAGTCACAAAAAATCTAGAGGTGGCAGACAGATGGATAGATACAGGTTGAATTGATCTACTTTCCCCTCCCCTAACGTGCATTTAGAGGGGGGGAATAAATATTATAAACCATTGGTGGCATTGCCCATGGATACAGGGGTAGGGCTTGTGTACTAATGACTAAGGTGGAGCGAAATGATGTAACAGCCGACTTAATAGAAATGAAACAAATAAGTGTTCCTGTGAATTGCTTGTTGACAGAAATGTCCCATTGTTCTGCAGTTCACAAGAAGGCACAACATGTGCGTAAGGGAACATACGTTTTCTGCTGAAAATCTATTATTAAATAGTGGTGATGCACGGGTGATTTGTTTTCCACCTGGGTGTGAAGAGGAGAGATTATATTGTCTATTTGGATTGATTATAGAGACAACTCTACAGAGCTCTGAGTAATGCGCTTGAATGCCAGTTTCTGGAAACAACAGAAGAGGAAAGTGTCCCTTGGTTCATGTCCTGCTTGGTGATTTCCCACAGACATTTGGCTGATCCCTGAAAGAACAGGCTGCTGGTCCAGATAGGCCATTGGCCTAGAGAGCATTGTGACTAAGCAGTGTGTAAACCTTTCAAAATGAGCAAAATAAAGATGCAACTGTCTCTTCAGGAATAAAAACCAGCCCAAGAACCAAGAGGACTCTTTGCGTTACGACCATTGTATCAATATTGGCTTCTGAAAGGGGGCCTTGTATAGGACTTGGCATCTATTAGACAATACACCAGTGTGTGATATCAGGCCTGTAGTTGCTTTTCACGAGAATTAAAAACGTAAAAGTTTAGTTACTACATAGAAATGCCTTGGTAAAAATTATTGCAAGAGCTGCCTAAGTGGAGACCCAACAGAGTGTTCGCAGTTTCTGAAGGTTTAACTAAAAGGTATTTGCAAATCCTGTGGACCGTAGCCAATATGAATTTCATCACAGGCTGCTCTAATCAAATGATATATGTTTCATCCCTGCCAGAAATTAAATGGATGGCTGCAGCACACTCTATGTGGGTCTGCCTTTCCAAGAGTGTTTGGAAATTTTCAGGTGTTTTGAAATGCAGCTGTTGGCCTCATAAGTGTGGTTCGCTGAGAGGAAAGAAGAACTTGCTCCAGTATTGCTCCCAACGTCATTGGTTTCCAGTTAACTTTATTCAGAAGGCTTATAGGCTGCTCTCCAGCAACCTCAATGAAGAATGGTGCTTTAAAAAAGCAGAAATTGCAAAATTCAAAATTTAATACATGGCACGCCACAAGGTGCAAAAGCTCTCATCATATCACTGTAGAAATACAACTGAAATGACCACATCTTGCAGCTTCTCCCCACCTGGGGGAAGGGCTGTAGCTCAGTGGTTGAGCATCCGCTTTTGTGCCCAGAAGGTGCTGGGTTCAATTCATGGCATCCCCACGTAGGACTGGGAGACATTTCCTGGCTGAAATGCTGTATAGCCACTTCTTGTCAGTATAGATGGTCTATATCAGTGTAAGACGGTGAGGTGTGCTCCAGCAGAGCCAATGGGTCAGGGATGATGGGAATTGTGGTTGAAACCATTGGGGCAAGGGCACCAGGCTAGGGAAGGCTGACATATTGCTCCCCTGTTTATCCTTGCCAGAACTCCTCCCCATGAATCCCGGAAGGCCATTTTGCCCAAGCCATGCTCATTTGCCCTTTATCTGTTGCCCTATCTATCACCACTACAGGCAGCATCTGAGCTTAGGAACTTCCTGCCTCTTGATTTCAGACAGGCGTCTTAATTGTACTCTTTCAGATGCCTGCTTATAGCATTTTTGCTTAAGCCAGCCTATTCAAACGTGTAGGTGCTGATGTGTTTTGATCTCTTTTACTCTTACACACACACACACACACACACACACACACACATCATAAGCATATGTACAAACACATGCTTTCATTTATTTTTAAATGTTTTTAACTGTTATTGATATATTTATTGTAAGCCACTTAAAAGGTGGTTTTTTACTACAATCTAGCGCTATATAAATTTTGTTAAATATATGATGTTGGATGCAGGACCTAAAGGGAGTTTGCAGATGCCCCCGGGAAGCCCTGTGTGGTGCTTTACCAGCACCAACAACCAAACAGGCCTGAGATTCCCTGCTGCTTCTCTAGTTAACCGCTTCTCTCTTGCTCAAAGGCTACCTCACCAGCTCAGGGGTAGCCAACTTAGCATCTTTGGAGGACAACGCCCATCATTCCTTGACCATAGGCCACATTGGCTGGAGCTAGTAGTCTAACTACATCTGGAGTTTAGCTTTAGCTTCCTTTGATCTTGCTCTTTATACATACAGTGATACCTCGGGTTAAGAACTTAATTTGTTCTGGGGGTCTGTTCTTAACCTGAAACTGTTCTTAACCTGAGGTACTGCTTTAGCTAATGGGGCCGCGCCGCCGGAGCACGATTTCTGTTCTCATCCTGAAGCAAAGTTCTTAACCCAAGGTGTTATGTATTGAAGTTCTCACCCTGGGCCAGCAGGGGGGATACTGTAGATAGTTATGCAAATAAGGGATCGAAAGTGGTGTTCAATGATTGGATAGTTTTAGAAAATTGTTACAGTTACGTTGTACTGGAGCTCTATATAAGCAGGCTGACTGAACCCTTCAGTTCAGTTCTGTTCTGGCCTGTGAATAAACAAGAGCTGTTTGAAGAATCGCTGTGTCGTCTGATATGTTCACCCACAACTCAACATGAGGTACTACTTCTGGGTTAGCGGAGTCTGTAACCTGAAGCATATGTAATCCGAGGTACCACTGTATTTGGAATTGTAGACTGGACGTGTGGAAGGGACTGTGTCCCCCGCACCTGCCCCTCTGACGGCTGCGTGCTGACCATCTGCTTCCAGGCATATTTGGTCATGGCATGAAAAGCCTGACATTGCAGGAAATGAGTGGTATTTTTCTGACGGCAACATGACATTTGTTTCCTTTCCTTCTCATTTCCTTTTGGCTGCCATTTATAGGGGACTCCATTAGCGCTTACCCTCACACGTCAATTCTGAGGATAATTGCTCTTCTACATATGGTAGATCAGAAGGCGATTCAAGTTTGCAGCATGCTAGCTGCTGAATGAATAAGCAGGCGACTGTCTTCTTTCGTTTGATTTTGCTACAAAGGGTTTCCTCCCGGTATTTGCGTCTTTTGATTTCGCCCAGGTATGGTCTTTCAACAGGTTTGATGCTCACACTAATAATTGCCTTCAAAGCGTTCTGCAAACCGCAGAGTTATTTATTTATTTCAATGGATTTTAATTACATCGTGCAGTTTTGTGATAATTTATTGCTCTAGAAATGCATTTGTATTGGCCAGTTCCTTAACTCTTTCGGCTAATTGTTTTGAATTTAGTTGGGGAATATGGGCTTCAATGACTCTTGATTAATCTTTTCTAAATATGTTTGCAGCAGGAGCACATAATATCAGTAATGTATGAGCACAAATAGCTTTATAGTTTTTTAAAATAAATTGCTAAGAAGGGGTGTTGGCATGTTCTGTAGATTCCCCTGATGAGGACAACGCAAAGCACTGTTAGAGATTTTGGGCTAAACCCTAGAAATTAATAAATGCTAGGATTTTGGGTTCTTTGTGATATGCAGGGAGAATATATACTGCCTGAGAGGATTCCTGGGCTGCCTTATGCAAACCAGTCTTGCTGGCTTGAGGGAAGAGCAAACAATACAATAGAGAGACACAGAGGGTGGTCAACAACTTCTTGTCCCAGGTAGGACCAGAGACTGGATGAAATCAGGATGAAGGCCCCCTGTGCAATTTTCCTGCAAAGAGATTGCAGCGAATGCTCTATAAAGATTGGGCACAATCTAGCCGTCAAAGCATATACCACGTCTAGCAGTTGCGGCTTCCTCCAAAGGTTCTTGGGAGCTGTAGTTTTTAAGGGTGTGGAGAGTTGTTTATAAGAGCTACAGTTCCCAGCACCCTTAACAAACTGCAATTCCCAGAATTCTTTGGGGGAAGCCATGTGACTTAAAATCTGGATGATGCTGAATAAATAAGTTGTCTGGAACGAATTTTGAATTTGCCTCAGGCAGCAAAAGCTCTTGGACATGCCTTTTGTGACGGGTGTGATGTCGAAGCAGTCTTGAAACCCCTGCACCCCTTGCTATTGAAACTGGCACATTTAACGTATTTCAGTTGAGCTGTGCAGAATGGTTGTACGCCAACTCTCCGAGCAGCGGTAATTTGTAAGGAACGAGCTACTTGGGTTTTTTGTTTCTTTGTAAGAAAAAAATCCATGAAGACTTAATGCCATCTTGCAATACTCAGTACAGCCATATCTTGGTTCGCAAACGCCTTGCAGGTCAAATGTTTTGGCTCTCGAATGCCACTAACCCGGAAGTGAGTGTTCCAGTTTGTGGACGTTCTTTGGAACCCAAACGTCCGACGCGGCTTCCGTGGCTTCCGAACATTTTGGAAGTCGAACTGACTTCCAGAACGGATTCCGTCCGACTTCCAAGGTACCACTGTATAGATGAATCTGTATACGTGTTTGTGTTTTGTGTATGCATGCACACAAATGACCCATTAGCAGAGACAAGCAAGAGACACTCCTACTAGGGAGCGGATCCACTACCCCACATTAGATCCTCAAGGAGGAAGGTCTCCTTTTCCAAGCCTGCCAAATGCTTTTACTGGAGGAAAGTGGGATGTTTCACCTTTCCCACCCTAACATTTCTGAGAAATCTGTGAATCGAAACTCGCCTTCCGGTAATTGGCCTCAACAAAGAGGCAGTGAATGGTCATCCTGGGCCATTAAAAAAACCACCCACCCACCCACCCACCCACCCACCCTATCAATGTTCTTTTGTGAGATCTCAGACTTTGATCTGCCTTCTCTTTTTAAAGGAAAGCCACCGTGTGATAGAGCTGGTTCTTGGACAGCAAACCTGCAACAATGCTCTGCTTTTGTGCCGCTTTTCTGAATGAATTTGGCCTTGTTTCCTAGGGGGAAACTTGCAGCAGTCTTGATTTCTGCATCTTTGGCTTATCGGACTGACTAAGCCTCTGTTCATTTTGAGGGGCACCTTCTGGAGAGGGCAGCGGGTGTGTCTAAGCTCTCCCCCAACCTGCATATAAGAATATGACTCATGCAGGTTCCTATATTCCCTAGTATGTATGACAGCAAGAGACGGTTTTAAACAATTAAAAGGGGCTTGGCATGCAGACCAAAGGCCTTTGTCCCAGTGCTTAAAAAAGGAGAGTGACTCTTTGACTTGTCTGGCGGTGTTTCTATATAAAGTCTGAGCGTATAAAAGGCAGCAAATTGAAACGCTTTTAAAATATGCTGCTTTTAAAGGCAGTGCCAAGCGCAGGCCTCTAAACCTTGGGATTCTCCTTCCATGCTGCACACGCCTTTCCTCTCTCTGCCCCCCCCACCCCATGCACACACCAAAAACTGGAATAAGTTGCAAATGGGGAATTGCTACATTTTCCATGGGGGGGGGGTAAGGTAATGGCTTTTGTTTAGACCCCTGTTTCACTTGACGGGCTGTATTACAGTTGCAGCATCCCGCGCATGAAATAGACTTTTGATTGTGCAGATGGGATTTCTTCCCTTCTCCCCCTGTGCACCCCCAAAATCTCCTCTGGAAGGTTGAGGGACCCTCTGGAGCAGATTGTGGGGAGTTGTGGGGTGGCGGGCAGGGTGTTACGTCCACGGGGGGGATGGGACTCTGAACCTAGCCCATTATAAATCCAACTGATCTTTCTCTTTGAGAGAGTGGTTAGAAATGACAAGCAGTTTTTATTCTAAAGCATTTACTTATCTGCTGGAAGCAGACTTGGAAAGGAGGCTAATGCAGCAATGTCATCTTATCACAGATTTCCTAGTAATTTGCTGTTTGGGGTTGTGAGAAGCTTAATCTGGCTACGCAAGTGTGGCGGCTTTGAGCTGATCTCTTTCTATTATCTTGCACTCCCACAGCCAAAGCAAGTTCTGTCTCATTCCATGACATTGTCTGCTCTTATCACCACTCATTAGGAACGTGACTAGGACCCCGGAATGCTGAATGCCAGGTTTTGTCCGCCCCACCCACAAAAAATCATGATTGCATTTTTTTATTTTATTTGGTTTGGTTTTGGTTTTTTGGGCCTTTATGCAGCTATTAACTGAGACAGTACTTTTAAAGCACATGTATAGCAGTCGTGGCTCCCTCCTCCCCAATAATCCTGGGAACTTAATTCCCCCCTCCCCCCGAGCTACAATTCCCAGCACCCTTAACAAACTTCAGTTCCCAAGATTCTTTCAGGGGGAAGCCGTGACTGTTAAAGAGTTATAAGAAGGATTTTAAAATGTACTGTGCTGGTTGTGGCCTCGTGCTGGGAATTTAATATTGGAATATTAGATCGCACATGCACTATACATTTAAAACCGTATCATGCTACTTTAAACAGCTGTGGTTTCCCCCAAAGAGTTATGGGAGCTGGAGTTTGTTAAGGGAGCTGAGACTGGCTAGTTAGCCGATCCCTATTCCCTTCACACAGCTAAATTCCAGAGTTCCCCGGGGGAAGAGGGATTGCTTGTTAAAGCGCTCTGGGAAACTCCATTTAGAAGGCATCAAACCAGGTGTGACTGGCTGCTTCGGGGGTGTCTCTCAGGCATGTTGAAACAGAAATAGGACACCTTTCCAAATGGTCCATTTGACAGGTGCTGAGATTAATAGGGGGACATCTGTACGAAACTCCAGAAGCCCTGCAGCTGATCACTGTCCTACGGAGGAGGGGGAGGAAGACCCCCCCCTCTCAAAATGGAGACAGCTTGTGCTTATTTCTTCCCTTCCCCTCCAGCATTCCTCCTGCGAGAGTTTCCTTAAACCGCTTCCCTTTGGCATTTTGCAGAACCCTCCTCTTGCTTACCTGTGATAGATCACCGGGGCAACCGTTTTCCAGACCGATAATTGTGCATCTTGCGGTATAGGGGAAACAACTGGCCTGCTTAACAGTTCAAGCTGAAGTCGAGACGTGCTAAAGCAGAACCGTAAAGGTGATGGCAAGAAGTAGGGGCGCAGCTGTAAACATCCTGGATTAGGGACTGGGAACCTTTTTTCCCGACCGAGGGCTGCATTCTCCCTTCTAGACAGCCTTCCAAGGGCCACATCTGGTGGCCGGCAGGGCCACATGAAAGGAAACTGTACCCTTTTACCTAATTTCTGCACTCACTCCCCCCTGCCCACCCTTCATCCTCCATCAAGAGTCATTGTCAGAGTTCAGGGATGCAGGCCAGCCAGGTGAAAACCCTCAAGGATGTTGCAAAGCAGGCCAGGGAGGGGGTGTGGCCTCTGGAGAGTCCTGAGGGCCAGATAGTGAGGTATTGAGGGCCACATTGAGGTTCTCCACCCTGTCTTGGGGCCAGGGCCGTCTTAAGCATATCCGGCACTGTGGTTCAAAGATCCCTCCAGCACCCCCCGCCCCCTTTCCCAGAGTTGTCGACCTTTCCCCAAGCCTCTGTGGGGATCGCTCTCCTCCTGCGGAGGCTTGGGAGGCAAGCTGCAAGCCCGCAAGCCATATGGTTGGCGGGGCGCAGCTGGCGGGCGTGCAGGGAAAGGGGAGGCCGCCGGCAAAGCTGCGCAGCTTTCCTACTCACTGGGGCGCCCTTGAGAGGCCAGAGCCCTGGCACAACGCGCCAGTAAGCCCAATAGGAAAGACGGTTCTGCTTGGGGCCTCTGAACAGTTTTGTGTGTGTCCAACTGTGGCCGATGGTCTCGTGCCCATCTGTTCTTCAGACTCCTGCAGGTGTCTTAGTGCATTTGGAAAGGCATTTCTCTTCTGTTGGAGGCAGCCCCTAAAAACTGCTCTGCAAACGCCTTCCTTCCTTCTAAGGATCCTGTGCCTTCCAATGTCTCCTCTGTCGCTTTTATTTTTGTGTGCTGTCTCTTCTTTCCTTCTCTCCTGCATGTAAGCCTCACTCGACCGACCGTAAGCCTGAGGGCAGTGGAGCCTGTTTCTTTTTTTGCTTTCTGTGTGAAGCCAGGGATGTCAGAAGGCAGCAGCTTCCATCCCAACCTGTCTTTGTCACAACCTCACTTTTTCCATCCTGCCAAAGTTTGGTTTCTGACAAATCCTGCATCCTTCATCTCGCTGCCTCTCTGTTTAATGTAATTTAGGTAATTACGTGAGTTACGAATCTGAAGCAATTAATGGTGCAGTTATTTCCACGCCATTCATTTCAGTGTAAACGAAATGTCAAAACAATAATTGTTTATCCCCCCCCCCCAAGTATTTAATTGCATATTGGCTGGGGACTTTAAAAAAACAATTTGAGCAAATACTGATTGTGTCAGTCGGATTGATTTCCGCTCCAGACCTGGGATGAAAACGTGGGCAGCAGCTATTTTTTCTTCCCTTTCCGTTTGTGATGAAATTCTTTGACGTCCCTATGTGAAGCACCTAGTCCTATTAAGCATTCTAGAAATAGTACTATCTGAACCACTGCTGGGGAATCTCAGCTTGCAACTTCGGTTCGCTCACCCCTTCCAGAACTCTGCAGTTCTTTTGTTCCTCCAGACTGAAAGCACATTTTATCCTTTTCTTCCCACTCACAGGGCAAATGGGGTCATCAAGCAAAAACCAGATCTACCTTGTGACAGGCGGATGCGGTTTTCTGGGGAAAAATCTGGTCCAGATGCTTCTGGAGGAGGAGCCTGGCCTTGCAGAAGTGCGCGTTTTTGACTTGCACCTCGATGAAAGCATGCGACACCTGGATAGAGGTAAGGTGCCCATTCCCCTGGGTCACTTGTCTGTCTGTCTGGTTTGCTGGGTGTGGAATCCACTTCCCTGAGAGTCTTGCACAGAATGGGCAAATACATTTTGAGAGAGTCTCCAAAAATCTCTCCAGAGAAATGCCCAACTTGCCACGTTACAGGCTATAGGGGAGGATGTTGGAGCGTACCACCCAACATTTCTTGAATGAAATTAGGGGCGTCCTATTCCATAACAGAAAGGGATGCGGGTGGTGCTGTGATCTAAACCACTGAGCCTCTTGGGCTTGCTGATCAGAAGGCCGGCGGTTCAAATCCCCACGACGGGGTGAGCTCCCGTTGCTCGATCCCAGCTCCTGCCAACCTAGCAGTTTGAAAGCACGTCAAAGTGCAAGTAGATAAATAGGTACCACTCCGGTGGGAAGGTAAACTGGGTTTCCATGTGCTGCTCTGGCTTTGCCAGAAGTGGCTTCTTCATGCCGGCCACTTGATCCGGAAAACTGTCTGTGGAAGCGGACAAATGCCGGCTCTCTTGGCCTGTAAAGCGAGATGAGCTCTGCAACCCCAGAGTTGTTCACGACTGGACTTAAATGTCAGGGTTCCCTTTACCTATTACACAACAACAACAACAACAACAACAACAACAACAACAACAACAACGTTATTTGTACAATGCCCATCTGATTGGGTTGCCCCAGACACTCTGGGTAGCTTCCAAATTATATAAAAACACTAAAAAAACGTCTCTATGCAGGGCTGCCTTCAGATGTCTTCTGAAGGTTGTATAGTTACTTATCTCCTTGGCTTGGGGGGTGGTCGCCTAATGCCACACCTTCCAACATTTCTCCGATGAAAATAGGGACGTCCTAAGGAAAAACGGGATCAAATCAGAAACCGGGATGGGTTCTGTAAATCCCAGACTGTCCCTGGAAATAGGGACGCTTGGAGGTTCTGCCAGTGAGGTCATCCATATCTTGGCACCCCTAAATGCTCACTGCTTCCAAATGTTGGAGAAACCCCAGGTTCCACTGGCCCTGGTTTGGCCACCAACATCATTATGATATCAGCATAGCTGCCTCTTGTGTTTTGTTTGCTTACCCCACTTGCATTACTGCTGGTGGGAGGTAGTAGGATCACCTCCACTGTCAGTATTTCTAGGAAATTTACATTCGCAGAATTAAAGTGGCTTAAAGAGCCCTGGTGCAACAAGCAGTGGCGTAGCGTGGGTTCTCAGCACCCGGGGCAAGGCAAGTAATTTGCGCCCCCTAACCCGTGGATTTTAGCACTCGAGTCTCTTCCGCGCCCCCCCAGATGTTGCGCCAGGTGCGGCAGGCCCCCCCTCCACCCCCACGCTACGCCACTGCTCCCACCACAAGTCTTCAGGACAGCCATCCGAAGGCTGGCGCGGGGAGAAGGTCTCTCCGCCCCACCGCCAGGCTTCGGAGGAGGTCCGAGGACAGTGGGGTTCCTGCTTCCTCGAGGAGGGCCGGCCAAACGCGCCCCCCAAATGTTGCGCCCGGTGCGGCCGGCACCCCTGGCACCCCCCACGCTACGCCACTGGCAATAAGTCCCCTTTTTTACAATTCTCGTGGTTAAGAAAGCAATGGGGAAAGTGGCTAAGAAGCGTGAGATAAATGATTGATTAGTGGGAAGGCTAGTAACCACCGCACAAAGAAATTAGGATAAAATCTGACTGTCATATAACCTCCCCACAAACAAATCAGAACGAATGCTCAGTAAAGACTGGACTTGGATACTTGAGATATATATGGTCCCGCTGTATACCTGTGGCTGCAACTTGTTTTGAACTGTTTTCAGTGTTGAATTTTAAAATTGCTGTAACTTGCCCTGGTACATTATGGTGAAGGTGGGTCAACAACAATGACAGCACCTGCTGTATCAGCTCTGTGCAATTAAATATAGATGAATGCTGGAATAAAGTCCTCTGAAGGTGCCCTAAAGGTGAGGTATGAAAGGGACCCATGACGTGTTAGAGCTGCTGTGAACTGAAACTGGCACCATCCCATGCCCCTGCTGTGCTTGCTGGGGCTGATGGGATTTGTAGTTCATCAACATCTGGAGCACCAAAGGTTCCCCACATCTGAGTGTGGCGGGGACTAAAAAGCTAACTTTCTGAAAAGCCCAACTGTGTCCCTGAAAATTGGTGGAGTTTCAAAACTGGCCACAGTTATCTTCTTTAGACGTCCTTGGCTTCTAAGGCAGGTTTCCCAGTTGAGCCCCAGCTTAGCATTTATTTCCCTGGTTATATAAACAGGAGGCTGAAATATTTTCCATCTTGGCAACCTTTGTCCACCTGAGAGAGTTTCACAGAAATCAGCCCATGTAGCGCTAAGTTTTATTCATTTTTCTTGGTCGGTAGCCCTCCCCTCCGCCCCGGTGTCTAAAAGGACTCATATGTTTCAAGGTCTGAAGGTGTGTGACCTTTAAAAACACATTTTCCCCTCCAAGTAAAAAATGAGTAGTCTCCACAAGAATGTTGGAACTTAGCAGCTAGAAACCCTAGGAATGTGGATGGCAGCCAATAGCACAATAAGTCTGTCTCTTTTTCCCCCCAGTCCTTAGCATCTAATTCACATGTTTCAGAGCAGTCTTATGTTTGCTTGCTTGGCAGTCAAATCCTACAGTGTTCAATGAGGCTTACTCATGAGTAAGGATGGCCTGGTGAAACATGGGACTAATGCACCTTTAATTGTTGTTGTTGTTTTACACAGCTGTTAAAGGTCTGCTTTTGCATCTCTCTACCCAAGCAAGTGTGTTTTTAAAAGTTGCAGCTCCATCTGTGAATGTTTTTACACTTTGGTGTTACTGGGTTAACAGCAGCTGAGTTTGGGAGGGTGCAGAACACAAACATAGATGGCCAGAGGAGGGTGGGGGAGAAGAAGAATTGCTCATCTTTACTTGATTTTAAAAAAATTATGTCCCGCCTTTCAAATCTAAAAGTTTAAAAGTTAGCTTACAGAAAAGAAAAGAAAAGAAAAGAAAAGAAAAAGCTTTGGTTTAAAACAAATAGCCTTTGTAAGATAGAGCTAAACATAAAGCAGCCTTAATTTAAACTATCCTGGGAATCAGAATGAATGTATTGATTGATTGATTGATTGATTGATTGATGACAATTTGTACACACTGCTTAAATTCGAAACAAAAACTCTTTACAGCTTTAAAACAAAGTCCTTTACAACTTAGGCTAAATGCAACTAGATAAAATGCCAGAAATTTATACATTCCATAAAACACAATCAACAGCTAAACAGAGCATTTTTTTTTTTTTAGTATCAAACATTACATGTGAAAACACAAGGGAAATTCATGGAAAACATAGCAGGACTAAACAAAATATCCTCTAAGCATCAGGAAAGTAAAATATTATGCAAGAAAACCAGCTAAAAAGTATAAATTTCACCCTTTTAAAGGGTTGGTGTATCCCTCCCTATAATCGGGACCCTTGACTCTCTTCATGTTGCTGGACTGCAGCTCCCATCTTCCCTGACCATTGGGCATGCTGGCTCAGCCTGCTGGGAGTTGGGAGTCCCCAATGACATGAAGAGGGCTAACTTTTCCCTGCTATAATAAAGCAACCAGTTTGGAAGCAAATAAAGGTCCTGAGGCAGGAAGCTGCATCTTTTGTACCCCTCTGGAAATCCTTTTGTGGGTGCGAGCAATGGTCACGAAAGGAAGGGAAAGTTCCTGAGAGCAAAATGGAGGCGATGCTCTGAGATGCTACAACTTGCGGGCTGCAGCATCCAGCCCGTGAGTAGTTCTCTCCCTGGAACAACCGGCCAGGAAGCCAGCCAACATGTGGTGAGAAAATGTGCCTGTGCGGTTCTCGGGGAGGAAGCTTTGGAGGGCAGGATAGGGCCAACATAACACTCCATTCCCTCGCGTTGATTCAACTGGTACAGGCCCATTTCCCCCATGTGTGGTGTGCAGCTCGCTGTTGACCTTCAAAGCTGTTCCCTGCAAGATGCAGAGGGTGTGGTGGCAATGGTTTATTCCTGCCCCCCCTCCACCCCAAAAATGAGGGGGTTTGTTGGCAGGGTTCAAGAAGACCACACCCACACATGGAAGTGTTTTTTCCGAGCATGGACCTCCGTGCGAGAGCGTGCTCCCAGTCCCGTTGTTTGGCTGCGCAGCGAACGGTACGCAGCCAGCCTTGGCTGTGGAGGGGCAGATGAGCCAAACGCCGTCCACTCCAGCTGGTTGCAATTCGCTCTCTTTGCCTCGTGCCTGGCCCGTGTCCTTTGGCGGAGCTCGCGTGCGCTGCCAAAATCTCTTTGCAAATAGCACTCAGTAGCAAGCAGCAGGGCAAAAACAGGAATCTGAGAAACAGCAATTGAGAAGCGGGAGAGGGGGTGGGGTGGGGTGGAGGGAAAGAAAGGCTTGCCTGGGGATTTCTCCCCGAGAGAAGCCCAGTAGCAACCTCGGCCTCATATTCTTCTGTGTCCAAGGTCTCTTCTGTGCTGGTTTCAGTCCAGGGTAAACAAGGCCTGACCTTGAAAGCACATCTGATTTGATTTGAGGAAGCAACGGGACAATGGAGTTTCACCGGTTTCTAGCGGCAAGGATGCAGTTTAACCAAGGGAAGGTGGTGTTCTGGGGAGAAAAAAAGAGGCTAGCTGCAGAGTCAAGGGCATGTTTTGCCAATAGTTAATAATAGGGACGCGGATGGCGCTGTGGCTTAAACCACAGAGCCTAGGACTTGCTGATCAGAAGGTTGGTGGTTCGAATCCCCGCGATGCGGTGAGCTCCTGTTGCTCGGTCCCTGCTCCTGCCAACCTAGCAGTTCGAAAGCACGTCAAAGTGCAAATAGATAAATAGGTACCGCTCCGGCGGGAAGGTAAACGGCGTTTTCGTGCGCTGCTCTGGTTCGCCAGAAGCGGCTTAGTCATCCTGGCCACATGACCCGGAAGCTGTACGCCAGCTCCCTCGGCCAATAAAGCGAGATGAGTGCCGCAACCCCAGAGTCGGCCACGACTGGACCTAATGGTCAGGGGTCCCTTTACCTTTACCTTTAATACAGTGGTACCTCGCAAGACCAAAAACGTGCAAGACGAAAGAGTTTTCCATTTTTTGAGTCGTTCCGCAAGACGAATTTCCCTATGGGCTTGCTTCGTAAGACGAAACGTCTTGTGAGTTCTTGCGAGTTTGTTTCTTTTTTCTTAAAGCCGCTAAGCTGTTAATAGCCTCTAAGCCATTAATAGCTGCTAAGCCGCTAATAGCCGTGCTTCGCAAGGCAAAAAAACCGCAAGACGAAGAGACTCGCGGAACGGATTAATTTCGTCTTGCGAGGCACCACTGTACAAGCAAAATGTCCCTCCTGATGAGGTGTGGGCAGTGGGAGTCAATACCAAAAGTTGGTGAAGTTGCATGGCCTTGCTTCTCTGCTTTGGCAAGCTCTTTGTGGGAGGGAGTCCCAACCCCTCCCTGGTGGTGAGCCCCATCTGCCTTCTTCCAAGCAGGTTGCTGCTTATTATACCTGTAAAAAGTGGTCTTGCTAAAGTGAAGGGGATGGGGGGGGCGCGGAATCTGCTAAGGCCATTCACAAGGCGTCTGTAGGGAGAAAATGTGAGTTTCCGTGGATGTCAACAAAGCTAGGGGTCGTTTATGGTACATGAAAGTGATAGGAATAAAGAGGAGACTTCTGTGAACATGTGCAAGAGTTTATTTTCCTTTCCCGCTAAGGCCTCATCTGCACTATTCATTTCAAAGCAGTGTCATCCCACTTTAAACAGTTGTGGCTTCCCCCAAACAATCTTGGGAACTGTAGTTTGTTAAGGGTGCTGATAGTTGTTTGGAGGCCCACAGAGTTACAGCTCTTTTGAATTCCTTGACAAGAGGGCCGCTCTGGGAATTGTCACTCTCTGAGGGGAACTCTTCGGCACCTTCAACAAGCTACAACTCTCAGCACTACAGTTCCCAGGGTTCTTTGTTGGGAAGCCATGACTATTTACAGTGTCATGATGCTACCTTGAATGTGTAGTGCAGCTGGGACCTAAGAGATGATTCACGTGCCACATTTTCCTCTTTATTGGGAAAGAAAAAAGCTAGGGTGTATCTGATATGTGCAGTGGATTAGCAACTGGGAATCCTTGGGCTAAATCTGGCCTTCTGCCAATTTAAAGGGGAAAGGGCTAGAAAGAAAGTGGTACCTTGCAAGAATATTAATTTGCAAGCAGCTACTTTAAGTAATAGGGGCTGAGGCATTTCCCATTGCCAGGTGCTACTTGCTCCAGTCTTTGTGACCAGAACTGAGTGAGGAGGGAGTGAACCAGGGCCACAACTTTTGCTTTGCTCAAGAAGCCAGTGAGGAACATGGATATTTGTTCCTGCAATGAAACAAACGCTTCACCGTGTGTGGAATTGTCTTGGTATATAGGAGACGTTTCGTCACATGAGGAGCCATTGCCCAACATCCTGGGGGCCAGGGAATACCCAGAGAAGCTTTGATGCTGCTAATGCGAAGCAAGCTTCGGTCTGGTGGTTGCCAGGGTGGGCGACAGCTTAGGAGCTCTGCTGGAGCCACTCGGAGCGCCTTCTCCTCCCAAAAATAAAAATAAAATAAGAATAAAAAGAGTTGGGTATAAATAAATAACTGGGAAGGGTGGGAATATGACTCTAGTCCCTTCCCGGATGCCTCCTGGTGACCTCTCCTTGGTAATGGCTCTTTCAAGTTCCAGAGAATTGAGTTTCCAGCACCACATTTAGAAGGGAAAATGATTTTGACAGCCAGCTAAGTGACAGGCGGCCAGAAAGCATCTGGGCAGGAAGAAGCGGAGAAGCGGGAAACTGCCTCCTGTCAAGGCCCCACATGACGTAAAGGGAGGCAGACGGGAGTGAACTGCAAGGCCCCAAGGTCCCTGGGTGAGTGGGCAAGCAGGTTGCTGGGGACAGGAAGGGCGACGGGTGCCCTGACCATTCATTCCTGGCAGGTGTTTCGCAGCAGATGCCATCATGGCAGGATTTCCTGAGAGGGTTTCCTGCCTATGAAATGCAGGAGAGAAAGAGAGGGAGGCACTTGGTGAACTTGGTGTAACCCATTTGATCCTGTTCCTTCCTGTTCTCCCTGCCTGCCACATCTCTCAGACCTGTTGCAAGGCTTCAAAAATTGTCACGGATAAAACCAGCTGCCCAGGAAAGAACATCAAAGTTCGCTTTCCATCCTGTGGTGGTTACCCTGAGAAGCAAGTGGATCTTGAAGGTGACAATAGCCATAATAGCTGTTGCGTTTAAGATATAATGTCATATCACACGGCATACACCGCAAGTGTCTTGGCAAAACCAGGACATCCCATTTTTTTCTCGCAAGTGGCTGCCCTCTAACTGCAAACGGCTTTTCCAGAAGGATGAGTTGGCTGATGTACAGCATCAGATTTCTTTGTGAAACTGTTCTCATCTGTCTTCTTGTATTCATTTATTTTTTAAATTGTTCTACACCGCTAGGATATTTGCTAATGTTTGGTGGTCTGTCAATTTTCCAAATAGAATTCTTGACTGGTATGTCCTCTAAGCTTTCTGTGACAAGCCCCGTCCACATGTCCCTTCAGTGTGACCAAGGCTGTCTTTGTGGCATTTTTAAAAACTGCTCCTAAAACTAGACAAAACAAAAGTGGTTGTGAGAGGGGCCGATGGCTCAAACAACACAGTTTCTTGTTCCAAGGAAAACTTGACAACAACATTAAGCCCAGGATGTTTTTGTAATCCTTTGTTACATTTGCTTAAATGATGACCTTGCTGTGCTGAAACAAAGGGAGAGGCAGAAGTGTTTCAAACAATACCTTATTATCTTAGTGCTAATCCAATTGTGTGGCTGATTGGCTAACACTTGTGACATCAAGAACACCCCCCCCCTCCCCCATATATATATTTAAAACCTCCCTTCTTTTTATTTTAAATGTATAAGCCAGGACAGGCTGCACATATTATGTGATGCTTTTTGTGTGTGAAAGCAAAAGTAAAGAATGCCTGAGGTATGCAAGGAAGGTAGTTTGGTGGCTAACTTAATTTTTGGCTCCTTAAGAAGGCATGACTTTGATGCAAATTGTAAAGCCAGCAAGAAGTCTATCTTATGCCATGCCTGACTTTGACTTCCTGTTGAAATGTTGAATATGTTCCTCACTCAATAGGTGGGCACAGTAAGTAAGGAAGTGGAGTATGTCCCATGTTATGGGGCAGCTAAATATGGGCCTTGTGGGGGGGTGTTGTTTCTAGAAAGTATACCCTTCTGGGTGTCCAAGTGCAGAGGAGACCTTTTGAGCTGAGAGTGGGTCTGCAATTTCTTGCATTTTCTCTTCTCCGTGTTATTCTCTCTAGGAAACGTGGGGCAGCAGAGAATGGTGCCAAGTGGTGACAGTGGTGACGGTGTGGTTTCTACCCGCCCCCCCCCCCCAGCTTTGCCTGGACAAAAGACAGTGCTATTTCTAGGAAGGGGTGGGGAGGAATTAGATTCAGTTTGCATTTAAAGGCAAAACTGCTTAATTCACACTTTCTAAAACAATGTGCAAACCGAAGCCCAGCCACCGCTTGAAATTCACACCTCTCCAAATTTTGCAGGGCAGTTTTCCAGCCAAGTAATGTGTACAAATATGTGGATGTTAAGGTACACATATATTAATCAGAATGACATGCAAAATGCATTATGTTAGGGGAAGTTGCTTTATAAAGATGTGTATATTATTCCATATCAAAGGGGTATATTAGGAGGCTTTAGTTGTCTGTCTCGGGAGACAGTGGAGGAGTGCATCTTGGGAACTGAGAAGATAGCAATAAAAACACTGTTTAGTTTTCATGAGGACTTAAATAATAAATATGTCCACAAACCAATGTGGGAATGATGAGAGCTAAGCACCAAGATGTGGAAAATGAGAAAGAGAAACAGAAATTAACTCATCCGCCCAACCCTCTTTCTGGGATGAGGCATTTAATTACATAACCAGGTATTTGGCTTTGTTCTTTCTCAACAGCCTGCCACTTGCGGTGCTTATCACTCATAAGGAAGATTCTCCTAAGCTGTCTCAACTCATTCAGTATGCAGGAATGCCTCGGTATTGCCACAGGGTGGAAGTGGGAAGGTTTGCCTTCAGCACACAACTGAATCCCCTCCTGAATTCAGTGATGCAAATCAAAATAGAAATTTGCCCAGAGGCAAATTGCTGAAACACATCGCTGTTCCCAAGCTCCGGTTTTGCATCCAACGATATGCTTTGCATGTGTAGAAGATCCCTGTAGCCTCCAGGCAGCCCCCAATGTTTCTATTTGGGACATGCATAAGGACAGCTGTGGCTCTCAATGATTTTCCAATCGTTCATATGGGCAGGGCTAGAAGCACAAAGTCCTGTAGGGTCCCTGATGCCACCTTGCTTCTCCTCCCTCTGTTGGGGGCAGGGAGGAAGATGAGAAGGGGAGAGACGTGGACC
Organism: Podarcis vaucheri; assembly: GCF_965113315.1. NCBI lineage: Eukaryota > Metazoa > Chordata > Lepidosauria > Squamata > Lacertidae > Podarcis > Podarcis vaucheri. The sequence continues at coordinate 15,820,040 of NC_138751.1, forward strand.
TGTTTGTGTTTAGTAAGTTCTTTCCTAATTAAGAAACCAAGGTAGACTTGATTGCATGGGTTTTTGGGGTTGATGGATTTGTCCCCGGTTCCCTGCTACCGCCTTTTCTCTCTGACCCAGGTAGCAACCGAAAGTCCCAACTCACCTCTCTCTCTCTCTCTCTCTCTCTCTCTCTCTCTCTCTCTCTCTCTCTCCGTTCTCAAAAACGAAGTGACTCTGATCCAGGGCGACATCAGCAACCTGGAGGATGTGAAGGCAGCCATGAAAGGAGTCCACCTGGTCATCCACACTGCCAGCCTGGTGGATGTTTGGGGAAGAGTCTCACCTGAAAAGATCATTGCGGTCAACGTTCAAGGTAGGAATTGAAAGACTACCCCTTCAGCCTCTTTCCTCCATGGTCCAGAGGAAGTCACCCTGCCCATTACAGGACCAAGGAGAGCACCACAACGGCCTGGTTCACACATAATGCTAAGCTATGGTTTGTTTCACAAATCATGAGTTAACCGTGAGTTTGTCAAACAAACCATGGCTTGTTTCTCCAACATTTGTTTTGTTCTTGTCTTGTGGAGTTTAGTGAGTGTCCAGGGTGACTTCAACAAACCATGGCTAAGGGAATGGTGCTGGGTTTCAATATAACGCCAGGCTGTAGTTATAGCAAAACAAGCCATGGTTTCAGACTGTGGTTTGTTGGCAACAAGGAAACCATAGGTAAGCTTCTGGCAGGGTTTCCACATAATAATAAGCCATGCTGTAACAAACAGTCTCATAAACCACGGTTTAGTGTTATGAGGAAAGCAAGATGGGCAAAGCTACTTGTCAGAAAGGTGGCTGGGGAGGTTGCTCAAGCCAGTGAAGCAGGCCACGTTCCAGAAGAAGGCCTTCATTTCCAAACCAAGAGGTGCTGGGGCCAAGCATACAACAATGTATTGTCATCCAGCCTTGACCTGACACGGCAGGGCTCTTCTTACCCTCCCACGTTACCAAGGAAAGGTCTGGATTTTTAAGAATCGCTTGATGGGAAGTGCTAATATTTCAGCCTGTCTTTCTAGAAGATAAAAGCCAAATATTTTGAAGGGAGCAACGCCAGCTTTTGCCAAGTTAATAAATCTGTTTTTCAGGAGGCTGGCGGGGGTGGTTGAAGACTGTTCTGTGAAAAACGTAATAAGAATTGCTAAATAAAATTGCAATGGAAAGGAAAATATTACAACTGGGAAATTAGCCTTGCTGTATACAGAAGGAAAACAGAAAGATTTCTCTGAAACAGTGCTGTTAAGCCTTTCCAAGAACTAGCTGGCTAATTCCTCTAAAGTAGGCTTGGGAGACCCTGTGGCTCTCCAGCAGTTGCTGGACTCCAACTCCCATCAGCCTCAGCTAGCCTGGCCAATGGACAGGAATGCTGGTAGCTGGACTCCAGCAATACATGCCAGGCTTGCAGGTTCCCCAGCCTTGCCCTAAAGCAGGGTTTCCCAAATGTGGGTCTTCAGCTGTTTTTGGACTACAACTCCCATCATCCCTAGCTAGCAGGACCAGTGGTCAAGGATGAGTGTTTCCAGGTTCAGGAAGCCACTATCTCATGTGGGTCTCCTGCCCCACATCCCGGAGGCTGAAGAACAGACTCTGGTTACTTAAGGGGAGAGGCAGTTTCCCTCTGTGTATGCTCAGATACCCTCTTACCATTATTGCAGCTTCATCTTTTTTCAGAGGCTGAGCCCTGGCGCCACAGGCAGGGGATCAAGCCTAGCTGGGAAGCACGGCCTGTGAGGTTAAATCCTGCGTTGGCTATGCACACCCATTCCCAACAGGGAACATGGGCATGTAGCCAAGGCAGCAGGATTATACTCCCCGCTTGTCAGGGGGGTTAAATCCTTCTGGGAGCAAGATTTAATCCTCACCCATCAGCTACTCATCAGGCGTTAAATCCTGGATTGAGGAAGGGGTTCACATGGAAATCCCTGCTAAAACCAAGGTTCCCCTCCACCCCCCCCCCCACCTTGGTCTGACTTGATAGAAGGCAGAATCCCATGTCCTTCCCTCTCATCTCCGCGGCAATTGGGTGGTACATGAGCAGGTCAGCCCCTGAGCTGAGATGCTCCTTCCATTTCCCCCCCTTTGGCTTTACGTCAGATGCTCCTGGCTGAGGGCGTCTGGAAAGGAAACAACAGGAATGGATTGCCACGTTTTTTAAAGCACCATCACTCATCCTTTCCTTCTGGCAGCGTAAGAGGAAAAGCTTTGTCCTGTCCTGTCAGACCTTCCTATTCCACCAAACTTTAATAACTGGTTCTGACTCCATGGCCCGAAAGTGGCTCCTTTTGGGGTGGAGTGTTTGTTTGTTTGTTTGTTTGTTTGGGAAAGGGTTTTGAGGTTTTTGGGAAAAACCCTCTGTCAGTTACTGATGTAAAACCGACCAAGGCAGAGATGAGTCAGGAACAAGGATAATAACGTCCATGTGTGGGCATTCCTTTTAATTTATGAACGTCCGCCGCATTTGCCAGGGAGTAAAGAGGCCGGCAGGGAGGGCCTGTGAAGTTTGGGATGAAATTCCTGCCACTACATGAGATGCAAAGGCCAAGTCTCTATATATTTCAACATTTTCTCTCACAGGCTGAAACAGGTGCTTGTTATTGCACAACAGAAAGTGGGTTGATCCCCTTACACAACTGTCAGGTATTCTGGAAGAGGATGGGTTGAGAACCAGGGTTGGGGCTAGGTTGGTCTTGTTTTCCAGATGATTTGTTGTATTTCTCTCCCCCGCAGCCTTCTTTTATCTGTACAACAACCCTCTGAGGCAGGTTGGACTGAGACAGGCTAGCTTCATGCCACACATAAGGCCAAGCCACACTGTGGCTTAGCGAGAATGAGCTAGTGTTAAGGTACAGTGCTACCTCGGTTTACGAACAGTCCTGTTTACGAACTACAGTGGTACCTCGGGTTACATACGCTTCAGGTTACACACTCTGCTAACCCAGAAATAGTACCTCGGGTTAAGAACTTTGCTTCAGGATGAGAACAGAAATCGTGTGGCGGTGGCGTGGCAGCCGCGGGAGGCCCCATTAGCTAAAGTGGTGCTTCAGGTTAAGAACAGTTTCAGGTTAAGAACGGACCTCCGGAACGAATTAAGTATTTAACCAGAGGTACCACTGTATTCGGTTTACGAACTCCGCAAAACCGGGAGTAGTGTTCTGGTTTGCAAACTTTACCTCAGTCTACAAACGGAAGCTGAACAACGGTCTACAAATGGTGGAAGGGCACTGGCGGCGGGAGGCCTCATTAGGGAAAGCGTGCCTGGGTTTAAGAACGGACTTCCGGAACGGATTAAGTTCGTAAACTGAGGTACCGCTGTGCTTGGAAAGAAAGCCGCAGCTGCTTTGCTCCTCCTCTGGTTCTGCGTCCTGTGTGCTACCTGGAGCAGAGCCATGGTTTGGCACCATGTTGTGTGGAAACACAGGGTTGTGGTTTGTCTCGCTACCAACAAACCGCAAGCTTGTCACCAAGGTGTGCCCCTGGTTTACCAAGTCGCTGACTGGCTCGAGGCCGGCTAATGGGGTTTCACGGCTGGGTGTTCTAGCCTGACATTGTTCTAGCCTGACCTTCTCACCGTGACACCATGTTGGCTCTTAACAGAAGAGGGTCCACATCCCAGCATCCCTTCCCTTCCCAACACCAGCTCTCAAGGGACCTCATTGAGAAGCTCTGTGGTGGCGGCAGGTCTCTGAAAACCCTGGGAAGTCACTGCGGGCAGTCCTGAACTAGATGCACCAACTGTCTGATTTGGTACGCTTCCTAGGACAGTGGTTGAGTTATAGGGACCCGGGACACACCACTGTGTCTCTCTCTTCCCCCAGGACCCCCAACTCCCAACCTGCCCCAAGCCACTGAATCCTGGTTCCAAAAACCCTCTGATATTTCCACCCACAGTCCCACTACTCTGATTGCCTTCCAGCAGGGGCGACCAAAATGCCCTTCCCTTGCTGTCTGCAGTCAGTCGCTGTCTCAGGGGATGCAGTTAGGACATTGGAAGAGCCTTGCCAGATCTCTCTAAAGAGCTGCAGAGTACCATCTCCCACAGTGGCCAGCCGGATGCTTCCAGGAAGCCCCCCACCCCCCACCCTGGGACAGGAAGGCAAGGGTCCGCTCCCCTTGCCGTTGCCCAGCATTTTGTACTCAGAAGTATACTGCTGCCACTGATAAACCCACTCTGTACATCTGTAGTTGACATCGTACAGGCATGGAATCGATAAAAGCTGAAAACCTTAGCTTGCTTTTTTATTTTTAAAAACAAGTTTCTAGTACAGTGGTACCTTGGTTTACGAACTTAATCCGCTTCGGAAGTCCATTCTTAAACCAAGGCGTGCTTTCGGTTGTCAGGGTTTCCAGCATGGTCTAGAGCAGGGATCAGCAAACCTTTTCTGCAAGGGGCTGGTCCACTGTCCCTCAGACCTTGTGGGGGGGCCGGACTATATTTTGAAAAATAAAAAAAAAAATGAACGAATTCCTATGCCCCACAAATAACCCAGAGATGCATTTTAAATAAAAGGACACATTCTACTCATGTAAAAACACGCTGATTCCCGGACCGTCCATGGGCCGGATTTAGAAGGTGATTGGGCCGGATCCTGCCCCCGGGCCTTAGTTTGCCTACCCATGTTCTAGTGGTCAGGGATGATGGGAACTGGAAGGGACCATGATCTCTGCCCCTCGGTTATGTGGGCACCATGGGGTTCTTGGGCTGGCCGAGAGGTGTGGCTTATGTGTCTTCTCTCTCTCTCTCTCTCTCTCTCTCTCTCTCTCTCTCTCTCTCCTTTCTCCCCTTCTGTTTTCTATCATTTTGGCACAGGAACCCAGAACGTCATTGAAGCATGTGTGACACAAGGAACTCAGTACCTGATTTACACCAGCAGCATGGAAGTGGTGGGGCCCAACGCAAGGGGCGATCCCTTCTTCAGGTACGTGCCTCACCTGGGGCTTCTGGCATCTCTGCCCCGGCTGCCTGTACGCTGGGCGTCCTTCCCCTTCCACAGCACAGAGGTGTCTCCTTCTCAGTCTGTGATTAAGGGCAGGCGAGTTCTTCCTCTAACTTCATTTTGCCTTTAGAAAGCCCACCCATCTTTCAGAACTATAGGTGGTTCTCTCCCCCTGCCCCCTTTTTAACCTTGCAACACCCCTGTGAGCCAGTGGGAACTGCAGCCATCCTATCACTAGGAGGCACTTTCGAAAAAGCGATGTGCCTAAAGCGCTTGTGTTCTCTCTCACACCCATACACACCCAGAGCCCTGATATCCACAGCAGGGAATTCCCTCTGGCTCTGGTCCAGGCCAGCAGCGGTTCCTCCCCTGTGCAAGGGCTTCCCCCGTGCCCTCCCTAGCAACACCACAACAACACATGTACACAGCAACGGTAACCCTGGAGATGGGCAATGGAGATATATTCTATATAACAGCGCTCCCTCCATGGCAATATTTTGTTCCTGTTTCTAACACTCTCCACGCACCATGCATTTAAAGAAACTTCCCCTGCCAAAGGATCCTGGGAACTGTAGTCTGTTAATGGTGCAGGGGATTGTAGCTCTGTGAAGGGAAAACCACAGTTCCCAGGATTCTTTGAAAGAAGCTTGGATGGCTTTAAGAGAGGATCAGACTCGGTGGCTCTCAATGGCTATGTCCTGCCCCCACAGCTGGAGGAAGTTCACCTCCGAATGCTAGTTTCTGGGAATCGCAAGAGGGGAGAGCACGGTGTTGTGCTTGGGTGCTGCTTTCAGGCTTTCCATAGGCTGGCCATGGTGGGAAGAGGATGCTGGAGTGACCCAGCAGGGCTGTCCTTCCATTCTTAAGCCTTGCACAGTTCCCTGAATGTGCTTTAAACGTATGGCGTGTGGATGCAGCCTAAATTGCCACTTCCACTAAAGCAGGAGATTGGCAGTTTCTTGTCTGCAAACATTAAATCGCCTCCTTTGTCTGTAAACACAAAACGTCTCGGTGCTGAATATTTTGGCCCGGGGCAAGGAAAGAAAATGGAGAAACTCAGACAGTTGTCTGGTATGTGTGTGTGTAAGGAATGGGACATTAAGCACCCATAATCCATCCTTCTCTAAGAGTGCTGAAAACATGCATGGATTCCAAGCTCCCAACCTTTAGAGGCCCATTTGCAAATCTTAAAATGTATCATAGGCACCAGAGAATGCTGGCTTTACAGAGGAAAAACTGGCAATGCCTGAAACTGCCCCTGCCCCTACAAAACAAACAGATGAAACACACCCACCCACCAAAACAACTACACCCACAGACAGAAAAGCAGGAAATGCCTGCAACTGAGCAATTCCTAAAAGCCAAACTCATTTTAAAAAAACAACATTAACTAGGGAGGAATCATATAATTGTAGAGTTGGAAGGGACCTAGAGGGTCATCTAGTCCAACCCCCTGCAGAGCAAAGGGCACCAATTTGGGGGACCCCCAGGTTACACAATAGCACCTCCCTTGGATTCTCCCACCCCTACCAGTCAAAAGGAAGCTTGTGATGTCCATGCGCTGCACTAAAAAGATGCCTCCCTGGAATGAGATGATGGAATTCTGGGGTGGGTGGTCTTTGTAGGGGGTGGGATTTTGCTGTTGTTGAGGAAGTGAGGGAATAATCAAGTAATAAGTTTCAGCTTGCAATAGGAACTGGGAAATGCTGCAGCTTTAATGCACATTTATTAAAATGTATAAATAAATGCACATTAAAGTTGCAACGTTTCCCACTGTGCTTTTGCAATGCTGGGAGAAACAATACTCTTGCTTCTACCTGTCTCTTTTAAGATGCAGGCACCTTGCCCTGCACTTGACAGTGGCCTCTGTACCATCATAGCACAGTGCATTGGAGTTAATTGAACAAAACTGAAGTATATTGAGGTACATTATTTTGTAGCAGAGACGGAAAAGGATGGGTCTGGCAGGTGGGGCTTCTGGGCTCTCTTTCTCTATGTTGAAGTATTGGGTTCTGATTCCCTGTGGCATGTTCCTCTTCTTTGCAGGGGAAACGAAGACACCAAATATGAGGTTGTTCACACCGAGCCTTACCCGGTTAGCAAAGCCAAGGCTGAGCGGTTGGTCATCGAAGCCAATGGACGAGCGGTGAGTCAGGCTCCCCTTCAGCCCACGTTTCGAATGGAACAAAGAACCTTAAAAGGACTAACAGATTTATTAGGACATAAATGTTCAAGAGCCAAAACCCACTTCCCCAGATCCATGGCATGAACCCTTCGCCTCTGTCGGCCAACTAAGAACAATTTATGCATATACAGTGGTACCTCGGTTTATGTACTTAATCTGTTCCTGAAGTCCGTTCTTAAACCAAATCCATACTTAAATCGAGGTGTGCTTTCCCTAATGAGGCCTCCCACTGCCGGTGCCCTTCCACTGTTTGGCTTCCGTTCGTAGATCGAGGTAAAGTTCACAAACTGGAACACTACTTCCGGTTTTGTGGAGTTCATAAACAGGACTGTTCGTAAACCGAGGTAGCACTGTAATGATGTAGGCTGCTGCCAATGGATGTTTATGTGCCCCAATAACTCAATTAGTCTCTTACAAGAGTTTTGTGGCCTCTTAAAAGTGCAGCAAGATGTCCCCTCTTCAGTGTATTTACGACACTCTTAAAACCCACCCTTTCTCTCTACCCACTAATGAGCTTGAGTGCACATAGCATTTCCTTATCTTTCTGATAATCCTGTGTGGTAGCGTTATTTAGTCATTCTCGTTTTGATTTGTATACGACTGTGACCATTCCTGCTGCATTCACCCTGGTTCACTTGCAGGGTGTTTACTTCTTGTTAGTCATTTGCTTGGGACGTGGGTGACGCTATGGGTTAAACCACTGAGCCTAGGGTTTGCCGATCAGAAGGTCAGCGGTTCGAATCCCCGCGACGGGGTGAGCTCCTGTTGCTTGGTCCCTGCTCCTGCCAACCTAGCAGTTCGAAAGCATGTCAAAGTGCAAGTAGATAAATATGCACCGCTCCGTCAGGAAGGTAAACGGCGTTTCTGTGCACTGCTCTGGTTCGCCAGAAGCGGCTTAGTCATGCTGGCCAATAAAGTGAGATGAGCGCCGCAACCCCAGAGTCGGTCACGACTGGACCTAATGGTCTGGGGTCCCTTTACCTTTTACCTAGTCATTCGCTCACTCTGCACCTTCCAAACTGCTTAAAAAGTCAAGTTTCTTTTTTCCAGAGTGGGTTTGTTGCAGCTAGGGGAGACAGAGCCCTTTGATCCCCATACCTCAACTTGAATCCCTCCAGCAAAATGCTTGACCACCCGGAGGCTCCTCTACCCCACATGCGTTACAGTGGGGTGTGGGGTGTGGGAAGGGAGCCAGGTCCTTGGTGGCAGGGGAAGCTAACGGGTTTTCTCCACCTCCTCTTCTGTGCCACCAGGTGGAAGGAGGGAAGCAGCTGGTCACTTGTGCTCTCCGGCCGACTGGCATCTATGGGGAGCACCACCCACTGATGAAACAGTTTTACGAGAAAGGGCTGAGCACCAAAAAGTGTCTTATCCGAGCCGTCCCAGTCTCCACTGAGCATGGCAGGGTCTATGTTGGTAAGTCTCGCATGCACGCTGTGCGCCATTCTTGAACTCCGATGTCACCACAAACTTTAGATGCCTTTGTGTCCTTTATAGCCAAAGCCCCAGAGAAGCAAGATGGTGTTGCTGCTTTTTATCAAAACAAATAATCTTTCCCTCCTGGAATGCTTTGCTTCTTTACCCATGACTAAAGCAAATCAAGAACACCAGAGCCTGTGTATTAATGTTTAGCAGTCGGACCTCTTGAATTCCTTTTCCAAGAGCAACAGATAAACTACAATGGGGATTTGTAAATTAATTTGTGTAAGCATTTGAAGGGCAACGTGGCCATTCCTGGGCCTGCTTTTTATTAGTTTGCTAACCTCTGCTAGAGGGCGATTGGCTCACAAGGAGAAAATGTGTTTAAAAAAGTGGTTTTCTTGAAAGAAGATCCCTTTGATCTCCTGTAACTTAAATTATGGATTTATTTTTATTTCCTCCTTACAAGGAAGGCTGAGCTAAGCCCTTGGCAAATGCACAAGCAAAGACTTGCGTGCTTACGGACTGGATGCTCAGTCAGACCAAAGCACTCTGAGTCAGTGACCTGATGACATTCACCTCTCTTATTGTTTATATTCCTATCTGTAGGATCTCTCTCTCTCGCCCATTGCATAGGCTGCTTTAGCGATCCTATTTCTCTTTCCCAAGTGTTTCTCCTCTCTTCCTCCCCCTGCCAACCCTTTTGCAGGCAACGTGTCTTGGATGCATCTGCTGGTGGCCCGGAAGATCCAGGAGTCTCCCTCGGCCGTTTCAGGCCAGGTTTATTTCTGCTATGACGACTCGCCTTACAAGAGCTACGAGGACTTCAACATGGAGTTTCTGGGCTCCTGCGGCTTCCGCATGCTGGGCTCCCGGCCGCTGCTGCCTTCCTTCCTCCTGCGGTTCATGGCGCTGTTCAACGCCTTCCTGCAGTGGCTGCTGAAGCCCCTGTGCAACTACGCGCCCATCCTCAACCCCTACACTCTGGCTGTCGTACGCACCACCTTCACAGTGCAGACCAGCAAGGCCAAGGAGCACTTTGGCTACCAGCCCCTCTACAGCTGGGAGGAGAGCCGGGCCCGCACTGTGAAATGGCTCCAGGAGATTGATGCCCAGAGGGATGCTGGGAAATGAGACACGGGCCGTGTGTGCGGGGGAGAGGGACAGGGGAGCCAGAATAGAGAGGGACTCCCCTTTCGCTCCCCAAAAGCAGCCTAGCCCTGGGTTTTGCTTCCACTGGAGCATCCGAGTACATTTTCCCACACTCTTGCTGAAGCTTTATGATACCCAGTGCCATCAAGAGTAATTTCATCTCGGTAGACTCTGGATCACACTATTGGTTTAATCCTTGTAATTACTATTATTTATTTGTCACTCGCAAAGCACTTAAAAGGATGACCGGGAGAGGGTGGAAAGAGGAACTGATCTGCGGGGAACCTACTCCAGGATTTGGCAGCAACCACTTTCAGTGAGAGTGTGCCAGTTCTACCGAAATCTGTTTTGAATGTTGGTTAAGCATATAGTTTTACTTCGGGGTCTCCTGTAAGAGCTGTGTGCTCCACTGGTGGCTGTCATCCGTCAAGGCTAGTAGGGGGTTAAGCAGGAGGCTAACATTAGAGGGCGCCAGAGGCAATGGCAGGCAGAGCTAAGGAATGCTAGATTGGTCCTTATCTTCCTACCTGGTGAATTTTACAAGGGCAGCCCTGAGACTAAGGAGAAAGCGGATGCTGCCAGCTCAGTGCCACCTTCTGGGCTGGTTAAAAGAAGGCAAGTTGGTGGGGCAGGGCTTTTGCCCTAATGAACCTGCCTCCCCTAGTGTGCCTTTGCAACAGAGCCTCCAATCTAAGTCTTAGAATGACTTCTATGATCCAGATCTTGCAGACTCCCTCTCTGATGGGAGTCCTCCTCTTCCTCTTCCAGAACCACTTTCCTTCGTTCTTATTGCATTCCCTTGGCAGTCTTTATTTTCAGTGTGCTACAAATGAACAGCACAGTGGGTCGGGGAGGGCTGTGCGCAATTTCATGCTGCATCATTCCTTTCCTGTAGCAATGTGAATCCCTCTGAAGGATCCTCAATCCATTCCGCATCGCCGCAATCCCATTCCATTTTTTTCTTCCTACCTCAATTGCCACTACACCGCCCGTGCAGTCGGGATCCAGATCCATGTTTTGATTTTTATCTAGCCTGTCCTCTCAGTGTAGGACTTCACTTAGCATGACATATGATGCCATGATTTATTTTCCCTGCCACTTTTTGCAGGGCTTGTGCACTATGAATATGACTGGAGAATCATGGCGGATTTTTCTTTTTTAAAAAACAACACACTACTACACTGGGTGGGTGGAGCCCAGATGCCCCTGCCTATAGTCTGATTAATAAGGGACAGAGCTAACAGCCTCCCTGATTCTGACTCTTTGCCATGTGGTTTTACTCCCCCCCCCCTTTGAGATTTGACCCAGTGAAAGAGGCTCATTTTCCTGAAACGTCCTGTCAAATGCAGGAACTTGGCAACCTCGCAGGATTGACAGCATTGAATGAAAGTGACAAAGGCACACAAGACACTGTTGCTGGGCTGGACAAGGTGCAGGAAAGCCCACTGACAAAATCCTTAACAGGGAAGGCGAAAGTGTTTTGGACATGTTTAAGTTTTGATGATTTGAAGGTTGGGGGTGAATAGGAATTGGTGAGGGGGAGGGGTGAGTCTGTTCAGTTTGCACTTCCGTGCAGAGCTTAATTCTTAGTTTCTGAACCACGATGCAAACTGAAACACTGCTTTCCTTTAAAATTTGCACGTTTCTGAATTTTGCGATGCAGTTCTCATAGTGTTCACAAAAATGAATATTTAGTGTAGACGAGGCACAAAACTATGTTGCGCTGGCAGAAATTGCTTGCAGAAAGGCATGTATTAGTAGGGGGAGGGACCACCCCAAATTGATTTAGAAATGGGGCATCCTGAAGGTTTTAAAAAAGAGAAACTGAGATTGGTGGAGCCAGCCATCCCTAGGGCTGATAGAGGCAGATAAAATGATTTGTGACATGGAGGAAGCCAATCGAAATAGGTGTTTCTCCCTCTTTCGCAGTACAGAAATTGGCTGGAGACTGAAGAGGAAGCGGTTTACCACACAGTGACTTAATTAATTGATGGCGTTCACTGCTCTGTCAGTAAATGTGACGCCTACTCAGTTTATATCCCGCCCTTCCTCCCGAGGGAGCTCAGGGCACCAAGGGCACCAATAAAAATATAATTGAAAACTTTCTAAAACCAGCTAAAAACAAGCACATTCCTTCAGCCAGTTATCTCAGGGGTTATCGTTCAGCCAACAAATGCCCGGGTAAACAAGGAAGGCTTTAAAAATCACTGGCTTAAGCTGGCTTTTTAGAAGGGACAAGGCAAATAGATGGCAGATAGGGCCGCTGGTCACAGGGGTTGGAAGTGGGATGTCCCTGGCTGGCAGAGATTGCGCCTGCCTTGACGCCCTCCTCATGGGCTCCTCAGAGCAATCATTTCTGGGCTAGACGGACCTATCCATTAGCACGACCAGCTGCCTTCCCCCTGTAAGAGCATTGCTGGTGCTTAACCTGGGCCCGGTGAGGTTACCAGCCTGCTGCTCCCGCGGGTGAAACCAAATAATAATGTAGAATGTATTCCTTGATCGAAGTCTTAATTATTATAAATAAATACGTTGAATTCAGACAATGAGTTTGGCTCCTATTTTCCCTCCTGTCGTGTCTGTGGGGAGCCTTGGCAGGGCCATGCAGAGATTGGTCGTAGAAATGGTAGAATGAGAATTCTGAAGTCCGTAGGAGTGCTCCCTCCCTTAAAATCTCTTCCTCTAACTAACAGTGCTATAAATGGCGTGTTTATGAACAAGGTAGGAATTGTAGGCATGTGGAAGTTTTCAGATCGCCTGGCAGATAAGACTCACGGCTTGTGAGCAGAGGTGAATAATATTAAGGTTAGAAAATCCACGGGGCACGGCTTATACAACTTTAAAAACAAACAAGCCATGTTTGCAGAGTCTAAACTCCAACCCCCAGCAGCCCCAGACACCATGGGCAGTGGCCAGGCATGATGGGAATTGAGGTTCATGTTGGCCACCCCTGGTATAAACGGATTGCACCACTCCCTGTGTTTGCGAATACCTTGGGTGGATGCGAGAAGCTTCTTGTTGCATTTTGATACCTCCCAAGTTCTGTGGAGAGAGAGGTGTCAAGGGAAAACATCAAAAGCTGGTACTTCTCCAAGCAAGGCATACATGTGAATGCCTTTTGCATTCAACCCAGGTTTCTCAGAGGATAAAGTTAGCTAAGTGAGCCTGAAGGGAATGTCGATAGTGCTGGTGAAAATGATGCCGTCAGAGATGGGATCTGCCTAGCTTCTGCAGCTCCTTTTGGAGGGGTTAATGTTTGATGAGTAGCCAACCATCAGTATGTCTCTTACCACAGACATTTCCACAGCATGTGATTTATATCATTAAGCAAGTTACATTGTCTTTAGCGGTATTCCGCCCTGTTCATTTCAATTGGAAGGAAAAACTGCAAACCCGGGGTGGAGAAGGAATAAGCTACATAATCGTTTGCGGAGTAGAAGTAGCGACGCCGACGAATACTGATAATCTCTGCTGGATTGATTTGCATTTTGGACATGGGACCGAATAAGTGCACATCAGAAACTTCGGCTCGTGTTTCTGTTTTGGTCAGAATTCTCCATCTCTAATGGCAGGCACCCATAGACACAGTCCTACAGGTGAGCTGAGAGCTAATGGAGGATGGACATTTATTTAAAATAATAATTCCTGTACTAGTCCATTACATGTTAAAATTCAAGCCCTGGACTTTGTGTATTCTGCAATTCCCTGAGAGCACAGAAAAGTGAAAGAACATGCAAAGCTAGCTTCCTGAGAATCTGATTATTATTTCTTTTTAAAGAGCATGTTTCTGTCCCTCACCAATTGCAAAAACTTTGCTTGAAATTGTGTGGATGATGACTGTAAATTCTTGGGTGCTAGACGTGGCTGAATAAGGCTTCCAGCGGCTGAGAACAGGGCTCCAGAGCCCTGCGTAGCTCATTGATGAGGAAAGAGAGAGAAAATAGTGCCAAATAAGAGAGCGCAAGTACGATTTATGCGGTTTGCAAAATTGGCTGTGCTATTTGACCCTGATGTGACCTTTCATGAGGCGAACCCATAGCCCTGTTTCACTATAAAAAGAATCAGTAAGGCCTTATATCAGTGGGACTTGCTCCCAGGTTACTGGCTATGGGGTGGTGACCTTACACACAGTAGCTTTGTCCATAGTCCCTGGTGTCTGGAGTGATGCCTTACTGATGCAAATGGGGGGATTTGGGGACATTTGTAGGGAGACAAGCAGAGGAGGACCATTTGCTGCCATGAGATCTAAAGGCCGTAAAAAAAGTCATCTGAAGTCACGCAGGTTCAGGTGTTGCTGTGGCTGGTAGTTTGTGTGGTGCCTAGGAACCATTATATAGAATCTGATAAAACTGACATAGAAGAACTTGAAAAGGGTCATAGCTCTCATTGTCATGGAGACATAGTACAAGGGATCCAGCAGCCAGGATTTTTACTTTTTGGTACCTGATACACGCCCCCTCCAACCCCCAATGCCTGACTGCCGGAGCCTTCATATAGGAATACTGATCCCTACAGACACTGCTGACTTAACTCCAGAATAAAAAGGCCTAGAGCCTTGAAAACAGGTCAGGAAAGCTAGCTTTGCATCTGAGAGTTTTCAAGATAAGGTGCTCATCTTGATCTGATGCATGTTCACTTTCTTTGAAATGAGTGGGACTGGATGCACACATTTCTGAGGCATTTGCTGGTAGCTGGGATTTCTTAGCATCTGCCCGCCCCCCTTTCCTCCTCTTAGAGATACATGTGACAAATGAGAATGGGGGGAGGCTTTCGAAGTGGGGTTCATCTCTCTCACACAGGGTAGCTGCTCCAGTCAGTCACCAATTCCTCAAAGAAGAAGCAAATCTTTGTCAACAGTCTTGGAGCCCAGTGACTGGGAGGTGGGGGGGTGGGGGTGGGGGCTGACCTCTGCCTCCCTCCTTTGCCCCAAGAGGGATATGGAATGGAGCGTTTGGAAACAAAAATTGCAAATGAAGCAGAACTTGCCCATTGCAGCAACAGCTGACGAAGGGGTGGTGTGGCGAAGAGGCCTGCTGTCATTCCATCTGGCATATAGCTCCAAGGACGCTAAAAATGATACTATTGGCGTGAGACGGGGGGAGTAGAGCACCCCAGAGGATGCTCTTGTTCTTTCTCCAAGACAGGACTAGTTCCACCCAAAGAGCCAAGATGGATGTCCGCAAGGGGCGCCACGTAGATGGAGGAAATGTGCAAGCCCTGCACATTGCAAGGCCACCAGGAGGGGGTCCTGGAATGCGTGCCCTGAGAGGTTGCATTGCTGCCCCACTACACACACACACACACACACACACACACACACACACTTTTTATTAAATTTTCTGTTTTACAATTTAGAATACTCATTTAAACATCCTTAAAATATCAATGACTTCTCTTTCCGTGGTTCATTTTGCATATCATAAATCCCTGCACATTTTACAAAAAACTAAACCATTCAGTAGTCCATCAAAACGTATTTACACTGTTGGATTTATCTTAAGGCTGCCAATGTTTTCAAGTGTACACATTCCCCGCCCCCATATATATTCAATAAACATTTTCCAGAACGTATGTTCTTCTTGTTCTCTTATTTTATATGTTAAGTCTGCAAGCTATGCACATTCTGTCTGCCAGTGGCGTAGCATGGGGGGTGCAGGGGGGGCCGGCCACACCGGGCGCAACATCTGGGGGTTAGGGTTAGGGGGCGCAAATCCACGGGTTGGGGGCGCAAATTACTTGCCTTGCCCCGGGTGCTGACAACCCACGCTACGCCACTGCTGTCTGCTTAAGTAGCCATTCTTCTTTAGTTGGGACCTCGCTCATTTTCCATTTTGGGGCTAACGTATCAGGGGCCGGAGTAGTGGCAGACATAAACAACCTTTTTTGACACGCAGGAATTTCTGCCTTTTTGTTGCCCCACTTTAAACGGTCATGGCTTTCCTCAGTTAATCCTGGGAGCTGTCGTTTGTTCAGGAAGCTGAGAGTTGTTAGGAGACCTCCTATTTCTCTTAAAGACACAGGGACCCCTGACCATTAGGTCCAGTTGTGGCTGACTCTGGGGTCACGGCACTCATCTCACTTTACTGGCCGAGGGAGCCAGCGTACAGCTTCCGGGTCATGTGGCCAGCATGACTAAGCCGCTTCTGGCGAACCAGAGCAGTGCACGGAAGCGCCGTTTACCTTCCCACCAGAGTGGTGCCTATTTATCTACTTGCACTTTGACGTGCTTTCGAACTGCTAGGTTGGCAGGAGCAGGGACCGAGCAACTGGAGCTCACCCCGTCACAGAGATTTGAACCACCAACCTTCTGATCGGCAAGTCCTAGGCTCTGTGGTTTAACCCACAGCGCCCTCCTATTTCTCTTACCCTGCTACAAGTCCCAGAATCCCCTGGGAAGAGGGATGGAGAAGGCGCACCCCAAATGTTCTCTCTTGTGGCTCCAGGGGGTCTGTTAGGCAGTTGTGGTGAGCAAGTTCTCTTTCAGGGCCTCGCCTTCTGATCTTCTTATTTGGGGTTCTTCCCGAGGGTTCCCCAGAGCAGGGACGCACACAGAGAGTGCCAGGTCTCGAATGGCTCCAGTGTTTTGGCATGGCCGAATACTGCCCCTTAGTGGCACAGTTTGGCCAGTTTCTGGCTGCTTCCAGGTTCAGCATCATTCTCTCATCATTCCCAGAAGAGTTTGCATTTCTTGTCCTCTCTCTGAGGACAGAGGAGAAGCGCAACTGGTCCAGGAAACCCTGCGTTGGTTTTGGGAGGGGAGGCGAAAGGGGAAATGGCTCAAAGGCCGACAGTAAGGCGTAGTCAGAGACAAATGCTAGGTCAACTCTGGCTGGACATCAAGTAATCTGCGTGCTGCCAAATGTTATAGGGTGGGGGGTGCCATCTGTCTCTTAGCATCTTCCCCACCCACACAGGAAACTGCAGGAGTCCTGACATTTGGAATATTTAACTAGGACATATTGGGTGGATATCCACACTATTTTCGTGGAATATAGCCTGAAAGAACATGGATTCCCGGAGAACTTGGTTTTTATTAATTGTTGTTGTTTAGTCATTTAGTTGTGTCCGACTCTTCGTGACCCCATGGACCAGAGCACACCAGGCACTCCTGTCTTCCACTGCCTCCCGCAGTTTGGTCAAATTCATTTTTATTAATTACCTTCAAATAAATCCAGTTTCTAGTCCTCATGAGCAAGGACGCTAAGTTTGCAATAAAAGCCCACCCTATGGAGGAGGGCTTGCCCCTGGGGTTATTTACCTATCCTCACATAGCCTCCAGCCTTCAAAAGATTATTACAGTGGTAAGAACTTAATTTGTTCGAGAGGTCCATTCTTAACCTGAAGCTGTTTTTAACCTGAGGTACCACTTTAGCTCGTTGTCACGCTGGCCACGTGACCCGGAAGTGTCTCCGGACAGCGCTGGCCCCCGGCCAATAAATGTGAGATGGGCGCACAAACCCCAGAGTCTGGCAAGACTGGCCCGTTTGGGCAGGGGTACCTTTACCTTTACCTTACCACTTTAGCTAATGGATCCTCCTGCTGCCGCTGCACCGCCGCCATGCGATTTCTGTTCTCATCCTGAAGCAAAGTTCTTAACCCAAGGTACTATTTCTGGGTTAGCAGAGTCTGTAACCTGAAGCGTCTGTAACCTGAAGCGTCTGTAACCTGAAGCGTCTGTAACCCGAAGCACCACTGTATTTGGTTGCTCCCCCTGCCCATAAAAGTGGCTAGGGATGAAATGTGATCACCCCACAGCTGAAATACTTGGAAATGGGTGCCCATTGTACCTGCTGAAACTTCCTTATTAGAAAATGTGCCTAGTGGGCCCACTGTGGCCCTATTCCAGACCACAATGAATGTGCCCTAGAGCAGACCCAGCTGGCAAGGAAACTGTCTACATCCCAAAGGAAACATTTCCATTCCCGACATCCAGTGTAACAGATGTGGGGAACCTTTGGCCCTGCAGGTGTTGGTGGACTACAACTCCAATCAGCCCCAGCAAGGTTGGACCAATGGCCAGGGATGATGGGAACTGTAGTCCATCAACACCTGGAGGATCAAAGGTTCCCCATACCTGCAATAGAAGCTGATGGGATTTCATGTTTATTTCATTTTCCTAACTCCATATAAAGATTTAAGAGGGGGCACACGTAACCATCCTTCCACTGCTGGGATCCTGGGCTATACTTGAACCCCATCCACCCCCAATTCTTCAACAATGCTGCAAAGTGAGGAATAGAGAAATGTTTTAAAAGTTTTCTCAGGGTACAGGATCATGCACTGGGGAGACACCATTCATGCGCCTTAGAAGCTCTTTACAAAACTCCATCCTTGTTTATCCTTCCTGTTTTCCATATGGAGAGCTGATCATTCTTGCTTCTTACTTAATGTGAAAAAAAGAAGAAGAAAATATTAGGTGATAAATATTTTGTAGTGTGTAGCAACAATCCAACAGCCATTGGCAAGATGATTCAGAACGGGAGATCGCCTCTAGGGCGTAACTTAGCCCAGCTGCCCGGAGGAAGGAAAAATGCAGTCAGTGTTGACAAGAGGAATCGTGTTCGAATCCTCCCTTGTGCCTCTGCCTCATCCCCCCCCAAGGGAAGGGGGTAGGTGTGCCTTTGCTCGGGAGCTCAAATCTGCACCGGGAGGCCTATTACTCATCTAGCCTCCCCCTGCAGCAAAAAGATGACACAGCCCCACCCAGGCTCCTTCTGCTCCCTGCGGAGAAGAGAGAACAGATTGCCTTGCGCTCCCTCGTTTTGTGTCTAAGAAGAGAGGTTAACTAAGGTTGCCGGCTTGCCAGGAAACAAACAAACAAACAGCTGCCCTGGTCTGCTTCTGAATGTTTTCTAACCTCCCCAAATCGGCAGGTGAAGCTGGTCATGACCACATGGAGAAAACGGCTCACATCTGGGAACATCTGCAGATCGCGTTGCTGTTAAGGGGAGAGCTATGGGGCTGGCAGAAAAGTCAAGGCTTGGGGCGGATTTGGAAACCATGTATGGACCGCTCCATCCCTGATGGAGGTTGCTGTGGGTAGCACTGGCTCCCGGTTTTATTGGGGTGAATGGGTGGGAGGCTATGAAAGCAGGATGCTCTCCGTAAGACCCTCTCTTGGATTACCCTTGGCACTCAAAACTTGCCCTCTTTCTTTGGAGTGCAAGGCAAGCACAGCAGGCTGGTCTATCTTGACCCGACTGCCTGCTGATTCCATGCTTGGGGGTTGGGGTACCAGGGCTGAGACGAGGCTCCAGGACTCAGCAGTGGGGGCCCTGCAGTCCTGAATTTGGAAACCAGGGGCCCTGTTGTTACTGGCACTGGATAGTTCAGTTGGTTAGGGCATGGTACTGATAACGCCAAGGTTGCAGGTTCGATTCCTGTATGGGACAGCTGCATATTGATCCTCAGGGTCCCTTCCAATTCTGTGATTCGACATTGATGCTTTCTGGAAAGTCCTGCCACTTTCCACAGGGAAAACTCGCTCTTTACTGCTGAATCGGAGCAAACATCAACTGGGTTTTCCAGAGATTGATGTTTGCTCCGATTCAGCAGTAAAGATCAAGTTTTCCCAGGTAAAGCAATGGGGCAAATGGAAAACCGGTCTGATCCATGCTTTGCTGCTTCTCACCGAAGCAACCTGTTTGCTCATGAGGTGCCAAGGTTTTGGATTCATTCTCCATCCCATCTTGTACCAGTTTTTCAAAAACTTATCACCCTCATTATCTCCTGGACACTAGGGTTGTCAACTGCCCAGAAAAAGCCCTGTCTTGCTGTTATGTCTAAAAGCAGTAACCTTGCCCACAAAAAAAACCATGGCAGTTAGCATTAACCCCTGTTTACAGCTGCACATTTGAGCTGGGGAAGAGAACCATGCTGTCCCAGACACAGCAACGGGAGTTGATTTCAAAGTTGGCAACTTTTGCCAGCTACCTATTAATAGAAGGCTGCTATCTTTAAAGCAACTCCTATATAATTCAGCCTTTCCCAAGTTAAAGCGCTAACAGGAAGTTTAAATAAAATCTCTCTTATGAAGAAGGCAGCCACAACAGCTCCTCATGCCCCCAGAGGGTGGTGTGTGTGCTTGTATGTGTACCAAACAGTTTGAGGATTTTTTCCCCTTCTTCTGCTGCTGTTTGTGTTTTGATTTGCAGCTCTAATTCACTGCCGGCCACCAGAGGGCAGCAGGACATTATTGACTGCAAAAACCACTACATTAAGAAACTATGCTCCCAGGCAGCCTAAAAATAAAATCAAGACGGCAAGAAGGGAGGGAAGGGAGAGAGAGGGGGGGGGGAAGAAGAAGCGAGAGAATATTTTTAAAGTACGTTTATTAAAGCCAGAGGGCAGTAGGTCAGGATAGATGGGAACAGACAGAGCGCTGCGTGCATGTGATATCGTGTAAGGAAGGAGCGGTCAGAATGAGAGTCGGCGGCTCAGGATGTTGGGGGCCGGGCTCACCGTTTGACAGCTTGTATAACTGTCTGGAGCGCTGGCCAGGGAGGGAGCATTCGCCCGCCAGCTGCTGCACCTGCCTGTCTCCCTTTTTATTATTATTTGCGTTTGTTTGCATCTTGGGGTTTTAAGATGCGGAAAGGAAAACAGTCATAATCTATTGCAGGCATGTCCAACAGGTAGATCGTGATCTACCAGTAGATCACTGGACGTCTGCGGTAGATCACTGGTAGATCATTGGCTCCCCCCAAAGAAGCTGAACAGCTGTGGCTCCCCTAAAAGAAGCTCAACATTTTGCCTCCTCCCTGAAAAAACTCAACAACTTTGACCCAAATCCCCAAAAAGGGGGTAGATCACTGCCAGTTTTTAGTTCTGTGAGTAAATCGCAGTCTCTTGGGAGCTGGCCACTCCTGATTTATTGAAACGCAGCAGCCATTCAGAAGAGCGCTTGGCTGACCTCCCCCCCCCATTTGCTTTCTTTTAGCAAGAGTTTGTTTTCTTCTGTTCTTCAAGGGCCCCAAATTCCTCTTCTCTCTGACAGTGAGAAGCATGTCGCTCCACCCTGCAGGACCTGTGCTTAGGTCCTGGGGTTGGGGTATTGTGCTGTAGGCGTTGGGTCATGGGAAAAGTTGCCACGTTTCTCACCTCCATCCCAGCAGGGTCCCTGTGCCTTTCTAATCTTATGTGTGGCAGGCAGACAACCAACAGGTGAAGCCCTTCAAACTTCTGTGTCCCCATGCTGGGGGAAAGCACCACACCCTGAATGGCTATTTGTTGCAGGAAGGCTCAAGGCCTAAAAGGCAGAAAATTGAAACGTTCGTCCCTGGCTTTGTGAAGCAGACGAGGGGAACCTGTGGCCCTCACAAGGGGAACATCTACATTGCAAACACTTCTTGGTTTGACACCAGTTTCAGCCTGCGCTTCTACTAGCTAGAAGGCAAATGCAGAGGAAGGAGGTGAAGAGAGATTGCATCTCACAACAGCAGGCGAAGCAAAATAGAGGTTTGCAAACCGCTAAGGTCTCCCCTTTCTCTTTGCAGAGACATTCGCTCCGTGTATAAAATCTCACTTTTTCTCTCTGTCTCCCCCCAAAGCCAGTGGAGATGTGATGGCCCTGTACAATATTAGGGGGCTGCTGTGCCCCAGAGAACAGAGGGCAGAGGTTCAGAAGAGGAACACCCCAGTCTCTTGGCAGTCGCTGAGTGGCTTGGCAAACCAGCCAGCAGAAATGCCATTATCTAATCGGATTGCGTGCTAATCGGGTAGGGTGGATAATCCTGGATCGTTAAAGGGAAATCTCGTTAGAACAATCCCATTTCGAATGCTCGGTAAGCCCGCTGTGCGATAACAGCTGGGCAGGCCTAAGCAATCCCCAGCGCTGAGCAGCGGCCTCTGCCTCCTCTGAGATTGCACTCAGAGGCCTTACCTAGACGGGGAAAATATTACAAATTTCCCTTAAGGCAGAGTTGAGGAACCTGTGGTCCTCTCCAGTCGTCACTGGACTCCACCACCCATCAGTCGCAGCAAATATGGCCAATGGTCAGAGACGACGGGAGGCTCTGTGTCAGAAGCGAGGAAGTGGGTTGTTAGAGGAAAGAAAAGTACGTTACTTCAGCAATAAAACACGAGAATGAAAATGAAAAGAGGGCAAGAAAAATATTCCTTTGGGGAGGTGTGTGTGTGCACGCTAGGGTCCTTAGAGGAGCAGATCAGTCATTGTTGCTTTTTATTGTATCTTTTAAATAACTGCACATGAACAGAAACTATTAAAAATATATATCAAGAAATGAAGGTGATAAAACTATTGAAGGCGTCAGAATGTTAAAATCCGAGAGGTTTTGAAGCAGGGAGACTTATGAGGAACGGAAGAGGCTTTTAATAATTGAATGATATTCCTGCCACTACAGCTTTGCGCCTCGGTGGAGTTATTGAAAAGCCAACCATTTGTTTTCAGTCTGGTGAGTTGAAAGAGAACAAGGCCGCGGAAGATATTAATAGGGAGAAGGAAGGAAGGAGGAGGGCAGGCAGGCAAGTGGCTGGGTATCTGTTGGGTCACTGAAACTAGCCAGTCCTCAGCCAAAGAGCAGCTGTTGCTGTTGGGATCTGAGAATGATGGCAAGGAAATATTTTTTCGGCGCAGTGGAGAAAAGGGAAGCCGTGTCTTTCTGTAGACTTTTCTCCCAGGGTTGCTGAGGGGAGAGGTGGGATGCAGAGGGTACTCTTGTCCCAGGCAAGAAAAGAACGCAAGTCTCTAGTCCTCATAGAACAAAAGATATGAAGCAGAAATTGCGAGAGATGAGCCTGTTCCCGCCTTTCAGTGCTTTTAGCAATGAGAGGAATCAGGGCTGTGATTGATGAGTCCTAGAGAAGAACATAGAGCCCAACAGAAAACTTTAAAATGGTCCCAGAACTCCAGGCATCGAAAAATTAATTTTCCGGTTAATTCTGAAGCCGTCTTGGGGTCTTCCTTGATGCGTGCATCACTCTAGGTTTTTTCATCTGGATTCATACAATGGAGGACTCCCTGGGGCATTCTGAAGCTGTTTTCTGAGTAAAAGGTAAAGGTAAAGGACCCCTGACAGTTAAGTCCAGTCGTGAATGACTCTGGGGTTGCGGCGCTCATCTCGCTTTACTGGCTGAGGGAACCCACATTTGTCCGCAGTTTTTCTGGGTCATGTGGCCAGCATGACTAAGGTGCTTCTGGAGAACCAGAGTAGAGCACGGAAATGCCGTTTACCTTCCCACCAGAGTGGTACTGTTAAGTTGTGGGTGAACATATCAGACGACACAGCGATTCTTCAAACAGCTCTTGTTTATTCACAGGCCAGGACAGAACTGAACTGAAGGGCTCAGTCAACCTGCTTATATAGAGCTCCAGTACCACGTTACTGTAACAACTTTCTAAAACTATCCAATCACTGAACATCACTTTCGATCCTTCATTTGCATAACTATCTACAGTATCCCCCTGCTGGCCCAGGGTAGGAACATAACAGGTACCAATTTATCTACTTGCACTTTGACGCGCTTTCGAACTGCTAGGTTGGCAGGAGCAGGGACCGAGCAACGGGAGCTCACCCCGTTGCGGGGATTTGAACCACCGACCGTCTGATCGGCAAGTCCTAGGCTCAGTGGTTTAGACCACAGCGTCACCCGCGTCCCATTTTCTGAGTATGGAAGCCTTAAACAAATTGCACTGCAAATGCAGATAACACATCCATGCAAATCTTATGCAGGCTTCTGTCCGACTAGGGCAAGGGGCAGGGGGCCTAACCAAAATACAGTATACTAGGCCCAGAAAGTCCTGAGGGCAGACGTGCTTCATCTCCTTCCATTTGGGGTCTGCTTCCACCCTCCCTATCAAGATCATTGATATCCCAGGATGCAGAAGTGTCCAAGCCTGGCTTCTGACGCCCATCTGCATAATTGCTCTGATTTCTGAATAAATTTATCCTGCCCTTTCCACTATCTTGCATAACATGGATTATACTTGTGGCCGTCATGGGAGCAGGAAGGAAGTATTCAAGGCACAGAAGCTCCACCACAGCAGCCCACTGGGGAAACTGCTTCCTGAGCCCTCCTACCAATTTTCTGGCTTCTGAAATTTCAAGCAAGTGTCACCCTCCCGCTTTTGAGCACATGAGGGCTAGATACTTGCCAAAAGCAGATCTTCTTAGGCACCCATGCAAAAGTAGAATGGATCCAGCCATTCCTTTCCAGCCAAGGTCAACAGTGGAGCCAGGCACCTTTTCAAATTATAACTCTCTCCACTGCATCGGAAAACCAGGACCACACATCTGCCCCATTGTTTAGAGTCGGCCGCATGTAGGACTCCCAAGCTTTTGCCCTCCGTTTCCCCTTCCCGGTTCTCATTCTCTCTTCCCCCCCCAGTTCACTCTGGCTGGCAGGATGCTTCTCCAAGCATAGCTTAGCTTTCGTGGAGAAGCGCTGAGAGACGGCCCACCTTGAGCCAATTCAGCAATGCGCTTTATCCCATGACCCTCTTTTGCAGTTAGAGTGCTGGTGAAGAATCAGAGAGGACCTGCGTTCAAATCCCCACATAGCCCTGTAGGCCAGTTCACGATCTCTCTGCCTAAGTTACCTCACAGGATTGTGTGGGGATTAAAAAAACGAGAAAGACAGACCACGCATGCTTTCCTGGGCTCTTTGGAGGACGGTAAGATTGGGGGGGGGGAGAATATGTCTCAGTTTGAGTTTTATTTGGGAAAGAGACTGCTGCTGCCTAGGTGACAGTGTCATGAAGGAGGCTGGTGGCAGCTGTCAAACCCCCTTTTCTGCTAGAAATGAGCTTCTTTTGAAGAGGTGAGGGTCTGCCCAATTTGCATTGTTCTCAGCCAGGCTTGGGGAGGAAGGCGTCAGCATAATCTGACCCGGGGCAGCGGCGTGTGAAGACTGAACTGAATTTCTAAATAAACAAATTAGTGCTGTTTTGCATATTTTTTATCCTGTGATGCCGCTCTTAAGTATTATTTGGCATGGGAAGCAGCTCTAGCTATATCACGGCACCATGTGAAAACAGATTTTGCTACCACCACAAAGATTTATTTGTGAATGGAGAAGAATTGTGTCTCCTCCTCGCAGCCTCATTTCCCCTCCTCCACGGAGCAAGGGGCTGCGACTGAGAAAATGGCCTGTGTCCTATGCGTTTGCCCCTTCAAGGTTTCCAGAGCAGTTCAGCAGCCCTTACATTGTGATACCCCGGTCAACTGCTTCCAGGGCCTGCTGGCTTATGACAGGCCTGTCTGGCAAGGGGCTCTTGCAGCTCAGCGCAAGAGGCCATGCCTTGCACTTTGAAGGCTTGGTTCTTCCCTGGCCTCTTCTCTGTGTTTCAAGTCCTCGATGACTTGACCCCCAAATATCAGAAAGGCTGCCTCCTTCCCTACTAGTCCCTTCCAGGTGTTAAGAATGGCACAGGGGGCCTTATTGGTAGTTTTGCCTCCCCCAGGAGTATAAGAGGGAGGGTGTCCCTGAAGAGACCATTATTTGTGGAAGCCCCTAAGTTGTCGACTTTCCTTCCTTGCAGAGGCATGTGGGACTTCTTGACTATACAGCTCATTGTACGCTGGCCTTTGAACGTCTGGAATGTATGTTTTCAGGACCCAGCCTATTCTTGCAGACGCATCAACTGCTCTGGAAAAACTGGGACATCCCGTTTCCCCCTACAATTTTGGCACCTTGCTCTCGTGCAATTTCAGGTCAAGATCTCAACATGCACACCCCAAAGTGTTTTTCCAAGTCTACAATGTTGCACAGCATGCCAAAATACGTATTTTGGGGGCGCCATTCCCCCCCAAAAGTGGTTTTTTCCTGGCAGTTGTGGAGAAGTGCTAGAAAGACCATTCCCCGCCCAAGTCTCACAGAAAACTTGCTGTGGGTCAGGGTCAATGACACGGGGGCTAGATGGACAAAAAAACCTCTTAACCATGAAGCAGTGGGCAAAACTCCTCATTGATATGCCATGTATTAAACTGGATTCATTATGAGGGCTTCAGCTTTGCCGGTCACATGTTTTGAGAGGTGTGCTCAACTTCCCTTGAAAGTCACGTGACCTCCAACTTGAGTGGCCATCAGCTTTCCTGGCAAAACCCAAGTCCGATCTGCACAGAATTAAAACCTCGGAACAAGGAGAGAGATAGAGGGAGAGAGAGAGAGAGAGAGAGAGGTGGATTGTTTAAGACACACAGAGAGACACAAGGCAGGCAAAAGGTGATACCTTTTTATTAGACCAACTTCCGTTGGCGAGAGCGTGCAAAGCCGTCGAGCATTTGGAAAGGTTTAGCATTTAGTCACTGGCTTTAACTAAGCACATTCGGACAGACATTGAAAAAAACCAAAAACAAAAAAACAAAAAAGACGAAATCAAATCATTATCTCTTCTTAAAAATGAAAAGGACTGTTTGTTGTTGTCTTTTTTTTTTTTTTTTGGAAAATGAAAAAAAGACGAAGTAGTCATAGAGCCACACGAACAAATTCGGAAAGAAATCTGGAAAGAAACTTCCCCAGAATAAAAAACACTCAAACCCTCCGAAGTCAGCCAGTTAAAGCGCATTCAGAACAAAACAAACGCAACTTTTTCCACGAAAAAACGGGGGGTGGGGGGGGGGAGAGAGAGGAGGAGGAAGGGAAGGGCACCCGTCACGCACAGCAGCTGGTATTTACACACGGAGGCGGGGAAGGAACTATAGAGTGGAGAAAAAATATTCTTGAAAAAGAGGAGGAGGAGGAGGAGGAAGCAGCTAGGAGGTGAGATGGGGAGATGAGTCCTTTGAACCAATTTGGGCCCTGAATCTAGCCAAGATTCACACGGCAACCTAACCTTGCTTTCTTTCCTTGTCGATCTCTCATTCCACAGCATGCCAGGGTTGGCTGTGGGTGCATGAGCCCTGAGACAACATGGAGCCATGCTCAGCTCTCACACCTGCCTGCCTGCACGTCGCCTGGAGTCAGTGACTCCCACCTCTAAAACCCCCAGGATTATTTCACCTCTCAATTTTTATTTTTTATTTTTATTTTTGAGCAGTGGGCACATGTGTCATTCCCTCGTTGGGGGGAGGGGGAGGAGGAGGAGAAATGCTTCCTTTCAACCCTGTTTGAAAGCATTTTCACCTTTATTTTTATTGGCCAGCAATTGCGAAACAAAATGAAACAACGTCATTAAAAAATGATAATATGAAGATGGGTGAATTCTGCTGGTCACTCTCAGATGCGCATCTTAAGGCAGCTTTCGGCAACGTAGTGACTTCTAGATGGCTTGGACCAGCCAGTATTTTCATCATGTGTGCTGTAGTCCAAAACATATGGAAGGCACCAGGTTAGCGAAGGCTGTTCAAGGGGAAGGTATCAACCGCGAGTTTCACGCTAGCTTAACTGCCATGCCTTGACTACTAAGGAATCTTGGGAACTGTAAGGCAGACGTCCTCTGCGTGTTCCTGATGCACAACTTCCAACATTGCCCCGGCCATGCCTGCTGTAGCCAATGGGAGTTGCAGTTCAGCAACACCTTCAAACTAGAATTCCCCAAACTACAGTTCTTTACATGGAAGGCATAGCGGTTAGACTGGTTTGAAACCAGCTTAAGGTCACAGCACAGAAGTGTCTAAAGCAAAAGATGAGAAAAATCTTGCAAGCAGAAGAGAAGGGCAAGCTAAAAATCCAGAAAATGGGATAGCCTAACTGCGTCCCCAGCAGACTGGTTGAATTAAGAGGAGACAATCAGCTACCCACAGGACCAGGAGGGAATCGGGTCTATGGGCCAATAATTCTAAGATGACATTTTCACATCGTTGCCATTGCCAGGAAAGTGGGGAAGGGAGGTGACTCTTCCCCCTGCACAGGACGAAAAGGAAACACCCCAATTTGCATTAAGGTCTCCTTCCATTTCCACCAGGAAACGCTCCACAGGGAGCGATGGAAGCTGCAAGCACTGTTTGTGATGACTGGGGGACCATGAAATTGGGGTGGAAGCCACTGCGAGGCTGTCTGACCTGTGTCCTGCCAAAATGAATGGGGGCTGCGCGAGAGCGCATCGCCTTGCGCAACCTTCGCTCACTTCGGTGGGGCATGGCTGTGACAACCTCCCAGGGGACGGCACCCTCAAAAACGTGTTCTTAAACAGAGCGGAGTCTTGCTAAGGGCTTTTGCAAAGGGCCCCGAAGGTTGACAGAGCTGGGTTTCCCACTTCAAGTTAAGCAACTGTGTAAATCTTTGGGTGATCAGGGGCTGGCGAGCCCTTCTGACTCCTTGAAAGCACCACGTGAGAGGAGGAGGTGGGGGGAGGAGGGGGAAATTATATTTTAAATAGGAAGATGGAGATATATATATATATATATATTTCTTTTTGTAGAAAAATAAATAAATATTCCCCCCTTTTCTTTTGGACCGAGGAAGCTCTTTCAGCAGGATAAAAATCGTAAAGGAAGCAGGAATGGATAGTTTCTCACTCACTGGCAAAAGCGCCAACAAATCTGACGAGTTTCCAACTGGGGATTATATTCCTTTTAACAAACCACCAGCAAGTTGCCTCCCAGCCCCTCGCTCCCCGAATCAAAAGCCTGCTGGGATACATGTATTTCTACGGTTATTTGGAGACAGTCCCTGACTTGGAATGATGGTCTTTGGGTTGGCAAAATTCTAGTCCTACCTGCATTCAGTATTGTACTAACGGGTGAACAAGCCTAAAGTCACTAGATATGGGGGTTGCGATGTTTTGGAAATAGGAAATAGGAAGATACATGCCAGAGAACTCATTGCAAAGGGAAAAGACAAATAAGCTCGTTTGTTGAGAAAATGCAGGCTTATCTTCAAAAATGAACGACAGGAGCTGACGTGTAGCTTTTAGGCTGGCGATGTTTTCATAAGGAAACCTCAGAAGGTGGTAGACTCTCCTTCACCGGAGGTTTTTAAATGGAAATTGGATGGTCCATCTGTCAGGGATTATTTAAACTGTGATTAAACAGGGGTTGGACTAGTTGACCCCTGGTGTTCCTTCCATTGCCACAAAGCTATGATTCTATGACCCCAATATTGTTAGTTCCTTTTGAAAGATACCTCATGTGGTTTCTTTGGAGAGGTTTCTTTGCAGGGGGAGGACTCTGGTGTCAAACCATCTGGCTGCTATGGGGAACCGTGGAGTCTGGACCACATGATCAAAGTCACAATGGCCTTGGGCTAGTTGCTGCCTCACCTCACAGGGTTGTTGTGGGGATTCAGTGAGGAGAGAGAGAACCATGTACGGCAACTCGAGCTCCTTGAAGAAAAAAGGTGGGATAGAAATGCAATACAGTGGTGCCCCGCAAGACGAATGCCTCGCAAGACGGAAAACTCGCTAGATGAAAGAGTTTTCCGTTTTGGAGGTGCTTCGCAAAACGAATCTCCTATGGGCTTGCTTCGCAAGACGAAAATGTCTTGTGAGTTCCTGCGGTTTTTCCCCCCTTCCCCCCTTTTTCTAAGCCGCTAAGCCGCTTATCAGCTGATCCGATAAGTCGATAAGCCGCTAAAAGCCGCTAAAAGCCGCTAATAGCACTAATCCGCTAATCCGTCAATGGGCTTGCTTCGCAAGACGAAAAAAGCGCTAGACGAAGAGAATCACAGAACGGATTCTTTTCATCTTGCGAGGCACCACTGTACAGTCACACCTTGGGTTACAGATGCTCCAGGTTGAGTTTTTTTCAGGTTACAGACGCTCTGAAACCCGGAAGTACCGGAACGGGTTAGGTCGCGCATGCGCAGAAGTGCTACACTGCACTTTGCGCATGCTCAGAAGCGCTGAATTGCAACTTGTGCGTGCGCAGATGTGCTGCCGCGGGTTGCGAACGTGCATCCCGCACAGATCACGTTTGCAACCCGAGTGTCCACTGTAAATAAATAAATAAGAAATAATTAAAAAGGGGGAGGCCCAAGGTTAACAGATCCCACTAGGCCTGTCTCTGGAAGTGGCAGGGTGGGGGAGAGCCAATCTCCTTTTAACATTTGTTTTTATTTCTCCAGATGTGGAAACTCTGACGGGTAAGGAGCTTTTGCGAGTGTTCTCTGCGCATAGATTCCTTTGCAAAACGTGGAAGAGGTCTCCTGCCCTGCAACGAACAGGGAGCCCCATGTAAGGAAGAGATTAATCCCTGCACCACACCATGCGTGGATCTCCGAGAGGACTATTAGCTGACCGCCAATCAGATGAACTCCCTCGATCCAAAATCAAATGAAAAACAAAGAAATAAGGAACAGGAAAGAGAGATGACGAAACATTTGTCCCTTAAAAGGACGCTCAGTAACGGCATGGTTTTTAAGGGGCAAAGAGGGAAATAGTTTTCTTTTCTCTCTCTTATTTTTTTCCTGTTTGTAAAATGAGTTGATTGGTGAAATGGGGGGGGGGGGAGAAAGAAGGTATGCTGAGAGTTTGTCCCCCTCTTTTGTGGGTTGGTGGTTTTTTATTTTTATTTTTTAATACCACAGAAGTTCAGCGAAGAAAGCAGAGGGGAATAAAAGAGTCAGGGAAAAGAAGGATATGTCAATGGGAAATAAAGAATGATATTTTTTTTGGAAAAAAGAAGTTTTTTTAAAAGTTGTTGTTTCTTAGCAAATACGCCACAGACTACAATAAACCGCCTACATTGAAACAATACACAGATCAATACCCAAAATGGAAAGTCAAGGGGTTTTCGACACGTTCGTAGGGTTTGTCTTTTTATCTTTGCGTCGTCGTATCTTTTTTTTCCAAACAGTTTTTTGTTGGTTTGTGTGTTATATTGGATTTGTTTTTTGTAAAAAAGATCAAAAAATCTAAGTTTTCTTTGTTCTTTTTTTCTGGATTTTGATCTCTTTTTATGCAGAGATGACATGATGAAGGCTTTATAAAGAGAAAATAAGGAATGTATGTATGTATTTACACAGAGAAAACACAGTACTGTACAAATATACTCTGGAGTTTACACTGCATTTACCCCCAAACAAAGGTATCCTTTAAACGCATTTAAACAATGAAATAAAAGCACCCCGTGGCAAATGGATAGATTAACCCTGAATGTAAAGGATGATTCTTTGAACAGACCAAGGCATTCCCACCCTTAAAGAGCAAATAAATCCAGCCTCCCAACAGAACACGAAAAATGCAGTTCACACAAGTATAAGCAGCTTTTCAGGGCAAACCATGTGTGGACTACATCTCCCACCATGCACTGCACACTTAATTTGGGCCAGTCCCGCCCACCGTAATTTCTCTAATAGATGAACCCCAGATATTGAATGGAAACTTTTTGGGCTTGGTTGAGGGTAATCACAGTTCCGTTCACATTTTTAATGTGTGTGTGTGTGTGTTTGAGTTGAACTGTGTCGGGGTGTTTTTGTGTGTGTGTGTGTGTGTGTTTATATACACACACAAAAAGATGAGCAGCACACCCACACCGGTAAGTCAGACCTATGTGTTCGATTTGCACGCTTGTGACACACACATTAATATACTGATATAGCTTAGCGGCTGAATTTGCAATGGCTTTTAGATATCCCAACACAATGATTTAGACCCTGAGCCACTTTGGAGTTAGTTTCCAACTGGGCTTTCTTGCCTCCTCAGCGATATGGGGGGTAGGGAGTGGTGGGGGGTAAACAGATTGCCTCTAAATGCACACATTAGAAACCCATTGCATAGCAAAAACGTGGCCTATACCAGTATATACATAAATGTTATCTCTACCTCTCCACGATATAATACAGATAAATGGTTCTCAAATTGCCAGCGAGCTACAGCAATGGAACTTCTCCCAAAAGAAGCCGAGGAAAAGACAAAGTTTCCAATTGCCCTCAGAGAAATGTATAGCCGAGATGAGTTTTGAAGGCAGTGCTAATAATCCTCTGCATTGGCAGCCAACCCAAGGGACAGGGCATGTGATCTGTGGTTTTGTTGAGGGCAGAGAGGGGAGGGGAGAGGTGGAGGGGCCCCCTCCAACCTCCTGGCCCAATCAAGGGGAGTCAAAAAAGGGATTTCATCTCCTGCAGCAACTGTTTGCCCTTTCCTTGGTAGACCCACCTTGCACTTTGAGAACCAATCGCGCGCGCACACACACACACAAATAAATAGTCATAGCGCATAGTATTTAGGCACATTAAAAGCTGGACACAGGCATCAACAGTGTCACGTATGCATGTTAAGCATACTTTGTCATGCCAACAACACGTAGCAGACGTTTGCCACACTCTGTACTCCAGTTATGTCCCCACAAGGTCTCGTAAGCATCCTGCGAATGTGAGGACTGTGTTAACCCTGGGTGGTTTCTCTTAAGAGTCAAGCTTCGAGATCAGCAGACCTAATGCACTGCTTCGAGCTGCGGGTGGAAGATGGGCCATTTGAATGCTTGCTCAAGTACAGTATAACTTCCCTCCCTACGCAGAACAAACATATGCCGGCGAAATGGACGGGATTTATAAAGTACAGTACGCAGAAGGGCTCAAGCGCCTGGTCCTCTGCCTGCTGTCTGAAGTCATGTGGGTTCAGCACCAGGAGATAAGTCACACAGATCTGCTGACTGCGTAGCTCAGCTCTAAACAGAATAACTAATAGCGGCATTTTAAAATACGGTGATGGGGGTCCGCTTCTCCCTTGTTGCTGAAGCTAAGGATGGGCAAACCCGTCAATTTCAGTTCCTCTACATTTCTCATTTTCACCAGTCTTTAAGTTCAGTTCTCCATATTTCAGTTTGCAATGGGGGGGGGGGGGAAAGGCTTCATGAAGAGTTGGAGAGCTTCATTACAAAATTCGGAGAAGGGCAAATTTCAAAGGGCAAATTTCAAATTGTTTCGGGAAGTATGAATTGGGTTGATTCTTGTTTAAATGTAAGCCGAATTACTAAAGGATCAGTGAACTTCCAGTGCATGGTTAGATCAATGTTTGCATTTTCTAGCTACCCTTTGATTCACATAATCAGGGTGGTTAAAATAACATAAAAAGGTGATGGGTTCCCCCAGTTTCCTCTTGTAAGTCTGTGCATTGTATTTGTAATGCAGATTTCATTTACAAATAAAGTTTAGAATCGCTACCCTATTAAGCAGTATTTGAAAGATCATTCTTTGTTCTTCTATAACTGCATTCATTGTTTGTTAATTCTCCATTACTGGTGTGAACTAATCCAGATTGAGTGATCGTGTGAACCCCCGATCTGACACAAATTTGGTGGTGCTTTAAAAGAAAGAAAGAAAAGTTGCCCATAGAATCTTCCTATAAAGTCTGACAGCAAGGATGCCATATATATGAGGATACTTATACCTAGATCTCAAACCCCCTTACTCTGGAGCAACCTTTGCCCAAATCCCCGCTGAAGTTTAAGGATCTCCTCCTTCTGGAGTAAGCAGGGCAAAGGACTGCCAGTGATCACATGCAGAAAACCAGAAACGTACAGAGTATAACACACAGGCACACCCACACATATGCAAACACACATCACATACTGCTTGAAGTATACAACAAGTGTGTGTTTATATATGTTTACCTATATCCCCATCAGCTCCATTGTATATAGGTACAAAAAATTTCCACGCTGAACAAATGCTGAACATATCTACATACAGATATGTATACACACACACACACACACACACACACACACACACACACACACACTTTATAAAATCAGAATCAAAGGTGACGGAAGAAATAGCAGATGCGTGAATGGGTAAGGGAAATGAGAGTTTGGAGGTGGGGGGAAATCACCGTTACCCACCCCAGTGGGAAAGTTGTATGGAGGACCCTTTTGTTTAAGAGAGTGAACCCTGGGGAACAGAATTGCAGGTGGAACTGGGCGGGGCCTAACTGGATAGGATCCTGAGCATTACGGAACGATTGGGCATCCTCCCTCTAGAATTGCATTATTTCCTCTAACCAGTCTGGAGTCATTCCACGCTAAAGGTCACCTTCCGCAGCCAAGAGGGTTGGATAATTTCCATCGTCGCTTCTGGCTACTTATTCCCATGTGGGTGACTCCTCAAATTTTCCACATTCAATGTGTTTTGAAGCCTGAGGCATCCACGGCTGGAACTTTGGGGTTTGCCTCGTATCTGCCTCCCAGTCCGGATTAGCAGGCTCAGGTGGCAGGAGGAAATTCTTGGGACATTCAAAAAGGTGTGCACACCTAGCTGTCACTGCTAGCGCATCGACAGGAAGTGAAAAAGTCGCGAGGGGATCAATGGCAGGGGTAGCCCATGAAAGGTTGTTGGTGGGGGGCTTTGTGCTTCCCTGACCTCTGTCCCTCACAATCTAGGAAGACCATCAAATGTAGAGTCCACTTCACTTTACACTGCGGCCATGGGAAACGGAAGACGCTTCCAGCGAAGAACAGGTCCATATGGACCTTGCCATCTTTGATAACTGGTGTGTTGAGGAATTCCTCAACACACCAGGAATTCCACACTGAGAACAGGACCACAAGAAAGAAAGAAGTGCCCTTTTGTCGGCCCAAATGACCCAGCCGAAAAGGAGGCTGCCCAATGCATCTCTGTATGCTCACTACTCGGGCTTTGTCAAATCAAGCAGGAATGGGGCATTTCTGCTGAGTCTCTGCATTGGGAGGGACTGGATGATGCAATGATGGTCAAGACAGAGACTTAGTAAACTGGCTTCCGCTCAAAGGAGGCAGAACAGGGATTTATGCAAAAACACTGGGTTGGGGTGGGGAACACTTCTTACACGCTCTCAAACATCTCAGACGTAAGAATGCTCCCGAACTTTGAAAAACACTGCCCTACATGTTCCTAGAGAAATGTTACATTCTGGAGAAAATAATTTTCATGCTATTCTTTTAAAAAATAATAATACTATTTTCCCCCCAGAATGGTAACTCCACAACACAATCTACTCATAATATTATAATTGGATCGTTGGTACTCACTCCAGGTAATTCCAGATCTACAAAAGCCTACCAAGAAGCAACTAATGTTCTACTACAAAATCTAATCATTGGGTGTGCTTTTTTCTCTCTCTTCTTCTCCTTTTAAATAGAGATGCCATTTAAAGGAGCAAACGTCAACCGAGCGCTCCTGAAAAGGATGCATAGTTTGGGTGCTAAGGTTGCTGGCGCAGTTTGCATTGCTCGTTTTATTTTCTTGGAAAGGCAGAAAGCTATTTCACTAAACTCGACACAGGGGCACAGTATTACCTTACTCCGGAATACTGCACCACCTTTGGTAAGTGGGTTCTTAAATACTGCAGCACATTTGGCAAGGGTCAGAGTGTGGCTTCTTCTAATCGCATCAGGTGCTGTTGTTGTTTTCTGCTAAGGATACAGCATCATTAGGGTACTCTAGCAATGGAGTACTGTTACACAGGGGCGTACATTTTAACACAAATAGGCCAATGGGATAATAATACTTTGCCAGTTTTTAAGAGCTGGGTAATGCGACTGTAGCGTGGCAAGAGTATGCTTTCAGGGCGGTCAGTACCTTAGCACTGCTTCTTATTTCACAGGCACTGATACAACCGACAGCTAAGCTATACACTGTGCAGAATTAGTTCTGTGCATGGAGTTTTGATATGGATATGCCTTTGCTTTTGCATTCAGGTGGCTTTGGGCTTTGGGTCTCTTTCCGCATGAGCGACGCTTTGTGCATGCAGAAATTGACCTGAAGATCCTCCCAGGACTTCCGTCTTCCTAGCCTGCGGTAGGTTCTCGTGCTGGTCTTCATGCACAGAAGGCAGAGCGAGGGATCGCCTCTCGTTTATGGCAGCCAGCGAGATCCCACAGCAGCCTAGCTGCTCAGTGTAGATAATGGAAGGTCACGAAAGATGAACACTGGGTCAAGGCAATGCGGCTGAGGGAACAGGGCAGAGGAATCAAAACAAGTAAAAAAAACCAACAGCCCAGATCCAAAGGCTGTGATCCCAAGTACATGTACCTGAAAGCAAGAACCACTTCACACATTCAGCAGAACCATGTGGTAAAGCACTTCGTGTGCCCAGCTGGGCTGTGGGTGGGGGGCAACTGGAGTTTTCAGCGCTCCAAAACTTCTTGCCAAAGAGAAAACAAGCATGTTTCAGGGAGACAGCTAGGTTGACTCTTTACGAGGATTCCGGACTTGAGAAGAAGGGTTTGTTATCAAACACACAACCCCCTATCTCTAATTTGAAATGGTCCAATGAAAGCTTTCCCTCCTGATTCTGCTGAAATGTAGAGACTGCCCTTAAGAGCCACTATAGGCGGGGGAACAGCACACTCTGCAAATGTCTCAGAAAAACCAAGGCATCCCTTTTTTTTCTCATGAGAGAATGGCAGCCATTTTGGGTGCCATGGTCTCGCACAATTTTGCGCCATGATTTCCCCCTGAAAAAAAGCACGATCTCAGCGGCAACCCAAAATGCAAGGTTGGGGGGGGGGATCGTGGCGCGAGATCACGGCGCCCAAAATAGCGGTCCTTCTCTCACGAAAAAATATGGGAAGATGGTGTCCTTGTTTTTGCCTTCAAGGTGTTGGAAGGTATGGGCCAAATAATGTTGCATGGAATGCTATCAAATGCCTGCTGTATGAATTAAGCTTGTTCTAGTTGATGCATTTGGGATCACCCTTCAAGGGAACCAATTGCCATATAAGTAAGTCTACACTACTGGAGCATCAGCTGACAACTTTAGTATAGTTGAGGCTATTTTCTTCTCTTTTGCTACTGATGGTAGCAACAACCTTACTATTTTATTTTATTTTAGTTCCACGTTGAACTGCAGGGAAGAAGCCCTGACAGCCCTTCTCCATCAAGTCTGGAAAACTGGAATGTTATTAGAAAAATGAACAAGCCTTCTACTGTTGCCCGTGCCCCTTTCGTTAACAGCTGATTTCTGGCAGTGGATTACTAAGACAGCCGTCTCCGTTTCTGATTCGAAATCGCTCAGAGCTGAACTGCATGTTCAAAACTACCACATCCAGCAAGACCCCCCCTGGAGCCATACCATCCATGTCAGCATGCAAGTGAGGGGGCTAGGTTCTAGAAGGTTCTCCTCCTGTCAGAATCTCTCTGAAAATAGAAAACGAGCACACCCAGGAGGAGATGAGGTTAAGCTGAAACCTATAAACTAGTTTTCCATTAGCAGGGAGAGGTTTTTTTTTTTGGGGGGGGGTGTTAATGAAGAAGCATTCAAAATGTGAGAACTCCCCTGCAGTCTGACATGGTACACTCTGCATTTTGTGGGACATTTCTAAACAAGCACTGAAGCCCCGAAGGTGGCATTTTTGGCCCACGAAGGGCCAAGGCAGATGCAATATTAGTCATGTGGCAAGCCATGGCGTGGATGATATTTGAAAATAAACATAAATACTCACTGGGCCAGATAAGGACTATGGCAATGGTTTTGAGTGGAACTGCCCTGCTCCCCACATGTCTGCAGTGGGAGGGAAGCACCCACTGGTTGCTGGGCTTTCGTCCCACTGCAGAGAGCAGGCCCTCAAGGCACCTGATTCCAGTGGAGATGGTGGGAGCAGCAAATGGTTAAAGCTCCTACTCCACAGCCCCGATCATCCTCCGACACCCCCCTTCCTACTAATAGCCATTTATGATTTTTTAAAACATCATGCACACCAGGACAAAGTGTACGACTAACGTCACCTCTCGTTGTGGTCCTAATTTGAAGCCCAGAAGAGCGTCGTTTGCTCTGGTTTTCTTTTATTGCCAGATACAAATGAACTGTATTAATAATCCAGTCCTATGTGCAAAGGCTGGGAGAATGGCAGAGTGGCT
This sequence comes from Podarcis vaucheri, assembly GCF_965113315.1. Classification (NCBI taxonomy): domain Eukaryota; kingdom Metazoa; phylum Chordata; class Lepidosauria; order Squamata; family Lacertidae; genus Podarcis; species Podarcis vaucheri. Next base: position 15,857,435 of record NC_138751.1, read on the forward strand.
GGTCACAGCCATGAGCTAGCAGTAGTTCAGAATTCTGTTTTCTGGTGCATGTTGAAACAGGGCGACTGGACGCCACAGTCTCTGTTTTCTAGTCTTGGGTACATTCGCATCACAAGTTTTGAGGTAAGAGAGGAGCAAAATCTGCGGCTTTCCTGATGGCTCGACGTGGGAGCATTCCCTTTCCTAGCGCCCCTAAAGCAGATTCCTGGCTGCTGCAAATATTGCTTGATAATACTGTGCTGATATGTGAGCTTTGACACGTTGCTTGCTCCCCGCTGATATGGCAATCTTTTAAAAAGGTGGTCGCTATCAACACACCAATTTAACGTGGCCGTAGTCCACACTGAGAGTCTTTGGAAGCTAGAGCAGCAGGAACTTTTGGATGCAACGATTCTATTTACTGCTACCCAAGTGACCTGGAGCGCCATGATAATCCTTGAAATCTGAGGGGCTGATCCAGTTAGTCTCTTACACATGCTGCCAGGCATGGGCAGCTCTCTGACAGCGGCAAGGGATGGGGTTGGGACCTGTGGCAGGAAAGTTCTGCCTGTGGAGCCACACACAAGGTGGGGAAGACGGACGGACAAGGAAGAAGATGCAGCAGATGAACAGATTGTGCCCTGAGAATTGACTCAATTTTTCCAGGTACCTAAGAATGAAAACTTCAGGGTTGTTGCTGTTGTTGTTTGTGTGTCTCTGTGTGTTTTGGAATACAGTCGAACTTAATCCATTCCGGGAGTCGAAACGGTTCAAAAACCAAGGTGCGGCTTCTGATTGGCTGCAGGAGTTCCTGCAGCCAATCGGAAGCTGTGGAAGCCACGACGGACGTTCGGCTTCTGAAAAGCATTTGCAAACCGGAACACTCACTTCTGGGTTTGCGGCGTTCAGGAGCCAAAATGTCCGAGTACCAAGGCGTTCAAGAACCAAGGCACGGCTGTACTTGCAACGAATGCTACTTTTGGAAACGCCTGTTTTCCCCAAGGTTTCCCATTGCCAGATATGAAAAGGGAGTGTCTGTCAGTTGCACGAGGTGTACCGTTCACCATTCCCTTTCTACAGGCAATGAGGGGGAACCTGAACACAGACCCTACCCCTGCGTGCAACAGAGTATGTTCCAAACAGCTGTGCGCTAGATCGCGGCCCTCGCTAGTGCCTAGTACTCCAGCATTAATGCTTCCGCCTATTCCCCCCTCCCTTTCAGGTATCTCTCCTGTCCTAGCACTTTAAACAACGGCCCGTTTAGAGATGACTGCCCGATTCGTGGCCGGGTCCTTTCCCACGCTGAGACGGGAAAAGAGCTCCACGAACCATTTCTTCCCTCAGGGTTAACCATTGATATGAAGGGGGAAATCGCCGGGGTGGGCAGGAATTACACGTTTTGGACCATGGTGGAGGGGAGGGGGAGAGGAGGTGTGGTTACGAGACACCCGGTTGAGGCCCAGAATCTCTGGAAATTCTGGGCAGAACCCTGGTGTCCAGCAAATGAGTAAAAATGGATGAGAAAGATGATGCTGAACAACAAACTTAGATTTGCTGACCCGATAAAGTTGTTTTTATCTATAGGTAGCTGGAACATGTGCTGTTATATCCACTGCATGTACAATTTTTAAATTATTATTATAATATTATTATTATTATTTTTGCTTTAATTTACAACCCAAGCGTGCCCCCAATGGAGGAGGCCAGTACTATACCGAGAACAACACAACAAATTATAATCATAATTTTCTTCTACATTACCCAAGAAAATCCATGGAGCAATACGGAAAAGGAGAGAGAGGAGGGAGGGGAGGAAAGAAAGACAAACGAGCATTAGTAACAGGCTGTGGTAGGCGAGGCGTTGAGTCTCAAACTGTGGGCCGCCATGTTGTGCACTCCTGCACAGTACACAATCGAAGCAACACATTTCCAGCAAGACATGAGTGGCTGGGATGCAAGGGAAGCCCAGGAACTGACTGGTGGCTGTAGACCCACCAAACCAGCCTTCCCTGACCTGTCATCCTCCAGCTGTTTTGGACTACAACACCCAGGCTGGCTGTGGCTGATGGGAGTTGTAGTCCGAAATCATCAGGTTCGGAAAGGCCTATACCAGGCCATGCACGTGAGTTTGAGTGGCAGCCACCAGAGAATGGACCAGGGCAGAGCTATCCATCACAAATGGTGTGTGATATCACCAACCAACACAGCAACCAAGAAGTAGACTCCCTTCCTTCCTCACTTTGAATGCCTCCTCAAAATCTTTAATTTCCATCTTGGCCTTTGGAGCATCCTGGCTATGGAGCAATGGGTCAGTGCATCTGGCTATTAACCAGAAGGTTGGTGGTTCGCGTCTGCCCAAGGATGGCTGTGGACAGGATTCCTGCATTGCAAGGAGTTGGACTAGATGACCCTCAGGGTCCCTTTGATTCTATGACTATCCCCTTTGTCCTCATTCCCAACCACCATCAGGTTTTCAGTACTTGCCACTGCGTTCCTCCATAGGCCAGCCTCCCTTCTCTCTGCACTTGTCAGCTTCCCCCTTGCCTATTTTAGAATGAAAGTTCATTCCCACCTCTCAGGCTCTGTAAGATGCCATCAAGGCTGATGGCTTGGTATCAGACGTGGGCCTGGGGAGGGCAGGGAAGATCTGGCTGGTGAGCAAATTCCTTATCTCCCTCACTCCGCATAGGACAAGTTTTATGGGTGGGTGGGGCTGCCCACCTGTCAATCACCTGATATAACAATGATGTCAGCTGACCTCTTTTGACCACATGGTCTGAAACCAAGCTGTGCAGGCAAAGGCGAAGGCATGAGGCTGTGATTGCTGGGGTTTGCAAAGCGTCACCAACACAACTACTAGGCAACCCTTGGCGATTGGCCAATTGGTACCTCCAAACTCAACACTGCCTGTAACCCCCCCTTTCAGACTTTGTTGTCTAAAACATCTGGAGGGCCGCAGGTTGCTGAAGCCTGTTGTGATCCACAGGCCAACATTTCTGATAAATGTGTGATTTAGGATGAATACACAGATTTTAATCAAGGGCTCCTTGCAAGAGCCCTTGTTGATAGCCTTATTGTAAAAGGACTGTATTCATAGATTCCTTTAAAAACAACCTTAATCCCAGTTCTGTCCCTATGATAATTGTTAACTGTTTTAATTCTCCAGTGTCTGTGTGCATAAAATTTTGAGAGTTGCATATAAAAATGCCTGCAAGGAAGGTCAATCAAGTTGCAGGACGCAAGGGAGAGGACTTTCCTAATACTGGCCACAAATCTATGAAACTCTTCACCTGTTTATACATGATCAGCCCTTTCTATTCAGGTTTCTAAATGAGCTGTTTCTTCTTGTAAAAAAAACTTACTCATTCCAACATGCGTTTCCTTGATGATTTCAGGTTGATGCTGTGGAAATGTATTTTTAAATCTTTCGGCCGAGAGCTATAATAAGCTCTTAACTGCTGTCAGTTTGTGGTGTTTAAAATAGTTGCTCGATTTTATAAACAGTTATGTTATGTACTGTCAGATGACTTGCAAGAGAGGCAACCTAACAATATTATAAGGAATAAATAAGGAACAGAGGGGAAAGAAAGCCATTTGGTTCAGTTACCACAGGGGTGGGGAAGCTATAGAAATTTAATTTAAAAAAACCAAATAAATAAATTTCAGGCTGAGGGTCACATTTCCTCATGGACAGGCTTCTGGGGGCCACCCGTCAGCAGTGGGAGGGGCTAGAGGCAGAAGTGGGAGGAGCAAGACCTACGACTCTTACCTGTCTACAATCTCCTACATGCCATAAGCCAGAGTTTTCTACACAACATGGACACACAACTCACTCCATCCAGGGAAGCAAGAAACAATTGTCACAGTTCAAGGACACATTCCAGGCTGGCAGAAGCAGTCAAGGAGAGAGTGGTGCATGGTCAGTGAGGGGCGTGAGCGGCCTTGCGAGACTCCTGAGGGCCAGGGCAGATAGGCCTGGAGGGAATTCTCCACCCCTGAGTCACCATCATTTCCATTTAAAATGGTTTCGGTTAGTATGGCTGTGAAACTCCTCCTTCTGAAGCGTTGGAGTCAGAGGAGATAGTACCAAAAGAGAAGAAGAAAAGGTCTGGTTCCAAGTAAGGCAGTTTCACTTAGGTTCAAAATTATAGTCATACCTTGGGAGTCGAATGGAATCCATTCTGGAAGTCCATTTGACTTCCAAACCCAAATTGCGGCTTCTGATTGGCTGCAGGAAGCTCCTGCAGCCAATCAGAAGCTGTGGAAGCCCCATCAGACGTTTGGGTTCCAAAAGAATGTTCGAAAACCGGAACAGTCACTTCTGGGTTTGCGGCGTTTAGGAACCAAAAAGTCCGAGTTCCAGGGCGTTTGGGATCCAAGGTACGACTGTATGTGGCAAATATGCCGCAGAAGCCACTGTACCCACTTTATTTTTCGCTCCCAAAGAATCTGGAATCCATAGGTAATTTCCTAATTGTGGAGATTTTCTCTTAGATCTCCCTTTCTTCTGAACTCGGCTTGACTCCTCAGTTTTCCGTTCTCAGCCATGCCTTCTCCAACGCATTTTACTCATTCCAGGTTCCTGACTGCCTCTTGCGCCTAGAGGGGAACATTAGCCCCTCTCTGCCTTCCTTGCCCCGTGTCCCAACCGCTCCTACTTACCCTCCGAGCCTTGCTCTGGTATTTTACAGCTTTCTTGGTGTCAGAGACGGCTCTTTCCACGTAATCAACGGAGTGCTCGACATTGTATTCAATGCGGTCAATCATCTCCCCCTGAAATGGTAGAAAGTGGCGACTTGTGAAGGTAAGGCGAGTTAATTCAGTCAACGGCTATGGCTGATAATCTGATCATCCTGACCCTTTCCTCCGAGGTTAACATATCCACAACAACCCTGCGAGGCTCAGGACAACAACTAGCCAGAAACAATTCAATGGGTTTTTATGGCTCCATGGGTTTTGAACCCAAGTCTTTCCCAGTTAAAGCCCAAACCTCTGTGCTCATTGATTTGGTTTGTACATGTTTCATGTGAAGTACTCCACACACAAAATAACTCCCAGCCAAGGTTTAACTTGAGCAAAGGGATACAAACATGAAATCATAGTTGGGGGCGGGGGGGGGTTGGCTGTCAGAGCTCAGCTTGGAAAATGTGCTTCTGAACATGTACAAAGTTTTCTTTCTTAGCAAAGAGGAGCCACTCACCTGAGAATACAGGGCAAGGTGTGTGTGTGTGTGTGTGTGTGTGTGTGTGTGTGAGAGAGAGAGAGAGAGAGAGAGAGAGAGAGAAGTTTCCAGGTAACTGAGCCCTGAGACTTCTCATTTTAGAATTTTAGAATTACAGATACTGAAGCTATTATACTGAATCACCGAGATCCCTCTGCACTGACTTCTGAGGGGTGTGTGTGATGAAGTCTGTAGTCCCCAATGAAACTATTTTATTTATTTACTTATAAGCAAGACCTAGAACTGCTGTGTGGAGTGCTCCTGTTCAAGATTGCAGATTTTTATTTTTGCCTTTTTTATTATCACTGCCAGCCATTTTGCTTCTGATGGTGGGAGCACCCATGGACGAGCCTCATATGGAGACCCCAGAAACACAGGTGGGTCAATGCTGGAGAATGCACCGGGGTCCTAAGCCATGCAGGGTGTTAAAGGTAAGGAATAGGGAGCCACTGGAATTGGTTTCCAAGCGGGGTATGATATGATCCCATCTCCTGGTCCCTCTCCGTTGTCTAGCAGCTGCGTTGTGAACTGACTGACTCACACAGCGTCTTCAAGGACAGCTCCACATTGACCCTGCGGGCGTACCTGGCTCTCCACCAACATAGCCATGTCCACAAACATGTCATGAAGCTCCCGGATGCTGGTTTCCAGTTTGATAATCTCGTTGTGCCGGGTTTCGATCTCGTTCAGGGCCTGCTTCGTCATCTGTGAGTCCATTTTGATCTGAAGGAAACAACACGAGTCAAGACGAAAGAAAGACAGACAGACAGGCAGACAGAATTCTGCACTAAGGAAAACTCCTGCCCTCCAATGCCCCCACAACCCTCTGGGGAAGCCTCCACCCCACATTTTGAATAAACAATGTAAATTGACAAGCAGTGATACAGATTGAAAGACAGAACCACATAGACTTGTTAAATGTGGCTGTTGTCCTAGGAACCACAGCTTCTGTTGTTGTTGTTGTTGTTAAAGGTTGTATACCACCCTATACCTGTAGGTCTCAGGGTGGTTCACAACATAAAGTTACAATATAAAAGCACAAAATACATAATAGAAATAATTAAAACAATTAACAGTACTATAATGTATACAAACTAATAAAAAGTACACTCCCAACAAAAGCCCCTAAACAATACCCCGGTATACAAATTAACATAAAACATTTGAAAACAATTTTAAAGAACCCCATCCCCAAATAAAACAGCACCCACCCAAGTTAGAGCCCCATCCCTGTTAGAACAATGGACCAAAGAGGTTAAGAGGAGGAACCCGGAGAGCCTGCTTCTTATATGTTAAGAAATGTTGGCAAACTTCTATTCCCTATGACTATGAAGGGAAGCAAGGAAGAACAGGGCATTGTAATATCAGTGGTTGGGGTTTCAGCATCCTGCCTGACATTCTGCCCCTCCTTGAACCTGCTTACTTCATTCCCAGTCTGACCCATAAATTCCAAGGACCCCCAGTGCAGTTTCCTAGCAGAGCAGCCCAACCCTGTCTTTTCCTAAGCTTGGAACCACAAGACGGCCATGTCTGACATGCTTGGGATACGTACGTCATCGGTGAAGATTGCCAGCTTTCCGCTCTCCAGCATGTCTTCTAGCTCCTCGTTAGTTGTTGTCCTGCCAGCTGCAAAAAGGGAAGACCAAAGCCATGATGAATCGCCACACTTTATAATACACATTATAATGCATCGCCTTATTGCTTCAACAAAGCATTCGCACCCTGGCCTCCCGGTGAGGAAACTGGCACATTGTTTGTTTTGATCTCCTTGTTTCCAGTTCATGTAAAAGTGAGCAGGCTCCCGTCCACCAGTGAAGCGTGCAACTACCGGCAAGAGGGTGGCAGGAGAATATGCTTTTAGGACAGCCCAGTGGTGTAGCGTGGGTTGCTAGCAGCTGGGGTCGTGTGGAAGGGAGGGAAACGGACTGAGTATGGATGTGCATTCAACTGCCTAATGGTGTCCGTGTCACTCAGGAGATCGCAGTCTCAGAGATAAGAAAAGAAGAGTCGCTCTGTTGTCTGGAGAGGTCACTTCCAGGTTTGCATGGAGAAGCTGTTTTCAACAGAGCCCAGCGATGGAAGCAAGAAGCTGCATCAGACCCTCCACGTATCTTTATTTTCCAGGGACAGTCCCAGATTTACAGAAGCCGTCCCAGTTTCTGATTTGACCCCAGAATGTTCCTATTTTCATCAGAGAAATGTTGAAGGGTATGGACTGATGCAATCCCTGAGCCAAGGAGAGAGAATTAACGTACTTATCTCCAGCTGCCTCTGGATACGGTCCTTGCACCGGTCTCGATATTTGGACTGGGTTGTGTTGTATTCCGTCATCACCTCCACGAACTTGCGGGAAAGGGTCGAGTGCTAGGCAGCGAAATGGGGAGTCAGTCATGTTGGGGAAGAGAGGAAGTCACCAAAGAGAGCGGGCCGTACCCCTCATTCCCTCCGCTCCCCTGTTTCAATTTAAGACCCATACCTATTGATCACAGACCTTTGGAATGGTGCGTGTGGGGGGGGAGGGGAAATTGTTACACAAATGAGCTAAAGCTTCTGGCTGGCTACTGTGAGAACAGAACGCTGGCCTGGATGGGCCACTGGCCTGATCCTGTAGGTCTCCCCCCAGGGTTTAGATGCATGGATTTAAAAAACAATTTGGTCAGCTACATGGGCGCCCCCAATTAACCAGAAAGTTTTTAAAAAAACAAAGCATGCAATTTATTTTAAATATAGGTACTTTGGGGATGAGGGTGGGGGAAGAAGAAGGAGAAATAAGGCAAAATCCAATATATGTGACGAAGAAAAGTACCTGCGTTTTCCGGATTCGCAAGTCAGCCGAGGATCGGTTCTGCACCTCTTCCTGCTCGATTCCCTGCTCAATCGCTGTAGAGAGGACAAGGGCAAAGAGATCAGGGCAGCTTTAGCAGAGAATGAAGAACTGTCTGGGTCAGAGCCTGGAGTTTCTGGGTTCTTCTTCTGCTGCCTCTAGTGGTGAGCTGCCAAGTTGCAGGTTCAAAGCTACCTAAGGGATAGGACAGGGGCCGGCGACCTAAGGCCCATGGGCCACAAGCGGCCCATGGAGGTCGTTTAACCGACCCATGGATCCCCACCGCCCGCTCGGTCAGCTCCTGTGCACCACGTGAAAATAGCACGGAGCAGAGCAGGGACCATCTTCCACAATGCTGTCCGGCTTCCCATTGGCTTGCGATGGTTTGACCTCTTTTCCGTTTTAACAGTACAAATTCTACAAACGCCCTCCATATCTCCTCAGAATCATTTCTCCTGCATATTCCCCGTCCTACTCTATTTCGAACTTAAAAATGGAAAGCGTAATGCTGGTGGTCAACAAAAGAGGTTTAAAGATTGTCTCAAGGCAAATCTGTAGTATAAACACCGACAACTGGGAAACACTGGCCTGCAAGCGCTCCAGTTGGAGAACAGCCTTTACCAAAGGGGTCATGGGCTTTGAAGACACTCGAACTCAGGATGCAAGGGAGAAACGTGCTAAGAGGAAGGCACAGTTGGCAAATCCACACTGTGATCAACTCCTGCCTGGGAACCAATGTCCCCACTGTGGAAGGAAGTGTGGATCCAGAATTGGCCTCCGCAGTTACTTACGGACTCATTGTTAAAACCGTGTTTAAGGAAGACAATCTTACTCGGCTACGAGTGATCGCCAAAGATGAAAGAAAAAGAAGAATGGCACGTGTTAATTAATAGCTATATCCCACACCTCTTTATACCATTCTTCTATTATATATTCTGCTTGCCCCTTCCACTTCTTGGCTATAATAATTCGTGCAGCTGTCAATAGGTTTGTGAGCAAATCCTCCATAGCCTGCGAACCTTCCACTCCATCGTAAATGGGTTACAATGCTACCTCTGGACTTTCGGTCACATATATATATATATAATAACTCTATGTTGGGGAGACCCAGCTCTTACCTTTCAACTTGGAGCGCACCTTGTTGGCAGTCTTCTTGATGTCAGCTGTGAGATCCTCCAGTTCCTGCTTGGTCTCTACAAGGAAAATGCAAAAATAAAAAAAATGGAGGGAGTGTTTTGACAGCAGACCCGGGGGATGATTGAACTGTGTCCGTTCCCCCACATGCATTGTTTGCCTTCATCCTTGCGCAGGATCTAGAGAGAGAGCCTTGCGCACCCATCTTGGGCAAATTCACGTGTGGCACGGGGCGTGTGCAAGCGCCATGGGACAGCATCACTAGACGTGGGCCTCTGGGTGTTCCACTCACTCTCATCTGGGTTGGGGGCAGCCAAGATGGCACTGTGCTGCTTCTTCACCAGTTCCACATCTTCCGAGAGTTTCTCAATGCAGCCGCGGATCTCCTCCACCTGGGGAAAGACAGGGAGGCAAGAAGCGAGCATGGACCTCCCTCCTGTTGCGGTTCCTTGAACGCCCACCGCTAAGTAATTGATACGGTGACCCAGGGCTGCCACGGTCAATACGGGTCCTCTGTGCTGCATTTAGCCAATCGTGGAGCCACAGAACTCTTAGGGTTGGAGGAGATTCCATGAAGGAGCCACAGAGGCGGGAAAAGGAGAGAGCGATACACAGGCCTCGTTTCCACATTCCGCCTGAATGTTGCCATGTGCAGAGCGAGAGCATCAGGCAGGAGGGGGAAGTACCTCTGGCACCATCAACGCCCTGATCAACTTAGGTCCAGGGTACCTCAGGGACTGCTTGAACCCTATATCTCAGCTCAACCACTGAGATCATCTGCAGTAGTGTCAATGGTTGTTCCCTGAGTTGGTGAGGCTTATTTCACAACAAGGAACTGAGATTTTGGTGCCATAGGGCCAGGATCGTGGAATAATCTGCCAATACAGTGGGCAACTTCTGCTTAATTTTATAAAATAATTAATAATATAACTGTCCATAATATTTAACTGGTTTAAAGTTTTTTTTTTTAAAAAATGCTCTTTATTGCATTGCTTTATGTACAACTGTGTAAAACTGCTCTGATTTTTTAAATTAATGAACAACAGTATATAAATATTTTTTATAAATGAATAAAAACAAATATTTCTTTGCACTGACAGTTTTGCTACAGTTCACTGAGACTATGATCTCTTTGTCAGACCGTAATACAATAACATGCAATATAAGAGATAAACAAATCAGCCAATTAAAAAAGCAATAGGAATATTTAATGCAGACATGTCACAGAGCAGCTGAATGAAGCTTGGGGACTTCTGGCGGTCCATGAACTACAGTTTGGGAAACTCTGACTTAAATGTTCCCTAAATACCTTTTTGTCTGTCTGATAGAGTAGTTTTCCTCAGTTAAATGACTGTAAGGCCTCAGCATGGCCACCAGGGAGCACTGTGCTGAAGAAAGGAGTTGAAATACGGGGCCCGGAGGCAAACTACCAGGAGACGCTCTCCAAGGTCCTGAAATCTGCAGCCGACTCGCTCACGACAGACAATAGCTTTGCTGGTGCCCCCTCAATCAAGCATCACTAATCCTGGGCCAACCCTGCCTTCCCTCATGCAGCGGAATCACAGTGTCAGGTTCTATGGAACAGCTTCATATTCCTCAGGGTCCCTTCCAAGTCGACACTTCTATGATTCTATGTTGGAACAGAGTGCAGCTTTCGAACTCAGGTCTGCCTCAGTCGTGTATAAAGAGGGGTGTGAACTAAGAGGATTTGTAGGACATATGGAGTTCATGGGTATAAGAATCCCCATCCATTGTTTAACTTCCCCAGAGTTTCTCCCCGTGTGGGCTTTTCCTCCCCTACAGACTTACAGAGCTAGAGCACAGCTGAGGGAAAATGACTTCATAAATGAGGTTTCAGGGAGGCAGCCACCAATTTAGTAGTTCTCTTTGGGGGGAAGCTGCCAGTCTAAGCAGGAGAGGGGCAGGCCCAGGTCTTAAATAGATGGGTCTTCCACTATCATATGTAACCTGAGCCCAAATGTCCACAAATTGATCCACTGTGGTGTAGTGGTTAGAGGCTCAGACTAGGACCCGGGAGGCCAGGGTTCGAATCACTACTCTGCCATGTAGCTCGCTGGGTGACTTTGGGCCAGTCACTGCCTGTCAGCCTAATCTATCTCTCAGGGTTGTTGTGGGGATTAAATGAGGGGGGGACACACACATGTACACCGCCTGGAGCTGACTGGAGAGAAAAGGGGGGGCACAAAAGCAATAAATAAGATTGGATCGTTAATTACGGGTCTCACTGGTAACTAACTCCCTGATGAGTGCTGAGGCTGATAAGAATCCAGGCACCCACCGGAAAAGACTGCAAGAATATTTACAATCTTGGGTCAAAGCAACGCAACAACATTTGCTAATTGTGCATGAAATGATGCAATCTGTATGCTTTATTTGAGAGAGGGAGGGTGAGTGGGCTGTAGGTGGTTTTTATTTTTAATAGAACTTGGAATTCAAAGGAAAGAGAGGCAAGAGCTGTCTGAGGCATGGATTTCCTGCAAGCAGCCACAGCACGCTGCGGAATTGCTTCAGAGAAACGGCAAGATTTCTCCGGGGTGTAGTGCGATGATCTCAGCCACGAGTTGCGACTTGTGAACAAGACCCAACAAGCGAACGTGGATTTCACAGTTGTGGGTGGCTGCCATCCCGGTGGCATCTCTCTGCCTCCCCCCCCCTCCAATCCTTCCACCTCTGACGCCTGCGCATCACAGAGGCTGCATAGAATCATTAACAAGATGCTCTTGCATACTAAAAGCCATGCTGCTTGAATATTAATGCGCTCCGCTCTCGTGCAGATCCCAGGCACGTGTCTAAGCAGGAGTTAATTCAGGGCATGGGGGCTCATAGGCTCTGTTTCCTATGCAAAAGCAGGCTGCGAAGAAGTGGGAAGGAGAGGACCTGGAACAAGGGTGGCCACCTTCTCTAATCCTGGCAGCCATTTGGTTTCCGCACAGCGGTCTGGGAGCTGGAAGTATGTATTGCTGCACAAAACCGACCTCTTTACGGGTTCTCAGACTCTCTAATGAAGCAAGAGCTCTCCAGCGTGAAAGGACCTCATTGTTCAGAGGCAAATAGGCTCAGGCACGGCTGAGGAATGACGTACCAAACCCAAAACAAGAGGAAACATTAAACTGTAGAATCTCTCCCTCCCTCCCTCACACAGACACCCCTTTCAAAAACTATTCCATTCCCTTACGCTTTGAAACCCAGGGTTGTATCCAATGCTACTCAAGAGTAGACCCATTGAAATGCATAAACACAACTAACTGAGGTTCGTTAATTTCAGTAAGTCTACTCTGAGCATAGGAGCCAACTCCGAGGGGCCGAGGCCCCTTTGGCCCTCCCAATAAAATATCTGAGGGGACCAGGGCCCCCCAAAATTGATGGGCCATTCAAATAGTATGCATGTGACACATCTTGTGATTGATTATGCAGGTCAGGGCTTATCTCCCCCCCCCCCAATATTTTATTCAAGTTGGCACCCCTGAATCTGAGGAAATTTAAGTTGGAGATAACCCCTAGAAGGTCGCCAGCTGGTCTCCTTAAATCTGTGCCCTGATCATTAAATAATGTGTTTTGAGTGAGGGGGTTTAGTTTTCAGAGGGGGTGTAACCTTCCCTGCTCACCGTTGACTCCCTTGTGGTCTGTCTCTTTGACCAAGGGGGAAATGCTTCAGACGAGGGGCTGGGGGGAAGAAGAAGCAGGCAAGGGGGGAGGTTTAGCTCCCCTCCCCTCATTCCTCCTCTTTTGCTTTTGTGTGAGAGAGAGATTGGGTGAAGCCTAGGTTTAAAGAGGCTGCTATCGTGCCCTTTACAGACCTCAGAGAACTTGTTTTTTAAAAGAAATAAATGTGTTTGCTGATTGCCACATGAACGAGACAACAGTATTTACTAGTATAGTCGTACCTTGGTTGATGAACAACTTGCGAGTCAAACGTTTTGGCTCCTAAAGGCCCCGAACCCAAACATGAGTGTTCCAGTTTGCAAACATTCTTTTGGAACCCAAACATCTGGCGCAGCTTCCTGCAGCCAATTGGAAGCCACACCTTGGTTTCCGAACATTTCAGAAGTCGAATGGACTTCCAGAACAGGTTCTGTTTGGCTTCCAAGGTACGACTGTAGTAGACATCAAGTGTTAAAACAAGTGATGAGTATAGCTTGCAATATGCCAAATCAGCCACCCCAATGCCATCCAGATGTTCTGTACTACAACTCCCATTAGTCCTGGACATGATGGGAGTTGTAGTTCAGAAAAACTGGAGGGTGCCGGGTTTGCAAAGGCTAGCCTATAGAGCCATGGATTCTTAAGCTATATTTCAGTGCAACCTCCCTTAGGAGTGCAACCTCCCTTAGCCATGGCTCAAGAAGTTAAGCTTCTACAGAAAGGGGAGAGGGACCCTTTGCCCTCCAGATGTTGTCGGGCTTCATTTCTCATCAGTCCAGGCCAGCAGAGCCAAAGGGCAAGGATGATGGGAACTGCAGTCCAGCATCATCTGGAGTTGCCACAGGTTCTCTGCCACTGGTCAAGATCTCATGACTGTTGAGATAAGCTTCAAAATATATGGGCAAAACCTGGGGAGATGTCAGAAGCCGGAAAGGAGTATGATTACTCAAGGGGTAGGACTTGGTGCAATATGTAGTGCAGCCTTCACCCCTCCGAGTGTCTTCCAGTTGCTTTGGACTACAACTCCCATCAGCCCCAGCCCTTATGGGAGTTGTAGTCCAAAAAAGCAGGAAGGCACCAGGTTGGCGAACACTGTTGTAATTCAAGCAGAGCACCAGATAAATGAGAGCAGAACAACAGACCAAAGAAGAGGCCCCACCAAGGTCCAGGCCAGGGATGGGGGATCTGCAGCCTTCCAGATGTTAGACCACAACTCTCAGCATCCCCGACCACTGACCATGCTGCTGTGACACCTTCAAGGCTGTTCTTCCTCTTACCTGTTCGAAGAACTCATCCATGAAATGGTCTCGGTCCACATGCACCACCTCTTCCTCATCGTCGCTGTCTTTGGCCTGCCCAAGAGACAACATTTCCACAGGTTAGGACACCCTCCTGGCTCTGTCCTCAAAGATACCCTGGTGCTCTCCTCTTCTGTGTGTTTCCAAGCACACATATCATGTAGCCAATTGCCATTTTTTCACTACACAGTGAAAAGTGGGAGGGGGAACCATTTGGGGGAAAGCAGCAAGCTTTTAACCTTTCCCAATTGCCCCTTCTCCCCTATTTAAGCAGATGCACACAGACACTCAGCAGACTCCCCCAACCAGTATTTCAGGCCCTTGTTTCTGTTGCAAATATCCATATTCCTTCCTAGGCCTCATTCTTTCTCTCTGATTTGCCTCTTGAATTTACTTCTTGATTCTTTATCTGTATTTCGGTAGAGCAGAGCAGCAGTTTCGTCCTAGCCCATACGGCATCATAAAAAGTAAAGATGCTTGGGATGAATCCCCTCTTCCTAGCCCAAGTAAGAGATGTTGCCAACCATCAGAAAGGAAAAATCAGATAGCCCTGGTTTCTGAAAGGCGCCATTGCTATGAATCTCGTAACACGAAATCGCCATCCTCAGCAGAAAACAAGCCAAGAAAACATGATTGAAAGGGCAAGTGTGAGACTTCACACCCTTCAGCAAAAGTTTGTTAGGGAGAAAGGGAATGACCGGGGGAGCCAGGAAAATGCCATATATTCAGTGAGAAGGAAGAGATGGAGGAGTGTTTGTGGTTGCTACATGCTTTGGGTTCATTCCACCTCGTTTTTAATTCTGAGGCTCAGCCCTGGAATAAGCGAAGCAATAATGAAGAGTTTACTGTAGCTGACCACATGCAGAGATGTCTGCTTTGCTATGGGTTAACCACAACCAGCCCCTATTCATTTATTTAAAGAATATTGCTAACCACCCTTCGTCAACTGATTCCTGTGGAATATACAAAAGTGTGGATAAGGTCCCTGGACATCTGGGATTAAAAACAGGGTGATCGGGGAACATAGAACACGCTCCCACTAGGCAAACTTGAAATGTCACAACTCACATTTTAAAAATTAAGAACTGTCTAAAACCCCAAGAGGGAGAAGTAACAGATTAATCTTCTCAAACTGGCAATGAAATCCAGGAATCAGGCCTTCTTGCTCCAAGAAGCTACACCCATTTCCGGGTCCTAGAGCTGAGGAGAAAACTTGAGGGCCTGTTTTCTAGAAATGCATCCAGTTTCCTTTTGGATCTACAAGGAAAACCCAGGAGACCCAGCTCCCCACACTTCCATCCCACAAGGCCTCATTTCCATTCCAGAGCGAAGAGTCGGGTTAGAGAACCCAAAAGAAATACCACAAACAGTTGCCTAATGCGGGGGGGGGGACTATTTGTGGACTAGACAGGCCCAGCCTCCAAGGTTCCTTTTAATTGTGTGGTCATGATGACTTGTGTTCATGATGGCATGGGGTGGTTATTCACAATCTCACTTTCATGGCTGGTTTGCAGGTGCAACAGTTTGAGGGCATACATATTGCTTTGTTTCCGGTCTCATAACTTCCTCCTGAAATCCCGCAACGTTTTATTATACCGCTATATTCCAGGAAGTGTGTGTTCGTTATGTCCTGCTTTGCCCCTCCAAATCATGACAATGTGACAGCTCCCAGCAAAGACTAAGGTAAAGGTAAAGGGACCCCTGACCATTAGGTCCAGTCGTGGCCGACTCTGGGGTTGTGGCGCTCATCTCACTTTATTGGCCGAGGGAGCTGGCATACAGCTTCCGGGTCATGTGGCCAACATGACTAAACCGCTTCTGGCGAACCAGAGCAGTGCACGGAAACGCCGTTTACCTTCCCGCCGGAGCGGTACCTATTCATCTACTTGATCTTTTTGGCGTGCTTTCGAACTACTAGGTTGGCAGGAGCAGGGATCAAGCAACAGGAGCTCACCCTGTCGAGGAGATTCGAACCGCCGACCTTCTGATCGTCAAGTCCTAGGCTCTGTGGTTTAACCCACAGCGCAAAGACTACAGGACCACTAATGAATGTATCCTGCCACATGCCATTGATGCATCATTGGTGATGAATGGTCCAAACACCAGTCTGCTTCATTAGCGGTCTAGCAAAGACCCCCCCCCCAGCAAAGACTACAGGACCACTAATGAAGTGGACTGGTGTTTGGACCACCGGGTATAAATTCACCACCAATGAACAACTCATGCATCAATGGGCATGTGGCAGGATACATTTGCAACACACACACACACACACACACCAGTCTGGAGGGGCTTTGGATGATCTGAGGGCATCTTCGGGTTGAACATTTCCACATGAGAAAGAAGAAAAAAAAACCCTCACACAGAAAACTTCCTTATCAACGAAATCTAGACAATAGCCTTTCTTAACAGCTGGCTTTCTAGGAGCAGAGCATTTTGGGTTTTTTTAGTTTAGGAAAGAAAGTCAATCATGGGTGCTCCACGTAAAGTCCAGAAGTGGTTATCTCCTATGTGAACGGCAGCTTAGAACTAAGAGTTAAATTGTGGTCTGTCTGTCCATCTCCCCCACCCTTACCTCCCATTCCATATCCCATAGTTCCTTGTAGCAGTTGTCAAGGCCAAAAAAAGCCCTGCCTTCTCAGCCGAGATGCCACATTTCTTCTTATATAAGTGCAACCCCCCAAAACTCGATTTAACCTGAGGCGACAAGTCAGAGGGAGATGGGCTCAGCCACTTGGAAGGCAGCACACACACACACACCCCGGTTCCCTGCCACTTGCGCTGCTCCACAAGGCAGGAGAAAGCTGGCGATCAGGGCAGCGGGGAAGGAATAGCGATGGAGAAGGTTCTCTGGCCTGGCACCACGGGGAAAGGAATTGGAGAGAGGGATTTGGAGGGAGAAGCTGTGTTTTGGACCAGTGCCTGGCTCCGTCTCCTGGAGGGCAGTTTGTGACGAAGCTCTCTCATCGCATTCTCCTTTCGTCCAAGGTCACAGCTAAGCGAGCTGGAACAGTGACATAATAACACATGCACACAAACAGCCGCTTGCACTTCCAGTGTGCTGGGAACACGTGTGCACGGAGAGACCGGGCGGGGTGGCTTGGGGGCAGCGCCACATCACCTCGGCAGACTATCAGATTCCTTTTCTCCTTCCAGGAAAACCATCATCCCCAAAATAACCAGCCTGGTCACGGAGGACAAAATAAAATATATAAATAAGAATAAAAACCCTCGCCTCTTCCCTCCCCTCTCCTTTCTTTCCGCAGTCGAAGGTTCTGTGATGGTTTTAAAGGGTTGGTTTTCCTCAGAAGATGCAACACTGGCCCACGGATGTCAAACCAATCGTGGTCCCTTGTCATATCCCGTTCCTGCCCCCCCAACTTCTGAGTAAGGGGCAGGCGGGGGCAGGGGGCGGGAAGGAACACGCACAAACAGAGAGAGGTGGAGTTGTGGCGGGATTGGTGCTTGTCTGCTTGTCTGCGGGCCACAGGGAGAACATTTTCCCTTTCCCACTTCTAAATCCATTTAAAGAGTAACAGCTGCCCACCCCATCCTCTCAACTAGGAATGTAAAGAGTGACAGCAAAGCACTGGCAACATTGCCCACTGATTATTAACATTTTCTTCTATGGTCATGAGGGCTAGCAGCTTTTTAAGAAGGAGCAGAAGGAAAAGAAGTCAGAATCACAGCAGGTCCACTGGGGAAATACTACAGGGGAGGCTAGGAGACCACAGTGGGTAAGCATGTTACTGAAACACTGCTAAAGTTTAATTTTACTTCACATTTATTTACTTTTCTGCAACTGTAGATCCCCAAGGCGGCTGGAGAGGGCCTTCTCGGTGGTTGCTCCCAGCCTTTGAAACTCCCTCCCTAGAGAAGTTAGACTTTTAATGAAAGGGCTAGTGCCGTGCTGTTTTTATTGTGATTATCTGTATGTTTTAAATAGATCATATATAGTGTGTGTGTTGACTTTATTAGTGTTTAAATTATTTTTAATTATTCCCCCTCTGTTTAGCTGTTTTTATTTTATCTGTAAGATGCCTTGAGCCCATGTAAAGGAAAAAGACAGGGAATATAATATAATATAATAAAATATAATATAATATAATTACTAAACATAGGGTTTCATAATAATAATGCACAGGGTTTCAAACCATCCCCTATCCAGGCATGACTAGACCTATTTAGTTTCAGCAAGGTTGCTGTATCATGTGCCTTTACCTTATAGTCCAAGTACAACCAATCACCTCTCCTTTTGTCCTCTTTTATTTGAATATAAGGATTCTATAGTGAGCCTATTGATCCTCTAGCCATCTTCCTGTTGGACCATGTGGCTGGATGCTGGGCGCATGACTGGCTCCTCTCCAGAGCCATTTGCATTGATGTTCTGTGTCATTCCTGGCTGGCTCAGGCAATTAACCTACCTTAGCTTTGGATGCTTGGCACCCCCATATATTCTCAAACGCTGCTCAGGTTGCTAATTTGCATGACGAAAGGAGACGCAGGCCAAGGTCGTCTCCTGGCAAGAATGGGCAAACGGTCCTATCAGGCCAGGCAAATGGTTCGTCCCTCTGCAACAGTGGCAAGATCTGGATGATTCAGAAGCAGCCACAGGGCACTTCAGAGGCAATCTTGATTCAGAAGGCAGGCTCAAAGTTTGGGAACATTCTGCTCCCTCTGTTTTCAAGGAGTCCTATGAGGGGAAAGATACCCAAGCGATGGAAGGAATGGAATCTATTTATTTAGCCATCACAGTTGTAACCCTGTTTAATCCCAAAACTGGTCCTGCGCTGAGGCTACGTTGTGATTTAGAATGTCATAACCATAGAGTTGGAAGGGACCCTGAGAGTCATCTAGTCCAACCCCCAAGGAAGGAGAGTCTACAACCTCCCAAGGGAGACCGTTCCAGGGTCAAACACCTCTTACTGTCAGAAAGTTCTTCCTGATGTTTAGTCAGAATCTCCTTTCTTGTAACTTGAAGCCATGGGTTCGAGTCCTACCCTCCAGAGCAGGAAGAAACAAGCTCGTTCCCTCTTCCATGTGGCAGCCCTTGAGATATTTGAAGACGACTTGCCCAAGGTGACCCAGTGAGCAAAGGATTCAAACCTAGGTCTCCTCTGAATGAAGGAGATGCTCAGAAGGACTCAGCTTTTGTTGGTGCCTGCAGCTAACAGACATAGATATTTATCTGTTACATACTCAGCAGGGCTTAGCAGAGGGCTACCTAAGCATTTTCCCATCCAGGCCCTGAGGAAGCCAAGACTTGCTCAGGTGTGGTGGGGGTGTTTTAATGTGCCTTTAGAGTCCGTATTCCTTGCTAGGCATGTCTTTGAGGGTCATCGTACATTTAAACGGACGTCAAGGTTATCAAAAGCTTAAAAGGCAGGCAGGAAAATATCACTGTAAACCAGACTATAAAGATAAGCATGCACACATCAAAAACAGGACCTGGAGATGAAAAGTCAGATCCCTAGCAAGATCAGACCTCCTCACCAGAACGAAGGAATGATTTAGCCTTTTATATTGCTTGTCTGCAGGCTACTCAGATTTGATTGGCAGTCCTCCACCCTCTACCAGGTCTCTTGCAAGCCTGCGTTCACAGCAGATTGGGCGACTGCCTTCCCCTTGCTTAAAAGATCAGGATTCTCATAGGCTTGCCCTTCCAGCGTGATTGGCTGCTTCTGATACCTTTGTTTGCATGCCTGAAAAGCTCACACCACCAGCCTCCTTCAAGTGTGATTGGCTCTTTGGCCATCAGGCTCGCTCTATCCAGAGTGACTAAGCTGCTTTCTAGCCAATGAGATTGCAGTAGCAGAGGGCAGAGACCAGATTGGCTGCAAAGCTGGCCAAAATGGGTTTCATCAACTTAAACATATATATTATGGGGTAAGGTTGTGTGTGTGTATCCGACTTCCCATCTGAGGTTTGAACAATGACACTACAGGTAAAAAGGTCAACAGGTGAAGCTTTTCTTCTTCATCACCTGCACTTATTGGGAGTCACCTGTCATGCAGCTGGCAACACTAAATTCGTCCCACCCCAGATCCATAACTTTTTTTTATGAAAGACAAGATTTATACGCTGGTAGGGAGCGTCTCTCATCTGCTCAGGACGCGGATGAAAAATAAGAACGCAAGCTTCAGAGGCTCTCTGTCTGCATAAATATCATTCCAGAGAGTGATAAGGGTGCAGGATTCTGTACCTGTTCAGCCTTAGTGGGGGTAGCTGGATTCAAAACCAAACCAAACAGGGCTTTTTCTAGAAACCATAGGTTATAATCAGGGAAACCAGGGCTCTTGGTTTCTTTGTGCGATGGCAAATTCTCAGAAAGCAGGGGGAAGGGTTAAGAGGGGGAAGCTGAGCTGTGAGCCAGTGATCTACCCTCCCCATCTCTCTTATTTAAGCGCAGTCTGGTTTGTTAAGAGGCAGAATGGCTAGGAGCCAGGGCACCAGGTTTAGAGCCTCAGCTGGAAGGACTGGAGTCCAATAAAATCAACAAGAAGGGGGGGGAGAGCTCCCCTGAGTTCCGGCAAACAACCCTCAAATACAGAGCGACACCAGCAGACGTGGAATCCGGCGAGATTATTATAATGAACATTATTCTTGAACACACACAGAGAGAGAGCGCAGACTACTGGCAAGTGCCACGTTCAGCGTCCCCGGCTTCCACTCCGCTCCCCTGGCCGAGGAAAACCCGGCGCAACAGCGTCAAAATAATGGGCTAAAAAAAGACACAGCTGCCCAAAGACAGAGCCACTTAGTTTAATGGCTTATGCATGCATCCTTCCCAGCCTCTCCCTGTGGGCCTAACTCGTCCCTCACCCTCTGGCCTTCACAGGTCTCGCTGCTTGCTCCCCTTCCTGCAACTGCAAAGGCATTCAAGGGATTTGTTGCCCACCGAATAAAAGGCCTCTTGCTGTCCACACTTGGCCTCTTTTTGTAACCCTCCCCCCTTGTTTGCAGTCATAAGGAACGTGAGGAGACTGCAATCGCAGCAGGGCTTTGCTTTCCCCAAACTGCACATTTGGGCTTCTAGATAAATAAGTAAATCTCCCCCCACCCCCCACAGCCATTTAGACAGGCAGAATATCCTCATTAAGGCAGGGCTACAGTGCAGCAAAGGGGGTGGCGCGTTCTCCTGACAGGTTTCCTGACAGCAAGTGCGCATAACTATTTTTATTTTGGGGTTTTTTAAAAAAGAGAGAGAGAGAGAAAGAGCAAAAGATGCAAAGTGATGAGAACAACAGTGGAATGAGAAATGGGAATGGATGGCGGTGGTAGGAGGCGGAGATTGCGCTCTAGCCAAGAGGTTGAGAAATGAGTTTGGCTGCTTGCGACAGAGGAGCTTGCACCTGTCTCCATCGCTTGTTCCTGGACCGCAGTGACACCTTCCTGCGACCTCCTGGAGGCAGGCAGGCACAGAGGCAACGTGCCTGGTTCCGTCGGCCACCAAAGTACCTCAGTCAAGGTGAGGGAGAAACTTTCACAAAAATAGACTGCTCTAAGGCTACTGCAAACCACCAAGAGGCAAGCCCATTTCAGTTTGGTCTGAAATGGCTGCAGGGTTTGGGTCTCAAGGCCACCAGCGTCTGAATGGAAGATTTCCTGGAAACCACAGGGTTCTACGATGGAAGGAAGGTAAGATGTAAGTGTAAGGAAATTAGTAAATGAGTAAATTTCTGGACCCAAGGTGGAAAAATCTAACTGGCACCCTGCAGGGGAGGGATGGGGGTCAGCAGTCCCTCCAAGTGCCCTATTTTCCATGGACAGTCTCAGATCTACACAAGCCGCCCCGGTTTCTGATTTGATCTCTGAATGTCCCACTTTTCCTTAAAAAGGTAAAGGTACCCCTGCCCGTACGGGCCAGTCGTGTCCGACTCTAGGGTTGTGCACCCATCTCACTTAAGAGGCCGAGGGCCAGCGCTGTCCGGAGACACTTCCAGGTCACGTGGCCAGCGTGACGAAGCTGCTCTGGCGAGCCGGCACCAGCGCAGCACACGGAAATGCCGTTTACCTTCCCGCTAGAAAGCGGTACCTATTTATCTACTTGCACTTTAGGGGTGCTTTCGAACTGCTAGGTGGGCAGGAGCTGGGACCGAAGACGGGAGCTCACCCCACCGCGGGGATTCGAACCGCCGACCATGTGATCGGCAAGCCCTAGGCGCTGAGGTTTTACCCACAGCGCTTAGGACGTCCCTATTTTCATTGGAGAAATGTTGGAGGCAACATCTTTGTTTTCATCAAAGAAATGTTGGAGGGTATGGAACAGCCAGAGATTTGCCTGTCTTTAATGGAACATAGGCAGCTGCCTTATGACAAGTGAGATCATTGGTTCATCTAGTTCAGTGCTGTCTACACTGACTGGCAGTGGGACTCCAAAGTTTCAGGCAGAAGTCTCTCCCAGTCCTAGGCCTTTCTCCAGGCAAAGAAGAGCTTTGGCCCTTCCCCAACAGTGTCCCAAAGCAGGAAGTTGAAGCTACTCATGATAAGACCTGGTGCCCACTGGTAAAGTCTACTCTGAATGCTAGAAAACAGTTCCTGTTATACAGCAGACTGTTTTTACCTAGCCATTTAAAAACAAAGAAGCCTTCCTGCCTTCCTTCCTTCCTTCCACCCACTTTCAAACTGTCTTTTAGGATAGTTAGGGGTTTTTCAGTGTGGGAGTTTTTGCAGTCAAAGCTAACAATGCACATCTATGCTAGTTAGTATGTGAAGGGGTTAAAGACCACAGAGTTCTAAACTACTAGATTAGACTGTGATGTCACATCCCCTCTTTTCCAAGGGGAGAGGAAGTAAGGGATGTTTCCTGCTCAGCTCTCTCTCTCTCTCCCTCCCTCCCTCCCTCCCTCCCCCATTTGAACCATGTAAGCTGAGCAGACACATGAGATGGGTGTGCTCCATGCCCAGACTCCATGTTTGAAGATACTTTCTGTATTTCGCAACCAATAATACCTGGCCTGTGTTGTTTCAGCTGCAGCATTGAACAATGCGTGAGTGAGATCTGTAAGTAAAGCATTTAAACTTACTAAAGTTTGTGGTCTATTCACTCCAAGAGAGGTAGAGGGAACACATTTTAAGAGCTTAATACTGGGACATTTAGACATCTAGCAACCTATATTTCGCACACGTTGCAAACACTGCAAATAACAGTGTTTTAAACTCTGCTGGGGGCTGTTTCGGCTAAAGGGGAGTCAAGCCCTGAACATACTTTTTTGAATTCAGGCAGTTAGCCATTTTTTTTTCATAGTTCCCCACACATGTGGGACTTCAGGATTAACTGGTTTTCTCCATTTATTTCCCAACATTCAGTAGTGCACCAGAATTTCATCAATGAGCGGATCAGCAAGATCCCTGAAAGACACACTGCATGGACAATCACACTGGGGGGGGGGTATTTTTGCTATGTTTTGGAATAATAAAACACAGGGTAATCTTCAGCCATGTGCTCTTTTAAGAATGTTAGACAGTGTGGAATGAGATAAAGATGATAAGCTTGGTTCTTATGAGGCATTATATGATTACATAGAATTAATTTGTATGTACTTGCTAATTTTGATGTAAGCAACACAACAGAAGCCATCCTGCAGGAGCTCACCCTGTAATATGCTTGAGATTTCTTTGCACCGTCTCAGTGTCCTACAGAAAGCGGTTTCTGGAAAGGCAAAGGACTCCCCAAAGTCTGAAAGTTGCTGCTTAAACAAAAAGGAGGTGGAACTTGCCTAGGAATATACTATGAAGGCGATACTGAAGGAGACTGTGTTATAAAGAAATTATTTAGCCATCTCTTGCCAACCAGCATCAGGTCAAAAGGTGATGAAGTGGTGTTTTTCTTCTCTGGGTTATATTGAGGCATTTACCTTTTATTGCATAGTGTCCCCTTTGATCGCTGTTCTTTGTGAGGGCATTTCTGGAGATGTGACCCATTGTGTGTGGTGGGGGGAGATTTCCGCTTTAGCCACTGTCCTCCCAGATACGTTATCATGCATTGTCAGTTTTCTGCAAGCAACCCCATGTGGGATCTGATATAGCACTAGATCAAAGCAGCTCTTGTGGCAAGATTGCGCATGCCAGGGTGCGTGGCAGCGCACTTGCGGAGCGTGCAGTCACACGCTTCCCCTTCTCATGTCCCTTCAAAAAGAACAGGGCTGTGTCTGGGTGCGAGATGGGGCATTCGGAGATGGTGCAGTTGCAGAAAAGACCCGTTTTTGTTCTTCTCGAAATGGCAGCATAACAACGGGAGAGGGGGAACTGGGTGTGTTTTGGCAGTTGTTCCTCGTATCCACCGGTGTGTCCAGTGCTTGATATCCAAAGTGAGAGGTTCTGGGGCGCAAGCCTAGATTAGGTGTGATAACCTTTAACCCAGAAGCCTTCCAGATAACCCCAGATGCATGTAGAGCTAGATGGGCTCAGTGGCACTACAGTGGTACCTTGGGTTACAGACGCTTCAGGTTACAGACTCCGCTAACCCAGAAATAGTACCTCAGGTTAAGAACTTTGCTTCAGGATAAGAACAGAAATTGTGTGGCAGTGGTGCGGGAGGCCCCATTAGCTAAAGTGGTACCTCAGGTTAAGAACAGCTTCAGGTTAAGAACGGACCTCCATAACGAATTAAGTTCTTAACCCGAGGTACCACTGTATTTCATTCTAGCAAAATGTCTGGTAAATGGCAGTGTGTATGGATATGCGGCCACAAAGACAAATGTTGTTGAGCAAGCAAGCAAATGCTGATCAGTCTGTACCTCTGTATATACCCCTTTGTTATTGTTGTTGTTGTATTTATACCCAGTGCTTTTTTTCATTTAAAAATTGTTTAGGGGTACTCTCATTTTGACTCTAGAAAACCACCATTTTGTAGTTCAAATTGGGGGGGGGGTACAGTAATTGGGCAAAAGTACAAAGATTCAGAAACTGTTTAGGGGTCTACGTCCCCCCAGAAAAAAATACAGGGCTACGTCCCCCCAATACAGGGCTGCCTTCAGATGTCTTCTAAAAGTCAGATAGTTGTTTATTTCCTTGACATCTGAAGAGAGGGTCTGCCACAGGGTGGGTGCCACTACAGAGAAGGCCCTCTGCCAGGTTCCCTTTAACCTCACTTCTCGCAGTGAGGGAACTGCCAGAAGGCCCTCGGCACTGGACCTCAGTGTCCAGGCTGAACGGGCGGGGGGGGGGGGCAGGAGAGATGCTCCTTCTCAACCCTTTGCTTCCAGGCCCATTAAACCACAGTCGATTTTGCCCCTGGGTTGCTAGACATTCAAATAGGTGTGAGGGGAGGACGGGGATTGGGTGAGCAGCTACTGACGTCCCAAAGGCACAATGGATTCCTAAAGTTGTGGCATTTCCCAGTATAGTTCCTAGGAGAAAAGGGTACTGAGAGGTAAGAGGAGAGAATTCCCACTCGGGTGGAAGATTATTTGTTATTATTCATTACATTTATACCGTACCTTTCCTCAAGGTAGCACACATGCTTCTCTTCCTCCCCATTTCATCTCCACAACAACCGTGTGGGGTAGGTTAGGCTGAGGGGCCGTGGCTGGCTCCAGGTCACTCACTGAGCTTAATGCAGGGACTTGAGCGCTCATCTCCTAGTTTCTAGACCAGCACTAACCACTAGACCTCACTGGCTCTGGTTGCCACAGCCCCTAACATCATTTGCCACTATGGTTGCCAGGTCAGGAGCATCCCAGACCCTGAGATTTCAGGGCCAAACCAGCCCCTAGTGATGTCACATGGGGGTGTGTGTCCTGGTGACGGAGGTTAATTGGGAGAGGGGAGCAGAGGAAGGCAGACAGTCCACTCCCCAGAGTTTCTACGCTATTATGTGCAGCCAGCTCCTGTTGGACTGCAGCTTGCAAGCTGCATGTATTATTATTATTATTATTATTATTATTATTATTATTATTATTATTACTATTATTATACCTCTTGCCCGCAAGGGGCCAGGCAAACCTGGAGACTTCAGCTCAGACCTGGAGGTCTGGCAACTCTTTCTGTCACCTGCCTCTCCTTCCCAGCTTCCAGTGGTAACTCTCTCCAACCCATACCGACAGGCAGGCAGACTTGCAGGGAGGTGCAGGACATTACGCTTGCAATTAATCATAAGTAATAACATTTTCTCTTGTTTCCTGACAGAGTCCAAGCACAGATAACTTGGTTGCAGATATTTATATATATCCTGGTTTCACATAAACCATGAGAGAGAGAGAGAGAGAGAGAGAGAGAGAGAGAGAGAGAGAGAGAGAGAGATCTAGCATTCTTAAGCCAGCACTTCAGAGCCCCACGTCACCTCTCACCCCACTGCAGCCCAGCCTCCTGCCTGCAGCCCATAAACCACCCTGGCTGACATGAGTTATAGCATTTGCTGGAAATTGGAAGAAAAAAAGAATCAGGGAGCGAATGAGAGACACGGCGAGCAAAGCCCACGTCCGTCTCCACCACTCACACAATCATTCCTGCATTGCAGCTGTTTTTGGGGAAGGAAAATGCAGGTATTCGAGCCCTAGGAATACATCCACGCCCTGTGCAAATACGGGCTCCCCCTATATTGCGAGAGGAGGAACCTCTGATCTGACTAGCTCAGGGGGGAGGGAGGAAGGGAGGAATCACCCAACAGAATGCTTAATCTTTAGGATGCAGGTGGAGGAAAGTAAGGGAGAGGAGGAGACCATCAGACTCAGTAGGGTGTGTGTGTGTTTGTTCATGGGGCTGCGGAGACAAAGGAGTATTTATGGGGACAGGTTTGGGCAGAGAGATATTTGCTAGGAGACTGATGGATAGATGGAGCTGGAGACAGACAGGGATGAGAGAGATGAATAATGAGCTGGCAAGCAATATTTCAACAACGCCGAGAAAGAAGGTAGCGCCAGGGAGAACAATTGCGGGTGGCTGCAGTCCTAAACACACTTGCTACTGAAGAAACCCCACAGAACGCAGCAGGGCACAAGTGACTCCTGCAGCAAAATGTTGCAGTGTGGCAAGCTCCCTGTCAGAATTCCAGCCGGCCATGCCCTCCTGTGGGAGATTCCATTCCGTACCCCACCTTGGTTTTCTGTTTTCCTCACTGTACCATTTCATGCCCACAGAGCATGCTCAGCCTTCACTGAGCTGTGTGTGCGTTTGTGTTAAGGCAACTTAAGAGATCACCCCCCCCCCCAATTGTGCTAAGCCCCTTTGGTGTGAATGGCACCATTTTGACAGCAAAGGGGATCCACGCTCAGAGAACCTTTGCTATTAATATATAAGACAGGAAGGGTAGGATTGGTGTACCTAAGTGAGATGCGAGAGACCCCCTTCTTGCTGAACCTCAGACTCATGACAAAGGCGCCTTTATTCCAGAAGGCATTTTAAGGTCATGTTTGGGTTTCTGTTTTCATTTTGGGATAATGTTGTTGGTTTATTCTGCGTGGTTTATTTTATGCACACAGCACAGAAATGCAAATGATGGAACACAGGATTGTATATAACGGCAGAGGGATGAATGGAAGGAGAGCAGGTGAGGGGAAGGACAGATAGACGTGTATGTACAAAACAGAAGTGATTGACAACAACAACAACATATCCCAAAGGAGCCCAGGGTCAAACAAGAAGTGATAAAACAATAAAAGCAACTGAAAAACACATCTTAAACTGAGCCAGAGCTTTTGCCGAGAGCTTAATCGTGGCTCCATAATTGTTTCTAAAGTCAGGAGTCAGCCCTGAATATTCATGTTCTCATAAAGAGGTAAAATTCTCTGAGCATGGGCAGAGGGCCTTCTTCTTATGACCAGACCTTGCTGGGGGCCCTCAGTCTTAACAGTATCACTTCCAGGCATCCTTGAACCCTGGTTCCCCTTTCTTTGTTGGGGGAAGGAAGCATCCTATATACAGTGGTACCTCAGGTTACATATGCTTCAGGTTACATACACTTCAGGTTACAGACTCCACTAACCCAGAAATAGTGCTTCAGGTTAAGAACTTTGCTTCAGGATGAGAACAGAAATTGTGCACTTGCGGCGCAACGGCAGCAGGAGGCCCCATTAGCTTCAGGTTAAGAACAGTTTGTTAAGAACGGACCTCCGGAACGAATTAAGTACCTTAACTCCAGGTACCACTGTATTTATATTTTGATGTTAGCCGCCCTGAGCCATGTTCTGGCCAGGGAAGACGGGTGGTGGACTGACCGATGAATGCAGGAACTGGGGTCTGAGCAGTAAAGCAAGAGTTTTTAAAGTGTTAATCCTAGTTGGGGGTAGGGAAACTGAGGGGCACATTTGGCCACTTCAGGAAGGAAGATAACTTCGGTCACACTTGCCATTAACCACTGGAAAGCCTGTTGGTCTAAGTCAGTGCCCATTTTCTATCATATTTGATCAGACTGGAATCAAGAATTGTTCTCCCCCCCCCCCCACTTCCAACAAATCAGAACTTCATTTTAAAAAATTCCATATAATCAGCGCTGTCACTGAGAAGAATCTGTAGTGGTTGAATAAACAGAACTGGCAAATTTGCCGAAGAAAAGTAAATCAGCATATCACTTGCAATCAATTCAATATGGTTATCAGCTCAATCGTAAACAGAAGTCACAACTCACGGGGGCCATTTTCGCCTTCGCTATTTCATTCATTGGGCAGGGAAGCCCAAGTACCACACAGCTTTCAAAAACAAACGCATCTGCTCCTAAGTCCAACCACTTAAAATTTACCATCGCTGAATAATCGGGGGGGGGGGCAGTTTTAATCAACTAAAGCAGGAGTTGATTAATCTGCCAATTAAGCAGAGTAAAGCTTGAATCCCCAGAGATAATGCTATTATACGCAGCTCTCCAGAGGAAGCTTCCACAGCCTCTCTTTCTCTCTGAAACAACCATTATTATGAAAAAAATGTCTGTTCTGGTGTTCTGAAATATTATTTCCCAGTCATCTGCCTTGCCTTTCAAGGGGAGAAAGCTCTTCCTCTCTCCAGACACCCAGAGGGTATCAAATCTAGTCCCCTATGGAAGGTTGTCTAGAGAGCAAAGAGTTATTAGAGGGCAGTGGAGAACCAGATTTCAATTTCATTTTCAAGACATCTGGGTAAAAGAATCTATTTCAACGGGAGATCAACAGAAGGACTTTGTCAACGTATTTTGCAATTTACAAACCTGGAATGCATTACTGATTTTCATTTGAAATGCACCCACCTATCTTTGGTATGTTTGCTGCTCAAAGCAGGGCTAATGGCATACTAAAAAATGTATTGTATTGTAGCTACACTGCCCTATTAGGAATGGTGGAACGTTGGCTCCGTGGTGAACAATGTGCTTCACAGGCAGAAGGCTGCAGGTTCAATCCCTGATCTCTTCGACTCAAAATACTTGCAAGCAGAAGGGCTGAGAAAGGCACATTTCTAAAACTCTGGAGAGCCACTGCCAGTCAAGATTAGATAGTAGTGGGCTCGATGACTCAGCATGAAGCAAACGTCATCTGCACACCTCCCTGGCCCTGATGAGTCTTAGTCACTTGGAGTGGTCATTGATGGGCCGTTAGGCTGCTGAAAAAGCTGCTTTGAAATATGACTCACACCCACCTGCCTGAGCACGGGCTGGAAACAATTTGGGTTAAAGTGGGCACAGGAGACACCTGGATTTGAGCAGAGTGAGGATGGAGGTGGTTGGCAAAACTGCTAGAAGGTATCTAGAGGGGGAAAGCCAGTTCTGAGACTTCGGGGGACCTTTGGTGATGATCTCTCAGTGAACAAGCAAGCCTGCACACCTGTAATACCTGGTCAACATGTACATTTAAAATCAATAGCTTTAGCCGATGGATCTCAAACCCTTGGCGTGTTAGGGACTCTGCACGTGCTGTAGAGGGAAGTGAGGAGCATATGGGCTCGTCCACCTGGGAAAGTAGCCCATCTAGGAGAAGGGAAGCTCTGATCCTAAACCTCTGCTGCCTTGTGGGATATCTTCAGGAGAAGAAAAGTCTCAGGAGTAAACCCTACAAAAATCAGGAGTGGAGTCCCTAAGATGGTTGGATGGTGCCTTGTATAATTATTATTATTATTATTATTATTATTATTATTATTATTATTTATTATTTGTACCCCGCCCATCTGGCTGGGTTTCCCCAGCCACTCTGGGTGGCTTCCAACAAGGCTTAAAAATACATCAAAATGTCACACATTAAAAACTTCCCTGAACAGGGCTGCCTTCAGATGTCTTCTAAATGTCAGTTGCTTATCTCTTTGACATCTGATGGGAGGGCGTTGGACGGTGCCTTGTATGCCTCCATCTGTCCATTCCAGCAGTCAAGCTGGTACCAAACTTATTGCTCTGGGCTGCTTTGGGCCACATCAGCGAGACTGACGGGAGAGGGTCATTTGGGCAGCCCAGGACCTCCATACACACTGCCCATGCTTGTACCCCAGACAGATCACTTCAGTGCTGCTAATAACTTCAACCCTGGAGGCACACTCCATTGTCTCTAGAGACAGATGCCAACAGTGATGCTAGGTCAGGTGTAGGGAACCTTTGGCCCTCCAGTTGTTGATGAGCTGCCACTCCCATGATCCCCAGCCAGCCTGGCCAACAGCCAGGGACAATGGGAGTTGCAGTTCAGCAACATCTGGAGGGCCAAAGGATTCCTGCACTAGGTTGCATCCAGTGTAGACTCACTGAAAGGAATGGATGTGACTAACAAGGCCATTAATTTTAATGGATGTACTTTGGATACAACCCACTATAAGTTTCATAATTTTCTCCAAAAGAGCCTAATTTTGTAAAGGCTGTTCCAGACATTCTACCACTTTTGGGCAGTGGAAGCACATGTCTCTGAGTCAGCCTGTCCAGGAAGTGGCCTCCTAGCTTTTTCCCTTGAAGGGGCTACAGTCCAGATATTTAACTGATCATGCAGGAGGCCTCGATGGAGTTTGGATTTGGATTTGATATCCCGCTTTATCACTACCCGAAGGAATCTCAAAGCGGCTAACATTCTCCTTTCCCTTCCTCCCCCACAACAAACACTCTGTGAGGTGAGTGGGGCTGAGAGACTTCAGAGAAGTGTGACTAGCCCAAGGTCACCCAGCAGCTGCAGGTGGAGGAGCAGGGAATTGAACCTGGTTCACCAGATTACAAGTCCACCGCTCTTAACCACTACACCACACTGGCTGTCAAGGCCATCTCTCGATGGCTAGGAGGGTGTTTTTCCAGTTCTGATTGGTTTGCCAGCTGCAGCCCCTTTGTGACAGAAATGACTCTGCCACTGTAGTCCATGCTCTGGTTACTTCCATATTGGATTACTGCAAGGCACTCTACATGGGGCTTCCCTTGAATATAACTCAAAACTTCAATTGGTCCCAATTAAGCAGCCAGATTACTGGCTGGGTTTCCATTTAGATCACATATAACCCCTGTTTTAAAACAGCCACATTCCTTGCCAGTTTGTTTCTGGGCCCATTCAAGGTGTTAATGTGAATATTTTAAAGTCCTAAGGCATGCATAAGCAAACTCGGCCCTCCAGATGTTCTGGAACTACAACTCCCATTATCCCTAGCTAACAGGACCAGTGGTCGGGGATGGTGGGAATAGTAGTCTCGAAACATCTGGAGGGCTGAGTTTGCCTATGCTTGTCCTAAGGACTCTGGCCCCAAATATCTGTAAGACTGCCTCCTTCCCTACAGACCCTCTCAGGTGCTAAGATCAACAGAGGGGTTCCTATTGGTGGTTCAGAAACTTGGGTGGCAGAAGCCTGGGAGAGGGCATTCTCTATGACTAGCCCCTAAGCTGTTGAGCTCCCCACCTGCAGAGGTGGATCTAGTACAGGCATAGGCAAACTCAGCCCTCCAGATGTTTTGGGACTACATTTCCCATCATCCCTGACAACTGGCCATAGGGATCATGGGAGCTGTAGTCCCAAAACATCTGGAGGGCCGGGTTTATGTATGCCTGATCTAGTAACTTCATTATACAATTTTCAGTGAATATTGAAGACACACCTCTTTACACTGGTCTTCAACACCTGAGATGCATATATATTTTAGTGATTGTATTATTCAGGTGTCTGTATAGGGAGCCAGTGTGGTGTAGTGGTTAAGAGCGGTAGTCTTGTAATCTGGGGAACCGGGTTCGCATCTCCGCTCCTCCACATGCAGCTGCTGGGTGACCTTGGGCCAGTCACACTTCTCTGAAGTCTCTCAGCCCCACTCACCCCACAGAGTGTTTGTTGTGGGGGAGGAAGGGAAAGGAGAATGTTAGCCGCTTTGAGACTCCTTCGGGTAATGATAAAGCGGGATATCAAATCCAAACTCTTCTTCTCTTCTTCTTCAGGATTTTAAGTTTTTAACGTTGTTTTAAATGTTGCTTTTTCAGTGGTTATGACCTGCTATGAGACCTCAGAGAGAAGGACAGATAACTAACTAACTAACTAACTAACTAACTAACTAACTAACTAATAAATAAATGAATTACAGCCAGTCACCCAGTATCACCAAAGGGTTATGTGTTACCACTGTTAATTCCCATGTTTCAAGGACTGAGCCCTAGAATGGATGCCCTCTCTCTCTCTCTCTCTCTCTCTCTCTCTCTCTTACACACACACACACACATTGATATTTCCTTGTTAATCAGTTCAAATTGTAGTGCTCATAAATTCTTACAATAACAAACAAACAAATATTTACAATCTAAAGAAACCCAATACGTTAAAAAACTAAGAGGAGAAAGGAAGGGAAAAAGAGGAAGCAAATATTCAAGTCCATTTGCGTTCTTGATGATAAACATTGCAGCAGAGCTGGCTCTTACAAATAAAGACATGTTGCGTGTAAGACTGCCAGAAAAATAAGGTTCTTTTGCTTTCAGGCCAGTTGCCAGAAAGGGGGCTAGGCCATTTTCCTCTTTTCTCAGTTGTGATTTGATTATATATCAAAAATACCAGATCGCCTCAGGAGGTGGGAAATCACTTTGTATTGCCCTTGCTATGTATAAGAAAAGGATGCTGTGAGTCAACAACAGAGTCAGAGAAGTAATGGTACAAGAGCAACAGATTTTGCTTCCTGCTCACATCTTAGTATTGCCATTTGAGTGGCAGGATAGAATCATAGAATCGTTGGAAGAGACCCCAAGGGTCATCTAGTCCAACTTTCTGCAATGCAGGAATCACAACTAGATCATAAATGACAGATGGCCACCCAACCTCTGCTTAAAAACCTCCAAGGGAGTTCACCACCGCTTGCGGGAGTCTATTCCACTGTCAAACAGCTCTTACTGTCAGAAAGTTCTTCCTGGTGTTTAGTTGGAATCTCCTTTCTTGTAACATGAATCGATTGGTCCTAACCTCTGAGGCAGAAGTAAACAAGCTTGCTCCATCCTCCAGATGTTTGAAGATGGCTATCATTGAAAGATGGAGGACACAAGGAGAAGGGGACGACAGAGGACAAGATGGTTGGACAGTGTTCTCGAAGTGACCAGCATGAGTTTGACCAAACTGCGGGAGGCAGTGGAAGACAGGAGTGCCTGGCGTGATCTGGTCCATGGGGTCACGAAGCGTCGGACACGACTAAACGACTAAACAACAACAACAATCCTCTCATTCTCCTTTTTTTACAGGCTAAACATAGTTCCCTCAACCATTCCTCATAAAGCTTGGTTTCCACATCCTTGATCATCTTGGTCACTCCCCTCTGCACACATTCCAGCTTATCAATATCCTTCTTAAATTGTAGTGCTCAGAACTGGACATAGTTGTAGTCTGACCAAGACAGTAGAAAGCGGGACTATTACTCCTTTGGATCAGGACACTAGACTTGACACAGCCCAACCTAGAACAGCATTCACTTTTTTTGCTACTATATCACAGTTGACTCATGTCACACTACTAAGACCCCTAGATGCTTTTCACGTGTACTAATGGCAAGCCATGGGTCCCCATCTTATATTTGTGCCATTAGTTCTTCCTACCTAAGTGTAGAACCTGGCATTTGTCTCAATTAACATTCATTTTGTTAATTTTGGCCCAGCTCTCCAATCTGTTAAGATCATCTTGAATCCCAATTCAAGCAGTGGCTACCTATCCTAGCTTGGTGTCATCTGCAAATCCCCTCAATACCTTCATCCGGTCTTGACTATGCTACCACTCAGTGGATTTGTAACTGGCTGACTGACCGAACCCAAAGGGTGCTCATCAATGGTTCCTCTTCATCCTGGAGAAGAGTGACTAGTGGGGTGCCACAGGGTTCTGTCTTGGGCCCGGTCTTATTCAACATCTTTATCAACGACTTGGATGATGGACTCAAGGGCATCCTGATCAAATTTGCAGATGACACCAAACTGGGAGGGATGGCTAACACCCCAGAGGACAGGATCACACTTCAAAACGACCTTGACAGATTAGAGAACTGGGCAAAAATAAACAAGATGAATTTTAACAGGGAGAAATGTAAAGTATTGCACTTGGGCAAAAAAAATGAGAGGCACAAATACAAGATGGGTGACACCTGGCTTGAGAGCAGTACATGTGAAAAGGATCTAGGAGTCTTGGTTGACCACAAACTTGACATGAGCCAACAGTGTGACGCGGCAGCTAAAAAAGCCAATGCAATTCTGGGCTGCATCAATAGGAGTATAGCATCTAGATCAAGGGAAGTAATAGTGCCACTGTATTCTGCTCTGGTCAGACCACACCTAGAGTACTGTGTCCAGTTCTGGGCACCACAATTCAAGAAGGACACTGACAAACTGGAATGTGTCCAGAGGAGGGCAACCAAAATGGTCAAAGGCCTGGAAACGATGCCTTATGAGGAACGGCTAAGGGAGCTGGGCATGTTTAGCCTGGAGAAGAGGAGGTTAAGGGGTGATATGATAGCCATGTTCAAATATATAAAAGGATGTCACATAGAGGAGGGAGAAAGGTTGTTTTCTGCTGCTCCGGAGAAGCGGACATGGAGCAATGGATCCAAACTACAAGAAAGAAGATTCCACCTAAACATTAGGAAGAACTTCCTGACAGTAAGAGCTGTTCGACAGTGGAATTTGCTGCCAAGGAGTGTGGTGGAGTCTCCTACTTTGGAGGTATTTAAGCAGAGGCTTGACAACCATATGTCAGGAGTGCTCTGATGGTGTTTCCTGCTTGGCAGGGGGTTGGACTCGATGGCCCTTGTGGTCTCTTCCAACTCTATGATTCTATGATTCTATGATCCAAGTTGTTTAAAAATATGTTGAACAACAAAGGCCCAGGACTGAATCCAGCGACACCCCACATTTTCACTTTTCCCCCAGGATGACAAGGAACCGTTAGTGAGCGCTCTCTGGGCTTGGTTAGTCAACCAGCTGCAAATCCACCTAACAATTATCTCATCCAGCCCACATTTTACCAGCTTCTCCACAAGAATACCATGGGGGACTTTACTGAAATCAAGATACACTACATCCACAGCATTCCCCTGATCCACCAAGCTTGTAACTCTTTCAAAAAAAGAAATGAGACTTGTCTGGCATGACTTGTTTTTGAGAAATCGAAGCATCCTTTTCTAAGTGCTCATAGACCCACTGTTTAATTATCTGTTCTAGGACCTTTCCTGGTCAGGACAGAAATTTGAGATACTCCACACCTGGCATCTCTAAAGGATAACACATTATTTGCCAGATCACCAGTTGCCACCCAAACGGGCACCGCATTTGAATGGAAACCAGGAGTGCTGATGAAACGGCACTGGGGTTGGGAACTCTTGGAATCCATCCTGTAGAACATGGTTTGAAAGCTTGCACCCTGTTCCAGGAACACCTAGTGGTCAAGATTGGTTACACTGACTGGACTGATGGCATAACTTGATATAAAGATCAGTTCATACAGGCAAGAAGGCCCCCACCATTCTTGGGTACTTGTTTGCATGGCTGGAGGTATCTCAACAGAGGCAGATGATCGTTGTCAGGTATGCCTACCAATTGCAAGATTCCTAAGTTACACTACCAGTCTTTTATTGCTGTTGTATGGAATAACACATGAACCTGACCTTTGAAGCATCTGTAAGTAACCCATTTTTAACATACTACACGTGGGCTCTCTTTGTATGCTAAAGGAAGTGAGGAACTTTGGAAGCAACTTAGAAAGGGATATTTAAGTGTCTAACAGCCCCTATTTACACATTTTACTTTGCTGACTGTTTTGTGATTTTAAATCTCTGCTGGGGGACTCTCATTAAAGAGTACTTGCCCCAAACCTGGATCTAGGCACCCGGGGATTTTTCCTTTTATTCTACCATGTCTTTTCCTTTTTCTTTTACCAAATTAAACCAACAAATAATTGGTCCACCTAGCTCAATATTGTCTACACTGATTGGCAGTGGCTCTACAAGTTTCCAGGGCTGGAGACTGTCCAATCCCTACCTGGAGATTGAACCTGAGACCTTCTCTGTGCAAGGCAGATGCTCAGTCACTGAGCTACAGCCCTTCCTCAAAGAGGGGTCATGCAGAGATGTGCCCTAAGCATAGTTGTGGTTGGGAAAGTGCCGTGTTATAGCAGGTCTTGTACTTTAAGTTCAGGTCATAGCCCTTATTCCAGTTCTGCTGTTAAACAACACCTAGAAAAGCTTTACACACACACACACACACACACAAACACACAGAGGGAGGGAGGGAGAGAGTGCAACATACAGATGGATGTGTCTTGATATTGTACCTAATTTCTTTCTTTTTTTTAAAGAAAGACGTGTCAGGGCTCCAGCTTGACCTAGAAGCTGCATTCCCAAATCCCAGGTGCACAAAGGGCAGATGTAGTTACTCGGCTGCAAGGGAGGGAGGGAAAGGGGGGGTGATCTGTATGCCTGCATTCCCTTCTTGAATATTATTCTGTGTGTTCCTTGGCATTTGACCTTTTGTTTCTGGGTCTGACAGGAATCAGGCTCAAATTAAATCCTTTCCTTTATCACTAGGATTTCAGAGAAGGTGCGGATCTATCTATCTATCATCTATCATCTATCTATCATCTATCTATCTATCTATCTATCTATCTATCTATCTATCTATCTATCATCTATCTATCTATCTATCTATCTATCTATCATCTATCATCTATCTATCTATCTATCTCTATCTATCTATATCTCACCCAGTGAGATAGATGGAGTATGAGATTGGCCTGTAAGCACCACAAGTGGTGTCCAGAGAATACCTCAGGCTCAATCCGTTGTCACCACCAATTATAAAGGTGTCTTAGCCAACAGGTGCCGGGAAAGTCCTTTGCCTCTGAGGGCATGCCAACAACATGGAACTAACACAGCCTTCACCAACTGGGGACCTGCCAGATGTTTCATACTACAACTCCCATTAGTTCTAGCCAGTTGGAAACTAGAGGGACAAATCATCTGACTGTATATTGGGGAGGGAAAGGGAATCTTCTTATGTTCAAAGGGGCAAAGTTGTCTTTGGCTCCCAATCCCATTTTTAAAGGCATTTTAGGCCACAGCCTACGATTTCCAGAAAGCAGAGCTTTGCAGATCACAGCAGCTCATTACTTTAGGTAACCCCATCTCTCTGTCTCTTTAGAAATGGTCACATGAGAGACGGGCCTTTCCACAAAGATCCAGATTTCTCTAAACACACAAGGCAACACAGAGACCGACAGATAGGGGTTTTATATAATTCTGCCTCTCCAGCTAGCTCTATTGTTTGGAGCACGCAGTGACAGCGCTATCACCGGTTATATAAAAATCTATCTGCCTCTACGGCTCTCTTACCCAGATAGCAGGCTGAGATTTCTCTCTCTTTCTCCCTGTGTGTGGGTTCCTCAACCAGCTTCTCCTCCCTCCCACCCCTCGGAAAAACATTGCAAATTCTATGCAGTTGCACCTCCAGACTCCCATCGACAAAAATAAGTCTCCACCACCACTACCCCACATACAATCCACATTCTTATTTTAGGAAGCGTGATCCTAAATCCCAGATAAAGTCCCTGAATCCTAGATGAAGCTAGACTGTAAGCAGTACAATGACATCTTTAGGATGCCATAAAGGGCAGCAGAGTAGAAGGGGTGACCCAGGGAGACTGGATCCACCAGGAAAGCCCCCTGCTCTTGCATAGATCTCATTCATTTCAACAAGTCTTGGGCAGGAGAACTTCCATGGTGGATCGTGTCCCCGAGACAGGATTTAAAGCCTCAATGAGGGGAGGAAAGAGATTTCAGGCAGGGCAACGCAACAAAGGTGAAGATTTGAATTGCAAAATAAACAAACTGATAGATACCCATGACCCACTGCATTTTAAGAGTGTTTGGCACGGCTATAATAAAAATCCGAGACAGGGATGCTGCTGCAAAATAATCACATTGTATGGTCTAAAACAGGTGTGGCCAATGTGCTGCCCTCCATAAGGTCTTGGGTTATAACACCCATCAGCCCCAGCCAACATGGCCAACGTTGGCTAAACAACGTTGGCTAAAACATGGCTAGGAGGAATCAGTGGCATACTGTGGGTTGCCAGTGCCCAGGGCCACACAGAGGGGATGAGTGGGAGGGAGGGAAACAGACATAGAGTACACATGCAATAGCCTGATGGCGTCTGTGTCAACAAGGAGATCACAGCTTGCAGAGATAAAAGAAAAAGAGTTGTTCTGTTGTCTGGAGAGGTCACTTCCAGGCTCGCATGGAGAAGCCGTGATACATGTGAGTTACCTTTGCGTTCGTATTCATGTCAAAGTTTTATTACCTTTTAGAGCAGGTCTGGGCAACCTGTGGCTCCCCACATGTTGCAGGACTCCCATCAGTCCCTACCAGCACAGCCAATCATTAGGAGCGATGGGGGTTGTAGTCCGTCAGTATCTGGAGGGCCAGAGTTCCCCATCCCTCTTTTAGAGAAATGTTTATGTAACAGATGTAAATGAGGGAATGACCAAAGAGAGGTAACTTGAAGTCTTTACAGTTACACATTTCTGTTTCCGCCTTCCTCAGCAGCCCAGTCCAGATTTTGAAATCCCAAATAGAAAAGGTGGAAGCTGAAACATTTAACTGAATAGTCGTAAGTCTACCTCTCTGTCATTTATTTGCATATATTAATATTTAGTATTTGTCCTTCAAGGATCCAGAGGCTACTTGTTTGCTGTGCTATTTAGCTGCTTTCAAGATTCATGTGCTTCTTCTCCCAGGGCTTTCTTCCTGCCCTCTACAGTGGTGCCTCGCAAGACGAAAAGAATCCGTTCTGTGATTCTCTTCGTCTAGCAGTTTCTTCGTCTTGCGAAGCAAGCCCATTTACGGATTAGCGGATTAGCGCTATTAGCGCTTTTAGCGGCTTATCTGCTGATCGGATCAGCTGGTAAGTGGCTTAGCGGCTTAGAAAAAGGGGGGGGGGAAACCAGCAGGAACTCGCAAGACATTGTTGTCTTGTGAAGCAAGCCCATAGGAGATTCGTTTTGCGAAGCACCTCCAAAACGGAAAACTCTTTCGTCTAGCAAGTTTTCCGTCTTGCGAGGCATTCGTCTTGCGGGGCACCACTGTATATGGGGCTGCCTTTGACATGCATTTGGAAGATGCCATTGGTCTGAAATGCAGCAGCCAGACTTGCAGCTGGGACTTACTACACATTCTGATATTCTTCCATCTTGGCATTGGTTATAGATTCATTTTGGAGCACAATTCAAAGTGTTGGTTTTGAGCTTTTAACGGCCTAAAGGAGGCCATGCAATCGGGATGACCAAAGCTCTAAATCAGGGGTCACCAACCTAAGGCCCATGGGCCAGAAGTGGCCTGCGGAGGTCGTTTGAGCCGCCCCCAAACTGAGCCATGCGCTGCACTAAACCAGCACAGCGCAGCCCAGGGACTCGCTTCCGCGGTGCCGGAAATCGCATCTGCTCAATGCAGACACCGGAAATTGCGGGTGTGGGCACAATCCAGCCCATGGAGGGATCTCAGCGGGACCAATCCAGTTCAGGCAAGATAAACCTTGCTGACCCCTGCTCTAAATCATGATGGTGATTAAGGCTCTAAATGGGGATGCCTAAATAACTGCCTCATCCTACCTGCAGTTACCTGTGCGCTCAGGTCGACACCTGAGCCACGATCTCCTGCCCTCAGTGGGCGCATTGTAGCAGCATGAACATGGGATTCCTCCCCAATGGAAGTGTCTCTCACTGAACAGGGAGCCATTTTCAGTGCGCAAGGAACCACAAAGACATCGGGGGGAGGGGTATGAAGGTTTCTGTGGCCACTCGATTTTATGCCAATGTTTGAAACAGTAATTCCTAAAATGGCAGGGTTTTGTTTTAGATGCTGATATTTCACGACAGTACCCATCTCTTGATGAAAGTGCCATGGGTTCTAGCACAAAATGGCTATCATGGGCAACAGAGAAAAAGGTGACAGTACCCCGTACCGTCACAAATATATGTCCAAATTTTGCGTTTCTGAAAGGGAACCAAGGGAATCTTAGCACCCACCACAACACTGGCTTTGGTGGGTCCTCAAAACCCACTCCCATTCCTAAGGTAAGGTATAGCATGCCCCCTAAAATTGCCTGAGAACTTTAGTGACTGATCATTTCCTTGAATAATGATCTCAAGCACTGAATGAGAAACACAAAAGGAGGTATCAGCAGGGCACCCCAAAGCTTGCAGAAGTCTTCTAAAAAAAATATTTACGAACAACCCAAGGAAGACTGTGCATGCTGAGTGTGTGTGGCACTGGGGGAGGGATACAAGGAAACTCAGGGGAGGAAGAATGGAATGGAGTATCCTGGAAGAGAATGTGGTTGGCTCAATGGAACCCCTTGCAGTGCAAGGCTCCTCCACGCTACTACAGTACACAGTTGTTTCTTTCATCTGTTGAGGCCGTCCTGCCTCCCCGGTGTCTGAAGGGCACCACACTGGCTACTCCTGGGCTACAGGTTTCATGCCTGGATCCACCCCTGGTGCGGGGGCAGGGGGAAAGGGAGAAGTCCCTGCATGTGGAGATATAGCCTGCCAGCAAGAAGGCTAGACTGAGCCTTTCTCCTTTCAGTACTAATTTTCTGCATGCAGGGAGAATTTCAAGGTGAGGGAATGTTCCAATGCACAGCGTCCTGCCGCGTGAACTGGCAAAGCCTGGCAAAAGCATCCCTGTTTCATATCACTGCCACGTAGGAACTGGGCCTTGGTAAGAAAGGCTCATATAACTGGCCACATGGAAATTTAATACAGTACATTAATTATTTTAAAATTTAAAAAGATTCACAGGTTCTTAGCAAGGAAAGGTGAGCTCCTTTCCTTGAATACCCCCCACCCAAAAAACAACAATGATGCCATCCCTTGCCATTCCTTTTTCTTTTTTCCACTCTTTCTTTTAAAAGCATTTTAATTTGAATTATCGTTTTCTCATTTCTGTCTGCAGACCAGGTGAGGGAGACCTGTGTCTCTTTTTGCAACCTCTCGAGGCTGGTCTGGGAGCAGTGGGGTGAAGAGTGAAAGAAGTACAATTATATTTAAAATGTCATGATGGTGCCTTGTTTTTGTAACTTCCTTCACTGTAACACAACCTAAGTTTCTCTCTCTCTCTCTCTCTCTCTCTCTCTCTGTGTGTGTGTGTGTGTGTGTGTGTGGAGAGAGGGAGAGGGGGAGAGAGAGGGAGAGAGGGAGAGGGAGAGAGAGAGAGAGAGAGAGAGAGAGAGAGAGAGAGAGAGAGAGAGTGTGTTTAAGGAGACAGGCAAAAAAGGAAAGCACATAGACCCAGCATTTTTGCTTCCTAGCTGAAGAGACAGGCTTGGGTGGAAAGACCGCAGTGTGTGCCCCGAAGGCACAGAAACCATAAAAAGAAATAAAAGCAGCCTTTGCGCTGGCTTTTCCAGTCTCCTCTGCTGGAACAAGACGAACAGAGTGCAGTGTGTCTCTCCTTTCCCTTAAGAATAGGAAGCTCCCAATTTCGCTGACAGGCTGGATAGATGCCACCTTATAAAGGTAGACATGAGGACAGGGCAGGATAGGATAGATAAAAAATGATTGGGCTACATTGAAGGAGAGGCAGAGGAGAAGAGGAAGGAAGGTGAAAGGAAGCAGCAGGACGGGGAAGATTATACGCAGGGTCTTCCCTGCTAGATTCCTCTGCTGAGGGAAATGCTGGGATTATGCAACCTGCATTAATTATGCAAATGTGCTCATTTTGCATAATTTATCTTCCTCCTCCTCCTCCATGGCCTCAGTTATGCAAGGGCATGGAAACTCCTCTCCTCGACCTGAGCTTCCTCAAGTTGGCTGCCCTTGCTGACTTCCCCTGTTGATCTTTCTGGAGTGGCATGGCATATCTTGCTTCTAAACCCCTGAGCCTCCTGTTGATCAGAAGGTCAGCGGTTCGAATCCCCGTGACAGGGTGAGCTCCATTGCTCTGTCCCAGCTCCTGCCAACCTAGCAGTTTGAAAGCACGCCAGTGCAAGTAGATAAATAGGTACCACTGCGGCAGGAAGGTAAATGGCATTTCCATGTGCTCTGGCTTCTGTCACGGTGTTCCGTTGCTCCAGAAGCTGTTTAGTCATGCTGGCTACGTGACCTGGAAAGCTGTCTGCAGACAAACACCGGCTCCCTCGGCCTGAAAGTGAGGTGAGCGTCGCAACCCCATAGTTGCCTTTGACTGGACTTAATCATCCAGGGGTCCTTTACCTTTACCTTACTTCTCACACAGTTCCATCACACAGAAGGTACCCATGATGTGGCTCCTTCCCACAGTTGCACTGCCTCAGCTCCCAGAAAGAGGGGCAGTGGCTTGGGGAGAAGCCAGTTTTATGAACTGCTCATATGTAACCTGGTTGTTTCAAGACAATTGAGGCCGGAGGTTTCCTACATTACAGAGGTAGCACAGGAACACCACACATACAGCAATAGCTTCAGCACCACTGAGGAAATGCCCTCAGACATCACCCAGCATTGCCCCCGAACTTCCAGATCTGTTTCTGCAACCTTACGAACTATGAAACTGCTTGTTTGAAACATGGACGCTTGGATTCAAGGATGCTGAACTCAGCCTTTGATGTGTAGTAGGTCTTCAAGTAAGCTGGAAAGCTCAAGTCACTAGAGCAAGAGACTCTTCATCTCACGGTTGTGAGTTTGAGCCTCACGTTGGGCAAAAGATTCCTGCGTTGCAGGGGTTTGGACCTCATGGTCCCTTCCAACTCTACAATTCTGTGATTCTGTAAAAGATGGAGCAACTTCTTGGAAGGTTCTCCAGTATAATTCAAAATCTCAAAGGGAAATGCTTCACTGCTGCTGGAGAGAGCTTCCAAACAAGGCAGAACACTGGAACTGCAGAGGGAGAGACCTGGGATCAGCCTTGATCTTTGTGGGGTGATCATAGGGCTCAACCAGACTTCCAACGCTTTCCCCCAGGAAAACACAATCTTTACCGCTGAATCAGAGCAAATGTCCATTGGGTTTTCTGTGGACTGATGTTTGCTCTGATCCAGCACCAAAGAATGGGATTTCCCGAGGGAAAGCAGTAGGGCAATTGGAAAAGTGCTTGGACTGGAGCCTAGAAAGCATGGCATAAGCGGAAATGTGGAAGTGCCCCAGGCCTGCCACTGTCTCTCAGCTGGTCCCCTACCTCACAGGATTGCAAAGACAAAACAGGGACGAGGGGGCACACCCTGAACTTTTTGGGAGGGCGGCGTATCAATGAAATAAATCAAAACTACTACTAAGTAGTAGCTCGGAGCTACAAGATGAGTCATTCTGTTTGCTTAAGGCAAATAGTGCCTCTGATATCTGGCAGTGTTTCCTTCTACCAGCCAAGTATTCCAGTCCTCAGTCTGGAAAGCTGTCCTTCCCCCAACCCCCACCAGCCCCAACACACACACACACACACACACACACACACACACCAGACACCACAACTGTAGACCTCTAAGGCTAGCAGAGGCTAGGCAGTCCTCACAACACATTCTGGTTGCATAACTTGCCACGCTGAATCTTTTCGATGTTTGGTGGGGAATAGCTGACAAAGAATGGGAGGGCAGAGGGATTGGACAAGTTTGTAAGCAATGCTCTTGAGGGCTAGAAACTTGACTGGAATGCATTTTTTTTAATGTGCTAAATTACACATAAACTACAGAATTAGCACATATAAGCAGAAGTTCCAAAGAGGAAGCCATGTTAGTCTCTTGCAGCAAAAACGGCATAATTTAGTGGCACCTTAAGCCTAAGAAAATGACTATGGCATGATATATTTGTTAAGTCTTTAAGGTGCTTTGAGATTCTTTGTTGTTTCTCTACACACAGGAAAGCTGCAGGCGCTTAGCATGGCTTCAGACACTACACAAAAGTCTAGAAAGATGGTGCCTAGTTATCTGTGCAGCTAGGTTTAGGCTACGGCCACTTTCTTAAACACAGTGGGACTTACATCAGTGTAGACATGCCTAGGATCCCACTGCTAACTGCTTCAAGGTAACCAGCCAGAGAGCTTTGATTAAAATTCTGCCCCTCCTGGAAGTGCTTGCAGATATGACTGAAGTAGGCCCAGGAGGCCTGGAAATTAAAGCAAACTAGACAGAATGAACTCATGACCACTTTAACGTCTCGTGTTGTTTAAGTGAGTCTTGTGACAATTCGAGCCAGCTGCCTGATCTAAGACCTCAGAGGAAAGGCAGAAGGAAGGCAAATATGGGGATGGAAATATCGAAAGTATGGGATGCACAACACGGTTATATAAACACCACACACCACCACCCTTAAAAACAATAACAGCAGCACCCTCCTTTCCTAGTCTTCTCTAGATCACAAGCAGGGTTGCGTGTCTATGTGTATACCTGCCACTGCATTGCTCTAATATGTCATTGGGTGCTTGCTACAGCATTGGGGGGGGGGGTAGCTTCCATTAGAAAGGAAATATTGGTTCTAGTCCTTAAGTGGCATCAGGCTTCA
This sequence comes from Podarcis vaucheri, assembly GCF_965113315.1. Classification (NCBI taxonomy): domain Eukaryota; kingdom Metazoa; phylum Chordata; class Lepidosauria; order Squamata; family Lacertidae; genus Podarcis; species Podarcis vaucheri. The sequence goes on from NC_138751.1 coordinate 15,902,364, forward strand.
GACTGTAAGGGTGATAGTCCAGAAACCAGGAGGAGAGGAAGAGACTATGTAGATAGATGTTTCATAGCCAGTGGAGGGACACAAATTCATGTGGAACTTTTAAACAGAAGTCCATTGTCATCATTCTGACATAGTGCAAAATCCATCTTTTCTCGGGGCCCAGTATGGCTGGGGTATGACAGCTCAGGGTCCTTTCTCTAGGAGAGATGGCCACGAGGCCAAATCTGACCCTCTCCCCCCAACCCCCCCAAGTTAATTTGGTTCCTTGGAAGCTTAACCAAATTTTGATCAGGGCTTGGCGAAACACTGCCCAACACTTCAAGCAGACATAGCCTGAAGGCAGTTGGGTCCTGCAGCTTTGGTGAAGCTAAGCAGAAAGGGGGCAATGCCAGAATGGGAACCCCATAGAGGATGGCCATACAAATAAGGCAAATAAGCTTCCAGGATATCTCAAGGACCACCTAATCCCCGATCATTGAGCCGTGCATTTCGTATTGTGGGTCCATTTTTACGGAATTCTCTTCCAGTTGAGGTCAGACCGGGCCCCTCACTACTGAACTTCCAGTGCCTACTGATACCCCCAGCAGGCATTTTTATTAAAAGTTTGGTTTTATAGTTTTAACTGATTTTTATTCTTTGTACAGTGGTACCTCGGGTTACATACGCTTCAGGTTACAGACTCCGCTAACCCAGATATAGTACCTCGGGTTAAGAACTTTGCTTCAGAATGACAACAGAAATCGTGTGGCTGCAGCGCCTCAGGTTAAGAACAGTTTCAGGTTAAGAACGGACCTCCGGAATGAATTAAGTTCTTAACCCAAGGTATCCCTGTATTGTATCTTTGTAAACCGCTTAGAGACTGTGGTAGTTAAGCAGTACAGTGGTACCTCTGGTTACGAACCTAATTCGTTCCGGAGGTCCGTTCTTAACCTGAGGTACCACTTTAGCTAATTGGGCCTCCCGCTGCCACCAGTGCGCGATTTCTGTTCTCATCCTGAGGTAAAGTTCTTAACCCGAGGTACTACTTCCAGGTTAGCAGAGTCTGTAACCCGAAGTGTTTGTAACCTGAGGTGTTTGTAACCCGAGGTACCACTGTATACAAATCAATTCAAGAAGGAAATTGATACAACAAATAAAACTTCCTAGCTGGCAAAATTATTTCACTAGCCTGTTTGGGGCTGGGGCAGAAAAGCAATGGAGGGGGGCTATGTCTATGCTGCACCTGGAAGATGGGGCTTCCCTTCTCTAGAAGCCCAGTTGGTTTCTAGATGGGGTGCAGAGGACGGATGCCATCCTTTTCTGACAGTCCACTCTCCAGTTCCTGGACTCCTTCGGGTACTAGGTGAGTATTTAAATGCAAGGCTCCTGTACATTGCTGAAAGTTCCATCACGGACAAAAGATGGGATATAAATGTAACAAACTGGTGGAAAACAATTGTCAAAGTTGGTTCTGTGAACCTGCCTTGAACCTAGTCAACCATTTAGCACAGTCCTGACTAAGTGTGAAAGTCTCTATCAGTTTCGATTCTGTTTCTCACATTCCCAGCCTTGAACTTTTCTTTTTAAAAAATCAAATTGCTTCAGAAAAAGACTCAAGAAAAATCCTCGTCATTTCAGAATCTCTCCTAGCACACTCATTTTTGTATGTAGTACACAGACTCTTGATCATCATGGTCGCCCTCCTCTTCACACATTTCAGCTTGTCAATATCCTTACTAAATTGTGAGGCCCAGAACTGGAGACGGTACTCCAGCTGTGATCTGACCAAGGCAGAACTGTTAGTGAGCACTCTTCGGGTTCAGTCAGTCAACCAGCTGCAAATCCACCTAGCAGTTATCTCATCCAGTCCACATTTTACCAACTTCTCTGAAAGAATACCATGGGGGACTTTGTCAAAAATCTTATTGAAATCAAGATACACTACATCCACACCATCCCCCTGATCCACCAAGCTTGATACTCTATCAAAAAAAGAAATGAGATTCAACTGGCATGACTTGTTTTTTGAGAAACTCATGCTGGATCTTTGTAATCACAGCAACCTTGTCTAAGTGCTCGCAGACCAACTGTTTAGTTATCTGTTACAGGAATTTTCCTGGTATTGATGTCAAGTTCACCGACTGGAAGTTTACTGTGTCTTCTTTTTGCCCCTTTTTGAAGATGGGGACAACATTTGAAGAAGAAGAGGAGTTTGGATTTGATATCCCGCTTTATCATTACCCGAAGGAGTCTCAAAGCGGCTAACATTCTCCTTTCCCTTCCTCCCCCACAACAAACACTCTGTGGGGTGAGTGGGGCTGAGAGACTTCAGAGAAGTGTGACTAGCCCAAGGTCACCCAGCAGCTGCATGTGGAGGAGCGGGGACGCGAACCCGGTTCACCAGATTACAAGTCTACCGCTCTTAACCACTACACCACACTGGCTCCAGTCCACAGGACTCTGAGATTACATCCACAAGCTCGTTTAGTACCCTTGGGTGCAGATCATCAGGCCCTGGAAATTTGAATTCATTTAAAGTAGGCGTTCCCCTACCACTTCTTTTCCTATCTTGGACTGCATCTTCCTCCTTGCATTGTTTATTCTGTTATTACCAGGTGGGGTAAACAGAGAAATAATAGCTGCTTTACGGCAGCTCCAGTTCCAAGAAATACAAATATCCCACACTTATAACATTTAATCTCGTTTGCATGTAGGGTGATTGCATGTGTGTATAAGTGGCTGGTTTTCAGGTTAAAATCCCCCCTGCCACACTATGAAGCGCGTACACACACACACACACACACACACACACACACACAAAATATAGGACTCTGGCTAATGACACAACACCTAGAAGTGTTTTTTGTATGAACTGGACAAATGCTCAGTAGTAGCAACAGTTGAATGAATCAACAGGCAGGATAACACAGCAGTCACCAACTTTTTCTGAACTGGGGGCATCACATTTAAGCCGAAGTAACAACAACACAAGACACACTTTTGTTTTATGCATTTTTTTATCCTCCCACCAGCCTCTCCCATGGGTGCTTCTCCTCACTGGCTTTTCTTTCTCTATCCCCTCTTCTTGTTTTATTTCTCTGTTGCTCCCCACAACTTTATCCTTTCATCTTTTTCTTCTTCAAAATCTTTATTAGAGAGAAAGAGAGAATAGGATGATGGTGATGCCCCAATTGTGACCCACCTGAGGTCACGGCCCACCGTTTGACGACTAATGAGAGAGCACCAACAGCTGTAAGTCTACCTTTTCTCTATGGATACACAGCAAAGACCCAGTGTGTCGGATCAGGTTTGTCGCCATACTGGTGGTCACTTGTGCAAAGGTGACTTTAGGTGACTAGGAAGTCACCAGCTTAGATGACTTTAAGAGGGGATGAGACAACTTCATATGGGATGAAGACTATCAATGACTATTAGTCATGATAGCTACACCTACCTCGAGGTTCTGAGGTGAAGTTCAACTGAATGTAACTAGTAGGAGCAAAAACACAAGTGGACTATTGACCTCAAGTCCTCTTTGGGGGCTTCCAGAGATAGCTGGTGGCTGGCCACCGTGGGACTTGATGGACTCTTGGTCTGGTCCAGCAGGTCTTTTTGTCATTTGTTGGTCTAGTAACTTGTGTGTACGAAACTGCAGGGCTGTGATGGATGGATTTAACTGTAGATGGATCTCACTGAAGGTTTAGCCCTAGATCCTGCCTGGTCTCAGGCCTAGAACATGGGAAGAGTTAACAGTTGATGCTTTCTCCCCCTGCTACGACTAGCTCTCTGCAAGTCTGGGGTTAGCGATAAGGGCTTCCAAAGCAGAAGTTGCAGCTTTCCTCCCCAAAGTGGGTCCTTCCAACCTAAGTCACCTCTCTCTGACATAACAGCTCTTACTGGAATAACCTAAGACGTTCTGCAACAGTCAAGCAGAGGGGTTCTTGAGATGTTGCCATTCCTTGTAAAGTTTACAGAAAGCAGGGGGCGTCAAATGATGTGTGAGGAGTTCAGTTCTGCTTAGGCGCTATCTCCCCCCACAAGTCAAATCTGACAGGCAGGTGGGATGGCCCACTTGTCAATCACTTGACATCAGGTGACAGACAGGTGGGTAGCGTCAAAATTGGGTGGAGGAGGAAGATAAAGAACTGGCCCACAGGGCCAAAAATGTCCCCCACCCCAGTTGTAAACTCTTCCTCTCCTCACTCCCTGTAACAAGATCCCCAGCCCAGCAACCCTTCTTAGCACCAAGTCCTCCTCACCTTTTCCCCATAGCAAGAAAAATCAAGCATCGCTCAAGCCTACGCATCTCTCAAGCCTTCTTTCCTCCTAGCTGGAAAGTGGAACAGCTAATCTGGTGCATGTCCTTCCTTAAGGCACGTCTCTACAGCAAATTTACATGGTTTTTAAATCAGCAGGAGCGCTGTGGGTTCTCCTTCCTTGTGCCCACAAAACAGCTCTGGAAACTGTAGTTTTTGTGAAGTGTTGAGAACACGCCGTTGTCCACCTCTTAACACACTGCATCTCCCAACATTATGCCGATCTGCTTTCAGTTTATACGGCGGTTGCGCCGTTAAGAAGTGTGATCCTAAGAATATTTCCTAAGAAGCAGGTTCTGCTGGGCTCAATGTTTTAGGATTGCACTTTTGAGCTCGTTCCGAATGGTGCCTTTGAGGATGTGAGGGTTTCACGAAAACATCTCTTCTGCCCTTGAGTTGAGGGTGAAAGAGACAGACAGAGGGAAGCGAGAGCAATCATATCTCCCCACCTTAACTCTACAACATGCAACTTAGTATAGCAAACCCAGCAGTATATTTCACATCCCACAAAGACTCTGCCGCATTTGGCCTTGAGGAGCCTTTCTCAGTTCAAGACTTCCAAACCTCAATAAAGTAGAAACTGTGAAGTGTAGTAGGGGGGTGGGGAAAACACCTCTGGGCTTGGACTGGTGGGACCGAGTTCAAATCCTCCCCTTGGATTATTATTTTTAAAAGTACCAGTCAAGAAGAATTAAGGAATTATAGCGCATTGTGCTGTGATCTCAACAATCGTTACAACAACCCTGTAAGGAAAGCCAATATTATTATCTCCATACAGTATAAGGGTGGCTGGAGGGTGAGTGGCTTGCTTAAGACTGTCAAGTAAATTCATGACAGAGGTGAGCTCTCATTTTAGATGCTGAAGAACAAAAGAATACACACACAGAGAGAGATATGCTTATGTCCTACCCTGTACACACTATTCAGCTGTTAAGCCAAATGCACAAAACAAACCTCAAGCAATTACAGGGAGGGCTTCCATTTCCCCTGTCCCTTTATATGGGAATAAATAGTTATGTACTAACTCATTGCTGTGGCTTACATCTTACCTCTGGTTCATTCAAGCTACTAGTCCTCATTTTAAAAGCTCAGCCAGACCACCCTAGAGATTAGAAATCTGCTGTATGAACCGGGAGGCCAGGATTCCAATATGGGAGGTGGCAATGGTGAACTTTTTTCACCAGCTTCAGCTGGCAAGCTAGCCATGGCCATTCCCTTCTAAGTCAGACCTTGCCACAGCCATTCATGCCCAAGGAACGAGATCACTGTAATAATACGTTAAATATGGGACTGCCTTTAAAAAAATATTTGGAAACTTCAGCTGGTGCGAAAAAAATGCCTCTGCCAGCTTATTGAACAGAGCTGGCCAGTTGCAGCCTGTGATATGAATCTAATATTATCCACCTGCCTGTTTGTTTCCAGGCTCAGTTGTAGGTACAGTAGAGGTACTGGCTTTGATTTTTAAAGCCCTGGGCTGCTTAAAGGACTACTTTTGTCTGCATACATGCGTTCCGTTCAGCATCCGAGGCCTTGCTCTGGTACTGCTTTCAGAGGAAGTTTCACACGCGCCAATCAGGGACTGTGCCTTTTTGGTAGTGGTGCCACATTTATAGAACACCCCCCCAGGCAATATCCCAGGCTGCATCCTTTTAGACAGCAGGTTAAAAAAAACCTGCCTTTAAAAAAGAATGTCATCTGGCTAGCCTATCCCCACCATGCGGCTATAGACTAATAATCATTAATGCTACTGTGATTGGTTTCTCTCTCCCCCCCCCCCCGCTTTCTTTGTTGAGTCAGGACTTCGCTCTTTTATTGCCGCTTGTTTACTATTTATTTATTAATTTGCACAGTCAGTTGCTTTTGTGTTTTTAATTGCAGGCTGCTTTTGAGTTCACAATCAGTCAAGAAAAGTGGGGTATAAGTTGATTTCACGTAAAAGAGGCACAAAGAACCGTATTCCGCCGCTGACTCCTTATGCTCCCCTTCTCATTTGTCTCAGTTCTGAACATCTTCACCTGCAGTCAGGCCCTCTTTGCCCCCTCCCTCCATGCCTTTCCCCCAAATCTTCTGCTATGCTCCAGAATAACCCCCCTGGCTCTCCTCCTCTTCAAGTCCTTCAACAGAATCTCAGCTTACCTGTGTCTCCACCTGCCGCCTGAGTTCTCTCGGCCTCCTCAAGCCTCATATTTCAGCCCCTCCAGTCCTGTCCTGCCCGTCCTGCACACACAGCCAGCCCTGACCTGCACACACAGCCAGCCCCTCTGGATATGCTCCCTGAACACGGCCGGCAATTAATAAACTGCTCGGGCGGAGGGAGCTGTGTCTGTGGAGTCTGTTTTATGGGCCTCTAGGGAATCAAATGCAGAATTGGGAGGGGTGTCCTCTCTGGCCCCAGCCGCTATCAGCTCCCATTCATTACAATCCAACCCATTTTAAGTACAACCAGCCTGTCTCACAACTCCTTCTTCAGAGACACTCTAGAGTCTGAACCTGAGCATCTTTTAAGGAGTATTGAAGACCTTTCCTCCTCCTCCTCCTTAAAAAACAAAACCCAAACAAACAAACCAAAAGCAAATCTCAGTTTGGCTTTTAATTGGCTGGGGTCCGCTGTGTGCGGTGTAAAGGAGGGAGGGAGGGAAGTTCAGCTGCGGGTTAGACTTCCCCATTTGATTTGTTTCACTGTGATGTTTCTCCCCTGCTGGAGACTGGATGGGTTTAAACAGCGAGGAGATAAACAAATAGGCTTGAGACAACGGGGCCACAGTCCCTCGCCTGTGTGCCTCCGGTGCATATCATCATTGCAAAGCAATCTTGCCCTTCTCTATGTCTGTGTGGGCTTATTAGCCCGGCTCTAGACTGCAGGATTTTGCAAAGCTTGCAACAACACCCCCCCCACACACACACACACCCCAACAAACTGCCTCAGGGCTGCGGGTTCCTCGCCCCCATCAAGATCGACTGCCGCCGCCGCCACCACACTTGGTGGCGATGCCAGAACTACCATCCTGCTCCTTCCTGCCAACACACCTGCTTTTATAATCTCCCCCACATCTCTCTTTATTGTGTGCCTATCTTCTCTTCTGCTGCATTCAGCAACTAACACTATCAACACTGGGGTGGGGTGAGGGGGGGGAGAGAGGAGCAAGAGAGAGAGAGAGAGAGAGACGCTCAGAGAGACACAGACACATACATACAAGCCTTTGGCTCCTGCAGCAAAACCGTCTCCTCCATCATAACCCCCCCCCCAAACGCACAATGCGCCAACGATAAAGCAAATGCCATTTTCTCCCTTGCCTGGGCAGGAGGATAGGAAGCGATGCTGGAACCCAGGCTCTCTCCCCCCACTGGCAAAGAAATGTTTTTTTGCAGGGGGCATGGGGAGGGAGGGGGGAAAGAGAGAGATGGAGATGGCATTTTTAAAGAAATCTGCCTTGAGCAGATCTGATGGGGCACATCACCAGCACCCTGTATAAGCAGCCACTAAAGCTATTCCCAGATCGGGATCCTGCACAGTTTTTCAACAATTTTTCTGTCTGGTCCGTCGTCGCGCACCCCCCTAATCCATGCAGAATAAAGGGGAGGCAGAGGGGAGGAGCTGCTGAATAAATATATATATATGTATAAAACACACACATTTTCTCTCTCTCTCTCTCTCTCACACACACACACACACACACACAGAGGCACAGATTCCTTTATTGTCACTGCATCCCCCCCATTGTTTAAAAGAGAAGGGAATAGCTCGATTTTGTTGCTACTGCAGATGGAAGCATATGGAATGGTGATTATAACCGTTTTCTCTCTGCTCCACTCGGATAAGAAAAACAGAAACTGAGGTTGGGGTTGGAGGGGGGGGGGAGGGAGAGAGAAATCCTCCCAACGCTTGAAAAGGTCACTGAATTATTTCTTCGGGGTTGCAATTCAATTGTGGAATTGGGATGGAAGGAGATGGCTGAATTTCTGTTCTCTGTCGCTGGGTGATAGTGTCACATATTCCTTCCGCAAAGATGATTTGGCCAAGGAGCCCCTTCTCCTGCTTCCCACAAATGCACACAAGCCATTGGGGAGAAAGGGGTCCAGAGAGGATGTGCAACTCCAGCAATTCCAACCTTTGCACACAAAATAATGTTTGTTCTGTCGGAGAAGGGTGAGCGTTGAAAACCCAGAGAGATGAATATGTAACAAAAGCCCTGTCCCTATACACATAGGGACGCGCACACCGTGATATTCTGTCACACACAGAGAGATACTAAAAAGCGCACATTTCCTCGTTTTCACACAAAAGACCCTGAAACTGGCCAGAAAAGGAACAACAGCACAGGTGCTAAAATTGAACAGACCAGACCATGTAACATCAGGAACTGTTTTTTTAAAAAAAGTAAATCTCATTTGGAGGAGAGAAGGAGATGGCGAGTTTGTTGTGATTCTTGTTTTGGTCCAAATAAAACAAAACGAATCTTGTTTTATTTTTGCCAGATCGCGGACAATCCCAACTTAAAAAAGAACTACGAGAAATTAGATGGATGTGAGAAAAGTAGATCACTCCAATTCCATCAGCCCACTTGGCATAGCGAGATCACAGAAAGCCGCTTCCTTACTTCTTGTTGCTTTACATACAGACTGAAAACATTTTGTATGAATGACTCCATCCCCTTGTGGGGTGGGGGACGGGAGGGAGGGAAAGGAGCGGCGTGGGGGGAGGGAGAGAGAGAGAGAGGAGCCAAAGATTTGCTGTGTGTCTCCAGGCTTAAATGGAAATGAGAGTCACATCCTATCTCAGCAAACCAGAAAACGGATGGGGGGGGGGGAGAGAGGCAGGTTGGAGCACAGCAGTTCGTGTGTAAGGGGCGGTCTTAGAAAAAGTGGAGGAGGGGGTTCTTAGGAATTATTTCGGTGATCTCCCCTTAGACCCCTCTCTTAACATATCGATGCGTGAGTGCTTTGTGCTAATCAACACACCGGGCTATAAAACACGCATGCACCCCACAACACTTCTTTGCCTCCCAATGCCTCTCCCCTTGAGACAGAATCTGTCACATCCAATTTGGCTCAACCTTCAGCCATCCCCCACCCTCCCCCCCCACCCCCAAAAATGCAAAGAGGTGAAAGGAGAAAAACCATCCATCACAGTCCTTCTCCCAACAAGCTGGTGGAAGCGGGAGGGGGGAGAAAGTTCCTCCTCCTCCTCCTCCCCTTCTCCCCCCCCCAGCCACCCCCTCCATTCTCACACTTCCTGAAATATTTGACGCCTTGAGGGCTATTCCTTTCTCTCCAACCCACCCCCCTTCCTCTGTGGGGAAGGGAGGATTGGGATGACCTATAAAAATTGACTGTGTCTTCCCACACACAAATTTCTGTAGACCTACACTGGCTAGGATAAGAGACTTAAAACGAGATATTTAAACACCCTCTCCCCTGACTCTGAAAGAAAATCGCCTTAATATACGCACGGACATGTACATTGACAGAATGCATTCCCCAATTCCTCCCCATACTTCTGGGGGAATGGAACAACCTCACAAAACCTTCTCCCCTCTCCCTCACATTCAGATACATGGCTGTGTAATTCTTCGCTGGAGAGATTTCAACCCTCTGGAAATGCAACCAGGCAGCCTTTTCCCTTGTCTTGCAGAGAGACGAGCCCCTCTTCTCCCCATGCCAAGTCCAACCCTCCCCCATCTTGGAAACCTGAGACATCCTTCTCGACAGATCCCGCAGTGGATCGTTTCTCTCTCCCCCCCCCTCAATAATCTGACCGCCACCTTCTCCCCCCCCCCCGCGCGCGCTCAAAAAACACACACACCACAATTTAGATATACAGAGTGTTCCTCCTGCCATTAAATCCTTGCCTATTAGTGACTGCTGAATAAAATAATTGTTATGTGCCATTTGGAGAGTTGGAGGAAGGGAATATAAGAAATACATCTCCCCACTTGCCTCTCTACAGGGTTGGGGGCTGGGTGGCGGGGAGACAGAGACAAGGCCCCCAGGCATTAAATCAAGGTTGTGGGAGGGTGGGGGAAGGGAAGACAGAAAATTGCATCTTACACTTCTCAACTCCTGGGTGCGATCCTTCATTGCGCTTGCTTCCTGGCGAGGCTGTGGGTCCTCAGTGGGTCTTCTCCCCCACCCTCCGTGTGGCTCAACAGACAGACACGGTGGCTGGCGAAGACCCCTCTTCTTTGGGGTGGTGGTGGAGGAGGAGGAGGAGGAGGAGGAGGGCGGGAAGGAAGGTTACTGGTAATTGCAGTAATGGATAAACTGAGCCTTCCCTGCTCAGCCAAGCTGGGAGGAGGAAGATGCTCTAAGGATGGAGAGAGGTTGGTGCTGATGCAGCAGAGCAGGGTGGGAAGATGCAGGAGAGGGAGAGAGAGAGGGAGAGAGAGACGCGGGGAGGGGAGGGGGGAGCAGAGCAGGGAAGCTGAGCATGCTCGCTGCACCCCCTCCCACCCGAGGGGCCATGGGAGTTGTAGTCTGCCAGAGAGAGGGGGCATCCTAGGCGAGGGCTGCTTTCTAAGGCGGTAGGCACCGCATCACCTATAAGATCGCGCGTCCTGGGCTCTACATTAATTCTTCTGCAATAGCTGCTGCCTCCTGGGGAATTCACTTGAGATTGCTAAGCACAGATTTATTTCCTGAGGCAGAGCGGCAAGCGGGTGGGGGGGCTGGGGAGACGACAAGGGATGGTCTGGGAGCAGCTGAGGTTGCTGCAGTACTACCGAAGATAAGCAGGCATATAACCAGACGGGAAATGGGATGGGAGATCACGGGAGCCACATACAGAAGTGGGATGTAAGTAATATGAACACACAGAGAGATGACTTCCCCTTTAATAACTTCCAGAGGGATGATACCTGCGTTCTTCTGCAGCTGCTGAAGTGGAGTCTATGAAAGTGCATGCCATAACACATTTCTTAGTCTCCGAGGGGCTATTGGACTCTTTGTGGTTTCCTCCCCTTTAACATCACATTCTGCTGCTCATAACCAGGGCCGGTCCTACTATTGGGCAGTGTGAGGTGGGTGGCTCAGGCAGCAAGTTGTCCGAAAAGGAAGTTATGGCCGTTATTTTATTTTTACCGCTAGATGGGGAGGGGGAAAGGTGCTTGTGGGATTTTGCATCTCAGATGTAAAAAAAAAGTAAATGACCCCTGGATAGTTAAGTCCAGTCAAAGGCGACTGTGGGGTTGCGGCGCTCATCTCGCTTTCAGGCCGAGGAAGCCAGTGTTCGTCCACAGACAGCTTTCTGGGTCCTTAGCATGACTAAGCCACTTCTGATGCAGCGGAACACTGTGACAGAAACCAGAGCGCACGGAAACACCATTTGCCTTCCCGCCACCTATGTATCTACTTGCACTGGTATGCTTTCAAAGTGCTAGGCTGGCAGAAGCTGGGACAGAGCAACGGGAGCAAACTCCATCGTACGGATCCGAACCGCCAACCTTCTGATCAGCAAGCCCAAGAGGCTCAGTGGTTTAGACCATAGCACCACCCAGCCAAATTATAATAATCAGTCTCGGATGTGATGCCAGCCCTGCTCACAACCAGGGTGGACAAAGAGTGAGTGATAAGGAATGGTCAGTTCTTTCAACATGGATTTATGGGAGGGATTCCGAACCATTTCTGATGGCAGTGTTGGCCACCAACTTGGATGGCGTTAAAAGAGGATCTGTCCAATTCACGGAGGACAAATGCTATCAGTGGCTGCTAGCCATGATGGCTCCAGCTCTGCCTCCATGGTCAGAGGCAGTGATGCTGCTGAATACCATTTTCTGGTAACCGCAGGAGTCTTGCTTGTGGGCTTCCCACGGGCATCTGGTTAGCTGCCGTGAGAACAGGATGCTGGACAAGACGGGCCACTGGATGGCTCTAGAAAGGCTCTTTTTATGTTCTTTATGTTTTTACATGGGGAGGGGAGGCCAGTTATTCTGGGTTAATTAATACAGAGTACAAGGCTGTGATCTGTAGATGGCATCCTCCTCCATACTCACAACCGCTCATGCTGATTTGAACTTCACTCACAAGCGTAGTGTAGGAAAACACAGCCCACCCTTTAGCCACTGAGGCTGTGGATGCAACCAAGGAGAGGCTTTTAAGCTTTGCTTTTGGTGGGGCCTTGGACATCCCTCCAAAGCTTATTAGGGAATTCCTCGATCAGGAGATCAATGGCAGGCAAGCTTCCCAGAAGGACAGATTGCCCGATCCTACCAGCATTCACCTCCAAATGAGCTTGTTCCAGGGCACAGGGCTTCTGGGCACATGCTCAGTTTCCACAAGAAGCTGGTGATGGCCAACGAATCTTGTGAAAGCCACCCATGAAAGGTGGTGGATTGTTCCAGTGTGCAGTGACCCCCACAAATTCACACAGCTTCCTCAGTGGACAGGTTGGCGAAGAAATACTTCGCTGAAGCTAGAAAGTCTGAAAAACATAGCAGAATGATTAAAGGGCTGACTGGGTCACGCTGTGGCCTCTAGAATATGTGCCCAGTAATTGTTTCAGGCTTGTTATTCATGTGTCTAAAAGGGGTGTGGGTTTGTGTATGGGGCACCATATAGTGACTGACACAGATCAAAATCTCCCAACTGTGAACATGAGCCACGTGCTAAAGGGGTTGGGGAACAATCCTGTCCTTTTTAATGAACCTGATTATGAGTAGAAAGGTGTGTTTAAAGCGTGCTGGTGATTAACTAGGTCTACAGCCGCACTGTACATTTTAAAGCACTATTGAACCACTTTAAGTGTCATGGCTTCCCATGAAGAATTCTGGGAACTGTACTTAAGGGTGCTTGTAGTAAAGTTCCCAGAGTTTCTGGGGAATGTAAACTGATTGCCAAACCACTCTGGAAACAGTAGCTATTTGAGAGGAATATGCAGTCTCCTAACATCCCTCAGGACCCTTAACAAACTACAGTTCCCAGAATTCTTTGGGTGTAACCCTGAGTGCTTTCAGTGACCTAGATAGCCCTAAGTACAAGCCCAGTGATGGGAGTGTTTTCTAAGCATTTGTCACGGTTTCCTGTTTCAGTGTGGGAACGCCTTTTAAAAAACCAGTAACGTCACCATACACACGGCAGCTCCGCAGAGACAGATGTTCTGGGCCAGTTCATCCATCTGACAGACAGGGCATCTGCCGCAGGCTCTGGACGGCATGCCCAGCTGTCAGCTGGGTGTTGGTATCAAGAGGCCCGACGCCAAGCATAGCAGCGACTTAAAAGTCTAGGGCCAATTTTGCACCTATATTAGACAGACTGCCCCCCCCCCGCGGTGACAGCCTATGGCAGCACTTTTGTCAAGAGCCAGACATTGTGAAAGGGGCATGCTTCTGCTGATGAACACATTTCTGTTGCTCAGGGGCAGCCGGGAGCAGAAAGCAACGATGGGTTCACTGCCATCGGAAGGAACAAGTAGTCTTCGACGGCGATCAAAACTAAGCCTGAGCCAAATGCATTTTGCTCTCACCTCCCTCTGTTGGCTCCATGTGTCAAATTTCTGATCAGCGTTCCAGATGTTTTGGAGTACAGCTGTGCTGGCTGAGGCACTCCAGAACATCTGGAAGACACCAGATGGGGGGAGACTGTTGTAGACAGTGTGTTAGAGTCCTGTCCATTGTCTTCTTCTTCTTCCGTAAAGAGCCGTGCATAACTGACGGCATGACATTAACAATAAATAAATTTTGGAAAGGGCTAGTTGGGCTGCCAGCTCCTGTCCATAACATATATAACAAGGCGGAGCCTTTATTAATAATTACAACCAGGGCCTATGTGTATTTGGCAGGGGCACAGCACAGGCTGACATGTGGGTACAGAAGTCTGCATTCTGAGAGTCTCGACTTTTTAAAAAGAGGGGGAACCCAGCAAGTTTCTAGCTATTAAGGATAGAAAGGTTTGTAGGGTGCAGACAGTGTCTGCTGAAAAACGCAAAAAAAGATGTTGGGGGCAGAATGTCAATAGGTTACATTCCTTTTCTTGTGACTAACAGAAACAAAGCATATTTTCCTAAATAAGTGTGGTAGGTTTAGGGTTGGGGCAGAACTCGGTTAAGCTTTGAAAGGAGGTGTTTTTTGTTTAGAATCATGTTTGCTGTCGCTGTTAACATTGTCAACATCGCAAAGCAGAGAATATGCTGAGCAGCCCTGGCTATAGCTGGATGGAAGACCATGATTAACGCTGGCGACGTACACCACTAAAACTATGCGGGAAATGCCATATAAAGCTACCTATTAGTAGCTGATAAGGCTGTTGATGTCCACAAGTCATTATGGCTGGGCTGGGCCTCCAGGATCGGAAGCGGTGATGCTTCTGAATATGTCACTAGAAACTGCAGGAAGGAAAGGGGCTCTTGTGTTCGGATTCCGTTTGCCAGTTTCCTGCAGGCATCCGGCTGGCCACTGTGAGAACAGGGTGCTGGCCAAGAGGGGCCACTGGTCTGATGCAGCAGAATCTTCCAATGGGATGTGGGTTGTTGACATCCAATCCCCTTTTAAAATGCGTTGAGGTAGGGTTATTGGGTTGTTTTCATTATTTTGATTATGCATTTTGTATTTTCCTATTGTGATTTTTATCTTGTGAATTGCCCTGAGACCTGAAGGTATAGGGCGGTATACAAATTTAATTAATTAATTAAGAAGAAGAAGAAGAGTTTGGATTTGATACCCCGCTTTAACACTACCCGAAGGAGTCTCAAAGCGGCTAACATTCTCCTTTCCCTTCCTCCCCCACAACAAACACTCTGTGAGGTGAGTGGGGCTGAGAGACTTCAGAGAAGTGTGACTGGCCCAAAGTCACCCAGCAGCTGCAGGTGGAGGAGCGGAGACGCGAACCCGGTTCCCCAGATTACGAGACTACCGCTCTTAACCACTACACCACACTGGCTCTCATAATGTTCTATAATGGGAGCGGGTGGTGTCTACAAGAACAGCAGTTGTCTTAGGCTGCACCAATCAGGCAGTGTGGAGCATGATTTGGACTTAAGACTGAGAAAACAGGAGTTCATATCCTTCACTCTGTCATTTAAGCTCATCAGGTGACCAGCCCACTATTTCTCAGCCTTACCTAATTTATAGCATTGCAAATGAGCAACAAAACAAAACAGAGCTCCCCTTGGAATAAGGGAGGAATAATAATAATAATAATAATAATAATAATAATAATAATAATAATAATAATGAAATAAAAATCACTCAACTGGGCTACATTTGGTCTCTTCTGTCCCACCAGGGGTAAGGGGGGGGGGAGAGAGAGCTGGTATGGAGGCTGTGGCAATAGGGTTAAGCTTTCCACCACTTTGGAGAACAGATCTAGGCCGGTGGGGGGGGAGTTGTCCCAAAGATCTCTCTCCCCCTCCTCAAAGTAGTAAGCACAGACTAGGTCAGGTATACACAGAGCAGCCAAGTGAGGCAATGAAGTGGAAGAGCGAGACAGAAGAACATACCGCACCTCTTTGAGTGGCAGATGGCTGACCACATTTCCAGATGCTCCTCCTCACATGTAGAAAGCCAGTACAGAAAGGCTGAGAGCTGGGGCTTGACTTTTTCCTCCACGCTATGCTTGTTTTCTGTCTGCAGGGAGGATTTGTATGTGGACAAGCACGTGAAGCTAGAATCCGTCACCTAAGGAAACCCTGTAGCTGCATTGAGTCAAAGGCCCATCTTCATTCAGCGTCCTGTTCTCTCATAGCGTCCAATTGGATGCCCAGGGGAATTCTGGAAGCAGGACCCGAGTGCAGCAGCACTGCCCCAGTTGTGATTCCCAGCCAATAGAGGGAAAAGGCAAAGCTCAGTGGGAGAGCATCTGTCTCATGTACAAGAGGTCCCAGGCTCAATCCTGGCATCGGATGATACCCAGCTCCACCTCTCTTTCAATTCAGAACCAGTGAAGGTGGTGAAGGTCCTGTGTGAGTGTCTGGAGGCGGTTGGAGGATGGATGGCGGCTAACAGATTGAGGTTGAATCCTGACAAGACAGAAGTACTTTTTTGGGGGGACAGGAGGCGGGCGGGTGTGGGGGATTCCCTGGTCCTGAATGGGGTAAATGTGCCTCTGAATGACCAGGTGCGCACCCTGGGAGTCATTCTGGACTCACAGCTGTCCATGGAGGTGCAGGTTAATTCTGTGTCCAGGGCAGCTGTTTACCAGCTCCATCTGGTATGCTGGCTGAGACCCTATCTGCCCGCAGACTGTCTCGCCAGAGTGGTGCATGCTCTAGTTATCTCTCGCTTGGACTACTGCAATGCACTCTCTGTGGGGCTACCTTTGAAGGTGACCCAGAAACTACAACTAATCCAGAATGCAACAGCTACACTGGTGACTGGGAGCGGCCGCCAAGACCATATAACACTGGTCTTGAAAGACCTACACTGGCTCTCAGCACGTTTCTGAGCACAATTCAAAGTGTTGGTGCTGACCTTTAAAGCCCTAAATGGCCTTGGTCCAGTATACCTGAAGGAGCGTCTCCACCTCCATCGTTCTGCCCGGACACTGAGGTCCAGTGCCGAGGGCCTTCTGGCGGTTCCCTCACTGCGAGAAGCCAAGTTACAGGGAACCAGGCAGAGGGCCTTCTCGGTAGTGGCACCCGCCCTGCGGAACAACCTCCCACCAGATGTCAAAGAGAAAAACAACTACCAGACTTTGAGAAGACATCTGAAGGCAGCCCTGTTTAGGGAAGCTTTTAATGTTTAATAGGTTCTTGTATTTTAGTGTTCTGTTGGAAGCCGCCCAGAGTGGCTGGGGAAACCCAGCCAGATGGGCGGGGTATAAATAATAAATTATTATTATTATTATTATTATTATTATTATTATTATTATTATTATTATTATTATTATATCTCCATGTAAGGCTGGGGAAAATGTTTGCCAGTGTGGGCAATACAGAACTCGAAATGATCAATGGTCTGAGCCAGCAGATTCCTGTATCCCATCTCTGACTCCTTCATGGAGCTATAATCACTGCCTTATACATATGGAAGTATATACAGAACCCAGCATATTCCATAATGCCACTGTAATATGCATTTGAGCATATACAGAGCCGGGGGGGGGCCGTGTATGTGTGACAGAATTCGGAAATGCTTTCCGGTCCACCCGAGCACGTTTTGCCAGCATACCAGGGGATTTGTGCTGCTGGTTATGCGCTGCCTGTGAGCCTACTCGGTACGATGATGTTCCCTGGTCAATGCGTGCGCCTGCCTTGGATGCGTCCCCGCTGCATGACAGAATGCAGCACTGCCCCCTGCTGGGCACAACAACAACAAAAACGCAATCGAAGCGAACGAGCTAGTTACAACATGAGATCGTGCAGCTGTGAAATTGGGGGTGGGGGGAGAAGGCCGCTGGTTGCACAGTCGTGCGCACAGGCGTGTGAACGGGAGCGCGACATAACAAAGGGGTCGTGTGTAAAAACAAGGCGGCAAATTGGGAAAGGGGGAGGCTGGAGAAAGACTTAACTGGGCAGCTTTCTCCGCGGGATCAGCTCCAGAATCTATTTTCAGCAGGTGGAAGGGAGGGAGGGCAATAGCCGCACTTGATTGAGAAACAGATCCTTGGGAGAGGGGGAAGTGATGGATTGGACTTACAAGCTTCCAGATCCTACCTGATGTATGGAATCACCAGCTCTACCATTTTTACAGGGTAGCTGGATTTATTTTTTGCATGTTCTGTAAAGAAGTGGCAAGGATAATGTCCAAGGCGAATGCAAAAGAACCCCAGAATTTATATGTAGAGGAATAACAACTTCTATGTTCTAAGTTGTACTTGGGTCTTATATACTGTAGAATAGATAGGTTGACAAAGACAGGGTTTTTTTTTTTTAAAAAAAAAGATCTTCAAAAGATAATTAATGTCATCAGTTTCAATGGCCCAGTTCAGACATAATCGTAAATCATGGTTTCCCATTACCTGAACAAGCCATGGTGAACCCTGGGTCCACACATTCACATCTCCTCTCACCTCCTTCTCCATGCCTGAAATTAAGAGATTAATTTCTGCTTACAGTTTTCAACAGATCACAGTTCCTGTTCAGAGCAGAAGTGTGGTCTGCTTAAACTCTAATTACTAAGAACAAACTAGGATCAGACAGGGAGGGATTGGTCCTTTAGGAATCCACCAGGAGACAGGCAGAACCAGGAAGAGACAGAGGCTTGAAAAGGCTCAGTCTGCTCTCAAACTTCGGCTGTGGATACACCATACATTTCCAGCACATTTACACATGCACGCACCAAATCCAGGGAACTGTAGTTTGATAAGGGTCCTTGGAATTTCAGCAGTGTAAGAGGTAAACTACAGTTCCCATGATTCTTTGGGGCGGGGAAATGTGCTTTAAATGTATGGCTTGCATGCAGCCATTGTCAAAGCCCATCACTTTCTTGGAGCTATCCGTGGTCCTGCAGAACTCCTGACCTGCCTTGGCCCATGGGAGCTGGCATAAGACCACCATGTAATACAAAGGGATGATGGGAGTTGTAGTCCAAAAAAACAGCTGGAGACCCAGGTTTGGAAAACCCTGGACTAGGTGATCCTCAGGGTCCCTTCCAACTCTACAATTCTATGATTTCTATTATTTCTGTCCCTCTGGGCTCCACCCAATTGCTTGAAATTAGGCAAATGGCTGCAGGAGGTCCTTCAGTCATAGGCTGCCGATAGCTATGTACTTGGGATCAGGAACTGTTCTCCCCTGGGCTAGGCTTGCCCTGCTGCACCCCTACCCACCCCAGCAGCCAACTCATAGCTGTGTGGAGGGAGCAGTGAACAGGAATCAAGGACTACACCAATAGCCCACTTAGGTCTTGCCCATTTCAGCAAAATGACCCACAATCCTTTAATTCCAGTCCTATAGCCTGCCTTCCGCCTCCCCTTTCCCATGTCTTTTACAGACCAGCCCCTCCCTGTGTTGCACTTGTCTCTTTCCTGAACCTGATTTGCTTGGATCCGACCCACACAAACACTTCTTCAGATATCAAGCCCCGAATCCTTTTTTCTTGGGGTATGACATTCTTTGTAATCCACAGGGCTGTAATTTAAAACAAAGGAAATCTATAAATAAAGTGTTGGAGAAAACAACAACAAGCATCTTTGCCTAGAGCTGGGTGGGAGGTGCATGTCACACAGGCTAGGAGAACCCAGCAGGGTGCAGTCACTGCAGAGCAGCCTTGCTAGGAAGTCCACCAAGGTCACCGGTCTACCAGAATTTTTTTGTAGCCTGCTATCCCCACACACTTGTGTTATAGATTTGCGGCACATCAGTGGCTTGGAAGAAGATGGGGAGGGGAAGCTCTCAGCTATCTTCCAGTTTGCAAAATCTCCATAGTCAGACAAGTGCCTGTTTGCAGTGCTAGAGAGCTCTTGGGTTGAAATCTATCCACATAAGCTACCTAACTAGATTGTTAGGAGGATAAAATGGAGTCTACACTCGCCCCCACTTCCATCAAGCTCCACCCCTTAAGCACAGGCAGGCTCTTCCCCCAAACTGTCACACTTGGCACTAACTAAATGCCACTAGGGCAGGGGTCTGCAACCCGCGGCTCTGGAGCCGCATGTGGCTCTTTTACACCTTTGCCGCGGCTCCGGGGCGGATACTAGCGAGGGGAGGAGGTGCATTGTGCGCCCCGACACTCCCCACTGTGGCGGGCGCTGTACTGGCTGTGACGTCGCATGGGGGCGGTGCGTGCGTTAGTCACGCACCGTCCCGACGTCACCTTCCCGCCCACCTGCCCGCTACATTGTAAGGGGCATGTACGCTGGTCACTGCATTGAAAGGGGGCATGTATGCTGGTCACTGTTTTGAAGGGGAGTGAAGAACACACACACAAAAAAGGTAACTTGTTAATTTGATGTTTATTTCTATGAGGAGGAGTAATTCTGAGGGGTCAAACAAAGAAATAATAAAAAAGTGACAAAAAAGTTATTTTTATAATGACGAGTTTTGCGGCTCCCAGTTTTTTTTCCTTCGGAAACAGGTCCAAGTGGCTCTTTTTGTCTTAAAGGTTGCAGACCCCTGCACTAGGGGGTTCCGTGCATACCACACCAAGCTCTACCCACTGACAGACACTGCCCCTTAGCTCCCCTCAGCTGAGTTCCCAGTTCTAAGCCACAGGAGAGTGATCCAGCACCCCTCACCCTGCATTCCTTAAGGAGAGCTGGGATCCATGTGTGCTTCATGGCAAATGCATCCCACAAACTACCTAAAAAAGAACATTTGACATCTCAGCTCCTGCTACTTTTGAAATGTTTTCGGCTTCCGCAATCAGGACGCCGAGTTTGGAAACTTATGGTGGCAGCATGTCCCTGTACTGTTTTCAGCCCACAAAGCTGGTCCAAAGAAACATGCACAAATCTCTTGCAGAGTTCAAATCTGGTGATTTTGAAGCATGTATTACATTTTTCCATTTTGTGTGTGTGTGTTGGGGAGACTGGATCACGATTCCAAGTCTGCTGGGAGTCGAGCACATTCAGGCCTACCCTAGTTGGCAGGAAGATTCCACTGCCGAGCAAAAAACGTGTCACAGCTCCCAACTTGCCAGGAATAGTTTCCTGAAAATGAAACAGCACGCAGGGCTTGGCGCCAGAAATGCATAACTTATGCAGAGGGACTGCAGTCGGACACCGGAAGGAGGTCATTCCCCCCCCCCCCCCGTTTGGACAACAAGATCAGTCGGCCTCAGGCATCAGATTTGGGGGTGGGAATAAAGGTGTTTCACAGGTAACAATAAGGGCAATACTGAACCGTCAAATATTTTTTTAAAAATAAATAGAATAGAATATTAAACACATGGCAGGATCTGATTTCCTCATATTATTTTGATCTACGCCAGTAGGGCGCCTCCTGGTTTTGGTGAGGATAACTAATAAAAAGGGAACGGAGAAATGGTGTGCAGTTGAGTGTAAGGAAGTCTGATTTTTCACTTCAGTGTTTTCTTTGAAATGTCGAATGTTGAATTCTTCTTTTTTAAAGCACAGGCTGAATCTGCCTATTAGGTAATCCAGCACCGCTTATAGGGCACGACCTTCAACCAGGTACAAAGGTTCTCCTATGCAATCACTACTAAAGTGAACCAGAACATAAGAACACAAGAGCCCTGCAGGAACAGGTCCATGCGCCAACTACTCCAGCATCCTGCTCTCACAGCAGCCAACCAGAGGCTTATGGGAAACCTGAAGGCAGGACCTGAGTGCAACAGCAACTCTCCTCACCCCTTCCTTGTGCTCTCTAGCAACTTGAACCTGTACAAGAGCATCGCAGCTTGTTCCACTAATGCTCACATAACGAAACTTCCCAGTGGGGTATCGCCCCCCCCCCAACAATTTTGTGAGAGCAGGGGTACAACCTGGTACTTTTCACCCCATGGGTGAAAATATATTGGCTGTCTCTTAGTGCAGACCCAGGTCATCGAGCCTGAGCTTCCGCAGCTGCAGCCTGCCATGATTGGCAAGATTGGCAGCAACAGCAGCTGACAGGTTCCTATGCTTAAGTTGTATTTTATTCCCTTGTTAATTATGCCGTTTTAAATGTGCACTTTATATTTGACTTCCTTTAGCAATCTTTTCTTTCGACGTGTTTGATATAATTGTTGTTGTTAACTGCGATAAATGTTGCACGTTCTGTAGTTGACCTCGTCTGTGATGTTTTATTCTGAACTCTTTAAGATAATTTTTTAGTTCCCTGTTAATTGTGTTGCTTTGAATGTATAGTTTGACTTTCTACAGTAATTTTTTTATTCCGGGTTGTTTAATTTGAGGTTTTCATGTGCTCTAAACCGCTTTGAGGTTGTTTTCTGAAAAATATAAAGCGGTATCGAAATGAAATGAATAATAATAATAATCTCACCAACACACACTAACAAAAGCTAGAGCCAGACATAAGCCGCCATGCAGCCGTGTCACACCATTTCCCCCATTTTAACAGTACAAGTACATGTGCATTTGCTCAGAAAGTATTCCCTTTGTGTTCAATGGGACTTTCTCATTTATGTGTTTAGGACTGCAACCTTAGTAGACATTGGGTCCCTTACTGCAGGAGACAGTTCCTCCTATCCTGCCTCTCTGAACCACACTAATTCCCCCCACACACACACATACACCTCCTCCGCCTTGGCTGCAGGGATCAGTTCATCCCTGTTCCCGTCACGGAGCTTTGCAACCTCCTGAGTCACCGGCTGCGCTATTGACACAGACAGCCAGGGCAAGCTGCCAAGGCAGCCAGCAAGGGGACTGGCCTGACGCACGGTGGCTCCAGCTCCGTCGGTCCTCCAAGCAACAACAAGCCAAAGCCCCTCCACCTGCAAAGCAGCAAAAACAACAACAACACCCCACCCACAATCTACCAAGCCCTTTCACACACAGAGAGACCCCAGTAAACCTAGACATTACCACAAAAATGAAAGCATCTCGGCTCACTCCCCTGATAGAAAGGATGGGAGGTTTGCCTCTCTACGGAGTCTGTTTCCTTGCGATATGAAAGGGAGGGAGCTCTGGAGACTCTGCTTATTTACAAATCTATAAGCAGACCCCCACCCCCCAACAGCAGGCAGAACAACTGCTCATCTTGCAGCAGATTTTCAAAGAGGAATAGTTGCAGTGCAAACACACGCAGACACTCCAAGGCTATGGCACACACCCCAGGTGTTTGCTAGAACTCATAAAGCTCCTGGTTTCTCCATCTGCCCAAAGTCAAACTGCTTATTTTTTTGGCCCATTTCCCAGCACCAAGAGAACACTCTTCTTAGATCCCACACTGCAGGTAGACTGCTAATTAAGGAAACATCGCCTAGTCATTAGTTCTCATTGAAGGAATAGCAGCTGATCCTCCTGGATCATCAGCTCAACGAAAGGAGGCAAACCTATCTCTGGTTTATTTAAAACGGAAAGGAGGACAGTGCCACTTTTAAGAGCAGCATAGATGAAGAACCCCTTCATGGATCACTGCCTTGCCGTGGCGAAGGGGCTTGAAGAACTCAGAGAAGCTATGAACTATGCCGAGCAGGGCACCCAAGATGAACAGGTCATAGTGGAGAGTTTTGACCAAACGTGATCCACCTGGAGTAGGAACCGGCAAGCCACTCCAGTATCCCTGCCAAGAAAACTCCATGGACAAAGACAACAGGCATATAAAAGTTATGGCTCCAATACTTTGGCCACCTCATGAGAAGAGAAGACACCCTGGAAAAGACCCTGATGTTGGGAAAGATGGAGGGCACAAGGAGAAGGGGACGACAGAGAATGAGATGGTTGGATGGTGTTCTTGAAGCTACCAGCATGAGTTTGATCAAACTGCGGGAGGCAGTGGAGGACAGAAGTGCCTGGCGTGCTCTGGTCCATGGGGTCACGAAGAGTCGGACACGACTAAACGACTAAACAACAACAACAGATGAAGAAATTTCAGCTGATACAGATTTTATGAGCCTAGCTTGATAAACCTGCACCTGTCAGTATGTATGCCACACAGCTAGCCAAAGGACAATGAACCTTTGTGTTTCTTTACACCTGCTCACCCTCTTTACTGATGAGCACGGGGAAGGGCCATGGCTCAGTGCTACGGCATTCTCTTTGCAGGAAAAAGGTCCCAGCTCCAATCTCCAACTTTTTTAGGTAAGGCTAGGTATGCACCCCATTTGAAACCCTGGAGAGCCACTGCCAGCCAGTGTAGACAACGGTGAACTAGATGGACCAATGGCCTTACTCAATATAAGGGATCAGCCTTTTTACAAGAAGCTGGCATAAAACAAACTGATGTAAATTAAGCTGGTGCAAAGTACAGCAGATCCATTCAGGAGCAGGGCTATTTCTGGCTGAGCTGGCGCAAGCCTGACAGAGGGAAAATGAGGCTTTAAAAGAGTGTTTGGGTGACACCACCCTTTTTTGCTGGCTTAACTTACGCTGGGTTGCCAAGTCAACACGTTTAGGACCCAGCCTATGTCACCACTCTGGTTCCGCCACCCAACACCCCTTTTCCAGGGCTTATGCCAGTTTAAGATATGCCAGACTTTGGTTGAGCCAGGTATCTCCAGCTGAGCCAAGGATGGCGAGCTATGCTGGTATAGCCCAGTTGTGCTGGGAACCTCCCAGCTCAGCCAGATAGGATCCACTGGATCCTAACCCTACTCGACCCAGTGGATATCGCTATAGGATTGCTCTTAAGGCAGTCATCCCCAAACTCGGCCCTCCAGCTGTTTTGGGACTACAACTCCCATCATCCCTAGGTAACAGGACCAGTGGTCAGGGATGATGGGAATTGTAGTCCCAAAACAGCTGGAGGGCCAAGTTTGGGGATGCCTGTCTTAAGGCAACACCACTGATTCTACAACAGAAAACAATTAATTCAAAATGAAACATACAAATCTGCCATGGCAAACAAATCTGAGTCAGGGTTACAAGTCCTGCAGATATTAAATCCCAAAATTAAATAGGGTTTATTTTATGGAATACCTGTACATTTTACTGAAGAGCAGAAGCCAATATAAATTGACATTGGACTACAGAAGCACGCTATGCCCAGGGCTGTTCTGAACACTCCCACAAATTATTTCATTAATCTGAAGGTTGTGCAAGCTGCTCTGAAAAATATCTGAAGGGTAGATGTAACTCTGTTACTAATGAAGCACACTCTGTAAGAAGGGATCTGGTGAATCAAACCCAAGGTCCATTTACATCTACTCCATCTTTTATCCCAAAGTGGCCAACCAGATGCAGCTGGTAGTCAATGTAGTACTATCTCAGAGCATAAAGGTTGCACATATTCAATAGGGAATATTCTCTCATATTTTTAATACTAATCTATTCCAATCTTTCAGAGCATAATTAACAAGTGCTTCTGCTATTTACTACCATTGCCACAGGAAACCCTGGTGTTCATTTTACAGCTTACGTTCTAAAAGTAGAATTTTGGGACACATCTTGACACTGTCCATTCTTCCCTCTCCTGAATCTACTGCAAGGCCAACCAGTTTCATCCACTGGATGATCCCAAGTTCTAACATTACAGCAGCAGGAGAAAAGCTGCTTTCTAGCTGCATCCTCTACAGTATGCACCACTTAATAAGTGTTTTTTAAAAAATATTCCTTACTTTTAATCATCTTTTTTTCTTAAACTAAAAGCCTCAATGTGTTTAGGCTTTCCTCAAAAGCAAAGTGCCCTGATCATTTTGGGTGGCCTTTTCAGGTCTACAATGTCCTTTTGGAGATGGGATGATCAGAACATACATTATTAGTAATTTATAGTACATTGACAGGAAAATGAACAAAGCAACTTTCTTCCAAATTACCAATGGAGACAAAGAGTTGCCAACTTTTTTTCTGGCAAAGGTTCATGTAGTAGCTTTGACAGCCAGAAATTCAGTGGGCAAAGATTTATTTCCCATTACAGCCCCTGTATTTTGGGCTTCACCAGCTGAATTTTTGTGAACTAAAGATGGTGGATGCGGGTGGCACTGTGGATTAAACCACAGAGCCTAGGACTTGTCGATCAGAAGGTCAGCGGTTCGAATCCCCACAATGGGGTGAGCTCCCGTTGCTCCGTCCCTGCTCCTGCCAACCTAGCATTTCAGAAGCACGTCCAAGTGCAAGTAATAATAATAATAATGTTTATTTAAAAAATTCCTTCCAGTAGCACCTTAAAGACCAACTAAGTTAGTTCTTGGTATGAGCTTTCGTGTGCATGCACACTTCTTCAGATACACCAATAATAATTTTTATTTATACCCTGCCCTCCCCAGCCAAGGCCGGACTCAGGGTGGCTTACAAGCAATAATAAAAACAAGTTGAATGATTACAACTTAAAAACAAAGTCCTCAGAGTCGGCCACGACTGGGCCTAATGGTCAAGGGTTCCTTTACCTTTAAAGGTGGTGGTGTGTGAGGAAAGTCTAGCATTTTCCATAGGTGAGAAGGGGAACCTGTTGCCTATTGGCCCGTTTTAATTCATTTAAAATTTGTGCGAAATTTAAATAGTCTGTATCCCAAAACTGGCGGTTACATTAAAAACAAATTCGGAGCTGCACATTCCAAATCATTTCCACACGACACTACTTTTTTAGCAAAGGACTACTGTATTAATTAAGCATTGGCCAGAATTAGTGGGACACTCTACGCATGCATGTAGCTCTATGGTTCTCAATGACAGCCGATGTCCAGCCGATGAAAAACGACATCCGGTAGAGGCAGAAGAACTTCCGGCAGCGGCCATATTGAGGTCATTATGGACATTCATTATGGGCGTCCCAAGTCGCCGCCTCCTCCTGTCAGTGGCGTAGCGTGGGGGGTGCAGGGGGGCCCCCGGCCGCAACATGTTAGGGTTAGGGGGCGCAAATCCACGGGTTAGGGGGCGCAAATCCATGGGTTAGGGGGCGCAAATTACTTGCCTTGCCAACCCACACTACGCCTGTTGCTTTTTTTAAAAAAATAAAAATCCTCCGTTGTAATGATTCCGAATGATAGAAAAAAGCGGGTCCCGGGTAGACTCTGTAATAGCAATAAACATACTAAATCAATCCCTGGTGTCTGCCTTCCTCTTCCGTTGCTTCTCCACTAGCTGAGGGGTTGAGGTTGAAAACCGCCGTGTCGAGCGGCTGGGCCAGACGGCGCATGCGCAGTACGAGCTAGGTGGCGACAGAGCGTGTTTCCCTCTCCCCCCCCCTTTCTTTTTGCCTCTCAAGCAACCTACCCGCGAGGAAGAAAGAGGCGGGGGAGGGGGAGGCGGCGGCGAAGGAAGAGGAGGAGGAGGAGGGACCTCCAGCGCGCGTGCGCAGTCTCCTCCTGCCCCTCCATTCTGATTCCCCCCCTCCCCCCCCGCGCCACTTCGTCCCCGGGAGTGCGAAAAAGAAAAAAAAGGAGGGGGAAGCAGCTATGAGGGACCGAACGGACGAGATCAGAGGGGTGAGATTCCTCGCGCGGCTGGCCACGCCCACAACGGTCGCCTTTGCTCCTCCCCTTTCCGTGCCTCCTTTGCGCCGTCGGCCACGCTCTCCCCCCGCGCGCCGCTCTCCCCTCGCCTTTTATAGGCTGTTCGCTCTCTCTGCCGCCTCGTCCTCCCCTCCCCCCCGCAGTCCCTTTTGCTCTTCTCATCCCCCCTAAACCTCACCCCAAATTTTAGGTCTCCTAAACCTCACCCCAAATTTGGCCCCTCGACCTCTGAAGGCCGATTTCCACCTCCCCTCACTGACCCCGACGGCATCGAGGGGCCTCATTGCTCCCCCCCCCCCGCAGGGTGTCAGGTGCGCACCTCCCCCACCCCAAAAACACAGCCAGGAGTTGCCATTTTCGTTTCTGTTATTCGCTGTCTGGATTTCATAAATTTCAAACTTCCCCTCCCCTTGACAGTCAAAAGCTTTCCTTTCCAAATGCGCGTTTTCCTCTCAGGCTCCTGTGGGGGGCGCTGTTTTCCGTCCCTCCCGTGATCATGGTCTCCCACTTTCCTACTCGCCTCTCCAAACCCCCAGCCCAGTTCTGGGTTTGTGTATCTGCTCTCTTAATCCCTGTATCGTCCTCCTGCTGCCTCCAGTTATTTCCCCTTCTCTGTCACCCTCATTCTTCCATCCACTCTTTGGGTTGCCCTCCTGAGACTATCCTCATCTCTGCCCTCCCTTTTCCATAGTCTGCCTCCCAGCATTTTTATATTTCTTCCCCGCACCCCATTTGTCCTCACACTGTGCTCCTTTCGTCCCCCATATTCATGTAACACTCCCTTGTCCCTTCTTGCATTGGTTCCCTCTTCATTCGTCTTCACATTTGCTCTCTTCATAGGCTTTCTCTTAGCTACTACTCCACCCCAATGTTTTAGTGGAAACACCATGGAAAGGAGCTGGGGTAGAGCACATTAGGGCCCCAGGAATTTCCAGAGATCAAAAGAAGTTGGAGATGTTAACTCATTTGGGCAAGGCAATATTGCACACCAAAGCGATACCCAGCCCCAAATAACGCCACTGGATGTTGCATTGGTCTATCGTCTTGGGAGGCAGCAACTGGTGGTGGATAGTGCCAGACTTTTGGTTGGGAAAATGTGTAAAATCCAGCTCAGCCATGCATCTTACCAGGTGACCTTAGGTTGTCAATTCTTAGCCTTTTGGACCTCATAGAATCATTGTGGCTGCTGCCCTGATATCTTTGGAGGAAGGGTAGGATAGAAATATTATAAAAGAACCAGAATATAACTGATGATACATTAGGAAGTTACATTTGGGACTCACTTGTTACAAGATTCCAAAATGGTAAGTGGTTTGAGAGGGAGAGATAGAGGGACCAAGTTTGATTCTGTCTCAGGGTTTGAACAATGTTTGCAGATGGCTTAATGCAAAAGTCACCTTCCACTTAGTTATGC
The DNA here is from genome assembly GCF_965113315.1 of Podarcis vaucheri. Lineage (NCBI taxonomy): Eukaryota > Metazoa > Chordata > Lepidosauria > Squamata > Lacertidae > Podarcis > Podarcis vaucheri. The sequence goes on from NC_138751.1 coordinate 15,930,953, forward strand.
ATTACATTTAAGATGCTTTTCGGTGTCAGCAAACAACACTATGGCTGTATTCCCGTTGCCTTTCTTGTCCTCCAGAATGCTTCAGCTCCTGTGTATAAACATGAAATTTCTAGGCTTTGCTTTGTTAAGATTTCAGTATCTCTGCCCTGACCGTTCATCCCTTTGTCTCTCCATCTTTATCAGTAGCGAGAAAATACAGATTTAGGAAACATATTACTGACTTCTCATGTCAGTTTCAGATATTTGTCGTTCTTACTAGAAAGGAAACCAGGGTGGTTTCACACTAATATACAAAATAGCTGCTAGTTTTGTTTTTTTCTTTCAAGTCTGTTGTCAAATTTGATACAGGAAGGGAGTGAGCTGGCACATCTGCACCATGCACAATGGTATATTCCAATTAAGCAGGGGCTGAATCATAATCTGTGGTTAAAGTTTAATTGGCTAAAGCTTGCAACCCTAATTAAAGAGTAGTAATGTTCCTACTACCTATATAGATTACTTTGATAAAGAAGATTGTTGGCCTTTGAAAGCTTATGCCACAATTAAATGAATTAGTTTTAAAGATGCCACCATAGTTCTTCTGGAGTCATCTACTTTTTGGAATATATAGTTGGTTCTTTTCATAACAGTTCTGTTTGAGAAAGTGTCTCACAAGCAGGATTATCTTTATTCTTTTTTAAAAAAAGCAAACTAAATGGAATTCTGCACAAAGGTAATTCAAATGACAATGCTGTCACTACCTTGTAACTACAGTGCAGCATTAGAAAGAGCTTCAGCCAGCATGGATCTCTAGCACAGGAGAGTGCACATTTGCATAAATATTTTGCATGAAATAGAGGGCATGGAATTATGGAGGGTGCTGAAGCCCTGTCCCCAGCTGCTAGAAACTTTGATCAACCATTGTTTGGCTATTGACATTTCACCTGGTGTTCAACATGTACATTCAAGCATTTCTTATCAACCATGAGAGCTAGAAACTAGCTAGTGATGTTGTGCTTTTAAAGTTTATTCAAATGAAATGTTTTTTGGAACTGGATTCTATACCCTAGGTCACATTCTTGAGGTTTGATTTGCTCCCACAGAACCCTGGCCCATATGCATATTACTAATAAGACCTGTGTTGTGCATCTTCTCAACTGGGGGCAAAAGTTGCCATTGCTACAGACACAAAGAAATTTGAGGTCCAAGTGAGCTGGAGCAGAATTCAGCCAAAGTACACAGAGGCACATCCCAGCCCCGCTGGTTGAGGTTTTCATCCCAAATCCTTCATGAGTAGTACAGTGGTACCTCGGGTTATATACGCTTCAGGTTACAGATGCTTCAGGTTATAGACTCCGCTAACCCAGAAAAAGTATCTCAGGTTAAGAACTTTGCTTCAGGATGAGAACAGAAATCGTGCTCCGGTGGCAGCAGGAGGCCCCATTAGCCTCCTGCTTCAGGTTAAGAACAGTTTCAGGTTAAGAACAGACCTCCCGAACAAATTAAGTACTTAACCCGAGGTACCACTGTATGTGCCATAGCCAATTTCCAATCTAGGAGCAAAACACTTTTTTTGTTCTTTCTTATGTTGAATTAAAGACTGAGGCAAGAGTGTTCTCCAACAGAGGAAGCCCTCAGTGTCCAACTTGTCTTCCATGTTTCCCAGTTACAGATTTTTCTCACTTTTGTACAAGATTACATGTTTAAAAATTGGTCAGATTTATTGTGCAGCAAAATGTAGCGACCAGGTTGGCATCCACACAGAGAAATGTGTGTTACATTATATGCAGTGTTTGAAACTACCATTGTTCTAGGCGCATCTTGCGACAAGGAATTTCATTAGTGCAAGCAGTTTCTGAGCTCTGGGCGTAATACTGCGCCTAAGATTTCAGATTAAAACTGCAGAGTGGAAGGAAAGGAGGACCTTTTTCTGCCTCCGCACTTCTAGCTACTCACTGGAGAAGAGACCCTCTTAAGAATATGAAGGGGGTGGGCAGGAGAAGAACTAGGCAATGTGAAAAATGAACATTAAATTTAGGTGCAGTTCACTAATATTCAGCTTTGTATCCTTGTTATAAAAAGTGCGCCTAGACATTCCGTTGTTGCACCCATAATCTAGGTTTAAGGTACCATTTAACTCCTAGCTTTCATAGGTCAGTTTCTAACACTGGTTATATGTCTACAACGTTGTTATGCAATAGATCCAGCAATAGATGCAGGTACCTGATCGACATGCCAGTTTTCCACATGCAGTTATGGCCAGATGAACATCCAGTGCCAATTGCACATCTTCTCACAGATGCCCATAGCTCTCAAAAGTTCTGAATTAGTCTAAGAGTACAACAGTGTGTGTTGATAGAGAATAGGGAGAAAAACAGAATACACAAGACTGTTCTTCTTGACAGCTGACTGGTCCCAAGTCAGCCTTTTAAGCAACCATGGAATTTTAGATTCTATTCACTTTTAGAACATGTGTCTTCTGTACTATGCAAAATGGAATGAAAAGATTGTTTGAAAATATTGGTTTTAAATTGTTAGCTGATTTGGAAGTTGATTTGGATAGAAATGTTTGTAAATGAATGAAAATGAATCTTGTCTAAGAGCAGTGTGGGATTTTTTGTCTGTGTTTCCCCCCTGTCATCTGCAACACGTGTGCAGGAAGTGCTTTGGTGCATCTGATCTCTTCCCTCTACATCTCTCTTTAACAGAAGGATGTCGACTCGGACTGTGAAGAGACTGAACTCGATACTCTGGTCCCACAGCCAGGATCAGCAAGACCCAATGGCTCTCCAGATCCAACTGACGAATTCTTCCGAACGGTACCACAATCTTTCTTTCTAAGCATGTGTGGAGTTGACTTGAAAACTATCTTCCTTTGTGTGTGTGTGTGCATTCCAAGGCGCTGTGTGCATTGGTGGGACACGCATAAGCCTGTCCCATCCCGCATCTACCAACGTCCCATCTACCAATGGCATCTATCAGCATGATCATCTTTGTTTTCACTATCCCATGGAAACTCTTCCACGATCGCTTGACTTTTTTCTTGCTACAGTTGCTATTGCATGCTATTGGTTTGTTGCTATAATGTGTCGGAGGAGTTGGAGATCTTCTGGCTGCACATCTGAAGAACAATAAGACCGTGCTTACCTCCCTGCCCTCCTTTCCTTATGTTAAGCTCTGGAGACCATCCTCCAGCTGCCACCACCCAATGAGGTGAGGCAGGTGGCAACAGGAGAAAGAGAGAGCACCTTCGCTTTGGTGGTGCCCTGGCTGTGGAAGATTTGCCCATTGCCTGCCTTGTTCTCTTTCCAGTGCCAGACAAAAAACTTCTATTTTCCCAATCATTTAATAGTTTCATTCCCTCTGAAATTGGTTTTATGCTGAATTTCTGTGTTCTTTTTATATATCATGCAGTTTTAATGTTCCTGTTTTTATGAATAGTATTTTATTTTTAATGTGCTGTGAGCTGTATGGGAGGAAATGTTTTAAATAAAATAAGAGGAGATAATTTGAATTCTGGCATCCGTGAACAGTTTTTGGTAAGCTGAAGCTGCATCAGTATTGCCCGCACACAGAGTGTTTTGGTGTGATTTCTTGAGGGTTCAAATCACTTGAGCATTTTCTAGAACCCTATGGAGCAGACACATTATGCTTTCTGCTTATGTAAATAGATCTAGTCAGCCAGTTCCCTGTGCTGGTGGCTTGTAGTTATACGCAGTGAGATATGAGTGGGTTTCATACTATGGAGATACCTCTTCATTGGCAACCCGCTGAATTGATGGAGATTTGGGGGTCATTGACAATGAAAAGGAAATGTGTTTCTTCTTCTTCTGGGGTGTTATCATTAACCACCCCCAAAGAAAAGTGGAAAAGGGGAGGGTAGGAGACTGACAGCACTTCTATAACCGAATGTTGCTCCAAGATGAGGTCAGGGTTCAGCTGGTTAGAATTGGCTCCTTCTCATCGTATCATTTTTTATTGCCTTCTCAGACACGTGGGATCCGTGAAGCCTTGAAGACTCTGGGAAGCAAAGTAAAAGATCTAGAGAAACATCAAACTACCATTTTGGCCACACCCCTCCCTGAGGATAGTAAGTTTGCAGTGGGGGAATGCGGGTGGTGAAGTAGAAGATATGGGCTGGGGGAAAACTGGAGAAAGAAGCTCTTGGAGGTAGGTGGCCAAGAAAAGTTGGAGAAAATGGTAAAATTTAGGGGCAGAGTTTAGTGGTATTTAAATTTCATGATTTAAAGTGGTGCAAAATTAGAATTACCTTGTTGCAAAGTGCACATTGCTGTTTACTCCTAGCAGCCTCATATCTTGCTTTTCTTATGAATTATAGTTTGAAAAGATTCAGTGTACCGTATTGATTCAAAATGAAATCCAGTTGTATCTAAACAAAAACCTGCTTCTTGGTTTCAATTGCCATCATGCAAAAATTGGTTATGATATTTTAAGAGGTGTCCAAATGCATAGAAATTAAGCAAATTTCCAAAATATAATTGATGTATACCCCCACCTTTCTTCTGTGGAACTCACGTTAATGTACATAGTATTCCTAGGCAGCCTCCAATCAAAGCACCGACCAGACTAGACCTGATTAGGTTTAGCAAGGATACTGCATTATGTGCCTTCAGGCCAAATTATGGATTGCGACAGTTTATACTGTTCCATCAGTGTGTGCATGAGCACAGTAGACAGATTCATGCTTCAAAGTTGCTTACAGCCTAAAATAGACAGCAAGGGAACAACAGTAGGATGGAAAGGCAGACAAAGGTAGGAAGGAGTGAATAGGGGCAAATGCTATTCTGCATTGTTAAAAACTTGGTTAAATTAGGAATGAGGATTCGGATGGATGGTTCAGCCGTCAGTTCCCAGTCAAGAGATATAGCTGCACAGTGCCAATTGTTAGAACATTAGAAAACCGGGGGGGGGGGGGATTGAAATACATTGTAAGCAGCCTTGAGAACTTTGATTGGTTGACAGAATAGAAATACTCTAAAGTAAATAAGAGGAAAAGCCAAAGTCCATGCACACAGGAGAAGGGGTGAGGAGAGAGTTGAATGAGCATGTTGTGCCAAGTTCACAGAAGAAGGGCCCTCTTGAAGAGGGCAGCAGGGGAAATGGGTGGAGTTGTTGGTGGGATATGTTGAAGAACAAAAGCTGAAAGATAGCAGAGCAAGACCATGGATAGCTTTAAAAGTAAAGGCAAAGGTTTTGTTCTATATATACAGGTAGAATGGACTGGAAAGCCAGTGAAAGGATCAGAAGATAGGCATCAATGTGGTCAGAGAAACAGGATAAATGAGTAATATCGACAAAGGAGTTTTGCATTGAGGTGAGGAGACTTGAGGTTGTAGTTCAGGTGGAAGCATGGCGCTTTAGCCAAAGCAATATGGAGAAACAGCCATTTTTGCAGTGTTCTTCAAGAAGAAATGATTTGGCCTAGCAGTGGATTGAATGCGGGCAGAGCAACTGTAGTCCATGTTCCCTTCAGTTGACCAAATGGCCTGCGGGAAAGGGATGTGGCAAAGAAGCACCTACATACATAACACCTTAGCAAAAGCCACATGCAGATGTCATCTAATTCTTCTCTGGCACAATCCCAGCTGTTGACTTTTTAACCTTGGTGTTTTCTAGGCATGAAGCAAGACCTGCAAAAGCTACGTGAGGAAATCAAGGAGCTGGCAAAAGACATTCGGACCCGCCTGAAAAGTGAGTGTGGGAGGAGGATTGGGCCTTAATGCATAAAAGGGAAGAGTGCTGGATGTCGGACCTCCTAGCTTCTGCTCTCCAGCTTTGTCTGTGTGCTCATTGTACTGAAACCAGGAGGAGGCCTTCTCTCGGTCTCCAGTAGAAAGTGGTGTGGCTTGATTGCAGCCCTGTTTATTTTTTAATATAGAAATTGAGCCCAAGAAGGATGGGGAAGATGAGAACAAAAACTCCATCAACGTTCGTATGAAGAGAACCCAGGTCAGATGCGGCCCAGCTAGCTCGCTTGGGTGCTGGTGAGGAGGAGGCCACAGAAGTGTCCTTAACCCTTTCTTTCCATTTCTGCCTCAGCATGGGATCCTGTCCCAACAGTTCTTGGACCTGATCAACCAGTGCAATGCAACTCAGTCTGACTACCGAGACAAGAATTTGGAGCGCATCAGGAGACAGCTGCAGATCAGTGAGTGTCTGCTCTTTCTTCCCACTGGCTCCAGAGATGACTGCATTTCAGTGCCAAATCAGCAATCTCGGTTGCTGCAAGGTTCCTACTTACTAGAGTCACCCAGAAGTCATGGGAACAAGTCATGATGCCAGCCCTAAGGTAGCTGGGAAGATTGTGATTTGCCCAAAGTCATCTGGGTTGCCTGGTGGCTAAGATGAGTATCCTAAGCTTGGACATGGTGCCCTATTCTTTTCACAGTGTTGCTGTTAGAGATGTCCCAGAAACGCATGAGCTGTTGTGTTTGTGATGCTGATCAGGGACACGTGGGTTTTATGTCTTTGCAATCTCTCTGTATAAGTAGATTCTGGCAGTTTTGTTGATTTTGTTTATAAAGCAAGTTCTTAGATCTTAGGAAGTGGGCATTGAAAACATGTAACATTTCCACTGGTCAGATAATGTGTCTTTAAGGCCTGTTCTTTACACTTCTATCTTTCCATCGGCTAGCAGAAGTGGAAAACATGCAAAATAAACAAGCATTGCAAAATTGATTTGCATTGCACATTTTAGATGCAGAGTCATTTTACAGAGCAGGGGATACGTTACATTGGCTTTAAAAAGCGAAAGCCTGTGACCATGGCACAGGCAACTTCCAAGCTCATAACTGCTGTTTTTTGCACACTTTCTTTCCCATCCTCGCAAGTGTGTGCTCAGGCCTGTGTGTTCAGGCCTGCACACTTTCTTTCCCATCCACGCAAGTGTGTGTTCAAGGATACAGCTGCAGTGATTCCTAGCATGGTGAAGTCTGCCCAAGTTGTCTTATCAGAGTGACTTCAGGCTGTAGCCAGATGAGGCTTTCATTTTCCCCCCTGTGTGTTTGCAGGCATGTCTCTGGCCCAAAGGCAAGCTCTTTATGCTTTGGAGAAAATGACTATGCATATTGGTCTTGAGAGCACTTTTTTTGTGGAGCCTAGGCTCAACTACCATGCTGCACGGGGACTATTAAAATTTCCAAAACTTGGGACACAAGGCAGGGGAGCACTGGCAACATTTCTAGTTTGGGGGAAGTTGAGAACACTGGTGGTCTTTGTGAGGAGGAGATTTGCCCCATTTCCTCCCTTCTGCGACTAATTTCAGGTATAGGGTTAGCAAAGCAGCAGACAAACAGCTGCCGGTAATGAGAGGCATTGCAGGTTGTGAACTGGGAAGGCATGGGGCCCAGAATAGGAGGGTGGATAAGATGCACATTTTAAAAAAATCAGTACTAGAAGACCTGGTTTTGCTAAAGTCTGGCTGTCTTCCAACAGGCAAGTTTTTCTTCCTGAAGCAGTTTCAAAGGTATCCTGTTGTGTGGGGTGGTGGTGGGGAAGGGTTAGTACAACCCTGGCTCCTAACTGAACCCTCCACCTCGCAGGTATTGTAAAATCTTGAAAGCCCTTTTGCTTTCAAACTGTTTTATATATATAAAAAAGCTTCAGTGACGTGCTGCTACTTGTACGTGGGCCAAGTCATCTTCCTGTGGAGACGGATAGCGTCTGTCTGCTGTCCTCTAAAGGAAGATGACCTTGAAAGGCAGAAGAGTTGGAAGGGTAAAGCTGCACAAAGCACGCTTGGCCTGGGGTTTCACAGCCAAATGAGGGGAGGGAATGGGAGGAAGGTTTTTCAGCATTCCTTTCATTTCAGATAGGCCAGATCACACAAACCAGAACGTTGTCTGAAATTCCTGATGTAAAGGCTCTCCTAGTCTCCAACAGCAAATAAAGATGGTTTGTCAAGAAATATCCTTTAATCCAGCTGCCCCATCCTTCAGATGAATTTGAAAGCTAAAGAGGTACCAATTGTGCAGAGTGCTGAATAGGAGTAGGGGCAGCTGGAAGATCCCCATTCTGAAATCCCTCACAGGAGTGTGTGTGATGCTAAGATTTAATAAAAATCTTCAGGAAAGCGTGAGCTGTATCAGGGATCCCCCTTAACAATTTTCTAGCGAATGTGCACCAAAGGCACCGCTAATATTTAAGCAGGGCTTGAAACAAACTCTGAAGAGCTGGGTCCTCGCTACCAGCCCTGTGGAAGGAGGTGTGAAGGCGGTGTGGGAAGAAGTGTGAACTCTTACCCTGGAAGCCCCCAAGCCTGCCCTACTCCAGTATTCTGCCTGCAGAGAGTAGGCTGTTTCATATTTCACCATAAAACTGTCTGCATCTCACTGTAGAGGAGGAAAGCTTGCAAATATGTGAACAGTTTTTTGCAAAAAGGCTTAGGAGCTAGAGAGGCACTTTTAGGACAGCTTTTAATAACTGGTCAGTGACGGCCCATCACGCAGCGTCAGCCCAATCCCTCCTTGTAAAGTCTAGATCAGTGTTTCCCAAACGTTTTTGGGCAACGGCACACCTGTTTACTGAAAAAAAATCTCGCGGCACACCACCATTAAAGCCCCGCCCCGTGACGTCAGCGCGCAGCATCATGCAGGGAGGGACGCACAAAAGTGAAAGTTTTTTCCCTCGGCAGCTCCTCTCAGCTGCGCTCAATCCGCCTCGGAGCGCAGGAGCGATGCCTCTCTCTGGCTCTCCCTCCGCGCAGGCTGAGGGAGGGAGGGAGGGGCGCGTGTGACCCGTCTCTGCTGGGAGACCAAACCCAGCGAGGCAGAGTCGCGCGGAGGCGCCCAGGCAGCGCTGCCGGCTGCGAGGAGGAGCGCCAGGCAGCAGCAGGAGGCGCGGCCTCTCCTCACCGCCGCCGCCCCGCCTCTCGCCGCCCAACTCGCCCGCCTCCCTCCAGGTATCTCGCGGCACACCAGCCGATGTCTCACGGCACACTCGTGTGCCGCGGAACACCGGTTGGGAAACACTGGTCTAGATTTTGGTTTGGTCCTCACCACCAGTGTCTACGGTGTCTCATTTCATCCATACTCGACTTTAACATAAAGCTGAGGCAAAAATCTAAATATAGAGGGGGAAAGGGAAGAGAAGATACCAAACTGTCTAACAAGATTAGTGTTTTTCCAGAGCTCCACAAAACCTTGGAAGCTTTATTTTTATTTATAAATGTATATTCTCTTTCTACTGAATCATATCCCCAGTGGGTTTTGTTAAAGTTGTGTTAATCTTTTAGTTCAGGATTGCGCTAAGGCTGCAATCCTGTATACATTTACCTGGGAATAAGCCCCACCGAGCTCACTGGGAATTATTTCTGAGCCAGCATGCATAGGATTGCACTGTAAAAAATGAAGGAAGATTTAATGCTTTTTAGGCCTGTTGATGTGGAAGCGGTTCCCTGAAGGCAAAAAGTTTTGAAAACCTCCTCAGTAACCTAGAATAAAGCAAAGCAAATATTTAAACCACCATTGAATAATGCAGCATGTTGGAGTTTAGAGCACAAAATGTCAAGCCCCTGACAGTAGACTTCAGGCAGAGAGCTTCACCTCCCTTCAGCTAGGCAGTACATCATGATAGAAGGCTTAGTGGCACCACAGCCAAGTAACAGGCATGGTGGTGCTGTGTGGCCCTTGAGTTCCGATTCTGGAGGTGTGGGGGATTTAGTGCCTTTAGACAGGAGGGGTAGTGGAAGGGTTCAAGGTAGGCTGCCGAGAGTGAGGGAGTCTGGCTTTACTTCTTATTTTGGGCAGGAGCTGAGGCTACTTTCTTCATTCCCCTTCAGCTAACAGCGGGGCAGTTTCCGATGAAGAGCTGGACCAGATGCTGGAGAGTGGTCAGACGGAGGTGTTTGTTTCCAACGTGAGTACCAGAAGGCGAGGCCTTTGGAGGGCATCAGGTAGAAAAGGGGCCCTCGGCTAACTTATCCGGCCGCACTTGCTCCCCGCAGATCATGAAGGACACGCAAGTGACGAAGCAGGCTCTGAACGAAATCGAGACACGGCACAGTGAAATCCTCAAGCTGGAGCGCAGCATCCAGGAACTCCACGAAATGTTCCTGTACCTGGCCACAGAAGTGGAGCTGCAGGTATGGCAGTGGGGGAGGAGAAAGAAGGTACTTGGGATCCAGGTGCTCTTGGGAATACAGGAAGCTGCCTTAAGCCAAGTTAGACCATTGGTCCAACTAGCTCGGCATTCTCTGCACTGACTGGCAACAGACACATGTCGTTCCCAGCCCTACCGGAAGATACAGGTGCTGTCTGCAGGCACCGAGTCCTTCCTCACTCTTCCTTCCCTGGTGGGAAGGGGTCAACTCACCATTCCATCTTGTTTCTGCTTTGGCTTCTTACCAGCCTTCAAGCTCCTTTCCGTCACTCTTCTTGCCAAGTACACTTCCCATCCGTGCCTCCTAGGAGTTTTTACACAGATTTAATATGGGCTTAGTTATTATGATGAGGTTGCTAGAATTTGAGGAGGTGTGCTCACCTTTGTTTTTTTCCTGGCCTGTACTGGATGATTTCTTATGTACTCTCACTGTTTTGTTTGACCTTGTTCTCTCTCTCTATCCCTAGTGGCCCCATGCAGACCCAGACCCACCTCTTACCTACCCAGGGGAAGCTTCTTTGCCCCCCTCACATATTTTCCCTGGCCACCCGCCCTTGCCCCAGCGCTAGTTGTCTGTTGTCTCTTCTCCCCACCCCACCTCTCTCCCATTCAACTCAGAGGTTTCTTCATACCTCACCCCCACCCCTTTGACTGCGTTTAGGGAGAGATGATTGACAGGATAGAGAAGAACATCCTGGATTCAGAGGACTACGTCAAGAAAGGGCAGGTCCACCTCCATATGGCTCAAGAGAACCAAAAGAAAGCTCGCAAGGTAAATTGACTGTGTTCACTGGAGAAATTTGGGTTGTATCTCCTTTAAAATGAATAGACTTCGTTCGTATCATGCTTACATGCAACTGTTCTGTGCAAATGGCAAAAGTTGGCAACCTGGGAACATCTGCTTTGACTTAAGGAGGGAAAGCACTTGTCAAGCCTTTATTGTTCCAAATAGATGTTTGAGATGATGGGCAATGCCTGATGAAATCTCGGAAGAAGGGAGGGGAGGGGGCTTGTTGAGCAAGGCTTCCCGTGACCAAAGTGTTTTGGTGCTTTGTCAGAGTGCCTTGTTCTTCCTCCCTGTGGCTAGCAGATGAACGAAAAATATAGCAGGAGCTGAGACCTCTCTCCCTGGCCATCTGCCTTAACACCTTTTTTGCCTGTTCTCTGCTTTGGGGCTCTGCAGAAGAAGTTCATGATTGCCATCTGCCTGACAGTCACGGTGCTCATCATCATCGTCATCATTGGTGTATCCATTGCAGTTGGCTAGGAGGGCTCCCAGTTCTGCCTCTCCCTTCGTGCTGCGTTGCTGGAGCCCGATGGTGCGTATAGGGGACAAAGACGCGAGGAACGGTTGCATGTTTGAGGGGAGAGGCATGGTCAATATCTGTGCTTCTAGAGGCTCATGCTCAGAGGTGCCTTATCTCATGCCAAGACAGGTTCTTCCCTCTGGGTTACAACAGGCTTGATGCAGCTCCAGTGCACTTTTGCAACAGTCTCTTGTTGCTGTTATACATGGATGGGCCGTAGTCATTTCCAGCTCTTTCTGACCTGGTCTGCGCCACATGACAGAGCTAGAGGTGCTGCCTGCAACTAGTGATGGCTGAGGAATAAGTCACTGCATTTCAAATGCCTTATGCCTCTTGCAATGGCACCTAGGCAGGCTAGGTAGGAGGAGGGAGTGGTGGGAGAGCTATTTTGCTAGGTGAAGGGCTTCAGTTGGGAACTGCAGTGAAGAGTTCTGATTCTGCCCTTTCCTTTCTTGTGAATTTTGGAATTTTCCCTCCTCAGGGCTCCATCTTTGGCTTCATCATGGTTCTGGAACGTCTGACCTCTCCTGGGAGGCCTTTGCACTGATAGATGGCTGGAGGAGATGCAGCCTGCCTTTCGCCCAGTCCTGAAAGCACATGCTGCCTATGGCTGCCTCCTTACCTGTTGCCCAGAAACAAGAAGCCCCTGATTTCCCTGCATCCAAAATGGTTTCCAGATGCCTATAACTCTCAAGATCTATTCTAGAGCAAAGTCTCTGCTGCGTTTATTTTGGACTTCCTAGTTTGGTTTGTTTCGTGGCTTGCATTTGGGTCCTGTGTTTCTTCCCCAATGCATTCTGTAGCCTTGACCCACAAGCAAATGGTCAGTTCCTGTCTTGGCCTCCTCCTTAACAGTATCCTTCCTTGCAATGAATTCTAGATGGCTCCTCTTCTTGAGGAACCCCAATTCTCCCATTCTGATCATGACAGCTGTGAGTTTTCCTTACCCTTTTTGTAGTTCCTGCCTTCTAAAATCTCCTCTGCCTGTCGTAGTTCTTTATCATGCATCTTGCTACAAGCCATGTCAGTTTTTTAAAGCTTCCCCCTTATCACACAGTATATTGTACATCTTTACAAGGGGACAAATGGATATTGTACAGAACTTGGTGGTGATATGTCTGGTCTTTCATACCCACAAACTCAACACTGTTAGATGTGCCTATGAGGGAAGCAGCATGCAGCTCTGTTAATTTTTTCTAACCTACTGCCTTCATCCTGACCTTGTTTGTTGGATTTTTAGAGGCCTTTAGTAAGTACATGGGACCTGTTTCAGCTGAAGCAAAGGGCAGCAAGCCAAGACCTCCGGGTTCACATGGCTAAAATGCCTTCTATTGGTTTCTACCAAGCTGTTTGCCTCCTGCTTTCAGTTTTAAAGTTGACATTTTTTCCATGCCTCCTTCATCTGTGTGGCCCTCCTCCCAGCCGCCATGTCCCTGGTGCCTTAGGGGTTGTGTGCTCACAGCCCTTCTGAGCCCTGTGTATTATCTTAATCTTTTCTTTGGGTCTCTTTTCTCTCTTTGTACAATGAGAGATAATCCCAGTGCCAACCTAAAAAAGTATTGGGACAAAACCACACAAACAATATTTTTTGCTCCCTCAGGAAACCCGATCACAGGCCTTGAATTAGCCACCTGGAAAACTTGCCCAAGGGGCTGGGGGGAATCAAGATCTTGAAAGGAGGGTTATAGGAAGGAGTAGGAGTCAGAGCCCCTTGAGTTTGTCTGTCTGCAAATCTAGCTGAAATGGGTTGGGAAATCATGGAGAAAATGGAAGCCAGGACCTTTTGGCCTTGTTCCTGAAAATTTGATATTTTTCTACTTTGGAAAAAGAGGACTTGTCCAGATCAAAGCATTTAGCAAACTGTTCCAGTTGCCTTGGAGATTGAATGTAAAGAAAAGAAAAGCAGCCTGCCTCAAATTATTTTGTAATATAAAAATAAAAGCACTTTCTAGAATGTCTGCAAAGGTGTGGTTTCATTGTTGTCCCCAATGCAAGAAGCTCCTTCCCACCATTCTGTCAGTCTTGGATGCCTTTGACTGAACCTGGAAGGAAGAGGCTGTGGGAATAACTTGGCAAGGAGTAAGAGTTACGCTTGCATGTACGCTTGAAATCGTTAGTTTTATTAATGCATCACATATTCCAGGCCTTAGCTGTGAAGTTGTGGAACTTCTGAGACCCTGGAACAAGTTTAATTCCAGTTTGACACCTCTCTGCTTGTTTTCATTTTAGCTGTTGTCTCACCCCACAGAAGAAGCCGTAGTTTCAGTAGTGATTCATTGCCACCTCCCTGCTTCTCTTGTAAATGGTAGCCGGCTATGAGTGTGCTTCGCTCCTGGGGCACAGGCAGGAGAGGATACTTCGAGGGATCTTTCTTGAAGAGGGGTCTCAAACTGCATTTTAAAATATCACCCCAAGGTACAAGTTTAAATGCCTCTTCCAAATGTAATTCAAGAGCCATTGTAGAGAGCAGCTGTTTTACACTGCTGTGTTACCCAGAAAGCACCTTGAGTGTGAAGGGAAGATAAACACAGCTAGATACAATCTGCGAAGGAGCCTTGGTTGTGACTAGCAATCTGCGTTTCCCCTTCTCATTTTCACATGCTCACAATGGGAAACACCAGGTTCTACACAGAGGACCCCTCGGACCCAGCAAAGCAATATCACCTTAGTTGCTAACAAACACTACTTGGCTGAGAAAGATTGAATCCAAAGATACATTCTGAGATAGGGTAGGGAGGAACTTGATGAAAGCATATTCCCCGAACCAGTAATGAAAAGGAACAAAGCAATTTTTTCCCTTCCTGTGCTACTGAGAAGTGTGTTACTTGGCTTCTAACCATAGCTTTTTTTCTGGAGGGATGCAGGGATACACATACCCCTAAACATTTTGTGAATCTAAGTTTGGCCTCATTGAGGGGCAGTATTTCAATATGAGTAGGAAAAAGAGAGTAGCCCTAAACATTTTTTTAGAAAGAAAAAAAAAGCACTGCTTCTTAACTATTGGAAACTGGCGCTTCCCAATATCAGCTACTTAATTTTGAGAACTGACTGCTCCTTATGTGGATGGGTTGAGGGGAGAGCTCTTAATAGAAATAGCTAGGACTTTATGTTGGCCAGTAGGGGGCACCATGTCCTTTTTTCTTAACTAAATCAAGGAAGGGGTGTGTGTGTGTGTGTGTGTGTGTGTGTGTGTAGGCTTACAAAGAAATTGTCTTTTATTTGGTGCACTAAAAGAACTTTGAGTTCAGTCATTCTCTGTAAAGTGTAGCATTGGACATCTGAGAACTTCAGCATTTACACACAGAGAGACCTGCAAGTTCTAAATGATCACATATTTTAAAAAGGCAATAAGCAGAACAAATTGTCTGTGTAGCGTCCCCTGCGTCCAAGGTCTTGTAGCAAAAGCATAGAGAGAAAATCTGGTCTGAGAAGGAGAGAAGCTTGAGTCTCCCGTCAGCTTCTTCCTCCCCCCATCCCCCACCCCACTGCCCTCCCAATTACTTTAAGGTTTCTTTCTACTTGTTTCTTCTGTGGTAAGCTCTGACGTATATTGCTTTCTGCCTCTCTTGCCACTTCCTGCCTCAGCCTCTTACTGAAAAACTGTGGTGTGGGGGGCTAAATTGTGATGTGGACCGTGTGGTCTTTTTGACATTTGTGGCTGAATATTTGGTACAGCGATTTCAAAGAAGATGCAACATGCTTTTCCAGTTGAGATGTAATGTGCTTTCTTGTCAGTCTAATCACTTTTATAACATAAAATATTGTGTGTGAGAGAGACAGAGAGAGAGGTTTGCTGTTCTGCCAAGCATATACAGTGGTACCTCAGGTTAAGTACTTAATTCGTTCCGGAGGTCTGTTCTTAACCTGAAACTGTTCTTAACCTGAAGCACCACTTTAGGTAATGGGGCCTCCTGCTGCTGCCGCGCCGCCAGAGCACGATTTCTGTTCTTATCCTGAAGCAAAGTTCTTAACCTGAAGCACTATTTCTCGGTTAGCAGAGTCTGTAACCTGAAGCGTATGTAACCTGAAGCGTATGTAACCCGAGGTACTATTGTAAACACTTATCCCTGCCCCGAAGCAGTTCAAATTGCCTTCATTTTGCAGAACATATTCTGCGCTTGCCAATCACTGCTGGTTCTAACTCCAGATAGGACTGACTGGTGATAACTCTCTAGTTTTTAACTGATCGTTAGGGCTGTGTGAAATGTGTTAATTGAAGATCTGGCCTCTTTCCAAAGGGCTTTAATGCAGTGCCATTCACTAACGACTCACTTGCCAAAAGAAAAGTGTCTTGCTAGAGAAGTGGCACTAAGATGATGCCACTTAATCTGCCACCCATCCAAACACGTATTTCGTAAGGCAGTGTTTGAGTACATTAAGGCCTAATGACACTTTATAGGCTGTATTCCCCTCACCTTTAGTCCTGTTCCATTAATTCATACACATGCAATAGTGAGAAGGTGCAAGATCCCTCCCACCCCAAAGAAACCCATACCAACCTTTTCAATCTTTGCATTTCCTATTCTATACAGTATCTATATGTCCCATCTGTTTGCGGGGGGTGCTGGGGACTGGCAAATGGCCAGAAGCATCCATCATTAGGAATATATCACATTGCAGGGGTATACATGACACCCTCTCCAAAAATTGGCTCTGGCTTAGCTGACCTTGTGAGGTATTCTGTAATTATCTTAACTCATGAGTAGGCCCATTTAAGTTAACATGACACTCTTGGGCTTGTTCATTTCAGTGGGTCTTCTCTGAGCAGAACTAACTATGGATACAACTCTAAACCTGGAATTTGGTGATTTGAATGTTAGCAAGTGAGAAGAAAGACAGATTGTGTTTTAGAGATAAGTAGCACATGCAGAAACAACTAATAATAATAAATTTATTATTTGTACCCTGTCCATCTGACTGGGTTGCTTCCAGCATATACAAAAACATAATAAAACACTGAACATTAAAAAACCGGGGTCCTCTAAGCTTGAGGGAGAAATCCATTGGGCCCCCAGTCTCAAGGAGCCCTTTGCTTGACGGTGTTCACTTAGCTATTCCATTGCAACAAGTCACCTACATAGTTCGGCTTCTGAGGGACGTAATCCAAGCAGTAGGGACCTCCTAGAAAGGGACCGCACTCCAAATGGTATTGGAATTCCAGGCTCCCATGATTAAGGTAACATATTTTATTTTGCGGCTTCCCAGCTTGCAGGGGTTCATCGCACGACCCCAGCAGGTCGTCATCCCATCTGTTGTCTTCGTCCCAGACCTGTACTCGCAACTTGCTGGTCTCCCCCAAGACTTGGATGTTCCCCACATCCAAGTGGACCTTCCATTCTGGGTTGTCGTTGTTCCATATGGTGGGAGTGCGCATCTCCCTGCCGTTGTAGAAGACCTTGACAAAGGCGTCAGTCCGTGACCAGTAGTCTCCCCACAAGTTCCTGGCGCGCACAATCGTCACCTTCAACTTGCCCAGGCCTCGCGCCCGTGAGCAGCACATGGCATTGGTGGTGCCGTCACTGGCACAGATGCACGAGCAGGTGTCCCTGGCGCTGCGCCGCGTCCCCGGTGGGCAGGCCTGGGAGCAGTTCCTCCACAGCGCCCGTTCTCTCACGTACTCGCTTACCGCCTGCCGCAAACCCTCTCTCTTGGGGTCCCCCTTGGTCACCAAGGTGTGGATGGGCATCAGGGAGTAGGAGATCAAGCCGGGGATGGATTTGAGGCTTTCCAACCAGTCCTTGAAGGGCTCTGTGCTCTGCCCGTCGCAGAAGAGCACGTCCGCCTGGCTGTTCCCGCCCACAATCTCCGTCTGCCGCTCGCTGTACGTCTGGTGGAAAGAGCCCTTGAAATTCCTCTTCTTCTTCAGCTCCTCACACTTCTGGAAGGCGGCTTCCATCTTGACTTTGCCAAGGCTGGCAGCGGCCTCCAGGCTGAGGCAATCCTTGACCTCGTCCGTGGTCGCCCCGTCCAGCGTTGCCTCACACACCCGCACAGCCGTCACGTCCCTCACGCGGCCCCCCAAGTGAATCTGTTGTATGAAATGGGTCCCGTAGGTTTGGATCAGCTGGCGGTATTCCAGCCGGGAGTCAGGCCGGTACTTTTTGGGAAGGGTCTTCACGGCGTATTTGAAATGGCTGCTCTGCGGCAAGTAATGGCCAAGGCGGAAGCTGCAGGGAAAAGAAGGAGGTTATTCAGGGAGCTCCCAGGCAGTCACTGTTTTCCGGTGGGCAGGCTGGCAAAATTGGGGTGGGGCAAGTTAGGTTGATCTGGAATTCTTGTGGAACAAAACCATTCCCCCCTCTCCCCGCTCACAAATTGGACAAATAGGAGTGTTGGGTAGCAATTGCTTAAATGTGGCTTCTTGATTTGATTGGCCTGCTTCCAGGCTCTGCAGTTGACCCCTCCCACCCATAAGGCAAGGTGAGGAAACCGCCTTAGACGGCAAGATCCACAGGGCCAGCAGATCCCGCTTCCAAGGAACGCATCACTTATGGATGGGGCGGCAATGGTTGCAAAGCACTCCTTGGAGGCTGGAATTGCTGCCTCCTCCAGATGCCACTTCTACAGGGGTCTCTTGGTGAACAGGAGGCGCTGCTGGTCTCTTCCCACCCCAGGGAGGAAATGGTGGGCGCTGCCCTTTGAGATCTCCTGGGCTCTGCACATGGGCATAGCCAAGGGTGGGGGCAGGGAGGGGCAGCTGCCCCCCAATCAATAAAAATACATAGCAAACTGAGGTTCACCCCCTAACAAAAATCCTGGCTACGCCCCTGGCTCTGCACCCATCCGGCTTGATTCAGAGCAGGCCCCTTTCCCCAAAGACCTTTGATTCCCACTTCCAGGACTTATTTTCAGCCAGAGCTCACTGGAGTTCATCTCCAGCACCTTTCAGGTGGGTGCCGTTTCCAAGGGAAAAGTTCACGGTGAGCTCTGGCACCACTTTTTCTAGAAAGCCAGCACTGTCCACTTCCGCCATTGGGTAAATGATTTGATTCCCTCCCTTGTTCCCAATGTAGATCTTCACTCACCCCAAATGGAGGGGTGCCGTTTTGTGGTTTGCCTCGGGTGCTGAAACGTCTCGGGCTGGCGCTGCCTCCCAGATCTACATTTCCCGGCGCCCTTAACAAATCAGCATGAAAAGCCAGCTACGGCCCTTTGGCCTTTCTCCCTGTCTGCCCCCAATCCATTCCTCTACCCTGCCTTCCCCCATTCCCTGCCTTCGTCACCTGTAGTGGGAGCAGGAGACCTCATGGCTCGCAAAACTGTACTTGTCCTGAGAGCTCTTCTCCCGGCTGAATTCGGCCATCTTGGAGTGGGATCCTGCCAGAGCCACCTGCGCCAGGGCCTGGGGCTTTACCTCCACCTCCAGCCCTGCCTTCCAGTCGTTCTTCACGTCGGATCCTTCTGCCAGGACCAGAGAGATGCCAGACTCCTGCACAGAGGAATGCACGCTCCTTTGGCACGAGGTTTTGGCTTCCCAGTCGACGGCAGCCACCGGGAGCCTCTGGAGCGGCTTCTCCTCCAGCAGGGGGTTCTGGCACAAGGTGCAGCTCCCGTCCGGCCTCTGCCACTGGTTCATATCCAGGACCTTTGCCCCTTTCTTCTCCAGAGTGGTGATGTCGATGCCCTCGCCGGCCAAGCTGTGCCCAGGGACGAAGTCCTTGTGTTCCAGGCATTCATCCTCCGTGGCCTTGTGGCATTGCGGGGAGACGCTGAGGAAGAGGAGGAAGAGGGAGAGGAGAGGCACAGAGGACGCAGGGCTCGCTTTCAGCATGGCCGCCCTCTGGGAAGACACCCTGCAACGAGAAAGGAACTGATAACTCGGATCATCCTGGGATGTGGTGCATGCTTGAAGTTAGTCCATTGCAATGTGGGAAGGAGTGATTCTGAGGAAGGGCTTTGAGGCACTGGCTGCAAACTCACTACCAGGCTAAGTTCAGGGATTTAGTGTACAAAAACCATATACAATGGGGGACTTGTATACCTGATTTCACCCATAATATACCCAACCAGTCACTGCACTCTGCAGATACCGTCTCATCAGGAGATCTACTCTGTGTGCTCTCGGAATCAGACACTTCGTGTGGCAGCGTTGCCCTTTGGAACTCCTCGCTACTGCCTATCAGGCAAAATCTATGGTCTTGTCAGTGCCTATTAAACAGCTTCATTTTCCAACTTTCAAGTGCAGAAACTTTCACCCTGTTTCTGCATTCCATCTACATCTGTATTAAACTTTCTCGCACGTGTCCTTATTGTGCTTCACGAGGGTGTATATGAGAAGTGGTTTGTGTGAAGTTGGAGCCTGTGTGGTGTTGTAGTTTGAGCGCTGGACAAGGAGCAAAAAACCCGAGTTTGAATCCCCACTCAGCCACGAAGCTCGACCTGGGGGAGGTCTTAATCTCTCTGCCTAGCCTACCTCACAGGGTTGTTGAGAGGATGACCTGGGGAGAGGGAGAACCATACAAATGTAATAAAATAACTAAACAATAGGTGATCAACCTGTGGCCCTTGAGGTGTTGTTGGACTCCACATCCCATCAGTCCTGGCTATTTTTCTGGGAAAAGAGGTGCCCCAACTCACCATAAACGCCTTCCTTGTTCTCTTAGAATGGCAATGGCGCCCACCTAAGAGATGCCGGAACTGAGTTCCAATGGGTTCCCACTGAAAAAAAAGCCCTGTATATATATATATATACCACTGTAGAGTAATTGGGGCAATACCCCTTTTGTGCAGCTCAGCAACTTCACAACCCTCTTTTCCTTAGGATGCAAAACCTCTCGGCTAAAATGTTTTTGAGTGTTTTTTGGGGGTGGGGGTGGGCAGAGTCCTCAAAGTTCTTAGTTGCAATAAATGCTTGGAACCAGACTTTGCTGGATTTGGCAAAAAGTGCCACAATCCAGGCCAGGCCAGGCCAGTTTTTCTGTGATAGGAGACCCCTGTCAGAGGAGCCGTCCCAGTCCAGTCGTTAACTTGACAAAAGGCAGGAAGAGCAGCCATTGAGAGGAACGAAAGGTGTGGGTGTGATGTCACAAGAACGTTTTGGGCCTTTGGCAGGAGGCTTGGAATAGCTGGGAACAAAGGCCAGAGCAAATTTGACAGGAGATGCATTGGACTCCTGCACTGCACTGCTGTGGGGAACAAGCCCCTCTTGAGATGACCATGCTGTAAGATCTGGACTCTCTCCACGAGGACTGAAGGTGTAAATAGGTGAATAAATTATATTCCTTAAAACTGCGACAGCCTCCGCTATATCTTGATTCTCAATGGAACACAGACCAGAATATTGCCACAGCTCAGCAGGGACTGCAGGTGGCTTCCAACTTTGGCAAGAAAAGTTTCTTGAAATTGATTCCTGAAATGTGTACGTTTGCCAGACTCTGGGACTGAGAATCTTCTTATGTCTAGATGCTACAAGCTACTTGGAGTTTAGGATTGGAGCTGTAAGTGGGCAGCACACTCATATGAGGTTTAGGAGAGGCTCGGAGAGAATGCAGGCTGCCTTTACAGTAAACCACAAAGGGGCACGTTGAAGAAGCCATTGCTTGAGTGCATCCCAGGTTCCCTCCAATTTGGGATTGCAGGAGTAAACGGGGGGGGGGGAGGCAGCAACTACCGGAAACTAGGGCTGTTGTGTTGCAGTGGGGCAATGAAGGGGACGTGAGAGGCTTTTCTTGGGCACACCCCACACCCTCCAACATTTCTCTAATGAAAATAGGGACGTCCCATTCCATGACAATTCTACTAGTTATACCCCACACATCTTACTGGGTTTCCCCAGCCACTCTGGGCAGCTTCCAACATAGGTAAAAACATAATAAAACATTTTTAAAAACTTCCCTATATAGGAGTGCCTTCATGATTGCTTGGGGGTCGGGTAACTCCAAACCCTTCAAAAAAATTCCAGTGAGAATAGGGACATCCCACCATACCATCCAACAGTTCTCCAATGAAAATAGGGACACCCTAAGGAAAAGCGGGACATTCTAGGATCAAATCAGAAACCAGGACAGTTTCTCTAAATCAGGGGTGTCCCTGGAAAATAGGGACACCTGGGGGGGTCTGCACTCCCCGGTCAAGCAAAGAAAGTCAGCAAATAATGGAAGCTACTGATCCAACTTCCTTTCTTCTAATATCCACCCACAAATACCTACCTTCAGAAGGAGAAGGAAAGTCAGCGTGTCGGCTGGTGGGTCTGTGTGTTGCTCGACTGGGGCTGGTGTCTGCGTGCGCATGTATCTGTCTCCCAGAGACAGGATGTCACAGTTCAGAAAGGGGGGAAAGAAACCTAACCTCAGATGTGACAAGAGTCATTGATCACGAGGCGGCTGAGAAAAGGAGAGCAGGTGGGATTCTGAGGTCAACACTCATCACAAGCCGTTGTGTGTGGGTTAGGAGGTGGGTTGGTTGCTAAAGGAACATTGCAAGTTGGGGGAGAAGGACATCAACATTTACACCTCTGCTAATTTATTTATTCTTATTTGTTGCACTGCTTTTGTCTCATCCTCATTTTAAGCAGCTCTGGGTGTCTGCACCGCCTCGCCCTCCCCAACAGCAGCCCTGTGAAATAGGCTAGGCTGAGAGAGAACGTGAATGGCTCAAACTCACCTCATGCCCAAGTGGGGATTTTAAACTTTGGTCTCTCGAGACCTGTTCTGATAAACACTAGCCACAGAAAATGTGAGAGAGAACAAAATGCCTTGCAAAAATGACTGTGTCTGCTCACCTTGAGGCTCTTTCTAGTCACCACAGGCAAACAGCTATTTTCAAGGCTGAATTGAACATTTCTGGGTGTATTTCCCTGACCATAGGACAGAGGGGGGGAAGGAGAGAAGTGATGTAGCCCACAGTTAACAGTTTCTGCTTTGCATGCAAAAGTTCCCAGGTTCAGGTTTTTAATGTTTGATGTTATATTATGTATTTATATGTATTGGGAGCAGCCCAGAGGGGCTGAGGCAACCCAGCTAGATATGTGGGGAATAATAATAATAAATAATAATAATAGTTGTTGTTGTTGTTTTGCTCAAGAGGCATACTGAAGGGGGCAACCTAAATCTCAAGTGGGGCCACCCAAGCCTCTTGTTCTGGCCTCTCTATCTCTTTTTAGGCCACCACCCCTCTCTCCAGGCCGCCACCACCCCAGCCCTGTGTGGCTGTATACATAAACTAACCTATGACAGAAAGTGGGAGGGGTATGTTTGTTGCTCACTTTTATCCCAGGCCCCACCCAGTACTGGGACATGGCCCTCAGGAGGTTTCCCAGAAGGGAATGTGGCTCTTGGGATGCAAAAGTTTCCTACCCAATGGAGAGCATTATACTTGATCAGACTGCAGCAGAAAACACCAGATTTTTATATTATCCTTTTAGCTGGAGTTGCTGGGGATTAAGCTCAACAGGGAAGCTGCCTCTTACCGGTCCACTTTGCTTAGTATTGTCAACAGGGGAGCTCTTTGGGGATGCCCAAGGTTGAATCTTGGAGCTTCTGTCTGCAAGGACTGAGCTCTGCTGAGGCTAAAGACAACCTTGCCAGGTCATTCTGCAGGAGAGAGAAATGTCCTGGTGTTGTTGGACTACAACTCCCATCATCCTTCACCCTGGGCCACGCGGATGGGGACTGAAGGTATCCAATGGCAGCTGGAGGGCTGCACCCTGTCGCATCCTCCTAGGTGCAGAGCAGGGGCAGCCAGGGTCCCCCAATGTCCCACTGGCCCCAACGAGCATGGCCAATGATCTGGGGTGATGGGAGTTGTAGTCCATAGCATCTGGAGGGGGCTACATTGGCCACCTCTGGCCCAAAGAGTTGAGGGTTTGGAACGGAGGTCAGGGCCCTGGAACCTTTCTAACCTGCCTTTCTACAGGCAAAGGCTGCACACCTTTAATATCTGCTAAGACTAAGTGAAGGGGCGTGGGCGGCACTGTGTGTTAAACCACCAAGCCTAGGACTTGCCGATCAGAAGGTCGACGGTTCGAATCCCCGTGACAGGGTGAGCTCCCGTTGCTCGGTCCCTGCTCCTGCCCACCTAGCAGTTCGAAAGCCCATCAAAGTGCAAGTAGATAAATATGTACCGCTCAGGCGGGAAGGTAAATGGTGTTTCCGTGCACTGCTCTGGTTCACCAGAAGTGGCTTAGTCATACTGGCTACATGACCCGGAAGCTGTATGCCGGCTCCCTTGGCCAATAAAGCGAGATGAGCGCCGCAACCCCAGAGTCGGTCACGACTGGACCTAATGGTCAGGGGTCCCTTTACCTTTAAGACTAAGTGAACATTCAATAGATGGAGCTGCTCCTACCGCAGAGAAGTATTGCTGGGGGAAGCGGAGAGGTTTAAGGCACATATTTTGCATGGAGTTCTGTCCCACATTCAGTGGGGAGCTGCTGCCTGTTGAAGCAGAGACTGGTCAGACTGGCAGAGCATGTGTTTGGCATGCAGAAGGCTCCGGGTTCAATCCCTGGCAGCTCCAGGATGCGCTAGGAGAAACATCTTTGTCCAAAATCCCCAAAATCTGCTGCCAGTTAGTGTAGACAGTACTGAGATAGATGCACCAATGGTCTGCCTCAGCCTAAGGCAGGATCCTGTGGTCCGACTCAAAGACCCGGCAGCTTTGCCTGCTAAATTTCTGTCTGCTGTGCAACTGAAAAGGCACAGGGCCTCTAGTGAAAACGAAACACCCTAATCTCATCCTGGTCTGGGTTGGCCAAACATCACGAGTGAGAGGCCCCAACCACCGGCCCTGCCATGGGAAGACCATCACTTTTGACACCTCCCACCACAGAAAAGATGTTAGCAAGCCATTTCACGACTTGACTGCAGGAACCCTGGACCACCAGCCACGCACAGCTGTTCAAGGATGACACACACCAGGGAGGTGAAGCCCAGAAGACACACGGTCTTTGACTACAGGGGTCGGGCCTTAATATGTTTGAGGGGTTTTTGTGTGTGTGTTTTAATATTCTGTTGGAAGCTGCCCAGAGTGTCTGGGGGAACCCAGTCAGATGGGAGGCAGATAAATAATAAAATTATTATTCTTATTAATCGCCTGTGAGCAAGAGGCTGCATGACGTGTTCCACCAGCCAGAGCCACTAACTTCAGACAAGTTAACATGCCCCCGACATACATGAAAAAGTTGCCCCCCCCACGCTGCTCTAGCCAGGGCCTAGCACCCACCTCTCACACACTGCCTGCCCACTTCTTTCCCGCCAATGCATTGTGTGTGTACATTTTGTACAAGCTGTGTGTGTAATTGTTGCTGTCTCCAGCTTCCTTGCCTAAGGCCCCCCTGCCCTTAAGGCCCCCCTGCCCTCGCGTGCTCTCTTCCTCGCCGCTCTCCGTGCGATGTTTAAACCCCAACCAAACTGACAAATTCCCCTTCCCCCAGACAAGCGGCCCAGCAAACTGCTTTGTTCCATGAGCAGCTGAGCATTCTGAGCTGTCACAGCAGCCCAGCCAATCAGCAGCAGAGGCTTTGCAGTAACAAGGGCTACGTAATATGGATGGCCGAAGACTGCTGTGCTCCCTGGGAAGGTTTGTACAGCCGGCAGGAAAGGAGCAGGACATCTGAATTCCACCCTCAGCTCTGGAAGAGGAGCCAGATTCAGTAGGTCAGGCCAGGGGAGTAAAAAGACTTTGGGGTCCTGTTACCCCATGACCACAACTCGCAAGTCTTATAGGATTGAGCACTTTCTCCACCCACTTTTTTTTAAAAAAAAACCACAAGGCTTTTATTTGATCTGTTCAGACAGCATGATCCGGATTGAGTAGAGTTAATTGTCCTGGGAGTTGATAGGGTGGGGGGAGGTTCCTTGCATTCTCCCCCCACCCACTCCCCTAATTTAACTCCCCCCCAAAAAAAAAAACCCCACACAGTGTCAGTAAACCAATGGATTGCCACAGATGCGAACACAACCTGACAGCAGGATGGGTCTGCAGGGGGCAGAAGCACACGCACAGACACAAAAAATATGGACTCCTATTGGTGTGTGTGAGGGGGTGTCCGTGTTTTAAAAGCTCATCCACACACGCCAACCTGCCCAGGTACGTCGTTGATGTTCCATCAGGTAGGCAAATGTCTGATGCTGGGGGAAGCCACACCGACTTAAGAGGCAAGACTTACGAAGTGCCCAAAGCCAAGCCTGCTTCTACAAGGAGAAGAGCTGGAGGAGCAAGAGCTGTACTCCAAAGGAGTGCCAACCACACAGCCTTATGAGGAAGGAGGGAAAGAAGGGGAAGGGGAGGGAAGGAGGGAGGGATGAGGAAAGGAAGGAAGGAAGGAAGGAAGGAAGGAAGGAAGGAAGGAAGGAGGGAAGGGAAAGGAAGGGAAGGGAAGGGAGGACAGACTATGGGGTTCATAAAGGCATGCCACCATGGTATGGGGAGGCCATGATTCTGGCAAGCCAAGCTGCCCAGTCACACGTCAGGAAAGAAGAGACTGCACTTAGGAAGGTTCAGTGAGAGCCTCCGGAAGACAGTCTGAGGGAGAATCCTTGTCCGCCTCCATCCCGTTGTCATCGTGATGAGGGTGGATGTGGGCGGGGAGCAGCTGCTCGTAGGTCGTGATGGTGGCGGTCACCACGGTCTCGTCGGGGCTCCTGTTTTCGGTGGCCGCGTGCGTCTTGAGGTGCTTGCGCAGGTCGGAGGCGCCCAGGAAGGCCTTGGGGCACTGGGGGCAGGCGTGAGGGCGGACCCCAGAGTGGATGCGCTCGTGCTTGCGCAGCCCAGCCCTGTCCAAGAACCCCTTGCCGCACTCGGGGCAGGGGAACGGGCGCAGGGAAGGGTGGAGGAGCCGCTCGTGGCGCCGCAGCTCCTGAGCGGAGCCAAAGGCCTCGCCGCACTCCCCGCAAGCAGGCATCACCGTGGCGACCACGATGGCCGCCTGGTCTGTGGCGAGGAGGTCCTGGCTGGCAAGGGGGGCAGGCTTGTCGCCGGCCTCGTTGCCGTGGGTGCGCTCGTGCTTCCTGAGGCTGGACGAGACCACGAAGGCCTTCCCGCAGCGGCCGCACTTGAAGGGCCTCTCCCCGGAGTGGACGCGGTAGTGCTTGGTGAGGCTGGCGCGCTCGGCGAACCTCTTGCCGCACTCGCCGCACTGGTGGGGCCGCTGCCCCGAGTGCACCAGCAGGTGGCGCTTGAGGTCCCACGAGGCCACGAAGCTCTTGTCGCACTGGGGGCACTTGTGGGGCCTCTCGCCCGTGTGGATGCGCTGGTGCATGGCCAGGTCGGCCGGCTGGCGGAAGGCCTTGCCGCACTTGTCGCAAGCATAGGGCTTGAGGCCCTGGTGCGCCCGCTGGTGCCGCCGGAAGCTGGAGGGGTCGCTGAACATGCGCCCGCACTGCGGGCACAGGAAGGGCTTCTCCCCGGAGTGTGTGCGCTGGTGGCTCTGGAAGGAGGAGAGCTGCGTGAAGCCCTTGCTGCACAGGTTGCAGCGGTAGGGCTTGTGGGCCGCGTGGATGCGCTGGTGGCAGGCCAGCGACGACGAGCGCGAGAAGGCCTTGCCGCAGTCCTGGCACAGGAAGGGCCGCTCGCCCGTGTGCGAGCGCTCGTGGTTCTTCAGGTCCTTGAGCTCGGCGTAGGTCTTGTGGCACGCCTGGCACTGGTAGGGGCGCAGCCCGGCGTGGGTGCGGCGGTGCTTGCGGAAAACCGAGGGATCTGCAAAGCACTTGCCGCACTCGCCACACAAGTAGGGCTTCTCGCCCGTGTGGGAGCGCTGGTGGATCTTCAGCTTGGAGAGCGTGCCATAGCCCTTGTGGCACTGCTGGCAACGGAAGGGGAGGTCCCCCGTGTGGCGGGCCATGTGCACCCGCAGGCAGACCGGCTGCATGAAGGCCTTGCCGCACTCATGGCACACAAAGGGCTTCTCGCCGCTGTGGCTGCGCCCGTGGTTGCGCAGCTCGGGCGCCGTCTTGTAGGCCTTGGCACACAGCTGGCACTGGAAGGGGCGCTCCGTCTGGTGGCTGAGCTGGTGCTTGCGGAGCTGCCCGCGGTCGGGGAACTCCTTCCTGCAGCTGGGGCACGACAGCTTGCCGGCGTGGGACTTCAGGTGGCGCTGCACGCGGGGCGCATTAGGAAAGGTCTTGCTGCACGTCAGGCACTTGTAGCGCCGGCCGGATTGAATGTAGCCGGGCTCTTCCTCCTCATCGTCCTCCAGCTTCACCTCCACCTCTGGCTCCTCCTCCTCCACAGCCTCCGCCATTTTGGGAGAGGCCTCTGCCTGAAACAAAACAAGCAGAAGGAAGCTAAAAGTTGGGGGCAGCAATGCTTCCGAATATTTGTTTGTTGGTTTGATTTGTACACTGCCCTTCCTTCATTGATCTCAGGGTGGTTGGCAACATAAGAATACAAGATAAAAACACAAGAAACATTGTAAAAACCAAGAGCAAAAAACCCCACAAGTCAATAAACCACCCTGCGCCAAGCCCATCTAAAAGAGTAAAGGATGTCAATGTGCCAAAGGCCTGCTTGAAGAGGAATGTTTTCACCTGGCACCTAAATGAAGGTGCCAGGCGAGCCTCCCTGGGGAGAGCATTCCACAGACGGGGAGCCACTGCAGAAAAGGCCCATTCTTGTATTGCCACTCTACAGATCTCTCGAGGAGGAGGCACATGAAGAAGGGCCTGAGACAATGACCACAGGAACCAGGTTGGTTCATATGGAGAGAGGCGGTCTCATCTCCTGAAGTATGACCACTGAATTCTGCACCAGCTGAAGTTTCCAAGCCGTCTTCAGAGCCTTCAGAGGATGTATACAGTATGTACGTCTTCAGAATATGTATAACACATTGCAGAACCTCAAGGTTACCAGAGCATAGGCAAGAGTAGTTGGGTTGTCCCTGTCTGGGTAGAATCATAGAGTTGGAAGAGACCACAAGGGCCATCGAGTCCAACCCCCTGCCAAGCAGGAAACACCACCAGAGCACTCCTGACATATGGTTGTCAAGCCTCTGCTTAAAGACCTCCAAAGAAGGAGACTCCACCACACTCCTTGGGTAGGGGCACAGCTGGGCCACCAGCCTAAGCTGATGGAAGGCACTCCAGGCCATTGAGGCCGCCTGAGCCTCAAATGACAGCGAAGGATCCAGGATTACCCCCAAGCTGAATACCAGTTGCTGGAAAGCACAGGAGGGGGGAGTGTTCTTGTGCTCACATTCTGGTCCCAGGTTTCCCCCAGGTTTCTGGTTGGCTGGATTAGACGGGCCATCGGCCTGATCCTGCAGGACTCTTCTTCAACACTGTGCTCCCACAACCATGAAGAAGAGCCCAGCTGAATCATGCCTCCCTAGTCCAGTCCTTCCTAGTTCTCACGGTGGCCAACCAGATGCCTGCAAAGGGGACTTGAGAGCAACAGGAACTCTCCCCACTTGCAATTCCCAAGAAGCAACCGACCGCTGCCCGCATCAAGGGTTCTGCCCATCTCTTCATGAGGTCTAGTGGCCTGTTGGAGCTAGCTCCTTCACTAACACCGCAGCATCACCCACAGGCCCTAAGTGATGGGGAGGTGGGCCTAGAGCAGGCATAGCCAACCTTCGGCCCTCCTGATGTTTTGGACTACAATTCCCATCACCCCTGACCACTGGTCCTGCTAGCTAGGGATCATGGGAGTTGTAGGCCAAAACATCTGGAGGGCTAAAGGTTGCCTATGCCTGGCCTAGAGTCATCCTTCCCTCTTCTAGTCACAAGGCAGCAACTGCTTGAGAGATAGATGCGGGAGAAGCAGAGCCACAAGTTCTGGGTTGTAGAGAAGAAATATAGTGCAAGCAAACTGAGTCAGGGCTCATCAGCACTCAGCCCTTAAATAATCATTGGTACGGCTGGGGAGTTGATTGCCCAACCTCATGGGGT
The DNA here is from genome assembly GCF_965113315.1 of Podarcis vaucheri. Lineage (NCBI taxonomy): Eukaryota > Metazoa > Chordata > Lepidosauria > Squamata > Lacertidae > Podarcis > Podarcis vaucheri. The sequence continues at coordinate 15,960,183 of NC_138751.1, forward strand.
GAGATTTGCCATAGAAGAGGGACTGCATGGAGGCAGGGGGAAATCCCGAGTGCTGCTGTAAATGAATTAAAGATTTGTGGTCTAAGGCTGGAATGGTAAAACTCATCAACCAAACAAAAATAAATTGAATGCATCCAGTAAAAACCAGACAATAATAAGCATGTAGGTGGAAGATATTTATTCCATGGAGCTAAATGGCACAGCATTTTTTTTTTTTGGGGGGGGGAATAACATATATTCTGTTTAATATTTATGCAAGTTGTTTGTGTTGTGAGTGGGACCTATAGCTGCTGGTGTCACTGGGGCCTGGGCTCCGAGAAGCCACGGTTATCTATGAACCTAGGAAGGGAAAGGGTTTTGGAATGCAGAAATTCCCTTAGCGCAAGAGAGACTCTGCTCTGCAGGCAGTTTGCAAGGCGCATGCAACTAAACACAACCACCACCACCAAAATTCTCCCTGCCTTATGCAGAATAGTTGCAAAATGGCTATCTGGGGTACAGGGACCCATATTAGTCCCCCAGGAGGGAAGGAAAAGGACAGCTGGTAGGAACAGAGTTCAAAATCCAGACAGGAGAGTATGTTTGGGGTGGGGAAGGGGTGGAAATGATACGTTTCTCTGCTCAACAAAGACAGATCGTGGAGGAATTTTGCTTGCCTCCCCCAGAGCCGGGATGGTGCTCTTTGCAAAATGGCTGGATTAAGATCTGGGGATGGGGGCAGGGAGAGGAGAAAGGGAGGAGAAAACAGCTAAAATGCATCTTAATGGAAGATGGAAGAACAATTCCAGAGGAAAATAAAAAAATAATCATAAGCACCATCCACAATTCTCTTTCCGGTGGAGTTCCTGGGATTTGCAAAGGCAATCAGAGATGTATACACAGGAAGAATTCTATTCCCTTTGTATGGGCTGAAGTCCTGGGATGTAAAATGGCTGTCTCTAAGACCCCAGCGAGGGAAAGGCAACAAAGGTTTGCAAACCATGGAGAGGAGTTTGCAGAGGAGAGAGACTGGCTGGACAATAGAATCTGCAAGAGAAAGTCTTTCCCCTCTCCCCAGGGCATAATCTGAGCTAAGGAACCCACTTCAAAGGTTGGTACAAAGAGTGCCTCTGAGCACATCTGGAATGCACATTTCACACTACAGGACCACAGCCAGCCTTCGTACATCTGGGAGCAGAAGTGAAGCTTTCCTAGGCAGAAGGTACAGGCTTCTCATCCGAAGAGTCAAGGCACTTGTCCTTTCGTACAAAAAATAGCTGCCGCTCAATGCCTAAACCCTCAAAATAAAGGTTTGACGTGGAAGCAAAAGAAATGCATTATGTAAATTGACCTGAATCTAGGGAAGAAAGCTAGATGCTTCCTAGATTACAGATTTGAGGGAGGCTGGAGAGACAAACACTTCGAAGTTGCAGTGATCTATTTGGAACCCAATTTGAAGCAGAGACGATCTGATTCAGCATAAATCCAGAATGTCTCTATTTACCAATATAATTCCTATTTCTGAGTCCCTATTCCCTGGTTAAAAACTGTTTGCGGGAAGGGAAGGGGGAGAAGAGGAGAGTGGGGTCTCTAGAAGACAAAGCTTCAAATTGGGTAGGTGGGGGGGGCTATGGCTATATTTGCATGTACACAACTTTGCTTACATCCCCATCACCACCTACAGAGGTCGTCATTACAGTGGAATGTACTTGGGGATTGCCGCTATTCCATATACCAATGTAAGCACTGTGAGATTAGACGATATTTTGAAACACCCACAAGGGTTTGTCCCTCCTTTTAACGTGAACTACTCTCTTATGCTCATATGGAAATCGTCGGGCAAAAGACTCTCTCCGTGTTCATCTGTAAAATGCGGGATGGAGGGGTTAAGAAAACAAAACCTTCGGAGAGCTAGAGCTGCCCATCCATCTACTTTTTTTTTATAGCAAAATGCTCTCGCAGATGGACAGATCTGTTGCAGAAACTGCTCTCCTTAAAGACAGCCTTTGCAAAGGAATTCCCACCTCCCTGGCGTAATATAGATTCCAGCAACAAAAGGGGACGTCTGGGCGTTTGCGCGTCTGCCGGGAGAGCAATTGCTAGCAGATGTTTGCCGCTGGATGCTCGGGGGGCCAGGAGAGCAACCCAGAGACGCACAAAAGGTTTGCTCCGGCCGAAGAGCCTCCCTTGCAAAATGGCTGTCTCTAGGACCGAGGGACCAACAAACAAAAAGAGGAGGAGGAGGAGGGAGGAGGAGAAGCCCGCATCCTCCTTGCTTCCCCGCTCCCCACACAAAGCAAAAGGCTCTCAGCCCCCCCACCACCACCCCACCACCCCACCCGCCTCTCAGGCTCCGCGATGCCCGGGCAGGTCCCGGCAGCGCCTGGCACCCGAGCCAGAAACGCATCTCCGGAGACTCCCCGGCAAAATGGCTGTCTTTAGGACCAGGGGAGGTGGCCGCCTGGGCGCAAGGAGGGGGAGCAGGGTCCAACGCCAGGCGATGCAGCAGGACCGATCTGCTTCTTATTCATTTGTTTATAATCGTTTTTTAAAAATGCATTATTAAATAGAAAGAAGACATTAAGTCAAGGCCAAGGAAGGCTGTCCCGGCCTGCATTCTTGCTCTCTCCTTACCTGCTCCCTCCTTTGTCTATTCGCTTTCTCCTCCGTCTGCGGCTCCATCGGGAGGAGGAGGAGAAAAAGGAGGAGCGCTAGGACCCCGGAGGAAACGGAGGCAGAAAGGGGAGGACCGCGGGGGGGGGCAGGAATTGCTACTGAGCCCAAGTCCCGTTGACTACGCCGGGCAGGGATTCGGCTCCCATCTCTGCTTCAGCCTAGATCAAATAATTGCATTTTATATCCAGGGCGGAGGCCTTTTAAGCAGCTTCGTTGGATTGCAAGGGACGGGGCGGGGTGGGAGAGCGGACAGGAAGTGTGGCATGGCCAAGGATGCAGTGGGGAAGGGATTCGGAGTTGCACAGCGTCGGAAGTGTGGCATCGGAAAGCGGGGCGAAGTTTCGTGACGGACGGGAAGTGTGGCGGGGAAGGGTTTGGCCGTTACACCGAGCGTAGTGTGGCGTTTCCCGGTAACTTTTGACCCCGCTCCTTTTATAAAAAGAAAATCCCTGGTTCCAAATTTGGGGTCGTTCTGCTTTTCAGTTGCGTTGGCCGGAGACGCATCCTGGAATGGCAAGGGGTGTAATGGGGATGAGATTTGCTGCGGTTGTAATGCGGTCTTCTCTATGGCTTCGGAAGCACGGAACTAAATATACGTTCCGAGTGGAACTGTTGTTGTTGGGACCTGTATCTCTGTAACACACCATTAGGCGACCACAGGGAAACCTGAAAGGCACGAGCGGGAAACTTTCTGTAAAATCGAAGCCCCCCTTTGTGTCCGCGTTCTCTTCTCCAGCAGCAACGGCGACGCTCTTCTATCGGAATCTCTATGACGAACGAAACCGCTCTATACTTTGCACTGCAAGAGCGGAAACCGCCATTGAAACTTGGACAGGAAGTTCCGGTTAGGTCTCATAGAGATGCCAAAAGTGCAGAGCCGTACGCTGTATCCGTTCTAATGTAACGACGAGCTAATTTCCAGCGCAGACTTTGAAAATAGTTTTCACTCGGAGATGCCGAGATCTACAGCGACGCCACTCAGCGCCTACAGAAGACCAATAGCTTGCCGTAGCTCCTTTTTTTTTTTTTTTTTTGCTTACCTGATTATCACTCCATCATTTTTTTCCCTGCGCGCGTGCCAAGTTCTGAAGGGGGAAGACTTTGGGCATTACACCTCTCCTCTCTTCACCGCAGGCGGCAGAAACTCGCCGGAAGTGGAGCCCCATCTTGATTGGCGGGGGGAGAGCTTTGGCGGGTGCACATTTCCTGTTTCCTAGCAACAAAAGGAAGTATTTGTTGTTGCCCCAGTCTCTGTGACTTCTTCAAATCCAAATCCTCGGCTCTCAAGGAAGGTGGCTTTCTGGAGTGCCGGCCCCTTCGAGTGAGGCGCCTCGGGGAGAAGTAGGGGGCGCCTAAAGGGCCAGCTTTTGCTCTTGGGGACTCCAGAGGGGCTGGGCAGCAGCAGGAGTTCCCCTCCCACGTTCCGCTTCTCCTCGCTTGCCTCGAGCAAACTCGCCCATCGCCCCTTGGGAGGACGAGGAAGAGAACTTGTGTGCGTCTGTCTTCCAGGAAACTGAGGCAACTACGTGGGGCGTCTCTTCTACCTCATGGCTGGATCCTGAGTGGGCTCTGGAGTTCTTCTGCTTGCCCCCTACAGCTGGAAGAAGAAGAGCTGGCACCCCGGATGCTCAGCCTGCACCCAGAATCCCGGGGGTTTGCTGTCTTCTCCCTTTCCTGAAGTATAATTGCTGACCACTGCCTCTCCCCACGACCTCGCAGGTCCAGCCTCCCTGGGAGCTTTCATCCGTCATGCCTTAGAGGTCCTGGAGTACAGACAGATGCTAGCTGCTCTCCGCTGACTCCTGGGTGGTCTAGGTGTCAAATCTCCCCACAAAATGCTGCCTCTCTGCTGGAGCGTGTGGTTTGAACTCTTATGAAACAATGTTTTGATATCTCCACCTGGGGACCTGCAGTACTTGAAACTACCTAATGTGAAGAGCCTGAGATTTCCATCTGTACTTTTAAGTTTGGTATTCAGACCCATTGTGAATCTGGAATATCTACTTGAACATAACATTTTGAGGTCTGAATACTAGTCCCTGTACGCTCAAGGTACTTGTTCCGTTAATCTGTCCTGAACTGAAAATCAGACTCTCCTGCATCCTGAAGATCTGTACATTTCCCTTTCCTTATGGAAAATCCAAGCAATATATTTAGTGGCTTAAACCATGTGAAACTACCTGTCCCAATTTAGAAAAGTTACTTCCCACTCTTGTATTATTTTTATTTTAAGCACAGTTCAGCATGCCAGTCTCCTGGACTTTATACCCTGCCTTCTGTTTACTTCTCATGTTAGAGAAGTGCGGTGCTCAGCTGGGATGCTCAGTGTGATCTGAGAGGTAAGAAAGCAACCTTCTTTGTAAATGTGTCTGGAGTCCTACACTTTAACCTTTGTGTGACCTATCCTTGTTTTTGCAAAAACAGCTTATCTGTTTGTGCAGTCTGCAGAAAGGTATGTTTAAAAGGCAGTTTTTGGCTGGACGTGCTTTACTGCACCCCTGGGTAAAATCTCCCATCTTCACCATTCTGCTTTCATAGGTATGGAAAACACCTAGCACATTGCTCAGCCTCACTACTTTCCTAAGAGAGATGGGGATAGAGTCCTGGATTCCTAGGGCCTGTTTGTTTGGATCCATTATAGTTCTGTTATGTGAAGACAGGAAGGCCAGATCCTAACCTCCTCTGCCCCACATGAGCCCCTAACAGGTCACTCATTAGGTGACAAATTCAAAGGAAATAGTTGGAGTAGCCTGGCTTGTAAGCTGTGCAAAGGAAGATTTGCTGTCCGGCTTCAATCAAGACATGGCTGCAAAGGGAAAATGTTCCTTTGATTTCTTGGCTTGAATTTCCCTTGCCTGACATCATGTCAGACCTTGGAATGTGGTTTGCCCAAAGCAATCTGGAAGGCCAGCCTCTGTGGCCAGGAGCCTAATTAGGAGATTTCTCCCTATTGTGGAATTCCAAGGTAGTCTGTCTCTGTACCTGAAGGCTCCACATAGCTGTTTTACAGCTAAAAGCTATTGCTACCCTTTTCTCTGTGAATACATCCAGGCTTCCTCTTCTTTCTTCTTCCAAAAATGTCTAGGTAAGTTTCTCTCTCTACATAGAATCATAGAAGTAGAGTTGGAAGGGAAGTCCCAACTCGCTGCAATGCAGGAATATGCAGCTTGGCCCATATGGGGATCAAACCCACAACCTTGGCATTATCAGCACCACAATTTAAGCAACTGAGCTGACTGCGGCAGTGGGTTTCATCAGGTGGCAATGGCTGCCTTTGGATAGCATGGTAGAAATCCTCTCGGTCAACTCCTGCCTGCAACTGTCCCTACCCTTTATTAACTGGATGGGAGGCGAGCTAAAGAATTTCCATCATGTGAAACAAATGCTCCTTTCAGCCATCTCCCTGTCACAATAACCAATGGTTGTACACCTCTACCCGCCCCAGTTTGGTTGTGAGGATGAGATCGAGACATGAAATGATCGAGTGAGTGAGTACACCTATGCCTTGCCTTTCCATAAAAGATGCCCATAGCACCTTTCACTTCTGTTTTTCAGAAAACTATAGTTTAGTGTTTTGTCTGAATTCTAAACTGTGGTTACCCATGGCCTGAAGCTGTTCCCCCCCCAAACAAATCATAGTTAAATTAACCCACATTTTTTTTGGGGGGGGGGCTTTGACAGTGCAACAAGCTTTGATTAATGAAAATTAAAAGTGAGAGTTTGCAAACTCCTCCTTGTGACCGTGTTAGACAAATGAGGGGCAAGGGAGTGCAAGAGACCTATGTTCTGTCACAGTAAACCATGCTTTACAATGACATCCAAGTGCAGACAACATGTAAAGAATAGGAGTTTCAGAAACTAGAGTTTCAGGAATCGTGAACTGGAACACTTTTCTCAAGCAACTGGTAATCAATGGTGTACTGCCTTCAAATATAAAGGCTTCATTCATTTTAATAATAAATAAAAGTCCAAAGCTTTGCTTTCAGGATGCTGAATTCTGCTCTTTGTATAACTTTCCGTAACTGGAATGTGAAGTTACAGTAGCCTGATAAAGAAGGCCACAAAATTTGCCATTTTAAAAAATTAGCCTGCATTTCTGTATACTATATACTGTGGTATCTTGGTTCTCAAATGGCTTAGTTGCCAAACAAATGGGCTCTTGGACGCCGCAAACCCGGAAGTGAGTGTTCCGGTTTGCAAACATTTTTCGGAAGCCGAACGTCTGATGCGGCTTCCGCTTGAGTGCAGGAAGCTCCTGCAGCCAATTGGAAACTGTGCCTTGGTTTTAGAACAGTTTCGGGAGTCAAACAGACTCATGGAACAGATTAGGTTCGAGAACCAAAGTACTACTGTATTATAAACTGCCCTGTGATCCTCAGATGAAGAGCGGTATAGAAATTTAATTAACTAACTAAATTTCCACACTGGCCACAGAAGACCCCCTTCTTTATGACTATCATGGAAAGTAGCCTGTTACCAGGTTTGGTTAAAAAAAGAGAGAAGCCTTTTAAGTAAACAGGCTAATAAAGGAGGAAGGGGGTGGTCGGTTCCCCATCCCCACCCTTTGCCACCCTGTGATGTTTCTGTGCTGCTTATGGAGGCAAAGACTTTCTGTCCCCTATGGTGTCCTCTGTTTCCTCTAGCAGCGTCCTTCCTCCCCTGTAAGAAAATAAATGTTAAATGAAAGGTATATTTGCAGACCTAGACCCATATGAAGAGCCTTGCTGGACCACCTATTCCAACATCTATTCTTCTTCTTGCTGTTATTACCTGCTCTTCACCAGCAGGTCCCATTGGCAGGTTACAACAATTTAAAATTCAGTTATTAATAACAGCTAAAACAAATTCCAGCCACAGGAATAGGGTAGGTCCTGAAAAACACGCATCTCGGGTGTCAAAGGCCAGGGCAAAGAGGTGTGTCTTTAGCTTTTGCCTGCAGCTATATAGCACAAGGGCATCTCTGTCGGGGAGGGAGTTCCACATCTAGTCCTGCATCCTGTTCCCTCACAGTGGCCGACCAGATGGCTAAGGGAATTTGTATATTCATAGCACCAGAAGGCGAAGTTCTTCGGAAATTTTGGGCCACACCAATGCTGGGTTTGAGGGGACCCTGAGAAAAGTACCCATTAGTGGGCTGCCCTGGAAGCCATTTAAGTTTCCCAGTGGTCGCTAGGAGTGCTGTTATGGGTGGACATACTGGGAGCTCAAAGTGGGGGCTCGAAGATTAATATTAATTTTTTTAATGGGAGACCCAGAGCAGTCTTATCAGTTGCCTGAGGACATTGGGTGCTGATATCAGCCCTGGCCAAAGTGAGTCTTACACTGAGGCATGAATCACTTGTGTTTCTTAAGCTGTCTCATTGAGTCTGACCATTGGCCTGCCTGCCTAGGCACATAGTCTACCCCAGTGGTGTCTGCTCTGATTGGCAGCTACTCTCTGGGATCTTGGGATATCTTTCCTTAAACAAACAAACAAAATCCACAAAACTGGAGCCACTGGGGAAATCTTCTGCTTTGAAAGAGTAGTTCTGCAGGTACCACAGAGCTATGGCCCCTCACCATCTGTGTAGACCAGGCATGGGCAGCTTGAACCCACTCAGATGTTTTGAAGTCCATCTCCCCTCAACCCCATCCAATGGGCAGGGAGAATGGGAGTTGTCCAATGACATCTAGAGGACCACAGGCTCCCAGTCCCTGGTGTAGACTATTCCAACCTCCCCCAACCTGGTGCCCCTCCAGATTTTTGGGGGATGACAGCTGCCATCAGCACCAGAGAGCAAATCGGAGGGCCAAGACATGTTTCCCAGGCAAATCCCAGAAGCATGTACTATAAGGCATCGACTTGTGCTACTAACTCCCGGGGCAAGGGGATGGGAGGAATCATCTAGGCCAGAGGTTTTCAACCTTTTTGAGTCCATGGCTCCATTGACGAACTACATCCTTTCTGCAGCGCCCCTGTTGGGCTCAGGAGCCCAGTTATATCACCCCTTGCCTGTAAAGCTGAGAGCCTCTCACCCTTTTTCGAAGACCTTCCCTTGTGGATTGTTCCCTCAGCCTCCTCTCCTCCCCTCTCCTTGGGAGTCCTCTGGGCAGCTGCAGCTGCTGCCCCTGGTCTCTGAGCTGCCTCCCCTGCCCGTCAACCGCCCACTTGTCCGCCCATTCCCAACAGCAAGAGCTGGTGGACTGGCTGGCTGGGCTTTCTCACCCGTTTGCTTGCTTACTCTGAGGCTACCCTCAGCTCCCAGCAACCAGCACCCCCTGGCCAGCACCAGAGGCACCATTCACCTGGGGAGCTTGTAGCCAGGGCTGCCGCAAAATACAGCTTTGCAAGCCTTTCAGAGGCTAGAGATACGAGAGGGCATCAGAGGAGGGTAGGACAGAGGCCAGTGTTGCTTGTGGCACCCCTGACCAACCTTCAAGGCACCCCAGGGTGCCACGGCACACAGGTTAAAAACCACCGATCTAGTTTGATGTAGGCATATACGATTTGCAGGATATGTTCTATTTCCCCACTTTTCCGGTTGCAACGAACCTCAACCAGGTTTTCTCATTCTGTCCTTGCCTTGTATCCGTAGGTTTTGGCTTCTGAGCGCTTGGGGGAGAAAAACGGGACCTCGAGACCACGCTATGGGACCGTGCTGTGCCCCAGAGCACCCAGGGCTTCCGCTTTAAAGAAGTGGGCAGGGCACCGCCTTCTTATGTGAGCAATGGCTGAGGGGGACGCCGCCCTGACCTGCGAGCCGCCCGCCAGCGGGCAGGAGGAGCGTCCATACAAGTGCAAGCAGTGCCCGCGGAGCTACCGCCACGCCGGCAGCCTGGTGAACCACCGCCGCACCCACGAGGTGGGCCTCTTCTGCTGCCTGCTGTGCCACAAGGACTTCTCCAACCCCATGGCTCTCAAGAGCCACCTGCGCACCCACACTGAGGAGAAGTGCTACAAGTGCCGGGACTGTGGGCGCAGCTTCCGGGCCTTCGCCCAGCTTACCGGCCACCACTGCCTGGCTCGTGCCGCCCGGGACCAGGAGGGGGAAGAGGGCTGCAACGGCGGGAGCTATGCCTTCCAGAGGGGCCAGGACACATCTTCGTCGGACGCCGATACTTTTTCCGGGATGGAAGGCAGCAGCGGGAGCTTGCTGAGCAACCTAGAGAAGTACATCGCCGAGTCGGTGGTGCCGGCCGACTTTTCTCAGCTGGAGTTCCCTGTCCGGGGGGAACAGGAGGCAGAGGAGCCACTCCCAATGGAGGAGGAGGAGGAGGAAGAGGCAGGGCTCCAGGCCGCTGCTGCAGACGAGCGCCGCTTCAAGTGCAACCAGTGCGACAAAGCCTACAAGCACGCTGGCAGCCTGACCAACCACAAGCAGAGCCACGCGCTGGGCGTGTACCAGTGCGGCATGTGCCACAAGGAGTTCTCCAACCTCATGGCTCTCAAGAGCCACACTCGCCTCCACTCGGAGTACCGCCCCTACAAGTGCCGCTTCTGCCACAAGGCCTTCCGGCTCCCCTCCGAACTGCTGAGCCACCAGAAAGCCCACGACGAGGACCTGAGCCAGGCGGCGGGCCTGCCGGCCTGGGAAGGCTCAGAGCAGGGCGTGTGGGAGGAGGACTCCATAGAGACCTCAGCAAAGCTGGACATCTACCAGCCTCCGCCGGCAGGAACAACCTTTGGAGACAGTGTCCCCTGCAGCCTGAAAGACGCTTCCAAAGCAGGGGGCGGCGAGCGCTGCAACCCGGACGGGGAGCTTTGCGTCCGCTGTGGTGGGGCTTTTGCCAACGATGAGGAGCTGAAGGGGCACAGCTGCCTCTATCCGGAGGAAGCTGACGAAGAAGAGGAGGAGGAGGAAGGCAGCAGTCCATTGCTACCGGCACCCGGCTCCAATGGAGCCTGGGAAGCGAGCTTGAAAGGGGAGGACGGCTATGCCGCGTTTGAGGAGCGGCCCTTCCGCTGCGGGGATTGTGGCAGGACTTACCGGCACGCGGGAAGCCTCATCAACCACAAGAAGAGCCACCAAACCGGGGTGTACAGCTGCAGCGTCTGCTCGAAGCAGCTGTACAACTTGGCCGCCTTGAAAAACCACTTGCGGGTCCACCTCAAGTCCAAGCTTGGTTCGTCGGCTCCGGAAGAGGCCTCGCAGCACGCAGCTGGCCTCTCAGGCCCACCAAGACTGGAAAACAGCCCTGGGGACTCCAGGGACTGCCATCCACAGCCGCCAGAAGCCTGGAGAGGAGCCTCCTGTCCAAAGGAAGAGGAGGAAAGAGGCGCCGGAGATGAAGAGCGGCCATACCGGTGCACAGACTGCGGGAGGAGTTACCGGCACCGCGGCAGCCTTGTGAACCACCGCCACACCCACCAGACCGGGATCTTCCAGTGCTCCATCTGCCCCAAGCAGTACTCCAACCTCATGGCGCTCCGGAACCATGTCCGCGTGCATCTGCGGGCAGCCCGCCTGCGCGGCCGGGAACAAGGGGGTGGCTTGACATGCAGCAGCTGTGGGGAGAGCTTCGAGGAGGAGGCTGAGTTCCAGCTCCATCAGCTGCGCCACCTGCCGTGTACGGAAGACATAGAGGTGGCGGCGATCCCCAGACTGGGGATCTTTCTCCCGCAGGAAGCTGATCTCCTCCAGGCTATCAGGCAGGATGTGGAAGCTCTGGAGAACGGGACGGCTGTTGTCGAGGACGTCCTGCCTTCCTCTGAGATGGCGCATGCCTGCCCCCAATGTGGGATTACCTTTGCCAGCGTGGACGGACTGCAGAACCACACCCTCCAGCACAGGAGCGAAGGGGAGTGGTCCGAAGGGACGGCCGAGAGGCCCGAGTCGCCCATCCAGCGGCTCTACGGGTGCGATCAGTGCGGCAAGTCGTACCGGCACTCAGGGAGCCTCATCAACCACAAGCAGACTCACCAGACAGGCGACTTCAGCTGCTCGCTTTGCGGGAAGCACTTCCAGAATGTCGCCTCCCTGAAGAGCCACTTGCGTGGGCATCAGAGGCCTCGGAGGGGACCATCGGGGGTTACCATGGCTACGAACGAGGAGGAGGATGCCGAAGATGCAGCCACTGTGCCTGGGGCATTGTTCTCAGGCGACGAGTTCCAGGACACCTACAGCATTCTAGAAGAAGGCGCTGCTGTGAACGGCTGGCCGTCCCAATCGGAAGCCACCTCGCCATTGCCTGGTGACGTTGAGGTGCTCCCCTACCTCTGCGAGCAGTGTGGGCTCGGCTTCAACCAGGTGAGCAGCTTGATGAGTCATAAGGAAACCCACCAGCTTGGCATCTACCAGTGCTCCCTCTGCCCCAAGGAGTATCCCAGTCTTCTGGCTTTGAAAAACCACTTCCACGGTCACACCAAAGCCACAGCGTCTGGCTGGGGCAGCCCGGGTGGGGATGGCAGCACTGAAGAGCAGCCCTTTCTCTGCAGCCTCTGTGGCATGATCTTCCCCAGCGAGGAGGACCTCGAGTGCCATCACAGCCTCCTGCACGAAGAGGACGAACACCAGGGGGAGGAGCAGGAGGCGGTACTCGAAAGGGAGGCGGGCGAACGGCTGGACAAGGCAGGCGACCAGGAAGAGGAGCAGCTCCTCTCTCACATCTGTGGCTATTGCGGCCAGACGTTTGACGATATGGCCAGCTTGGAAGAACACAGCGAGGGGCACCAGGAGGAGAAGGCCGCCGCCTTGGCTGACACTTCGATCCAGCTCCGACGAGCCCCGCGCCTGGAGGAGGAACAGGAGCCTCCGCCCCCAACAGAAGCACCGGCTACTGCCGTCGAACCCCTGGACAGCCGGCCTTACGCCTGCGGTCAGTGCGGCAAAACTTACCGGCACGGCGGCAGCTTGGTCAATCACAAGAAGATCCACCAGATTGGAGATTACCAGTGTGGCTTCTGCTGCCGGCAGTACCCCAATCTGTCTGCCTACCGGAACCACCTCCGGAACCACCCAAGATGTAAGCTGAACGGCAGCGTGCCGGAACTCCGGCAACCAGACCCTGCTGGAGCAGGGGGCCCGCCTGTTGGTTGCGAGGCACCGAAGGAGGAGTCCCTTGACGGGAGAGCTGCGGTGCAGCAAAAGGGGGAAGATCTGCCAAACACTTCCTCCTCCCCTCTCCCATCTCCCATTGTGGAGGAAAAATCAGGACAGGAAGCGTTGGCTGCTGGCCAGTCTGAGGAGAGAGATGTCTGTGGGGAGGCCTGTGAGGGACTAGCTGGCCTGGAGGCCCACCGGGCTCTTCATTTTGACCAAGAGATTGGAAAAGTGGAGGGAGAAGAAAACGGCGGTCCGTCTGCTGAAGAGGAGGGCTCCCCTTTGGAGCGCCCCTTCCAGTGTGACGTTTGCGAGCGGAGCTACAAGCACGCAGGCAGCCTGATCAACCACAAACAGACACACAAGACCGGTCTGTTCCATTGCGGCGTCTGCCAGAAGCAGTTCTTCAACCTCATGGCCCTCAAGAACCACAACCGCACCCACTTCGAAACCAAACGCTACCGCTGCCCCGAGTGCCCTAAGGCCTTCCGGCTCCAGAAGCAGCTAGCCAGCCACCAGCGCGTCCACCGCGATCGGAAGCGGGACCTCTCCTCCTCCCACTCTCCCCGGAGGTCCTCTCACGCCAAGCGGACGAGCAAGGGGGCCAACCCAGCCCACTCTCTCAGCAGCGCTGCCAAGCACCGCCCGGACCCTGAAGAGCGCCCCTACCGGTGTGAGGAGTGTGGGCGCACGTACCGCCACGCGGGGAGCCTGCTCAACCACCAGAAGAGCCACAAGACGGGGCACTTTGCTTGCTCGCTGTGCAGCAAGGCCTACCCCAACCTCATGTCCCTCAAGAACCACCAGCGCATCCACTACGAAGTGAAACGCCACCGGTGCCCGGATTGCGGCAAGGCCTTCAAGTGGCAGCGGCAGCTTCTGCGGCATCAGCGCAGGCCTCACCCGTGTGGCCAGAGCGCTCCAGGGCAAGAGCGAGAGGGGAGCCTGGCTGCTCCCCAAAGGGAGCAGGGGGGCAGCGGCCCAGGGGAGACCCCTCCGGGCTCTTTCCAGTGCCAGACGTGCCCCAGGCACTTCCCCAACCGCACCGCTCTGAGGAACCACAGCCGCGTCCACGCAAAGAAACGCTTCCAGTGTTCCGAGTGCGGCAAGCCTTACCGAGCGTCTCGGAGCCTCAAGCGCCACCTGAGGAGACACCAGTCCGAGGCGGTGGCGGATGTCGCTGAAGAGAAAGCGGCCGATCCCTCGTCTTCCTCCTCCTGTTGTGCAGAAGCAGCAGCCGGCCAGCCGCCGGACGAGCGGCCCTACAAGTGCAACAGTTGCGAGCGGACGTACCGCCACGCCGGCAGCCTCCTCAACCACAAGAAGGCGCACGCCACCGGCCTCTACCGCTGCCCCAGCTGCCAGAAGGAGTTCCACAACCTCCTGGCCCTCAAGAATCACCTCCACGTCCACACGGACAAGAGGCGCCACCGCTGCCCCCGCTGCGGCAAAGCCTTCCGGACCGCCCGCCGCTTAGCCGCCCACGCCAAGGCTCACAGCGGCCTCAAGGAGGAAGGGCCTTTCTCCTGCACCGTCTGCTCCAAGGGGTTCTCCCATCAGCTCAGCTTCCGGCAACACCTGCTGTCGCATGCCAAGGATGGCGGGTACCCTGCTGCTAGGGGCAGTGCTCCGGGGGACGTGAGCTGAGGGCTGGCAGCCCGTGTGGGGACCACGTGTGCCAAGGATGGTAGGGCAGGGACCGCCAGCTGCAGGGAAATTTGAAAGGCTGGGTGGGGAGCCATACCCCTGGGATCAGTTTTCCATGCATTGGGGAGGGGGGAAGGAAGAGGGTCAGGTATACCCAGTGGGTGAAAATATGGAGGAAATTGGGTGCACGACCCCCCATTCTCTGCAGAACACCAGGATCCAAAGACACTGAGGGGTGGGGCAAAATTTCAATGGAATGTTGTATTGAGCACTCCAACGACGCCTCTTTTGTGTCACTTGGAAATGCTCCCCTCCAGCAACCTGTACCTTCGTAAGCTTGGATCCCGTTTTGAGAACTGAATTTTAGCTCCCCTCGGAACCTTTCAGGCATGTGCTTAAACCCCATACTGATTTGAGTTTTCAAACTGTTTTTTATACTTCTAAAATCCATTTTGAAAGTCAGATGAGTTAGCAAGTTTGTGTTTAAGCCGCGTATGGTATTTAAAGTCCTGGGTTTTTAAATAAAAACAAAAGTAGAATCAAAAACGTACTGTCCTAAACAAACAGACAAATGGGGGGGAGGTGAGCTCAGTTTTAGTTGCTGAACGAGTACAAACAAGCATCCTTGGTGTGGAGTAACTTTGGATTACTACTACCTCCTTAACTGGAAAATTGTATACGTTTTCTTGGTGCGAAAGAGAGTTTTTACAACTTGTCCAAATTTGTAGGCTTTGACGTCTTTTCGAAGCAGGTTCTGGAGAAAAGTCACTAAAAGATTATTGTGTTGATTACTAGAATGGATTCCTAGAGGTGATTGACTTAAAGCTTTGAGTTTAGGTGAGGAAACTAAGGTCACATGCGCAGGATATACATGTAAAGCACATTTAATTCACACGGCTTCCCCTGAAGAATCCCAGGAGCGGTAGTTTGCCCTCCCAGAGCTGCAACTCCCAGCATCTTTAGCAAACTACATTTCCCAGGGTTCTCTGAGGAAACGATGTGCACTAAAAGTGTACTCAACGTACAGTCTGGATGTTGACCTTAATCTTTGCAAAATTGGACCTGGGACCTGAAATGGTCTCCCCACACAGGCCCCAGTGGAACCAGCGGCAGCACAGTAAACAAATGTCCGTAATCAATTGGACAGGTTACTTCTGGTCCTAACCCTCAGGAAAAAGAAAGGTTTTGCAGGTACCACCACCTCTCTGTGTGTATTTCCTCTAAAACCACCTCCTCCCCAGTGGTACAGGGATCATCCGATCTGTAGAGGTCTCTACAGATGTGTAGTTCTGCACCAGAGGAAGGAAGAGAAGGCCCCAAATGCAGGAACGAAAGCGGGAGCCAGAGGAGGAGACCTCACAGAGGTGCCAAGATGACAGCTCATTGCCCAACGCTCCTTTGAGCATCACAGCTCTCCTTTAGGGGCGATTCTGAGGGCCAAACTAAATGTGGCATTTATTAGGTGGTTTGGCATGGCACTGTTCATTTGTCTTTCACCTGCTGATGCGCTGGCGGGTGGCGGGGCCAAGCCAGATCAGACTGGGGGGGGGGAGAGTGGCTTTAACCTTCTGTTCTACCTGTGAACTCCAGCAGGATCTCCCTTGCCCTTTGGCCATGTTTATTGCAGTGGGAAGGAACACGTCCCCTGTGCAGTTAAAAGAAAAGGAGTCGTGCAGTGCCGCCACTAAACGTCACGTTGGGTTTGGTTCTGACTCAGTCCTTGTTCCGAGATGCATGGAGGAAGTGAATCAGGATCAAACTGCACATCACACTGGGCACATCTTTGCATTCAGCGTGCAGCTATGTGGGGCAGGGAGCTGATAGCAATTAGGATGGCGGCAGGTGCAGAGGGGCGATTTAGCCCTCTCCTTCCCCAGAAGATGGGAAACTCCCTTTTCCAGGGGCAGCTGGTGTCTTCGGAGAGGAAGGGAGGCCCAACAGCAGGTGACAATGACAGGCAGAACCAGCATGTTCATCTCCTTGCAGAGTTTTATAATGGCAAAACAAGCCAAAAGAAGAAGGCAGGCAGAAAGCGGGCAGGTGGGGGTTGGCCGAGGGCACATTGAGCTTGATGGGGCAGCGCCCTGCTTGCATGAGTGGATCAGCCTCCACTGATTGACGTCAGTGGAGTGAGAAGTCTCCTTCCATGCCTGCTAGGCTCTTAGTAATTATCAGCCCCTTTTCCCACCTGAAGGTATTCTTTAAATAACCCTAGGTGTTAAATATGAAGGCTCGTTAATAATTGCATCTGGTTTGGATGCTTGAGACGACTCAGGATGCCTCGGGCACTCGATTGTCTCCTGCACCCCTCCTGAGGTCTCCTCTCCTTTCCTTCCTCCTGCCCTGGCATGACGTTTATGGCGCTTTGGCAAGTGATACATGCAGTCAGCTCTATGCTGGCTGAAGCAAGCCCTTTGACGAAGCTCGGGTGTGTGCCTTGAGGGAAGCAGGGGCTTCTCTCTCTCAAGAACTTCCAGTATGTTTTCCCGGCTTGATCTCTTCAACCTATCTTTTAAATTTTATTAATGAGATATTTTGGTTCTCTGCAAGGCTCTAAGCAGATACCGGGCAAGACACCCGGTAGATCCCTGTTGGGGCTGCAAATAAAGAACTGGAGGTTTGAAACCTTCCGCATTTGAACTCTTCCTGGCTTCTCAAAAACTAGCACATTGTGCTAAACCTTTCTCCGCAATGTGCTAGTTCCTCAAATACAGCAAGGGTTTTAATAAAACAAACAAAGCATGCTTCCACCCCTTCCTCAGTCCAAAGTGGTACCTTCCTAACTGGGCACTAGCTGGCTGTAATGCTTGGATAGATTCCTACTCGCACGATCTAAAACTTGTAAAAGGGGTGGCCATGTTTGTAGTGATAGGCTAGGGGCAGGGGATGGGGAATCCTTTCCGAAGAACCTTTTAAACTATTTTTGAAACAAGCGGACTAGAAACTTGACTGCTGCGTCTTTCCTCTTCTGTTGTGGGGGGTTGGCTGGCGTGGGCGAAGGGCTCACTGCTGTTCTGTGGCCAGTCTCCACGCTTTCCGCATCCAGGCAGAATTTCTCGGCCTGCCACAGATGAACCTGTGCGCGGTGCAAGGGGTCCGAGCGAAAGCCACCCAGGTTCTTCAGCGGTTCGGTTCAGAGAAAGAGTAGTCATTTTTAAGTAGCTGAGAATTCTCTATTGTGATGAACGTTTTATAGAATTTCTAACATAGTTGGGTAATATTTTTTATTGGGGAGGGAGGGACATATATATGTGTTTGTTTATTTTGTTATATCCCCCCTCTCAGTTTTTTATTTTTATGACACACTCAGATGTACTAAACAGTCCTGTTTTATGCTGCTGTTTTCAACAACTGACATTCTGGCTTTTGGTCAGCCAAAACCTTTATGGAATTAAAATAATTTTGTTCTGATTTCTTATGTTTTGAAATGTTTCCCCCACCCACTTCTCTTTCTCTTTAATCCAGTTCTCTAAATAATCACCATTCAGTATATTACTTAACATGCACTTCACTGTGAACGTTGCTGGGATTTTTTTTTAAGGGCGGGCGGGGACAAAACATTTAAAACATAAGAAGCCATTTCCCTTTCCTCACCTGCTCTAATGTACTAGTTCTCACTGCCCTTCCAGAGACGGAGCAACATCCCAGGACTCTAGATCCCTCGTAGGACCTCTCCCTGCCCCCAAACACCTTGCCCAGTACTGTAATAGGAAGGAATCAATTTTCGTAGGGTACTTGGCGCCACCTGGTGGCCATACCTGATCTGTGAAACACTTAAAACTGCAAATAAATTGTTCTTGGTTTCTAAAAAGAAGCGTTTCCTCTCACTCTCACTCTGATTTGCTGTCTTCCTCAAACCAACTAGATGCTTTTAAAAGAACAAGGAGAAAGCCTGCAGGTTTGACCCTGAAAGACCTGCATTCACAAGGTCTCTACATAGCAGTGGGTGGGCATAAAATAGCTCAGATAAAAGGGCTGGCGGGGGAGGGGGGCTGCACAGGGTGGATCCAAGCAAATCTGCTGGTGGGTACTCACTGCTTCACACAGGATTTGTCCTCAGGCCCAGGTGGAAGCCAAATCCTGCACACTGCCGTGCAACACGTGCTGATTGGGGCTGATGGGAGTTCCAGTCGTAGAATCATAGAATTGCAGAGCTGGAAGGTGTCGTGGCCTGGTCTATGGGCGATTGAAATCCCGGCTGAGGACATCGGGACCGGGGGCAAGATGGCGGGGTGGGAGCAGGAACGAGAGTCCAGAAGCCAGGGGTCCGAGGTTCGAAAAGCAAGGAGTCACAAAGTCAAGGGTCCGAGGATCAGGAAGCAAGAAGCCAAACGCAGCAAGGCAGGAAATGAGTTGCTGTGGCAAAGAGCCAAAGGGAAATGCTGACCTTATATCTTGCCACCAGGTGCAGTGAGTTACCAAGGGGCCTCACCTGTGCGGCCGCGCCTTGCCTCTCCAGAACAAACTTGGAAAGGCCCCAGTCCTGCGAAGCCCTACTGGTCACAGGGCCTGGCTCCTGCACACACTCCTGACAGAAGGGAATCTGAGGGTCATCTAGTCCAGCCCCCTGCTGTGCAGAAATGGCAGCTGTCCCTAACGGGGTTTGAACATGCAACCTTGGCATTATCAGCACCGCGCTCTAACCAACTGAGCTATCCAGTCAAAAACATATGGAGGGTATCAGGATGGCAATGGTTGCCAGAGTTAGCACACACAAGCCGCTTGCCTCGGGCAACATATTTTAATCTGGGGTTTTTTTTCACAACCCATCAGTGCACAGCCCAGGCCTATTAAGAAACCACTTCTGGCAAGTTTAGTGGAATTTATTGGAAGGGGTGACACAATAGAGGTGTACAAAATGTTCTTAGCTCCTGCAACATACTGTATAGCGATGATAAGCTTTTTGGATGACTTTGAAAGAGGATTATTCAAATTAATGGGGATAAGACTATCAATAGCTACAAGCTCTTAAATTTAATAGTAACGCATTAATGATAACAGCCATGAAAGCTAAGTTATTGATTCTTGAGGTGGAGGAGGGCTCTGATTTTTGCTTTTCTGGCACAGACAACTACAGCGCTTGGATTTTCAAAAATATTTATTTCCCCCTTTCCCACACAATTGTTCAATGCGTTGCCGAAAAACACCAAAATATAACAATGTACAACATCTGGTTGATCAAGTATAAATATATATAAAAACACAGCAGCATTAAAACCATATTAAAAAGCTCAAAAACGATTGTAAGATGAAATAGCATGCCTTCCAGAATAGAAAAAAAAAATCAGCAGTAGTGTAAAAACAGTGTTGGATCTTCCCCAGGAGAGAATTTGACAACTGCAGTGTCGCCAGTGAAACGTTGCTGTGCCTGGTACCTCCCAGTTGAAAGGTTCAAATCTGTTCTGAACAGAAATGCCTGTGTTCTCTGCTTAGGCATAGAAATGGAAGAGTGGATCTCTCGAAAATGTTCCACACCTTCAAATAATTTATTTTGTACAATGAAGTATTAAGATAAACACACACACACAGCCACACGCATTCATCTCTGTCAATTGTACGATTACCAAATTCAGTCTCTTAGCCAGTCTACACTAAAGGGTTTCTGAGATACTAAAACACTGTCTCTTGGGCCCTCAAAGGAAGTATGTACATTTGATTATGCTATAGGTGAATGACCACTGAGAGTACTATTTCCACCTGAGCTAGAAATCTGAAATTGGTTTAGTAGTGTCACACCATATGTGTGGATGATTTAAATAAATAGAATAAAACACCCTGATTATTAGGAAAAACCGATAAGAGGTGCTGCATATCCCCTGCCCTGCCACTCTGCTAGAATTCCCTTTGCAAAGGTGGGCAGCAGTTCAGCAGAGAACAAGGAAAACCACCTGTGCAAAGGAAGGTTGGCCTGTTGCCTTCTCATACTACTCATACTCTGCCTTCTGAAAAAGGCAGCTACGCTTGTAGATTAGAAGCTGGATTTCATCACATAAATAAAGTTTCAGACCCAACCTGTTACGATGCTAATTCAGATTCCCTCCAGCCCAGGACATGGTCTTGAGTTTGGCCCTGTGAGTCTGTCTCCCCCCCCCCCCCTGAAGCAGACAGTTATGGAAGTGGCAGTTTCTGGCCTTGCTCTGAAGGTCCTCATATACCTGCCTCATTTTATCCTTCGCAACACACCTGTGAGGTAGCTTGAAAGGTAGCAGGAGGGGGGCTTGTCCAAGGCCAGTCTTAATGTCTGAGCACCGGACTGGCCTCTTGGTTCCAATTATGCAGTCTAGGAAAGGAGAGGGGAAATATCCTGAGAAGCAATGGCATCTTGCTATATTCTGGCCCCCTCCATTTTGCCCAGCAGGGCAGGGCTCTTAGTGTTATTTTGCAGGGCTGGCATCAGGTGTGATGGGTGTCGTTCCCCCCCCCCCCCGACAAACCAAAATGTAGCCCCCTGGATTGTTCTGAGATAGGAACAAAGAACTGTCCGTCTGGTAGCTGGAATGAGCCCGTCTCCCCAGACTCTGCTGGGTGGTGGGAGCCAGCAATGCTCTCAGATCATTTCTTGAGTGGGAGGCAGAACCAGAGGCGGACGAGAAGGGATGCCACCAAGTTTTTCATTCAGCCAAGCTTGGCCTGTTCCGTGTCCAGTTTTGTCCTTTCTTCTTTGTCTTATTAAACACGGCTGGATCCTGAAAAAAAGAGAAGTAGCCTAATTTTATTTACTCCTATGGCTTCAGGAGATGGGATTTATAAAGAGGAAGGCAATGGATTGTATCCTAGGCCAGCCCTATTCACTGAAGTCCATTGCTTTCAGTGGGTCTACTCTGAGTAGGACTTGGCTGGAAACAATCCAGTGCCTTTCATACTCTGGGTGTGGGGAATCTGGAAAGAATGCCAGGGTGGCTTAGACTGTGAGCTCTTTAGGGGACAGAAAGAAATATTGAAGGCATGCTTTGAGTGCAGGGGATAGGATGGGGTGCAAATGTAGGGCTGCCATCCTTATAAAAGGGCTGCCATCCTTATAGAAGTGGCCAGGCAGGCAGAAATTTGGCTGGGGAAGCTTTCCTCTGTTGCTAAACCTCCAGCTTTAGCTCTTGCAGGTTGGAGAGAGAGAGAGAGAGAGAGAGAGAGAGAGAGAGAGAGAGAGAGAAGGGAAGCAGAGCTCTGCTCTGCTCTGCTGAGAGATGAACAGCCTTTGGCTTTCCTTCTCATCTGCCAACCAGCGCTAGCCATTGTATTGGGCTATCTGTTTAATAACCAATTTCTCTTCCTGGGGCACTCTGAGAATGGTGGCTCTTTGAGAGGAATAGGGGGTCTCCTAAAAATCTCTAAGCAGCACCCTTAACAACCGACAGTTCCCAGTCCATGATTGTTAAAGTGGTGTAACAGCACTTTAAATGTCTTGTGCCGATGTCCTCTTGATGATAAGGTGAATCAGTGCATTCATGGGTGGCAGGTTACATTTAGAAATTAGTACTGCTTCTGAGACAGGGATGCATGCCCATGGATTCTGAACTGTACTGAAAGGTCCCTGTTGATTCTGTGAACTGCCCCCCCCCACCACCACCACAAGGATATTCAAGATTGCTGCTCCTTACTTGAAAGAAACACATGCATGCAGGTTTCTGTGTCATTGACCACTGGAATATGAGGCTTCTGCACATCATAGTAAGCAGACCAGGACAGTTGCATGATCCACTCCTGAAAGCTACTGACTGATGTGTA
Source organism: Podarcis vaucheri (assembly GCF_965113315.1). Classification (NCBI taxonomy): domain Eukaryota; kingdom Metazoa; phylum Chordata; class Lepidosauria; order Squamata; family Lacertidae; genus Podarcis; species Podarcis vaucheri. The sequence goes on from NC_138751.1 coordinate 15,982,226, forward strand.
AACACCTGGACGGACCACAGTCCCACAGCCCTTTCCAAAGCTGGAGATGCCCGCCAAGAACCACGTCCCATTCTCATTGCAAACCAGAGGGTCACCGATACTATCCTAGAGGTCAAAGAATGAAAATATTAACAGCAGTCCAACAGGAGCCAAAATACAGAGCAGGATGCCATCCAAATCAGATGTGTGTGTGTGTTTTTAGATTTTTACTGGATATTCTTAATTGGTTTTAATGTAAGTCACTTTGGGTCACTCTGGGGGAAAAGTTAATAACAAACAGAGTGAGTGAGTGAGTGAGTGAGTGAGTGAGTGAGTGAGTGAACTGGGGTAGTCAACATGGTGCACTCTCAAAGTTGTTGGACACCACCAGTATACCTCAAGGAGCGTCTCCACCCCCATCGTTCTGCCCGGACACTGAGGTCCAGTCCCGAGGGCCTTCTGGCGGTTCCCTCGCTGCGAGAAGCCAAGTTACAGGGAACCAGGCAGAGGGCCTTCTCGGTAGTGGCACCCACGCTGTTGAATGCCTTCCCACCAGATGTCAAAGAGAAAAACAACTACCAGACTTTTAGAAGACATCTGAAGGCAGCCCTGTTTAGGGAAGCTTTTAATGTTTAATAGACTATTGTATTTTAATATTCTGTTGGAAGCCACCCAGAGTGGCTGGGGAAACCCAGCCAGATGGGCAGGGTATAAATAATAAATTATAATTATCATCATCATCATCTCCCCAGCCAGCTTGGCTAATAGAAATGATGGGAGTTGGAGTTCAACAACATCTGGATGGCATCATGTTGCCTATCCCTCAGTAAAAGGAAGGACTCAGAAGCAGAAACATGGGGTCACATTTCCTAGTCTCCAAAGGGAACACTGCCATGGATGAAAGATGGGTAACAACCAGGAGTCCCTGCTTTTAATCTGGGCTTCTAATTCCTGCTCACTGAATAGGAGTCTACCAGATGGTATTTAAATATGTTGTGTGAAAGGAGGGGGAAAGGGGGGAAATGACAGAAAGCACCAGTTAGTTTCTCAGCAGGACTTCTCAAATATCTAAAAAAACCCCCACATTTGGCACTTCCAAATTTGCAGCTGTGCACAACTAGAGAATAAGCATTTCAGCACCACACCAAGTATGGACAGCTCCATAGGCTGAAAGATCCTTCACTGGCCAGCTAAATGCTTTCTCATTTTTGTATGCGAGTTTCCACAGGGAAATTTTGCTGCGTGAGCCCTACTGGAACAATATTTGGGCAAGGGATGTAAGAGCAAAGCAATGGATTGCCTCCTCTGCTAGTCCTACTTGTTGAAGAAATGCCTTAGCGTTATATAGAAACACCGGGTTTACTTGGCTGTGTGTTTAAGGTACAGCCATGCATCTGTAGTTCAGGAGCAATTTCCAAGTATTTCGTAAACTGAGCAACAGAAACACCTCTTAAGATTGATAGATGGTGAAAGTTTTATCTTCTTGTTATTCTGAAATTAGAGGCTCTTCTACTCTGATGGCATTTGGCTTCTACGCTGAGGATTATTTTGATAGACACTGTTCCATTAAGTTATACAGTACATTTTTTTTAAAAAATCATTGATCTGAAATTGTACATTATTTCTTGTTCTGGTATAAAATGGCTTTAAATTATAAGCATTCACATTTCTTTTTATGAACTGTACACGCAACTGGGGGCACCAGAAGTGTGTAGCAAAGACCTGTTTTGTTGTTGTGTTGTTGGGAGTGATGGAAGTTAGAACCCTGCAATTAAAAAAAGGGCAAACCACCTGCCTTGGAGAGCCTAGTTTAATTCACCTCCTTAGAGTAAGGTTACCAGATGTCCCCATTTCCCGGGGACAGTCCCTGGATTTACAAATCAGTCCCCATACAAAATCCATTGAAGTTGAAAAGTGTCCCTGGATTCATTGAAAAAAACCTTACCTTAGAGGAGCAGTTCTCAACCTGTGGGTCCCCAGATGTTGTTGGACTACAACTCCCATCATCCCTGAGCGCTGGCCTTGCTAGCTAGGGGTGATGGGAGTTGTAGTTCAGCAACATCTGGGGACCCACAGGTTGAGAAAGGCTGCCATAGAAGGAGGATGTTGCAACTCATGTGATTACTACATGGAAACAGGGTATACATAGGGCTGAATCAGAGTGCTGTAAAACTGCTGCAAAACTACCATCCGAGCAGTTCTGCCACAAAGCACTCTGCCATAAAGCACTGCTGCTGATGACGCATGCAGGAAGACACAACAGGGACCATCCTGGCAGTCTGTGCCATGAGCTCAGTGGAAGGGGGAGGTGATATTTAGTACCCAAAATGTGGGATAATTTGGCTATAACCGACCATATTCCCCACCCATCTGTTTCAAACATCCTTTCAGCACAAGAGGTGTTGACCTCCCCTTACCTGGCAGCGCATGTTGCTTTTACTGGGTGTGGCACACATCATCTGAGAGGTGATGGGGATCTCTTTCCCCACGTCGCTGGTCTTGTTATAGATGCAGTTGCATTCCTTGGGGCCAAGGAGTTTGACCTCCACGCTGCCCGGAAAACTCAAATTGCCATCTAGATAAAGATGGAAAGATCATGAGTTGGTAAGCCATGCCAGGGATGATGATGATGATGATAATAATAATAATAATAATAATAATAATAATAATAATAATAATAATAATAATAATAATTTATTTATACCCTGCACATCTGGCTGAGCTTCCCCAGCCACTCTGGGTGACTTCCAACAAAATATTAAAATACCGTAATACATCAAGCATTAAAAGCTTCCCTAAACAGGGCTCCCTTCAGACGTCTTCTAAAAGTCTGGTAGTTGTTGTTCTCTTTGACATCTGGTGGGAGGGTGTTCCACAGGGCGGGTGCCACTACCGAGAAGGCCCTCTGCCTGGTTCCCTATTACTTGGCTTCTCGCAGTGAGGGAACCACCAGAAGGCCCTCAGAGTGCTTTGTGGACCTCAGTGTCCGGGCAGAACAATGGGGGTGGAGACGCTCCTTCAGGTATACTGGACTGATGTCATTTAGGGCGTTAAAGGTCACCAACAACACTTTGAATTGTGCTTGGAAACGTGCTGGGAGCCAATGTAGGTCTTTCAAGACCGGTGTTATGTGGTCTCGGTAGCCGCTCCCAGTCACCAGTCCCACCTCCCTAAGACTGTGGCGCTTTCCCCCATCCCTTTAACCCTGGAAGAATCTAAGGAATCTAAGAGGGACTCTAAGGCCCAGGGCTCAGAATGCAGCCCTCCAGTCCTCTCCCTCAGGCTCGCAAGGGACTCTCCCCCAAGCCACACCTCCTCACTAGCCCAGCTTTGCATATTCATGCCTGCCTAGAATGCACACTGGAACTCAGACGCTGCTTCTTGCCTGCCTGGGTGAAGAGTCCAGTGGGATGTGTGAGCATGTGCAGAAGCAACCCTTAATGCACAGGGGCAAAATAAACATTTGTTCCTCTGCTCATTTTAGCTTCTGGCCCTGCCCAACACCCACACGTGGCTTCTGGAAGAGAGAGAAGGTGGTCCTTTCTGGTAGGAAAGGATTCCCCATCCATGCAGAGGGCCTTCTCAGTAGCAGCGCCCGCCCTGTGGAACGCCCTCCCATCAGATGTCAAGGGGAAAAACAACTATCTGACTCAGGGGTCAGCAACCTTTTTCAGCCATGGGCCAGTCCACCGTCCCTCAGACCATGTGGTGGGCTGGACTATTTTTTTTTGGGGGGGGGATGAACGAATTCCTATGCCCCACAAATAACCCAGAGATGCATTTTAAATAAAAGGACACATTCTACTCATGTAAAAACACGCTGATTCCCGGACCATCTGCGGGCTGGATTGAGAAGGCGATTGGGCCGGATCTGGCCCCCAGGCCTTAGTTTGCCTACCCCAGATCTGACTTTTAGAAGACATCTGAAGGCAGCCCTGTTTAGGGAAGTTTTTAATGTTTGATGTTTTATTGCTTTTTTGTTATTATTATTAATATTCTGTTGGGAGCCGACCAGAGTGGCTGGGGAAAACCAGCCAGATGGGCGGGGTATAAATAATAAATTATTATTATTATTATTATTATTATTATTATTATTATTATTATCATCATCTTGCACAGTCGCAGCATGCTCCTCCCCAACATACCGATTCTCCGTCCACGGGTCCAGCAGGTGGAGCCAAAGGGGAACTGGTGGTTGGCGTACGGGGCGCAGATGGCCCGGATTCTGTCATTGAACACCACAGGCTGGGACAGCTTGGCCATCGCAATGTCGTGACCTTCCTTCGCCTCCACATAGGCACCGTGGAGTTCGATCTGCTGGATGGCCCTCTTCTCCTGCCACGTCTGCTTGCCCTCTTCCCGCTGCTCACCCAGCAGCACCTCCCAGCCCTCGGGTTCCTGGAGCCTGGCAAACAGGAGACAGGAGGAATTGAAGCGTGCATTTGGGTTGCAGAATTTGCGTGGACTTGGTTGGCCTTGATATGTTTACACATGCCAAGACAGATCCAGGAGGCCGCAGTCAGGAATTAGGGGAGCCAGGACTCCTGAGTGTAATAATACTACTTAAGAAATGCAGAGCAATTTAGAATGCATGAAGCACTTCACAAATTTTATCTTGTGAATGCTTACAACAGTCCTGTGAGGTAACCCCCCCCTCACCCGCATGCCACACGTGAGATGCAGGAGCTTGCCTAAGGCCACCTACCCAATGCACCCAGCAGAGGAGAGATTTCACCTGGGGATGCCCTGATTCATAATTCTTAGCTGCTACACTGCATCTACACGCCCTCAGTCACTGAGCTCTCAAGACAGACCAAATACTGTCTATATGACTAAGTGGGATTAACTTCCTGCACTCTGCAGCCAGAATATGCATGCCTTTTTCCCACTGGGAGGCCTGCTGTGTACCTTTAACAGTTGGGCATTGGGCAGAAATTCAACAACTGAAATTGACTGGAGAAAGCTTCACCTGTGGAGATTTTTCTGGCTGTTACCAAAAGATACAGCAGCCAAAAATGAAGGCATCTTCTCCTGAAGGTTATAGAAGCTGCTGCAGGAGAAGATGCCCTCAACAAGAATCCAAAGTAGGCTGGCATGACACAGGATGTCACATTTTCCTGCCCAGAGACCACCAGGAAAACTTTGCCCATGCAATCTCCACTCACCCAATGAAGCACTGCGCAGAGGTGATGACCCAGTCCTCAGCGATCAAGGTGGCTCCACAGACGTGCTGACCCTTGTGCCGGAGGCTCACGTACCAGGGCCAGAGACCCTCTGCCCCTCCACCAGGCCTGTCCGCTTTCATCACCCCGCAGCCTGGGAACCGGTGCAGAGGAAAACATGGTGTCAGAGGAACATAAGAAGAATCTTATGCTTTCAGCTGTTGCTAGGCTACAGCTCCCACCATCCCTGACCAAGAGCCACGCTGGCTTGGGCTGATGGGAATTGGAGACCCAGCAATACCTGAAGGGCCACAGACTCCCCAACCCACGCTGTGAAGCCATATATTTGCAGCAATCCTAGGTAAAGACCCATACCTGTGCACATGTACTTGTCAGTGGTATTGGGCCGGGGTTCGGGCTGGCTGGCGAAGGTGGCATTTTCGACATAACGCTTGATCCAGTCGGCGTAGAAAGCGGTGTCGGTCAGGACAGTGGGGCCAAAGAACTGTCTGCAGCCCATGGAGAAACTCAAGATCCCTGCCTGGAACCAATAGCCATCCTCCATGCAGACCAGAGGGCCACCTGAATCGCCCTGGGGTGGAAAGAGGAGCTTTGTAACATAGGTGTGCATAATGTTTTGTTGCTATGCTAGCTGCTGGTTTCACTAGCGAATGGCCCGGGGGGGGGGGGTTGGCTGATTTTTCGCCAGTGGCAGCTAATGGATAGAGTTGGGCTCCTGTGATCTTTTCTGTGAACTGCCCTGAGACCTCTGAGTATAGGGCAGTATAGAAATAATAATAATAATAATAATAATAATAATAATAATAATAATAATAATAATAATAATAGTCAATTAGCCAGACATGGCAAAGACAATCACTAGTCTTCACTGCTCTACCCTCAAAAGGGGAAAAAAATAGAGTTGTATCCAATGCTAAATGGATTAGACCCATTGAAACAAATGGACCCAAGGTCATTGTGTTCCTTCATTTCAATGGTCTACTCTAAGTAAGACTAGCATTGCCTCCAGCCCCACTCAGATGTAGGTCCTTTTCAATTCCATGGCATTTACTCCCAGATATATGGGGTGGAGGATTGCAACCTAAAACTGGTCGCTCTCACTCTGGCACAATCATACTTGGGAAAATGGGGAATGCGCAATGATGTTGCGTGTGTCAGGGAGAAAGTGCCCAAACTTTTAAGATTTAAGGAAGATCCTTTGGATTCTTGACTTGAATCTAACCTGAATCTTACCCCTTCCCTGTTCCTACGCCAAGAAAACCAAATCTTTCAAACAGTGTACATTTCCCAAGTGTAGGCTGCAAACCCTAAACATGCCATCCTGGGCGTAAGGCCCACAAAATCAGCTGTGCCAACCTGCTGCCCTCCAGACATTGTTGGATCAGCAACAGCTAGCATGGCCAATGGGCCAAGGATTATCAGAGCTGGAGCCCAGCAACCCTTATTGAGAGCCACAGGTTCCCCATCCCTGAAATAATACTTGTGTCTGCATATAAATGCATGGGGATTTGCTGTTGCACCTGCTTTCTTGATTTATCTATGCTAGCCAATGTGGTGCTGGAGAGGTGGAGACTTATACCATGCCCTGAAGCAGCAGCACCCCTTCACTACTGGAAGCCTTGCCGAGCTGCCAGATGGCTTCTGAATGTTTCTCCAGCCATTACTCACAAACTCCTATTTGCATGTCCGTAAGGGCTACAAAGTTGCTTGAAACATAAAGCATTTAGGCCTGATTTAGCAAGGCAGGGCCTATCTTGTTGGAAAGCACAATTCCACCCACATCCTTCCTTTGACAGTTTCGCTCATCTTTTGCTGACCTTGCAAGGACCCCTCTTGCGGTCAGGAGTCATGGCACAGACCATGCCGGGCCGAGCTGGGCTGACGATCCTCCTGTTGCGTAGGTTGCTGTAGATGCAGTTGCAGGTGTCACTGGTCAGCAGGTCTACGGTCATCTCCTGGAGGTTCATGGGTTTCGGCAGGGTGACTGGAGGGGAGCAAGGGGTGCAGTTAGAATATTATTAGGTGGTCCCAGGCAGCTGGGCAGAAGATGCTTGGAGCAACCCCTGATCATGTTGGTTGGCCCCTAATCACAGGTCCCTCACACACTGCCAAAGATCTAATGAAACCACCATCTGATCTTATACAGAGGCAGACCATGGCTCCTTCTGTCTCAGTATTGTCCACACTGACTGGCAGCAGCTGTCCAGGGATTTTCTCAGGGGACATTCCCAGCCCTACTGGGAGATGCAATATATTGAACCTGGGACCTTTCGCATGTGAATCAGATGCTCTGCTGCTGAACTATGGCCCTTCCCACAAGGCCTGGTGATGCCAGCACCTGAATTATGAATGCAAAAAGCTACCTGCCCTATGTAGAACCCTTAGTCCACCTAGGCTAGTATTGCTTCCTCTGACTGGCAGTGGCTTTCAGAGATGGGCCCTTTTCCATCACCAGGCAGTCTAGGGATGGAAGAATCTGTCATTTCTCTGTTCTCTCAGCTTCTTATTTCCACAGTCTTAAATTCGCTTCTCTACATTTCTGCAGCAATTTGTGAATTTCCCCTTTTAAAAATCCTCCTGAAAATTCTTCAGCATCTCAGTGTGAATTTATCCTAACACACAGATTTTTGTATGCAGTTTTGTCTAATTTTTTGCAAGCAATTTCTCCTAACGTCGTGCACTTTTGCACGTTCTTTTCACCAATATATTCCCGTTTTATTGCACACACCCCCAAAGACACACATTTTGGTTAAGGTTCTATGGTTGCACAACCACATTGCAAAGTCTGGATAAGCATACGTTTCAAAGGCTGGCTGCGGTTTTGGTTCATGTACAGTTTCGGAAAGCATGGATTTGATAGATGTGAGCTGAATCAAACTCCTTCTCCCAGGCCTACGTGCTGCCTGATCCTTTTAAGCAGAGCTGGCAGGGGCCGAACCTGGAACATTCTGCACCCACAGCTCAACCACAGAAGCAAGACCCACATGCTCCTCCCCCTCTGACCAGAGAGAGCCCCATTCCTCACTCACCGTTATTGGCAACTTCTCCCCAGCCGCTCAGCCAGCACTGCGTCCCGAAGGCAAAGCGGTGGTTGGCATACGGCAGGCAGATGGGAGCGATGTCCCGGCTGTAGCTCACAGGCTCGCTGAGGCGCACCAGCGCGATGTCATTGCCTTTATCATAATTGACGTAGTCCTTGTGAGGGATGATGTCAGAGACGTTGCGTTCCAGCCCCCTTTGAGACCTGCCTGTCAGTCTCACACGGCCCAGCACCACTTTCCAGTCAGATGCACAGATTTTGATTCCCAGCCTGGAGGAAAAGAGAAAGGACTGTGTTTGAGAATCTCTCACAGCGCACTCTTGAATCTGCAGAATGGGCGCATGGGCCCCTTGCTTGCTTTGTTCATGAGCTGATGCGATGACCCCCTTCCTACCAGCCAGTCTCTTTTCATCTCAACTTCTGCCGTGTGTTGTAACTTGGAAGCTCCAGCGGAGGTTTAAATCTCACCTCAGCTGCAAGTTAATAAGGGAAGAGCCATGGCTCAGAGGCAGAACACGGGGTCTGCGTGCAAAAGGGCCCAGTTTCAAACCTTGGCATTTCCAGGTAGGTCTGGAAAAGACTCCCTGGCTGAAATCTTGGGGAGAGGTGCTGGAACTCACCACAAACACCTCCTTAAAGGTAAAGGGGCCCCTAACCATTAGGTCCAGTCATGGCCGACTCTGGGGTTGCAGTGCTCATCTGGCTTTATTGGCCGAGGGACCCAGCTTCTGGGTCATGTGGCCAGCATGACTAAGCCGCTTCTGGCGAACCAGAGCAGCGCATGGAAATGCCGTTTACCTTCCCGCCGGAGCGGTACCTATTTATCTACTTGCACTTTGACGTGCTTTCGAACTGCTAGGTTGGCAGGAGCTGGGACTGAGCAACAGGAGCTCACCCCATCGCAGGGATTCAAACCGCCAACCTTCTGATCAGTAAGTCCTAGGCTCTGTGGTTTAATCCACAGCGCCCCCTTAGTTCTCTTATAATGGCAATGGCACCCACCTGAGGTGTGCTGGAACTGAGTTCCGGCTGGAAAAAAGCCCTGCTTCTTACTTTCCTTAATGAGGGAGCCTCAGCAATTCCCCTCTCTCTGTTTCAGCTTCCCATCCATGTTGTGGGGATATTACAACGCCTTAAATGTGTTTGCATGTAGCAATAGCCTTGCTTTGGATATGGTAGCTTAAAACCACGGAAAGCACTGATAATGATGACAGATCTATAAATATTAGGGTTGTCGTGTTTTGTCGATCAGTTTGTTTAATAGGCTAAAACTGTTTTGTTTTTTTAAAAGAATTCTGCAGGGTGTTTCAATGAAGGCACTTTTTAAAGCAATCAAAACATTTTTGTTTTGTTTGTTTTCTAACACAAGTACAGTCATATCTTGGATCCTGAATGCCTTGCGACTCAAAAGTTTTGGCTCCTGAATGCCACAAATCTGGAAGTGAGTGTTTCAGTTTGCGAACGTTCTTTGGAACCCAAACGTCTGACGCGGCTGACACGGCTTCCGATGGAGTGCAGGAAGCTCCTGCAGCCAATCGGAAGCTGTGCCTTGGTTGTCGAACATTTTCGGAAGTCGGACAGACTTCTGGAATGGATTCCGTGCGACAACCAAGGTACGACTGTACTTGGAAAAATTGCAGGTGGTTACAGACTCCCTCCAATGGGAGACAGAAGGGTGAAAATGCCTCTTCAGAGAAGATGCTGGATGGCTTTTATGATGCAATTCCCGTGGGTACCAAGAGGGAGCACTCCGTCTTGACTTACTCATAGAAGCAGTGGGCCGCAGTCAGGACCCATCTCTCGTTAATGAGGCTTCCGCCACAAAAGTGCTCTCCGCGGTACTGGAGGCTGACTTGCCACGGCCACTCGCCACGCTGGGCATTCAGTCCACCTGCTATCCGGATAACGGGCTTTTGAATGCCACATTTTAGTGCTGGGGGGGAAGCAGAGAGCAAGGTGACTCACACACACCATATAGACATACCTGTCGTGACAGCAGATCTATAGCTAGCGACTCACAATGCAACCCTACGCATGAATTAGCCAGAGGTTAAGTCCCACTGCATTAAGTGAAGATTTCTCCTTAGTAAGAGCATTTAGAATAGCAGTTTTAAGTGGATCTTATAGCTGTTGCCTCTTCTCAGGGAATAATGTTTATGTGAAGATTCCCTGACAAAGAACCATCCCTCCCATCACTTCTCAAACTACAGCTCCTGGGGTTCTTTTGGAGAACTGAAAGTGGTACAAGTTTGCATGGCAGATTTGCCCTTTTGCACATCGTTTATAATCCATCTTTTTTGCAAAACCATAGGTCCAACCAACAGGGGTTGTGCGGCCCCCAGGCCCGAGGTTTCCCAACCCTGTTCTAACCCCCTTAGTCAACTTCCTGAATAGCTCTGAAGCCACACAGAAGTGTGACTCCCTTTGCTCAGATTCATCTCTTGTGAATCATTTAAGATATTTTCAGCCCGTTATGTAATCAAATTGCCAAATAAGAAGGACAAGTTTCATCTCTCCAGAGCTGCTGATTGCAAGCTCCTTCGGACAACCACCTGTTGTCTTTCTTTTCTTCTGAGACTCTAAAAAACATATTATGATCTTTAACAGGGCTAGTTACTGTGGAATTTTAAAACAAATAAAATAAAAAAGAACAGAACAGAATAAGGAAAAGTTCTAAGTTCAGGGCACATACCTTGGGCAGATGATCCTTGCTGAAGACCTGGTGGAAAGAGAAAAATGGTTGAGGGTTTTTTTTATGTTTTCCCCCTGCGGTCCATCACTGTCCATTATGCAAAGCCAGCAAGAATGCAGAGCAGCCTTCATAAATCTGGTGATTTCCAGATGTTTCAGCTTGCAATTCCCATCAGAACTAGCTAGCACAGCTGATGAGGATGATGGGAGTGGTAATCCGAAACTCCAGCAGGGCAGGGAGAGACACTATTCTTTTAAAAGCAGGTTTCTGCTTTTCGTGGTTTTAGCGAATACCATATTTTTTGCACCATAACACTCACTTTTTTCCTCCTAGAAACTAAGGGGAAATGTCTGTGCGTGTTATGGAGGGAATGCCTACGGGTGGTGGTGTGGATCTGCTGCAGTCGTGAGCAGAGGATCCATGGTTCCCCTTCCTTCCCTCCTCCGTGGCTCACTTTGAAACAGCAAAGCGGGAGAAGAGCCGCTGAGTGGGGAGGAGAGAGGGACAGAGAGCCTGCTTCTTTAAAGGAGCAAAGCGGGAGAGGAGAGGAGCCTTCTCCCCTTATACCCCTCTTCATTATTAGCAGCATCCTTCTCCACCCACCCCACGCATGCTCCTTGTCCCTTGAGTGCTTTTCCTTTCCTCCCCACTTAAAACGTGGTTACAAAGCATGGATCCACATGGATCCTCAGGATTTTTGCATTGGGCTACCCCAAACTCACTGTCAGATCACGTCTGTGGCCATAGCATGAACCACAAAAATCATACATCCACTGTTTCGTTTAGAATATTTTTTTTCTTGTTTTCCTCCTCTAAAAACTACGTGCGTGTTATGGTCGGGTGCGTGTTATAGAGCGAAAAATACGGTATTTTTATTTCACTCCCAGGCATGGATCTGGCCTGGATCCCCTTTGCTGGTGCCTTGTCCACTTAGCTTTGTCCACCTGATCACTAACTGGCAGCTGAATGAGTGAGTTTATTCCAACGGCCGTCAAGGCAACATGAATGGTGGTAAGCCACAAGCCATCTGTTAGCCAGCCATCAGAAGGGCTGCACATTTTTGCAACCGTCAGTTTCCAGTATCTTGAAATGTTAGCGGATGGGCTACAATGTCACAAGACTGATTCTGCAAGAGGGGACTTCCTGACCTTTCCTAAAACATCCATGGGGGAACTGGCTCTTTGCTTTGGCTTTCCGATCCTTCAGCTGCCCTCTTTAGTGGCATGCATGTTAAATAAGGGGTATGCACCCCTCTTTACAAAGTTTCCTGTCTGGAAGGGCTACCAGAGGACTATCCCCTGTTGGAAGGTGCCCTCTGATTGAGGGCTGTCCAGTCCAAGTCTGCTTTAAAGACAAGGAACCATCAAAAGGGAGATCAGGAGCCTTGAAGTTGCCCAACAACAGTTAAGAACACCTGGTCACCAGACTGAGCAAGCACACAAAGTCGTATCTGTCACCAAGATACAACAAGTAATTATTTCTAAACGTGCATACAAATTACCACATGCAAATTCAATCCAAATTGGTTCCCCCCTCCCCTTTTAGCACAAGGCATAACTGGCCTCCAACACCACAAATGATCTGCAGCAATTAGCAATATTTGTCTCCATCCATTATTTTGCCACCCTGCTCCCTTAACATCTCAGTCACTACTGAGCTTCTTTCTGCACAGGGGCCCACATAGCCAGGCTGAAGCCCTCAAGAGCTGAGATGGAGAACTTGTGACTCTTCGGGTATTGCAGGACTCCAGCTCCCTCCATCTCTGACCATTGGCCATGCTGGCTGTGGCTGATGGGACCTGGGAGTCCAACCACACACCTGGAGGACCACAGGCTCCCCATCCCTGCTTAGAAATTCTTCCAGGCCTGGTGGGACCTGCATGATGGTTTCCACCACAGCTTCCGTTTCACGCTTTGCTACTTCAGTGGCGGGAACAGTCCTAGAAATGAGTGACAGTCCATGCAGTCCATGCCTGCCTCTCCTCTGGTCTCTAAAGCTGTTGAAGATCCAGGAGACTGTGGCTGATGAGATTATGACAGTCCTTATCTCATTCCCAGTGCACTGTTTCCTGGCCCTTCATGAGTCAGATGCACTCTCATGAGAGAAAGCAAAGCTCTCTAGCAAACAGTGACTCAGCCAGCGCCTATCGCCCAGGGTCAATTCCCTGAAGCAACACTCTGCCCGGTCGAAAATTTTCCCCAGGAAAGAGGAAACGGCAATCTCCCTCCAATTTTGAATGAGCAGTGTTTGTTCATGTAGTTTGCCACATAACACAAGGTCAACATCCTTCACCCAGATTAGGACCATTTCCTGGTTTTTTAATCCAGGCTGGTTGACGCATGTAGTTAAATGAGATCTGATATGGTACAGTGGATTGCTCTTTGCTTGTGCGGAGCTGGGGTCAAGCGTGCTTTTAAAAATACTTTCCCCTATGCCTTTGTTTTTAAAGCCAACACCCCCTCTGCAGGTTAAAATTTAGCGACTGAGGGAGGCAGGTTCCATCTAGCCTACTCCACACCCTGCTATGCTTGATTTCCCTTTGCAGGGCATTTGGTTTTTTTAATTTATTTTTTAACTATTCCCCCTATCTAGAACTTCAAGTGGCACCTTTTCGCTCCCTCCAGGCTGCCACCATTTTGCAGGAGGGAATCAAGTGCATCCTGTAGCTTTAGGTTTGACAATTCCAGGAGTGAAAGGTCTCTCTTGACTTAGCCCAGGCTTCCTCAACCTCAGCCCTCCAGGTGTTTTGAGACTACAGTTGCCAGCATCCTTGACCACTGGTCCTGCTAGCTAGGGATCATGGGAGTTGCAGGCCAAAAACATCTGGATGGCCGAGGTTGAGGAAGCCTGACTTAGCCTATCACTATAACACATTTAAAAACAACAACGCACGCAACTGTGATGAGAAAATGCACTGACAAGTGTGGGATCAATGATTGATTAATGTGAAGATGCGCAAGCAAATAATGATGACTGCCAATTTTGTGCGAGTGTTTCCCAATTTTATTTAAATTTTGCTGGCAAGGGACACCTGCAGCAGCTGCCTGGAACTGAACTGGATCTGAGCAGGCCTGGGAAGACCGCCCAAGAGTGAGGTAAACAACATTTCTCCTCTGCCGAATTGTTTTGTACAGCTGTGTGCCAGGCATTTCCTTGGAATGGAGGAGGGAAGAAGGCAAGGAAAGAAAGGAAAGAAGCCACCCTGTTCCTTATCACAACAATTTGGAACACAGCTATTTATAATGTACCAGCTTATCATAATTAGGCTTTGCACAAGAGGCCAGATTGTTGGCGCCTTTAGCCCCACCTCATCTGTCATTCTGTTTTTGGGAACTGAGATTGCTACGAGTACCCAGTGACTTCAAAGGAACACTTTGATCCACCACAGGAATCAAGGGGATCCAGGAACTATTCTCTCTGTCTGCACACCATACATCTAAAGCACCTCCACAAAAGAATCCTGGGAATTGTAGTTTATCCCCACTGAGCTGTATTTCCCAGTACCCTGAACAAAATACCGGTCCCAGGACTCTTTGGGGGTGGGGGGTGGGAGAGTAATGCACTTTAAATGTCTGGTGCACAGGGGGTCTGGGGGCCAGGGCAAAAGACCTGGGGTTTAGGCCTCCCGGGAAACCCCCAACAATGCCCCTGCTCTCTGTGCAAGGCAACCTTTGACTTTTGAGCTGAAATATTAAAATACAGAGAGCCCTTTTAATCTAATACCAGATTTGGGTGGAGAATGATGATATGGAAGTGTACAGGGGTGATGCTCTTTTATCTTAGCTGCAGGTTTGACCTCTGGAATTTAAAAACAGGTTATACAGCTAGCAAACTGTGTGTGTCTGTGTTTGAGATCCTTCTTGGTTACCTGACCTTTCCCAGGGAGAAAGGCTGGACTTTAAAAAAAACAGGGTTGACCACATTATTTTGGCACAAAGCCACATGTTATCTACTTGGGTTTGTTCTCATCTTCAGACATTTTCCAACAAATAGCTTCCGGGGCTTTGAGGGGCAAAGGAGAACTTCATGCGGAGAAAGAGGAGGCTTGGGAGACCAGTCTTGCATCAACTGACCTGGATGAGGCTGAGATCTTGTTTTTCCTGACATGGGTTCTGTGGTTTTAATGACTCCACGGCAGGCCAAAATTCAACAGGGAACAAACTTCCCCAAACTCTGTGCAGGGAGATGTTGAGCATGCCCATGACACAGCTTTTAAAGGCAAAGTGTGGCCACCCCAACAGTATCAATAGCCAGGAATGAAAAATCTGTGGCCCTCCAACAACATCTAGAAAGGTCGTAGGTTCATCACCTGCAATTGCCAGGCAAAAATGAGGTGGCACAGCCTGACTCCCTCCTTTGGCAACCCTCACAGAACTCTAGCCCAATGGTTGCCATTAATCTGATTGGAATTAATTTTATTATTAAATGATTTTAGAATGTTGTATCATTTTACTATTGTTAGCCGCTCTGAGCCCGGCTTCAGCTGGGGAGGGCGGGATATAAATAAAAATTTATTATTATTATTATTATTATTATTATTATTATTATTATTATTTCCATCTTGTCTTCATATATACCCAACGAACCAACTAACCAACTAGTCCTTAGTCACACTGAGATCCCACTGAAATCAATGTGAGAAGTTTGTCATGATTTTAATCTTTAGCTGGAAGCCGCCCAGAGTGGCTAGGGAAACCCAGCCAGATGGACGGGGTATAAATAAATGATGATGATGATGATGATGAGTAACTGAATGGCCATCCTTGACCAAAGGAGCTTCAAAGGGGAAACTCCAGCAGGAAGCTGCTGAATTGCAACTTATCAACAAGTTCGATCCTATCTGAGTCTCAGTAGAGGCAATAGTTCCCTGTCCTACTACAGATGTTAAATTGCTTAGTAATGCGAAGATGTCAGTGTTATCACCAGTTACAGCTCTTAAGAAGGACAGCTGTGCTTATTTCATGTACATTTTAGCTCAGGCTGACATATTTCACAGGCTGTGTCCTTTTTGCACTCCATTGCCATTTAACTCCCGTTTCTACGCCCCCATGTTCTACGCCCCTGTGTGTATAAACTTTCATGGCCCTCGGCTATCTAACAGACTTTGACATATTTCCTTTTTACTGAGGATTACGGTCCATGCACCTGTTGAAGTCAGGTGTAGCTCGTGAAAGCTGACAATTCTTTTATTTTTATTTAATAGGTACCCTGCCCTTCATCCAAAGATCTCACAGCAATAAGCAATAACTAGAAAGATGCTTGGTTGCTTTAAACTTCTGTTGCTTTCAGTGGCATCTCACCCCTAATGTCTGGAACTGGGGCAGCAGCCCCTGCCCAAATTGAAGACTGCAGTTTCCCCCCCATCACTGTGCCTCCATGCTGGAAAAAGCTTTATCGGCCAAATCTCTTCATTTCAGGCAGAGCAGCTCTGATGAGTGGCTTGTTGCTGGTATTGCCACCAGTGGCTTAGATGCCAGCACTTTGGTGGAAGTGCAAGGAATAATGAAGGAAGGCTTGCTGCACAGCTGTCACAAGGAGCAGGAGACCAGTCACAATAAGGGGAAGGGGAAGTGCAATCCAACCTCCCACCAGCCCCCAATCTTTGTCTTCCTGAGCCCTTTGCCTTAAGTTCATCTATGAATCAGAGGAGGGGAAAGCTCCTCGCCACCACAACCACCACCACAACCACCACCACCATTGCTACCATTGCCCCACTTACGTTGCAACACGGTGAATTGAGGAAGTCTTTCCTTCCTCAAAACCTCTGCAGAGTTGCCAATTATTATTAATTATTTTGTAAAAAAATAACTCCTCTCCACGCCTTGTGCCATTAACAGCAGGCTGAGCGACAGCAGCGGTGAGGGAATCATTTCCAGCCCGGGGGCCACCTTCCCTCACTGGCAGCCTTCCAAGGGCCACAGGTGATTACTTTTGTACAGCAGTGTCCACTCCAGCCACACGCAAACCAGAGGTTTCTATACTGCCTTGCTGTGCCATCCTCTACCCAAGCAAAAGCATTTAAGGAAGGCACATTGCAGGGCTGCTGAGAGGTGTAGCCAGCTGTGAGGTGGCCCAAGGGCCACATGGAGAGGTCCCCTAAGTCCGAGTTTCTCCCCTCCTGACCTGTAGTATGGTTAGGAAACCAGTAGCCCTCCAGATATTGTGCTCCAGTTCACGTCAGCTCCAGCCAGCGTGGATTGCCAACCACCTTAGGTATTGTATCTGCTTACCTTCCCATCCATTCATCTTGCCTATATCTTGCCCATCATCTGCCTGCCTATTTAAAGCAGGGCAGCTCTTCTTATCTCTCGCCAGGCTTGCAGCAAAAACAACAGAATGTCTTGTGACACTGAAAGTACTTAAGGATTTATTGTGGAAGCAGCTATTCCTGGGACTACTGCCCACTTTCAGCCAGCTGGTTTCCATCCTGGGCTGAGCATCCTTCCCTGTGGTGCCCTGCTGCCCTTTTCATCCCTCCGTCCTCGGAGGCACTTATCCTGCCATCCCGTTCTGCCCACCCCAACAAGCCTGCCTATGTGCCCGTCTGTGTGCGCCATTCCGTTCTCACCCACACGCAACAGGCTGTGCCCAGGAACTCACCCGTCAGGACCAACAGCAAAAGCAGCCCAGCGCTGGCAGAGCTTCTTGTCTGTTCTCTCATCTTTGCAGATCTTCTCGTCGTATCTGCCCGCTCCCTGCACGTTCTGGGATTTATATGCGCCATGGGGCCCTTGCAGGAGGAGGCAGTCTGGGTCTCCCCGCCCCACCACACCTCATTAGTCTTGCACAATGTGGCATTTCTCTGCGTGTGTAAGAAGCACATTTAGTCATCTTTATTTCCCTGGAACTCTCTATGCTTTTAGCAGCATATTGATAGCACTGGTCTTGCTGACCTGACTGAAAGAGGAAAACAAACTGATGACAGTCTCAGTGGCTGAATGGTGGTTTGGCAAGAGATAGGTTTCTTTTTTCACATGGAAAAGGCTAAGACACTAGCAAGAGAAGCGTTACTGACATGCATTGTCCGTTTATTGTAATAATCAATCATTATTATTAGAATCGATAATAATAAATGTTTGTTAAATTCAGTGGTAAAGCAACAACAAAACCATCACCAACAGTTGTTGTTGTTGTTACTATTAATTCTCAGAACATTGGCAATTCACAAATAACTAAGCATTTCTTCATTAAAAAAAAATATTTTTATTTAAAGGTTTTCCATAAGTAGCAAGAGTACATTCAATGTCTCTGTTTTCAAATCATACAGCTCAATTACAGTCCTTCTGAGACATTTTTTGCTGTAGGCAATGTGGGGTTGAGGGGGAGTGAGAAGGGAGAGAATAGAGAAAGAGAAAAATAGGAGGGAGTGCAGGCCTCTCTGTTGTTCTTTGCTTCTCACTTTCTGAGTGAGCAGCTTGTGAACACAAGACCAGTTCAGTTCTGTCTACACTGAGTAGCAGGAGCTGTCAAATACTTCAGAGGGGTCTCTTGAAGTTGTTGGGGCTGGAGCCTGGGTCCTTCAGCAAGCAAAGGAGATGTTCTACTTACTACCACCCATGCCTAACTTAAGTTCATTTATATCAGTGACTTCAAGTATGAAGTCAGCCACGGCCCAATATACCAGAAGGAGCGTCTCCACCCACATCGGCAGCCTGGACACTGAGGTCCAGCTCTGAGGGACTTCTGGTGGTTGCCTCCCTGCGAGAAGTGAAATTACAGGGAACCAGGCAGAGGGCCTTCTTGGTAATGGCGCCTGCCCTATGGAATGCCCTCCCATCAGATGTCAAGGAAATAAGCAACTATTTGACTTTTAGAAGACATCTGAAGGCAACCTTGTTTAGGGAAGTTTTTAATGTTTGATGGCTTTATCGTGTTTTTAATATACTGTTGGGAGCTGCCCAGAGTGGCTGGGGAAACCCAGCCAGATGGGCAGGGTATAAATAATAAATTATTACTATTATTATTATGACTTCATCAGATGCCACCTGTAATAAAGAAATCACTTTAAAACCTGACACATCATAGCAGGATATAAGAAGGATAAAGCACCAATAAAACATTGAAACAAAACAGCAACAATAAAGCACCATATTAACATACAGAATGAAATTAGAAAATAATAAGTATTTGCCAGCTTCTGGAAACATATAACAGAAGATGACAGGAACAGAGAGCCGGAGAGAGTATTCCAGAAATGGGATTTCACCACAGAAAGAGCCCTGTTCTCTATTCCCCATCAACTGGATTGCACAAAATCGCAAACATTGTGTGTGATAGTTAGGTATGTAATATGTAAGTGAACATAATCTGTATGCTGTGCTCCATCATTCATATGCTCTGCAATGGTGAAGACCTTGCAGCTAGAAAGCACCAGCTTTCTACCAAATCCTGGCAGTGGTGGGGTTGTTTTTGTGCCATAACAAAACTTCCAGACAGATGGAGACACGTGAGGAGGGGCTGCCGTGGGACTGAGGAAGCTGCCCACATGCCACAGAGAGGCAGGGATGCTTCTGGCTGCCATTGGTGGAACAGCTGAGACCAGGGGCCAATGGGCTTATCTGGAACTATCAGTTTGGCTCACTGGCCAGGGATGATGGAAGCCGAGGTCCAGCAACACGGAGTGGAACAGCTTCTCCATCCTTGGGCTAGGAAATGACAGCTGAGACAAGGCAGAGTGAGGCCAGACACAAAAGTCGGAGACATAAAGGAAAAAGAATGAGCATGGGCAGAAGGAAAGGGGTGTGGGTGGTCAGGAAAGAAGGGAGCAGGCTTTGATTTCAGAAAACAAGCCAGTTCTTTGGCTCAGCCTTTCCCAATCTGGCGGGGTTGGACTCCGACACCCATCGGCCCCTGCTTGAATGGCCAGTAGCAAGGGATGATGGGAACTGTAGTCCAAAGACAACAGGAGGCCACTGGTTGGGGGACGTTGCTTTACCGAAGGGCTTTTTGCCCTAATAGAATGCTTTATTCCTAATATGGATCTGGGCACCGCTGGCATAGTTCATGCCAGGGTTCATCAGGCCTCAAAAGCAGGCGGCAAGTCAAAGTTCGCTAGGATCAAACACGTAAGGAGCATAGTCACCTTTCAGCCAAGGCCTCTCCCTTGTGATATATCATTTATTTATGTCATTTTCTTTATCATACATGCCGACTGCATGCGTGTTTGAACTCCCCCTTCGCCTCAGGAGGTCACGAGGAGGCAAGATTCCCAGCTGAATTTGCATTTCGCCTGCCAGGCTAGATGGTATCGCCAGATCCATCCATTTGAGACTGAGCGGCGGCTGTCAATTAAGGCAACTTGACTGGGATTTGGGCAAGGAGAGGGAGGAACCCCACGTGCATGAGTAGGATGAGGACTATGTGAATTGTTCCCCAGGGGCAAAGGAGACGAGGAAAATGCCTGCCTTGGCTTGCAGAGCCCCTGGGAATTCTACGCATACAGCATGAGGCAAGAGCAGCCGACTGCCAAAGCCAGAGATCACCATGCAGCTGAGATACGAAATGGAGAGATTGACCCTCAGCAGGCAGAAGGTCCCAGGTTTGAGTCCTGGCATCTCTAGGCAGGGGCTGGGAATGCCATCCCAGCCTGAAACTCAGGTGAGTCACTGCCAGTCAGAGCAGGCCATACTGAGCTAGATGGATTGTATGTCTGACTTTGCATGGCAGCTTCCTATGCCTCCATTTCTGGTGGCCTTCGGGAAAAGCTGAAGTTCCCAACTAGATCAATGAAATCTGTGTGTTCCGTGTTCATCTCTACCTAGTTCCATCCTTATTTCAGATGTCACGATCACAATTTCAGACATCATGACGTACATCGCAATGTCTAGCGGTGATTTTTTGCGAGGTTGAAAACCAGATTATTGCCCAGCCCTAGTTCCCGTTTACTGCTGATGGAGGGATACTGAGATCAAACAGAGGATGCTCAGGTCCAGCCTTTGAGAATGAGAGATTCCAGTTTGGGGGCTGTCTATCAAGCTTCATCTAAGGGTAATAATGTCATTACACTCCAGGAGATTGATGGGCGGGGTTGTGTGCGTGTGAAGCCTGTCATAGCTGCTAGGCAACCAGAGGGTGTGCTCCCATAATCAGATTTTGGGATAGCCCCATGTGCTAGAAGTAACTGCAGGTCCGTCTTGGTGATCCAGGATAATCTGGCTTGGGTGTTGTGGATCAATACAGTCCAGTGTGTCCTTCGGTGTCCACCCAGACAGAATCATATAGCTCCACCCACAATTTTAGTTCTGCTACTAGAAGTGTTAGATGCAGAGCCAAAAACATAAATGAATAAAGCCATAGGGTGCCATTTTTGTTGTTCATGTGCAGATGCAATATGTGATAAATGCACTTGATTCCACCACATGGGGCTGCATAAGAGGCAGCATGCAGAGAGTAGGGTGCGTGGGGGTGTGAAATCAGAGGTTTATAATTTTATCCATCCCTTACTCATCTCTCCCTCCCTAAACTAAATAGCCTCCAAACTTCCCCATCTCTCCTCCTAGGCAAAGAGCTCTCACCCCCTTGTCATTGTCAATTGCTATTTTTCTATGTCTTGACCTTTTACAATATTTGTTTTGAGATGGGGTGGCCACCACAAAATTGTAGAGTTGAAAGGGACCACAAGAATCACCTAGTTGAACCTCCTGCCGTACAGGAATCTTTTGCCCAACATTGTTGTTGCAAAGCATCTGGTTATTAAGGGGCAACATCCAAATCCTTTATGTTTTATTTGAGGGATTGCTGGGTCCAATCAAGACCAGAGAATGACAAAAGGGGAGGTGCAACTGATTGACGTGACTGAGACTACCTTCTAAAAGAGAGCCCCTTCATCACAGTTTGAGTGACAGCAAGTTGCAGGTGGTCACATTTATCTCCATGCTGTGAAAAGTCTTACTTGCTGAATTGTTCCTATTTACCCTCTGTTAGAGATGCGGGTGGCACTGTGGGTTAAACCACAGAGCCTAGGACTCGCCGATCAGAAGGTCGGCGATTCGAATCCCCACGACAGGGTGAGCTCCCATTGCTCGGTCCCTACTCCTGCCAACCTAGCAGTTCGAAAGCACGTCAAAGTGCAAGTAGATAAATAGGTACCACTCCGGTGGGAAGGTAAACGGCATTTCTGTGCGCTGCTCTGGTTCGCCAGAAGCGGCTTAGTCATGCTGGCCACATGACCCGGAAGCTGTATACCGGCTCCCTCGGCCAATAAAGCGAGATGAGCGCTGCAACCCCAGAATCGGCCATGACTGGACCTAATGGTCAGGGGTCCCTTTACCTTTACCCTCTGTTAAAGGGTCATATATTAGGCCAAAGGACTTTTGGACGTGGGTAGTCACTTCTCTAGTGGGACGCAGGTGGCGCTGTGGGTAAAAGCCTCAGCGCCTAGGGCTTGCCGATCGAAAGGTCGGCGGTTCGAATCCCCGCGGCGGGGTGCGCTCCCGCTGCTCGGTCCCAGCGCATGCCAACCTAGCAGTTCGAAAGCACCCCTGGGTGCAAGTAGATAAATAGGTACCGCTTACCAGCGGGAAGGTAAACAGCGTTCCGTGTGCTGCGCTGGCTCGCCAGATGCAGCTTTGTCACGCTGGCCACGTGACCCGGAAGTGTCTCCGGACAGCGCTGGCCCCCGGCCTCTTGAGTGAGATGGGCGCACAAACCCCAGAGTCTGTCAAGACTGGCCCGTTCGGGCAGGGGTACCTTTACCTTTACCTTTAGTCACTTCTCTAAAATGTGGCAGACCTGTGGAGCCTAGTTCAAAAAAGGTCTAGGTTTCTGGCTTCCCTTTTTCTTTCTATGGAAGAGAGCTGGGTAAGTTCTTGCTAACTTCCAGGGAATAGGGTGGACGAAGGCTACAAAGGTTTGGGTGTTGTTAATGGCGTGGTGGGGTATTCTCAAACAAGCTCCTAATATTGCACACGCAAGCACACACCCACCCAAAACCTCCTTCTTTCCTTCCCGCAGTATTTCCTTTTGAGAGTTCAAATAATAAATGGGTGGGGTAGTCTTTTCATGAGTAGTTTTTGAAAGCAGGTATGTGTGTAAAAAGTATACTTATTTCCACAGCTGTTTGGACAGCTCCTTTTATTTTCTGCAACTAAGAGGGCTACAGGCTTGAGACTGTCTGATGTTTACAAAGATCATGTTGAATACGAACGTGTGTCCTTGGGTGGGAACAGATTTACATTCTTGACACAGAAAGTAAGATTGGGCCCTTTGCTGTAGGACCCTGGTGTTACACTGCAGAACAGAATATGCTTCAAAGAGGTGAGTCAGGGAGAGAAGGAGATAGACCTTTAAGGGTGTCAGTAGCCTTATTCTTAATATCTTCTGTGTAGCATCTAGCTATAGCTGGTGCTTAATTTCTTATGTTAAGCATTTTCCCCCTTATGTGCAACTGATATGCCCAGCATATATTTAAAGTATATTCAATATACAATTGATGCATGTGACTTCCCCCAAAGAATCCTGGGAAGCATAGTTTAATGGTGCTAGAAATGGTAGCTCTGTGGGGGGGGGGACTACAGACCTCAGAATTCTTTGGGGAAGTCTTGGGTTTTAAATGTGCTGCTCTGTATCCCTAGGGGCTGCCAACTTTCTTTCTTTTTTGCAAAGCTCCTGTGCCTCCAATAATGGCTGTGTAACATGCAGAAAAGGGGACACGGGTGGCGCTGTGGGTTAAACCACAGAGCCTAGGACTTGCCGATCAGAAGGTCGGCGGTTCGAATCCCCGCGACGGGGTGAGCTCCCGTTGCTCAGTGCCTGCTCCTGCCAACCTAGTAGTTCGAAAGCACGTCAAAGTGCAAGTAGATAAATAGGTACCACTCCGGTGGGAAGGTAAACGGCATTTCTGTGTGCTGCTCTGGTTCGCCAGAAGCGGCTTAGTCATGCTGGCCACATGACCCGGAAGCTGTACACCGGCTCCCTCGGCCAGTAAAGTGAGATGAGCGCCGCAACCCCAGAGTTGGCCACGACTGGACCTTATGGTCAAGGGTCCCTTTACCTTTAACATGCAGAAGTTCAGCAGATGAAGCTTTTCCTTGCACACAGATTCATTCCCTAGATTTCCTGCTGTTCATGCAGCTTTTTAAGGTATATATGAGGAGCCATGTCAGCACAGAAGTTGGCTTCCTTCGGGGAAACACAATGTTTACAGACATAAAACAGTCCTTATTTGTTAAAGGTATGAGCAACAATGAGTTAGCTTGAGGTAAGCTAGCTTACTTGTGAAGGAAAGGGTGGAAATGTTTACGGAGCTAAAACAACAATTATTTGTTTTTGGATCATGTGAACGAGCTATACACACACAGAATTTAGGGATGTGCTTTATTTCCTTCAAAGGATCCCTTCCAGCTAACTGGCCATGGCAGAGACAGAATAACAGGCTGGCGAGTGGTTTTGGAAGCTTCTCAAGGACTCACAGGTACAGTGACAGATGGCCCCTACCTTCCCCTCAAGCCACAGAGGTGGTTCTTCATTATCGCCGGGAAGATAATTGCCAAGGCAATCACAAAACAGAATCTTCTTATGTAACAAACTAGCAGCAGCCCACGGTTTGGCTAGTGAATTCCAAAACACACACACACCCATCAACGCACGCTGCCTCTCGCAACTATTAATCTTTCTCTGTCCCCATCTCCATATTAGTTCCTTCCTTCTCCAAGGGAGAGGAATGGAATAAACAGAACCACCGCTCTTGTGGAGGAGTGTCTGCCAGCCATAGAGATGGGGAACCTGTGGCCCTCCAGATATTGCTGGTGGACCACAACTCCCATCAGCCTCTGCCAGGTCCAACCAATGGTCAACAGCACCTGGAATGCCACACTTTGTTTCCCCAGCCCTAGCGCACTGGCTGTGGGCTTCTTTGTAAGGGAAGGAAGAACAGATGGAAGCCACCAATGTGCAAAGCAAAACCTGCTCTTCTCTCCTGTCCACTCCCTTGCCTGCCTCGTTCTCTCTCTCTCTGTATTGTTCTTCTGATACATTCATTGTTCATGGCAAGACCTGTCCCTCACAAGACAATCTGAGCTACTGCAAGTAGATTGGATCATGTAATACAGAGCTGAGTTGCTGCTACTTTTTCTGGAGAGAAGTTCTGTGCTAGGCCAAAAACAAGCAGGTGAAGCTGACTTGTTGAATTTCTGCCTGTTGTGCAAAACACAGGACCACTGTGGGGGAGTGGTGACTCCATGTTTTGTGCTGCTTTGCCTGAGAAAGCTTTCCCCCAATATTGCACCATCCATGCAGGCACCTGCTATTCCTGGCTACCAAGCATTTTTCCCTTGGGTCAAACACCTTGATGGTCAAAACCATGGGTAGGCAAACTAAGGCCCAGGGGCTGGATCCAGCCCAATCACCTTCTAAATCCAGCCTGTGGACGGTCTGGGAATCAGCGTGTTTTTACATGAGTAGAATGTGTCATTTTATTTAAAATGCGTCTTTGGGTTATTTGTGGGGCATAGGAATTCGTTCATTTTTCCCCGCTTCAAAATATAGTCCGGCCCCCCACAAGGTCGGAGGGACAGTGGACCACCCTCTTGCTGAAAAAGTTTGCTGACCCCTGGTCAAAACCCTAAGAAGTCCTGGAAAGGAGCTATATAGAACAGCCACACTTGTGGATAGTGGTGCAGAATTTGTAGAATGGTTGTCCAGTTAAATAAATCTTAGTTTCTTGATCTAACAGATCACGGGGGGGGGGTAACCTTTTTTAGTCCAGGGATGTTGTGATGGGGGCAGCCACACATCCATGATTCATGCGCCAGTAGCAGTGAGTACAGCCAACGCATATGTTTATACACGAACACTCGCCACACCTACAACAGGCGCATAACAGACAAGCAGACTCAGCGCTCTCACTCGCACACAATTTTGGCAAGCACCATTTCGGTGGTGCTTGGAAATGCTGTCTTTAAAAGAGCAGGAGGAGGGCTTTATCTCTGATCTAGGGTACCTGCCGTTAAAGGGAGGAGATAAAGCCCTCTGCTTGTTCTTTAAGAGCCAGGTGTTTAAAGAGCAGGTGGAGTGCTTCATCTTCAGATCATGAGATAAAGGAATGGGAGTTGGCAGCCATGTCTGGCCCATGTTACAGATTGTGAAGATTTATCATCACCTCCTAATTTATTAGGTTGACATATAACTGAATCAATGGTTCTGAAGCAATGACAGGAAGCATCCACTCTCTGATTTTTAGATCCATTTCCCTTCAAGCACCATCTGAGAAGAGGTACAGTGGTATCTCTGGTTATGAACTTAATTAGTTCTGGAGGTCCATTCTTAACCTGAAACTGTTCTTAACCTGAAGCACCACTCTAGCTAATGGGGCCTCCTGCTGCCACTGCGCCACCACCACATGATTTCTGTTCTCATCCTGAAGCAAAGTTCTTAACCCGAGGTACTATTTCTGGGTTAGCGGAGTCTGTAACCTGAAGTGTATGTAACCTGAAGCGTATGTAACCCGAGGTACCACTGTATTCATAATAATAATAATAATAATAATAATAATAATAATAATAATAATATATTATTTATACCCCAACCACTCTGGACGGCTTCCAACAGAATATTAAAAACACAATAAAACATCAAACATTAAAAACTTCCCTAAACAGGGTTGCCTTCAAATGTCTTCTAAAAGTCAGGTAGTTGTTTATCTCTTTGACATCTGATGGGAGGGCGTTCCATAGGGCGGGTGCCACTACCGAGAAGGCCCTCTGCCTGGTTCCCTGTAACCTCACTTCTTGCAGCGAGGGAACTGCAAGAAGGCCCTCGGCACTGGACCTCAGTGTCCAAGCTGAATGATGGGGGTGGAGTCGCTCCTTCAGGTATACTGGGCTGAGGCCATTTAGGGCTTTAAAAGTCAGCACCAACACTTTGAATTATGCTCCTGCTCATACAGGAAACTGGTGTTTATTTATTAAATTTCTATACCACCCTTCATCCAAGGACCACAGAGTGGTTTACAATATCAGGAGAAAATGGGCAAAATAAAAAAATTCCTTCCAGTAGCACCTTAAAGACCAACTAAGTTAGTTCTTGGTATGAGCTTTCGTGTGCATGCACACTTCTTCAGATACACTACAAGCGGTGAGTAGACGCTCAGCAACACTCTCAGTTTTCTGGAATTTGCTTCTCCAGATCTCCTGGTTCAGTGTGTCCTTCACAAAGCTCCACATCCACTCAGGGTTAGTGAACATTTTATAGCCAGCAGGCTTCAGATCTGTAACAGGAGAAAACGGGGTGAGAGGTGCCAAAGCAGACTAATAGCAGCATGCCTGTTTCTTCTCCAGGGCAGCCACCGGTGCCTCCACCCATGGCCTTTGAGACAATCCAGTGAAAAACTCATTGGCTTCCTTCAAAGAGCACCTGATATAATCTTAGTTAATGCGGCCTCCCAGAACTTGATCTCCGAGAGTGATTATGAAGCTCTGGATAAGATGCAAAACCCGAAGGAGAAGGTATGAAAACTCCTAGTGAAGATCCAGATCAAAGGGGAGCAGAGTTGCCAGCAGTTCCTGGAAGGCATAAGGAGCCTCTTTCCAAATTTGCCTCCGGACTTACGGCCTCCAGCAAGCGGTGAGTAGACGCTCAGCAACACTCTCAGTTTTCTGGAATTTGCTTCTCCAGATCTCCTGGTTCAGTGTGTCCTTCACAAAGCTCCACATCCACTCAGGGTTAGTGAACATTTTCTAGCCAGCAGGCCGTACCCTGGGTTCCTTTGCCCAAGCAGGGCACTCTGACAGGTGGGTGGGGCTAGCCACCTATCAATCACCTGACATCATCATGGCATCAGATGCCTCATTCCCCCCCCCCTTTGTCGTGTGGCTTGAGCTCAAGTGCAGCATCTACCAAGCAGGTGATAGATGCTGACCTCAAGCCCTGCTTTCAGCAAGGATTGGTTGTGCTGCAGAGTTATGGCAAATTCCATAGCACAGCTGATCCCACAGCCTTGCTATCACTGATGATCAGCTGAATGGTGGTGACCACAAATATCCCTTGGCAAGGAACGATCAGGAACATGCTCTAAGCTACCCCCCCCCCACTTTTTTTGCAGTCAGATTTCTTCTCTACCTGCCCACTCCTGATGTCTCATCTGACGTCGGATGTGGGGGACGTGGGTGTGGTTTGGGGCAAATGGTCTCACAAGTCAAATTGGTGCCTGTGTCTAAGCCTAATAAGGCATGCAGGAAGGTGGTTCCCCAACCCTGCTTTAACAGAACCAGGATGGTTTGAGTTGCCCAATCTGTCTGTCTCCTGTACAGTGAAAATGAAAAATTCAGTGCCAAGATTTTTGCAGGATGCCTGTGGCTTTGCTTATACCACCTGATTATTATAACAACTATTAATTATGAGTGCTGCACCTTAACTCCACACTGTTTTATGACCTTGTAAAAGCTATCCTTGCAACACGCTTATGAGTGTAGGCCACTATTATCCCCATTTCAAAGACAGGGTAACTGAGACCGAGAGACTTACTAGTACCTGGTGAGTTCAGGATTTAGGTGCAGTCATGCTTAATCTGAGCCAGGCTGAGCCCCAGGAGAAAAACTCAGCCAGGCCACACTTCAGGGAGGGAAGAAGAAGGCAGAGTGTGGTCTGGGCATTAGCAGAAAAAGGGCCACTGAGGAATTGCAATCGGTCTTCATGCATCCAGAATTGGAGGGAACAGCCTTTGGGTCAAAGGTGTGCTTGAGTCCTGGGACCCAAACTTGGTGTGCATATTAATTCATAATTTTTGCTTGAAAAATATACTTTTTAACCGTTGTTTTATTCATTTTGCTTTTTATCAACCTGTTCTTAACATTTATTTTTATTGACAGTCTTAATGTGTGCTTTTTAGTCTTTGTAAACTGCTTAGAGGCTTCACTTGCAGAGAAACAAATGAACAAAACAAGTAATTAGCAGCAGTTTTCTGCCTTGCAGGGGTCAGCAAACTTTTTCAACAGGGGGCCGGTCCACTGTCCCTCAGACCTTGTGGGGGGTGGACTATATTTGGGGGGATGAATGAATTCCTACGCCCCACAAATAACCCAGAGATGCATTTTAAATAAAAGGGCACTGTAATGGTTCTAGGGGTTGCTCGTGAGTAAGCAGGTGCCTATCTCCCTGGCTGGGTGCAAACACCTGGCTGGTGAACCTCCTCTGTCCGGACAGCCACTCACCCGTGGCTGACTCAGTCGCTGGCAGAATCCGTGAGTGGGCGTTTCTTAAACTTCTTCCAGCAAAGAAGCTCTTCGACGCCTAGTCTCCGCCTACCCTCTCTGCGCGA
Organism: Podarcis vaucheri; assembly: GCF_965113315.1. Taxonomy (NCBI): domain Eukaryota; kingdom Metazoa; phylum Chordata; class Lepidosauria; order Squamata; family Lacertidae; genus Podarcis; species Podarcis vaucheri. The sequence goes on from NC_138751.1 coordinate 16,011,373, forward strand.
AAGCCTTCTGCGCAGGGAGGGCGTAGGCAGCGGAGGACCTCTACTCTCCCCACTGGTCCCAGGCAAGGAGTCATGGGACCGCCTCGCCACTTCCCCCACCTGCCCTCCTTCTCCACTGGTGCTACGCTGATTCTCTTCCCCAGAAGATGGGCTGCTTCTCCCGATCCCTGGACGCTCTCTGGAATCCCTCTGACTTTTGCGCTCCCCCTCCAGTACTGATGGCAGTTCCCTGACAAGCACATTCTACTCATGTAAAAACATGCTGATTCCCAGACCGTCCGCAGGCTGGATTTAGAAGGCGATTGGGCCTTAGTTTGCCTACCCATGCTTTAAGGCAAGCAGCAGATTTTAGAGCTGGGGGAACCTGTGACCCACCCTATCCGACCCTGGAGATTCTGGAGGAAATGGGAGCGAGGTGTGTCTGGTGTACGTAAGCACTAGGAACAAGTTTCCCAAAATCTCATATACCCCTTGGGCTGGTAGCATTGGGTAATTTAATCTAGTTCCTCTGCATTTTGATTTCTCCGGGGCAGCTGTTTTCCTTTCTTTCTGGTGACTCAGCACGGCAAGAAGCAGCAGCACAAGCAGAAATTTTCCATTTTGAACCCAGTGACACAAATATGCTTCCTATTTTGCGTGCAATGTGAAAGTATTGCTCAGCACTCCGTTGTCCCCATAGCAGCACTGCTGCGTGTTGTTTCTTTTGGGTGAGTAAGCATGTTGCACAGGAGACTTGTGGTGTCAGTAATATTATTTACAAATATGGAATAGTGGGACCAACATGTCTCCTACTGCTGGCAAGGAAGACACTGACCAGGGTTCCAATGCAAGAGCATTATTCCCCGCTACCCTCATGTGCCTTCATCTGAACTTGCATGTCTGGCTGGCTCCAAATTTGAAGTGCCATCTTCTATATATATTTATTTTTTCATTTAGTTCAATTTATTTTTAGTCATTTCTTGAGTGCGTAGTAATTTCGGTCCTTGCATTGATAATAGTTATTAGTTCATTCATATGATCAGGCAGGAGGCAACTTTGTTCAAAACAGAAAATTATGATGGAGAAAGAACACTGAACTACAGTTATGCCGGGGAATGAATTCATGCTTGTTTATCCCAGGAAGCATAACACCCAGATTGGAACAAAATGAAATGACAGCATTGCACCTGGCTAGTTGATTTTGGGTGGCTTGTTTCCAGAGAGCTTGAAAAAAAGATGTAAGAAATTCATCTCTGTCATGAGGTCTAGAATATTCTTTTTAAAAAGTAATAAACATTGAGCGTCCCCCCCCCACACAAAAACAACAACCCAGAGCAGAGTGATTACATGTGGGGGCTCTTGCTGCTTCTTCTGGAGTGAATATACTTAAGGAAATTAATAATATTTTATACAGTGCTATGAATTAGATATTTACATACTAAAGTCAGCTTTCTGCCCTGAGGAGTTTATAAACTAAATACTGGCAGAAGAAGAGATGACAAGAGAGAGGAAGGCGAGCAAATTCAATTTCATCATGCACTTCCAGGGTTAAGCATACTTTGGGATGTTTAAAAAAAGCAGAAAGGATCTGACCTCTCCAGTGTGTGTTACAATGACACCAGCAGAACCAACTTCCCCTTGATACATTTGAGCAACACTTGCATTTCTAGTTGCCACTGATGAAATATTTGTGATATTCTTTCCTCTGAAATGTCATCATTTTGAACAATGGACCCAATTTGTCATCTTTGGGGTTTTTTCTCTTTTGCATAATACTGAATTGCTTAAGATATATTTTCTTATTTTCACTTTTAGACCATTTTTTTTGTTCCAAATTGTTGTTTTCAGCTTTCCCTGCTTTTTGTCATCGACGGCAGGATATGGAACTTCCTTTATTGCAACTTATTCATCGACATTCAGGGAAGCGCCAAAATTTCTGCAAGTCCAGGGGCATCCTCTACCTTTCCCACTTCCCCTCTTTCAGCAACAACTTTGGACTACTTAATTTGGCCCTTCCTTGCTTTGGCCCCAGGTCTGCTTCTCCATAGGAGGTCTAGGGTTTCTTAAGGAAAGCCAACCAAAATTCCCTGGAAGAGATTGTGATAATGTGGGAAGAAGCAAAGAGAAATGCCCTTCTCTGCTTTATTCTCAACATTTTATGTCTTAATGTTAAGTCTGAATTGAGCTGGTTCTGCTGGAGAGAAGAATAAATAAATTCTGTTCACCAATGTGCTAGCTCAAGGATGGGGAACCTGTACTCTTCAATATGTTTCTGGGCTACAATTCCTATTACCCCCTCACCATTAGCCAGTGGGAGTTGGAGTGCATTTCAGAATCTGCCTTGCGTGCATCTTAATTTCACAAATACACTAATGAGGTGTGAACTGATAGTGACTAACCAGGAACAGGAAGCTGGGGCGGTAGTAGATAATGAAGACATCAACTGACTGTGTAAAAGCAGTGGAAAAGGCAAATTCCGTGGCATGGAAGATTAGGAAAGAAACTGAAAATAAAACTATATGCCATCATTCAAATCTAGTATATGACCACATTAGGAATAGTGTGTACAGTTTGGTTGCCTTGCCTCAAAAAGGGTATTGTAGACTTAGAAAAGGTTCAGAAGAGGGCAACCAAAATGATGGAGGGGATGGAACAATTCCCCTATCAGGAAAGGTAGCATGATATAGACTATATTATGAAGCCGCGTCTTTATTGTGGCTAAAAGACTGGATAAGATTGGAAAATAGAGATATACTAGATTTGGAGGGCTTCAATAACAGGTACGGATGGCATTCGTACCTGTGGTACGAAAAGGTGAAGGTTCATAGGGGCTTCCTAAATCATATTTTTAGGGGACCAATATACCAGGTATGGGAGAGAAATAAAAATCTCCTGGAAAGGAAGACTCCCTGGTGGATCTCACCATTAGAGGTGTTAACGATTAGGAAAACAAATATGGAAGAGAAGAATGCCACCTATGAAGAACTTATAAGTAAAACAGAACAAGGGAACAAACTTAGACCCTACGAAGAGATAAAAAACTTATTCACTGGCTGGTTGCAATACCACCAGGTGAATGATTTGTTAAAAGAAGATAAAAAGAAACTGGGCTTTGAAGACAAAAAATCTAAGTTCCACGTGGAGGTAGTTGAAGGTAAAAATAAAATACTGTCTAGGATATATGATATGCTACTGGAGTGGTACACAAAAGACGAGGAGGTGAAGGAGGCAATGATTAAATGGGCAATAGACATTGGCTATAATCTTGACTTTGAATGGTGGGAGGAACTGTGGAACAGTAGTATAAAGTTTACGGCGTGTATGGCACTGAGGGAAAATATCTGGAAAATGATATATAGGTGGTATCACACGCCGGTGAAATTGGCTAAAATGTATAGGTTAAAGAATAAAAGATGTTGGAAATGTGGTGAAGCAGAAGGCGACTTTTATCACATGTGGTGGTCATGTAATAAAGTGAAAGGCTTTTGGGAACTAATTTATAACGAGCTTAAAAAAATACTTAAATACACTTTTCCCAAAAGACCTGAAGCCTTTCTGCTAGGAATGATGGGTAAAGAAATTAGAAAAGAAGATAAGAACATATTTCTTTATGCCACCACAGCTGCAAGAATTATGTTGGCACAAAACTGGAAAACGGAAACCATACCCAGTATAAAGGATTGGCAGGTCAAAATGGTAAACTATGCCGAGCTTGCTAGACTAACAGGTAGAATACGAGACCAAGATGAACAGAAATTTCAAAAAAAATGGAATAAATATTGGAATTATATTGGAACCAATTTGTAGAGGAAACTGGCGGGGTTGGAATAAATCTAACAGTGAGTGTTTTAAGAATTTTATTTATTTATTTATTTAAGAATAAAAACAAAATACGGGATTGTGGAATTTATTTGATACTTACCAAAAGGGTGGAGGGGAGTCCAGGGCTCGGCAGAGCCCGAAATATTATGATTTTCTTTTTATGATTTTTTGTATAATTTGGGGAAGGGAAATAATAAATTATGTAAATATGTACTTATATGTATACTGATATGTTTAGCGGTATGTTTATTTGTATATTTTCTTTGTGTAATTTGAATAAAAATGTACTGGGGGGGGGAGGAAAGGTAGCATGATATGGGACTTCTTCACCTAGGGCTGTCCACACTTCTGCTTGTCCTGTGCAGAGAAAGCACGGATCCAGGTGGTTTTCTCCATGCCCCACTCCTTTCCCCAAGAAGCCCTGCTCTTTAGCTTTAAATCAGAGCAAGCGTAAGTCCAGAGAAAACCCAAATTGTGTGTGTTTGTGTGCTCACATGCTTGTGAGGAAGAGGGGGGAAGAGAGAGAGAGAGAGAGAGAGAGAGAGAGCTTTTCAACCTTGAGAGGATAAACAACTGCATAGAAGCCTGAGCCGTAAAATTTTATAGTTGTTAATTCTGAAGGTCTTTCTGTTAGCTTGCTCTTCTCCTACAGCGTACCCAAACCAACAGATAAGTTGTTCCCCAGACACTTTGGAAAAGAATGGGCCAGGAATTCCAATCAATGTGCTGTTTTCTATGCTGAGTGGCAGCAAAGACTCAGAAGGTATGTCCTGTAGTGTACCAGTAACTATTGACAAATGCTAATTAAGGGTTAGGTCTACACTTCTGCTTGACCCGTGCCTAGAAAGCATCAGTCCAAGTGATTTTCCACTTGACCTGCAGTTTCTAGGCACAGGTCTGAGCAATTTCCCCCTTGCGCCACTCCTTTCCCAAGAGAAAACCTGCCATTAAGAGCTAAATCAGAGCAAACATCAACCCAGAGAAAACTCCAATTGTCGTTTGCTCTGACTGAGCACTAAAGAGCGGGTTTTCCCTGGGGGGAGAAGCAGCAGGACAAAAGGATGTGTGGATGAGTGCTTGCTCTTTACTGATGTTCCAGAACTGTTTGCAACCCTTTGTAATGTCTAAATATAAGCCACAACACTGCCTTCATTCTTCTCAGAAGCCTCAAGGTCTAGGAACATCCATTAAAATGAAAATACTGAAGCTTCTCAGACCATTTGGTCCACATACAATACTGGTTTATAGTGCAACAAGGAACAGCATTTATTCTGATTCATCCTATGAAAAAGCACTCACGCACCCCTCAGTTTCTTAACATGCTTTGTGATGAATGATGTGGAGCTCCTCATTACCCTAGGGCCTGCTTAAGCTTTTGCCCATCTGCTTTTTCTACCTCTCCAACTATCCTGAAAAACAAAGCCTAAACCCCAAGGTTCCTTTCTATCAAAACATATTTTTGCTTTCCTCACAATAGCTCAATAGTTAAACATTCCCCAACTGAACCTTCCCCTCTTAGCACATTCTGGAATATCGCAGCCCCCTAGTTTTGGTTGGGGAAGGGAGGGTGTCACTGATATTCAAACACAGACACACTAATTTCTTCAGACGTGTAATCCGTCCCTTATCCTGAATGTGGCTTGGAAGAATGAGGGATACTTATTTTCTGCTTAACAGTCTTTTGTTTCTATGTTTACATACAGAATCGTCAAATATATCGAGTGAGCAAGATCTTGATATGGAAGTGACAAAGATGGAGCAAGGCATTTTGAATGGTAAGAAATTCTCTGGAAACAAGGTTAAGAACATAAGAAGAACCCTGGCAGATTAGACCAAAGGCTTACTTTGTCCAGCATCCCGTTTTCCCTCAAGTGGATAAATCAGATGCCTTTAGGAAGCCCTTGAGCAGGATATGGGTGCAATAGGACTCTCCTGATCATGTTCCCCCAGCAACAGCTACTCAGAGGCATAGTTCTTCTCAGGACCAGATTTAGGTTTGATGAGGCCCTAAGCTACTGACGGCAATAGGGCTCTTTATATGTCCAGTTGTCCTTTCTCAACAACAAATTGTCACTGTTTTTTGTGTTGAATATATGCTATATGGTAATTTATGGACCTAATAGGTATCTAAAGCCATTTGCCACTGTTGCTGTATGTAGGTTTTATTTTATTTGTTTTTTATCTTATATTTTGGAAATGCACATCCAGGTTTTTCCCCCTTTAATTTTTTTGGGGGCCCCCAAAAGAGTGGGGCCCTAAGCTATGTCTTGATCAGCTTATACATAAATCCAGCACTGGTTCTTCTGAACCTGGTGGTAGCATATAGCAATGATGATTTAGTAGCGTTTTCAATACTTTATCTTCACAAATATCTAACCCCCAGTAAAAGCCATATAAATTGGTGGCCATTATATTTAGTGGTAGCACATTCCATTGTTTTTAACTCTGTGCTGTATGAAAACATACTTCCATTTGTCAGTCCTCCTCACTCTTCTGTCCTGGAGGACTCCAGGCTTTTTAGCCTTACAAGAAAGGGAGAAAAACGTATCTCTGCCTTTCTGCCCACTTCCTTCGTACTGCGGTTGCTTCAGAATAAACTACTTTCCTATGAACAAAGGCAAGCAGTGTTACCCATCTCTGCAGGGGTTGTTCTGGAGTAAGTGCGTTGTTTCTGTACTACTTGCACGATCTTTATTTGAAAGATTACTTTTCCCCTTAAGAAGGAACATTCTGAGTGAAATTGCCTGGGGAAATAATCATTATTTCTAATGTCCCTATGCAAGCTAGATTTTTAATGCCCCTAAGCAAACTAGATCCATCTGTTTTACATCCATGTCCTCATGCTTAGATTCATCCCATGTCCTCATGCTTAGATTCTATGGGTATAACTAGATACAGTGCTACCTCAGGTTACAGACGCTTCAGTTTACATACGCTTCAGGTTACAGACTCCACTAACCCAGAAATAGTACCTCAGGTTAAGAACTTTGCTTCAGGATGAGAAGAGAAATCACATGGCAGCAGCATGGCAGCAGCGGGAAGCCCCATTAGCTACAGTGGTACCTCAGGTTAAGAACAGTTTCAGGTTAAGAACGGACCTCCAGAACGAATTAAGTTCTTAACCCGAGATACCACTGTATTCCTATCCCCCCATAGCCCTGTTTGCACCTTCATACAGCAGGGATAAAGAGCCCTGAACAGGAAAATCTGAAGGTGGGTTCTTAGTGCGTTCAGCAGAATGCATGGAAAATACTCCTTCATAATGTCTGCCCAATGCATGAAGATCTGAGACTACAGTTAATGAAGATGTTCAGGGCAGGACTTGTCTGTGCAGATCAATCCTCTCTCAAAATGCCTCAATGCTGTTTGTGTTTCCCTCATATGGGGCATACTTACAGGGGAGAATTTACAAGCAGGAGCAGTGGGAGTAAATTCATCCCTCCAAAATCTAGGCTTACAGGAAGTGGGCAAAATGTCCCTAGTGAGTGGGGCATTTGCATACAAGAATATCCAGACCTGGGAGGGGTCTGTTTACTTCCCCTTTGGGGGAATCACCACAGCTCAGTGGTGGATGAGCTGCTTTGCTTGCACAAGGTCCCAGGGTCAACCTCCGGGTAGGGCTGGGAAGGTCGCTTGTCCAAAATCCTGGAGAGAGGATGTCAGTCACCAAAGACAGCACTAAGCTTGGTGGGCGAGTGGTCTGAATTTGTGTAAGAGTTTCCTGTGGTTTAAGCAACTGCTCCCACCTTCCCTTTATCTCAAGAAATTGGGATTCTGAATGATCTGTGCACTGGGATAACATCTAGTTATAAGTGGACATGCAAGGGAATGGGGGGTGAAGGAAAAAGGCAGAGCAGTGTTGTAAACAAAATCTGCCCTTCTTCCCTTATGGAGAATCCAAGAGCCCATATAGAGTCCTTACATAGGTTCCCTATTGGTAGGAGAAAATAACAGAGGCCAACCAGAGAATATTGAGAAGCAAAGCAGCTAGTAAGCCTGATCTTTATTGATCTGTTGCAACAGGGTGCTCTGCTTACCCGTAGGAAAGGAGGAGGACCTAGAACAACAGTGTGCCTGCCCTTATATAGATATTTTAAATTCCCTGCCCTGGAGCTCAAGACCACCGCTCCATACATCATACATACTTCACAGAAGGGGTGTAATCCAAGACCACCCCCCACAAACATCATACCTACATCACCGAAAAGGCGGTCTACAACAGAAATTTGAGTGCTATTGTTTGTCCTGTTTGGCTGGTTTTCTGATAATGCCTTATCTGATTGCCTCTCCTGGTAGTCTGCCCATTCCTCTGAAATGGTGATCACCCACTTCCTGAGACAATGGGAAAGTTCCCGCACCCCCTCCCTCCTTGCAGAGAAAACATTTGGTCAGTTTGGGAGTCATAATGGTTTCAGGGAGTCCAAATGGTTTCAGGAAGGTCTTCCTGTGCAGCTCCAGACATTGGTACATTTATGAACATTTATCTCATATAACCTTAAAATTCTTATAACAGCAGGGAGATGGGTTTGAGCATGCCAGAGTGAAAAGATAAGGTTTTAAACAGGTCAATAGAAGGAGCCAAGCTGGAACATCAGGGAGTATAATTGGTTTTTGGCTTGGCTCTTTAAACAGGCTGTCACTGACGGTGCAAACAAGACGTGTGCTTACTTAATCTTGTAAATATTAATATTGCTAAACAAGCCTTTTCCCTGACCCCCTGGCTCTCATAAGGAGAGCATCTTATCTTAGTCCCAGGCAAGTTGCATGTTTGACCAAGTGTTTTCATGCTGGATACAGAGGAAGGAGCTTCTTTCTCAATTAAGCTGCTGAGGACAGCATATTTTCATGTTCTGACTGGATACAGTAGCTCATGAGACATGAGTAAAGGCAGTCATTATCTCTTGTAGGCTAGGTGCTTAAAAAGGTAAAGGTAAAGGTACCCCTGCCCGGGCGGGCCAGTCTTGACAGACTCTGGGGTTTGTGCGCCCATCTCACATCTATTGGCCGGGGGCCAGCGCTGTCCGGGGACACTTCCGGGTCACGTGGCCAGCGTGACAACGCTGCTCTGGCGAGCCAGAGCTGCACACGGAACGCCGTTTACCTTCCCGCTGGTAAGCGGTACCTATTTATCTACTTGCCCCCGGGGGTGCTTTCGAACTGCTAGGTGGGCAGGCGCTAGGTGCTTAGGGAAGCTCAAATTCCCCCCTTTTTGCTGCACGAGTCTTAGGCATCCTTTCCCATTGCACACGTGTGTGTGTGTGTGTGTGTGTGTGTCCCATGCTGCACTGCTTCTGCTCATGCGCAAGTTATCTTCTGCCCAAGCCTGTGTCGTTTGTCTTGTTCTCTGCTGTGGCAAAATTATGTAACTTACATAATTAATTTCGCAAACAATATTGTTGTTTCGCTGTTCCACCCTTTCTACTTCAATACAAAGGAAACAATGTCAATGGGGGTGGGTAATCTATTCTGTATCGACAACAGCAAGTAGCTATCTTATTCACTAGATTGATCTTTGTCCTGGACATGGGACAAATTTGTGAACACCAGCAATTTCCACTCCTGTTTCCATTTTTGCAGGAGTTTTTCCAACATCCCAACGAGGAGAGGAGGAGTGGTGATGATGATGACACCCACCTTGAGTGGCGCAATGCCTATTGCCTGGCCTGTGTGCCCCCCCCCCCCAGATCACAGGGCCTGAGGCCATTGCCCCAGTTTGCCGTACCTTAGGGAGAGCACTGTCTTTGCTTCAGGTGAATGGTGAATGGAAGTGTGACGTTCGTACGGAGCCCCCGGTCGTCTCACGGACTATTGACCCGTACACCACTAATCTGCTGCCACCAACCAGGTCCTCCCCGGTAAAATCACTTCAGCCTCAGTTAGGTTCTCAATTAATAAAGAAGAGTGTGTTTTATTTCAGACACAAACAAATTTTTACGGCATTCCAAACGTTGTTACTCTTTACTTTCTTACTCTTATTTTCCTCTCTCTATCTCTTCTACCTCCCCTCACTCAAGAACCCACTGCCCTAACTGTCTCTCTATTTCCAACTGCCTGCCAACTGCTTCTCCAACTGCCTTTCCCAACCAACCAACCACCAACAACTCCCAACAACTAACTCAAACCTTGCGCTAAGCCCTTTTATACACAGGTAGGCTCTGCCTCCGGCTTTCCTATTGGTCTATATTTTTAACCCTATCTCTCCCCCCGTTCAAGCATTTTCTAAACGAACGGGCAAATGCCACAGGAAGCAAGAGCAGAACATAACAGATTACAAATCCTATTGAGCTATGATATCCCCCCCAAAGCAAATAGGCACAGGGCCCCCACACTATACCACCCTCCCAATCTGAATCAAAGCCTTGTGCTGGTTTCCTGCCCCAAAAAATCTCCTCTTCTGCACTAACCAGCACCTTCTTGTGGGGAAATAGGAAGGGTAGGGAAATAAATTTTGGCAGAATCTGGTACGGTGCTTAGATCCAAATCAGGAGCCCATCAGCAGGGAGGACCCTGTGCCTGTTTTTCTTTTAAAATAAAAGTGGCAGTCTTAAAGCACTTTTGGTGTAATTTATAGTTCAGTCCATTTTCTTCAGATATTTCCCTCCTTGTCAACCTCTAGTCACCAGCTCTGGATTGTGGGGAAGAGTAAAATAATGAGACATCCATTTTTTGTGTGGCTTTTCATAGGATAGTAATAATGGAAGTTGACAGCTTGTTTTTTTATCTCAGGGAGCCATCTTGGTTGGGGGTGAGCTGTTGCTTCCGGCTTCACCCTTCCTGTCAAGTAACAGTCCAAACTTTTCCGAACATTTAATTTGACAAATGGTATATATTTTGTGGATTGAAGAAAAAGCTTGTGCACATGAACAGAAAACACCTCTTAAAATTTGAAGGTGCCACAATAATGGTTTTTGGCTTTGAGGGGCTTGTGGTGGTTCATTCAGGGGAAAGGATTATGATACCCATAATTGTTTATATAAAGGAGACATGTCCCCCCCCCAAAAAAAACCCCTGCATTTTATTTTGCTGTTAAGAACTCTAGAGTTTGTGAGGGAGCCAAGGAGCCACAAAAGGGCAACGTCCCACTTCTCCTGAACAGTGAGTTCCAGGGACAGCAGTAACTGGGTTTTGGGATTCCACTGGCAGAGAGAGCATTGAAAACTCCCACCATTTTGCTTTGTTTGCAGGTATACAGGTAGGGCGCAGGCAAACAGGTGCTTTGCCAGGCAGCAGGTCCACTCTGCCACTAGGGATGAAGGAGGAATCCATTTTAAATGGATTTACGCACAAAATCCAGTGGTTCTGATCCAGTTTGGCCACATTGGACAGCCTCTTGCATCAAGTGCTTACTGGGGTTCTTTTTTAAAAAAATAAACTACCTTTGACTAATTATATGCCAAACTATTTGGCTTGCAGAATACATGCCTTCTGCTCTTTTCTTTTGCCTTTTCCCGCATACAAATGCATGCCCACCTGCTTTTTTATTTTCTCCTGACTATATTCCATGGCTATTGAGCATGTTCAATCCTCATTGGCCTGTGATAATTTGGGGGGGGGTATTTTTCTTCTTTAAATTTATTCAGACTCTCTCTCACACACACTTCCACAAACTTTAAGGGTCCTCTGAACAGGGTGGATTTGATTTAAGTCAGTAAGACTTGATTTAAATCATTAATTTTTTTTTACAGAAAGACTCATTCTTGCTGGTATAATCTTAATATTTACAACCAGATGAAGGTTTCATTTTTGGAATAATAAATTTTCAGAATAGTTTTTACAGTTATATAAAAAATTACTGATTTGGTTATACTTTTAGAAATACATTGACTATTAGAAATACATAGAAATACATAATTATGAAATTATTGTGAGGTTTAATAAGTTAACTGTTTATATTTGGACAACTTTTCTGCTGTACTTTGTTGGAAGGAGAAAAATAATCATTTCCTTAACAATTTATTTAACTAAAACAATAACATTATAGCATATGTATCCATGTTTGTTAACTGAGGTGGTTAAACGGGTTTTTTCAAAAAACAACAACAACACCTGTCAGGGAACTGCCATCAGAGGCAAGAGGAGAGGTAAGACGCTCCAGTGATGCAGGGGAGGGAACTAGCAAGGAGAGAGAGAGAGCTTCCGCTGGGGAAGGAAATCCAGGGGACACCAGGGAGAAAGGGGAGGCTGAGAGGAAGGCGGAGGGGAGGCTCCGAGACTCTTCCAGTGAAATCAGCGGAGAGAGCACTGGACCTCCGCTTGGCACGCCCACGCTGCGCAGAAGGCTTCCACGCAGGGAATCTAGGAGGAGACTGGGCGTCAAAGAATTTCTATGTTGGAGGAAGTTTAGGAGACGCCCACTCACGGATTCTGCCAGTGACTAAGACAGTCGCGTTGTAAGGGCTGTCAAACCAGGGAAAGGTTTAGCTATACGACTAGCTTGGAGCAGTTTGCAGTTTACGCACAAGCAACCCCAATTCCCATTATAACACCTTAGACTGAGTTTTAGCACACATGAAAAATGGAAAATAAATCCTTATTTCCTGATGAATAGGCTTTGGACTATAATGTAACTTAAATAGAAAACTATCTTTAGAAAGATTTTCCGTCCAATATCATTTTATTTTAAAAATCCAATTTAAATTTAAAAAAAACTGATTTTTTTTTAATTATAAATTTTTTTATTTGTATCCACCCTACCTCTGAAAATGCTGATACCTGATGTTGTTTCTCAGTGGCCTGTTTTGACTGCAAAGTTGTTGGCACTCAAGCATGCTATTAGATGAATCAACGGGTTCACTCTATTAACAAGTGTTTGACATGCTAAGCTTGTGGGGAAATTCAGGATGCAAGTTCTAACTGTTCTTGTTGTACAGAGCACTGGCAAATCCACCCTTCTCAATGCCATGTTTGGACTGCAGTTTGCAGCCAGCAGCGGGTGATGCACATGAGGAGCATTCATGACACTCCTCAGAGTCACAGAGCATTTTCAGCAAGAACTTGGTTGTGATTTCATTCTGGTGATTGGCACAGAAGGTTTGAAAACCGCAGAATTGGCTAAGTTGGAGGACAGTTGCGAACATGTCAATGAGCTGGCCACCCTGGTGATTGGGCTCAGTGACATAACAATATTTAACCTGAAATAAAATCTTGGATACAGGCACACCTGTTAGACCATGGGTAGGCAAACTAAGGCCCAGGGGCCAGATGCAGCCCAATCGCCTTCTAAATACGGCCGGCAGACAGTCCGGGAATCAGCGTGTTTTTACATGAGTAGAATATGTCCTTTTATTTAAAATGCATCCGTGGGTTATTTGTGGGGCATAGGAATTCGTTCATTTTTTTTCTTCCAAAATATAGTCCGGCCTCCCACAAGGTCTGAGGGACAGTGGACCGGCCCTCTGCTGAAAAAGTTTGCTGACCCCTGTGTTAGACCATTACAGGGAGGACATGGCAGTCTTGGAGAGAGGAATCCTATCCTCTGTGATAAAGAAAACAAGAGAGGCTCTGGAGATCTTGTCAAAATAAATGAGTTTGTCTGAATCCTTGGAGCATTGCTGCCATGAGATGAGTGAAGAACCTGCAGTTTCCAAGGACTCGTTGGATGTCATTTTGTTCAGCAATAGTGCCGAGACTGAGCCTTTCTTAGCTAAGGTACAGACCTATGTTCCTGAGATGATGGAAGGAATCCCTTCAGAGAAGTTTAAGATGAATGTTGAGATCATACTTTCAAACAATCTATTCAAGCCCCAGGATGAAATCTTGAAGCGGGTTTTTGGCTGTGGGAAGCACTGTCCGTTCTGCAAAGTCCCCTGTGAAGCTGGAGGTGGCAGTCACTAGGAACATTTTGCGTCAATTCATTGGCCTCAAGGAGTAGGGAGGTACAGAAACCATGAAACTAGAAAGCTTGTATATTCCTTATGCTCCTCTGATGTCATCTCAAATGCCAATTTCAGAAACAAGCACACAGGTGGAGAATGGCATCCATATATAAAAATATTGCCAGTATTATCCCGACTGGCGTATCCAGCCTGATGATAGCATCACAGTCTCAGACCACTAGGAGTTTGTGTTCACAGAGTTCAGTCAGCATTTTGCTCAAGCTTATCATGCTCTCCCTGCATAACTCCCTCAGAATTGGGAAAAAATAACCAAGGAGCAAGTGCTGGTGAGCATCCAATAATAATTTAATATGAAAAAATAGGTAACAGCTGCCGCCATTTTAATCTGATACCCAAGTGCCTGATTCGGTTATGGAATTATTGTTTTGTATATGCCGATTGATCATTAAGGATTTTTGTTTTTGTTTTTAAATTAAGGGTAAACAGGCAGAGCTATTATACACTGCCAGGTACCCAGTACAGTGGTACCTCAGATTACAGATGCTTCAGGTTACAGATGCTTCAGGTTACAGACTCCGCTAACCCAGAAATAGTACCTCGGGTTAAGAACTTTGCTTCAGGATGAGAACAGAAATCGTGCAGTGGCAGCATGGCGGCAGCAGGAGGCCCCATTAGCTAAAGTGGTGCCTCAGGTTAAGAACAGTTTCAGGTTAAGAACAGACCTCCAGAACGAATTAAGTTCTTAACCCGAGGTACCACTGTATAACAATCTGCTTCACATCTGTATCCTACATGCAAGCCTTAAGTGCATTTAAAATCAACATAGAAAAATGTATGACAGGATGTAATGGATGTTTCCCTGTTCAGAACTGGTTCACAAAACATAGAGTCTGCCTTGCTTGTTCTTTTTGAGATACATATTTCTATGTATTCATACATTATTTCTTGATTTATAAAGCCTAGCCTACAATTTCCAGCTCGACAATGTTGTCATGTTGTCATGATTAAAAGGAATCTTATCTCTGTTCTTCCAATTCATCAGTATTGGTCTCTTGGCTTTGAAATATTAGACAAATTCACAGAGGATAAGATGGCTTCCAGCGACGGTGGCTTACGTTCTACATCCACCGTGGGAGGTGGGATGCCTCTGAACACCAGTTACTGGGAATCACAAGGAAGGAAGCAGTGTCCCTTCTGTTATGTGCCCTGTGGAGCTGGAAGGAGCAGTCAGACCACGCAAGCACTTTGCCAGCTCATCAACCTCAAGCGTCACAATTCATAAAACAAAAGAGCTCTGAGGTCATTTTGTGTGTTCACTTAAGTAATGTGGACATAGAGATGGACTGGCATCCCTATGAATGCAGTCAGAGGAGTAGCTGCTTCAACTTTTAAAGATGCAGGTTTACCTTAGACTGGTCTGTGCAAGTTAAGAAAGCAGTTCTGGAACAGGAAAACCTAGCATGTTTATCTTAACCTATCCATATCCGTCTGCTTGCAAAATTTTGGACTGCAATGGAAGTAATGATGAGTTTGTCTCAGGGTTTTTGGGAGGATGGCAAACAAAGGGAATGTGGAGTCCCAGCCAGTGAGCAAATCTTGAAGGATGAGGCCACTGTGGTTCGGACACAGTAGACATTTCAACCATAAGTGGTGTGGGGGGAGCAACCGGTTTCTTTTTAAAATAAGATACTATAATGCTGTTAAAGCAATTGTTCACCATTTGTCTAAGAAGCTCAAGGCAGAAAATGTGGGTTTCTTCTCCTTATTCACACAACAACTCTCTGTGGTAGGTTAGTCCTCACAAGCCTAGTCCAACACCACACTGATCACCAGTGTTGAAGCAATGATTCTTCAACATCAACTTCGTTGGACTGGTCATGTTGTACTTATGCCTGATGATCGTCTTCCAAAGCAACTACTCTATTCCGAACTTAAAAATGGAAAGCGTAATGCTGGTGGTCAACAAAAGAGTTTTAAAGACTGTCTCAAGGCAAATCTAAAAAAATGTAGTATAAACACCGACAACTGGGAACCACTGGCCTGCGAGCGCTCCAGTTGGAGAACAGCCTTTACCAAAGGTGTCATGGGCTTTGAAGACACTCGAACTCAGAACGCAAGGGAGAAACGTGCTAAGAGGAAGGCACGCTTGGCAAATCCACACTGTGATCAACTCCTGCCTGGGATCCAATGTTCCCACTGTGGAAGGACGTGTGGATCCAGAATTGGCCTCCACAGTCACTTATGGGCTCATTATTAAAACTGTGTTTATGGAAGACAATCTTACTCAGCTATGAGTAATCACTCATAGCTCAAAGAAGATAAAGGCTCTCTGAACTTGTGCAGTAAGAGACTGCTGCTGCTGCTGATGCTGGCAATCACAGAATCATTCCCATATGCACAGTCTATTTTATAATCAAGTATTAAACACACACACACAAATTTATCAGACTTTCTGCTACATATATTTTGGACCTAGTTCAACTTCCAAGTCTGTAGTGCTGTGGAAACAATTAATAGCAAATACAGAAGTTATTTTAAAAAGCAAATGCCTGCCTGAAGATGTCTGGCAGCCCTTGCTCCTGTCACTGATGGGGAAGAGCTGGCTGTGGCTGTGGAGTGGTGAAAGAACTCTGTGCATGTTCATAGATGTTCAGGGTTAAATTAAAGCAGGTCTGTAGCCAAAACATTTTGTGGTGAAAGGACCTGAGGTTGCACACAGGTGTGTGTGACAGAGAGAGAGGATGTGTAGAATTAATAAAGAGCAGCCAGAACCTAAGCACTAATATGTTTAAAGTTAAATATTAATAAAATACAATGTAATCTTTAAAAATCATTGAGAAATAAGTACCAGGTGTTTGTTCTCCTAGTGTTTTTGCCGTAGTCAGAACATTGGAAAGTAGGAACAGGTTTACTTCTTTCACAAGAGACCTTGGAAGAAAGTTGCAATGTGGATTGCTCCTGAACACTATGGACTGCCATGCACCCTTTTATGATACTCCATTCCAGTCCGTCCGTCCCCCTATTTTCTGTAACCCCCACCCCCCCAAAGTCAGCATCCCCTGTCCATGGAACATGCTCAGTGAGGTATTTCTGGGGCTGTTTTCACCTTATTTCTAAAACTTTTTGGGGAGCTGGCTGGCCAGATGATTTGGTACAAACAATCCTCATGGCTCCCTGCTCCCGAGCCTTGAAGGCCAAAATCCAACCTGTGAATTGGAGCCCCAAGCAGACTGGGAGCCAGTGAAGTTTGCAACCAGACTGTTTCTGGGCCCCATTCATGGGCAAAGCCAAGGGGCGGGGTGGGGAGAGGCAGCTGTCCCCGCCCCCATCTATAAAAATACATAGCTGAGATTCTGGGGGCCCCCCCGCAACAAAATCCTGCCTACGCCCATGGCCCCATTCAAAGTGATACAGTATACTCATTCTACCTGATTACAAATCTTGCAGCTGTGCTCTGAATTAAAAGGAAATTTTTGGAGCGTCTTTTAGGCAATGTGTGTGCAATAAATGTGTTGCAGAAGTCCAGGCAGGAAGGGGCATGGAGAAAAGGCAACTTAGACTAACTGAGAGCCTTACTAGCCTTATTTTCCTAAGCCTTTTAATGCCTTGGCTCCAGATTAATTTTAATCTGGGCTATGGTTATAGTTTGTATTATATTGCTTTTCAGTTACAAATGAACCAGATACTTCGAAAAGGAGAAAATAAATTATGATGACTGATGGGCTATATAGTTTTAATGCTGCTTTTATATATATTTTTAACGATTAAGCCTACAATCCTGTACCACATTTTCCTGCCCCTGCTGTCCTAACCCTACTTAATAGGTTCACAGCAAATATGCAGTGCCATTGCGCAACAGCAGTTGGATCGGGGCATAAACTTTCCTGCATTGCAGGCGGCTGGAGGGCGTTGGACACGTAAACAGAACGACCACGTCGCCGCGCGTCCTACCCCCCTGACTACAACTCCCGGCACGCCTTGCTGCCTTTCGTACCGCCCGCTGCTCGCTGAATGGAGGCTGTGCCTGATTGGCAGGTTCGGTGCGCAATGAGGATCGGTTCAAGTCTCCAGCGCCAGGCTGGAAGGGGCGTGCCGTCCAGCAAGAGGGAAGCGGCCCATTGCGCCTTTCGCTCGCGGCAGGATGGCGGTGCCCGGCTGGGAGCGCGCGGCTCGGCTCCTGCTCTGCGCGGCGGGGCTGGCGCTGTCTGCTTACGCTTTCCACGTGGAGACCTCGAAGGAGCGGGACGCCGCCTACCGGGCCATGTGCGACATCAGCGCAGCCGTCAGCTGCTCCCGCGTCTTCACTTCCAGGTGAATGAATGCCCCGCACACACCCAGCTGCTCCAGCGCCCGGAGCCCCGGATCTTGTGGGGTGATCTCCTGCGATTTGCACCCTGGTGGCATCCGCCCGCCCCTGCGGCGCACAACCGGATCCCACGCATGCTTGTATCCAAAAAGAGGTCCCGCTGGGATTTACTTCCGAGTAAGCGTGCGTGGGATTGCAGCCTGACCCTGTGCAATTGGCATGCTTACTCGGGACGAAATGCAAAGAGTTGAAATCTATCCCTACCACCCAGTGGAATTCAAGGTGTGGACTATCCCTGCCCGTGTTGGGTTAAATTCCACTTCTTTTGGGAAAGTATTATTTGGCCTGGAGTTTCCTCAGTTCCGCTGAAAAGCTCCAATCGATCTTCTGAATCCTTTCCCGCTTGCAGCACAATTGAGAAAGGGGTCTCTTAACGGGTGGCAGGAGAGGAGGGGGGAAAATTGTTAGCAGAAGTCACCGGTATGCTCGCCTAATCTTCTGTAAACAGCCAGGAAGGACGTCCTCAGGGTAACTGACCCTTTATTATTTGGCTGGAGAATGTGAATGAGGGGGATGACGTGTCCCTTATGTATGCTGGAGGTGACGCAGAATGGGCCTCCTGTGGTCTATAAAAGATCTGACATTGGTAAGATGCTTCTTTATATTGGCCCAGTTTGCCTTAGGCAGCCAACCAGACACTGTCATTGCATGATCTTAGACAATCCACAGTGTTCTATAAAGACTTAAGAATCATAATTACTGTTTATTGCTAACATTCTGCACCATCTCCTCCCATTACAGGTGGGGTCGTGGTTTTGGCTTGGTGGCCACGTTTCTGGGACCTCGTAGCGTGTTCAACCAGCCTAATAGCGTCTTTGGGATCGCTTTCTACACCCTGCAAATCCTTCTGGGTGAGTGACACATGCAGATGGATGCGTCAAAGAGAACACAGGTGTCCACACATGGATGCGGGTGTCGCTAACACAGCATCCAATCCAAACACTGGGCAGAGGAGAATCTAGCTGCCCATGTTTTCAACTCTGTATGTTACCAGGTGTGATGTCCTCCCCTGACAACTACATCAGGCATTAGCAACATTTCGTAATTCGGGGCAGACCAGAGCTGTTGCACACTCCTGCTCTGTACTACCTCCAGTGTACTACCTCTGGATACAAGGTCAAGGGAATCGGGGAAAGTGCTGTCGCAATCAAGTTCTGCTTGTGGTCTTCCACGGCTGGCCAGTGAGAAAACAGAATGCTGGACTAAAATGGAGAGTGCTCAAAGAAGTGGAGCCAAAACAGGGCCACTGAGAAATAAGAGGAATGTCTAGAGGGGAACTTTGGGGGTGTGCAAGTGTACAAAAAAAACAAATTATTATAATAATCTAAAGAATGCAAACTCTAGGGGCAGCCCCAAACAGAGAAGACCAAGCATGCTGAGTAGCTACAGAATGTGGGGGGGCGGGGGGACGGACAGACGCTGAATGCGGTGGGTGGAGAAAACGGAACGCTCTGCTCGGTGGGAGGAGCTAACTAGAACCCCGAACAAGAACATTAGGAGGGAGGATATACTGTAACGTTTTGTTGACATTCTCATGTGTGTGGTCAAAAACCTTTGTTGATTCACAGGTGGGGACTGGAAATCCAAAGTTGGGGTGGTCAGCCGAAAGGCTGGAGGCCGGTTTTTAGCTTTCAATCCCATCCTGCCAGCATGATTTCCCCTTCTGCAGCTGAACACAAAAGTAACCCAGACCTCTTCATCCACACAGGCTTCTCCAACAGCGGCCTGGCGGCCATTGCTCTGCTGGGCTCTTCGGTCATTTCCATTGTTGGCTCGCTGTACCTGGCCTACATCCTGTTCTTTGTGCTCCACGACTTCTGCGTGGTCTGCATCAGCACCTACCTCCTCAACTTTGCCCTCCTCTTGCTCAACTACAAGCGCCTCTGCTACCTCAATCAGGCCTGGAAGCACCCCGTGGCCAAAGCCAAGAGGCAGTGAATGAAGGCGGCACCTCAGACTGGGAAGTCCTGCAAGGGTGAAGGTTTCCCAGGGGTTTCACCTACCTCTGGTGTTTCCTTAAGCGCTTGTTTGGATCTGGACCAAATTCATTGCGCTTAGATCCCATTGAAATTCAAGGCGAAAAGTTTGTCATTAGTCTTATGGACTCCAGTGGGAACTAAATGCAAGTAGCTTGGTCAGGATCCAACCCGTTAATCTGCTTCTATATCACCTGAATGCTCTTCCAGCTTGGAAAACGTCTTCCCAGAAATCGATGAGATCAGCATTCCACTTGTCCTGACCCTTCGGACTCCATTCAGATTAGCTCATGAACCTCCATTATGGAACTTAAATGGATGCAGTTTTTGGTTGGGCTGACCTACAGATATGTAAATCAAGCCCTTTGTTCCTTTCCTTATTTCTTTTTAATACAAAACTTATTTTTATAGCTCTTTTTAGAAAAAAATTGTATACAGAGCAATTTGTAAAATACAGCTATTTGTGATGACTTTAAAAAGCATTGAGTTGAGGTTTTTTTTTCTGGGGATACTCAAGTAGAGTGCATCACGGGCACTTCTCTCCCCCTATGCTTCAAAAGTGTGGCACTTACTGCAACAACTTCATGGTGAGTACCAGCACCATATTTCCTTTTTGAAAAAGAGCACTGAATAGATACAAAATTGAGCAAAACCAACGTGTGACTGGGCTTGGCTTAGTTACTGAAGCACAAACGAAAGCTCATCCTTTCTCACCATCATTAATAACAGCTGCCTTTTACATAACAGCAGGGCCCTTCTGTTAGGAAGGCTGAGGCAAGCCACAGATTGTGAGGTACCATTAAAAAGGTAGCAAACTGTAAATTATTTTCATTAGGATTGAAACCGCAAGGCCAAGGATGGCCCCTCAAGTTGTTTTTGGACTCTAGTTCCCACCCCCCACCCCCGGCCACACTGGCTGGGGCTGATTGAGCCCAGCAGCATCTGATGAGCACCACTACATGTTTACCATTATATTTGTACCACTACAGTGGGGTGGGAAATTTGGGTTTGCAGCCTTAGGTACCAAAAAAACTGAGTCTGGCAAAATATGGGTGAGCAGCCACTTTCCAGTTTGTTTTCTACAGGCTTCCAGCACAGCTGTCAATACCCATTTTCAGAGAAAGTGAGGCAGAGTAGACCTTAAAACATCTTTGTCCATTAGAATTATCTGTGGGGCGGGGGGGGAGGGGGGGAAACCACGCAGCTGACTTAAGCACCCTGCCCCCCCCCCCCCCGGAAGCCTGAGACTGCAACTCTCTTCAGTCTCGGCCAGCAGCTGGTCGGGGCTGATGGAAGTTGTGGTCCAGAACATCTGGCAAACACTAGGTTGGCGATGGCTGGCATAAAGTCGAAAGTGAATGACTTACCGGTAATTTTTCCGCAATTTGAAATGGTGATTATATTTCTCTGTATGTACTCCCAGCCAACTGCAGGGGTCACTGTGTAGCCACCGTTAACAGCCTGAAAATAAGCAAGAAACAGTTTTTTTGTATGAAGCACAATAGCGCCATCCAAGAAAGAAAACAGCTTGCCACCTAATGCAAGAAATCATGGTCGATAATGAGAGTCTTGATTGATTCAATCCGCATAAAGTTACATATGAACAAAAACAAACACGACTTTTTCTTCTGAATGTACTTTGCTTTTGAGTGTTGTTGCGTCAGGTAGCATCTTAGGAGACGTAGTGAGTCCTGCGCAAAACATAAAAGGGATTTTTTTCCCCTAAGGTGCTGCCTTAAATAAGTGCTTGTATTAATAGGGTCCACCACACTGCTTTGTTTCCCAGATAATCAAGAGCACTGAACAACCATCAGTCACAGGACATTTGGTTAAACTGACTGATCAATTTAAAATAGCAATCCTGGCAGAAAGAAAAACCTCTGTAACAATAAAAAAAAATCTCTGGAGAAAGCAGCCTTTTGAATTCCTAGCTTTCATTTTTTTTGTGGGGTGGGGCAAGAGTGGTGGTATCTCATTTTTAATTTCAGGCTTTTCAGAAAAAGTTCATAAAGACTTTAAAAGTGTATTTGCAGGGATAGACAGGGTCACGCAAATTCACCCATTAGATTATTACATTTTTAATATGACATTGATACCCTGCCTTTCCATATTAGTTTTTTATGAGAAGTTATAGACCGCTTGCTCATTAAAAATATCCAAGTGGCGAACAAAATGCACAGATGTATAACAACCCTCGGTAAAACAATATCATGCAACATACAAGATTCCTTCATTATGTCATCCACAGGCAAAAGTGATAACAGTTTAGTTGACAGAAGCATTAAGTAGAAAAGTATTTGGTAGGCTTCTGAAAGAGAAAATGGAAGGTGCCTGATTGTCAGTAGAACATAATCCCACAAAGCTGCTGTGACCGCAATGAAGGTTCTGTCACTGCAGAAATTGCCCTCTTTGTCCTTGTCTATCACTAGGATGACATTTCAACTAAATTCTTCTTGAGTGTTTTTTTGCAACTCTTAGGCATGTCCTGAATTCACTTCATGCATGTACAGTGTGCACTGTGAACAGGGCAGCCTAGATTTGCCCCCTAGCTTGGCATGGAGCTCGAACAGCGCATTGGGAACCCACTGTCATTGGGCCCTGCACACATCTCTCCCAGCCTAATCCAATGGAAACTCTTCCAGCATCAAATCAGAAGATGAGCAAATTGCTGCTTTCTTGTAGAACTGGCTCGTCTCTTCCACAAAGTGTTCAGCCCCTAAGGAACGGTCTGGGATCGGCTCACTGGACTCTCAGCCTATGCATGGCTTCGCCAATAACAGGACATTCTGCCTTACATGCAACCTGTGGTTTAGAAAGGTTTCCCCTCCTCACACAATCAAAACAGTATTTCAGCCACAGCAGAAGCAATGCTTATAAGCTGGAAGCAAACATCCTGTTGTGCCACTGAATTTAACCACCTCTGACAAGAGTGTGCTTATGCTGCTCCTGTTCTAGATGCAGAAGTTTGCTTCTCAGCAGAGACGCATAGTCTTCAGAAGCATCTCTTTAAAGTCCTTCATTTTGAACAGTCCCTTCTTGATCTTCCCAATGTTCTTCCAGGGGCTCTTCTGCCGTTTTAGAAATCTTGTCTTGCAACCTATTGGACTTTTGTAGCGATTTCCATGTCAAGACTGCTCACAACGTAACATTCATCCAGTTATGGTTTCAAATTGGGAGGCTGTGTGTTGAGATTCCTACATCGCAGGGGGTTGGACTGGATGACTCTCAGGGTCCCTTCCAACCCTACAATTCTATGATCCTCGTACGCTTGCATCCCAAAGGATTGTGACTTCACAGCTGTGCCTACCATTCCTCTGATGGGACTTTTACAATGCCAACATTATTTCAGCCCCACTCTGTCAGTGTAACTTGTAGTCAACACCTGAGCTAGCTTATTGAGTAATTCCAGTGCTTTCTCTGATTCCCCAGCTTTGTCACTGAAGATAATGTAATACAAGATCAGAGTCAACAGTGTTTCAAATATTACCAACAATTCAGGCTGTGCCTCACTTGAGCCTTCTGCTGTCTAAAATTCTAGGCACACTTGTATGTTCCATTGAACTCAATGGGAAAGGGATGTAGCTCAGTGGGAGAACATCAGTTTTGCATGCTGAAGATCGTAGCTTTAATCCCTGGAATCTCCAGGTAGGGCTTTGAAAGATTCCTTGCCTGAAGCCTTGGGGAGCCACTGCCAGCCTGTGTAAGCAGTACTAAGCTAGATGGACCAAAGAGCTGACTATCCAATATAAGGCAGCTTCCTATGTTCCAGTGGGACTCCTAAGTGCTTAGGGTTGCATTTGTCTCCCAAACACGAAGGGAACTATAAGTATTCTTTCAATCAGCATCCCCATTCCTGCCATGCAGCCTTCTCTCACTTCACTGCTCACTGCTTATGAAATGTTTATGCTACAGTTAAGAGCTCGATCCTATATACATGTGGAAATTAGTTTCCACCTCCGTGTCGTGGCAACCTGGCCATCCTTCGCAGAGACAGGCAAGCCAAAACCCATTTATTTATTTCTAACATTTATACCCCAAACTCCACTGGCAATTGGCACAGGAATTCTGCGTAGGTCAGGCTTAATTGTGTGTTGTTGTGGTATCTCATTTGTGAAATAAGTTCCTGGTTGTGGCACGATGCATGTCAGCCAAAATACTGCGCCAAAATTTAAATTATTTGACACGTCTTCTCTTGTACACATACTCTGGTTTGAATTTGATTCTTGTCAGAGGCTTCAGATGTGCACTTCGTAGTGGGGGACCAGTTTTCCGATGCACACATCTGATACATAAGCACACTCAAACCCTTGCACTATTATTTATTACAGATATTCCACCTTTCCTCCAAGAAGCTGGCATATACATGGCTCCCTCCCTGTGAGGCAGGTTAGGCTGAGAGACAGATGAGCCCAAGGTAACCCATTGAGCATCATGACTGAATGAGGATTTAAACCCTGGTCTCCCAGGCCCTCGTCCAACGTTTCTAACCACTACGCCATGCTGCCGTGACTGCATTATAAAGCTTACACCATAATAACATTGGTTGGTTTGAAGGGTGCTCCTCTTTAAACGCAGCAGTTAACCCGTGTCCCAAAAATGTGCTGAAAACGTCCGCCTTATGCCCTCCCGTCTTTTAGCAGGAATTGTTTTCAGCTTGCCTTGTTCCCTGTTTTGCCTCATTGACGGACTACATTTCCCATGAGGCGCTAACTTAAGCAAAAAAAAAATTCCCACCATAATTCCGCTTTATCGCGCAGGGGTTTCTGGGTATCGTAGTTTCGTCTGCGCACTGCAGGCATCCAGAGGGCGCGTTGATGAGACTACATTTCCCATGCTGCACTGCTCCCTTCCTCCGTCAGAGACTGCCTTGTCGTCAGTCCCCTTCCCCGCACCCAGCCACCCACCCCTAGCGAGAAAGAGACAGCTGGTTCAGTCCGGTCCCCAAGTGCGGGAGCTGCTGCGGTGTTTGGAGTTGGCGGTAAGGGATCCTCTGTGGAAAGTGCCATTGTGAACGCTGCCGGGGGGGACGAGGCGGGACGGAGGCTCGTGCGTTACAGTCTCTATCCCGAGGGTGGAGAACAGGATGCAAAACTGCTGGGTTTCTAGCGAGGAAGAAGCGGGTTAGGAGGGAGACGACTGGGAGGGAGCCGCGATTGTCATTGGGTTCCCTTCTCAGCATAGGGAGGAGCCTGGTGGGCTGGTAAATGGAGGTGGCGTTGGGGAGCCAGGGTTCCTTGAATCTCCGGAAGGGAAAACAGTAGGAGGTTTTAGAGGAGACAGGTGGGGTTGGGGATCCCGGGTCCTCTTCAGTCAGGAGGGTAGCGCGTGCTTCTCTTTGAGTTTTGAGCGGGCCAGATTAGCGCAGGGGATGATGAGCGTTTAAACTCCTATAATCTGTGGGGGAGGACTCTTGGGTAGATCTTTGGGTTAACGACTCCTGGTCCCCCAGTGTGTCTGATCCCCTGGAGTGGGTGGGAAATTTATGGGGCCAAAGTGCCAGGATTATTTTCCTGTGATCCATTCACCTCCGGTACCCTGTTACCGTATTTATTTTTTTACACCCCTGTTTCTCCCGTTCCCTGGTTTTCTTATCCCAAACCCCATGCTGCAGCAACCACCACTGTTACTGCGAGCGTTCAGATTGTAAGCTCATTGGGGCACTTTGTTGCTGCTGCTGATTGGCTTGCTCCATAAAGCACCATGCTCGGTGGTGGTGCTATAAACAGTTCCCCTAATGACAGGGATCTAGGATCTGTGTTGGATTGGAGCCTAGAGAATTGAAGTCATTGACTCCCAGCCCTGAGTCCAGTAGGTTAAAGCAAGGGGACTCCAGGGAGAAAAGTCTGCAGCTGCTGGCATGGGCTGGCTCTGTTCCTTCGTTCTTTGCCATTGAAACCAAGACCTAGGGCATTGCGATAGGCTGAGGCTGGCATCCAAGACGTTCTGTGTTGCTCCTTTCCCCTTAGCCTGCTGCGACCTGGGAATGTAAACACTGGACTTGGCAAGGGAGGGATAATTGTTCTAAAACTCTTGGCACGAGGCAGCAGTTCCTACAAATGAATGCTCAAAAAAGGCATAAAAATGAGGTGCGGTGGAAAGTCAATATTCAGGAAGGATCTACCCCCTGCGTCACTTTTCTTCGCAAAGGCAGAGAACTTCTCTCTCTCTTTAGCTTATGTTCTATAACGTACCATGTTCCATGTTCCCATGGTATAAAATGTTATGCTGAGAGGTGAGAGATAAATCTAGATAATATATAAAGAGCTTACAGCACCTAAATACTTCAGATCCATTTGGAGAGTCTGGTAGTTTGAGAGAGTATGTTTCTAAAACAAAGACATTTTGTTAGATGCTTCAAATACCTCCTTTTTCTGACAGAAAGGCGGGAGATAAATATTTTGAATGAACAAGGAAGGAGTCTGGTGCATTGCTTTAAAGTTGTTGGGATTGGCAGTCAAAGTAGTTGAAGAGCCACTGAATTAATTCAGTGAGTTTTCAGTCTGTGTCTTAGAGAACCCTGGGGTTTATCGGTACTTATCTGGGACTCCTCAGTGAGACAGTCGGTAAAAAGAAGATGAGGGCAGTGTGGCAGTGGATAATTTTTTTCAAGTAAAATCAAAGTACAGTATGCAAAAGCAAAAAAACTGCTGGGTGACTGTATGGTCTCGAAATTTGAAGAGAGTCAAAGATAGAGTAATACAAAAAGGATTAGAACTACCCAAATAATGTAGAAACTTATTTATGCATGCAACTAGAGTTGCAAGAATATTATTTGCCAAAAGTGGAAGGATGAAGAGGTCCTGACAAAATAAAGACTGGATACAGAAACTAATGGAGTATGCAGAAATGGCATAACTTACTGGAAGAATAAGAAATCAAGACAACAAACTTTTTAGAAAGGAATGGAAGTGGCTTATTGAGTATTTACAAACAAACTGTAAACATATCAAGACACTGGCAGGATTATTGTAAAAACCTGCAGTTTTAAATATATATACAGTATGAGATATATATGAGAATAGACAATTAAAAGAATAACTTAAGGCAATTTGGAGTATGCAGGAAAGAATGAAACTAAATGTAAGGAACCGCAGAAAAAGGGGGAAGGGAGTCAAAACTGAAAATGTTAAAACTTGGTTAAATAATTGTAATGTATATAAATGAAAATTATAATTTATTTATTTTTAAAAAAGAGACGGTTGGTAGACACATGGATTTCCCTGAAAGACACTTTGCCTAGGACAGCCGGCCTAAAATGTGCAGCCACATGACAATTCTGGGCATGCTCTCAACTCCTGAGGGACAGCAATGAGGCTTAACAGGCCTGGCGTTTGTGTTTCAGAATGTTGTCCCCTCTGGAATCCTCCACAGTACACAGAAGTCCTATAGCAGACACACAGAAGTTCTTTGACAGACAAGTGGAAATAAGTCCCCAGGAAACAGAAGCTTTGAAAGCCACTGATAGATGCCTTAGTTTTCAAGAAAGGTCTAAGGGATCTGGGGCCGAATCCCCCTCCCCTGCTGAGTCTTGGAGAGATGGTATATCTTGGTCTCAGTTTACGGCAGTTAGAATAATAGAGCTGCGAAGATGAAAGACAGATAGGTTTTAAAACATTCTGCGTAAGTGAAAGTAATCACTAGTTAAATAATGACTAGCGTGTAAATAGCTCACCTTAATCTGTTAGTAAAGAGTAGCCTGTTAACCTTTTCTTTTAAATAACTGGCTGGTATAGCTAGGTGGCCAGAAGCAGATTTTGAAAATCAGTGATAGCTGAAGGTGCCCTATGTGAAGTAGGCTAGAATTATTCTGGGATAGACTGAGATGGGCTGGTTTTGGCCTCTTGTTTAAACTGAGATTTGAACCAGTAATTCAGAGCTAGCAGCCTCAGTGCCCCCACACTGTGACTTCAGTATCAAGCATTTAGTGACAATTAGCGACAGCTTTAGTTGTCAATATAATGCTTCCAGAAAAGTCTCTTTAAGTCCCTTATTGGGTAGAGAGAGTTGCTTTCCTGGAGTTCTTGTTGGTAGACGAATAATAAATCTGAATATTAGGATATTGCATATTGACTGAACACCTGAAAACAGGTTTGGGGGGAACCTGGTGTCCAGCTCTCCTCTGTTCCAGGGAGGGCTAGCGGCCATGGAGTTGTTCCTTCTATTTGGACAGCTCACGATGACAAGTTAATTGAAAGTTACAGATAGGTAGCCGTGTTGGTCTGCCATAGTCAAAATAAAAAAATTCCTTCCAGTAGCACCTTAAAGACCAACTAAGTTAGTTCTTGGTATGAGCTTTCGTGTGCATGCACACTTCTTCAGATACTTGAAAGTTAATTGAAAGTGAAACGTCGAGAGGGAGGCAGCTTCTTTTATAACGCGCGCGCGTGCGCTTCCTCCCCCCCCCCCCGCTTTCTTTTCCGAGCAAAATCTCTGTTGATTGGCTACCCAGTTTGTAGACAGACATCGCGGTGTGCATGCATGCGTGCATGAGTGCAGCGCGTGGTGAGATCCGCACGTCGCGATCTCGGGGCGTTCTTGAAGTTGTCTGCGCGTTCTGGAACCTGCAAGATCTCTGGCATCTCTCTTGTTTGCTCCGCTTCCTCCCCCGCCCTTGCAGCTTTCAGCTGCTTGGGGTGAAATGAGGTCGGAGCCGGGGGGCGGGGCCAGCCTGGCTGCTGTGCGCGTGTACACTTGGCCCGGATTAAAAGAGGGCAGCGGCTGCTTCTCCTCCTCCTCCTCCTTGTCTTTTTCTTCTTCTTCTTTGTGGCGTTGCATCGCCCGTGGGATCCGGGGAGCGCCATATGGAAAAGGACCCCGAGCTGCTTGAGCAGGAGGTGGGTGCTTGTGTTCCGGAGACGACCCCCCCCCCCCGTGCTCCTTCCTCCCCTCCCCCGGGAATGAGTCCAGGCTTATGCTCCCTGGAGCCTGCAAGGCCTCCTCGCCCGGCTTCCCGGAGCTAGAAATGGAACCCAGGTGTCCCGGGGCTCCCGGCCCCTCTTGTTTGAAGCCCCAGAGAACCCAGGAGTCCTGGCATCTTGTGGCCCGATTCCTTGGGCCGCTGCTTCCAAGCCGGCCTATGCAGCCTTCTCTCTCTCTTTCTGCCAACCCCTTTCCCTTCCTCTTTGCCACCAGCAAAAACAGCCCTTTATCCACCTGGCTCAACGCTGCCTGCACTGTCTGCCAGCGGTTTTCAAACAGGGGAGCTGCCCCCAGCTCTTGGCTGGAGATGCTGGGGATTTGAACCTGTGGCCTTGGAAAAAGTGGACCTCCCCTCTGTGGTATTTCCACCGCAGGCTGCATGTGGTCCTTGGTTACCCCACCCCACCCCCCACCTTTCTGTTGTTTCCCCTGCAAATAAACATCCCCTGAGCATTAAAGGGTATCAGGCAGAAGAGGAACCCTGTCATGCTAGCTTTCTATGTGCAGGGAGTTTGTTTGTATAGAGGAGGCCCCACAGTCGCTTGAAGGCTCAGATCCAGGTTGAGGACATCTGAGAGATCAGCCTAGGTTGGGGCAGGACTGTTCAGCAATGTTGCCTTCTCCCCTGCCCATCTTCCAACCTTGTTTCCCTGCTTGATTTTATGTATTATATATTATTCATCACCCCACCCCAGTTTGATGGAAGTGCAACTCCACAACCTTATGTCTGCATTTTTCCTGGCATATTTCTCAAGAGCAATAAATCAGACTGGCATGGCCTGCGCTAAATGGGCACAGAAGGCATTTTTTGGTGGTATGGTAGCTCATGAAGGTGTATCTAGTGGTCGGAGCATGGAGAACTAATGCGTCAGTGTGGTGTAAGGGTTAGAGTGTTGGACCATTAGGGCATGGGAGACCAGGGTTCAATCACTCAGCCATGAAGATCACTAGGGTGACCTTGGGCCAGTTGCAGTCTGTCAGCCTGACCCACCTCAGAGGGTTGTTGTGAGGATAAAATGGGGAGGGGGAGAAGCATGTTTGGTTCCTTGAACTGACTGGAGAAAATGCAGGCTTGAAATGTAGTAACAAATAACGTCTGGATGCCTGGGTAGCACAGGCTAGTGGTTACACAGTGAGGGAGCTGGAAGCAAAAACCCAGAGCTTCCCTGAGGAAGTAGAGAGTGAGGCCCAGAGACGCTTGCCTGGCACCTTCTCTGTAGTCATTTTGTCCTTTTAAATCTGTGGCCTTAAAAGAATCTTTAATTTTTTTGTAGCCACCACTTGTATATTTGTACTTGTGCTGTGAACTAGTTTCAGGTCCCTCTATGCTGATACATTTTTATATGGAGTGTTATTGCTGTTTTATGGCTTGTGTTTTAAAACATGTTTACGTTTGTTGAGTAACTAAATAACAGAGTTACTGAGAAGCTGATTTAAATATCGTAAGTATATTCCCTTCAGTCTCTGTCAACCTCGTGCAATCCTGCTGTTTTGGACTACAACTCCCATCAGCCCCAGCCAGTGCTGATGGGAGTCGTAGTCCAAAACAGTCAGGGATCACCAGGTTGGCAAAGGATGAAGGAAGTAAATAAATCCAGAAGAAGGATGCCATGGATTCCTTGCTCCTGCCATCTTTCCCTTACTCTTTCCAGGTCTGGGTCAACCGTGTAGCTTCTCCTGTGACAATCCTGACATCACACAAAAATTGTAGGCAGTTTCATTGGTCTGTTAGTAGGAAAATTAAATCAGAAGCTATGATCAGGTATTATACTTGCTGACTACCACATTAGACCTAAACAAAAGGAAGGACCAGCTAAAATGTCACAAAGCAGTGAGCAAGTTTTCTAGGTGTTTCTTTCAGGATGGACGCTAATTGGAAGCCCAGAGTCTATTAAGTCCTACCGTGAAGTTCAGGAGGAACTGTGCAGATTTGATGAGATGAGCCTCTGCTAGGTGATAAATAGCCTCTGTTAGGTGCTAATGAATTTGTTGGTGATGATAGGTGTTTGCCACAGGTTTCCTGGGTCTGTTCTATGGATTGCTATTGTATGGCTTCTGCTGCAGTATATTGTTCGCTTTCTGATGTTTATGCTATGCTTAAAATTTTCCAAGTTGCTTAGAGATTCCTTTGTAGCAAGTAACTAATCAATTGAGTAAGTTAAGAATAGCCAAAAGAACAGACTTCAGGTTGTATCAAAGAAACCATAATGGCTGTTCCTCTCCCACCCCATTATTATTATTATTATTTATTAAATACAACATATTTCAGCTGCTTGGTTCTACCTCCATCACTAGTCAGATTAATTCTGCTCCTGGGGACCTGTGTAGAGAGAAATGTGTTTAGATTTGCAAAGCTGGGGGTTAATTTGCAGTGGTGCACTAGGTCAGGCATAGGGAGTTTAGGCGTGTCTTATCAGATGCCTTTTCACATGCACACCCCTTTCCCTAAGGCACACTCCTTAGCAACCCCACTGCAAGTGTGTGTACATGAGAGTTTTGTATGGTCGGATTGTAGCGTATGGTAGAAAGGCATCCATTGCTCTTCCACCCACTTTTCCACCTGGAATGCAGTGGTGGTTCACAATGGAATTGGACCGAAATAACTCTCCATTCCCACTGTAGGCCTTTGCAAGGTCTTGTTTTTATGGTTATTACTGTGGTTGGTTCTCGCCAGGATCAACTACCAGAAGCAGTCCTGTGTATAAAAAAATAAACCATGTGAATCAGTTTGCTATCCCAACATTAAACGGCTCGAAAGCTTCTCTTCTGCAATCCACTGTCTTTATGATAACTGGATCTCTCCGCTGCTTCTATCCCTCCCAGATGGAAACGGAGCTATCTGCCCCTGTAGAACAAGGAAGCTGGCATAAGATAACCAAGTTTACTTGAGGTAAGTAGGGTCTCTGTGGGATCTCCTCCAGGTTTTCTTTGGTGTTTTAATGGGATATTATTTCATGTTTCTAAGAAGCTAATGTTTAAACCTTGAGTTTAAAAAACAAGCTGTGAACCCAGGGATATTGGACTCTGTGGCGTTAAGCGAACAGGGAGAGGGCAGAGAAATATGTCTGTCTGTCACCCGGGGAGAGACGGTGCTGATTCAGTGTTTGGATGACGACAGGCCGGCTGTGGCAGACATGGCATTTGTGGCATGCTTGGAGCACGTGGCCTCATAATTGGAAGGCTTCTGAGAATGTTCCGGCATTCCATGTGGCTCTTAGCTGTCAGATGATTGGACGAAAGGGAAAACCGCCTCTTGGCGAGAGAAAGACGATCCTCTTCTTGCACACTTCCGCATTTGAAATCCATCTGGAGTTGTCAGAGCTGGGAGGACAGTGTGTGTGTGTGTGTGTGTGTGTGTGTGTGTGTGTGTGTGTATCTAGATTCAGGTAGGTAGCCGTGTTGGTCTGACACAGTAGAAATATATAAAAAAATAAAATAAGGTCTAGTAGCACCTTAAAGACCAACTAAGTTTGTTCTTGGTATAAGCTTTCGTGCATGCATACTTCTTCAGATATTTCTGATGGTCCTAACAACCTCCCCACCTATTTTCCTGCCCTCATCTTGAAAGATAGTGGGGGACGACACATTAGATCTTTTAAATGAGCTAGAATCCCATTTTGGTGGCTTCACACACTTTGCATTCACCCCCTCAGCAACTTGCACATGCGAATGGGAGCTGTCAAGAGTTAGAGTAGGCCTTCCAGATGTTGCTGAACTACAGAGGCATGGCTGATGGGAGTTGTAGTTTATCAACTTTAGGGAGGTTCCCCCACACCTCTCCTAGTGCCTCCTAGAGAGCCAGTGTGGTGTAGTGGTTAAGAGCGGTGGACTCGTAATCTGGTGAACCGGGTTCGCGTCCCCGCTCCTCCACATGCAGCTGCTGGGTGACCTTGGGCCAGTCACACTTCTCTGAAGTCTCTCAGCCCCACTCACCTCACAGAGTGTTTGTTGTGGGGGAGGAAGGGAAAGAAGATTGTTAGCCGCTTTGAGACTCCTTAGGGTGGTGATAAAGCGGGATATCAAATCCAAACTCCTCCTCCTCCTCCTCCTCCTTCTTCTTTGGCAGCAGGTTTCATTTCACCTCCCTGCAGATGTAATGCTGTTTTCAGTAGAGCCAAGTTAAGTCCAGCCAGTCAAGTGTTTGGTAATGAAGCCGAGTTGTGGACTAGGCCTGTGTCTTCCCCCCGTTGGGCATGCATGAGAGATAGCAGTGCCCAGATCTGGGGGAAGCAGAAACATCGCTGTAACTTGTAATCTTAGGATAAGGTTACCAGACATCCCCATTTCCCAGTTTACACATCAGTCCCCTGAAAAAATCCACTGAATTCGACTGAAGTTGAAAAGTGTCCCCAGATTCATTTAAAAAAACCTGGTAACCTTATCTTAGGAGTAAGTATTATTGCTAACGTGAGGGAAGGGGTGTGTGTGGATCCATATCATTCAAGGAGCAAATTCATATTGGTTCTGGCGGCATGAACCCAGGCTTCGTATGCCCTTGGCTATCGGGCTGCCTTAACTTCCTACCCTGTTTATTATATATGCTATGACTTTCTTCTCTAACTTCCTCACTGTAATAACCATACATACAGCACATCTTTCTTGCTTGCCTCTTACCCTCCTGCAGCAACCCAGAAGCTGCTCATAATCTAGTGCCCTTGACTGGAAAGTTGGGCCCACATTTTTAGAGCATGGGGCAAACTTGCTGTGCCCCTGTTCACTTTGGTGGTGTGTTTTCAGGGCAGCTTCCCAGTGGATGAAGTCCAATGAGTCAGATTTATGCCGACTCATTTATAGATCTTTCTGACTTATGCCTACTTATTTATAGATCTACCTCTCTTTGCTTCGCTGGATGGCAGCCAAAGCTTGCCATGCGAGGCAGACTCTTGGCTGCCTCTATGGTCATAAAGAGAGCCTACTGGATCAGGCCAATGGCCCATCTAGACAGGCATCCTGTTCTCACAATGGTGGCTAATGGGAGACCAGCAGGCAGAAACCATTCTCACAAGAGCATTCTTCCTTCTTGTGGGTTCCAGCCACTGGTATTCTGAAGCATACTGCATCCGACTATGGAGTACAGTCGTACCTTGGTTGTCGAACGCCCTGGAACTTAGACATTTTGGCTCCCAAACAATCGAAACCTGGAAGTGACTGTTCCCGGTTTCCGGATGTTCTTTTGGAAGCCGAATGTCCAATGGGGCTTCCACAGCTTCCGATTGGCTGCAGGAGCTTCCTGCAGCCAATCAGAAGCCACGATTTGGAAGTTGAACAGACTTCTAGAATGGATTCCATTTGACTTCCAAGGTACGACTGTATAGCCAAAATGGCTAGTAGCTAAACATTTCAGGAAATACAAGCCATCAGGGTGTGGTGAGTGGGAGATGCCATAGGAATCTGAGAATTGCATCTCTGGGCAATTCAATTCCCAGAGATGGAAAGAAGATAAAGTCCCTACCAGAGAAGAATGGCAGATTAAGTTGATGGATTATTCCGAAATGGCTAAAATGACCGGAAGAATCAGAAATCAGAAAGACCAACATTTTAATAAGGAATGGGAGAAATTTATAATTTATTTTAAAAACCATTGTAAACAGCTAAAATCGTTAGTAGGATTGGAATAACGCTTGTAGCTTAATGGTGAATTTTTGGACAAAATGGAGATGTAAAAGATTATCATAAAAGATGCAGGAGGAAATGATTAACAATAAGATCCACAAAGGGGAGGAGGGAAGTCCAGGAGGTTCTTTGGAATCTTGTTTTTATGTTGTATGTTGGATATGTGATTGTAAAATTTTAATCTGAAAAACCAATTTATTTATTTTTTAAAAAAGGAATCTGAGAATTGACCTGGGTCAGATCAGTGCACTATTGAACTTAACAATTCTGACCTAAGCCAGATGTCTCAAAGAACTTCACAACTGGAGTGGAAATGCATTTGGAAACTTTCTGTCTCTGTGTCTGCCTCCCTCTCTCTTTCGCACAGAGTAAAGCTGTATTCATACGTGTGTGTGTGCGTGTACACACACATAGTGGAGAGGGAGAGAGATTGCAAGGTACACAACAGCCAAGGTACAACAGCTGGCAGGCCACAGGTTCCCCATCCCTGGCCTCGCGGGCGATCTATTTTACCATGTTTGTTTTATGTGTATTTAGTAAATGAACCTTAAAGACCAAACAAGCCAGGAAATTGCCGAGCTTGCCTAATACTGCATTAGACATTTGGCATCTGTTCACCGTTACTAATGAACTTGCGAGGGGGAGGCTGGAAAATAAAACGCTGGAAAAGTTTCCTCTTCTCTAATCCCCTAGCACTGCCTTGTCTATCTTTCCGCCTCCAGGTTCCTACGGAAGAGAGAATGATGTGGAAGACATTGCTGATGCTGGAGCTGGGGGGAGCAGGGGGTCGGGCTCCCTGTGCTCTCCCCTCCTTCCCCTCAGTCCTGCGGTACCGGTCCTCTTCAGCCATTGACCAGCACCACGAACTGGCCCGCGAGCGATCCAAGACCGTTACCTCCTTCTACAACCAGTCGGCCATTGACGTCGCGGCCGAGAAGGTGAGCGCAAACATGGCCGCTGAACATGCTGTGCACACAACAGAGGTGGCCGATGCTCCCGTTTCCTCAACCGCCGCCTCTCTGAGGGCAGGTTTTGCCTCGCCTTCCTAAAACTGTAGGCCAGGAGCAGGTCTAGACTTTTCCACGCTTGTGCTCCTTGGCAGCAGAAGTTCTCCTCAAGAAAGGAGTGTTGTATGAAGGACAGGTCTGAGCAGGTGGATTGCATTCCTTTGGTCTGGTTTCAGGCCTAGTGGAAAAACAGATGGCCTTCAGCAGCCTGAGAAGGCTGTTGGTTTTGGCATGGCTAGTGCTGTTTTAGTGCTCACGGGGCAAGATGAGACGTGAGGGATGGGCGTGTGCGTGTAGCAGAGAGTTCTCTGTGTTCATTTCCCCCCTCTGAAATCCCTCCAGCTATTGTTTTGAGCAGTATGATTCCTCAGCCTTTGGTCCCCGTTTTGCTAATCGCTACTGTTTAATGACTTCCCCTAACAACTTGGCAACGGCTCTGGAGAGGCAGTCCACAGTATGGGCTTTGGGGAGAAGAGAGGCCTAATCTTTTCCCGGCCGTCTGGAGCCTGCCCTGGGGAGAATGCTGGTTAATTAAATAAACCACCTGCCTGCCATTATACAGAGGCCTGGCAGGAGAAGTTCCTGATATGTCTCCTCGCAGGAACACATCGCCTGCTTAGGTGTAGACAAACTTCTTTATGAAGTTACTTGCATAGGACTGCTGCGTCCTTGTTTTATGTGTGGGGTTGGAAAAGAGGTGTCCTCACATGTCTGGAGGAACCACTTGCCAGTGTTAATTGCACCCTTTCCTTCCTTCCCCTTACCTTGCGCTTCCATGCATTTCTGTCAGGCAGAAATGCAACGGGTGCAGCTTTCCCCCCTCGTTGCAGCTCTGTCCTGGGGGAGTGCTGCACTTATACATCCTCACAGCTCCTGAAAGTTGCATGTGCAGTGCCAGAGATGGCAACCACCATTTGCTTGATAACAAAGCAGTTCCTGTTAATAAGAAAACCAGTTCCACGTATTTGCTTATGAAGCAGGTCCTTTTTATTTTACTCCTGGCTGCCATGGTAATGGTGGCAGTGAGCCGTACAGGGAACTGAAGCCTAGCGACTTAAGACCCAAATATCTGAAAGGCTGCATTTGTTCTTGTCTGATTGTATCGCTGGAACAGCTGCCCTGGGATCATGTGGTGAAGAGCTGGTAAGAAATCTTATAAATGAATGAATGAATACTGGGAATCCTGCTCCCCAGTGATAAATAGTGTTTATGGTTGGTCTGCGAGGGTGAGAGGGAATTATAGAAGATTGGAAGGTTAGCCATTACAACCAGAGTCAGTTGTTTTTCTCAGCAGGAAGTAAGATGGGTCCAATCTGTAGTGCTCTCTGTTCAAGTGAGAGTGTATGGGATAGGTGGGGAACCTCTGGTTTTCCGGATGTTGCTGAACTATGGCTTCCGTCATCCCGTTGGCTTCCTGGGCCTGATGGGAGTTGTAGTTTAGCAACATCTGGAGGGCCAAAAGTTGCCCATCTCTGGTGTGTGGAGAGGGCGTCCTTAAGAAGCCATGAGCTCGGGGGGAAACTGCCCTTCGTACCACAGAAGAGGAAGGCATTAAGTAATGATAGAAGGTATTTTTGTGGCTGGCAATGCTCAATGCTGGCGCTGTTCTGCCTGACCTCATGAGGGCTCTCTGGAGCCTTTTTGAACACTTGTTCCCTCTTCTCTCTTCCCAGCCCTCTGTGAGGTTGACGCCGACCACCATGTTGTATTCTGGACGGTCCCAAGATGGGAGCCACCTGCTGGTAGGTGTGAGATTAACGTCTGTCCTCAAATTGTCAGAGCTGCAGGTTGAATTTGGGACTCTTGGATACCAGCCCCATTCTTTCCCTCCACTACTCTTAATTGCTTAGGCCTTAGCATTGCATCATCCCCTTCTCATTTTCAACTCTGCAAAGTCCTGTCTTCTAGACTCACTTTCTATGGGCAGGATGTTAGTTTTGTAGTGGACGTAACAAGGAATCCCACTATGCCCATTGGCAGAGGAATCCCTGTTTCCCCATTGCTTCTCTGGGGACGGGAGGCTTCTTTCTAGGTCTGCTTTGCATTCGTTTTTTGGTTCAGCCCAAGCAACTAGGAAGCCCACAATATCTCCAGAGCCAGTTTTGGCTCAGAGCAGGATCTCTACCCCCACTTCTCCAGGAGATGAAAACCTGTAGCTGCAGCAACACCATCACTCAGTAGCTGTTGTCTCCCTGAATGCCTTTAGGGGGGAAACTGGCTTGTAAGCTCTGCGCACTCCATTTTGAAGGAACGAGGGTTCCTTCACTGTAGACTTAATTGGGCCCAAACTACTTGAAGCTGCTCAGCTAATGTAATGCTGCCTGAAATGAAGACCACTGCATGAAACAGTCTCTTTGTGCCTGCCTGGCTGCACATAACCATATTGGTCGATTTGTGGCACTCTGGTGGCCTTAAGAGACCAAAAGAACAGGGCCGGCCCTATCCTTAGGCAGAGTGAGATGGAACATAAATACATAGGAACCTGCCTTATACCAAGACAGGCCATTGGCCCATGTAGCTCAGTATTGTATTCTTTGCACCGATTGGCAGCAGCTCTGCAGGGTTTCAGGCAAGGCTCCCTCCCAGCCCTGCTTGGAGATGCCAGAGATTGAGCCTGACACCTTCTGCACATGATGCAAAGCCGCCTTACCCATCATTCTAATGCAATCTGTATCGCAGGGCATGGGAGAGAACTCAGCTCCTCTCCTCCTCCTGGAAACTTCAACCCACTAACGTGTCCTTGTGCTCTGTTACAGAAAAGCGCCCGCTACCTGCACCACGAACTCCCCGTCCGCATTGCTCATCGCATAAAAGGCTTTCGGAGTCTTCCCTTCATTATTGGGTGCAACCCCACCATCCTTCATGTGGTAGGTGCCTGGCAGGAAAGCGCCTGAAACAGCCTCTGCCACAGGTGGCTGGGGCTGATGGGAGTCTGAAACATCTGGAGGGCAGCAGATTGGCAGGGGCTGACCGAAAGAGCTGAAATAATAATAATAATAATAATAATAATAATAATAATAATAATAATAATAATTAATAATTAATAATATAATTATTTGTACCCCGCCCATCAGGCTGAGTTCCCCCAGCCACTCTGGGCAGCTCCCAATCGAGTGTTAAAAACAATACAGCATTAAATATTAAAAACTTCCCTAAAGAGGGCTGCCTTCAGATGTCTTTTAAAGATAAGATAGCTGCTTATTTCCTTCACGTCTGAAGGGAGGGTGTTCCACAGGGCGGGCGCCACTACCGAGAAGTAGTGATAACTGAGGGCTAGTTTCGAAACCTCATAGAATTGCAGATTTGGAAGGGACCCTGAGGGTCATCCAGTCCAACCCCCTTGCAATGCAGGGATCTCAACTGAAGCATCCAGGACTGAGGGCCTCTGCTTGAAAACCTCCAAGGGAAGGAGAGTCCACAACCTCCTGAGGGAGACCGTTCCACTATTGAACACCTCTTACCCTCAGAAAGTTCTTCCCGATGTTTAGTCAGAATCTCCTTTCTTGTAACTTGAAGCCTTTGGTTCGGGTTCCAACCCTGGAGCAGGAGGAAACAAGTTTGCTCCATCCTCCATGTGACAGGCCTTGAGGTACCAGGACAGCTGGCATTCAAATAACAGAAAATAAAAGTGCATAATCATGACCAGTTTTATCCTTTTACCACAGCATGCATCTTAGTTCTCCGCTTTTGAATTAAATGGTCACCAAGGTGGTTTAAAACAAATTGCAGCAATGCAAAAGAGAATAAACATATATTCCACACAGATGACCCAGCAGCTTTTAGGCCTTTCCCCTCAATGGGTGGAGCCAAATGGAACTTCCTTTCACCTCATCAGTCTTAGGGCACCCAGCAAAAAAGCGTAAGAACTGCTTGCCTGGTTCAGTCCAAGGGCCCATCTTTGCCTATGGGAAGCCTGCAAGCATACTGCCTCCACAGTGGAAATATGAATAGCCTTTCCCTTCATGGATTTGTCTAATCTGCTTTCGAAGCCACCCAGTGCCCCATATAAATGCAAGATGTTGCACCCCACCCTGGAGTATGGGCTCCTAGCACCTCTGGCTTTTAACCTTTTTAGATCCCACACCCTTCTCAGTCAGAGGCTAGCAGGGGGATTCAGGGCCTTGGTGTCAAATTTGTTTTGTAGCCTGTGCCTCTCTCCTTGACTCACTTCTGTCTTCTTCTTTCAGCATGAGCTTTACATCCGAGCGTTCCAGAAACTGAGCGAGTTTCCCCCGGTAAGCATGTGCTTCGTCTTTGAATGCAGAAGTTGCTAAACATGTCCCGAGTCCTATTGAGTCGGCCACATTTAATAGAATAGCCGTGTGAATGGCAACTGGAGCGTACAGGGATGTTGACCTTGTTGTTTTCCCAAATATATTTTACAGCGGTACCTTGGGTTACATACGCTTCAGGTTACACACTCCGCTAACCCAGAAATAGTGCTTCAGGTTAAGAACTTTGCTTCAGGATAAGAACAGAAATCGTGCTCCGGTGGCGTGGCAGGAGCAGGAGGCCCCATTAGCTAAAGTGGTGCTTCAGGTTAAGAACAGTTTCAGGTTAAGTATGGACCTCCAGAACAAATTAAGTACTTAACCCAAGGTACCACTGTACTGGTTTTGCACAATGAAGGGAACGGTAACAAACAAACTTACTCAGGCCTCGTGTATGTCATTTCTATAAACAAAGGGGCATGGTGTTGCTTTCAAATCGGGAAGCTCCTGTTTTTATTTATTCGTTAAAATGGCCTGCAGTGTTGTTTCAAGGTGCTATTACGGAAGGGATGGAAAATCTCAGGCCCAGAGACTAATGTGGTCCTCCAGGTCTCTCTCTGTGGCCCTCTGCTCTCTCCATAAGCCACACCCCTCGGCGGCCCTGTCCTTGAATGGTCATAATGCCTCTCGCTTGCCTTGGGTAGAGAGATGTACACACACACACAACCATCAGCTGTTGTGTGGCTGGACTGCCAGCTACTAGAGTCTAATCCAGGCATCCCCAAACTCGGCCCTCTAGACGTTTTTGGAACTACAATTCCCATCATCCCTGACCACTGGTCCTGTTAGCTAGGAATGATGTGAGTTCTAGTCCCAAAACATCTGGAAGGCTGAGTTTGGGGATGCCTAGCCTAATCTGTTGCTCCACCCACCACTGGCAGCTATTTTCAGAAGATTACCCAGTCCTGAGGCTGAAAAAGGGTTCCCCATCCCTGCTCTGTAGGGTGATAAATAAGGGGCTGCTGGTTCTGGGGTGAGTGGGATGAAATGGCTGACTCCTGCCTGCTTCTGCTCACCTCCCTCCCCAAGTTCCATCCCTTTTTGATGCGCACTCTCCCTCTCCTCTGTCTCTACTCTAATTACAGATCAAGGACCAAGAGTCGGAGGCCCAGTATTGCAAACTGGTCCGGCAGCTCCTAGACGACCACAAGGATGTGGTGACGTTGCTGGCCGAGGGCTTACGGGAATGTCGGAAGCACATACAGGTACCGCTTTCCTGGTCCGTTTGGGTAGCGTGGGTCGACTATCTGCCGCTCAAGATCCCCACAACACGCTTGGGAGGAAGAAAGACTTGGAAAAGTAGGGTTGGTGGGTTTGACCAGGCAACATTTCTGGGAAGAGGGTGGGTTTTGAAGAGGAGAGTGCAGACTCCTGAAATGTTTATTCAGGCCTGCTATAGATCCTCAGCCCAATCTGGTCATTGTCACTTCAGTACCTTCCAGGGTGGATAAAAATCAATGATTTTTTAAAAATCAAGATCAGGATTTTTTTTTTAATCAGGTTTTTATTGTTTAAATTGGATTTCTAAAATAAAATGCTTATGGAGGAAAAATCTTTCTAAAGATAGTTTTCTGTTTAAGTTACATTATAGTCCAGAGGGTATTCATCAGGAAATAAGGATTTGTTTTAAGTTTTTCATGTGTGCTAAAACTCAGTCTAAGGTGTGTTTTTTTTTTAAAAAAAAACCTGTTTAACCACATCAGTTAACAAACATGGATACATATGCTATAATGTTATTGTTTTAGTTAAATAAATTGTTAAGGAAATGATTATTTTTCTCCTTGCAACAAAGTACAGCAGAAAGGTTGTCCAAATATAAACAGTTAATTCATTAAACCTCACAATAATTTCATAATTATCTGTCTATGTATTTCTAATAGTATAACCAAATCAGTATTTTTTTGTATAACACTGAAAACGACTCTGAAAATTTATTGTTCCAAAAATGAAACCTTCATCTGGTTGTAAATATTAAGATTATACCAGCAAGAATGAGTCTTTCTTTAAAAGAAAAAAGAAAAAAGATTTAAATCAAGTCGTACTGACTAGTGATTTAAATCATGTTTTAAATCGTGATTTAGATCGATTTAATTTAAATCAAATCC
This sequence comes from Podarcis vaucheri, assembly GCF_965113315.1. Taxonomy (NCBI): domain Eukaryota; kingdom Metazoa; phylum Chordata; class Lepidosauria; order Squamata; family Lacertidae; genus Podarcis; species Podarcis vaucheri. The sequence goes on from NC_138751.1 coordinate 16,053,267, forward strand.
ACCCTGGCCCCTTCAGTGTCATCCTTCGAACTGCAGTTGATTTGCACTAAGCAGAGGATGTGGTAAGTGGTTAGTCTGTCTTCACGTGTCACACCCCCACACCCCCACCCGTGCATCTTCACGTGTCCCCTTCCCTCAGACTTTTTCCTGGACAGGTTTCAAACAGTGGTGTCCAAACTTTTTTCAAAGAGGGCCAGATTTGATGAAGTGAAGGACCGTGAGGGCCAACCAAAGTTGTTCACCATTTTTTAGGATTGAAGTTGCTGAGCTTTTTTATGATTTTACCCCAAAGCTGTGGAGTTGTTGTTTTTTTACGGTTGAAGTTGCTGAGGGTTTTTTAGGATTTTACCCCAGGAAATAAACTGCCACAGGAGCCGGATTAAACCAACCAGTGGGCCAGATTAGGCCCCTGAAACAGACTTTGGGCATGCCTGTATGGGGCAACCACTTGTGAGGGCCGCTCTACAGATGGTGAGCTTTTCCTGTTCCTTTCTCAGGATGAGAAGCTGATCCGTTCTTTCCTGGACAAGACCCTCACCTCTCGCCTGGGCATCCGGATGTTGGCCATTCATCATCTTTCCTTGCATGAAGACAAGGTACAACTTTTCTTCTTACTTGAACGGGACATAGATTTCGTGAACAGCTGTGTGACCAGAGAGGGAGAGACCCAGAATTGATACTTAACATTTGGTGTCCTCTGCATTTTCCATGCATGTGAACGTATGTAGCTGCCTTATAGCAACCCATACATAACACTGCCTCATCTAATGCTGTTTTTGCTCCTATAACCCACAACAGCTCTACGGGGCCTTGGGTAAGAGATTTTTCCCCTGGCCCTGTTTTCTAAGACATCTTTTTTAGAGATGGCACAGATTGGACTGGAGGCTTTCTGCTTTCAAAACATGAAGGAAAATCATTAAGTGGTCTGCCCTCATCTGTTTTCCAGTGGTTCATGCAGGAAAAGTTTAGAAACCGTTATTCTAGGTCTTGATCCTACATTGAAATGTCATCCTCTCCTTCTCTCATCTTCCTGCAGCCAGACTTCGTTGGGATCATCTGCACTCGCTTGTCTCCAAAGAAAATAATTGAGAAATGGGTAGATTTTGCCAGGTACTCAGTTCTGTTGATTATTTCAAATCATCCTGTTATCATACTGGCTATGTGTGTACAGCAGTCTATGGCTCCCTCTCATGGCCATATTCTGTGGCTCCATCTTCCTCATTCTGCTGCATTTCTTTCTGACAGTTTAACTTTTTTTCCATTGCTTTTTTTTAATGAAAGCCAATTAATTGTGGCAATAATGCAATGTAATAATCTTTTTTAAAAAATAATAATATGAGTTTTCTATTTTTAATAGGATTTTTATTAAATTCTCTGTTTTACAATTTCAGATAAACATTTTACATACTTAAGATATCAATGACTTCCCTTCTTCTTTTTCCATGGTTCATTTTGCATATCTTATATCCCTGCATATTTTACAAAAACTATACCAATTGGTTTTCCATTATTGCATCCATCAAAACTTATTTACGCTGTCGAATTCATCTTAATGCTGCCAGCGTTTTCAGCTGTACACAATTATTTTCCATATATTTAATGTAAGTTTTCCAACCTTCTTTAAATGTATGTTCTTCTTCTCTTCTTCTATGTGTTAAGCCTGCAAGCTGCGCATATTCTGTCAACTTAAGTTGCCAATCTTCTTTAGTTGGGACCTCGCTCATTTTCCATTTTTGGACTAACAAAACATGGGCTGCTGTTGTTGCATACAATAAGTAACCTTATTTTTTAATATTGGTTTTAAAAGTCACTTGAAACGTAAAATATGTAAATGAAATACAAATAGTCAGCTGTTAGGATTGCTAGGCAGGAAGCTTTGCTGTAGTTGCAAGAAAAAGTTGTAAAGCTCAGCATCCCACGTCGCCCTAATCCCTAAGGCCTTGTGCCTTTCCCCTCCTGCGTAATAATCTGGATTTAAGATGGGACTCGCTGGGATGGAGGCCAAACAGATACAGTAAGAGAGCTGGGCCCTAGAAGCTCCCCAGGGTCATTTGTGAGTGCCAAGTTAGGCTCACATAGACCATAGCCCTAAAGGTTTATGCCCCAACCTTCTTGAGTATTGAGATCTGCAGAGGGGGCCCTTCAGCAGTTCTGCCACCCTCAAAAGTTCTTGGGTGGGAGGGAGCTATGGCCCAGGGGGGAGGGTTTTGGGGGTACAACTCTCTCCACGGAGTTGTGTCTCCAGCATCTTCATTGTACAGCATTTGCCACATGACAAAGAGGCACATCTTAACCCTGGTGTTTGAAACTGAGGGTATTATTGTTTCTTAGGACACACCTTTTTGACTTAAATTGTAATGCTCGGATCCATTTGGGAACAGTTCACTTGTTTTTATAACTGTAATGGGTTTGTCCTTTATATAACTCTATATTGTATTGTTGTGACCTTCTGGGGAGGGACAGGTAGGAAATCCCATTAAATCAGCCTTCCTCAACCTGTGGGTCCCCAGATGTTGTTGGACTACAACTCCCATCACCCCTAGCTAGCAAGGCCAGAGCTCAGGGATGATGGGAGTTGTAGTCCAACAACATCTGGGGACCCACAGGTTGAGATTAAATAAACGCATGTAGGGCACAGGAATGGGGGGTGGAGACTGTGTTTGGTGCCTGCAGCTCCACTCAAATACAGCTTGCTCCCAGGGAAGCCACCAGCAGTGGAGCCTGCACTTAATCCTGTTTCCGTATTTCCTCGCAGGCGTTTGTGTGAGCACAAGTACGGGAACGCGCCTCGGGTGCGGATCAATGGCCACGTAGCTGCCCGCTTCCCTTTCATCCCGATGCCTCTTGACTACATCCTTCCAGAGCTGCTCAAGAATGCCATGAGGTGCGCTATTTATCCTCCTCTTTGTAGCCCAGGATGAGACGCAGGCTAGAATCTGCAAGGGAACTGGCTTTTGGGGCCTTCCACTGCCCCGAGATCTTTTGATAAGGTGGCATGTAAATACCTATATGAATAATGAAATATAAAAGCCCATAGCATTGATTCACTCCCTTTTTTATAGCGCCAATCTGGTGCAAAGCCCTTCCTATCTCAAAAGTTGCTTATTCCGTTTTGAAAGGAATAGATCAACCTTACTCTAGCTTGGTGTTCTGCAGATGATGTTGGACTACAACTCCCATCAGTCCTGGCTGGTGAGTCAGGGATGATGGGAGCTGTGTAGCCTGAAGGGCACTGGGTTGGGTTGGAATACGTAAACACAGAGGGGCGAAACTATTGGCTTCAACCTTTGGTCCCTGGATGTTGTTGGACTACAACTCCCATCATCCCTGACCCAAAGTTGACAAACGCTGGCTTTAAAAAGTGACCATTTAGTGGGGTGGGAGAGCTGGAAACAATACCAAAGTATTTCACATCTGGCAGCCCTTTGGTTTCAGATAGTACATTATCTACTTGCACTTTGACGTGCTTTTGAACTGCTAGGTTGGCAGGAGCAGGGACCAAGCAACGGGAGCTCACCCCGTCGCGGGGATTCGAACCGCCGACCTTCTGATCAGCGTCCTAGGCTCTGTGGTTTAACCCACAGCGTAGAAGAGTCTAAAAAGCCCAGGACACAAATTTTCACAGCCCTCTAGCAGCTTGGTAGCTCTTTTACCAGACGTAATGTACAGCAGTACCTTGGGTTAAGAACTTAATTTGTTATGGAGGTTCATTCTTAACCTGAAACTGTTCTTAACCTGAGATACCACTTTAGCTAATGGGGCCTCCCGCTGCCGCATGATTTCTGTTCTCATCCTGAAGCAAAGTTCTTAACCCGAGGTACTATTTCTGGGTTAGTGGAGTCTGTAACCTGAAGTGTCTGTAACCCGAGGAACCACTGTATTTAGCATTAATTCTGGAAGCATACACTCAATTCTGACCAAAGTCTCCTGACTCTTAACTGGGTGAAGGAATTTGCAGAGAGGAGAGGGGCTTGTGGCAAGTGACTGCAGAAGTTAAGGAAGGCAGGATTTGGTGTGCTGATTGGAAGTACTCTACCAAATCTTTGGCAACAAGGATAGGTTTGCAAGACTTTGTGAATGGAGGAGAGCTTCATCCTAAGTTTGAAAGGGTGTAGGGGTCCTGCTTAGGTAGGACGCAGACTTACTCCCTTGCCACTCCCTTCCTTTCAGAGCCACGATGGAGTCTCACTTGGATACCCCTTATAATGTGCCAGACATCATCATCACCATTGCCAACAATGACATTGACCTGATCATACGGTACGGTTTGCTAGGGAAGCCTCTTCAGTTTCTCCCCTTTCCTAGAGGTTTTAGGCCACCATCCATTTCCGCCATCTTGGTGGGAACTTGGCAACAGCGGCCAAATACCAGGGGCCGTCTGGGGGGGGTCCTGCTGTTGAGGCGGACAGCTTAAAATGATCTTCATCTTGGTGGGGAGGGACGGGTGTTGGCAGGTAAAAAGGGACTAAAGCATCTTGAGAACCGTAATGTGTGGCTCCTTAACGCCACGCTCCTCTTTCTCCCGGCAGGATTTCAGACCGAGGTGCCGGAATTCCTCATGACCACGTTGAGAAGGTGACAGATTACCACTTCACCACAGCAGAAGCGAGTGCCCAGGACCCCCGCATGAACACCCTCTTTGGGAACATGGTGGAAATGGGGAACAGCGCCCAGTCGGGACCCATGCATGGGTAAGAACAAAGGGGGGGGCAGAAGGGGCAAATGGGATTTCCAGCAGCTGCTGCCCAAAGGGTGTTTTCTTAGGGGGGAAAGAATGATACATACCTGGGAAGAAAACTCCAGTCAATCTGCAGACATTATGAGTACTAAAAATAGAAACTTGAAGGAGTACTTAAAGCACTTTGTACTTGCTGCTTCAGGTTCCTTTGAACCCGAACAGAAATGTAGTAAATAGATAAATACTTGTGGCACTAATTGGACTAGGTTTTCTTTCAAACTTCTTTCCACCTTAGGGGCTGGAGAACCTGGGGGCTTCCAAGGTGATACTGTGCTCCAACTCACATCAGGCATGATGAAGCATGGCCAATAGAAAAGGATAGTGGGATTTGTAGTCTAGGAACATCTGGGAGGCCATGGGTTCCCCATCGTTGACCTAGAAGCTTGCCATTTGAAGGAGGGGGAAAGGGAACGATAATGAGATTCTCAAAATGCAAAATTTAGTGTTTTTTACACACAGTGCAGCAGCAGATCACACAGGGCCCTGGCAAAAAAGAAGGTGTATTATTAAAGACGGAATTGTACTGATTCAGAAGTTCAATTGTCACAAGATAATCTGGCCTTTTTGTAGCTTTCCTCAAGCAGCAGCTCTCCTTGAAATGTCCCCCCTTCCAAAAAACCATGGAATGAAATCTACGTGGATGAAGACTTAACTACCGTATAAATGTGTTGCAGAGTACAACCATACCTCGGGTTGAAGTAGCTTCGGGTTGAGCTCCACGGCAAACCGGAAGTAACGGAATGCGTTACTTCCGGGTTTCGCCGCATGCGCAGACGCTCAAAATGACGTCGCACGCATGGGCAGAAGTGGCAAATTGCAACTCGCGCATAATGCAGGTTGAGTTCTGCTCTGGATGCGAACGGGGCTCCAGAACGGATCCCTTTCGCATCCAGAGGTACCACTGTATTCCTTCCAGACCCCCTCCAGTCAACTGGACCTTGTTCTCCCTGTGAAATTGGCTGTGGAACTAAGGACTCCTCTGTCTGTCTGTCCGTCCTGTCTCTCTCTAGGTTTGGATTTGGACTACCGACGTCCCGTGCTTATGCCGAGTATCTGGGTGGCTCCCTGACCCTCCAGTCTATGCAGGGGATTGGCACCGATGTGTACCTGCGCCTCAAGCACATTGATGGCAAAGAGGAGAGCTTCCGCATCTAAAGATCCCCTCTCTCTCGTGTGGGCTGAACCTTTCTTGGCTGCAGGAGGAAGTTTCAGCACATGACACCAAACCTAATTTCCCATGATCTGCTTGTTCTCCTATGGATTCCTACGAATGTGCTATGCTATCCTACTGAAGCTGAGAAAATAGTTGACGTAGTTTCCTTCTTCCTGTACAATTGCTGATGGGATGTCATCCACTTACTGCTGGTTATGCCAGTCCTTTTGGGATGGGTGGGCGTGCTCTGTGGTTAACCACAGATCTCTCGAATCCAGATCTACTGGGACAGCCTGTCGACATCGTTCATCCTCTCCCCTTTGAGAACTTCTAAAGCCGCTATACAACTGTTGTACACAGCCAGCTCATCCAGGCTCTTGTGCGGCCTAATTTTTCTCTGTTTCTTTTCGTGGATACAAAGATTGGGTGAGCCGGAAGCTTTTACTGTCGCATGTACTGATTCTCGTTTGGCCCTCTCGGGCCGTTCTCGAAATCACAGGAAAGACTTTCCTTGCAGCGCCCGGCACAAAAAGAAAATCCCCCTTCCTTCTGCCGGGGGAGGAGTTTCTATTGCACACTCTTTGGGGGAACCAAAAGCAAGACAGTGGTCTTCCGCCAGGGAAGGATTTCTCCGTTGCACAAGCACCAAAAACGCCCCCCTCACCTTGAGAGAAAAAGACTTTCACCACACCAAGTTGGCACCTTTGCCGCAAATGATGTGGGATTCCAGAACGTTCTTCCCCTTCGCTGCACAATGATGTATTATTTCCGTCCTCCCTGTCTCCACTCAATCTTTCCGTTACCATCAACTTTTTTTAAAAAAGAAAAAAAATCAGGCATCAGGACCGAAGGGTTTCCCTCTGCCCTCATCACTGTTTTAGAGGGATTGTTATTTTATTTTTTGCTGTGATACTCCAATAAAAAAGTGCAAATTCCCAAGTCTAGCGAACACTCTGTAATCTTCGTGGTCTAGCCTGTTTGCCTTGTTAATAAAGTAGGACTGAATATCCATCAAATCTTGTATTTAACAGTGGTGGGAGAAATAACGCTGCAGACAGAGGATACAAAGGCAACGTATTCCTTTGAATAAACATGACCAGGGGTAGCCAACTACTTCCAGGACGTAGAGAAGCAGAACACTTTGTTTCATAGCTGGAAGAGAGGAAGCTAAGTTTCTGCGCATGGGCAAAGGCAGGATTTTTTTTGGAGGGGAGAACCTCAAGTTATCCATGTATTTTTACATGATTTAGGGGGGGACAGCTGCCCCCCCCCCAGCTACACCCATGCCTCTGTGTCTTTTTTCCAGCCCAGTTCAAGCTGAGAGCCTATTCTGCTCCACTAACTGATGACATCCCAGCTGGGGAGGGAGGGAGGGAGGGCTGTCTACTCAGTTCAACCTTCTGGAAGCATCTTTAGTCAAGCAAAGAGATATTTAACAGACTTGGCTGCGGCTATTAACAACCTGGCTGGTACAGCCACTTTTAGCAGTGTTTCCCCTATAGAATCCCTTATTGCGGATCTAAAACTAGGAGCTTGGAGGGAATTCCAAAGATGACATCTAGAATATGTATATGTGTGTGTGTGTGTGTGTATACACATGTGTACACACCCTTCTATAAGAATACCATTTATTAACCATATCAATGATCAAATTGTTTGAAAATAGACTGTGGGAAATAAGCTGGGGCCTCAGCCCTGGGGAAGAAAAGATACTGTATGTCCTTGCTGGGATATACGGTAGTTCAACAGGCAAGTGGTCACAGGTGGATGATTGCAGACTGCCTCCCCATTAATCCCTTCTCTGCAAGCACACTTTGGAGATGAGTAAAATGATGGCTGTCCATGCTGATCCTCCTTTTGCTGCTGCCTAGGAAGGGATGCGGGTGACTCTGTGGGTTAAACCACAGAGCCTAGGACTTGCCAATCAGAAGGTTGGCGGTTCAAATCCCCGCGACGGGGTGAGCTCCCGTTGCTCGGTCCCTGCTCCTGCCCACCTAGCAGTTCAAAAGCACGTCAAAGTGCAAGAAGATAAATAGGTACCGCTCCAGCGGGAAGATAAAGCACGTTTCTGTGCGCTGCTCTGGTTCGCCAGAAGCGGGTTAGTCATGCTGGCCACATGATCTGGAAGCTGTACACCGGCTCCCTCGGCCAATAAATTAAGTTGAGCGTCGCAACCCCAGAGACGGCCACAACTGGACCTAACGGTCAGGGGTCCCTTTACCTTTAGGAAGAATTAATCCTCTGCTGGCTATATATTGTTATGACTTTGGGGGGGGGTAGGCTAAATGCCTGCCCCTTCTAATTCCTGGATGCAGCATGGATGCAAAGGCTGGAATAGCCGGTCAGTCTGGTAATGGCCCACAGCAGGAGTCCTTAAGGCAGAGTTTCTCAAACTGTGTGTTGTGACATGTTAGTGTGTCATGTGTCCATGCGCTCCTCCCGGGGCTGGAAAGGGGTTAGCTGAACCTCTGGTTTGCTAGTAAAAACTGAACTACTGTGTCACAAAATGATGCATGTCAAATAAGTGTGTCACCAACATGAAATGTTTGGAAAGCTCTGCCTGAAGGGAATTTGCCAGCCTCCCTCCCTGGATAGTTGGAAAGACAAAAGGTCAGAGTTGAGTGATGTGAACCAGAAGCTGGAATAAAAAGCTGCAGGCTAGAAAGACAGAGAGAACACCAATACTTTTATTTTTTTTGTTTGGATCCAAGACTGCAGCTATGATAGAAACAAGACCTTTTTTGGTTGTTAATGCTGTGAACCCCTCCATCACAGGCTCAGGCTATATATGTGTGCGTAAACAAACCAAAGACAGCACAGTGTCAGCTGAGCCTCATCCCCAAAACATGAACCCTGGCCCAAAACTCCTGGAATCTTGCACTGCTCGGAGATTGGGGCGGCGTGCAACAGTATCTTCCCGCTGCTGCTTGTTCAACCTGGGAGGTGAGCTCTTGATCACCATGCCGACTCCAATGTTACTGCTGCTGATATCTGTGTGGAGCTGGCCTCAGGAAACTGGGCTTGCAAGTCCCATCCATGCAGCGGTAGCTATGTCCAAACTAAACATTTTGCAGGTCCTCAAATTTGGGAGAAGGGTTGGCTCCTCCAATTTTAAAGGTGTGGCTTGTATTCGGGCCAATATGGTACATTCACAGAGAAACATTAGCTCTCCTCTATCCCTGCTCGGTCCCTGCTCCTGCCAACCTAGCAGTTCGAAAGCACGTCAAAGTGCAAGTAAATAAATAGGTACTGCTCTGGCAGGAAGGTAAACAGCGTTTCTGTGTGCTGCTCTGGTTCGCCAGAAGCAGCTTAGTCATGCTGGCCACATGATCTAGAAGCTGTACGCCGGCTCCCAAGGCCAGTAAAGCAAGATGAGCACTGCAACCCCAGAGTTGTCTGCGACTGGACCTAATGGTCATGAGTCCCTTTACCGTTATAGTGCTACTGGACATTTTTTTATTTATTTTAATCACACAAGAGTTACTGGGGAGCATTCTAGAATTAAACACACAAGGTAAAGCATTTAGGCATTCCCAATTTTGGTAAATTAAATCATTAAATGGGTCTCCTCTGGAGCAGGGAAGCATCCAGATGAATCCCAAATCTCCTGCTTGCCTACTTCAATCTATCCACCCACCCGCTATCCCAAGCACTGAGCGATGGAGGAGATGGGGGAGAAAACACCCCTTGAGTGCGTCCAGAGTTCGGCATAGCTCAGAAATTCAATTCAGCAGCTTATCCCAAACGATAATTTAATATGCAGAGCAAAATGGAAATAAAACCCTATATCAGAACATTGGTCTAATTGTCCATGCACAAGTTAACACAGCAAAAAGCAGTTGCCAACTCTGGTGCTGTTGGCTTCCAGCAGCAGTTGTAGTTTGAGTGGGGTCAAGAGAGACAAAGAAGTTTGGAAACGGTGGCATTTTAAGCACCGGTGATCCAAGTGGGTTTGATTGACAGGTGGCCATTGTTTATTTGGAGATCCAAATATCGTGCCAAATCCTGGCCAATGCATTAACCTTCATTCAAGGTTCTAATTTGCTCAGAAGGAACCAAGTGGAAGCAGTAAGACCACAGAAATGGATTGTGACTGAAACAAATCACTCAGTTTATTGGTCTACAAGTTCACTGGTATTATGAAAGATTGTGGAATTTGCAGATAGAAAATAAGATATAGCAACTTACAGAAGATGAAATTTAAAGCAACTTAAAACAATTGGATATAATGTGTATAAACAACAGTATGAACTAATAAGTAACAATGACAAAGCAATCAGTCAGAGGCAATAGCACAATCTCTTCCCAGCTCCTCCCAGCCCATCTAGTCATAGAAACAGTTAAATGTGTTTCTTTTGTTTCTACCTTCAGTTTCGTTTCTTCTGTTCTCTAGAGGTGGGGTCGTTTACAGGAAAAGCGAAAGCGCAAAGCATAGAAACTTAACTCGCAGGGAACGAACGTAGGCTCTGCGCTTTGCATCTCATGTAAGTATATGCATTTAATTTTGATGATTTAGGTTGTCAGCTATAATTTTTACGAACCATATTCCTTAACCTCTGCTTGCAATAAACAGAAAAACATAGGTGGATTTTGTGTATGCTTGTGTGAAAGCAGATTAGCCGTCTTTCACGGCTAAGAATTCAGAGGTACAAAGTCAGCTCTCAGATAAAAGCCAATTCGAAAGCTAAAACAAGTAGCAATTGCAAAAATACAAGTTACCGGTAGCATTAAATACTCTGATAAACAAGAAGCCTAGCTCCTCGAGATACAAGAAAATCAATGAAATTTTGGAGGAAGGAAGGGGGTGTAAATTTAACAAACATATATCAGTGCAATCCTAAATTAGCACAACAAACTTGAGAACACGAATATTTAATGTTCATCAGAGCATTGTGTTTTGGTGCTCCCAATTTTTTGTACAACAGTTATGTGTATATAATAATAATAATAATTTATTATTTATAGCCCGCCCATCTGGCTGGGTTTTCCCAGTCACTCTGGGCAGCTTTCAACAGAATATTAAAATAAAACAGTCTATTAAACATTAAAAGCTTCCCTAAACATATACATTTTCAATAGCTTTTTATTGTCAACCCCCCCCCTTGTCAAATTAAGGTTGGATTCATTTTTGCACTGTAGTTGGGCTTCCTTTGAACTTTGAACATTTTTATGGAAAACTTTAGATTTTCTGCTCCTTTAAAAGCAATCTTAAATCTGTAGATAAGCTTTATATTTGGAATTGTTTTTAAAATAATTTATTATATTTTAGGATTGGCATATTATTTTGAATATATTATAAATAATGGCGATTGCCCCCCGCCCCCCAAAAAAGCTTGCACACAATCTCTAAGCCTTGAATAACTGCCTAACAGGCAGATACCAACACATGCAGCTTCTCAATGCTGTGCTGGAAGAGCAGAACCTGTTGAATTTCCACCCATGACTTAGCTTCTAAAGGCACAGAACCCCCACCAGAAAGGAAGGTGGTAATGTTAATCTAATTGTGCTATTTGTAGCCTTTGTTGCAGCTAATCTATACTGCTGGACAGTAACAACAGGCAAACCACTCATTTGTCAGGATATCCACTTAATCTATTGAAAGTGAATGCTCACTCAGTCAGATTTCTTATATCCTGCTAGTGGCAGGCCCCATCTTGAATAAATAAATGCTCAGGATGGGAAAATAGTTCAATTAGCATTTCCTGGATCAGAAGAAGAAGAAAAGTCTTTATTTCCCTCAGCCACTAGCCATAGCAATGAAATAAAATGTACTGAAGATAGAGGTTTAAACGTTAACTATAGAAAATACATTTTGGAGGTTTACATCAGTAATAATAATAATTATAATAATAATTTTTATTTATACCCCGCCCTCCCCAGCCAAGGCTGGGCTCAGGGCGGCTAACAAGCAATAATAATAGCAAGTTGAATGAATACAACTTAAAAACAAGATTAAAATACAACAATTAAAATATTGAAACATTAAAATATTAAAATGCAGCCTCATCACAGGAGGAGAAAGAAAAAAGAAAGAGGGGGAGGAAATCAAATTGGCTCCAAGCCAAAGGCCAGGCGGAACAACTCTGTCTTACAGGCCCTACGGAAAGAAATCAGATCCTGCAAGGCCCTGGTCTTATGAGGCAGAGCGTTTCACCAGGCCGGAGCCAGTGTTGAAAAGGCCCTGGCTCTGGTTGAAGCTAATCTAACTTCCTTAGGGCCCAGGACCTCTAGGATGTTGCTATTTATGGACCTTGAGGCTCTCCGTGGGGCATACCAGGAGAGGCGGTCCCGTAGGTACGAGGGTCCTAGGCCATGAAGGGCTTTAAAGGTCAAAACCAGCGCCTTAAATCTGACCCTGTACTCCACCAGGAGCCAGTGCAGCTGGAAAAGCACTGGGTGAATATGCTCCCATGGCAGAGACCCCGTGAGGAGCCTCTCTGCAGCATTTTGCACCCGCTGGAGTTTCTGGGACAGCTTCAAGGGCAACCCCACATAGAGCGAATTACAGTAGTCAAGCCTGGAGGTGACCATCGCATGGATCACTGTAATCTAATAATAGAGCTTATTCTAATTGCCCCCGCTAAAAACCTTGCAGTTTTCGCTGTCACCTGATCATCTTGATCTGCTCAAGGAAGGACACAGTAGCAATGGTTGAGTGGCCCAGCATAGACAATAATAGAGGGGAAATAATAACCTCAAATCTTTATAAAGAGTGCACGCCATAAGCACATGAGTCACTGACTCAATACTGCCATCTCCACAGGCACATAACCATTTTCCCAGTGGAATTGTTTGAAATCGACCCTCTGGTACAGCCAAAGGCAGCATATTCAGTCTTGCGAAAGTGAAAGCACGTCTGTATTTTGAAACTGTTACATTTTGCAAATAGGGTGTCAAAATGACTAGGTGGGAAATAATCATACCATGGACAAAAATTGTGGCCAGATGATTCTGTCGCTCGATATCATACAGGTGCTTTCTCTGTTGAATTACAGGTTTGGTGTCGGACATTTGCTGGATCAATTACTCCAAATCCTTAGAGAGCCTTCTTGAAATGCTGCTTATACAAAGACAGTGTGTGTTCATTCTTCAACAATTTTAAGGCTACCGGTTTGGAAGCCATGGCATTTTCCGGTAGGAACCCATCTGAAATTATATGGAGGGCCAGAAGGAAATTAGCAGAAGATCTTCTTCTAATCGACTCAGAGCTGATCTTGGATGTGGCAGATTCCCACCTGCTCCTCACACAGGGGGAGTTCTTCTCCCTGAGTGAAATAAAGGATCCACAAGCATTTGTGGAATGCCTGATCGAGTTAGTGCTGGGAAAAAGAGAATCAACTCAGGAACTGTTCTTGGACTGCCTGGAAAACCTGAGGCAAGCCTTCCCAAGCCTTCAGCCTATTTCTGAATATGTAGAAGATGGTGAGTAACACTTTTTAAAACCTGGAGGTGCTTTCTGTTTTTCCTAAGGGTTACATTCTCACCTGCAGCAGCACCAAATTCTCTATGTCTTGAAGTCCTCTTGCGTCTTGAATTTCGTCCAAAGCTGTTAGTGCTGCTTTTGTGAACTTTCATTTACATGATTATAAGTTTGGGGGACCTCCCTCACACCCTAGAAATTAATAAATGGTAGGATTTTGATTATTTGGGATGTGAAGGGAGAAATACAAGTTGCAGAGGAATTCCTGAACTAATTTATGCAAAACGACCTGGCCAAGCTAGAGCCATTAAGAAACAATACAGGAGGATTGAGGGCCTTTGGCAATGCAAGAAAATTGTCCTTCCTCTCATCCCAGGTCAGGGATTTGGAAGGTTGCCAGGATAACTGTGTGTGGTTTGGCTTGGTTTTCAAGCTCAGTTATGGCAATGAGTTTCTCTGCCAGCTGACCTGTGCTGGGAAAAAGGTAAGGGGAAGGCAAGCCTGATAGTTCTCCAAGATCTCTCAGATGCTTTTGATTTTGCTTCAACACAGGGTAGATTTGATTTAAATCAAATCGATTTAAATTACTAGTCAGTAAGACTTGATTTAAATCTTCTTCTTTTCCAGAAAGACTCATTCTTGCTAGTATAATCTTAATATTTACAACCAGATGAAGGTTTCATTTTTGGAATAATAAATTTGGAATAAAAAATGTAGTTTTTACAGTTATATCAAAAATTACTGATTTGGTTATACTATTAGAAATACATGGACAGATAATTACAAAATTATTTTGAGGTTTAATAAGTTAGCTGTTTATATTTGGATAACTTTTCTGCTGTACGTTACTGGAAGGAGAAAACTAATCATTTCCTTAGTAACAATTTTTAAAAATTATTTAACGAAAACAATAACATTATAGCATATGTATCCATGTTTGTTAACTGATGTGGTTAAACAACTTTTTTAAAAAACAACAACTTAGACAGAGTTTTAGCACACATGACAAAACAAATCCTTATTTCCTGATTCTTTGGACTATAATGCAACTTAAACAGGAAACTATCTTTAGAAAGATTTTTCCTCCAAAAGCATTTTATTTTAAAAATGAAATTTAAATTTAAAAATCTGATATTTTTTTTAAAAAAAATTTTTTTAAAGCATTGGTTTTTATCTACACTGCTTCAGCAGGAGTCATTGGGCATCACTTTCAGTTAATTGCAAAAGGAAGGAAATTGAATTTGTAATGACGAAGTATTGAGCCCCCCCCCAAAAAAAATCTGACCTTTTCGTTTAGTTATTTATTTACTTTTCAATAAATTTTATTAGTATTTTCCACACAACAACACGAAAAATAACAATACACAACACACAAAAACCGACATTCGAAAAACTAAAAGTTATTTGTTTGGGGTTTTTTAATCTGATTCTTTCAGATCACTTGAATCTCAGGAATGACCTTCAGGTCTCAGACTCTGTTGAATTCTCAGGGAAAAGAAGTGGATCCAAGAGCATGGATCTGGCTAGATCTGAAAACCAGGATGCTTCCCAGTCCCAAGAGGGCGTAGGAGAGGTTGAGACTATAGGTTTTCCTGTATCCTCAGAGGCAGGAAGTGGATCTCAGAGCCCAGATGATGCTGTTATGCTTCCAGGAAATGCAAGCAGCACCGAGGACCCAGATGCCAGTCTCCTGCTCTCCAGCAAAGAAAGAGAAGTCAAGACTCCAGATGCCCCGGATGTAGCTAAGAACCCCAGTGCTGCTGCCATGTCCACAGAGAACGGAGATAGAGATGAGGATCTAGAGAGCTCTTCATCTCCGTGGATAGGAAGTGGGGCTGAGAGCCCAAGTGCCACTCCGTCTTCCAGCAAAGGAAGTGGAGCCAGCGATGGGAACTGTGGCAAATCCGAAGGGACAGGAAGTGGAGTAGAAATGCCTGGCATCTCTGCATCAAAGAGAGAAGAAGAGGGAGCCGGACAACAGGATAGCTCTGAGAGAAAAAGGACAAATGGGTCTCCCACGAGAAGGGAGAGATCCGAGAACTCAAAAGGAGGTTTGTATCCACAATAAAGGGAACTCTGGATGGGATGAGTTGTTGCTCAGTAGGCCAAAGCCCCAGTTGTAATAAATCAAAGACTTCCCATGGCAAAAGTGAATTTTTAAGAAAGTCGCTTAAAACAACTGGATATCTAAATCTGACTCCAGTGTAGCATATATTTTGTGTGCAGCTTCCGTTTCCTTGCTGTAAACCACTTTAGTAGTGGTGTTTCGGGCACAAAAATCTGGGGAGTAACAATCATATAGCCAAATACATACCTCTTCAAGGTAAAAGGACCCCTTACCATTAGGTCCAGTTGTGGCCGACTCTGGGGTTGCAGCGCTCATCTTGCTTTATTGGCCGAGGGAGCCGGCGTACAGCTTCTGGGTCATGTAGCCGGCATGACTAAGCCACTTCTGGCAAACCAGAGCAGCGCACAGAAACACCATTTACCTTCCCGCCAGAGCGGAACCTATTTATCTACTTGCATTTTGACGTGCTTTCGAACTGCTAGGTTGGCAGGAGCAGGGACCGAGCATCGGGAGCTCACCCCGTCACAGGGATTCGAACTGCCGGCCTTCTGATCGGCAAGTCCTAGGCACTGTGGTTTAACCCACAGCGCCACCTGCATCCCTATATACTTCTTAGAAGGAAAATAATTATATACACATGGATGTTTAATCTGTAGCACATCTACTGGCTGCAGAATTTTGGCTCTTGATGCAAAAACCTGGTATTAAGTTTCTTTTTTCCTTGACATTAGTCAGGTATAGATAAACCATATTTTGATGACCGTGAAGACACTGATTTCTGTGAATTCATTAAAAAAATGTATGCATAGTGACAATTCTCATTTTCCAGTTTTTATCTAGGCACTTAACAGCTTGTAAGTGCATGAATATAAGGTTGGGGTCAGGGTCTGTGGGCCTGATCCTGACTCTCTCTACACATTCATCTTATGCAGAGCTCTAATTGTACAGGGTTACTGAAGATGTTTGTTGGTGCTTTCTTGATTTCCTGGCACAGCCTTCTTCCAAACCTCAGAGGATCTAGCCAGGATGCAGCTCATGAAAGCAACACCTGAATTAACCCCAGCTGAAAAGAAGTCCTATTCCCGGAAGACAAAAGGGAGTCTGGAGGAGGATGTTCCTAATGAAACAACCATCAAAGGGTAATGTCTATACTTAAATTATCATCAAGATTTTGATTTGTAAAAACAATATTATTGGGTGATTTATGGGTCCTCTAGAGCAGGCTTCCTCAACCTCAACCCTCCAGATGTTTTGAGACTACAATTCCCATCATCCCTGACCACTGGTCCTGCTAGCTAGAGATGATGGGAGTTGTAGTCTCAAAACATCTGGAGGGCCGAGTTTGAGGAAGCCTGCTCTAGAGAACTGCTGTTATCTTCCCTCTTTTTTGGTTCTGTCTCCATTAAGGTTGTAAATTTATTAGAAGAAATAATAATCACAAGGGCGTTAAACAGCCACTTGATCTGCAGAAACAGGCATCGTCAAACTTTTCTGGCATTGAGGGCAAGCTGGACCACTGGCTTGGTTTTTTGCTGGGAACTGTGTACAGCTGGTTTAAATTCATTCTGCTGTTTCTGTCAAGGTTGAGCTGACTATAATAGTGAGGCCAGGAGGAGCCTGGCTCTCACTCTTATTTTCTCTTTCTTTGGTCTCATATTCTGTTCTGTATGCTTAGTGTTAAGGTTAAGTCTTATTATAAGTTTCTAAGTTTTATATCAAGTGCTGCTGTGACGGGTGCGTCACCACTTTTCCCCCTCACGCCATTGGGCCCACTCTCACTCAGATGAATTGCCCCCACGTCACTGAACAACCCTTTACCCAAAGGTTTCCCCCCCCCTTCTGTCACAAAATTCTAGCCCAGAGTATCCTGTGGAGGATCTTTGTGAGGGGGTAACTAGGAGTCTCAGACAGATTTTCTTTAAATAAACAATAAAAGATTTATTTAAGGCAAGATAGTATATAACACAAATGGATTAAATTTAGGTTACTTCAAGAATACAGTGCGATTTCACTTTAATTCATCCTCGGTTGTTTTTGTGTTATAGGTTCGGTTCCTTTATACGGTGATACTTTCTTACAGTTATCCACCCCCTTTAACACTCCTGCTCCTGAGGTACTTTAAGTACAGTGGTACCTCAGGTTAAGTACTTAATTCGTTCCGGAGGTCCATACTTAACCTGAAACTGTTCTTAACCTGAAGCACCACTTTAGCTAATGGGGCCTCCTGCTACCGCCGGAGCACGATTTCTGTTCTCATCCTGAAGCAAAGTTCTTAACCTGAAGCACTATTTCTGGGTTAGTGGAGTCTGTAACCTGAAGCGTATGTAACCCAAGGTACCACTGTAATAGACCAAAGGGCTCTCCGCACCCCCTCCCTTCATTGGGTTTGGGAGTTTCTTCTTTTCCTAAGAAGAATTTCTCCCCTCCAGGCTAGATTGGAGTCCCAAGTAGGCTGTTTCTTTCCAGCTCCTACTTCTCCTGACTCAACCTCAACCTCCCAGTAAAATTCAGGTCTGTTCCTCCTATAGGACACCACACTCTGTCCTTCACAATCCACTCAGAGTGGAAGTTGGTTTTCCAGAACCAACACTTTCTCCTATTCACTCTTTATACCCTAACCTGTCTCCCTCAATTCCAACCCTCTTTCTCCCTTAACTCTGTAATAAATGAAAATCTGCCCTTATTCCCTTATGGGGGACACAAGAGCCCTTTTAGAGTCCTTTGCAGGTTCTCCATCGGTTGGAGAAAGTAACAGAGGCCAACCAGAGAATATTGAGAAGCAAAGCAGCTGGTAAGCCTGATCTTTATTGAACTGTTGCAACAGGGCGCTCCCCTCACCCACAGGAAAGGAGGAGGAACCCAGAACAGTGGCATGCAAGGCCTTATAAAGACTTTTGAAATTGCCAATCAAGACCACCCCCAGAAACATCATACATACGTCACAGAACTGGTGTAGCTTAAAATCACCCCCCAGACACATCATACCTACATCACAGAAAGGGCAGGCTACAGCAGAAATCTGAGTGGTTGGTTTACCTCATAATCTGAGTGGGTTGTTTACCTCCTGTCTGGCAAGTTACCTGTTAATGCTTACTTGACTGATACCCTGGGGAGCCTGGCCAGTCTTTTGTAATGATAAATACTTAGTTCCTGAGCCAAGTCACAGGCTCACCCTATTCATATACAGACATACCCTTAAGACAGGATTTGGGAAGGAAAAGACAATGGGGAGGCTTTTCCATTTGACTTTGCAGAGAAAACACCTGGTCAGTTTGGGAGTCAAAATGGCTTCATAGCTGTTCTCCTGTGCCGCTTCAGACATGTGGTTTATATATTTATGTACGTGTTTGCTTGGTACATTTATGAACCTTTATTATATACATAAGACCTTGATTTTTTATTTCAACTCCTAACCCTTTGACCAACTCGCTCCTCAAATCAAAATTTTAAACTCCCCCTCCTGGAACCACGGTCAATCACAGGCTGCCATTCATTAACCATTTGCTGGCAGGGAAAGGAAAGAAAAGAAACACTTGTTGATTCATCCTGTCCAGCAAAACCAACTTTTTCATCACAGCTGCAACTGGATTTTTATGGACTGTGCCAATCCTGAATGTATTGGATGTGCGACCATTATGCTCATTTGCCTTTAGTAGCAGTAAAGCTCTGCTGGATGAAGTACAATTGCCTCTGGTCTATTTTTTGGGAACTCTGCTGTACGTGTTTAGATTTCTCTCCCCCTTCCATGAGTGACAGTCAGTACCCAGCCCAACATTCTTAAGAACATAGACTATTAACCTAAAAATGGATTAGATGGTTTAATATGTAGTAGATACCCATGATGATAACATCATTCCGAACCATGAGCGTAGATTCACTAGCAGCTAGGCAGACAGTATGCCAGATCATGCTGCCGTCTTCCCTGCCCCACTTGCCTGTGAGGAAGAGCCATTGAATGCAATAAGATTTCATTCTATGCAGAGACGGTGAGCATTGGATTGTTCCTTAATCAGCATGCATGAGTGAAAAGAGTTACTTACTAGTTCTAATGTTTGTTTCCCTTTTTCCATTAATCAATAAAATACATTTATTCTACCACAGATCAATGGATTCAGTGATGGTCTCTGGTGGTGAGATAATCCGCAAGGCGAGAAAACAATTAATTGAAATCCTCCAGAAGGACCTAGAACTTGTTCTAGACGAGTTATTCTCCCAGTCCCTTATCACAGAGGAAGAATATGAGGCCTTAGACAAAACTGAGGAGGATTCCAAGAAGAAAATTCGGAAACTGCTGATAATGATACAGAAAATGGGAGAAATAGCCTGTGGCAAGTTCCTGGAATGTTTAGAAATTGCACGTCCAGGTTCAAATCAGGTTCTGCAAAATTCAATACATGGTGAGTCTGAATAAAACTTTTTTAAAAAAATGTTTTATTACATTTATTATATAAATATTACGTACATGCCAAAAAAAGAATAGTTACACAAATGCTACGAGTTCCTGAATGCCAAAATGCTACTAAAGAAGAAAAATAAAAAAATTAAGAAAAGGATACATATTGAAAAGAAAAAAAGAGAGAGATTTTTTTTAAGTCAAAAGGAAAATAGAAAAGGTTGACTTCCTTTGACCCACTATACAGTTTATATGATCTCTCATCTTTAGTTGTCTGTAATCATTTTGCAATAATGGAGATACTGTTTATTTACCTGTGGAATTTTTAGTCTAGATTAAGCCAATTATAATTTTGGGAATCAACTTTCTTCATGTAATTTGCAAAGACATCCCATTCTCTCCTGATTTTATCACTTGGTTGGTTTCTTACCATTTCTGTTAATTTCGCCAGTTCGAGGTATCCGCTTAATTTTAATAATCATTCTTCTTTTTGAACAAAACATTTTTTATCGGTTTACTTTTCTGAGATCCTTAGGGAAGAGAGATGCCTTGCTGTATGTTTTCCCAAATATGATCTATGAGATGGTGGAACAGCACCTCTTAAGTACTGTATATACTTGAGTATAAGCCGACCCGCATATAAGCCGAGGCACCTAATTTTAGCACAAAAAACTGAGGAAATGTATTGACTCGAGTATAAGCTGGTTCACCACACCACAAACCTGGTGGTGGTGGCAGCGGCGAGGAATAGCAAGCAGCCTGAAAGGACCCCACTCAAGTATAAGCCGAGGGAAGCTTTTTCAGCATAAAAAATGTGCTGAAAAAATCTGCTTATACTCGAGTATATACGGTAATTCCTTTTCGCAATTCTTCAGTGGTTCAGTGAGCAAAGCACAAAGTATTCTCTCAACTTACCAAAAACTGTTACGTTCTGTATAGTCAGTGCTCATTAGTCTGTGTTTTGTTTTGGAGCAGGGTTACTCCTTTAGTTCTTAAAAAAACTACTTTGTTTCTCCCCAGGCAGAATAATTTCTCTGTATTGTAACCCTGTTTGGGCTACGTAGCCTTTGCATTCACTAGTTTTCTGTTAGACAAGAGACATCATTCGGCAAGTGGAATCCCATGGATATTAGTAATCAGTAATGTCTTCATTTTACATTTTTGTTTTAACCACATGTCCCAAAGGCAGATGAACTGGGGGGTGGGACTTTCTCACCACCCCAGCTCCAGCAGGGAAATTAGGAAACAGCCATGGCTAGTGTATTCTTTAAAAGAGGTGGTAAGAAGAGACTTGGATTTTCTGTTTTACCTTATCAGGTCTCATATTTGCACGGACAGCTTATGCATTCAGATGGCCATTGCAGTTATACATCCACATCCCCAGTTAATGGTATACAAACAAGTGGCTTGTTGTGCTTTGCTTTAGAATATTTGTCAGCATGGCTTTTTGGACCAGGAATTGTAGAATTGTGCTGTTGGAAGGGAACTAATGTAGCTTATATTTTTCTCCTTAGAGCGTTTGCCTCCAGAGGAGAAGACTGAAAGCCCAGGAGTATTGGGAGAGACAGAAGAAGCAGTTGCCAAAGGTATCTCCTTTCGTGATCGGGGAGGGGGGCATTTGGTTGTTACTGGTTTCTTCAAAATAGGTCCTGCTGACACCCTGGTCTAATTCTCCTTTCCTGCTTAGCCTTTCCATAAGCAAGCCGGGCAGGATGGGGCAGCCTGGTCTCTGCTGAAGGGAGGAAGATTCCTCCTACCTCTGATGAAGTTTGGATCACCGTCTCCAGACCATTCATTTAAAGTATATGGCTCCCCCCCCCCAAAGTATCCTGGGAACTGTAGTTTATTAAGGGTGATGGGAGGGGGTAAAATACAAATCCCAGGGTTCTCTGGGGGAAGCCATGGCTGCTAAAGCAGTATAGATAGGCTTTAAATGTATGGTGTGGGTGTGACTTTCAAATCTCCTTTCCCATCCAGACTTGTAGCAGAGCACATTCCCATATACATAGTAGGAAGCTAGTTGATTGGATTCATGAGAAGCACTTTAGTTAAGCAATCCAGATTCGATTTCTTCCTGGTAAATCCCCTTTTGTTCCCTCTTAAAAACAATGATGACACAACAGTCTTCTTTAAAAGTAATGATAAGGCTTACTCACATTCAGTCCACAGTGTGATTCTGAAGGTAGGCTTTAGCTTGTAGTTACAGTTACAGAGGAAAGTGTGGGTTCATCCTCTTGTGAGGGATGAGCCCATGTGCTGCTGGCTGAGAGCCAGCACAGCAAAAGAGCATCAAGATAGTACATGAGGAAGAGCATCAAGAGGAAAAAAGGGAAAGATGGCTGTGTGACCAGCCCTTTCATGGGGTCTCCCAGGGTCACGTCCATCTACCTGGTCACACTCAGGGGGAGGATGGTCCAGACCAGGTGTGACAGGAAGTTCTCAGCAACATTCCCCTGTGTGTCTACTCTGGGCGAACAGGAAATGTTGTACTTGACTGCTTTTGTCATCTTACATCCCACACAAAGCACCCATTATTTCAGCAGGTTCACAAAAAGCCATAATTTATTTTAACTATGGCTTCCCTGTGACATGAACATGGGCTTTGACTGCATTTTCACACATTAAATCATAGTTCTTTTAAACTATGGGTTAACACACACAATAGTACCCCCCCCCCCTGGTGCAACAGAGGCAAGACACAGTTGGGTTTGTATCATTCATATTCAGCTTATGATTTGTTTGCTCCCAACAAACACCAAACAATAATCCGGGAATCCATGGCTTATTCCTGATTTACCACTTGAGCCAAGTTTGCATGCTGCTGTAATGAGCCAAATTCTCATTTGCGGTGGGCTCTGGGAGAAGGGGGAAAAGAACAGGGGGAAACAATATGCCCATGAGCATTAAACCATAGCTTAAAATCAACTGTTTTAAGTAAACTATGGTATAACATTACATGGTTAAAGGTTTGTGTGTGTTTCTAGTCCCTGCAGGACAAGAGAAAGAAGATGAGCTTGAGTCAGAAGCAGAGCAAAAAAAGAAACATGCTAGCAAAGGTATTTCTGTCTTTTGCACCTTAATTTTGTATCCTCCCTACAGTGGAGGGTGGAGCCATGTTTCCAGATAGCATCTTATCCAGACATTCCCCAGTTATATCAGGTGTTCGCAGTCCATTGCCTTTAGTCTTGTTTCATTTGTTCAGAGAAACATATTAATCTAGGTTACCCATTTTATGATTGCAAAATTTCACTTTTCTGGTTGCAGAATCTGGAAATCCTGCCACTTGGTTAATGCAGCTTTGGCTAATATGGTGCCTTTAAGGGAAGTTGAAGTTACTTCTTGAATGAAAATTTCTGGGTTAGGGTAAACTCAGTTTCATTATCAGATGACTAGCTTTATTGTTTGAAATGGTTTATTTACCATGTCAGGAATATGATCATTCCCATGTGTTTTCTTCTCTCAGGGCCAGCCCACTGGCGGGTGGTGCCTTAGGCATCGTGTGTGCTGTAGCAGATAGCATTTTCAGTTTTGCCTTGGGCAGCAAAAGCTGACTTCTCTCAGTTGCTTCCACTGCCCTAGTTGTAGCTGCCTTCTTTCTTAATAAATGCATGCAGTGTAAATACTGTAGCAACCCCTTGTACGCAAAAGAGAAATGTACCAGGGTGTGGGCAAATGTGGTAGAGAAGAAAAAGATGCAGAGGCTAAGAGCCAAAGTCCATGTGACATTACACACATCGCTTGCACTTGCATTGATCTTTTTTTTAAAAAAGAGAGTCATTCAGTTACATTGTTAAACACACATTAGAAAATTTGGCACTGTAACAGTAATCTTGGATACACATGGGTGCAAAAAGAATAATACTTATTTCCTAATGGTTCTGTAGAAGGAAGAAAAGCGCTTAAGAACATCATTGCTAAGTTGAAGTTTCGGAAGTATTCAAGCAAGAAACTTTCCCTGAAAGAAATTCTGGAAATCAGTTCTGGAAATCTAAAAGACTGCAGCCCGTGTACATTGGGAGATTTGCCTTGGCATTTTCTGAAGAAGGTCTTGGCTTTGAATGTGACAGCCAGGAGCACAAGCCTTCAACATGAAACACTGGACAATAAAGGAATGCCGTTAAAGGAGAAGGAAAAAAGGATTGATGAGAGAATCTTCTTTGATACCAAAACAGATGAGATAGATTCTGTGAACCCCCTTGATGTCCTTTGTGCTGTTCTGCTTTGTTCTGACAGTTTCCTCCAACAGGAGATCCTCCTCAAAATGTCCATGTGCCAGTTTGCCCTGCCTTTGATTCTGCCACCCTTCAAGACCTCCAAGTGCACCCTGATGCTCTGGGCCATGAGGGACATTGTGAAAAAATGGAGGCCCCATTCCTTGGCTGAAAGCAGAGGCTTCAGGGAGGACAGCCTGGTACTGACACCCATGCCAACTGTTTCTTTTGTACGGATGGGGAGCTGTAACCTATCTAAGTCCAAAGTCCTCAATGAGTTCCTCAGCCCTTCTCAGCAGCATAATGATTTCTTTCTACACCGAGATATGGAGTGTGGGAACATCCCTCGGGAAATTGCTGATGGGCTTGTAGAGATTGCCTGGTATTTCCCAGGAGGACGGACAAACACAGATCTCTTCCCAGAGCCAGTTGCTGTTGCAAATCTCCGTGGAGATGTTGAGTCTCACTGGGTGCAGTTCAGCTTTTTAACGCAGGTCTCCTCAGCTGTCTTCATATTTGCTGAATGCATTGGCGAGAGAGAATATACTCTCTTGTCATCACTGAAGGACTTGTCAACTCAGTTCTACTTTATCTTGGAAGGTCGCAGTGAAAAATCTGATTGTACATTGGAGTTCTTAAATAAACTGGCACCAGTGATTAAACTTGACAATTCACATATATTCGTAAAGACTGCCACAATGAATAAAGCAGTATTTGTAGAACTCCTTCGAGCTGCAGTTGGAAAAATAATAGCCTCAAATCCTAAGTGTGTAAGTATTGACAAGATGTGCACAACAGCCCATGAACTTACAATCCAGGTGGATGAAGACCACAAAGAATGTCAGGATGCCCTCAGATGTGCCACAGAAATTTCAGGAGAGATAAAAGATGTAGCAGTTTACAAGAAAGAAACACTGATACTCCAAGGTGATCTCTGGAAAAATCTGGCCAAAGTGGAGAAAGAACTATGCAGAATGGAAAGGCAAGGGGACATGCCTTCGGAAAAATACAGATCAGAATTGAGAGGCAGATGGTTGGAACTGCGTAGGCAGCAGAGTCAATGTGATCTCACCATTGGTTTGATTAATTTCATCCACGGCATAAAACATTTGAAGGACGCAGAGAGGAATTATTTCTTGAAATGGATGAAGTTCAACCTGGACCATATTGCTAGGGGAAATCTTTCCAAGTTACGTGCTGACTATAAAGAGAAATGCAAGAAGTTAGGAGATGATGGGCGGAAGATTGCAGAGGTAGACCAGTTGATATCATCCTCTTCCTTGGGAGTTGAGCATTTCATGCGTGAGCTGGGGCAGTTCTATGAGGCAGAATGCTCAATGGTTAATGAGGGCAAAATAGCTAAAAACAAAAGGCAGTTTGCCCATTTCCCAAGCATTGCAGCTGAACTACTGCTGGAAGGGTTTCCCCTGGAGCTCATTGATGGTGATGCATCCAATATCCCCCTGCAGTGGATAACTGACGTTCTGAATAAACTCAATAACAAACTTAGGGGACAATCCAAGATGATGGTGATAACCGTTCTGGGGGTGCAGAGCACTGGGAAATCGACCCTTCTGAACACCATGTTTGGCCTGCAGTTTGCTGTCAGCAGTGGGCGGTGCACACGAGGTGCCTTCATGACGCTTCTTAACGTCAGAGAGAATATGGTTCAGGATCTTGGCTGTGACTTCATCCTGGTGATAGATACAGAGGGCTTGAA
Source organism: Podarcis vaucheri (assembly GCF_965113315.1). Classification (NCBI taxonomy): domain Eukaryota; kingdom Metazoa; phylum Chordata; class Lepidosauria; order Squamata; family Lacertidae; genus Podarcis; species Podarcis vaucheri. The sequence goes on from NC_138751.1 coordinate 16,078,970, forward strand.
AGCCCCTGAACTGGCCAAACTGGAAGACAGCTATCAGCATGACAACGAATTAGCCACTCTAGTCATTGGGCTGAGCGACATCACCATTGTCAACATGGCCATGGAGAATGCCACTGAAATGAAGGACATCCTGCAAATTGTGACCCATGCCTTCCTCAGGATGGAGAGGATTGGGCAAAAACCCAACTGCCAGTTTGTTCATCAGAACGTCAGTGACGTTTCTGCACATGACCAAAACATGAGGGACAGGAAGCATCTTTTGGAACAGCTGAATGAAATGACCCAGGCTGCAGCAAAAATGGAAAAACTCAACAGGGATATCAAGTTTTCAGACATCATGGACTACGACCCAGAAATGCACAATTGGTACATCCCAGGTCTTTGGCATGGAGTCCCACCAATGGCCCCAGTCAACATGGGTTACAGTGAAAAAGTCCTTGAATTAAAGAAGTACATATTTGAATTCATAAAGAACCGCACATGTAAAATACCTCCCAAGGACATCCCTCAGTTTATTGAATGGGTGAAAAGTCTGTGGAATGCTGTGAAACATGAGAACTTCATCTTCAGCTTCCGAAACAGCCTCATAGCAGAAGCTTATAACCAGCTCTCCATGAAATATTCTGAATGGGAATGGCATTTTCGCAGAGAGATGCACCTCTGGGTGTCTGAACAGGAAACGTCAATACAGAATGTTTCTCCTGATGAATTTGATATACGCAGTTTGCAAAATGAGCTTTATCAGAAGCTGTTGGCTGGAGAACAGCAGATTTTGGAGAATTTGAAGCAATACTTTGAAAGCAGAGCAGCAAATCTGCATTTGGTAGAAAGGTACAGAGAAGATTTTGTCCGCAGTGCTCACAGCCTCAAGCAGGAACTTGAAAGTTATTCTTACAACAAATGTCAGGAAGCTGTTCGCATTAAAAAGGGGCTTCACAAGATTCACTCTCTACAAACTGAATACTTGAAAATAATTGAAGGAAAGGTTGATGGGCTACTTAAAAAATGTCGGGAAAATGAAGATAGGATTGAAGATCAAGAACTGGAAAAAGAGTTTGAAAGAATGTGGATGGAAACATTGTCAGAAATATCACCTGTTCCCTTAGAGAAACGACAAATCTATGAAGAGCTTGACTTATATTTGAGAAGGGAATTGGCACATCGAGGAAGTTCAGTCAATGTAAAAGTACAGGGAGCAAATCTTTGTTAAGCTACAGAATGAATACTTTTCAAATGAAATCTGAATATATGGATTCAACATGGTGGCGCCGTGTGAAACACTTCTTTGCTAACAAGGAGTGTTTGCATGAGATAGAAGAACTTGCTAAAGCCTTGATGGCTAAATGCAGTTCATACATTTGTAAAAAGGTTGATTCCAAAGGAGACTATGATGATACATATTGTGGTGAACTTTTACAGATTATCAATGAAATGCTTCAGCAGTCTGATGCTCAGAAACTTCATACAGCAACATGCTTTGAAGTAGATCTAAAGTATCACATTTTGGGGGAAGCAGCTCATCAATTTCAAAAGATGCATGAAGAATTTATTAAGGAAAATGATCCCTATATACGCTTAGAGAAACTGAAGCCTCATTATTTCTCAATGTTCAGAGATCTTTATCTGGAAAAAGATGCCCAGCAAATCAGAGCCAAGAATTTCTGTGACCAGTGTCTCCATCCTGCCCTTGTGAGTTATATCAACAAAAGACTTGGGATAGAAATAGTAGATGACATTCTCAACAGTGCACAGTCCATTGGGTATGCCAGTCGGAGCTTCTTCCAGTTCACTGTCCTGAAGGAACTGTTGGAAGAGGGTAATGTCAACAGTTACGTAAAATACATCGGGGCTTATGAAAAGTTTGTCAAAAACTGGATCCAGGAACAAATTTTTGATTACTATGCAGAGAATGAGTGTCTGAAGAAATTGGAGGAAGAGATTCTCTCTGCGATAGTAAAGAAAATTATAGAAACACTGGAAAAAGTAAAGCATCAGGATATTGAGACAGTCTCAGAATTTTTGGACAGTTTTTGCAGAGAAATGCAGAAGGAGTTAGTCATTTCTAAGGACAGCCTGTTAGGGGTACAGTTTAAGAATGCAATTGATCCTACACAGTTTTCTGCTTATGTTGAAAACTTCCTTGATGATTTGCAGCAGCAAATAATAGCTGAATGTGATATCCTGGATATCCAGTCTAAACTCTCCAAATTGCCTGTGAGCCCCCAGGATGAGATCTTCAAGCGGGTGTTTGGCTGTGGGAAGCAGTGTCCTTTCTGCAAAGTCCCCTGTGAAGCTGGAGGGAGTACTCATCAAGAGCATTTTGCAACTGTCCATCGGCCTCAAGGACTGGGAAGGTACAAAGAAATAGAGTCAGAAGAGCTTGTTTATGATATCTGTTCAACTGCTGTGGCTTCCAACACTAAGTTCAGAAATCGGGACACAAATTGGGAACTCCATCCATACAAAGATTATCGTGCATATTATCCAGACTGGTGCATCCAACCAGATCCCAGTATCAATGCTTCAGATTACTGGAAGTTTGTTTTGAACAAATATAACCGTGATTTTGCAAGAATATATGAAGCTAAACCAGCTGATCTGCCAGCGGACTGGAAAAACATTACTGAAGAACAAGCACTGGAGGCCTTAAAGGGCATTTATAATATGAAGTGAGCATTCTTATCTTAGCAGAAGAGAAACATGGATAATCTTCCCATGAAAGCATTCCACCAACTATGCCAATCTTAATAACGTAGAAAAGGCCCCTTGAAAATTAAACTGGATCTCTTTGAAGGATCCCTAACACTGATAGATAGGACAATTAGGGTTCTGCATCCCTAAGTCCCCGGCTGGATTTCCATTTATTACATTTTGTGCCACATATAGTGGAATGTTTTCAGCCAGTCATGTCTACCTGTATCACTATGTTCACCTTTTCCGTTCAGGTGCACGTTTATTCCAGTCTCATTTTTATTCTCTTTCCTGATGCCCTTAGTCCAGAGCATATTATTTACTCTGAGCAGCAATCTTTTCTCTTCCCCTCCATTGTATTAAAATACTGCTGCTAACTTGGAATTTGAAATTCACCAAGTGATGGCAGCAGTACAGCTCAACGCCAACGCAAGCTTGCTCATAGTGGGGGTTCTACAGATTGTAACCGTGCTTCCCTTCCTGTTTATTATTATTACTCTCTTAGTTATCATGATAATTGTAATTCCCTATCTACTCTCATGTTTGGAAGAAAACTTTTGTCATGAAGAATTTCTTTAGTAAGCTTTAGCCTTTAGGAATGGTAGAGTCTACCGATGCTGTTTTTCACTTCTTTTTTGCGATGACATTTATAAAAATGATAGTAAACTGAATGTCTAAAGGTATATCGGGTCCAATTTCATGTACTTGTCTACACAAATGCAATGTATTCTGTAATGCACTGTCTTGCAATGAAAACAATATTAATAAACATATTTTTAAAGAGTTCTACTGCTTAAAAAAAATCCATTAGTCTTCAACTTCCCTCTGAAAGAACAGACTGTTTTCAGGGAAACACACAAGTCCTTTTCAGAGTGATTGGTTGGGTGATGTGGAGAAATTCAGGTCAGTTGATCTACGGATGCACCACTCCAAATCCGTCCAAGTCTCCCAGTTAAGGCCATTTATCTTCACTGCTACAGAACTGCAATACAGATGGGAGAGTTCAGAATCTTAAATGGACAAAGATGCAAAAGGTTTAGAGATCTTCAAAATGCAGGCAGATGCCATCCAGATGTAGATAACTATCCCCTTGCAGACTCTGGGTTTAATCACATGGGCATTTAATGTGTATTTGAAGCTGGATGCGTCTTAAGTTCTTTGGGTGTTGTCCACTCGAGGTCTTGCCTGTCCAACAGTTTTTCCCCACGGTAAATTCTGATTTTCCTAAGTCAGGGAAAATCCAATAAGGGAAGTGTATCAAATACACAATTAATTCTTGCCTGACTGTGACATTTTTTGTGACGCCATTTCTCTCTCTGCTCTCTAGGTCCATTTTGTTTTAGTGTGAGCTACGTATCATAGAATTGTAGAGTTGGAAGGGACCTTGAGGATCATCACCTAATCCAGCCCCTGTGGCAGTTTATTTATTGGGGGGGGGGTCAAATCCTCAACAACTTTGGTCGGCCCTCACGCATGTTCACTTCATCAAATCTGGCCCTCTTTGAAAAAAGTTTGGGCACTCCTGATCTAGTTGAACCCCCTGCAACTTAGGAATATGCAGCTGTCCCACATACCTTGGCATTATCGGCACCATGTTCTTTACCAATTGAACTATCCAGGCTCAGTTAGTATATGCTGACAAGTCCTCACTCCCGTCAGCAGTCATGTGGCAGCATCCTGCACTAACTGCAGCCTCCGTACAAAGAGTGAGTGGCACCCCACATACTGTAGAGTGCATTGCAGCAACCCAGTCTTGAAGTACAGTGGTACCTCGGTTAAATACGCTTCAGGTTACAGACTCCGCTAACCCAGAAATAGTACCTCGGGTTAAGAACTTTGCTTCAGGATGAGAACAGAAATTGTGTGGTGGCGGGGGCACGGTGGCAGCGGGAGTCCCCATTAGCTAAAGTGTTGCTTCAGGTTAAGAACAGTTTCAGGTTAAGAATGGACCTCCGGAACGAATGAAGTACGTATCCAGAGGTACCACTGTAATCAATGCATGAACTACTGTGGCAAGGTTTTTCCGGTGCAGAAATGGCTGTAGCTGTTGAACCAGCCACAGTTGGTAAAAGGCATTTCCAGCCACTGAGGCTACCTGAGCCTCCAGTGACAGAGCTGGATGGAGAAGCACCTCCAAACTGTGAACCTGCTCCTTCAGCAGGAGCGCAACCCCATCCAGGGTAGGCAGCAAGCCAATATTTCAGGCGCAGGAGCTATTTGTTCACAGTACCTCAGTCTTGCCAAGATTCAAGCCATAGCTGTCAACCTCCCTTTTTGCAGGAAATTGCCTTATTCCAGCGCAGTTTCCCACTGCTATCCCGGATTGTTAGATATCCCATAGACCAGTGTTTCCCAACCACTGTTCCGTGGCACACTAGTGTGCCGCGAGATGTTGCCTGGTGTGCCGCGGGAAAAGTTAAAAAATTCGAAAGATTTTTTTAAAAAAGTCAAATTTTCGATTGGGGCGCCGTCACTAGATGACCCCTGGGGTTCCCTCCCTCCCTCCCTCTCTGCGCCTCCCTCCTCCTCCTCCGGGGAGGCCCTTCCTGGCTCTCGACCAAGGCTTGGCGGCTGCCACTCACTCACTCGCTCGCCCACCCGTCCCTCCATCCCTGCACCCGGCCTCTCCCCCTCCGTCCCCGGCGCGGGGGCTGCCAGGATCCGTAGTCCCCTCACCCTTGGGCTCCGCGCCCGCGCGGGGTGCACGAACTACGTTTCCCAGAGTGGCCTGGCGGGCCGGGTGTCTTGTTTGAAGCGCTCTTCTCCCGGCCATGGAATGAGCGCAGCGGCGGTGGCCGGGCGGGCAGGGGCTCTTCCGCGCAGACCCTGCGCAGCCTGCCTGCGCCCCCGTGGAGATCGGGCGGCAGGATGGAGCCCAGGGATCCCCACGGAGGCGGAGCGGCGGAGGCGGAGGCTGCCCCCCAGGTAGGGCTGCGTCGGGGTTTTTTATTTTTGCAATGCTGCATCCGCGCCGGAGGGGACGCATCGGACTGCGGGGAGACCCCTTGGCGGGCGTGCAAGGCAATGCATGCGTGCAGGCGTTGCATGGAGTGCAGTGCAATGCAATGGCAACGCGGCGCCCTGCATGCATGCATGCAACTTCCACCGGTGCTCCGGACTTGGCAGGTGAGGGGGGTCCCCAGTGGGTGGCAGAGAGAGCCGGGAGGGTGAAGGGGAGCCGGGGGGGAGCAGCGCTGCTCCCCGAGCCGAGCCCGGGGGGAAACTTTGGCGTCGTTGCGCCGGGTGTTGGAAGCGGAGGCTGGCAGGGGCCCCTCACCTGCAAAACCTGGTCGCCTCTCATATATTTCGTGCATTGCATTCATTGCCCGCTTTCTCCTCCAAGGAGCTCCCGGGGGCGCGCGTGGTTCTCCCCGTGTTATCCTCGCAACAACAGCCCTGCGAGGTGGGTCAGGCGAGTGGCCCAAGGGAGCAACCTGGCCAGGTGGGGTGATTTGAACCCTGCTCTCTGCCCGGTCTTCGTCCTCATTTAGCCCCCACATGTGCATGACTGTGCATGACTGAGGTTTTCCCCCCTCGTCTTGGCTATGGTGTGAGTCTGTGCTGTTAATTAATGGGGTTCTGCCTTCGGAGAAGATGAGCCAGCCCTCAAGGAGGTGATTATGTAATTTGCTAGCAATTCATGTCCCTCCCGGGGTGACGCTGCGCGCTGACATCACGGGGCTGTAATGGTGGTGTGCCTCGAGATTTTTTTCATGAAACAAGTGTGCCTTTGCCCAAAAAAGGTTGGGAAACACTGCCATAGACTGTCCCCGGGACAGGTGAGGCTGCTGATCCCTTATTTTCAAATCTGAAAGTTGACTGCTATGATTCAAGCTCTGCTTGTTTTTAAAAATAAAAATAAAACCACAAAATATATAATAAAAACAACAACCCAATAACGACCCCCCCCAACCCCAACCCCCACATTTCAAGCTTATAGGTCTCTACATGCATCAAAATCAACCAAAGGTCTGGTTAAAAAGGAACGTTTCTGCTTGGCACCTAAAGGTGTATTATGAAGGCTCCAGGTGAACTTCCAGAGGAGAGCATTCTCGTTTTGCCACTCTCCGGACCTCTTGAGGAGGAGGCAGATAAAGGAGGGGGTCAGAAGGTGAATGAATGAATTTTATTATTACAGTCACAGACCAGTTCCGGCTCACTTACAGTATCAGGAAAATCATAAAACACAACAGGAATACATTGAATCACAGTTAGGTATAACAGAGACAATTCAGATATAGCGGCAGTTAAAAATATATATTAATCTGTATGTGTGACATCATCAAAAATGATGTTGCTGCCTGCCAGCCCAATCCATTTGCCCAGAAGGCACCATCACTTCTTTTGTTATACTAAGAATGATGGTCCCTAGGTGGGAGCCATGGCCAGTTCTATCACATGCCTGACTAGTTCAGCAATGGAATTGAATCCTCCATTACATTTTAATCCTCGCTGGATCCAGGACCCCAGGAATTACACGGGGCTCGAGCATCATACAGACTGAACCCCCCAAGGTTACAATTGTTGTATTTAGACTTGTTGGTATAGAAAGGGTTTCCGGCTGCAGGGACAAAAAAATGGAGACAACGATGGAGGCATTGTGGAAGATTTTTGCAGCCCAGCATTTTGAATGGAGGGCTTAAAAACCTCACAGTTTCTCAATTGCTAGAGAAGGCTCTGTGAGGTCACTCCCCTTCTCCTCCTGAGAGACGAGCTGGGTGACTAAGCAGCCTCGCACCTAGATTTTTCCGTAACGAAAGCTTTCTTCTGATTCCTCAGTCTCTCTCTCTCTCTCTCTCTCTCTCTCTCTCTCTCTCTCTCTCTCTCTCATTTGTGGAACATAAATCAGAGAACACGTGTCTGAGCTCCTCCCTGAACCCAGAATCCATTTTGGAACTGACTTTGTAATTTTGTACTCAGTTAATTTGTCTACCTGCATTGCTTTTGCTGTGGCGCTCAGATCTATGACGAAGACCTTGTATTATGGAAGTAGTAAACCTTTTAAAACCCATTTAACATGTGGTCCAATTGATTGCCAGAGGGGTAGAGATGGGAGAGCACACTGTCAGTGCCTAATACTGGGATATTTAAGAGGTTTAGCAACCTAAATTTCCTGTGCTTTGCAAACGCAGATACATAACTGAACAAGATTCTGCATGCTTTTTAAACTACCACTTCCACCCTCATGACTCCCATGAAAAGAGGATCAGAATCAATCTCCCTCCATTTGCAGAGGGCTGAGGAAAATGACAGTCCTTTCCCCTTAACTCATGGCGAGTTCCATGAGACGGCATTCCTTTTTCCTTACTCCTTCCCGGTGAGGGCAAGGAGCCTCTGTGCCTCGTTTCTGCAGTTGATGGCTCTGAGGACCTCGGCCGTCACCTGCACAGCATAATCTTCCAGGTAGAAACTCAGAAGGTGGTGGCTTAAGTCCACCGCATCTGCCTTCTCCAGTGTCCCTAGGGGGATGTTGTCATAGCCCTCCCTGAGGGGGAACTCGTTGAGCTTGAGCTTGAATCTCTTGGGTTCATCCTCCCACAAGTTCTCCAGCGTGGACATCAGGCAGTCTGCGATGGTCTTCTCCATTGCCCTGCAATGTCACCCCCAGCAGCAAGGAAAAGCAGGCACAAAACAAGAGAAGCTCAGCAAATGGACCTGGGAATGAGGCAGATCATTAGAAGATACTGCCAACTCCCACAACTAGGAAATGACACTGAGGGGAAGAGGTTGGCTGCTACATGGAGCCAAAATGGGATAAAGGAGGTCAAATGACCTGTATTTCAACGTTATACTGCTGCCTGACCATTCTAGCACTGGGAGAACTGAGAAGCAGAATTCCCTTCATCAGCTCTGCTATGAAAGGCCGGCTCCATCATGCCTGTTATGTTTTGCTGGAAGCCGCCCAGAGTGGCTGAGGCAACCCAGCCAGATGGGTGAGGAAAAAGTACAGTGGTGCCCCGCAAGACGAATGCCTCGCAAGACGAAAAACCCGCTAGACGAAAGGGTTTTCCGTTTTTCGATGCGCTACGCAAGACGAATTTCCCTATGGGCTTGCTTCGCAAGACGAAAACGTCTTGCGAGTCTTGCGATTTTTTTCGCTCCCCCCCTTTTCTAAGCCGCTAAGCCCTAATAGCCTTTTAGCCGCTAAGCCGCTAAGCCTTTAATAGCCGCTAAACCGCTAATAGCACTAAGCTGCTAATAGAGTTGCTTCGCAAGATGAAAAAACCGCTAGACGAAGAGACTCGCGGAACGGATTATTTTCATCTTGCGAGGCACCACTGTAATACAATGGTACCTTGTGATAAGAACTGAATTTGTTCTGGAGGCCCGTTCTTAACCTGAAACTGTTCTTAACCTGAGGTACCATTTTAGCTAATGGGGCCTCCTGCTGCCGCCGCACCGCCACCACACGATATCTGTTCTCATCCTGAAGCAAAGTTCTTAACCCGAGGTACTATTTCTGGGTTAACGGAGTCTGTAACCTGAAGCGTCTGCAACCTGAAGCGTCTGTAACCCGAGGTACCACTGTATATTATTATTATTGGTCTTTACTTTGCAACTGGGGCTCTCTCCTAGTGGAGTGTGTGTTCAGCCCCAGCTTTTTAATCTAGGTACCCAGCAATTTTCCTCTTGTTAATTCACACACACACACACACACACACACACACACACACGTCACAGGAATTAATATATTTTCCCATCTCCTTCAAGAGAAAGGGTTAATCCCTACCTGCCTTCTGCATCACAGCCTGAGTCAGTTCTCTGGGATGGTGTATGGGGCAGTGAGTAGCCACAATCACCTGGAAAGGAGAGAGAGAGGATATGAATGAAGCAAGCAGGAACTATAAGAAATTGATGACGATGGGAGATTAGTTATTGGGAGCCCATGCACTGGATTCCTCTGGCATGTCTAGACAGCTGAGTTCAGCCAAACTTTAAAAACCTAGGTGTTTTTAAAGATCTTGATCTGCCACCAAAGAACATGATGAAGCCAGGTCAGCTTGTCTAGGAAGGCTCTTCCATGTCATTACAAATGTTACTTTTTATTATTATTCTGCCATGTGTGTAGCGCTGCATCACCAGTTGCTCTGTGCCGCCTTGGGAGGGAGGTGGGATATAACTACAGGGAAATAAAACTTGCTTACCTTGTACTGGGGTCAGAATTCCTCTGACCTGGATCTAACTCTTCTGCAAGACATTAGGAAAGAGGCAATGTGACTGCGATGCCCTTTGCCATCCTGCCTCCCAACCTACAGTCCAACCTTGTGATCTTCCCTCGGTCAAAACACACCTCATTTCACACGGACCTTCCAGATGTTTTTATTTGTGTGCTTCTCCACCAGCGTGAAGCTGAACTTCTCTTGCATTTGCTCAGCAGACAGCTCCATGTACTGCTGCAGCTTCTCAGCATCCAGGTATCGAAACTTCACTTCCTGCGGGAAAGCGGGAAACCTCTGTAGGTGGGAATGTGGCTTAGCCCCACCCATGTCTCCAAGACAGTCAAATTAAAGGGCGAGCAGGGGTCCTGGTTCCTTCCCATTCTCATGCGTCACCGCTTGGCTCTGCATTGACAGAATATTTCATCATCTTTGTGTCTCACCTCAGGCCAGATTGTGGCGTCGTCTAAGGTCTGCACAAAGACTTTTCAGGGTCCCAGGGGGTTTCTCTAGTCTCTGTGAATGGCAATTTGCTTCATGCTCATGAACATGCAAAGAAGGCAGCAAGCTCCTACAATACTGGGTCCCTTTCAGATACGATGAAGGGCATTTGGAGCAGAAGCTCAGCTCTTTTACTCAAAGCCCCACAACTTTCTTGGCACAGTTACAGTAGATAAGGCAGGGATAGGGAATCTGCTGCCTTCCAGGTGTTGTTGGCTTTCCTTCCAATAAATTTTTATTGTTTTTCCATTAAACATACATTCATTATACAGATAAATCACATACTTATCTTTAGCTCTGCCGAGCTTTGGACTTCCCTCCACCCCTTCAGTAAGTATCATATATTTTCTAACATCGCGTATTCTGTTTGTTTAGCTTTATTTTTGCCATACGCTGTTCGAGTTATTCTAACCCTGACAGTGTCTTTAGGGTTTTCCAATTGTCTCTTATATACACCAAATATTTACTCCAACTTTCTTGAAACTTCTGTTCATCCTGATCTCGTAATTTTCCTGATAATCTGGCCAGTTCTGCATAAGTCCACATCTTAACCTGCCATTCCATAATTGTAGGTATTACATCTGTTTTCCAGTTCTGAGCCAACATAGTTCTTGCTGCCGTTGTGGCATACAGAAAAAGGTTTTTATCTTTTTTAAAAAATTTCCTTCCCCGTCAATCCCAGTAGAAAGGCTTCAGGCTTTTTTGGGAAAGTGTACATATAGATTTTTTTAAGTTCATTGTAAATTAATTCCCAGAAACCCTTCTCTTTGCCACAGGTCCACCACACGTGGTAGAGGTCTCCCTCTCCACATTTCCAACATTTCCTGTTTCTCATTCTGTACATCTTTGCCAATTTTACCGGCATAAGATGCCACCTATAAATCATTTTCCATAAGTTCTCCTTCAATGCCGTACAAGCCGTAAATTTCATGTTAACATTCCATAATTCATGCCATGCTTCTAATTCAATATTATATCAAAAATCAATGGCCCATTTAATCATGGCTTCTTTTACTTCTTCAACTTTGGTATACCAGTCCAATAATAGATCATACATTCTAGACAATAATTTGTTTCTACCCTCTATAATATCTATGTGAAATTTTGATTTCTTATCTTCAAATCCCAGTCTCTTTTTGTCCTCTTTTAATACATCATTGACTTGGTGGTATTGTAGCCACCCTGTAAGTAAATTCTCTACCTCCTCATAAGTCTTAAGTTTTATACCTTGATGAGCTTTCCTGATAAACTCTTCATAGGTTGCCCGCTTTCCTTCCATATTTACTTTCTTAATGGTTAACACTTCTGTTGGTGATATCCACCAAGAGGTTTTTCTTTCTAATAAATTTTTATTTCTGTCCCATACCTCATATATAGATCCTCTAATTGTATGATTTAAAACCCCACTATGGACTTTCACTTTATTGTACCACAGGTACGAGTGCCACCCGTACCTGTTGTCATATCCCTCTAAATCCAAGAGGTCTGTGTTTTCTAATTTTATCCAATCCCTTATCCAAATTAGACACACAGCTTCATAATAAATGCTTATGTCCAGCAGGGAAAACCCACCTCTTTCTTTTTTATCAACCAAAATCTTCATTTTTATTCTTGGCCTCTTTCCCTGCCAGACAAATCTTGCCAATATTTTCTGCCACTCCCAACCTACAGTCCAACCTTGTGATCTTCGCTCGGTCAAAACACACCTCGTTTCACACGGACCTTCCAGATGTTTTTATTTGTGTGCTTCTCCACCAGCGTGAAGCTGAACTTCTCTTCCATTTGCTCAGCAGACAGCTCCACGTACTGCTGCAGCTTCTCGGCATCCAGGTATCGAAACTTCACTTCCTGTGGGAAAGCGGGAAACCTCCCTGCGTTGACCAGGAAACGATTACTTATCACCCAAAAACTTAGCATGGTACAGCCTAGGAACAGATTTGCCCATCCTTGTTTCTAGTTTCATCTCCCTCCCAAGGAAATTGCTAATTTTGCCTCATGCCAACTAACGTGAAATGTTGCCAGACAGGAGTCCTAGCCCTTTCTCTGTAAACTGCCAAGCAAAATAGCAATGAATTTACCACACTTGTTCCTTTCCCACCTCTCTCTGCATTCTGTCCACATCTGCAGGCATGACCAGGTCATCTGTGGGTGGGAAAGGTCTATACCAGTTGCTTATTCCCCCCCAGTCTTATTTGTTTAATTGCCCCCCCAAAAAAATTATTGGTGCAAAACCATTTATGTTCTTAATCTCCATCCAATGCCCCCGGGGGGGGGGACACTGACTCCCCACCCCCACCCCAAATATATTTCCAGTGTGTATGGCAAGTGGGAGTGGAGTTGAATGAAGAGTCCATATAATGTCTGTGTTGTCAAAGCATGCTTGACTGCATCCAAACCACATGGCCGAAAGTTATTCAAAAGCGGCAGAATTTATCTATGCAGGAAATGTTGGCCCCTTCTGACTGAGTAAACAACACAATTTCTCCTGCTTGAATAAGCTATGGTTTTGATTGTAAACTGTCTAGAGGAAAATGCATTTCAACTCACCGCACAGCAAATTTGTGGGAAATAACCTTTCATTTCCTGCCTCCCTCCTCTACCTTTCTTTCACAGAGTTTGGCTATTATTGGCATGGGCAGACACCCTTAATGGCATTTTTGCCCCCCAAAAGCATTGGGCTGGACACAACTCAATGCCGCCTTGTAGAAGACAGTAACCTGGATAGTGAGCAAATTATCTGAAGTGACCCTAAGCTTATTTTGGGGTACACATGTTCACTTCCTCTTTCTTTTTCTACATACTGCGGATATTTGGTGTAACCCAAAACTTCTTGCGAGGTTCAAATCACCACATAGCAATGAGCATTGTTCAAAACCAATGGCTATTTATTCCCAAATGCCTTACCTTCCCTGTCTGCCTGCAGCTCACAGTTGATGGCTTTCAGAACTCTGGCTGTCACTTCCAAGGCATAATCCGGGCCATAGTAGACGAGGAGCAGCTGGCTGAGATGGGAAACACTTGCTTCCTCCAGCAACTCCTTTGAAATATTCACAAAGCGCTTCTCGATGGGGAAATGGTATAGTTTGCCCTTGAACTTCTTTAGCTCAGACTCCTTCAATATTTTCAGAGTGTTCAGTAGAAAGGTATGTGAAGGCCATGCTCTTCTCACTGTTTTGCATAATAATATTGATGGGGGGGGGGAATCCAGTGAGCCCCCATTTTCCAGCATAAAATATCGTATTCCCCTTACCTTCCTAGCAGTATCAAAGTCAAGGTAAGTCAGGCTGGGCTGAGTGACAGGCCACATGCTTGCAGAAGGCCCCAGGTTCAATCCTAGACTAACTTACTAGATGGACCAATTCAGATATTAGATGGGAGCTTCTGGTATTCCAGAGGGTCTGGAAATTCCTGCAAGCTTTCTGAACTTATTACAGGCCTGTTTTAAATATTTGCAGTGCTGAAACAGGAGCAGAATAAGACTCTGCCTTCTGCATAGGACAACCCAAACCCCAAGTCCAAAGGACTGAGGCAATTCCTTTCCTTCGTTTTTGCTGTTCTGTGTATCCTAAGGGTGCTGAAGGTATTTGTAATGCCTTAAGGAATAATATTAACTCTTTACTCAAGTCAGAAGTGCCAACTTCAATAAAACATTGGGGGAGGGGAAGGTAAGCCCCTCCCTGCATAATCAAGCACATATTGCTGCACACACACACCATTTGAATGGCAAGGCCCATTAACTTGGGGGAAGAGGCCCCCCTCAAATATTTTATTGGGGGAGGGCAAAGAATGGGCGTAGCCAGGATTTATGTTAGGGGAGGGCAGGACTTTTGTTGGGGGGAGGGAGAACTGATCTCAAATCAAATCAAATCAAAACTTTATTAGCAAAGCCAACAGGCCACAGCTGTACAAAAGTTAAAAATGAGAATAGGGATAAAAGGAAGAAAAGAACAGACAAAAGGAGGTCCGTCGGGTGAACAGGTCTGTCACTCAGATGGTGGCCCTCAATTTCACAGCTCTCTCGATGTACCTCGCGACCTTCTCTGTTATCTGACTGTTCGTATCAGATAATAGAAAATGCAGTGTAATGTCTGTTGAACGGCCGGGGTTGGAGAGAATGAGTGGAGTAATAATCTCATTCCTTAGGTCTTTGTAAAGAGGGCAAGAAAAAAGGACGTGGGACACTGTTTCCGTGTTACCATCTCCACATGGGCAGAGTCGTTTTTCAAATGGGGTCTTTTGGTAACGACCTTCGAGTACAGCAGAGGGAAGAACATCCCATCTAGCCAATGTAAAGGCACGTCTGTATTTTGGGATGGTTAGTTTAGACAAATATGAGGCTGGAGAGTCAAAATGAGAAGGGGGAAAGTAGGTATACCATGGGCACAGTTTCTTTAAGATAGTCAGGTTGTTTTGTCGTTCGATGTCTTTCAGGCGCTGGCCTATTAGACTCTTTGCTTTGATGAGGCCCATTGATAGTAGGGACTGTGAGTGCAGACCGCATGTAAGGAGTTTTTTATGCACAGTTTTAAACCACTTGCTTTCGTGAGGATCTTGCATTACTAACGGCAGTAGACCAGGAGGATTCAGATTAAGACGAAGCCAATAATTAAATGTTCTCTGCCAGGTCCGAGTTTCCACAGATGGAAGGCAGGCCTCGAGTCTATCTGTGACGCAATTGGTCAGTTAAGTATTTTTATTTATTGACTTGACTTGGCAGGGGCGGCTGCCCTCCTGCACCCCCTTGGCTACGCTCATGGCCAAAGACCTCCTCGGGCCCCTAGGAGGTGGCTTCTGTGTATCTGATTGCTATCAGCAGGCTTTGCATATGAAGGCACGTGCAGCCAAGATATCTGCTGCCAGAGCAGACTCAACTCCTACGACGATCATCAGGACACACGCAGGTTTACCTGGCCTGGCGAAGGAGAGGACCTTGTCAATGTTGAGGAAGGAGGAAGAAGTTAAAGATATAACAGTAGGATCTAAACAATATAAGTTAAAAGCCTTTGCTGATGATTTGGTGTTAACTTTACAAGATCCAGACTCCAGTGCAGTAAAAGCACTGGAGGTGATTCAGGAGTTCGGGCAAGTAGCAGGATTTAAGCTAAATAAGAGCAAAACCAAAGTGTTGGGGGGGAAATTAGATAATGAGGAGAGAAAAACCCTTCAAGAAAAGACAGTCCTTGTTTTTGTGAAGAAAGTGAAATATTTGGGTGTGAATTTATTGGTGAAAAATTTGAATTTATACAAGGATAATTATGAGAAATTGTGGAATGAAATTAAGAGAGATATTGAGATTTCTTCAAATTTAAAATTGTCACCCATGGGCCGAATATTGGTGGTTAAGATGACTGTATTGCCAAAGGTGCTGTTTCTATTTCAAGCTTTACCAATTATTGTTAATATTAAATATTTCAAAGAATGGCAGAAAGCATTGTCTAAATTTATCTGGCAGGGGGGGGGGAAATCCAGAATTAAATATAAATTACTTACAGACTCAAAAGAAAGAGGGGGATTTTCCCTGCCAGACTTGAAGAAGCTGCAGATTTCTGCTGGATTAAGGAATGGATTCAATTGGACAATGTTGATGTTTTAGATTTGGAGGCATTTGACAATGTATTTGGTTGGCATACATATTTATGGTATGACAAGATGATAGATTGGGCAAGAGCTGTTGGACACAATATAGTGTTGGAAGATTGGGAAAGGTTGTGGAAGAAAGGGGTTAAGTTTACTGCATGTACTGTATTAAAAGAAAACATTATGAAAATGATGTACAGATGGTACTTAACCCCGGTAAAACTAGCAAAGATTCACCACACAAATGATAATTCATGTTGGAAGTGTAAAGAAAAAGAAGGCACCTTTTATCTTTCTTTTTTTTAAAAAAAAATTTTTTATTAAATTTTCCATTTTAACAATCCAATCCAACCACATTAAATATTCCAAATTATACAAATACATATCGTATAGTCCGAATATTCCGCCAAATTATAAATTTTTATTGGGACTTCCCATGCTTCAAGTTCGGGGGGGGGGGGCTCTGATCATCTTATATCTCTACTGCCGTGAGTTTCCAATAGTTCCTTTGAATCTTCCTGTTGTTAACCTTTCTTCTTTCATGGCCTCTGAGTTGTTTCCACAGGCAAGTTGAAGTAAGCAATGATGTGCTTCTGTGTGAATTTTGTATGCTTGACTCTCCTATTGCTGCAGCTTGTAAGCCTATTGTTGCAGTATCTCCTCACATGCTGGTGTTTATGCTGAATCAATCCAAAAGTCATTTTGCTGCTGGCAGACGCCATCTTCTCTCAGTTTTGATGAAATCAAATCTAGGCATTTGCTCATTAATTTTCCCAGACCGGTTGCATCAAACATTAGCCTTTCCAGAGGAGATTTGCCAAATCGGACTTGAAGTGCAGATATAATAACAAATTAAGGGCTCACCTCCCCCTATGACTATTTATCTCTGCAGCTCGGTCTTTCCAAAGTCTCTCCAGCAGCTAACGAGATCCTGCTTCTTTCTAATATCAATATTTGGAGGGTCTTTTATCTTCTTCCAAGCATTTCAAAAAACAAAAGCTTTAGTTACATAGTATTGTTATTTCCAAACTGTTTATATTTCCCCATCTCACTTGCTGTAAATAATGTAAACGGTTCTTCGGGGGGGGGGGTCTCTCAGGTATTGTAATAAATCATAGTAAAAAAAAGTTTACCCCCCCTCCTTTTCCATTCCGTTCCAACGTACCAACTTAGATGTTATTCTTAGATGTTATTCTTTCTTCCTCTCCGTCACTCTTGGCACCTCAGTGGCTGGCTTAATTGGCAGATTAATTTTCCCCTCCTCACTTGAAGCATGTCCAAAACTAAAATCCAATTTTTCATCTTAAGAAATGGAACTTGGTGCGCTCACTGGGACAGCGTCCACGAGATCCGAACTCCCTCGGGGGCTTTCCATCCAGTGCCCCCACCCCTCCTTCTTTATGAACTTTGGGGTGGTTTATTGGGCATCCACAGATGAGACTGCATCTTCCCTTACACCAGGAAGAATTTGGGAGGCTGATTACTCCCATCTCAGCTTCTAATTACCTTGTGGGAGCTAGAATGATGGTATTGTTAGCCATCTTCCGTGGCGCCTCAAGCGGAAGTGAAGGAAGGCACCTTTTATCATATGTGGTGGACGTGTCCCAAGGTGAAAGACTTCTGGGAAAAGATTTATAATGAGTTGAAAAAAATGTTGAAAAATACATTTATTAAAAAACCAGAAGCCTTCCTACTTGGAATAATAGGATTAGAATTGCCCAAAAAAGATGTTAGATCGTTTTTGTATGCCACTATAGCGGCAAGACTGCTACTAGCTAAAAACTGGAAATCTCAAGAAATGCTGACAGTAGAAGAATGGCAGATGAAGATTTTGGACTTTTTGGAGCTGGCCGACCTAACTGGAAGAATCCGCAACCAGAAAGAAGAGGAGTATCAAGAAGATTGAAAGAAATTCAAAGATTATTTAGCCAAATATTGTAACATAAGATAATTAGAAGTCACTTGAACGTATCAAATAGGCTTAGGATTAGAGTAAGAATGAATTGTAAATGAATGATTTAGATTTTTATGAAAAGAGAAGAATATAGTAAACTGAAGGAGTTAATTTTATTAGAAAGAGCATTTTGGAGAGCTGTTACAAGGTGGTACAATGAAATTCAGTTAGGGGACATTAGAGGAAGTCAGTTAACAATGAAAGCTAAATTGGGTTTTAGAAGGAATATGTTTCTTTTTTCTTTTTAGTATTGTAATATGTTTTCTTTTGTGTGTCTTATATGTTATATCTGTTATAAATGTGGAAAATCAATAAAAAAAAATTGGGGGAAAAAGGAAGCGAGAGACACTTGGAGGAGAGAGAATGTCTGAAGCGGCCTCCTGGTACTCACCTTCCTGGCAGCGCTCCCGAAGGTCTGACCGCAAAGCGAGAGCCCTGCATGGCATGGAGAAAATTTTACTCATAAACCAAGTTATGGGTTTGGGTCTTTAGGAGAAGCTGTGCTCCGGAATTCCATGCTGCCTCTTTCGACAGGGGCTCACATTACAACACCATGTAGGGTGTAATTGACCTGCCTGATAATGTCAGATAATTTTCACATGTGGTCATTTTGATTAATTAAAATAGCACTCCTATCATACTCTTCAGAAGCTGCTTGACAACTTTCCCACAAGAGTCTCATTGCTCCCTTGATGACACGCAGCACAGCATACGATTGCAAGCCATTGGAAGACTCTGATTCAGTGGCTGGGACATTTGCTTTGTATGCAGAAGGTCCCAGGTTCAATCCCTGGGGTCTCCAGCTAGGGATGGGACAGCCTTTCTTGAAATCCTGACAGCAACACTGAGCTAGATAAACCAACCTATCCAACTTTCTACCAACTTTCCTGCATACCCGAGAGGCTGGAAAGGCCTACAAGTTTTCTGAACTTTCAGGTCATGCTAAAGCATTAAAGAAAAAAAGCCGCTGCCTTCTTCTGCGAAGGACAAACTGAACCCTCAACTCCAAAGGGCTGTGAGCCAATTCCTTTCCACCATTTTGTAATGGAGGAGAGAGCCACTTAACCCACCCAACCCAAACACTGTACTCAAGTTCCTTTCTTAATCAGCCTTTTTCTAGCGAATTTTTCGTCTTGCAAAGCACGGTTTCCCATAGGAATGCATTGAAAATCAATTAATGCGTTCCTATGGTCAAAAAAAGTCCAAACAAACCAAATTTGGTACAAAAAGTGTTTATTAAGTGCTCTTTAAAGTCACACATACTGTAAAGAGCATTTCAAAATTCAAACCCAGAATTTTTTTAAAAAACAGCAGAGTTGCCCAATGGTCACAGAAAATCATAAAAATGCAGGAAAAAAACACACAAGCTTCCAGATTCTTGCAAACCCCTCCCCAACACCAAGTCCTTGAATTCCAAACACCCCAACCCAAAATCCAACCCCCCCAAAAAAAGTTTTAAATGCTTAACTTACCAAATGGCTGCAAAAGAAATTTTGGAAAAGCTTCAAAAATCACCAAAGTCTTTAAAAAACTCAAAAAAGGCTACTATGTAGACTGCGTTCTATGAGTTGCTCCTCGAAGTCAAGTCGCAACTGTATTAACGGTGTTAAGAAAAAGGAAACAAACTTGCAAGACGTTTTCGTCTTGCGAAGCAAGCCCATAGGGAAATTCGTCTTGCGAAGCAGCTCAAAAAACGCAAAACCCTTTCGTCTAGCGAGTTTTCCGTCTTGCGAGGCATTCGTCTTGCGGGGCACCACTGTACTTTCTTTTTGAAGGAAGGGAGGTAGATAGATAATTTATTACGGTCAAAGACCAGCTCACGTAACATAACACAATAAAAACAGCGTTCATAAAGATAAAATATACAATCGGAGCAAATTGCAGCAGTAGCTCATGAGATATATACATACACCTGTACAACGGAGATTTGGGCTACCATAAAAAATTGACCCTGAGGCGCCCCAAAGGGCAACTTCAGCATTTCCCTAGTAAGCTATTTTATTCTAGAGGATGATCTGGGCGCAGAATCTGGCTACCAGCCAGGTCGTCTTGTGATCTTTGCCTAAGAGGAGAGAATTAAGTTTAGACTTGTCTGAAAGATCAGCGAGCCTCTTCAGCAAAGGATCAATAGTGTCTCTACGGATCTCAACATAAAAAGGACATCTAAAAATATATATGTTTGGGGCTTCCTATTTCCCCTAATGGGCAGGCGCAAAGTGTAGGTGCATACGGGACTCTTCTATAGGAGCCTTCCAGAACTGGTGAGGGCAAGGCCGAGCTTCTAGCAAGAGTAAAAGCCCTTCTTTCATTTCTGGATGTGAGGAAATAGAGACATGTTGCTGGAGCGGCAACGTATCTCCCGTTTTCTATGATTTTATAATCAGGGACCCTTGTACAGTCCTGTTGTCTCTTTATGTCCATGATTCTTTGCCTAACCACAGATCTAGCTTGGCCCAGGTCCGTACTTATGAGGGTTTGGGGAGCAAGGCCCAATTTCTGAAGAGGGTTTAAGACTGCTGTCTGCTAGCCAGACTGAAACTGGTCGCTCAGAATCAATGGGGCTATTTCTTGGGGAAGCAGTTTCAGAGTTAGCCACTTATATATTGATGTTAGACTAATATGAATTTTGTCTTTCATCATGCCTGTTGCTAGTCTGACCCATGCATTTGAAACGCATCTAGGAACTTGTAGAAGGGCTCTGAGGACTTTGGATTGCACTCTTTCAAGGGGAGGGGGAGGGGAGGAAGAAACCGTTTACTAGAAATCATGTGTTATCTCAGAACCTATGTCAGAGTGAGACTTTCCGTTTCAGTTTCTGCTCTCTGCCTTTAAATATAGGAGAGGCCCAAGTGTTTGCTAGCTGGAGCTGAGAAGTCTTTCTGCTGTTCCTACAGAGAAAAGAAGGTAGGCTCTACTCCTTTCTACCTGAGATGCAAAGCATACAGATCTTATATGAATGCTTAGAGTTTGTGTACATTTCATGAACTCTTCCTTATTAAATGTGTTTATAGCATGTGCTAAAAGTCAAATTAAATTGCGCAAATTAAATTTGCTGGTAAGCGACTGAATCCCACCCTAAAATAGCAAGTCTGGAACCACCCACAGTTTGCAGCTGAAGTAGAAAAACAAAAATTCTGATTTGGTATAAGACAACTTTTGAAAGCTGAACAGGTTCTAATTCTTTCCCCCCTCCTCTTGCTCATTAAATAAAATGTTTCTTTCACAGACTGCTGCTTTCAGAGATGATGTCCAGCTGTGAAATTATACGCAAAGGGAGAAAGCAATTAATTGATATACTTCAGAAGGAAATAGACTGTGTTTTAGACGACTTGCGCTCAGAGATTGTCATCACAAAAGAAGAATATGAGGTCCTGGAGAAAATCAAAGACTCAAAGAAAAAAAGTAGAGAATTGCTTATTCTGATACAAGAAAAAGGGGAAGCTGCCTGTAGCCAGTTCCTGGAATGCTTAGAAGTCGCATGTCCTGGTTCAAATCATGCCCTGCAAGTTCAAAAACACGGTGAGTCTCACTATTCTTCCCAAATCTTAAAAACGTTTAGATATCTCTTCTTTCTTCCTTGTTATTAAAACAGCCATATGAGTTAAGAAACCACTTATCGCTTTACAGATGAGACTCAAAATCCGCTCCAGAGTTAATAATAATAATAATAATAATTTTTTATTTATACCCCGCCCTCCCCAGCCAAGGCCGGGTTCAGAGCGTCTTACAAGCAATAATAAAAACAAGATGAATGATTACAACTTAAAAACAAAAATAAAATACAACATTAAAATAATGGAACATTAAAATATTAAAATGTAGCCTCATTGTAGGAGAAGGAAAAGAAAAAAGAAAAAGGGGGGGGGGAGGGAATCAAATTGGCTCCAAGCCAAAGGCCAGGCGGAACAACTCTGTCTTACAGGCCCTGCGGAAAGAAATCAGATCCTGCAGGGCCCTGGTCTCATGAGACAGAGCGTTCCACCAAGTTGGGGCCAGTGCTGAAAAGGCCCTGGCTCTGGTTGAAGCCAATCTAACTTCCTTAGGGCCTGGGACCACTAGGGTGTTGTTATTTATGGACCTTGAGGCTCTCCGTGGGGCATACCAGGCGAGGCGGTCCCGTAGGTACGAGGGTCCTAGGCCGTGAAGGGCTTTAAAGGTCAAAAGCAGCACCTTAAATCTGACCCTGTACTCCACCGGGAGCCAGTGCAGCTTGTAAAGCACTGGATGAATATGCTCCCATGGCAGAGACCCCGTGAGGAGCCTCGCTGCAGCATTCTGTACCCGCTGGAGTTTCTGGGACAGCTTCAAGGGCAGCCCCGCATAGAGCGAATTACAGTAGTCAAGTTCTGGCCACTCAGTGCTGATGTCGGAATCCCATCCAGGTGAGTTTGCAGTTTAGCAGCAGAGGCAGGAGCTATTGGTTTGTTTTTGCCTTTTTAAACCTATTTCTTTGAGGCAGGTGCAGGAAAATATTTTTCTGCCCGAGGGCTGCATTCCTTTCTGGCCAACCTTCCCTGCTGGTGGTGGGTGGGGCCAAAGGCAAAAGTGGGTGGAGCAACAAATGCATTTTTTTGTAAAAAGACTAGTTTCTACATATACCTTCATGTTATGCAGGACCTCTGGGAGATTTGGCATTAGAGAACTGAAAAGGAAAGTTCTTCATAGACTGCTGAAGGGAAGGAGCTTGCAGAGTGTGCTGCGCATGACCTCCCACTTGCTATTGACAAATAGATGGTGTTCAGGTTTAGTCTTATTAAAAATTACTGTAAGTTTAAGTTAAGTCTGCTGCAACTGGATTTCTTATGGACAGTGTCAATCCTGAATATATGGGATTTGTGACGATTATGCACATTTGCCTTCAGTAGCAGTAAAGCTCTGCTGGATGAAATATAATTGCCTCTGGTCTATTTTGGGGGGGAATCCTGCAACATGTTTAAGTTTTTACTCTGCTAACTTATGTCAGAGTTCTGCTCTGGATCAATATTGAGTAGAATTCCATGAGTTACACCTTCATCAGGAGCATATTTCTGTGTTCCTGCCTAGAGCATTCATTCCCCGAGGACACTGCTGGACGTTTTCAGAGGTACTTAATTTTGTAAAGCAAGAGCGCACCTCAAAGTCAATACCGAAAGGACCAAAAAGCGCAAATATCTGGGAAGGAAGGAAATTACTGAGCTGTATCACATTAAAGAAGAGTCTGTCTAAACCCCACAGCAAGGCCTTGGCACCTCTCTTTTTTATTATTGGTTTTCCAAATTATTACAAATCAGACCTAATGAATTTAATTTAATACAGTTTTATAAAATCAGGTTTCCCACTCCTGTTGCCAGCATATGTCCATCTCTTCTGTTGCCATTTCATTTTTTTCTTAAAATCCACTTAAAATCATCACTAAATGTAAACCATTCTCATTGCTGCCAATATATCATCTTTATAAACAGTAGTCTTCTTATTTTCCATAAGTACAGATTCCTTTTCACATGTGTAGTCATTCAAATCAATATTCTCACACCTGTTGTGGAGGGATATTCGGTCTCCCTTCTTATTTTCATCCCTGCAGCTTTTGCAAAGTCGCATTCCAAACCATCTTGCTTGCAGGCTAAAAATAGCTTGCATTTCCTTGACACAAAGTCTTTTCCCAGATAATCCATTTCGGCACCTTTCTCCCTCTCTACAGATCTGGTCCATAAATCATTTAAATTGCAGTCCATTCAACCTTGGGCAGGAGTGTAGGTTGTAGTAAAATCATTTTAAATTCCTTATTAAGCATATTTGCTCTCCCCCCTCATTTTCTTGGTAATCCTGTTGTGCAAATTTCATCAATTGCTGTTGTTGTCAAATTCAAATTGCTGTTCTCAGACGTGTTGTAGAGCAATATTGGTTTGTCTTCTTTGTTTCATTCCCTGCAACTTTTACAAAGTCACATTCCAAGCCATCTTGTTTGCAGGCTAAAAATAGCTTCCAGATAACATATTCGTACTGTGCCATTGTAGTTCTACTCTGGTGTTTTCCCTTAACGCAAACTTTCCCTGGATGATCTGCTTTGGGCCTTTTCTCCCTCCCTACAGGTCTGATCTATAAATCATTTTAATTGCCGTCCATTCAACCTTGATCGGGGGGGGGGGGGGTAGGACATAGTAAAATCATTTTAAATGCTTGTTAAACATGATTCCCCCCCTTCCCTTAGTATCACAGTACAGTCGTACCTCTGCTTACGTATCCCTCTGGATACGTAAACTTCAGGTTGTGAATGTGGGATATGCAGAAGGGCGCCTCTGGTTATGGACTTTTCGGGATATGGCTGGGGCTCCGGAATGGATCCCATCCATAACCCAGAGGTACTACTGTAGTACAAACACAATAACATCAACAAGACATACACACGGTTCTTTTATTTTCGCAGGAGAGGACAGGCAAAAGAAAGCATTTGGCGTCCATATAGAGAGAGCACAAAATCCCCTGTCCTCCCCTTCCATCAATTGTTGTAGTAAAGTTTGTCACGCTTCAAAGAGAAAGTTCATCCAATACTTCCAGAGAGCTAATTACGGTCCTTTTCGCAGCCGATTGTTGTGGCCCATTATCATATGTCGCTTCAGGACATTGATTGCCCTCAGTGTTTCAAACTGTTAAGAAACCCTTCACAAATCAGGCCGCCGATGGAGGAGCATCCATGGCAGGGACACGCTCCCAGGTTGCATCCATACTGCCTATCAGTTTAGGCCAGGCATAGGCAAACTCCAGCCCTCCAGATGTTTGGGACTACGATTCCCATCATCCCTAGCTAACAGGACCGGTGGTCAGGGATGGAAATTGTAGTCCCAAACATCTGGAGAGCCGGAGTTTGCCTGTGCCTGCTTTAGGCAGCCTTGGACTTAAGCGACACCACAGGATACAGTGAACTCCCCAGTATCCCATGAGGAGCATTGCCAGGAATTTCACCTCATAAAAATCTGGTTAACCCCTGCTGGAATCTCCAGCCCTGCACCAGAGAGCAGAGGAGAGCAGGCACCATATTTGTGGGTGTGACTGGAAACCAGGCCTTGGCATCTGTTTCCAGGAGTGGGGAACCTGTGGTCCTCCATCTCCCACCATCCCCCAGCCAGCATGGCTAGATGTCAAGAATGAAGGAAGTTGTTGAACCTTGGGAGGGTGTGTCCGCAGGTTTCTCACCCCAATCTAGCATACTGTATAATCGCAAATGTTCAGAATGTATACCCCATTTTGCTAGAAACTTGTTTGTTTCTAGGTTGCTCAGTCAGTGAAGAGGAAGGTGAAATTCAGAAACACCCAGAGGAAGAGAAGATAGATTTTGAAATCAGTAAGGTAAAGGGAACCCTGACAATTAGGTCCAGTCGTGGCCGTCTCTGGGGTTACGGCACTCATCTTGATTTATTGGCCGAGGGAGCTGGCGTACAGCCTCCGGGTCATGTGGCCAGCATGACTAAGCCACTTCTGGCGAACCACAGCAGTGCTCGGAAACGCCGTTTCCCTTTCCGCCGGAGCGGTACCTATGTATCTACTTGCACTTTGACGTGCTTTCGAACTGCTAGGTTGGCAGAAGCAGGGACCGAGCAACGGGAGCTCACCCCGTCTCTGGGTTGTTCAAGTCAAGACGAAGAAGATGATGTCCGGGAAGAATTGGAGGAAGAGAATAAACACCCCACCACAGGTAATCCCTCCTAATCATCATCATAGTGGAAAGGGAATGTAAGGTGTGTTGGAGAGAGAGTTTTGGAAGAGAGATCTTACGCTCTCATAGCAGAGTAAATGCTGCATGCTTAGGGAGTGCTCCTCAGCTCCATGGAACCATTTGTGTGGAGTACCTCAGGGTTCAATTTTATCTCTTATGCTGTTTAACATCTACATGAAACCACTGAGTAGGGTCATCCTGAAACAGTTCAGGACGACCCACGGTCTCCTCAGAGCGAAAGGCCTGCTTTGGGGTGGGGGGTGGAGAGAAGCCCCAAGTGCTCCGAGAGTCTCCTCAGGTCTGTTTGACTTTTCTCACATGTTTAGTGACTTGTCAATCCAGTAACAATTTGAATCTGTCACGAAGATATCCAAACATAACTACTGTATCTGTGATACAGAGATCCATTTGATTGATTGATTGATTGATTGGGTATTAAATTAGTAAATAAATAAATAAATAAAGTTAAATGACTTTGGAGGGTGATAGATCACTGCTAGTTTTTTATACTGGTAGTAGATCACAACCTATTTAAAGTTGGACATGCCTATTGTACCAGTTGCAGATAGGTAGCCGTGTTGGTCTGCCATAGTCAAAATAAAAAAAATTCCTTCCAGTAGCACCTTAAAGACCAACTAAGTTAGTTTTTGGTATGAGCTTTCGTGTGCATGCACACTTCTTCAGATCTGCCAATCTCCCATTCCCACCACCCTTCTGAGTAATACCCCCCCACCTTCTCACTATATGGAAGGATCTGGCAACTTCTGTTTCAGTGTATCTGAAGAAGTGTGCATGCACACGAAAGCTCATACCAAAAAGTAACTTAGTTGGTCTTTAAGGTGCTACTAGAAGGAATTTTTTTATTATGCCTATTGTAGTCCAACAACCTGAGGAGGGCGGGTCCACAGGTTTCTCATCCCCTGATCTAGCATACTGTATAACTGCAAATGTTCAGAATGTCTACCCCATTTTGCTATTCCAACTTGTTTGCTTCTAGGTTGCTCAGTCAGTGAAGAGGAAGGTGAAATACAGAAACACCCAGAGGAAGAAAAGAGAGATCTTGAAATAGGTAATCCCACCTAATCAATGGTGTAATCGATGGAGAAGGTGAGGGGGTGCAGCTCAGGGATTCCTTTTTCAGAGCAGGAGCAATGACAATTTTCTGCTGGAAAAGTACCTGTCTCAGCATGTAGCTTTTGTTGCTAAACCACTTTGAGATGTTTCATGGGAAATACATACGTAAATAGGTTGCCACATTGGAGAAGGCATTTTTAGATGGTTGTGCTAATGTGAGCTTCTGTCTCTAGTTTATCCAAGTCAAGAGAAAGAAGATGATGTCCGTGAGAAATTGGAGGAAGAGAATAAACACCCCACCACAGGTAATCCCTCCTAATCATCATCACAGTGGAAAGGGAATGTAGGGTGTGCTGGAGAGAAAGATTTGGAAGAGAGATCTTACGCTCTCATTGCAGAGTAAATGCTGCATGCTTAGGGAGTGCTCCTCAGCTCCATGGAACCATTTGTGTGGAGTACCTCAGGGTTCAATTTTATCCCTTATGCTGTTTAACATCTACATGAAACCACTGAGTAGGGTCATCCTGAAACAGTTCAGGATGACCCACGGTCTCCTCAGAGAGAAAGGCCTGCTTTGGGGTGGGGGGTGGAGAGAAGCCCTGCGCGTTCCGACAGTCTCCTCAGGTCTGTTTGACTTTTCTCACATGTTTAGTGACTTTTCCATCCAGTAACAATTTGAATCTGTCACGAAGATATCCAAACATAACTACTGTATCTGTGAAATAAAGATCCGTTTGTTTGTTTGTTTGGGTATTAATTAAGCAAATAAATAAATAAATAAATAAATAAATAAAGTTAAATGACTTTGGAGGGTGGTAGATCACTGCTAGTTTTTTATACTGGTAGTAGATCACAACCTATTTGAAGTTGGACATGCCTATTATAGTCCAACAACCTTGGGAGGGCGTGTCCACAGGTTTCTCATCCCCTGATCCAGTGTAGTGTAGTGGTGAAGAGCGGTGGACTCGTAATCTGGTGAACCGGGTTCACGTCTCCGCTCCTCCACATGCAGCTGCTGGGTGACCTTGGGCTAGTCACAATTCTTTGAAGTCTCTCAGCCCCACTCACCTCACAGAGTGTTTGTTGTGGGGAAGGAAGGGAAAGGAGAATGTTAGCCGCTTTGAGACTCCTTCAGGTAGTGATAAAGCGGGATGTCAAACCCAAACTCCTCCTCCTCCTCCTGATCTAGCATACTGTATAACTGCAAATGTTTAGAATGTCTACCCCATTTTGCTAGAAACTTGTTTGTTTCTAGGTTGGTCAGTCGGTGAAGAGGAAGGTGAGATACAGAAACACCCCGAGGAAGATAAGAGAGATCTTGAAATAGGTAATCGCACCTAATCAATGGTGTAATGAATGGAGAAAGTGAGGGGGTGCAGCTCAGGGATTCCATTTTCAGAGCAGGAGCAATGACATGATCTGCTGGAAAAGTACATGGGTAGTTGAGGAACTCCTGAACTAAAGAATTGACAAGTTCTCTTTTGTTCCTCATCGCTGCTGCTATGTGGTTTCAGGTGCTTTTACGAATATTGGCCAAGGCTGCAGAAAGGTCTATCCCATTGTTGGTCCCTGAATGGAGACATGACTTTTGAGTGGTGATTCTTATCCCAGCATGTAGCTTTTGTTGCTAAACCACTTTGAGATGTTTCATGGGAAATATATACGTAAATAGGTTGCCACATTTTTAGGCATTTTTAGATGGTTGTGCTAATGTGAGCTTCTGTCTCCAGGTTGTCCAAGTCAAGAGAAAGAAGATGATGTCCGGGAAGAATTGGAGGAAGAGAATAAACACCCCACCACAGGTAATCCCTCCGAATCATCATCACAGTGGAAAGGGAATGTAGGGTGTGCTAGAGAGAAAGATTTGGAAGAGAGATCTTACGCTCTCATTGCAGAGTAAATGCTGCATGCTTAGGGAGTGCTCCTCAGCTCCATGGAACCATTTGTGTGGAGTACCTCAGGGTTCAATTTTATCCCTTATGCTGTTTAACATCTACATGAAACCACTGAGTAGGGTAATCCTGAAACAGTTCAGCACGACCCACGGTCTCCTCAGAGAGAAAGGCCTGCTTTGGGGTGGGGGGTGGAGAGAAGCCCTGCGCGCTCCGACAGTCTCCTCAGGTCTGTTTGACTTTTCTCACATGTTTAGTGACTTTTCCATCCAGTAACAATTTGAATCTGTCATGAAGATATCCAAACATAACTACTGTATCTGTGATACAGAGATCCATTTGATTGATTGATTGATTGATTGGGTATTAAATTAGTAAATAAATAAATAAATAAATAAACTTAAATGACTTTGGAGGGTGATAGATCACTGCTAGGTTTTTTATACTGGTAGTAGATCACAACCTATTTAAAGTTGGACATGCCTATTGTACCAGTTGCAGATAGGTAGCCGTGTTGGTCTGCCATAGTCAAAATAAAAAAAATTCCTTCCAGTAGCACCTTAAAGACCAACTAAGTTAGTTTTTGGTATGAGCTTTTCGTGTGCATGCACACTTCTTCAGATCTGCCAATCTCCCATTCCCACCACCCTTCTGAGTAATACCCCCCCCCACCTTCTCACTATATGGAAGGATCTGGCAACTTCTGTTTCAGTGTATCTGAAGAAGTGTGCATGCACACGAAAGCTCATACCAAAAAGTAACTTAGTTGGTCTTTAAGGTGCTACTGGAAGGAATTTTTTTATTATGCCTATTGTAGTCCAACAACCTGAGGAGGGCGGGTCCACAGGTTTCTCATCCCCTGATCTAGCATACTGTATAACTGCAAATGTTCAGAATGTCTACCCCATTTTGCTATTCCAACTTGTTTGCTTCTAGGTTGCTCAGTCAGTGAAGAGGAAGGTGAAATACAGAAACACCCAGAGGAAGAAAAGAGAGATCTTGAAATAGGTAATCCCACCTAATCAATGGTGTAATCGATGGAGAAGGTGAGGGGGTGCAGCTCAGGGATTCCTTTTTCAGAGCAGGAGCAATGACAATTTTCTGCTGGAAAAGTACCTGTCTCAGCATGTAGCTTTTGTTGCTAAACCACTTTGAGATGTTTCATGGGAAATACATACGTAAATAGGTTGCCACATTGGAGAAGGCATTTTTAGATGGTTGTGCTAATGTGAGCTTCTGTCTCTAGTTTATCCAAGTCAAGAGAAA
This sequence comes from Podarcis vaucheri, assembly GCF_965113315.1. Classification (NCBI taxonomy): domain Eukaryota; kingdom Metazoa; phylum Chordata; class Lepidosauria; order Squamata; family Lacertidae; genus Podarcis; species Podarcis vaucheri. The sequence goes on from NC_138751.1 coordinate 16,108,772, forward strand.
GAAGATGATGTCCGTGAGAAATTGGAGGAAGAGAATAAACACCCCACCACAGGTAATCCCTCCTAATCATCATCACAGTGGAAAGGGAATGTAGGGTGTGCTGGAGAGAAAGATTTGGAAGAGAGATCTTACGCTCTCATTGCAGAGTAAATGCTGCATGCTTAGGGAGTGCTCCTCAGCTCCATGGAACCATTTGTGTGGAGTACCTCAGGGTTCAATTTTATCCCCCATGCTGTTTAACATCTACATGAAACCACTGAGTAGGGTCATCCTGAAACAGTTCAGGATGACCCACGGTCTCCTCAGAGAGAAAGGCCTGCTTTGGGGTGGGGGGTGGAGAGAAACCCTGCGCGTTCCGACAGTCTCCTCAGGTCTGTTTGACTTTTCTCACATGTTTAGTTACTTTTCCATCCAGTAACAATTTGAATCTGTCACGAAGATATCCAAACATAACTACTGTATCTGTGAAATAAAGATCCGTTTGTTTGTTTGTTTGTTTGGGTATTAATTAAGCAAGTAAATAAATAAATAAATAAATAAATAAAGTTAAATGACTTTGGAGGGTGGTAGATCACTGCTAGTTTTTTATACTGGTAGTAGATCACAACCTATTTGAAGTTGGACATGCCTATTATAGTCCAACAACCTTGGGAGGGCGTGTCCACAGGTTTCTCATCCCCTGATCCAGTGTAGTGTAGTGGTGAAGAGCGGTGGACTCGTAATCTGGTGAACCGGGTTCACGTCTCCGCTCCTCCACATGCAGCTGCTGGGTGACCTTGGGCTAGTCACAATTCTTTGAAGTCTCTCAGCCCCACTCACCTCACAGAGTGTTTGTTGTGGGGAAGGAAGGGAAAGGAGAATGTTAGCCGCTTTGAGACTCCTTCAGGTAGTGATAAAGCGGGATGTCAAACCCAAACTCCTCCTCCTCCTCCTGATCTAGCATACTGTATAACTGCAAATGTTTAGAATGTCTACCCCATTTTGCTAGAAACTTGTTTGTTTCTAGGTTGGTCAGTCGGTGAAGAGGAAGGTGAGACACAGAAACACCCCGAGGAAGATAAGAGAGATCTTGAAATAGGTAATCGCACCTAATCAATGGTGTAATGAATGGAGAAAGTGAGGGGGTGCAGCTCAGGGATTCCATTTTCAGAGCAGGAGCAATGACATGATCTGCTGGAAAAGTACATGGGTAGTTGAGGAACTCCTGAACTAAAGAATTGACAAGTTCTCTTTTGTTCCTCATCGCTGCTGCTATGTGGTTTCAGGTGCTTTTACGAATATTGGCCAAGGCTGCAGAAAGGTCTATCCCATTGTTGGTCCCTGAATGGGGACATGACTTTTGAGTGGTGAGTCTTATCCCAGCATGTAGCTTTTGTTGCTAAACCACTTTGAGATGTTTCATGGGAAATATATACGTAAATAGGTTGCCACATTTTTAGGCATTTTTAGATGGTTGTGCTAATGTGAGCTTCTGTCTCCAGGTTGTCCAAGTCAAGAGAAAGAAGATGATGTCCGGGAAGAATTGGAGGAAGAGAATAAACACCCCACCACAGGTAATCCCTCCTAATCATCATCACAGTGGAAAGGGAATGTAGGGTGTGCTGGAGAGAAAGATTTGGAAGAGAGATCTTACGCTCTCATTGCAGAGTAAATGCTGCATGCTTAGGGAGTGCTCCTCAGCTCCATGGAACCATTTGTGTGGAGTACCTCAGGGTTCAATTTTATCCCTTATGCTGTTTAACATCTACATGAAACCACTGAGTAGGGTCATCCTGAAACAGTTCAGGACAACCCACGGTCTCCTCAGAGAGAAAGGCCTGCTTTGGGGTGGGGGGTGGAGAGAAGCCCTGCGCGTTCCGACAGTCTCCTCAGGTCTGTTTGACTTTTCTCACATGTTTAGTTACTTTTCCATCCAGTAACAATTTGAATCTGTCACGAAGATATCCAAACATAACTACTGTATCTGTGATACAGAGATCCATTTGATTGATTGATTGATTGATTGGGTATTAAATTAGTAAATAAATAAATAAATAAATAAATAAATAAATAAATAAACTTAAATGACTTTGGAGGGTGATAGATCACTGCTAGTTTTTTATACTGGTAGTAGATCACAACCTATTTAAAGTTGGACATGCCTATTGTACCAGTTGCAGATAGGTAGCCGTGTTGGTCTGCCATAGTCAAAATAAAAAAAATTCCTTCCAGTAGCACCTTAAAGACCAACTAAGTTAGTTTTTGGTATGAGCTTTCGTGTGCATGCACACTTCTTCAGATCTGCCAATCTCCCATTCCCACCACCCTTCTGAGTAATACCCCCCCCCACCTTCTCACTATATGGAAGGATCTGGCAACTTCTGTTTCAGTGTATCTGAAGAAGTGTGCATGCACACGAAAGCTCATACCAAAAAGTAACTTAGTTGGTCTTTAAGGTGCTACTGGAAGGAATTTTTTTATTATGCCTATTGTAGTCCAACAACCTGAGGAGGGCGGGTCCACAGGTTTCTCATCCCCTGATCTAGCATACTGTATAACTGCAAATGTTCAGAATGTCTACCCCATTTTGCTATTCCAACTTGTTTGCTTCTAGGTTGCTCAGTCAGTGAAGAGGAAGGTGAAATACAGAAACACCCAGAGGAAGAAAAGAGAGATCTTGAAATAGGTAATCCCACCTAATCAATGGTGTAGTCGATGGAGAAGGTGAGGGGGTGCAGCTCAGGGATTCCTTTTTCAGAGCAGGAGCAATGACAATTTTCTGCTGGAAAAGTACCTGTCTCAGCATGTAGCTTTTGTTGCTAAACCACTTTGAGATGTTTCATGGGAAATACATACGTAAATAGGTTGCCACATTGGAGAAGGCATTTTTAGATGGTTGTGCTAATGTGAGCTTCTGTCTCTAGTTTATCCAAGTCAAGAGAAAGAAGATGATGTCCGTGAGAAATTGGAGGAAGAGAATAAACACCCCACCACAGGTAATCCCTCCTAATCATCATCACAGTGGAAAGGGAATGTAGGGTGTGCTGGAGAGAAAGATTTGGAAGAGAGATCTTACGCTCTCATTGCAGAGTAAATGCTGCATGCTTAGGGAGTGCTCCTCAGCTCCATGGAACCTTTTGTGTGGAGTACCTCAGGGTTCAATTTTATCCCTTATGCTGTTTAACATCTACATGAAACCACTGAGTAGGGTCATCCTGAAACAGTTCAGGATGACCCACGGTCTCCTCAGAGAGAAAGGCCTGCTTTGGGGTGGGGGGTGGAGAGAAGCCCTGCGCGTTCCGACAGTCTCCTCAGGTCTGTTTGACTTTTCTCACATGTTTAGTTACTTTTCCATCCAGTAACAATTTGAATCTGTCACGAAGATATCCAAACATAACTACTGTATCTGTGAAATAAAGATCCGTTTGTTTGTTTGTTTGTTTGTTTGTTTGTTTGGGTATTAATTAAGCAAGTAAATAAATAAATAAATAAATAAATAAATAAATAAAGTTAAATGACTTTGGAGGGTGGTAGATCACTGCTAGTTTTTTATACTGGTAGTAGATCACAACCTATTTGAAGTTGGACATGCATGGGAGCCAGTGTGGTGTAGTGGTTAAGAGCGGTAGTCACGTAATCTGGGAAACCGGGTTCGCGTCTCCGCTCCTCCACATGCAGCTGCTGGGTGACCTTGGGCTAGTCACAATTCTTTGAAGTCTCTCAGCCCCACTCACCTCACAGAGTGTTTGTTGTGGGGAAGGAAGGGAAAGGAGAATGTTAGCCGCTTTGAGACTCCTTCAGGTAGTGATAAAGCGGGATGTCAAACCCAAACTCCTCCTCCTCCTCCTGATCTAGCATACTGTATAACTGCAAATGTTTAGAATGTCTACCCCATTTTGCTAGAAACTTGTTTGTTTCTAGGTTGGTCAGTCGGTGAAGAGGAAGGTGAGATACAGAAACACCCCGAGGAAGATAAGAGAGATCTTGAAATAGGTAATCGCACCTAATCAATGGTGTAATGAATGGAGAAAGTGAGGGGGTGCAGCTCAGGGATTCCATTTTCAGAGCAGGAGCAATGACATGATCTGCTGGAAAAGTACATGGGTAGTTGAGGAACTCCTGAACTAAAGAATTGACAAGTTCTCTTTTGTTCCTCATCGCTGCTGCTATGTGGTTTCAGGTGCTTTTACGAATATTGGCCAAGGCTGCAGAAAGGTCTATCCCATTGTTGGTCCCTGAATGGGGACATGACTTTTGAGTGGTGATTCTTATCCCAGCATGTAGCTTTTGTTGCTAAACCACTTTGAGATGTTTCATGGGAAATATATACGTAAATAGGTTGCCACATTTTTAGGCATTTTTAGATGGTTGTGCTAATGTGAGCTTCTGTCTCCAGGTTGTCCAAGTCAAGAGAAAGAAGATGATGTCCGGGAAGAATTGGAGGAAGAGAATAAACACCCCACCACAGGTAATCCCTCCTAATCATCATCACAGTAGAAAGGGAATGTAGGGTGTGCTGGAGAGAAAGATTTGGAAGAGAGATCTTACGCTCTCATTGCAGAGTAAATGCTGCATGCTTAGGGAGTGCTCCTCAGCTCCATGGAACCATTTGTGTGGAGTACCTCAGGGTTCAATTTTATCCCTTATGCTGTTTAACATCTACATGAAACCACTGAGTAGGGTCATCCTGAAACAGTTCAGGACAACCCACGGTCTCCTCAGAGAGAAAGGCCTGCTTTGGGGTGGGGGGTGGAGAGAAGCCCTGCGCGCTCCGACAGTCTCCTCAGGTCTGTTTGACTTTTCTCACATGTTTAGTGACTTTTCCATCCAGTAACAATTTGAATCTGTCACGAAGATATCCAAACATAACTACTGTATCTGTGATACAGAGATCCATTTGATTGATTGATTGATTGATTGGGTATTAAATTAGTAAATAAATAAATAAATAAATAAATAAATAAATAAACTTAAATGACTTTGGAGGGTGATAGATCACTGCTAGTTTTTTATACTGGTAGTAGATCACAACCTATTTAAAGTTGGACATGCCTATTGTACCAGTTGCAGATAGGTAGCCGTGTTGGTCTGCCATAGTCAAAATAAAAAAAATTCCTTCCAGTAGCACCTTAAAGACCAACTAAGTTAGTTTTTGGTATGAGCTTTCGTGTGCATGCACACTTCTTCAGATCTGCCAATCTCCCATTCCCACCACCCTTCTGAGTAATACCCCCCCCACCTTCTCACTATATGGAAGGATCTGGCAACTTCTGTTTCAGTGTATCTGAAGAAGTGTGCATGCACACGAAAGCTCATACCAAAAAGTAACTTAGTTGGTCTTTAAGGTGCTACTGGAAGGAATTTTTTTATTATGCCTATTGTAGTCCAACAACCTGAGGAGGGCGGGTCCACAGGTTTCTCATCCCCTGATCTAGCATACTGTATAACTGCAAATGTTCAGAATGTCTACCCCATTTTGCTATTCCAACTTGTTTGCTTCTAGGTTGCTCAGTCAGTGAAGAGGAAGGTGAAATACAGAAACACCCAGAGGAAGAAAAGAGAGATCTTGAAATAGGTAATCCCACCTAATCAATGGTGTAATCGATGGAGAAGGTGAGGGGGTGCAGCTCAGGGATTCCTTTTTCAGAGCAGGAGCAATGACAATTTTCTGCTGGAAAAGTACCTGTCTCAGCATGTAGCTTTTGTTGCTAAACCACTTTGAGATGTTTCATGGGAAATACATACGTAAATAGGTTGCCACATTGGAGAAGGCATTTTTAGATGGTTGTGCTAATGTGAGCTTCTGTCTCTAGTTTATCCAAGTCAAGAGAAAGAAGATGATGTCCGTGAGAAATTGGAGGAAGAGAATAAACACCCCACCACAGGTAATCCCTCCTAATCATCATCACAGTGGAAAGGGAATGTAGGGTGTGCTGGAGAGAAAGATTTGGAAGAGAGATCTTACACTCTCATTGCAGAGTAAATGCTGCATGCTTAGGGAGTGCTCCTCAGCTCCATGGAACCATTTGTGTGGAGTACCTCAGGGTTCAATTTTATCCCTTATGCTGTTTAACATCTACATGAAACCACTGAGTAGGGTCATCCTGAAACAGTTCAGGATGACCCACGGTCTCCTCAGAGAGAAAGGCCTGCTTTGGGGTGGGGGGTGGAGAGAAGCCCTGCGCGTTCCGACAGTCTCCTCAGGTCTGTTTGACTTTTCTCACATGTTTAGTTACTTTTCCATCCAGTAACAATTTGAATCTGTCACGAAGATATCCAAACATAACTACTGTATCTGTGAAATAAAGATCCGTTTGTTTGTTTGTTTGGGTATTAATTAAGCAAGTAAATAAATAAATAAATAAATAAATAAATAAAGTTAAATGACTTTGAAGGGTGGTAGATCACTGCTAGTTTTTTATACTGGTAGTAGATCACAACCTATTTGAAGTTGGACATGCCTATTATAGTCCAACAACCTTGGGAGGGCGTGTCCACAGGTTTCTCATCCCCTGATCCAGTGTAGTGTAGTGGTGAAGAGCGGTGGACTCGTAATCTGGTGAACCGGGTTCACGTATCCGCTCCTCCACATGCAGCTGCTGGGTGACCTTGGGCTAGTCACAATTCTTTGAAGTCTCTCAGCCCCACTCACCTCACAGAGTGTTTGTTGTGGGGAAGGAAGGGAAAGGAGAATGTTAGCCGCTTTGAGACTCCTTCAGGTAGTGATAAAGCGGGATGTCAAACCCAAACTCCTCCTCCTCCTCCTGATCTAGCATACTGTATAACTGCAAATGTTTAGAATGTCTACCCCATTTTGCTAGAAACTTGTTTGTTTCTAGGTTGGTCAGTCGGTGAAGAGGAAGGTGAGATACAGAAACACCCCGAGGAAGATAAGAGAGATCTTGAAATAGGTAATCGCACCTAATCAATGGTGTAATGAATGGAGAAAGTGAGGGGGTGCAGCTCAGGGATTCCATTTTCAGAGCAGGAGCAATGACATGATCTGCTGGAAAAGTACATGGGTAGTTGAGGAACTCCTGAACTAAAGAATTGACAAGTTCTCTTTTGTTCCTCATCGCTGCTGCTATGTGGTTTCAGGTGCTTTTACGAATATTGGCCAAGGCTGCAGAAAGGTCTATCCCATTGTTGGTCCCTGAATGGGGACATGACTTTTGAGTGGTGATTCTTATCCCAGCATGTAGCTTTTGTTGCTAAACCACTTTGAGATGTTTCATGGGAAATATATACGTAAATAGGTTGCCACATTTTTAGGCATTTTTAGATGGTTGTGCTAATGTGAGCTTCTGTCTCCAGGTTGTCCAAGTCAAGAGAAAGAAGATGATGTCCGGGAAGAATTGGAGGAAGAGAATAAACACCCCACCACAGGTAATCCCTCCTAATCATCATCACAGTGGAAAGGGAATGTAGGGTGTGCTGGAGAGAAAGATTTGGAAGAGAGATCTTACGCTCTCATTGCAGAGTAAATGCTGCATGCTTAGGGAGTGCTCCTCAGCTCCATGGAACCATTTGTGTGGAGTACCTCAGGGTTCAATTTTATCCCTTATGCTGTTTAACATCTACATGAAACCACTGAGTAGGGTCATCCTGAAATAGTTCAGGACAACCCACGGTCTCCTCAGAGAGAAAGGCCTGCTTTGGGGTGGGGGGTGGAGAGAAGCCCTGCGCGTTCCGACAGTCTCCTCAGGTCTGTTTGACTTTTCTCACATGTTTAGTTACTTTTCCATCCAGTAACAGTTTGAATCTGTCACGAAGATATCCAAACATAACTACTGTATCTGTGATACAGAGATCCATTTGATTGATTGATTGATTGATTGGGTATTAAATTAGTAAATAAATAAATAAATAAATAAATAAATAAATAAACTTAAATGACTTTGGAGGGTGATAGATCACTGCTAGTTTTTTATACTGGTAGTAGATCACAACCTATTTAAAGTTGGACATGCCTATTGTACCAGTTGCAGATAGGTAGCCGTGTTGGTCTGCCATAGTCAAAATAAAAAAAATTCCTTCCAGTAGCACCTTAAAGACCAACTAAGTTAGTTTTTGGTATGAGCTTTCCTGTGCATGCACACTTCTTCAGATCTGCCAATCTCCCATTCCCACCACCCTTCTGAGTAATACCCCCCCCACCTTCTCACTATATGGAAGGATCTGGCAACTTCTGTTTCAGTGTACCTGAAGAAGTGTGCATGCACACGAAAGCTCATACCAAAAAGTAACTTAGTTGGTCTTTAAGGTGCTACTGGAAGGAATTTTTTTATTATGCCTATTGTAGTCCAACAACCTGAGGAGGGCGGGTCCACAGGTTTCTCATCCCCTGATCTAGCATACTGTATAACTGCAAATGTTCAGAATGTCTACCCCATTTTGCTATTCCAACTTGTTTGCTTCTAGGTTGCTCAGTCAGTGAAGAGGAAGGTGAAATACAGAAACACCCAGAGGAAGAAAAGAGAGATCTTGAAATAGGTAATCCCACCTAATCAATGGTGTAATCGATGGAGAAGGTGAGGGGGTGCAGCTCAGGGATTCCTTTTTCAGAGCAGGAGCAATGACAATTTTCTGCTGGAAAAGTACCTGTCTCAGCATGTAGCTTTTGTTGCTAAACCACTTTGAGATGTTTCATGGGAAATACATACGTAAATAGGTTGCCACATTGGAGAAGGCATTTTTAGATGGTTGTGCTAATGTGAGCTTCTGTCTCTAGTTTATCCAAGTCAAGAGAAAGAAGATGATGTCCGTGAGAAATTGGAGGACGAGAATAAACACCCCACCACAGGTAATCCCTCCTAATCATCATCACAGTGGAAAGGGAATGTAGGGTGTGCTGGAGAGAAAGATTTGGAAGAGAGATCTTACACTCTCATTGCAGAGTAAATGCTGCATGCTTAGGGAGTGCTCCTCAGCTCCATGGAACCATTTGTGTGGAGTACCTCAGGGTTCAATTTTATCCCTTATGCTGTTTAACATCTACATGAAACCACTGAGTAGGGTCATCCTGAAACAGTTCAGGATGACCCACGGTCTCCTCAGAGAGAAAGGCCTGCTTTGGGGTGGGGGGTGGAGAGAAGCCCTGCGCGTTCCGACAGTCTCCTCAGGTCTGTTTGACTTTTCTCACATGTTTAGTGACTTTTCCATCCAGTAACAATTTGAATCTGTCACGAAGATATCCAAACATAACTACTGTATCTGTGAAATAAAGATCCGTTTGTTTGTTTGTTTGGGTATTAATTAAGCAAGTAAATAAATAAATAAATAAATAAATAAATAAATAAATAAATAAAGTTAAATGACTTTGGAGGGTGGTAGATCACTGCTAGTTTTTTATACTGGTAGTAGATCACAACCTATTTGAAGTTGGACATGCCTATTATAGTCCAACAACCTTGGGAGGGCGTGTCCACAGGTTTCTCATCCCCTGATCCAGTGTAGTGTAGTGGTGAAGAGCGGTGGACTCGTAATCTGGTGAACCGGGTTCACGTCTCCGCTCCTCCACATGCAGCTGCTGGGTGACCTTGGGCTAGTCACAATTCTTTGAAGTCTCTCAGCCCCACTCACCTCACAGAGTGTTTGTTGTGGGGAAGGAAGGGAAAGGAGAATGTTAGCCGCTTTGAGACTCCTTCAGGTAGTGATAAAGCGGGATGTCAAACCCAAACTCCTCCTCCTCCTCCTGATCTAGCATACTGTATAACTGCAAATGTTTAGAATGTCTACCCCATTTTGCTAGAAACTTGTTTGTTTCTAGGTTGGTCAGTCGGTGAAGAGGAAGGTGAGATACAGAAACACCCCGAGGAAGATAAGAGAGATCTTGAAATAGGTAATCGCACCTAATCAATGGTGTAATGAATGGAGAAAGTGAGGGGGTGCAGCTCAGGGATTCCATTTTCAGAGCAGGAGCAATGACATGATCTGCTGGAAAAGTACATGGGTAGTTGAGGAACTCCTGAACTAAAGAATTGACAAGTTCTCTTTTGTTCCTCATCGCTGCTGCTATGTGGTTTCAGGTGCTTTTACGAATATTGGCCAAGGCTGCAGAAAGGTCTATCCCATTGTTGGTCCCTGAATGGGGACATGACTTTTGAGTGGTGATTCTTATCCCAGCATGTAGCTTTTGTTGCTAAACCACTTTGAGATGTTTCATGGGAAATACATACGTAAATAGGTTGCCACATTGGAGAAGGCATTTTTAGATGGTTGTGCTAATGTGAGCTTCTGTCTCTAGTTTATCCAAGTCAAGAGAAAGAAGATGATGTCCGTGAGAAATTGGAGGAAGAGAATAAACACCCCACCACAGGTAATCCCTCCTAATCATCATCACAGTGGAAAGGGAATGTAGGGTGTGCTGGAGAGAAAGATTTGGAAGAGAGATCCTACGCTCTCATTGCAGAGTAAATGCTGCATGCTTAGGGAGTGCTCCTCAGCTCCATGGAACCATTTGTGTGGAGTACCTCAGGGTTCAATTTTATCCCTTATGCTGTTTAACATCTACATGAAACCACTGAGTAGGGTCATCCTGAAACAGTTCAGGACGACCCACGGTCTCCTCAGAGAGAAAGGCCTGCTTTGGGGTGGGGGGTGGAGAGAAGCTCTGCGCGCTCCGACAGTCTCCTCAGGTCTGTTTGACTTTTCTCACATGTTTAGTGACTTTTCCATCCAGTAACAATTTGAATCTGTCACGAAGATATCCAAACATAACTACTGTATCTGTGATACAGAGATCCATTTGATTGATTGATTGATTGATTGGGTATTAAATTAGTAAATAAATAAATAAATAAATAAATAAATAAATAAATAAACAAACAAACTTAAATGACTTTGGAGGGTGATAGATCACTGCTAGTTTTTTATACTGGTAGTAGATCACAACCTATTTAAAGTTGGACATGCCTATTGTACCAGTTGCAGATAGGTAGCCGTGTTGGTCTGCCATAGTCAAAATAAAAAAAATTCCTTCCAGTAGCACCTTAAAGACCAACTAAGTTAGTTTTTGGTATGAGCTTTCGTGTGCATGCACACTTCTTCAGATCTGCCAATCTCCCATTCCCACCACCCTTCTGAGTAATACCCCCCCACCTTCTCACTATATGGAAGGATCTGGCAACTTCTGTTTCAGTGTATCTGAAGAAGTGTGCATGCACACGAAAGCTCATACCAAAAAGTAACTTAGTTGGTCTTTAAGGTGCTACTGGAAGGAATTTTTTTATTATGCCTATTGTAGTCCAACAACCTGAGGGGGGCGGGTCCACAGGTTTCTCATCCCCTGATCTAGCATACTGTATAACTGCAAATGTTCAGAATGTCTACCCCATTTTGCTATTCCAACTTGTTTGCTTCTAGGTTGCTCAGTCAGTGAAGAGGAAGGTGAAATACAGAAACACCCAGAGGAAGAAAAGAGAGATCTTGAAATAGGTAATCCCACCTAATCAATGGTGTAATCGATGGAGAAGGTGAGGGGGTGCAGCTCAGGGATTCCTTTTTCAGAGCAGGAGCAATGACAATTTTCTGCTGGAAAAGTACCTGTCTCAGCATGTAGCTTTTGTTGCTAAACCACTTTGAGATGTTTCATGGGAAATACATACGTAAATAGGTTGCCACATTGGAGAAGGCATTTTTAGATGGTTGTGCTAATGTGAGCTTCTGTCTCTAGTTTATCCAAGTCAAGAGAAAGAAGATGATGTCCGTGAGAAATTGGAGGAAGAGAATAAACACCCCACCACAGGTAATCCCTCCTAATCATCATCACAGTGGAAAGGGAATGTAGGGTGTGCTGGAGAGAAAGATTTGGAAGAGAGATCTTACGCTCTCATTGCAGAGTAAATGCTGCATGCTTAGGGAGTGCTCCTCAGCTCCATGGAACCATTTGTGTGGAGTACCTCAGGGTTCAATTTTATCCCTTATGCTGTTTAACATCTACATGAAACCACTGAGTAGGGTCATCCTGAAACAGTTCAGGATGACCCACGGTCTCCTCAGAGAGAAAGGCCTGCTTTGGGGTGGGGGGTGGAGAGAAGCCCTGCGCGCTCCGACAGTCTCCTCAGGTCTGTTTGACTTTTCTCACATGTTTAGTGACTTTTCCATCCAGTAACAATTTGAATCTGTCACGAAGATATCCAAACATAACTACTGTATCTGTGAAATAAAGATCCGTTTGTTTGTTTGTTTGTTTGGGTATTAATTAAGCAAGTAAATAAATAAATAAATAAATAAATAAAGTTAAATGACTTTGAAGGGTGGTAGATCACTGCTAGTTTTTTATACTGGTAGTAGATCACAACCTATTTGAAGTTGGACATGCCTATTATAGTCCAACAACCTTGGGAGGGCGTGTCCACAGGTTTCTCATCCCCTGATCCAGTGTGGTGTAGTGGTGAAGAGCGGTGGACTCGTAATCTGGTGAACCAGGTTCACGTCTCCGCTCCTCCACATGCAGCTGCTGGGTGACCTTGGGCTAGTCATACTTCTTTGAAGTCTCTCAGCCCCACTCACCTCACAGAGTGTTTGTTGTGGGGGAGGAAGGGAAAGGAGAATGTTAGCCGCTTTGAGACTCCTTCAGGTAGTGATAAAGCGGGATGTCAAACCCAAACTCCTCCTCCTCCTCCTGATCTAGCATACTGTATAACTGCAATACTTCAGAATATCTACGCCATTTTGCTCTTCCAACTTGTTTGTTTCTAGGTTGCTCAGTCTGTGAAGAGGAAGGTGAAATACAGAAACACCCCGAGGAAGAGAAGAGAGATCTTGAAATTGGTAATCGCACCTAATCAATGGTGTAATGAATGGAGAAAGTGAGGGGGTGCAGCTCAGGGATTCCTTTTTCAGAGCAGGAGCAGTGACATGATCTGCTGGAAAAGTACATGGGTAGTTGAGGAGCTCCTGAACTAAAGAATTGACTAGTTCTCTTTTGCTCCTCATCGCTGCTGCTGTGTGGTTTCAGGTGCTGTTACGAATATTGGTCAAGGCTGCAGAAAGGTCTATCCTATTGTTGGTCCCTGAATGGGGACATGGCTTTTGAGTGGTGATTCTTATCCCAGCATGTAGCTTTTGTTGCTAAACCACTTTGAATCCAAACATAAGTACTGTATCTGTGATACAAAGATCCATTTGATGGATTGCTTGATTGGGTATTAAATTAGTATATAAATAAATAAAATGACATTGGAGGGTGGTAGATCACTGCTAGTTTGTTATACTGGTAGTAGGTTACAACCTATTTGAAGTTGGACGTATCTAATATAGTTCAACAACCTTGGGAGGGCATGTGCACAGGTTTCTCATCCCCTGATCTAGCATACTGTATTATTGCAAATGTTTAGAATGTCTACCCTTTTTGCTCTTCCAACTTGTTTATTTCTAGGTTGCTCAGTCGGTGAAGAGAAAGGTGAAATACAGAAACACCCAGAGGAAGAGAAGAGAGATCTTGAAATAGGTAATCCCACCTAATCAATGGTGTAACTAAGGGAGAAAGTGAGGGGGTGCCGTTCTGGGATTCCTTTTTTTTTTTTTTTTTTGGAAATTACATTTTTATTGATTTTCAGTAAACATGCATACATTCATAAATTACACATATATAGGTTACATATTTAACTTGGGCTCTATCATGCCTCTGAGTTCCCTCCATTTCTTTGGTAAGTATCAAATAAAGTTCTAATGTTGCGTACTTTATATATCATATTATCAACTACACGCTGTAAGAGTTATTCCAACCCTACCAGTGTCTTCAAAGATTTACAATTGTTTCTTATATACATCAAATATTTACTCCAATTTTCTTGAAACTTCTCCTCATCCTGATCTCTTAATTTTCCTGATAGTCTGGCCAGTTCTGTGTAGTCCATCATTTTAACATGCCAGTCCATTATATTCGGTATTATGTCTGTTCTCCAATTCTGAGCTAATATATTTCTAGCTGCTGTCATGGCATATAGAAAGAGGTTTTTATCTTTTTTTTCAATTTCCTTTCCAATCAATCCCAGTAGAAAAGCTTCAGGTCTTTTTGGGAAAGTATATTTAAAGATTTTTTTAAGTTCGTTATAGATTAATTCCCCAAAGCCCTTCACTTTACTACAGGTCCACCACATATGGTAGAGGTCACCCTCCACCTCTCCACACTTCCAACATTTCTTATTTTTTGTTCTATACATCCTTGCTAGCTTTACCGGCATTAGATGCCATCTGTAGATCATTTCCCACAAATTCTCCTTTAAGACAGTGCAAGCCGTAAATTTCATGTTTACATTCCATAGTTCTTGCCACGCATCAAAATCGATATTATGGCCAAAATCAATAGCCCATTTAACCATGGCTTCCTTTATCTCTTCGTCTTTCGTATACCAATCCAATAATAAAAGATATGTTTTTGATAGTACTTTATTTTTACCTTCTAGAATATCGATATTGAATTTAGATTTCTTATCCTCAAATCCCTTTTTCCTTTTATCTTCTTTTAGTAAATCATTAACTTGGTGATACTGTAACCACCCTGTAAATAAATTCTCTACCTCCTCATACGGCTTGAGTTTTATACCTTGATCTGTCTTTTTGGTTAGTTCTTCATAAGTAGCTTTTTTCCCTTCCATGTTGACTTTTTTGATGGTTAAAACTTCTATTGGTGAAATCCACCAAGGGGTTTTCTTTTCCAATAGGTCTCTGTTTCTTTCCCAAACTTGAAATATTGATCCTCTAATTATATGGTTTAGAAAACCCCTGTGGACTTTCACCTTCTCATACCATAGATATGAGTGCCACCCGTACCTATTATCAAAACCTTCTAAGTCTAAGAGATCTGTGTTTTCTAATTTTATCCAGTCTTTCACCCATGTTAAACATGCTGCTTCGTAGTATAGACGCAGTTCTGGCAGGGAAAAGCCTCCTCTTTCTTTTTTATCCACCAAGATTTTCATTTTTATTCTCGGTTTTTTCCCCTGCCAGACGAATCTTACTAATGTTTTTTGCCATTCTTTAAGTTGTTTTAGCCCTTTAATTACTGGAATAGTTTGGAATAGAAATAACATTCTGGGCGAAACATTCATTTTGATCACGGATATTCTCCCCAAGAATGACAGCTTTAATCTATCCCATATTTCTAAGTCCTTTTTAATACCCCTCCATGTTGCCTCATAATTGTCTTTGTATAAGTTTATTTTTTTGTTGTAATCCATACTCCTAAGTATTTAACTTTCTTAACTACTGTAATTCCAGATCTTTGTTGTAGTTCCTCTATCTCTTCCTTGGTCATATTCTTTGTCAGCATTTTAGTCTTATTCTTGTTAGGTTTGAGGCCCGCCACCTTGCCGAATTCTTCTAGTCTCTGTAAGGCTTCTTGTAGACTCTTCTTTGGCTCTTCTAGTGTTAACACTAGATTGCCCGCAAATGCTTTAATTTTGTACTCTTTACTTCCTACCTTGATCCCTTTAACTTCTGATGCTTCTCTTAGCCTCTTATTAAAAACCTCTAATACTGTTATGAATAACAGGGGAGACAGGAGGCATCCCTGTCTGGTCCCTTTAGCGATATCAAAAGGTTCCGATATATTGCTATTTATTATAAGTTTGGCTTTTTGATCTTGATATATGGCTTCAATTCCTTTTCCTTTTAAAAAAATTTTTCAATACAATATACATTTAATACCATATCAAAGGTTTATCACAAATTGTATATTATGGAGTTCCTTCAGCTTTTCTGCCAATCATCCGTAATTAAATCTTAGTTACGCATTTTCTAAATTTAATACTGCCTTTTTATATGCCTTCCTAATCTTATTTTCTTTTTTACAATACTCAACCTTTCACAGAGCTTCTTGAAATCCCACGAACGTTGTTTGTTCATCACATATATTTTTCAGATATTCTACAAATTTTCCCCAGTCCTCGATGAACTTATGGTCTCGTTGATATCTGATTTTCCCAGTTAATTTGTCCAGTTCTGCATAGTCCATCATTTTCATCTCCAATCTTCCAGGGTCGGTAATTCCTCCTGTTTCCATCTTTGGGCCATTAATATTCTCACCGCTGTAACTGCGTATTGGAAAAGTTTACAGTCCTTTCTATTTATTTCATTTCCTACTATTCCTAACAGAAGAGCTTCTGGTTTCTTTACAAATGTATATTTCAACATCTTTTTCAGTTCATTATATATCATCTCCCAGAAACCCTTCACCTTCTTACATTCCCACCACATATGGTAAAATGTCCCTTCATTTTCTTTACATTTCCAACACTTATTACAGGTTTTATACATTTTCGCTAGTTTGACCGGTGTAATATACCATCTATATATCATTTTCATAACATTTTCCTTTAACGCAGTACATGCTGTAAATTTTATATTTTCTTTCCATACTTTTACCCAATCATCTAGTTGTATATTATATCCAAAATCTCTAGCCCAATGTATCATAACCAACTTGACTTCCTCGTTCTTCGTATGCCATTCCAACAACATTTTATACATTTTTGATAAAATTTTACAATCATTATTCATTATTTCTATTTGAAATTTTGAATCCTTTTCAACATATCCATTTTCTCTAAGATCCTTTTTAAACATTTCATTTACTTGAAAGTAATGCAACCAATCATATACATACTTTTTTACTTGTTCATAAGGTTTCATTTTCCATTTTCCTCCTTTCACTATCAACTCACCATATGTAATCCAATTCCCTCTCATATTGATTTTCTTTACACTCATAACCTCTAACGGGGATAACCAGTGTGGAGCTCTTGGTTCTAGTAGGTTTTTATACCTATCCCATAGTTCAATTAAAGATCTCCGGAAGATGTGGTTCTCAAAACCTTTATGGTTTTTCTTCTCACACCATAAATATGCGTGCCATCCAAATCTGTTATCAAATCCTTCCAAATCTAACAGCTCTATGTTTTCTAATTTTATCCACTCTTTCAACCAACAAAGACATGATGCTTCATAATATAATTTCAAATCTGGCAGAGCGAAGTCTCCTCTTTCTTTCGCATCTGTTAATAACTTAAATTGAATTCTCGGCTTCTTGCCCTGCCAGATATATCTTGAAATTATTCTTTGCCACTCCTTAAAGATCGCTACCCCCTTAATAATTGGGATAGTCTGAAATAAAAATAACATCTTTGGAAGCACACTCATCTTGATCGTTTAAATTCTACCCCAGAAAGATAACTTCATCCTTCCCCACACCTCCAGGTCTTTTTTTATTCCATCCCACACCAGTATATAATCATTTTGAAACAAGTCAATATTTTTGGGAGTTAGCCATATTCCCAAATATTTCACTTTCTTCACCACTTCTATCCCTGTTTGATGTTGCATTATTTCTGACATACTTTGATCCATATTTTTTACAATTATTTTAGTTTTTTTCTTATTTAATATAAACCCTGCCACCTGCCCAAATTGTTCCATCTCCTCCAAGACTTCTTTTACAGTTTTTGTCGGTTCTTCTAATGTTATTACCAGATCATCGGCAAAGGCTTTAACTTTGTATTCATTCTGACCTACTGTCACCCCTTTTATTAATTCATTTTGTCTGATTGACCTTAAAAAAACTTCTAGGACCAGTATAAATAACTACTTGTTCTAACTTATGCTCTAAATTATTTTGGCTCTGTTTGATTTCCACTAGCATCTTCATAATATCCGCCTTAGAATCTGTTTCCTGTTTAGAACCCCTCCTTTCTCCGGGAGTCCCCCCATTCGTACCTTTCTTTGCCATATGAGACATCTTATATTCTTATGTTTTCCTCAATCCCCCCGTATATAACACCTTGACTTATACCTCCTCTCTCCTATTTTCCCTTTTTTTACTGTTTGTTCTGCATAAACTACTATTCCCCATTCAAATATTTCCAAACATATAATATCCTTCTGCCACACAGAATACTCCCCCAATCAGATAGACAGAATACTCCCCCAATACTCCACACAGAATACACCCCCAATCAGTTAAACAGATAGTCCAATATTACTTAGGAGGAAGGAAGGGTAAAATAAAGAGAGAGAAGAACCAACAGGATGGGGGAGGAGAAGGTAAATTGTAAGTCAGTTAATCTTGGTCTCTCCACTAGGGGTCGCCAAGTCTTCTGAGCCTACTTCCCAAAGCATAGCAGTGACCTATTTCGGAAGCGTCCAGTCTCTCCTACATCAAACAGTCTCGAAGAGCAAGTGGGGGGGGAGATATATTTGCAACGTGGCCAAAGTCTTTATGTATTTTCCTCACAGCAGGAGTGGATATAGGTGTTCTTTCCTTTTTCCTTCTTCCTCTTTAAGTTCTTACTCAGTCCACCACGCTCCGAAAAGTTTTTTTTTAATGGGAGTGGAGCCTTCTCTTCCGCCCCTTCTCTCTGCGTTTTTAAATTCCGAAAAAGGGAGAAGTGCCCCTTTTATCTGCTTCAGCCTCCGTTTCCTCAAGGACTCTCAACTGTAACAATTTATCCCTGGTCTCCACTTTCCTCCCACGAAAACCTTTTGATACACAGTCTTTAGCAAAAGTCACTTTTAAAGGGAGATAAACCAGAGAGAAACAAAGTGTCCGCCAAGGCAACTCACTGTTAGCTGTTCGGATTAATTGGCAAGGAGAGAATCTGATCGTGATTGGGATCTATGCACCAAATAGCAATAAGACTGACTTCTTTAAATACCTCGAAGGGAAAATTTTGGAATACATGGATCAGAAAATTATTCTAATGGGTGACATGAATGGTGTAGTTTCTTTAGAAGCGGATAAGCATAGGGTAGGAACAAACAAAGAAGGGAAATTGCCAAAATCATTCTTCTCAATGGTGAAAAGCTGCAATCTGATAGATATTTGGCGTCTCAGGCACCCATTGGATAAACAATATACATTTTATTCTGAACCTCACCAGTCGATGTCGCGGATAGATCAGGTCTGGATATCAAGTGAACTCTGCCCTAGGATTAAACAAGTTGAAATTAAACCGAGAGTAATCTCAGATCATAGTCCGATAGAATGGGAACTGGAGAGTTATGAGAAAAGAACCTTCAGGTGGAGACTGAAGGAATATCTTCTAGATGACCAGAGAATTGTAGAAGATGCACATAAAAAACTAACAGATTATTTTATAGACAACTGTGACAAAGGTACGGACATTAATATAGTTTGGGACGCAAGTAAAGCCGTAATAAGAGGATACTTTATACAACAGAATGCGATCAAAAATAAGAACAGAGAGAAAGGAAAAGAAGAAATTCTAGGACAAATTATGGAGAATGAACAAAAATTAATTCGGAAACCTAACTGTCAGAAAACAAAAGAAAATATAAAAATTTTGCAAACCCAATTTGCTGCAATATTAAATAGAGAAGTAGAGTGGAATATCAAAAAACTAAGACAAAAGAGTTTTGAATGCTCAAATAAATCTGGTAAGTGGCTTGCGTGGCAAATTAAGAAGAGGAAGGAACAAGGTACAATAAACAGAATTATAACAGAGGGAGAAGAGGTGACCGATCCAAAAGGAATTAGGAAAGAATTTCTAGATTATTATAGAAGTCTTTACAAAAATAAAGAAAGAAACAATTTAAGGAGGATAGAAAGATTTTTGAAAGATAAAATGGTGCAGAAAATCCCGATGGACAAGAAACAACGATTAAATGAACCAATTAAAATAGAAGAGATAGAGGAGGTAATTAAAGATCTAAAAAGAGGGAAGGCTCCGGGACCTGATGGATTCACAGCGGGCTACTACAAAGAGATGAAATCTGTATTAGTAAATCCTCTGAAGGAGATTATGAATAACATCTTGAGAAAAGGGGAAATCCCGGAGACCTGGAAAGAGGCGTTTATTACATTTATCCCGAAACAGGACGCAGATCTAACTCAGGTTAAAAATTATAGGCCAATTTCGTTGCTGAATACGGATTACAAAATCTTTGCGGGAATTCTAGCGAGAAGATTGAAGTCTCTCCTGGTAGAAATCATCCATAAAGATCAGGCTGGATTCCTTCCAGGCAGGTATATGAAGGACAATATAAGAAATATAATCAATATGCTAGAATTCCTATCGGTTAGGATTGACAAGCAGGCCATAATGATGTTTGTAGACGCCGAAAAAGCGTTTGATAATGTGGCATGGGACTTTATGTTGAAGAATCTGGAGCATATGGAAGTGGGCAGAGAGTTTTATAATGGTGTGAATGCAATATACAGAGAACAAAAAGCCAAATTGATCATAAATAACATCGTGACAGAAGAAATAAAGATACAGAAAGGTACAAGACAGGGATGCCCACTCTCCCCGCTGCTATTCATAACGGTATTAGAGGTGCTATTGAATTCAATTAGGCAAAATGGAAAAATTAAAGGAATAACAATTGGACAATATGCCTATAAGACCAAAGCATTTGCAGACGATTTAGTAATTATGACGGAAGACCCAGTAACTACATTAGAAGAAATCTTAAAGGAAATAGACCAATTCGGGGACATAGCAGGCTTCAAACTAAATAAAAGAAAAACAAAGATAATGGTAAAGAACATGGACCAAAGTGTAACAGAAATAATTCAAAACCAGTCACAGATACAGGTGGTCAAGAAAGTGAAATATTTGGGGATCTGGCTCACAACTAAAAATATAGATTTATTTAAAAACAACTATGAGCCAGTGTGGAAAGATATAAGAAAAGATTTGGAAGTATGGGGAGGGCTGAGACTGTCCCTTTGGGGAAGGATTAATAGTATTAAGATGAATGTACTACCGAGGCTACTATTTCTATTCCAGACTATTCCCATAATTAAGGGGAGTCGAATGTTTAATGAATGGCAAAGAGTGCTATCAAGATTTATTTGGCAGGGCAAAAAACCTCGAATAAAATTTAAACTGTTGACAGACAGAAGGGAAAGGGGAGGCTTTGCTCTGCCAGACCTGAGACTATACTACGAGGCATCATGCCTCTGTTGGATAAAAGACTGGGTCAGATTAGAGAATATGGAGTTACTTGATTTAGAGGGCGCAGACAACAGGTTTGGTTGGCACGCCTATCTGTGGTGTGGCAAAAGGAAAATACATAAGGGGTTTGAAAACCATATTTTCAGAGGCCCTCTGATAGAAGTATGGGAAAAATATAAAAATGTATTAGAGCCTAAAATCCCACATTGGCTTTCACCTCTCGAGGTGATGAGTGTTAAGAAAATTAATATGAGAAGTGACTGGGCAACATATGGCCAACTGCTAAGGAAAGAAGATGGGAAATGGAAACTAAAACCATATGAGCAGGTTAAGGAGTATGTGTATGACTGGCTACATCACTTTCAAGTTAATGAGATGTTTAGAAAAGAGGTCAAAGATAGAGGGTATGCAGATAAGGACTCAAAATTCCAGACGGAAATTATAAATAATAAGGTGAAAATAATATCTAAGATGTATAAGATGCTATTGGATTGGAATTTAGCAGATGAAGAAGTTAAGACGGTAATGATCAGATGGGCAAGTGATGTGGGCCATGCTATACAATTTGAGGACTGGGAGATTCTTTGGAAAGAAGGTCTAGATTTTACTGCGTGTATGACAGTGAAAGAGAACGTCATGAAGATGTTTTACAGGTGGTACATAACACCTGTGAAACTATCGAAAATGTATAAAGTAAATAGCAAATGTTGGAAATGTGAGGAGAAGGAGGGCTCCTTCTACCATATGTGGTGGGAGTGTAGGAGAGTGAGAGAATTTTGGGAAGAGGTATATGTTGAACTAAAGAAGGTGCTGAAATATACGTTTATTAAAAAACCTGAAATCTTCCTGTTAGGGATGTTAGGGAATGAAATAAAAAAGAAAGACCATAAGTTTGTCTATTACGCAGTCACAGCAGCAAGGATAGTCCTTGCCCAGAAATGGAAAAAAAAGGATCTGCCAACGATAGAGGAGTGGAGATTGAAGTTAGTAGACTACGCGGACTTGGATAGATTAACGGGGAAGATTAGACATCTAAAAGACCAAAAGTTTATCAAGGACTGGGGGAAATACGTAAATTATCTGGAATACATAAGTAAAGGTCAAATAACGTTAAGGGGATTCAGAGAAGCACTGTGAAAGACTAAGAGGTATTGTCTAAGGAAAATAGAGGAAGAGGAAGGTGTAATGACAATACAAACCAGGCAATGTGTATTTCTGATGTTTATTATGGAAGATTTACGGGCGAGTTGAAGGAAGTCCAAAAAGAGACGACAATGTTATTTTGATAAGTGAAATATTTTATTGGATATACTGTACACTTGTTTAGTGTTTCGTTGTTATTCTTTTTTGCGCTTTTGTTTGTGGTATGTGGCTCTTTTTTTTCTTTTCTTTTTTTTCTTTTTCTTTTGAAAATCAATAAATATCTATCTGGAAAAAAAAAAAAGATTTATCAAGGATAAATCTTAAATCCTCCCAAAACTGATTTGAATTAGAAGAGGAGTAGGTAGATGGATTGTACAGGTTTACACATATGAAGTCCCCAGCCGAGCTGTTAGTGATGTGCAGAGTTTGAATGCAATTACTCTCTAACCAAAAGAGAGGAGAGGTATTAAGTTGAAGCTCCTGCGAAACAAATGTTACCAGGCCTCCACTAGGGCGCCCATACAAGTGTGTTTTGGTCGCAGGAATCACAAAGGCGTCATAGCCCAGTAGGGATGGGGGGGATGAAGAGTCTAAGCACCAGGTCTCTTGTATACCCATGATCTGGAATTTCGCTAAAAACTCTTTCATATCCCCGCCATCCTGTTTGGACGTCCATCCCGCCACGTTCCAGGATAGCACATTGAAGCAGTTTGAGGAGGGACTGTGTGCTAGTCAGTTACTCTGGTTGCTGGTGGGAAAGACATTGCCAGGGGTCTGAGACAGCGCCAGGCGTGATGCTGCTGAAGGTATCGAGGGGATGGTGATTTGATTGATGTGGCCAGCAGGGTCTTCAATAAAGCCTGAGCTGTCTTTGCGCAGTGGCTTCCTTAACGTTTATATATTGGCTTGAAGAGGTTGCGGATAAATGAGGTTCTACCAAAAGGGGTTGACTGGCAAAGGACGAGGGTATACAGTCATCTGCCTGGACCGCACTGAATGAGGTCAGGCATAGAAGAATAGGACATTGACAGATTACCAGGATGAGGGGTGTTTGGCGCATTGCTCTTTAAGGCGGAGGACGAGGTAGTTGATTGCAGATCTATTAGTAGAGGAGAAGGGGGTCTGCATTGCGACGGTGTATAAGGAGCTTCAGCCAGGCAGACTGCCATATCATCCGCTATTGGAATCCCAGTGTTTGGCAGGGGTTTCTGGGGTGTTAGCCCCTTCATGACAGCGTTCCTTTGATTTAATAGGTTGCTATGACCAGGTTTTGAAGTGATTTTCTCTTGAAGTACATGTGTAAGTTGCTGCTTGAGTGTATCGAGCCTGTTTATAACTTCCTGCTGTTCTTCTAATGGCAACTCACCATAGGATGAAATGAGGTCCCTCTCCTCTGAGGCAGCCATATGACTGGGCCCACTTTGGTCATGCTTCTCTGTTGCTGGAGTAGATAAATCAGGATGCTTGGGCTGAGAGGGAGGGTGAGGTTCCCGGGTGGGCAGCTTGAGTTTCAAGACTATGTCGCGCCTGTCTGGCGAGCGGATACCTTTTTGTACGATGTTACGGAGAAGAGGTTTAATCCTGGTGTCATTAAATACTCTCGTTGGGAAGATGCCCCAGGTGGCCAAAAGCGCTTTACGCCTAACCTGTATGGAGGGAATTTTTGGTGACTGGAAGGAGAGCAGTACTTTTTGGAGCCGATGGTGGTAGTTTAAAAGTTTCACTGAACTGAGGTCTATTAGCAGAGGCCAAATCTGCAGGAGTTGCCTTAGATGATCTTTGACGTCTCTTGGATTATTCCACCTGGGGGACCTGGGGTCGCTGCTGCGTATAGTTAGACATATTTTGTTTGGTTGAAGATGTTAACAACCGAAAGTCTCTCCAGGCCATACCCCCACAAGTCTTGCTCTAAGCTCCTCTTGAGTGTGTTTGATTGGCTGGAAGGGGTCCTTGGGCTGCAATAATGCTGTATGCTTGCCTTGATGGGAGGATGGAGAGATGTGGGAGTGGGTGGTGTGTAGAGAAAGGTTTAGCTTTGTGTGGCTGGAAAGAGCCCCATTGCACAGAGTCCTCATATTTGTTTTGCTCTGCCCACTTCTGCCTCTGTGTCCTCACCCAACCCTTGACTGTGGCCTCTGGAAAGTAACCCACAAAGGAATGTAGCTGCGTCTTCTTCAAAAAACGTATTGAACATAACTGAAATGTGCAGTGATATTTAACATTGTAACACGTTGATGTCTGTTGTCCCATCACTCATCTTCTTCCAAACAGTCCACCTTTTAGGGGATGCAGGTCTGTTGCACAAGGGTGCCAAATCTGCCTTTTAATTGCACAAGCTGAATTTGTTGATAGGTGGTTGACTCCCACCCAAAAATAATGACAGCCTGAAATCATTCCAAGACAAAGAAGTCCTGTGCTAACTGATTTTCTTTATCCATCTCAATTGGGGTTTAAGCCTGGTTTTGGTACAGAAACTGCTCTGGTCATCCTGTATGATGACCTCCGTCAAGAGAGAAATAGGGGAAATGTGTTCTTGTAAATTCTTGTCAATCTTTCAATACCATCTACCATAGTATCCTTCTGGAGCGGCTGTCCAAACTAGGAGTGGGTGGTACTGCTTTGCGGTAATGCTTAGGGGGTGCTCTTCAGCTCCATGGAACCATCAATGTGGAGTTCCTTGGTGTTCAATTTTATCTCCTATGCTGTTTAACATCTACTTGAAACCACCAAGTAGGATCATCCTGAAACCGTTCAGGACCACAATACCTCTCCCCATAGAAAGCGGCCGAGATCCTGCAATCATCCTCTTGTGCCTCCTCCATTAGAGAACCCGAGAACGGGCCTTTTCTGCTATGGCTCCCCGCTTGTGGAATGCTCTCCCTAGGGAGGCTTGTCTGTGCCTTTGTTACATATCTTTAGGTTCCAAACAAAAACATTTTCCTTCTCTTAGGCCTTTTGCTAATTAAACAAAATTCATGGCCTTTTAAACGGAGGGGGTGTTTGTTATTATGTTTTTTATGTTATTATCAATTTTAATATATTAGTAAATATGTTTCTCATTTTCTACAGAGAGAAGAAAAGCAGTTATGGATATTCTGTGCAAACTAAATCTAGAAAAGCATAAAAGCAAAGCACTCTCCCTCCAAGAAGTCCTGAAAATCAGTTCCGGGAGCTTGAAGGAATTCACACCTCAAACCTGGGAAGATTTGCCTTGGCATTTTCTGAGGAAGATATTGGCTCTGAATATGACAGCCAGGAGCACCAGCTTCAAACAAGTTGTTTCTGATGATCAAGTACTTAGAAGAAATGAGGGGAATGAGAGGATTGATAAGGACATTTTCGTTGCTCTTGAAATGGGTGAGAGTCATTCTGTGAACCCCCTTGATGTCCTTTGTGCTGTTCTGCTTTGTTCTGACAGTTTCCTCCAACAGGAGATCCTCCTCAAAATGTCCATGTGCCAGTTTGCCCTGCCTTTGATTCTGCCTCCCCTCAAGACCTCCAAGTGCACCCTGATGCTCTGGGCCATGAGGGACATTGTGAAAAAATGGAGGCCCCATTCCTTGGCTGAAAGCAGAGGCTTTAGGGAGGACAGCCTGGTACTGACACCCATGCCGACTGTTTCTTTTGTACGGATGGGGAGCTGTAACCTATCTAAGTCCAAAGTCCTCAATGAGTTCCTCAGCCCTTCTCAGCAGCATAATAATTTCTTTCTACACCGAGATATGGAGTGTGGGAACATCCCTCGGGAAATTGCTGATGGGCTTGTAGAGATTGCCTGGTATTTCCCAGGAGGACGGACGAACACAGATCTCTTCCCAGAGCCAGTTGCTGTTGCAAATCTCCGTGGAGATGTTGAGTCTCACTGGGTGCAGTTCAGCTTTTTAACGCAGGTCTCCTCAGCTGTCTTCATATTTGCTGAATGCATTGGCGAGAGAGAATATACTCTCTTGTCATCACTGAAGGACTTGTCAGCTCAGTTCTACTTTATCTTGGAAGGTCGCAGTGAAAAATCTGGTTGTACCTTGGAGTTCTTAAATAAACTGGCACCAGTGATTAAACTTGACAATTCACATATATTGGTAAAGAATGCCACAACAAATAAAGCAATATTTGTAGAACACCTTCGAGCTGCA
The DNA here is from genome assembly GCF_965113315.1 of Podarcis vaucheri. Lineage (NCBI taxonomy): Eukaryota > Metazoa > Chordata > Lepidosauria > Squamata > Lacertidae > Podarcis > Podarcis vaucheri. The sequence continues at coordinate 16,134,948 of NC_138751.1, forward strand.
GTTGGAAAAATAATAGCCTCAAATCCTAAGTGTGTAAGTATTGATAAGATGCACACAACAGCCCATGAACTTACAATCCAGGTGGATGAAGACCACAAAGAATGTCAGGATGCCCTCAGATGTGCCACAGAAATTTCAGGAGAGATAAAAGATGTAGCAGTTTACAAGAAAGAAACACTGATACTCCAAGGTGATCTCTGGAAAAATCTGGCCAAAGTGGAGAAAGAACTATGCAGAATGGAAAGGCAAGGGGACATGCCTTCGGAAAAATACAGATCAGAATTGAGAGGCAGATGGTTGGAACTGCGTAGGCAGCAGAGTCAATGTGATCTCACCATTGGTTTGATTAATTTCATCCACGGCATAAAACATTTGAAGGATGCAGAGAGGAATTACTTCTTGAAATGGATGAAATTCAACCTGGACCATATTGCTAGGGGAAATCTTTCCAAGTTACGTGCTGACTATAAAGAGAAATGCAAGAAGTTAGGAGATGATGGGCAGAAGATTGCAGAGGTAGACCAGTTGATATCATCCTCTTGCTTGGGAGTTGAGCATTTCATGCGTGAGCTGGGGCAGTTCTATGAGGCAGAATGCTCAATGGTTAATGAGGGCAAAATAGCTAAAAACAAAAGGCAGTTTGCCCATTTCCCAAGCATTGCAGCTGAACTACTGCTGGAAGGGTTTCCCCTGGAGCTCATTGATGGTGATGCATCCAATATCCCCCTGCAGTGGATAACTGACGTTCTGAATAAACTCAATAACAAACTTAGGGGACAATCCAAGATGATGGTGATAACCGTTCTGGGGGTGCAGAGCACTGGGAAATCGACCCTTCTGAACACCATGTTTGGTCTGCAGTTTGCTGTCAGCAGTGGGCGGTGCACACGAGGTGCCTTCATGACGCTTCTTAACGTCAGAGAGAATATGGTTCAGGATCTTGGCTGTGACTTCATCCTGGTGATAGACACAGAGGGCTTGAAAGCCCCTGAACTGGCCAAACTGGAAGACAGCTATCAGCATGACAACGAATTGGCCACTCTAGTCATTGGGCTGAGCGACATCACCATTGTCAACATGGCCATGGAGAATGCCACCGAAATGAAGGACATCCTGCAAATTGTGACCCATGCCTTCCTCAGGATGGAGAGGATTGGGCAAAAACCCAACTGCCAGTTTGTTCATCAGAACGTCAGTGACGTTTCTGCACATGACCAAAACATGAGGGACAGGAAGCATCTTTTGGAACAGCTGAATGAAATGACCCAGGCTGCAGCAAAAATGGAAAAACTCAATAGGGATATCAAGTTTTCAGACATCATGGACTACGACCCAGAAATGCACAATTGGTACATCCCAGGTCTTTGGCATGGAGTCCCTCCAATGGCCCCAGTTAACATGGGATACAGTGAAAAAGTCCTTGAATTAAAGAAGTACATATTTGAATTCATAAAGAACCGCACATGTAAAATACATCCCAAGGACATCCCTCAGTTTATTGAATGGGTGAAAAATCTCTGGAATGCTGTGAAACATGAGAACTTCATCTTCAGCTTCCGAAACAGCCTCATAGCGGAAGCTTATAACCAGCTCTCCATGAAATATTCTGAATGGGACTGGCATTTTCGCAGAGAGATGCACCTCTGGGTGTCTGAACAGGAAACGTCAATACAGAATGTTTCTCCCAATGAATTTGATATACGCAGTTTGCAAAATGAGCTTTATCAGAAGCTGTTGGCTGGAGAACAGCAGATTTTGGAGAATCTAAAGCAATACTTTGAAAGCAGAGCAGCAAATCTGCATTTGGTAGAAAGGTACAGAGAAGATTTTGTCCGCAGTGCTCACAGCCTCAAGCAGGAACTGGAAAGTTATTCTTACAACAAATGTCAGGAAGCTGTTAGCATTAAAAAGGGGCTTCACAAGATTCACTCTCTACAAACTGAATACTTGAAAATAATTGAAGGAAAGGTTGATGGGCTACTTAAAAAATGCCGGGAAAATGAAGATAGGATTGAAGATCAAGAACTGGAAAAAGAGTTTGAAAGAATGTGGACGGAAACATTATCAGAAATATCACCTGTTCCCTTAGAGAAACGACAAATATATGAAGAGCTTGACTTATATTTGAGAAGGGAATTGTCACATCGAGGAAGTTCAGTCAATGTAAAATTACAGGGAGCAAAATCTTTGTTAAGCTACAGAATGAATACTTTTCAAATGAAATCTGAATATATGGATTCAACATGGTGGCGCTGTGTGAAACACATCTTTTTTAAAAAGGAGTGTTTGCATGAGATAGAAGAACTTGCTAACTCCTTGATGGCTAAATGCAGTTCCTACATTTGTAAGAAGGTTGATTCCAAAGGAGACTATGATGAAACATATTGTGGTGAACTTTTACAGTTTATCAATGAAAAGCTACAGCAGCCTGATGCTCAGAAACTTCATATAACAACATGCTTTGAAGTGGATCTAAAGCTTCACATTTTGGGGGAAGCAGCTCATGAATTTCAAACGATGCATGAAGAGTTTATTAAGGAAAATGATCCCTGTATACGCTTAGAGAAACTGAAGCCTCATTTTTTCTCAATTTTCAGAGATCTTTATCTAGAAAAAGATGCCCAGCAAATCAGAGCCAAGAATTTCTGTGACCAGTGTCTCCATCCTGCTCTTGTGAGTTATATCAACAAAAGACTTGGGATAGAAATAGTAGATGACATTCTCAACAGTGCACAGTCCATTGGGTATGCCAGTCGGAGCTTCTTCCAGTTCACTGTCCTGAAGGAACTGTTGGAAGAGGGTAATGTCGACAGTTATGTAAAATACATCGGGGCTTATGAAAGGTTTGTCAAAAACTGGATCCAGAAACAAATTTTGGATTACTATGCAGAGAATGAGTGTCTGAAGAAACTGGAGGGAGAGATTCTCTCTGCGATTGTAAAGAAAATTATAGATACACTGGAAAAATTAAAGCATCAAGATATTGAGACAGTCTCAGAATTTTTGGACAGTTTTTGCAGAGAAATGCAGAAGGAGTTAGTCATTTCTAAGGACAGCCTGTTAGGGGTACAGTTTAAGAATGCAATTGATCCTACACAGTTTTCTGCTTGTGTTGAAAACTTCCTTGCTGATTTGCAACAGCAAATAATATCTGAATATGATATCCTGGATCTCCAGTCTAAACTCTCCAAATTGCCTATGAGCCCCCAGGATGAGATCTTCAAGCGGGTGTTTGGCTGTGGGAAGCAGTGTCCTTTCTGCAAAGTCCCCTGTGAAGCTGGAGGGAGTACTCATCAAGAGCATTTTGCAACTGTCCATCGGCCTAAAGGACTGGGAAGGTACAAAGAAATAGAGTCAGAAGAGCTTGTTTATGATATCTGTTCAACTGCTGTGGCTTCCAACACTGAGTTCAGAAATCGGGACACAAATGGGGAATTCTATCCATACAAAGATTATCGTGCATATTATCCAGACTGGTGCATCCAACCAGATCCCAGTATCAATGCTTCAGATTACTGGAAGTTTGTTTTGAACAAATATAACCGTGATTTTGCAAGAATATATGAAGCTAAACCAGCTGATCTGCCAGAGGACTGGAAAAACATTACTGAAGAACAAGCACTGAAGGCCTTAAAGGACATTTATAATATGAAGTGAGCATTCTTATCTTGGCAGAAGAGAAACATGGATCTTCTTCCTATAAAAGCATTCCACAAATTATGGAAGTCTTAATAACACAGAAAGGGCCCCTTGAAAGTTTGAAGGATCCTTAATTTTCAGATAACACTGATAGATAGGGCAAATAGGGTTCTGCATTCCTAAGTCCCTTGCTGGATTTCCATTTATTTCACTGTGCCATACATTTTGTGCCACATACCTTTATCACTGTGTTCATCTTCTGCATTCAGGTGCACGTTTATCCAATCTCATTTTTCTTCTCTTTCCCGATTGTCCTTAATCCAGAGCATATTATTTACCGTGAGCAGCAATCTTTCCTCTTCCCCTCCATTGTATTAAGATACTGCTGCTAACTTGGAATTTGAAATTCACCAGGTGATGGCAGCAGTACAGCTCACCCCCAACTCAGGCTTGCTCATAGTTGGGGTTCTACAGATGGTAACCGTGCTTCCCTTCCTGTTTATTATTATTACTCTCTCAGTTATCATGATAATTTCATGTAATTGTCTACAGGAATGCAATGTATTCTGTAATGCACTACCTTGCAATGAAAGCAATATTAATAAACATATATTTTAAAAGTTCTATCACTTTAAAAAATCCATTAGTCTTCAACTTCTCTCTGGAGAAGTTTTCAGGACAAAATAAAAAAAATCCTTCCAGTAGCACCTTAGAGACCAAAATCATAGCTGTCAACTTACAGATTTGAAAATAAGGGACCAGCAGCCTCGAAAATAAGGAATCAGGAGCCAAAATAAGGGATTTTAGACAACCAGAAGCCAAACGAAGCCTCAAGCGGTGGTTCCCACGTTGTGACTAGCATGAAGTGGGGGCTGGCCAGCTCCCCTCATTCCCCGCAAGCCTTCCTTTGACCGTGCCCTCCGCCTCTCGCTTCTTCCCCACTCGCTCATCTCTCCCCACCACACTTCCTAGGGAGGAAGAGAGGAAGGGGACGGTCTCTCCAGCTCCGCAGCCTTGCCGAGGACAGCTGCACCCCCGCCGGGAGAGGCGAGGCGAGAGGGCAGGGAGGCTGCTGTTGCTAACCCCCCTCGTTCCCCGGCGGGATGGAGACTGCTGCTCCTCCCGCCTCAGTTTTCTTTCGACGACGCACGGCCTGTTGAGTTTTTCTTTGAAACTGATAGCGCCCTGAGCACGCAGAGGCAGCGGGAAAGGGCTTGGGGGGGAGAGAGAGACGGATGCCGCGGAGCAGCGCGCGGCTGCGGGGTGTAGTTGTTGCTGCAGCAGAACAGCTCACCCCCAACTCAGGCTTGCTCATAGTGGGGGTTCTACAGATGGTAACCTTGCTTCCCTTCCTGTTTATTATTATTACTCTCTCAGTTATCATGATAATTTCATGTAATTGTCTACAGGAATGCAATGTATTCTGTAATGCATTACCTTGCAATGAAAACAATATTAATAAACATATATTTTAAAAGTTCTACCACTTTAAAAAATCCATTAGTCTTCGACTTCTCTCTGGAAGAACAGACTGTTTTCAGGGACAAAATAAAAATGTTCCTTCCAGTTGCACCTTAGAGACCAACTAAGTGTTTTCAGGGAGACACACAAGTCCTTTTCAGAGTGCCTTGATTGGTTGGGTGATGTGGAGAAATTCAGGATGGTTGATCTACTGATGTACCACTCTAGATCCTTCCATGGTTCCTTCCAAGTCTCCTAGTTAAGGACATTTATCTTCACTTCTACAGAACTGCAACAAGCAATACAGATGCGAGAGTTCAGAATTTTAAATGGACAAAGAAACAAAAGGTTTAGAGATCTTCGAAATGCAGGCAGACGTCATCCAGATATATATCCCTTTGCAGACTGTGGGTTTAACCACATGGGCATTTAATGTGTATTTTAAGCTAGGTGTGTCTCAGTTCTTTGGGTGTTGTCCACTTGAGGTTCTACCTCTCCAACAGCTTTTTCCACAGTAAATTATTTTCTTCCCAAATCAGGGAAAATCTAGTAAGGGAAGTGTATCAAATATAAAATTGTTGCCTGACTGTGAATATCACAGAGTTCATTGTGTGGGTGGGTGGTTTCTGGTGACATTTTTTGTGGCGCCATTTATCTCTCTGCTCTCTAGGTCCGTTGTGTTTTCATGTGAGCTACATATCATAGAATTATGAGGCTCCTCTAGTGTCTAGTCCAACCTATGCAGCTGTCCCACACAGGGATCAAACCTGCAACCGTGGCATTATTGGCACCATGCTCTTTACCAACTGAGCTATCCAGGCTCAGTTAGTATATGCTGACAAGTCCTCACTCCTGTCAGCAGTCATGTGGCAGCATCCTACACTAACTGCAGCCTCTGGATAAAGTGTGAGGGATGCCCCACATTCTTCATCATCATCAACAACAACAACAATATATTTATATTTCCACAGCCACTTGGGGCGGCTACCAACAGAATATTAAAAACACGATAAAACATCAAATATTACAAACTACCCTAAACATGTCTTCTAAAAGTCAGATAGTTGTTTATTTCCTTGACATCTGATGGGAGGGTGTTCCACAGGGTGGGCACCACTACCGAGAAGGCCCTCTGCCTGGTTCCCTGTAACCTCACTTCTCGCAGAGTGTAGAGTGCATTGCAGTAACCCAGTCTTGAAGTTACCAATGCATGAACTACTGTGGCAAGGTTTCTCCGGTCCAGAAACGGCTTTAGCTGTTGAACCGGCCACAGTTGGTAAAAGGCATTTCCAGCCACTGAGGCTACCTGAGCCTCCAGTGACAGAGCTGGATGGAGAAGCACCTCCAAACTGTGAACCTGCTCCTTCAGCGGGAGTGCAACCTCATCCAGGGTAGGCAGCAGACAAATTTCTCAGGCGCAGGAGCTATTCACACTGTCTTTCCAGGATTCAAGCTCAGCTTGTTTTTCCTCAACCATTTAACCACTGTGTCCAGGCAATAGCCCAGAGACTGAGCAGCCTCTCAGATGTTCAGATGTTTCAGAGCAATAGAGCTGAGTGCCTTCAGCATACTGATGGCACCTCGGCCCGAAAATCCTAATGCCCACTCCCAGCAGCTTCATGTAGATATTAAATAGCACTAGATATAAGATTGGGGCCCCTGTGGCACCCCATAGCGTAGCTGCCAGGGGGTCGAAAGGCACTCGCCCAATGCTACTCTCTGGCTCGGTCCTGGCAGTAGGCTTGGAACTATGGTAATACAGTACCCCCGATTCTCATTCCCCAGGAGGAAATCATGGTTGATGATATCAAAAGCCAGCAAGTGATCAGGAAGCAGGAGCAAGGTAGCACTTCTGCTGTGTCACTCTCCGCAAAGCTCATTCGTCAGGGCAGCCAAGGCCGACTTGGGGGCTCATCCACATTTCTGCTTGTGCCATGATTAAACAGCACAGGTTTAAGCAGTTTCCCACTTGACCAGCGCTTTCTAGGCATGGAGCCAAGTAGTTTCCTACTTGGCACACTCCTTTCAAAGGGCAAGCCCCCTTTAGGTAGCGATAGAACAAATAGCAATCCAGGGAACACTCAAATTTCCATTTGCTCCGATTTGAGTGCTAAAAAGAGGTTTTTCCCAGGGGAGAGCAGCAGGAGAAAAGGAAGTGTGGATAAGCTTAGTTCTGTAGCCAGGACTGAACCCATATTGGAAAGGATCTCCGTAGTCCATATCCTTCAAGAATGCTTGCAGCTGTCCCACTACAGCCCTCTCCACCACCTCCCCCCAAAACGGGATATTTGCAACTTGCTGCTAGTTGTTCCATTCCAAACCATGGCTGTTTTCATCTCTCATGCTAATGAATATTGTCTGATTCATTTTGGAGGCTCTTGCAATTTAGGGTGTCTATCTTAAATCACTTTTTAGTTGTTGTTGTTGTTATTATTATTTATTGAATTTATATACCACCCTATACCTGGAGTTCTCAGGGTGGTTCATAGAACAAAATAAAAATAAACCAAAAATATATAATCAAAATAATAAAAACAACAACCCAATAATGCCCCCACCCAAAATACCCCCACATTTCAAGCTTATAGGTCTCTATGTGCATCAAAATCAACCAAAGGCCTGGTTAAAAAGGAACGTTTCTGCTCGGTGCCTAAAGGTGTATAATGAAGGCGCCAGGTGAACTTCCCTGAGGAGAGCATTCTCGTGTTGCCACCCTCCAGACCTCTCGAGGAGGAGGCAGACAAAGGAGGGCCTCAGAAGATGATCTCAGGGTCCGGGTAGGTTCATATGGAAGGAGGCGGTCCTTGAGGTATTGTGGTTCTGAGCTGTTAAGGCTTTATAGGTCAAAACCAGCACTTTGAATTGGGCCTGGAAACTAATTGGTAGCCAGTGTGGTCAGACCAGGATCGGTGTAACAAGCTCAAACTATCTTGCTCCAGTGAGCAACTAGGTGGGAGGTAGATATCGGATAATATGACTATCTGTATGTCTGACGTCATCCAAAATGTTGCTGCATGCCACCCCAATCTTTGAGGTGTACGAGATTCCTGGGGTCCCAGGCACTTACCCTGGGTTTAGCTTCCTTGCAAGGAGGGACAGCAGAGACTGCTGTCCTTATGACAGATGCTTTATTTACACGTATGTACAACCTGAGCCTACGATGGAGGGGCTCATAGCATTAACACCCCAAAAGGTCCTCCCATAGTCACAGCCTTAGATTTCAAACAGAAATCAATCATAGTTCTCACTCTCTGGCATCACACATCCTGCACTAGCTATTGTCTTTTTAAGTACCAGCCAGATGAGGAGAGAGAAAGGCTCGTCCATTTGCCCAGAGGGCACCATCACTTCTTTTGTTATACTAAGAATGATGGTCCTTAGGTGGGAGCGATGCCCAGTTCTGTCACAAAGAAACATGCCCGACTAGTTCAGCAATGGAATCAAATCCTCCATTACATTTCAATCCTCGGTGGATCCAGGACCCCAGGAATTACACAGGACTCAAGCATCATACAGGCTGGAAAATGCTGCCCCGCCCCCTTAGAGGAAGTAAAACTTTCTTCCTGTTCCTCTCTCTATTTCTTTGTGGAACATAGATTAGAGAACACATGTCTGAGCTCCTTCCTGAACCCAGACTCCATTTTAGAACTGACTTTGTAATTTTGTACTCAGTTAATTTGTCTACCTGCATTGCTTTTGCTGTGGCGCTCAGATCTATGACGAAGACCTTGTATTATGGAAGTAGTATACCTTTTAAAACTTGTGCAACATGTGGTCCAATTCATTGCCAGAGGGGTAGAGATGGGAGAGCACATTGTAAGTGCTTAATACTGGGATATTTAAAATGTCTAGCAACCTATATTTCCTGTGCTTTGCAAAGGCAGATACATAATTGTTCAGATATATAACCTGAACAAGATTCTGCGTGCTTTTTAAACTTCTGACTTATCATTTTAATGTTTATCTTATATTCTGCAAACTGCTTTTACAGCTAAGCAGTACAGTCTTACCTAGGTTCCCGAATGCCTTGCGAGTCTAATGTTTTGGCTCCCAAAAGCTGCAAACCCGGAAGTGAGTGTTCTGCTTTGTGAACGTTCTTTGGAACCTGAATGTCCAATGCAGCTTCCATGGCTTCCGATTGGCTGCAGGAAACAGTGCCTTGGTTTCCAAACGTTTTGGAAGTCAAATGGCCAAAGTGGAGAAAGAACTGTGCGGAATGAAAAGACAGGGGGACAAGCCTTCAGAAAAATACAGGTCTGAACTGAAGGGCAAATGGCTGGAACTGCGTAAACAGCAGAGTCAATGTGAACTCACCACTGGCTTGATGAAATTTGTTGCTGCCATCAGTCATTTGAAGTCTGCAGAGAAGCACTACTTCCTGAAATGGATGAAGTTCAACCTGGATCATATTGCTAGAGAGAACCTTTCCAAGTTACAGGCTGAGTATAAAGAGAAATGCAAAACCTCAGGAGATGATGTCCAGAAGACTGCAGAAATTGACCAACAGATATCTTCCTCTTCCTTGGGAGTTGAGCACTTCATGCGTGAGCTGGGGCAGGTCTATGAGGCAGAATGCTCAATGGTTAAGGAGGACAAAATAGCAAAACACAAAAGGCTTTGGAATCATCACTTTGGAAACGTATATTAAATTTTAATTCTCAAACGGAGTATATGCATATAATAAAAGATTTTGCTAACTCTTTGTTGTGCAAATGCACTTCATATATTGATGAAAAGCTCAGTTCTAAAGGAGATTATGATGAAACCTACTGCATTGACCTTTTGTGTATGATCAATGAAACGCTTCAACAGCCTGATGTTCAAAATCTTCATACAACCCCTGGCTTTGAAGTGGACCTTAAGCTCCACATCTTGGGAGAAACAGCTCATGCATTTCAAAGGAGACATGAAGAATTTGTTAAGGAAAATGATCCTCACATGTGCCTGGGAAAACTGAAACCACTATTTTGCAATTTTCAGAGATCTTTATCAGGAAAAAAGATGCCCATCAAATCCAAGCTAAAGATTTCTGTGAAATGTGTCTCCATCCTGCTATAGTGATTAATAATAATAATAATAATAATAATAATAATAATAATAATATTTTATTTATATCCCGCCCTCCCCAGCCGAAGCAGGGCTCAGGGCGGCTAACAACACTAAAATAGTGCAACATTATAAAAACATCATAAGAATTAATTAAAATCAAAATTGATGGCAACCATAAACTAAAGTATTGTAAAGATTGCCAAAGGAGGGAGTCAGACTGTGCCCTAACCAAAGGCCTGGTGGAACAGCTCTGTCTTGCAGGCCCTGCGGAAAGATGTCAAGTCCTGCAGGGCCCTTGTCTCTTGTGACAGAGCGTTCCACCAGGTTGGAGCCGCAGCCGAAAAAGCCCTGGCTCTAGTTGAGGCCAGCCTAACCTCTCTGTGGCCTGGGACCTTCAAGATGTTTTTATTTGAGGACCGTAAGTTCCTCTGTGGGGCATACCAGGAGAGGCGGTCCCATAGATACGAGGGTCCTAGGCCGTATAGGGCTTTGAAGGTTAAAACCAGCACCTTAAACCTGATCCTGTACTCCACCGGGAGCCAGTGCAGCTGGTATAGCACCGGATGAATGTGATCCCGCAGCGAAGACCCCATAAGGAGTCTCGCTGCGGCATTCTGCACCCGCTGGAGTTTCTGGGTCAGTCTCAAGGGCAGCCCCACGTAGAGCGAGTTACAATAATCCAGTCTGGAGGTGACCGTCGCGTGGATCACAGTGGCTAGGTCAGGGCGAGAGAGGTAAGGGGCCAACTGCTTAGCTTGGCGGAGATGAAAAAATGCCGCCTTTGTTATAGCTGCAATCTGCGCCTCCATGGAGAGGGAGGTATCGAAGATTACACCCAAACTCTTAACGGACGGTGCTGGCACTTATTGCACCCCCGCAAGAGATGGGAGTTGCCCCCTCAATCCCATATCGTCCCGTCCCAGCCAGAGGACCTCTGTCTTCGAAGGATTTAACTTCAACCGGCTCCCACGTAACCATCCAGCCACAGCTTCCAAGCATCTGATCAGTGTGTCTGGGGCCGAGTCAGGATGGCCATCCATCAACAGATAGAGTTGGGTGTCATCAGCATACTGATGGCAGCCCAGCCCAAAACTCCGGACAAGCTGGGCGAGGGGGCGCATAAAGATGTTAAAAAGCATCGGGGAGAGAATCGCACCCTGAGGCACTCCACACACCAAGGAGTGGCGGGATGACAGTTCCCCCCCAAGCGCCACCCTCTGTCCCCGACCAGAGAGAAATGAGCGCAGCCATTGAAGGACTGTGCCCTGGATCCCCACGTCGGCGAGGCGGTGGTCCAGAAGTTCGTGATCGACCATGTCGAAAGCTGCTGACAGATCTAGAAGAATCAGCAGCCCCGACCCGCCTTGATCCAGCTGTCTACGAAGATCATCTGTTAGGGCGACCAGAGCCGTCTCGGTCCCATGACCAGCGCGGAAGCCGGACTGGAATGGATCCAGAGCCAATGTTTCATCCAGAAACCTACCAAGCTGTTCAGCAACCGCTCTCTCAATCACCTTACCCAGGAATGGAAGATTCGAAACTGGACGGTAATTGGATAGATCTAAGGGATCTAATGATGTTTTCTTTAAGAGCGGACGCACCACTGCCTCCTTCAGTTCCCCTGGGAATGTCCCGGTGCCAAGGGACAAATTGATGATATCCCCCAGGGTGGCCCGCACCTCGTCTGGACATGCTCTAATCAGCCAAGACGGGCACGGGTCGAGAGGACAAGTGGTGGGCTTTCCAGCTCGGAGGAGTCTGTCCACATCGGCTGGGGATATCCGGTCAAAGTGGTCCAATACTGGACCCGAGGACAGTCGAGGGGCCTCCAGTTCCTCTATTGTATCCAAATTGGCAGGGAGGTCATGGCGGAGCGACAGGACCTTCTCCGCAAAAAAGCTCGCAAATGCCTCACAGCTGTGTGTCGAATTGTTATTTAAATTTGGCTGTCCTTCGAGGGACGTTAAAGACCGAATTATACTAAATAATTGTGCCGGGCGAGAGCTAGCGGATGCAATGGAGGCCGAGAAGTAGGACTTCTTAGCGGCCTTCACTGCCATCTCGTAGGTTTTCATAAAAACCCTATAAGATGTTCTTGAGGCTCCGTCACGGGCACCCCGCCATACTCGCTCTAGCCGTCTGAGGTCCCGCTTCATTTTCCGGAGCTCCTCAGTAAACCAGGGAGCCCGGTTTCTGCGGGGTCGCAGAGGGCACTTAGGTGCGATCTCATTGATGGCTGCCAGGAGCTGGGTATTCCAGTCCTCAACAAGCTCAGTCAATGAGTCGCCAGGGGGAGAAAGGTCCCGCAAGGCTTGACGGAATCTATCAGGGTCCATCAGCCTCCGCGGGCGAGCCCAAATCGGCTCACCACCTAAGCAGGGTGGGGGTGGAACATCAATCCTGGCTTTCATAGCATAGTGATCAGACCATGGCACCTTCATCGAAGGAAACATGATCACATCTATACCGACGCCAAAGATCAGATCCAGCGTGTGGCCTGCTTGATGTGTGGGGCCCGAAACAAACTGAGAGAGCCCTAGTGTCGCCATGGAAGACACCAGGTCCAGAGCCTGTGAGGAGGGAGTGGCATCGGCATGGATGTTGAAGTCCCCCAATACCAATAGGTTAGGGAACTCCAAGGCCCAGCCGGCCACCACCTCCAGCAGGCCTGACAGGGTGGCTGCTGGTGCGCTAGGTGGCCGGTACACCAGCCAGACAGCCAAGCTCACCTCGGAGCCCCACACTAGGCCAACACATTCAATGCCGGGGATCGATGGCGGTAGTAGAGCCCTGAAAGAACAATCTTCCCGGATTAATAATGCCACCCCTCCCCCCGGCCCACAGTCTGTGACTGGTGGAGGACGGAAAAACCCGGGGGCGCCATCTCTCGTAAGGTAACAGTATCCCCTTCGCGCACCCAGGTCTCCGTCACACAAGCCAGGTCGACCCCCTGCGAGATGATGAAATCTCGCAGGGTGGCGGTTTTGTTGCCTATAGACCTGGCATTGCACAGCACCAGTGACGGAGGTGAGTAATCCTTTCTCACCCTACCCTCATCTCTCGGGATGGGGCACAGATTGGAAGGGGTACGAGCATATCCGTATCTCGATCCCCTTCGCCTATGCCATCTGCCCCCACCGCCATACCTCCCTCGCCCCTCCACAGTAGGAATCCCAAGCCTCATACTCGCCTCCATTTACAAAGTATAAAAGCAAGCAAACAAACAAACAAAACAACAACAGCAACAAAAACAATTACACCAAAACAAAGCCAATCCCCACCCCACTCAACAAACCATCCCACCCCAACCCAAAATAAAACAAAACAAAATAAAAATACATGGATAAAAAACCACCGTTTCTGGTGGTACAACAAAGTAAAAAGTAAAAACACTATTAAAACACTTTAAAATATATAACACGCTTAAACATTTGCTGCCACAGCAGCAGTGTCCTTAGAATTGTGGCGGTGGTGAGTATGGGGCCCGCCCCCAGGCCCAAGGTGGAGAATAGGCTTGCAGGGGGAGCGGTCCTCCCCAAGACTCACTGGCAGAACAACAGCAGCGATGTCACGAGGCAGGGACGCGGACTTATAAAAAATATTGGGGGGGCCCGGGAAAGCTCATGAATAATAAATAAGCTCATGAATATGCAAATAAAGTGGCGCCACCCCCTCGTGAGCGAATAGGGGAGAGCGTGCTGCGCCTATTAATCAGCTCCGGAACAGCTGATATGCGGGAAACGTGGGGCTAGCCGGAGAAGAGAGGGCGAGCCCCCTCCGCTCCGGCCCTAAATAGGGCAAGCCACGCCCCCCCCCAGCCAGTGTGGCCGGTCGGGATTCCCCTGTTCTCGCAGGGGCTGAAACCGGCAGTGCCTTGGGAGTGGCGGTGGTGCTGCGAAGCAGCGAGGCAGGAGCCCCCGCCCCCGGGGATTCCCTAATATCGCGGGGGGCGGCCGGGGCTCTCCGACTAGGGCGCGCAGCTGACTGGCTGGCTGGCAAGGGAGCAGGTGGGGAGGAGGCGGGGGACAGTGGCGGCGCTCTGCTGGAAGGGCGCCCGAGATTATTGGGGGGGCTGAGCCCCCCCAAAAATTTTTTTGAGGGGGCTCGAGCCCCCTCAGGCCCCATGGAGTCGGCGCCTATGTCATGAGGCCTCCTTGGAGCCTTATATGCTGAGGTGGAGTATGGGCCTGCCCCCAGGCCCAAGATGGAAAATGGGCTTGTGGGGGGGGCGGTCCTCCCCAAGACTCACCGGCAAAGCGGCAGCAGCGATGTCCCGAGGCCTCCTTGGAGCCTTATATGCTGAGGTGGAGTATGGGGCCTGCCCCCAGGCCCAAGATGGAAAATGGGCTTGTGGGGGGGGGCGGTCCTCCCCAAGACTCACCGGCAAAGCGGCAGCAGCGATGTCCCGAGGCCTCCTTGGAGCCTTATATGCTGAGGTGGAGTATGGGGCCTGCCCCCAGGCCCAAGATGGAAAATGTCAACAATAGACTTGGAGTGGAAATGGTGGACAACTTTCACAATAGTGAGCAGTCTACTGACTTGGCTCTCGGAGTTTTTTCCAGTTTACTATCCTGAAGGATCTGTTAAATGAATGGGATTTTGACCAATATGTTGAATGCATCGCAACCTATGAAAAGTTTGTCAAGAGTTGGATATTGAAAAAAATGGTGGATTACTATACAAAAAATGAGGATCTGAAGAATCTGGAGGTAAACATTTTCTCTGCAATACTAGACAAAATTAGAAAAACATTGAAGAAGCTGAAGCATCAAGGTGCTGCGACAATCTCAGAATTTGTGGAGGATTTTCCCCAGGAAATGCAGAAAGAGTTAGTCATTCCTAAGGATAGTTTAGTGGGGACACACATGAAACAGGCATTTGATCCTGGCCACTTTTTTGCTTTTGTTGAAAGCTTCCTTCCTAATTTGCAAAAACAAATATTAAGCAGATTTAGAGACTTGGATATCAAATCCAAACTCTCCGAACTCCCTGTGAAGCCCCAAGACGAAATCTTCAAGCAAACGTTTGGCTGTGGGAAGCAGTGTCCTTTCTGTAAAGTCCCCTGTGAAGCTGGAGGGAGCACTCATCAGGAGTATTTTGCAACAATCCATCGGCCTCAAGGATTAGGAAGATTCAGATATTTAAATTCAGGCATGTTCTCTGTGCTCCACCGATGTGTCCACCGATCAAATGTTCCAAAATCAGGACACAAATTGGGAAAGTCATCCATACAAAGAGTACCGTACATATTATCCAGACTGGCATATCCAACCTGACCCCAGTATCAAAGCTTCTGATTACTGGAAGTACATTTTCAAAATGTTCAATTTTATTAAATGTAAACAATTTTATTAAACGTATGCCATTTTTGTATGAAAATCTCAGATGTTATGCACAGCTGCCAAACATAATATAACTCTGTGCATAATATGACAAGGTTGCGTGTTGAAATTAGCAGAACAATGATGTGTTTTCATTTTTCACATTATGGTAAAAGTGTAAACGCCTTGTGCTAAAGAAGTCCTAGTCAGTAGCCATACGCATTCCTAGTTGTCTATAACCGCTTAATTATATGATATATACCTTTTGGGGTAGTGAGGGACTTTTTTACTCTACAGCATTCAGGTATGTGATTGTATCCATGATTATTTGCTGCCCCTATATTTTGTAATTCACAGCCTAAAGCAGCACATATATTCTTTGTCTTTCTTTTCCAAGTGTAATAAACCAATCTTTCACTCTTTCCTGGTGTAACTAACTCTTTATTGGGTATAAGGGTTGAAGGTATTAAGGCATTTTAATGAGTAAACACCCTGACTCTGTGCCAAAAGTTACATTCCTATTTTAGGTCCATGCTGGACAAACATGTGGGTTCAGACATGCACATTGTAACACACATCTGTGGGCAACTTTTAGGGCAACATTTTTTGCTGAAATTTGAATTCTATGGAATTCAAGTGGGTAATACAATGAAGTACAATATAATAAAAGAAGCAATAAAACTAAAATATTAGCTATTTATATACTGATGTTTCCTCTGAGAATTTCAAGGTGACATACATGGGTGTCCCCTTCCCATTTTATCCTCACAACAACCCTGTGAGGTAGGTTAGGCGGAGGGACAGTGGCTGGCCCAGGGGCACCCAGTGAGCCTTGTGACTGAGTAGGGAGTCGAGTCCTGGTCTCCTATGCACCATTCCAATGCTCTAACCTTTACACCACAATGGTTCTCGGCACATACAGCATCTAGGGAAAAGGTAAAGGACCCCTGGACGGTTAAGTCCAGTCAAAGGCAACCATGAGGTGTGGTGCTCATCTCGCTTTCAGGCCGAGGGAACTGATGTTTGTCCGCAAACAGCTTCCCAGGTCATGTGGCCAGCATGACAAAACCACTTCTGGCACAACGGGACACAGTGACGGAAGCCAGAGCGCACAGAAATGCTGTTTACAGCATCTAGCACATCACAACTGCTGCAACAGGCATCAAGTGATTTACCAAGAACATCAGAAATTGTTAAATGGTCTGTGACGGGGGGAAGTTTGACAACCAGGGATTTAAAGCATACAATTTCTGACCTGCTCTCAGGAACAGGTGATATCCCCACAAAATTCTGAGCACTGCCACACCCTCAAAGCAGCTGGAGAGCATGATTTTGCACAACGTGCAAGCTTCTCAATCTGCGGAGAACTGATAAATTTGCAAAAGATCACAAAGGGTTTGTCTCAAGCTCTTAACCCATCTAGTTCTCTGATTTACGATAAACTCTGTGCTTGTTGTAGCCACAGCATCAGCATCCCCCATGGTACAAGGCTGCCTTTCTGTCTGATTGCCCTCCACTGGTTCAGGTAGCATTGCAAGAGCTGTTGCTTATCTCCCAACACAAACACCGGGAGATACAGTCTCCCAAGTACATACTGTAGGATCCAGACCAGCCTTTGTCCACTTGGTGCCTTCCAGATGTGTTGGACCACAGCTCCCATCAGCCACAACCAAAATCAAACTCAGTAAGTAAAGCCCTCAGGATTCTTCGGAGGAAGTTCGGTGTCAATGTAAGAAATGTTTCCTGTTTTACCATTGAAAAAAATCCCCTGCCAGTGGATATAGATACAAAGTGGCAATGACAGTCCTGCAGCTCAGTCCAGTGTCCAGCAACTGGGTGGGCAATGAGAAGAAAGCAGACCCTGCAAGTGTCCCTGTTTTCCAGGGACAGCCCTAAATTTACAGAATCCTGTCCCAGTTTCTGATTTGATCTGGGAATGTCCCGCTTTTCCTTAAAGGTAAAGGGACCCCTGAGCATTAGGTCCAGTCATAATCGACTCTGGGGTTGCAGCGCTCATCTCGCTTTATTGGCCAAGGGAGCTGGCGTACAGCTTACGGGTCATGTGGCCAGCATGACTAAGCCGCTTCTGGCGAACCAGAGCAGCGTACAGAAACGCTGTTTACCTTCCCGTCAGAGCGGTACCTATTTATCTACTTGCACTTTGAGGTGCTTTCGAACTGCTAGGTTGGCAGGAGCTGGGACAGAGCAACGGGAGCTCACCCCGTCACGGGGATTTGAACCGGCGACCTGATCGCCAAGTCCTAGGCTCTGTGGTTTAACCCACAGTGCCACCCGCGTCCTTAGTATGTCTCCATTTTCATCGGAGAAATGTCGGAGGGTACGGGAAAGTACGACAACCCTGCGATGTAGTCCGTGGTTTATACGACGGGGTTAGCCGCTGGGGGCTAAACCTGCTTTGGATTTCCAGGCTGCAACAAGAAGAAAGCCCGTCTCCTTCAACTCGACGCCTCGCTGCCCAAATCCGCCGTTCCGCTTCCTGCTGCACCGGCTTGCCTGGGGCGCGATTTCTTCCTCGGTTTACACCACTGCCAGCCCGCTTCACTTTTACCCTTCCGGGACAGAGGGAGGGGGGGAGGAGGGAACTGAAAGCGAAAGCGGATCCTTGCCTTTAACAGACGGCGCCCCACCCGCCGCCTTTGGCCCACGGCGGGGTTTCAAGCTCCTGCCTTCTTCCCCCCATCCCCCCGCAGCCGTCGGGGGCAAGTTTAGCAGCGGAGTCGGACTTCTCTTTGCCCCCTTTCTCCTCGGGGAAGGAGAGAACGCGATGGCGGAGGAGAGGAAGAGGACCGTCCGCGACCGCCTGGCGGACGCCCTGGAGGACTTGAAGGAGTACGATCTGAAGCAATTCAAGTTCCATCTGAACGCGCTCCCGGCCGAGGAGGGCTATAGTAGCATCCCCAAGGGGCGGCTGCAGAAGGCGGATCGCTTGGACCTGTGCCGCCTGCTTCTCGGCTACTACGCTGAGGATGGCGCTGTGGAGGTGACGCTCAAGGTGCTGGGATGCATCAACCGAAGAGACCTGCGGGAGAGGCTCCTGCAAGTCAAAGGCGGTGGTGGTAAGGAGAGGGGCGGGGGGTCGCAGAAGCACAGTGGGCCGGGTGGGGGTCGTGGGGGGGGGTCTTAGTGGTGGGGAAAATCTGCTCTGGTGAGTCCAGATCATCTCGTCTGAAAGTGGGACAGGCTAAAGCAGGAGAGTTGGGGATTTTACCTGGCCCAGGTGTATCCCTCTTCCTTGCTGCAGGTGAAGGTGGATAAAAACTCCTAAATCAACAGGCTGGCATAGGACTTAACCTTTCTTTCACTTCACCTACCAGATTAATTTTGTTCTATAATCTCCACATTTTTATTTTTATTAATAATTTTATTAACAGTTTTATTAAATACTTTAAAAAATAATTTTATTAACAATTTTATTAAATACTTTAATAATACTTTTATTAATAATTTTATTTATAAGTTTTTTTCTTATGGATTATAATCCAGCAGTTCCTACAGGGGGAATTCTGTGCTGCTGTTTGGTTTTTTTAATCGGAGACCCTTTTCGATGTGAACTTTTCTTCTAATGTTCCCAGCGCTCCTCGATGGCTGCTTTGGTCTGAGGCAATGGCAGCGAGAAATCAGAAACATTGGTGGAAGAGCGCATCCTCCCTTTGAGAGAGATGTTGCTTCACTTCGTTCTTTGAGAGATCCTTCCTTCTCTCTCCGGCTCTTCACTTCATTTGACAGCTGTGGGGTGGGAGACTTCAGGTTTGCATCGACCAGAACCAAAACAGTCAGTGGCAAAAGCATTACTAGAAGGAGGATGGTTGAAAATGGACAAGAAAGAGTAGAAGTTGAAGTTGACCAGTCAAGTACTTTAGCTATAAATGGTAAGAAGTGGTTTCTCCTTTTAAATAACTAGTTAGTAAATGTAGATGTTTAACATAAATGTTGAATGAACACCAATTTGAGCATTTCATTGGAACATTTTGGAAAGACTTCAAATGGCAGCTAAGGTAAAGTATTTATAAACAGCTCATTTGCACTAATGATACCAGTTTTCACCTTAATTGCCGGGGGATTAAGTTTTCCACCTGCTGAGATTATCTGTTTTTTTCCACTTCCTTTTTATATTACATGATTGCAGGTGAAAAGCAATCTTGTGTGGGCATTGGGCACTGAATTTGTTTTCTGTGAGTATCTACCTGCACAGGAAATATTCTTGAGTAAGGCTTTTTTTCCTATCAACAGGATCATCTGCAACCATCGGAGAGACAGAGGCCATTGCCAGTTGCAAGAACTTAAAAATCAAGGTTACTGAAGTGTTGGATGGAGAGTTATCTCATTTGGTAGAGACAAAAGACAATATGGCAGGAAAGGTTTCGTCAGAAAAAAACACCAGGAGGTAATCTCAGTGCTTAAGCAATGGACGGTTCTTGTTGCCAAGAACCACACAACTTTATTGCGCTCCTTGCTCCATGCCACACTTACACATCAGCTACCGCTGCAACACTGTCCCTCTCTGTTCGTGTTTTGTATTAAGTAGAATAAGGCGCAAGCTGAGTGTGAAATGGGAATTGGAGAAGAAATTATAGGAGATGGGTAAAAATACTTTGAGAGGCACGTGGAGGTGAGACAGAAAAGAAAATAGAAAAGAATAACTTTCTTCACTTAGAATCACTGGGCTATATTCAACTAAGTTCTACTCAGAGTAAACCTATTGTAATTTCCAAACCTAAATTAATTATATCCATGAGTTTCTATGGGCCTGTTTTGACCCATTGAGACTAGCGTTGGCTATAATAACCCTCTGGATCCACAAATTCTGCCTAAAACGGGGACGCTGTCACAATACAGAGCAGATACCTATCTGATGGAAACTGAGCCGCAAGGAAAATGCAGCAGCAAATAATTTCGTCATTTTTGAAGCTGGAATAGATATAATGCCGGTAATAGCATGCTAATTACAGTGAATTCTGCCTCAATCTGCCGCTATTTAGTTGTTGGCATATCCCTGGGGATAAAAAGCTTGAGAAAGTGTAGGTTTCATGCTGACATCATGGCCTCTACCTCCAGCCAGCATCACACAGAGTTGTTGGTTTTGCAGTAGACTGAGACTGTTCCCCTTTCTGCCTAACTTTGACATTTCTTCTGCTTTGCCATTTTGTTGCAGAAGGAGTACAGTGGCGAAGACCACGCACAGCCGTCTTTTGGGCACCCTGGAGAACTTGGCAAATTACAATTTGAGGAAATTCAAGTACTATCTCAACTCACTCCCAATCAAGGAGGGCTACAGCAACATCCCCAGAGGGCGATTGGAGAAGGCAGATCCCATTGACCTGACCCAGCTGCTGCTTGGCTACTACAATGAGCATTATGCTGTGGAGGTGGTCCTCACGGTGTTGAAATCCATCAACCAAAGAGATCTGGAGAGGAATCTTCTCGCTATCACAGAGAATGATGGTAAGGAGAGCGGAGTCCTGGGTGCACACTGAGCTGCTGGGTGTGGGAAGTCTGAGAGGTGAAGGAAAACTATTCTTGGTAGTCCAGAGCATCTCATCTGAAAGAGGATCTTTCAGAGTTTCGGAGAAAGAAGGAGTTTTTGTTTCTTACCTGGTCCAGGTGCATCAGAACTCTGTATTACAATACACCAACAGCCTCTGAGTCAGTATTTTTCATATTTGTTTTCCCCTCACCTCCCCTTTGATTTTGTTTCATAGTGCCAGTGTAGGCAAAAAATCCTATTTTAGGGAAGGATTTAATTTTTTTAGACCCACCTTAATGATGTCTATAGAGAGCGTTTTCATTATGATTTTTGTTGTTCCCCAGGCCTCTTCGATGGCTGGTGTGGTCATGGACAATGGCAGTGTGGAAACAGAAATGGAGATGGAAGTGGATCCTGTAGATTTCCTTCCTTTGGGAGGGATTTCGCTTCGCTTCGCCATTTGAGACAAGGGGGTCTTATTTCATTCTCTCTCACGCTCTCTGCATCATTTGATGCTCTTGGGGCAGGAGATTTCAAGTGTGTATCCACTTCAATCGAAATGGTTGATGGCAGAAAACGCATCAGAAAGAGAATGATTGAGAACGGACAAGAAAATGAAGAAGTTGAAGACATTGACCAATTAAACCCTTTGGCTATAACTGGTAAGACACAGTTCTACTTTTAAATAGCCAGTTATTCAGCACATGCCTTTGTCAGAAGTGTTCAGACTTACAATGAGTCCTATTTGGAGCGTCTAGTAGGGACGTTTTTGAAAAAATTAAACACTTTCATTATATACGGCTTCCATCAGCTGTTTGGAACAATTGGACAGAAGTGAAATATTTTTGTGCTAGGCCACTGCACTTATAATGTTTCTCATGGTGCATTTGTGGTTTGAACAGCTTAGCAGCACTATTTGTGCATACTTAAAAAGGTAAAGGGACCCCTGACCATTAGGTCCAGGCGTGACTGACTCTGGGGTTGCGGTGCTCATCTCGCTTTACTGGCCGAGGGAGCCGGCGTACAGCTTCCGGGTCATGTGGCCAGCATGACTAAGCCGCTTCTGGCGAACCAGAGCAGCACACAGAAACACCGTTTACCTTCCTGCTGGAGCGGTACCTATTTATCTACAAGCACTTTTGAACTGCTAGGTTGGCAGGAGCAGGGACCGAGCAACGGGGGCTCACCTCGTTGCTGGGATTCGAACCGCCGACCTTCTGATCGGCAAGCCCTAGGCTCTGTGGTTTAACCCACAGCGCCACCCACTTACTTTGAGATAAATCTGCTCAGTTTAATGGGGCCTTCTCTCAAACGACTTTGGATAGGATGAAAGCCTTGCAAAAGTGTTTTATGGTTTTTTACAGAGATGTTTAAGGTCAAGTGTGTTCCTGAGGAAAAACATTATTCGATAAAGTGCTTAGGAAGGGCAATAGTCTTGAATTACAATGCTCTTTCTGGAATACTGTCACTTCCATAGCTCTCCCTGTATCCTTCCTTTCTTTTTGCTGCTTACTGGGCTCTTGAGAAGGTTTTGCCTCCTTCCCAGAGGCTAGCAGGCAAGGCAGAAGACTAAAAAAAAAAACTCTCCACAGCGGGAAAGCCCGGGGGGGTGCAGGTGGGGGGAAGAATAAATAAATTGAGAGCAGGGAATGGCTGCTTCCCCCTTCCATTTATTTATCCCCACACACACCTGCATAAGGTTGAGATCACATAAGTAAAGTGAGCATAAGTTGCAGACCTAATGTATGAAAATGAAAAGCAAAACTTAAAAAAGAAGAAGCGTATTTTGGGGATAGACAGTGGGCAGTGTTCAGTTGTGTTCCTTGCTGTACATATTTTGGGGGCTGTGTAAAGCAATGAAGAGGGGGAACCTCATCAACTTTACAGCCCTACAGACTCAAGTCCATATAAGTCTACACTACAGCATAAAAGTTTACAACATGTGTTTAGTCAAAAGCAGAGTGTTCAGCCTCATAAGGAGACTTGAGTGTACTAAGCGTATATCCGAAACATATTAACCAGCTTACTCTAGCACACACAAGAAGTATGGAGAGATAGGCCATCGTTCAAGTAAGGCTGCAATCCTAACTCCTCTAACTTTAGAGGGAGGCCCACTGAATTCAGTAGGATCTACTTCTGAGCAGACCGGTTAGGATGGCACTGTAAGTCTGGTTTATCTCTGCACTCTCTCAATTTCTCTCAGGAGGGTCACCTGCAATCATGAGATTTCCAGAGGCAGCTGCAAATTTCCAGAATTTAAGAAATGAGTTCTCCCATGTGCTAGCAGGAGATGTACCTGTAATTGAAGAGGAAGATCTGGGGAGAGAAGTTTTATCAGGAGCTGCCGAAAGGTGATCTCTGTGCTTAAGCAATGAGTTAAAGAGTTGTCAATCATCACACCTTGTTAAAGACTATGCCTACAGCAAAGCTCAGGTGTCTGCCATTCTCTCTCCGGTGCTTTTGCACTGTGGAGAAAGTGGATAGACAAAATGCGGTTCTTAATTTGGGCTTGTATAGCACCCTCAGTACGCATGATAATTTACGGAGGCCAAGAGGAACTTACAATCTATAATTTAATACATGTGGCATAGCTGGGATGGGAGAGTACAGAATAAGAATGCACATCCATTTCATTTAAACATTCTTAGGGTTATTTACAGCAGGGCATGCCGACTGCCATAATCTTTGTGAGGAAGATGGATTTTTCAGGTGGGATTTGAAGGGGCAACCCAGGGAAATTTGAGTGTTGGTAGAGATGTCAGGAGAGATAAAAGGGCATCTTCAGACAACCGATTTTGTGGAGCTTACTGTCACAGAATGTGGCAAAGGCCATTAGCTTATCTTAACATTAAGATGGTGGCCATCCAATGGGATAGGCTCATTCATTTGCAACAAGTTGCTAGCCATGATGGGTTAGCTGTGCGGTGACAGCATATCACCATATACCAGGGAAGAATGCTGTGAAAGTGCATCATCTGCTAGAGCTTCCTGCTGGCATTTAGGTGGCTACTGGGGGCAACAAGATGGTAGATTTCTTTGGCTTGAGTTGAGTTGCCAAATTGAGGAGGGATTTGAACTCAGGTTTCCCCTGCTCCAACTCACTAGTCTACCCGGCACATCACACACTTGTTTTCATACTATATCTTAACATATGTAAATGGTCTTCTCTCCTCTCCTTCACCCTCCTTAAGATCTGCTTTGTGCGCAAGTCAGAATGGAGTGACCTCACTAGGGGCACATGCTCCTTCAAAAAGGACACCTGGTCTGGAGATGTTCCACGAGAGGATCCCCCAGAACTGCTTGGAGAACTTGCAACACATCGGCAGAGGGGGCTTTGGAACCGTCTTCCGAGCTCAGCACAAAGAAAAGGGGATTGTGGCGGTGAAGATTTTCCACCGGTAAAGCTGGTGGTTGGGTGTGGAATTATTATTAGAATTAGAATTAGAATTAAAATTAAAATTAGAATTTATATACTGCCCTATACCTAGAGGTCTCAGGGTGGTTCACATAAAAGATCACAATATATAAAGTCAAAGTAAAAACAATAACCCAGTAATACCCCCCAAAAGAGCTGCATTTTAAAAGGATACAGGATGCCGATCAGGTCAACCAAAGGGCTGGTTAAAAAGGAATGTTTTTACCTGGTGCCCAAAGGATTGTTGCCACCCTCCGGATCTCTCGAGGAGGAGGCACATGAAGAAGGGCCTCAGAAGATGATCTCAGGGTCCGGGTAGGTTCATATGGAAAGAGGCGGGCCTTGAGGTATTGCGGTCCTGAGCTGTTAAAGGTTTTATAGGTCAAAACCAGCACTTTGAATTGGGCCCAGAAACGAATAGGTAGCCAAGTGCAGTCGGACCAGGATTGGTTTAATAAGCTCAAACCGTTTTGCTCCGGTGAGCAACCTGGCCGCTGAATTCTGCACTTGCTGAAGTTTCTGAACCGTCTTCAGAGGCAGCCCAACATATAACGGGTTGCAGTAATCTAAGCTTGAATTAGTTATACAGATTTGGTAGAGCCTCTATCTTGCACCCACAAGGTCCCAAATCCCAGACTCTCTGCCTACAGCAATGTGCGGCAAAGAATTTTAAGGGCTTGGGAATGTATGTGTTTGGACGGTGCCAGGTTGATTGATTGATATTTATTACGGCCATTGGCCCGTCACATGACAGTTTCCCACCAACATATATATACTTAAATCTCCAAATTTAAAACAGCCAAAAACTTACAAAAAACAGACAAGAACCAAAGCAAAATAAGCAAAAGACCAACAACATACATTACAATAAATTTGCAACATAAACATCGCCCTCTGCTCATAAATTAATAAAAGACATCAGTGGTGATAACCTAGTTACATCCTAAAACATAGATCATGGTTTAAAAGGGTTATCCGAGCCGCACAGGAGTCCGTTTTTCTTCTTTAGGGATAGGACGCTGATCAAAAATCTGGCAACCGTGAGTGATCTTAGGGGGTCTTCATCATTTAGTAGATGTCTCAGTTTGGCTTCATTCGAATCATCGGCGATTCCCTTTAGATATGGATCAAGAAACTTGCTCCTGGCCGATGAGTGAAAAGCACAATCAAAGATTATGTGATGCAACGATCTCGGTGCCCCACAATTACAATCACATAAGAGCGATATCTGTCCATTGGAAAATCTAGGTGCCAGGTTGTTTCCTGGATCCTTCAAAGAAAACTCCAAGGGCAGGCCAATTTAGACTGCTGACGTCTTGGTTCCATGTTCAGAATTTTGTAGCTAATGCTCCTTATTCATGGAGTTCCTGGGAGAAGAGCTGTCTGTCTAGGTCAGGCCGGGAGAGAGCCCTACCTGAGACCTTGGAAGAGCCATTGCTAGTCAGTGTAGACTGGCCTTCACGAACCCTGGTTCCCTCCAGATGTTGGCTGCAGCTGATAAGAATTATAGTCCAAAAAATCTGGTGGGAAATGGGTTGGTGAAGGCTGATTTTGGCTGTACTGAGTTAAGTGGACCATTGATCTGACTTGATGTGAGACAGCATTCCAGATCTCCTCCCAACCTACTCAGACCAGCTCTTGACAGACTCAGGAGCTCTTGAGACCTTCTGATTAGGCAACCCCATCTTGAGTTCATTATTCAATGAGTCCGTGTCTCAACAGTATTTTGTAACTTTCCCTTCGACTCTCACCGTGGACTCTCTTTCACCCTCAAGCACCAATGCACCCAGCGCAAATGTGTCCTGCATCCGACAGCAAGCCCTGACTGAAGCCCGCTTCATGGATGAGGCATCTTTCGCCCCCATCCCTCGTCTTTATGGTCTCTACGAGAAGGGAAATGAAGTGGGCCTAGTGATGGAGTATGTGGAGAACGGCAACTTGTCTGGCTTGCTGTCCAGTGCCTTGCCCTGGCCCCTGCGAATCCGCATCCTCTACCAGGTAGCCCTGGGGATAGACTTCCTGCACTGCCTCCATCCTCCGCGGTTCCACCTGGATCTCAAGCCCAGCAACATCCTGCTGGATGAAGCTCTGAATGTGAAGGTGAGCCATACTCTCTCTCTCTCTTTAATTGGGACCAGTCCAGGTCAGTGCTCCCTTTCTGCTTCTGGGAAAGTTTTTCTCCATCAGCTGATTGACTCCAGGCAACCGTGTCATGGAGCGCTTGTAAATTGCTGAGATTATGAAATGGGTCCTTGGGTGTAAGCAGGCCTCTCGAGCTTCCTGCTAACTCCTCCTGAAGCAAGTCCGCACCAGACCATGTGCTCTTGCAGCTTGCATGTTCACGGTGCCGTTGCAAATGACCGCATCCATCGTACAATGGATCCAAATTCCTTACAGTTGTTGGAAGCTTGCAATATTCAGCAAAAAAAAAAAAATGGCAAGATTCTTTGCCATTGAAACGTAGCCTTCATACTTTGGAATAATTAAACACTCATTTGAATGTTTCTGGCATAACAAACACAAGTCCCATTAAAAACTGTGCCACTGCAGGGTCAGTCATAGCATCAGCCAATTCGTGTTCCCGCTTCATGGACATTATTTGTGATTTCTCTGAAGCAGACACCAGCAATCTCTACTTTCCACAGTGATGATGTTTCAGCCTCATGATACGCTCAGCTTTTGTTCCTTACGCCACTTGCCTTAAAACAAAGAGAAATATTAGTATTAGAAGTATTAGAAATATTGCATATTATAAGTTTAAAAAAAATGAGGCTGTGGCCTAGCAGAGTCTCATATCATTAAATGAAGGGTTTATGGTCATAATTGCAGGTGGTGGACTAGATGACTCACGGGGTCCCTTCCAACTCTACAATTCTATGATATTTGCGGGGGTGTCATACTGATGTATATATTTTGCTCTAGGAGGTTTTGTTTGCTCAGAATCAAGTATACACCTCCAGAGTGAACACTAAATACAGTGGTACCTCGGCTTAAGAACCTAATTCATTCTGGAGGTCCGTTCTTAACCTGAAGCACCACTTTAGCTAATGGGGCCTCCTGCTGCCACCGTGCTGCCGGAGCACAATTTCTGTTCTCATCCTGAAGCAAAGTTCTTAACCTGAGGTACTATTTCTGGGTTAGCAGAGTCTGTAACCTGACGCATATGTAACCTGAAGCGTCTGTAACCCGAGGTACCACTGTACATTAGTTCTGGTAAATGAGCCACCACAACTGCTAGAGGGCTGTGGAAATTTGTGTCCTGGGCTTTTAGGACTCGTCTACCCATGTACTATCTGAAACCAGAGTGGCACATTGGCTGCCAGATGTAAAAAATTTTTCCAGCTCTCCCACCCAACTATTAGTCTTCTGATACTTTTCAATTATGTAATATAAAGTTTCTTTATGAGCGTCTTCTGCTTGGAGACCAGAATAGGGGATCCTGCACCCTTCTCCCCCAGTGATGACAGTCTGCCTGCTACGCAGAGCAGTGGTGCAAAACCCAGTTGCTTGTGGAGCGGCACCGTGGTTAGTAATCCTAAAGAGGACAAAGTGCAGGTAAGTCAATACCTTGGGAAGGAGCTGTCGCTCAGAGGCAGAGCACCTGCAGTTCAGTCGCCAGCCTCTCCAGGTAGGATTGGGAATATCCCCTTTCTGAAGCTCTGGACAGCTCCTGCTGTCAGTCAGTGTGAACACGACTGGGCCATATGGACCAATAATCTGACCTGGGAGGAGGCAGCTTCCTATGTTGTCCCAGCTGGGAGTTCTCTTAACTCTTTTGCCTTGTCTCCCCCATTCAGGTGGCTGATTTTGGCTTGTCCAAGTTTGGGACAACTCAGCGCTCCCCTCTCACCTCTGAAAGCGCAGAAGTATCTGGCGGGACCCTCGAATACATGCCCCCCGAAGCCTTTGCCGAGTCCTACAAGCCAGACCCAGCCACAGATGTCTACAGGTGGACAGAAGCGTCTGCTGTGGGGCACAAAGGGGTTGGCACAATTGCATGAGCACTATAGAATTGGGAAAAGGTTAGCATGACAGATGCTCAACTAGACGGGCCATTGGCTTGATCCAGAAAGGCTCTCCTTACGCCCCTGTCTTTGGAGTACATTGTGGGTCAGATACTCTTGCACAACCTGATGCTGTTGGGACTACAATTCCCATCAGCCCCACCCTGGAGCTTGTAGCATTTGTACTCTGGAGGACACCAGATTGCTAAGGCTGCTTCTTGTGTGAATGAATGAAGGCAGTGAGGCTGACATTGGTTAACCTCCCTCTTGCGGCATTCCTTCTGCTGACTAACCTATAGTACAGGATAATGTAGAAGCCCAGGAGATGGGAAACGGCATGGGACCACTGATATTGCTGTCCCACAGGAAGAGGAAAGATCTCAGTTGAAGTTGGGAGGGGCTTTTAATCAACTTGCTTTTTTCTTTTCAGCTATGGGATCCTCATGTTCTCAGTGCTAACCGGCAAGGAACCGTATCCATGTGAGTTGTGCTCTTTCTGCCTATGGCTTATTTCTGCCTGTCTGAATTAGAGACAATATGTATTCAATGCAGTTGTGCCCTGAGAAGCCAACACAAGAGAAAAATGGGCACTCTTCCAATGGCGTCTACAGCATCTTGTGGCAGGGAGTCAAGCACATACAGTGGTACCTCGGGTTACATATGCTTCAGCTTACATACGCTTCAGGTTACAGACTCTGCTAACCCAGAAATAGTACCTCGGGTTAAGAACTTTGCTTCAGGATGAGAGCAGAAATCGTGCTCCGGCAGTGCGGCGGCAGCAGGAGGCCCCATTAGCTAAAGTGGTGCTTCAGGTTAAGAACAGTTTCAGGTTAAGAATGGCCCTCCGGAACGAATTACCGTATTTTTCACCCCATAAGACGCACCGGCCCATAAGACGCACCTAGATTTTAGGGGGGGAAATAAAGGAAAAAAAATTATTTTCCCCCCAGGTGCGCTGCGCTACACCAGGAGCTTGGGGCGTGCGGAGCTCAGCGCGCCCCAAGCTTCTGCGTGCCGGCAAGGTCTCCGCTAGCGTGGGAGAGCCGGGCGCCTCTCCCAGGGCTAGCGGACCCCTGCGCTGATCCAGAAGCTTGGGGCAAGCTGAGGTCAGCGCGCCCCAAGCTTCTGCGTGCCGGCAAGCAGTCCGCTGCCGCCCCAAGCCTCCCGCACCTGGCAGGAGGTCCCGCCGGGTGCGCGAGGCTTGGGGCGGCAGCGGACTGCTTGCGCGCACCTAGAAGCTTGGGGAGTGCTGAGCTCAGCGCGCGCCAAGCTTCTGCATGCCGGCAAGCAGTCCGCTGCCGCCCCAAGCCTCCCGCACCTGGCAGGAGGTCCCGCTGGGTGCGCGAGGCTTGGGGCGGCAGCGGACTGCTTGCGCGCACCTAGAAGCTTGGGGCGTGCTGAGCTCAGCGCGCGCCAAGCTTCTGCATGCTGGCAAGCAGTCCGCTGCCGCCCCAAGCCTCCCGCACCTGGCAGGAGGTCCCGCTGGGTGCGCGAGGCTTGGGGCGGCAGCGGACTGCTTGCGCGCACCGAGAAGCTTGGGGCCAGCTGAGCTCAGCCCGCCCCAAGCTTCTCGGTGCGCGCAAGCAGTCCGCTGCCGCCCCAAGCCTCCCGCACCCGGCAGGAGGTCCCGCCGGGTGCGCGAGGCTTGGGGCGGCAGCGGACTGCTTGCGCGCACCCAGAAGCTTGGGGCCAGCTGAGCTCAGCCCGCCCCAAGCTTCTCGGTGCGCGCAAGCAGTCCGCTGCCGCCCCAAGCCTCGCGCACCCACCAGGAGGTCCCACGGGGTGCGCGAGGCTTGGGGCGGCAGCGGACTGCTTGCGCGCACCCAGAAGCTTGGGGCCAGCTGAGCTCAGCCCGCCCCAAGCTTCTCGGTGCGCGCAAGCAGTCCGCTGCCGCCCCAAGCCTCGCGCACCCCGTGGGACCTCCTGCCGGGTGCGCGAGGCTTGCAGACACTCGCCCGAAGCAGGGGGAGCCCTCCAGAGGGCTCCCCGTGCTTCGGGCGACAGGCTGCCGCCCCAAGCCTCGCGCACCCGGTGGGACCTCCTGCCGGGCGCGCGAGGCTTGCAGGCATTCGCCCCATAAGACGCACCCCGATTTCCCCTTCATTTTTGGAGGGGAAAAAGTGCGTCTTATGGGGCGAAAAATACGGTAGGTTCTTAACCCGAGGTACCACTGTACTGGGAAAAGAAGGCTTGTGCAATTAAAGTTGACTTGAGGCCAGGGGAGGGGAACTGGATCTGGCTGGTGTGCCGGATTCTTATCTCTTATCCCCACCCCCATGGCCCAAATGGAACAAGTTGGGTGGGGTTGCCAGCCTGTCAATCACCTGTGTTCAGGTGGCCCATTTTTGCCCCTGTGATCAGCTGGTGCTTGGAGAGTTCAAAGCACTGTGCATGGCAACATGCAGGCTCCAGCAATTAGCCAGCTGGTGGTTGCAATCCCCCTTTGCCCCAGCGTCACCTTTGCTGCATTTGGCAGTGGGCCAAATAGTGAGGCCTGATGTGGCAAAGTTTCCCCACCCTTGCTTATGACTGTGTCACGTGATATGTCTTGGAAATGTTCTCTTGAATGCCTCGATCTCCATCCCTGCTCAGCCAACCCTCAGAGAGACAACTCCATCTTCAGAATGCAAATCCAAGAGAATCAAAGGCCAAACACCCGGGAGCTGGAGGGGAAGATACACGAGGTGGAGAAACTGGAAAATCTGATCAGCCTAATGAAAAGGTGCTGGCAGAAAGAAAAGGCCCAAAGACCATCCTTCCAGGGTAAACGTGACCTCTTCTCACCTCTGCCCCTGACTATCAGTCCTTATTATTATTATTATTATTTTAAAGGTGCTAGACCTCAAGCCTCTTCAAAAGTTGAGTCTTCTGATTCAAAAGCCCTTCTTTAACCCCAGAACTTGTGAGACAAAAGAAATGCACTTCTGGAGGGGAAAGTGTTGTGGCAGATGGCACATTTTCAAAGGTCCTCTTGTTCATTAGATAAACCCAGGCACTGAAAACAGATTTTGGAGCTGAGCCCTGGTGATCCTGATTTAATGTCAGAAGTCAAAGCACACAAATGTGACTCCGTGAGTGAATTTATAAGTGCTTTGGGGCTTTCCTTGTGCCTGTGGGACTGACCCTAGTGCCATTTTCAATGCATAGAAAACCCTGTCAGAGCTGTGTGGGAAAAGTGTGTCGTTCTTTTGTTTACTTTTCAACTTTGCTCAGTCTGCAGCCAGGAGATGGAGGAAATCTATGCCTGCTACATGCCGCACATTGAGACTGCTGTTCGTGAAGTTCAGGATAGTTTGGCAAAAGGTAGTAAAACCATGTTACGTATCAGTTTTGTATTCTCAACCATCCACTAGGTAGCAGTAATGTGCCAATAAATTTATCACGCCTTTTTGTTCCTCAAAGTGTAGGTCCAAGGTACCTGGCAAGAATTTTTTTTTTAATGGAACAATTTTTAAAAAAAGATTACTGCAGCAGAAAATAAGGAAACAAAAGAAGCTCAGGATAAATGGGGCCAACAGACCGTTGTGGTATAATGGTTAGAGTGTCGGACGAGGACCTAGGAGACCTGGGTTCAAATCCCTACTCAGCCATGAAGCTCACAGGGTGAGCTTGGGCCAGTCACAGACTGTCAGCCTAACCGACTTCATAGGGTTGTTTTGAGGATAAAATGGGGAGGAGGAAAACCACACCTTGAGCTCCTTGGTGGGATATAAATACAGTAATAATAATAATATTATAATTATTATAATGTAGGGACGCGGGTGGCGCTGTGGCGATGTCACGCTGGCCACGTGACCCGGAAGTGTCCCCGGACAGCGCTGGCCCCCGGCCAATAAATGTGAGATGGGCGCACAAACCCCACAGTCTGTCAAGACTGGCCCGTTCGGGCAGGGGTACCTTTACCTTTACCTTTAATTATTATAATAATACCAATCTCAGTTCTGTGTACCAAAAGCACATTTGAGCAGGGCAATGTTAACTAGATATCAACAGTGAAGGAGCCAAATGAGTTGAGCTAGGGAGTAATAACCAACATTGTGTCTGTGTAATAATATAATATAATAATATAATAATAACTATATATATATATATATATATATGCAGGTTTTGGTGTCTTCGGGTGTCTTCCCGTGTAAGAGTCGGGGTGTCTGTGCGACGTTTCGACGAGGTCTCACTCGTCATCTTCAGGCTCTGTTCCAGTAACAAGAAGCCGTAAGCACCAGCCTGAAGATGACGAGTGAGACCTCGTCGAAACGTCGCACAGACACCCCGACTCTTACACGGGAAGACACCCAAAGACACCAAAACCTGCATTCCTGTACCCGTGAAAATCTACGAAAGCATATATATATATATATATATATATATATATATATATATATTTCTGTTTTACAATGTAGAATAGTCATTTAAACAACTTTAAAATATCCAAAACTTCCCTTCTTCTCTTTCCATGGTTCATTTTGCATAACATAAATCCCTGCATATTTTATATAAACCAGACCATTCCGTATTCCATTATTCCATCCATCAAAACTGTTGAATTTATCTTAATGCTGCCAACGTTTTCAAGTGCACCCCCATATATTCAATAAACATTTTCCAATCTTCTTTAAACGTATGTTGTTCTTGTTCTCTTGTTCTGTATGTTAGGTCCGCAAGCTGCACATATTCCATCAGTTTAAGTTGCTAATATTCTTTAGTTGGGACCTCGCTATTAGGTCCCAACTAATAACCAACATTTTGAATCAATCTCTTAACAACCACCATGGCTTTTGCTGTTGGTTCAGAGGGCAGGGAAGCCACTCTCCTCATAAACACCAGCTGTTGCTGGTGAGCACGTAATTGGTCTGTTTCCCCAGGGCAGATATGCCATTGGGTTGATTAAATAAAGCTCTTTCTCTGTGTTTGCTTTCTAGCAAAAGTCCTCCCTTTAAGGGTCGCTCAGGACCAGGCCGGACATCAGAGTGGAATAAAGCGCCCTTGGTCGGAAGTGGACTGTGCCATGCCCTGTACCATGGAGACAAAAGAGGATTCGGAGAGAGGCGCTTCTTCAAGAACAGCTACCAAAGGGTAATTTCTGTGCTCAAGTAATGAGCTGAGGCATTGCCCAGTATTGCCCAGTTTTTGCTGGAGAACCACGCTAGGGGCCATGTTTACACCAGGACTGGATGTCCACCTTCTTCTTCTGTTCTCTCTCAATACCAAATGTAACAATTCACTGATAAATGTACCTATGTACTGGCTTACTGGGAAAACTTCAGAAATGCATATAGACATGTGAGCTCAGCTACTCAGCAGCCCCTCTGCCTGAGTGATAATCCCTGGCATCCCGATACCTGAGTGCCAGACAGGTAGCCATTTCAGAAATGACAAACCCAGATGAAGACAAAAGGGTGTGATTAACTTGGTTGGGAAACAGGGAAATGTAAATATCTTTTTGTTACACTTGATGGGTGTTTGGTGGAAGGCAAGGAGAACCATGGGGCAGGGTCCAGGATGCTCAGATTACTGCCACCAGACCTCCCCTTGCATGATGTAACCGTGATGTATGAGTGGTGTAGTTTTTGGGGGTGTAACATGGGGATTCGCAGCTAATAAAAGTTTGGGGACTCTTTTGTTCAGGGCTTCCATCTTGTTCCACCTTGTGGCAGGTGGGAGTCCTGTCGTAACAGTCTTCAATAAAGACCAAGCCTACTGGCTGCTGTTTTGCTCTGGTATTCCTGGCTGGTGTCCTTTTTTTGTCCAAGGGAGCCCTCATATTTCTCCCCCCTCCCCCGTAGCGTTGTGCTTGACATCAGGTGTGGGGAAGGCCAAGATGCAGCCACCTGCCGAAAGCAACACCTCTGTGTCTTTGCCTGTGTGGTTTGGATGATGCAGGCTGCTGAAAGGGCAGTAAGATAATCTTACTGTGATTTCAGGTGATTGACAGGTGGGAGGCCCTGGAAAACAGATATATTGTGTGTGTGTTGTAATGTTGCTTCCCCTTGATTCTCAGCTCCATTTGTTTGGAATCTCTGCCTTCTGCTGAAAAGCCTGCTGATCGTATAAAGAAGTCTAAAGGGAAGTTAACAGAAGATTTTGCTCTTCAAAGAAACCGAGAGGCATTCCTGAATATAGCAGAAGAGAACCGTCTTCTCACGAAGGGCGAGTGTTTATGCCTGAGTCAGATGAATGATGCACAGGAGTTTGTGGAGAGCCTGGTCAACACGGTGCTGGAAAAAAAAGAAATAATGCATAAGTTATTCCTCTACTGTCTGGAAGAGCTAAGGCTATGAGCTTGGAAAGATCTGCCTATTTCTGAATATTTAGAAAATGGTGGCTTATGCACTGATTGCTCTTTTTTAAAGAGCCCATTGAAGTCAGGGAGAAAGACTCCAAAGCACACAATTTTCTGCTGCTATCTTTTTTACTCCCTTTGTGGAAAGCTTTCCATTTTTTAAAGAAAAGATTACTTCTAAAGTAATGGATGCATAAGAAATGGATACAGTGCCAACCAAACTGAGCAATTAGGTTGGATAAAATGCCAGTCAAATATAAAATCAAGGTTTGGAATGAACCTTTCTCAGGAGACTTATTTTATATTTGTTTCTCTGCCCCTTTTCATTCACCTTTTCAGTTTGCGCTTTCGTAGTTTTACCACCCCATCCCCCCTCTCTCCCCTAATGTTATGCTCTATACAGCACTAATATCGCACATGGAATGTTACTGATCTACAGAAAAGACTTGACGACCTGAAAAAAGAGACAATGCACGTACTTGTGTAAACTAAAATATCTTTAATTTAAAAAAAAAAAATTTAAAAGAAAAGTTTGCACTTTCCTGACAGGTGCCTTGAGCAATATCTCTTCTGGGGGACAAAGAGTGTTGGTAAAGTATTTTAGCTTGGGCTAAGTTAAGTTTGTTATTTGGGAGTGGGGAGTGTTGTATTTTCCCCAAATGTCCCTAAATTCTGTATAGGGAAGTTTTAAATGTTTGATGTCTTACTGTGTTTTTATTTGTTAAAAGCTACCCAGGGTAATCCCAGTCAGATGGGTGGCATAAACATAATAATAATAATAATAATAATAATAATGATGATGATGATGATGATGTCTTAATCTTACATCTTTTACTCCTGTTCAGTAACAGGGTTTATGCTATGCTACTATTTTAGTTTTCCTGGACCCTGACCAATAGTATTTGGAATCTGTTGGCAGACCACAATAAGTTAAAAAGAAGGTGGGCCACATTTGCAGTAGCAGCTCAAAAAAAGAGAAAAAGCCATAAATTTCTGAAGACTTTTGTCTCACCAGTTGTCCTAGGGACTCCACTCCGGAATTGTGTATGATTTACTTCTTAGCCTTTTCTTCTCCTGAAGATGTCCTGAAAGGCAGTGGATATGGATTTTTCCTTGGGGTTTACTCCTGAAGCCTTTCTCAGAAATGAGTATAGCCCCACGGCAGCGGAGGTTTAGGCCTAGTGTCTTCCTTCTCCTAGCTACCTTCCCAGGTTGGGCTACAAATTTAATAAAGCTTCCACAACCCCTGGTGTGATGTGCTAGCCATGCAGAGAGAAATTAGGAGTGCTTACCAGTTATATTAAAGGAGAGCGTGATCTGTGTGGCATAAGTGGTTGAGATACAGTCTTGCAGTCTATATCTGCATAAACGCTTCGGCATATGTAGAGAGAGACAGCTTCTACCTACCTGTCTTTAGTGTAACATGGGAACAAGCCTATCAAAAAAGAAATGGCAAGTTTACCATGTAATATGTGATCCAGCGATTAGGCTGTATGAACACTACACACATCGGTTTTGTATCATTTTGCCTGTCCTCACTTCTCAGAAATCCTGGGAATTTGAATTCTGTTGAGGTGCAAAGAATCCTCTTTCAGAAGTCCCTAGCCTCTCTTCACAAAACAACAACGCCCAGAGTTTCAGGAAAAGGATTTGACGGTGAATCACTTTGCTGCATGGGCATGACGCTAGTAAGTGAGTCAATTCCCATCTGCTTAATTTTGGTAATGGATCTGTACTCTGCATCCTCTCTGGTCTCCTTTAGATTGGTGCTTAATGTGTAAGTTTAGTTCAGTTGAGTTTGATTGAAAAAGCAGGGGCATTTTATCCCAAGAATAATATCGAGCAATTCAGTATAGCGCAAACAAAGTATTTAGTACAGTAGTGTCCAAAGGGCCAGATCTGATGAAGTGAAGGGCCATAATGGCCGACCAAAGTTGTTAACTTTTTTTAGGATTTTACCCCAAAGTTGTTGAGGTTTTTTTATACGATTGAAGATTGAGGTTTGGGGGGCCGGATTAAACCGACTGGCGGACTTTGGGCATGCCTCGTTTAGTATGTACAGTAGTACCTCTGGTTATGTACTTAATTCGTTCCGGAGGTTCGTTCTTAACCTGAAACTGTTGTTAACCTGAAGCACCACTTTAGCTAATGGGGCCTCCTGCTGCCGCCGCGCCGCCGGAACACGATTTCTGTTCTCATCCTTAAGCTAAGTTCTTAACCTGAAACACTATTTCTGGGTTAGCAGAGTCTGTAGCCTGAAGCGTATGTAACCCGAGGTACCACTGTATGTACGAAGTGTTCGATTCTAATGAATACTAGACAATTCGGGCCCTAAAAAAAAAGATGGGCTATTCCTCAAAGGGTCTAGCTAAACTCTAGAATTCTCTACCGCAAGATGTAGTGGCGTTCACCAACTTGAGTGGGTTTATTCAAAGAGTATTAGACAAATTCATGGAGCACAGGGCTATCCATAGCTATGCTGACATTCTACCTCTACTGCAGGAGGCCAGTATGCCTCTGGATACCTGCTGCTGGGGAACACAAATGGGGAAAGCACTGTCAGGCTTGGTTCCTTTTTGTTCCCTTGATTGGTCACAGTGAGAACAGGATGCTAGACTAGATGGGCCTTTGTCCTGGTCCAGCAGGGCTTATTTCCATATGAGAGAGTCAGAAATTGAGACTGTGGTATGTGTTTTTGCAGCAGCAAGATGACTGGTGCCCAGCTTGAGATTCTGCCACTCCCCCCCACATACCGAACTTTCTCTGCCTTTCTACAGAACTACAACACCCCTCTTTAGATAAAACAAGTGCAGTTTGAATGCAGAAAGGCGTCAAAGGTAAAGAGGTGGCTATAAATCATTGGTGATCTAGGCAGGTTTGCCCAGGAACAAACAAGGAGGGGTTCTTGATACAATTCATAACCATATCACTGATCAAACTAAGCAGATGGACTTTGGAACTGGGATTAAGCTCAAACAGGTTGTGGAAAGGGAAGTCTCTTGGATGCTAGCAATGGTGATTGGGTTGGGGTTCTGCCAGTCAAATGACCTACAGTATGTTTCAATGTAAAAAGGAAAAGATTAGCCACTGAGGCCACACTTGGCATTTCCAGGAACCCCAGAGCGCTTGGCTGTTGGACAGATCCATGTAAGTAGCTACGTCTAGGAGACTCTTCACCACTTTCTCCTTTGAAATCTCTGTTAAATGGCGTTGGCAGACTGAACTGAACAAGTCTGATGTTGCAGGAGTATGCACAGCTAAATTCTGGGTGTGATAGGCTGCAAATAAAGAAAAGGGTGCCTTAAGAGGCAAATACCCGTATTTTTTGCTCTATAAGACTACTTTTTCCCTCCTAAAAAGTAAGGGGAAATGTGTGTGCGTCTTATGGAGTGAATGCAGGCTGTGCAGCTATCACAGAAGCCAGAACAGCAAGAGGGATTGCTGCTTTCACTGCACAGCGATCCCTCTTGCTGTTCTGGCTTCTGAGATTCAGAATATTTTTTTTCTTGTTTTCCTCCTCCAAAAACTAGGTGCGTCTTGTCGTCTGGTGCGTCTTATAGAGCAAAAAATACGGTAATTTCACCCAGAGACAGAGACCTACCATGATGTGAATTTTCTGCTTAAACTTGGAGAGAAAGGAGGAGAGGGAGAGAGGAAGAAGAGAGAGAGAGAGAGAGAGAGAGAGAGAGAGAGAGAGAGAGCAGACCTGTGGACTCAGTGCTCTTCAGGCAAGTTTCACTGGAATTAACCAGGCAAGTCTGGGTGTGACCGCAGCCCCCAATGAGTTCACCAGGGCTTCTTCTGAAAAATTTCCGAAGTGGTTTTGTGCCTGTAAACGCAGTGTTGCCAGATGCTGGCCTGTCACTTCAGATCACTGAGTCTCTCTAGTCCTCCGTTGTGCATAAGCAAGAGACATGTTTCCCTTCAAGGCACCAAGTGTGGAATGGATACTGTCAAGCTGCAGAGGTGGAAACGGTTCATTTTCCAACTTCCACGATAGCTGGGTCTACCTCTGCCATTGGAGGCATTATGCAGGGAATTGCCAAGGATTAAGAGAGCGCTGTTGCGTTCATGTCCTGCATGTGGGTTTCCTCCAGGCATCCGGTTGGCCACTGTGAGAACAAGAGAGCCAGGGTGGTGTAGCAGCAAAGTGTTGGACCAGGACTGAGAAGACCCGGGTTCAAATTCCTGCTTTCAGCCATGAAGCTCACTGGGTGACCTTGGGCCTAGTTATCTCTCTCAGCCTAACCTACCTCACAGCAGAGGCGCCAGCTCATGAGTGAGATTGGGGGGGGGGGGTCCAACGTTACGCGCAATTGATGATCCAGTTCAAAAATCATGCAGTAATTGTTTCTGAGCTGGTGGCTGTCGGAAGTGGGTGCCAGGAGCAGGTCAACAATAAATCACTCAGCATCAATTATATTAACTCTTTATTTAATAAAGCACGGTCAGCTCAGAAGGCCAGGCCTAATGAGCACAGCCACTCATCCCAGCAGATATTGCCTCTATGAGGCAGTTGTGAGGACTGCCTTTCTACAGTTGCCTAAATCTCTTCATCCCCCAGGTCCTTCCCAAGCGATCTGAGACTCTGTCACTGTATCTGTCTTTGCTCTTCCCTTTTCATACGATTTCTGGTTATGGGACACCAAGGGAGAGGGGAGCTGGTCACAGAAGGAGGGGGTGACACCCCAGCTGCTTCAATGGCCTGCCTCATCTCTGTCTCTTGGCCCCCCTCCTCTCCAGCCTCCGCTTCTGCCTCTGATACTGAACTGCTCTCTGCCACAGACCCTTCCTGCTCACTAAGCCCTGTTACCTCTTCAGCTTCCGACACCTCCTCCCACTCTTCTCCCTGTCAACACATTGTTGTCCCACCACCACTCCCTGGGCTCTGAGCCTTCTTCCTTTAGGGTTTACCCAGCCAGGACCTCCCACCCTGCTCTGCATCCAGCCATCCCACGACGGTGGCCTTCAGCCAGCCCATCAGTATCATCTGACTCTGGTGATGGTTTGGGTTCCTCCAGAATTTCCACACATCTTGAGCCTAATCCAAATGGCTGTCAAATCAAAACTGATGAAGTGTTACAGAGAGAGCTGCCCATCTAATGACCCTCCGTTAGACAGCAACGCCCGAACCACATCACACTTTTGGTCTCAGAGACATGAACTTGTTGGTTAAACCTTGAAGAGCAAAGTGACAGACTCTGCTGGGTAAAGTAGACAGGATTCCCCATCTTAAGTCCACTGCTATTGAACTGGCATCAGATCCAGAGCTTCCAAACAAAAACAGCAACAGCAAGCCTTCCAGAGCAGCAGGCAATCTGGGGAAGAATTTTGCATTCCAAAAATCATGTATTGGTTTGAAGAGAAATTTGGGGGCTTCTAATCCCCTGGAGACCAAACTATACAGTATATGGCACTTACTTCCTAGGAGATCTCTTTCCCAAAGACACCCTGTGAACTCCAGCAAAAGACTGGCATGGTGTGGGAAAGATCTTAATCCTTTTCCTCTGAAAATACCTCTCCCCACACAAAAAAATCCCTTCCCCAAATGGCTCCCTCCCCCTTCCTCAAGTTTCCTCCGATCACCCCTTGGAGGATGGGAAGGATTTTTGCTTCTTTATGTAGCTATGCAAACTCCCTCCCTGCAAGGTTTGAAGAGCAAACTTACTGGCAGTGCTCCGCATAAGTCCAGCTCAGTGATCCTTCACAGTTCCAGGAATGCAAAACTGATGTCACCTGCCGTGCTCCTATTTAACTTTAAAGGCAGCTGAGGAGCGGAATCTGTTTTGTCAAGGCTGGAGGCAGGCGGCAGCTAACTGCCTGGTTAAATTGTCGAGAAAACAACCCAAAAGTACTTAGGAAGTTTAACTGTGTAGCTTTTACGCTACAAAGCTTTGGAGGGGGAAGCTTTTAATCCACCTCTTCTGGGAGGGACCTCCCAAGCTTTTCAACTAGGAACCAATCAGACCCGGTTTCCTTTCCAGTTGTGGCTGCTGCAGGGAAGGACCCAACCGGGAAGTCTCTGAAATTCAACATCAACTCGGCAAGGACGAAAGGTACAAAACTGGCAATAAGTTGGTCTTTCGGAGTGGCAGTACCCCACACTTTGAAGCGCTCCCTGGTTTCCCTGTACTCTTTTTGGTGCCTGTTGAAAATATTTCTGTTTAGGCAAACCTACCCAGACATGTGCTGTCATGTGTTTTGAACTGGCTTTTAGCTTACAGTTTGAATTACAGTAATTGTTGGATGTTTAAAATAGTTGTTTTTAACTGAATTTGGTTTTGGTTTGGTTTTTTACTGATGATTTGATCATCTTATTCTTTTTGCAAACTGCGTTGGGGCTTCATTACAATCAAACAGTATATAAACCTCATGTAAAGGTAAAGATAAAGGGACCCCTGACCATTAGGTCCAGTCGTGGCCGATTCTGGGGTTGCGGCGCTCATCTCGCTTTATTGGTCGAGGGAGCCAGCGTACAACTTCCGGGTCATGTGGCCAGCATGACTAAGCCACTTCTGGCGAACCAGAGCAGTGCACAGAAATGCCGTTTACCTTCCCACCGGAGCGGTACCTATTTATCTACTTGCACTTTGATGTGCTTTCGAACTGCTAGGTGGGCAGGAGCTGGGACCGAGCAACGGGAGCTCACCCCGTCACGGGGATTTGAACCACCGACCTTCTGATCGGCAAGCCCTAGGCTCTGTGGTTTAGACCACAGTGCCACCCGTGTCCCTTCATAAACCTCATGTAGTACCATCTAAATCTAAGCGGTCTGTCCCAAGAGATTCCTGCTAAACCCCAAATGAGTGTCCACTCTCTGCTTGGACAAGGAATTTTAGGGTGTTTCAAACTCATACCTGAGCCTTTTCCCCCGCCTATTCAATTTACATTTTTCTCAACCTATACCATTTTAAGTTTATGGGGGGGAGGGGAGAGGGACGCACAATATGTGATCTGGCCATTTGTCCACTGCAGAGCCTCTGCCTACTTAGATGCAACAGAGAGTGATTCTTCTGTGACACGTTAAATTTTAAAGTGCCCCAAGACACAAGCTGCAGACACGCTGTGGGATGTAACATAAGCAGGCAAGTACAACACTTCCTGTTTGCCCTGAGCAGACACAGAGGGGGATGTTACTGCAGCCAGGAGGACTTCCTGTCACACCTGGTCTGGAGCATCCTCCCCCTGCGTGTGACCAGGTAGATGGGCGGGACCCTATGAGACCCTGTAAAAGGGCTGCTCACACAGCCATCTTCCCTTTCTCTCTTTTGCTGCTTTCTTCCGATACTGATGTATTTAGCTGTCTGCTGGCTCTCAGCCAGCAGGGCATGGGCTTATATCCCTACATGGGATGAGCCCACTCTGGTTTCTGTAACTTCAAGCTAAAGCCTGCCTTCAGGGAACCTGCTGTGAACTGAATGTAAGTAAACTTCTTGTTATACTTTTAAAAGAAGACTGTTGTGCCTTTATTCTTTTTAGGAGGGATAAAGGGGGAATTTACTGGGATCAAACCCAATCTGGACAATCCAGATTGGATTGCTTAAGTAAAGAGATTCAAACGAATCTACTGACTCACAAGTGTGAGTTAGGAAGGATAATATTTAATCAATATATCTTCTCCTACTATCCATGACATTCCCACGCATGCCACACATTTAAAGCACTTACCCACCCAAAAAAGAAAACTGGGAACTGTAGTTTACCCCTCAAAGAGCTATAATACCCAGCGCCCTGGTGGATGGAAAGGTAGGGAAAGGCCAAGGTGGGGAAGAGGTTGTGGAGGGGGGCAGAGCTATCTGAGAGAAGCTGTGGGTCCAATGGGGATGCACAGGGACCATGACTGTATCCTCCTCTTTTCCTGCCTTCCTTTTTCTCTGGCAGGGCTCTTGCGCCTTTTGGCAGGCAGAAATTAAAAAGGTGAAGAAGCCCTTCTGAGGAAACCCACCTCCAGCTGTGTTGTGCATGCCTGTTGTTGTTAAAGGCTCAAGAGTCCTGATATATATAACAAAGAGAGAGATGGCAACCATAACCCAAACGCTTACGGTGGCAACCATGGAAGGTCTCTTCCCTCAAAGACAGAGACGCATAATAATGCAAGGCGCTGTATTTTCCTTGTCTTGTTTCCCCAGCAGAGAGCAATGCCTACAGGACAAGGGAAAGATGCCCAACCAGAGGGGCGCCCCGAGCTGGGCGAAGTGGACGGGATTCCCCTGGCAAAGGCTACTTGTCAGGAATGGAGCCGGATCCAGAGCTTCCAGGCAAAGCCAGACG
Organism: Podarcis vaucheri; assembly: GCF_965113315.1. Taxonomy (NCBI): domain Eukaryota; kingdom Metazoa; phylum Chordata; class Lepidosauria; order Squamata; family Lacertidae; genus Podarcis; species Podarcis vaucheri. The sequence goes on from NC_138751.1 coordinate 16,177,873, forward strand.
ACCTGCTCATTTGTACATATCCCAAAGCAGGTAATTATCCAGGGACAAAGCTGCATCCAGTTTGGGAGTTTCAGGAGCACAAAACTCAAGATGAGTCCAGCAAGAGTCCTATATTGCCTTCAGAAAGACGGTTCTGCTAGGTCAGGCATAGACAAACTCGGCCCTCCAGATGTTTTAGGACTACAATTCCCATCATCCCTGACCACTGGTCCTGTTAGCTAGGGATGATGGGAGTTGTAGTCCCAAAACATCTGGCGGGCCGAGTTTGCCTGGGTCTGTGCCAGGTAGACGATTATTACATTCAGCTCTGTGGGTGGTGATCATTCCATGCATTAATGTTTGTTCTTTTTATTTTCAGAGCACATACAGGGCTCAGAATCTCTAGGTTCATCCTTTGTGTGTTTATTATTATTATTATTAAAAAAAACCAAGTTCCTAGTCCTAGTGAGTTTGAATGCTGTGCTTAAAACCATGTGTGCAGAGAGGGCTTTAAAGGTCTCTGTATCTCCCTTTCTTACAGCTAGCAGAAGCAATATAAAGTGTGCAAAGTTGGCACATAGTGGTAAATATGCAGAATAATTAGCTTGCTGTGCTACTGATTACTGTAAACTTTCTGGGCACAGATCCACAACACAACTTTGCACCTGCTAGTTCACAGTGTTAGATGGAAAGTAATATGCATTAGTGGCTGGAGTCACAAGGGTGCTGAGCTGTATACAGCATGCACAAGAGCCCTGTAAGCAAAAGGGGAAATGGGATTTAAGTTTTAAATAGCAGACAGGGCAAGAGAGCTGAGGTCCTGGGCAAAAGACTGGGCCTGAATATATGACTGCTGATTTTCCTTCTCTCTCTCTCTCTCTCTCTCTCTCTGCACATTATGCCAGGTACCACCTGGATACAAGAGATAGTGGATATGATCCAACAAGAAGGCGACCTGGAGAAATGCCAGCGGGCCCCTGTGCATCATCGCCACCCATTCATTGAGTGGGCACGGCCACCCCAGCCCTCAGGTGACAAATACAGCATCATCCATATTCCTGTGGTGCCTAACCCAATCTCTGGGCGGGGAGAGACTGCTTTTACTCACTTTCCTTGGAATGAGGGTCCCTGGAGACTGTGGCATCTTTAGGAAATATGGCTTTACTTGCACAGATGTGCAACCTGAGCATAGGCTCACAGAAGGAACATTCCAGCAGATCTTGGCCTCCCCTTTAGGTTTCCAGGGAGCCTCTGTCCCTGTCTTTCTCTAGCTTCCAGCCCAGACAAAACTCACCCCAGATTAGCCCCCCCCGGCCTCCCCCCCCCCCGCTTTCTAGAATGAAATGGTTTCCAACCAGGTGAGATGGGGAAAGGACCACTCTTCTCCTCCAGAAGCATCTCCAGTTGTTTCCATGGCAACACACCTGGTCTTCGCCAACTTCTAGGCATCTGCAGATAGGATGCTTAACAGACTTGGCCAGGGCCCTTATTTTGAAAAAGAGACCATTCTGACCAGTTCAGCAGGTTCCCTCTTGTACAGGCTGCCATGTTGTAGATACAAAACCACTGGCTTGGTTGGAACCCATAGGTTTCCTCCAAACCAACTGTTCAATCCTATAACATTATAAAATGGGTTTCTCAGCATAACTAGCTTCCCCAGGTCTCCCGGAAAGGCCAATCATGTAACTTGATTTGGATTTTGAAATGGATTCCTTTTTCACTGTGTTTTGCCATCCGAAATGGGACAGGATGATCTCCCATCCCTGTTCTGCCACTAATGCCTCACTCTTCTTTGAGCAGGGGTTGATCAAGCAAACGCGATGCCTTCTCCACGGACTCTGAAAACCCATCTCCCCGTGCAGTTGCTCCCTCGGTCCTTTTGGGAGCAGAACTGCAAGGTAAGGGATGGGAAAGGGGGCCTCACACTTTGGGAAGAGACACTCTTTTGCTTCATTCTGAGAGGTGGATCCTAGGGCTAAACTAGGTGCCACGCTAATTTCGGGAAGGCAATCAGCATGTATACTTTTAAAAATATAAAAATATCAATAACAGCTGTGAGATACCCTAAGCAGGACTCCTTCTTCCCCCTTCCATTGCAATGTTGCAACAAAAATGTCTATCTGATGCAAATAGCTTTGCAGAGACAATATTCCTTGGGATTCAGACCATGGTGGAGAGCTAATCTCTCCCTTTCCACTCCCTATGGTTCCAGCACCCTCAGCACCTGCTCTTTACATTTTTAAAAAATGTGCATAGCAATTGCATTTGCATAATTAATTTCAACATGTGTGGCCCTCCAGATGTTGTTGAACTACAACTCCCATTATCCCCTAATGGTTGGCTACATTGGCTGGGGCTGATAGGAGTTGGAATCTGACAACATCTTGGAGGGGCACAGGTTTCCCATTCCCGAATTTGGACCTTAGGCAGCTCTCTACTACTTGGCTTGTAAACCAGATTCAACCCAACTGCCGGAGCAGCTACTTCCCATTTCCAGATGTTTGTCTGGATGCGATGAAAGTCTTTTTGTTGTGGGACAGTTGCACATGTCCTGTGTTGTTCAGCTGCCACCACGTGGCAAACAGGTGTCTGGACTCCATGGGGTGCATCTCAGCCTCTTGTGACCTTTGTAAGAGAATGGTCCAAGGATATATGATGTTGTTGCATTGCTAGGCAGGGTCAGCTCCAGACTGTCTGTATCCTGCACGAGGGATTCAGGCACATACCAGAACATTAGATCTCTGCAGTTGTCAGGGTGCTGTCAACGGATCCTGGCTGGTTGCCAAGGAAAGTATAAAGACACGGAAGAGTTTCTTACTGCCCTTTTTCATTTCAGTCTTTACAGAGAGAGGCTATAGAGCCCAGCCTCTTGGATAATGGCATTGTCCCAAGTGAATCTCCACCCCCCCCCATCTCTCCCACTTCCTCATTCATCATTCTTATCGTCTCCTCTATGGGTGCTGCTACGTGTCCTTGTCTTCGAACTCTTTGCCTCTCCTACTTTTAAGGCTCGCCAGGTTCTGGAAGATGGAGGGTCTGGAATGCTTTCTAATGACTGCATGTCAGCCAGTTGTTGCTCTGGCTTTCCCATGATTTCCCAACTTTCCCCCTCATCTGCCTCTGAGCTGCGACCTCCCTCAACCCCCTGTTGTAAATCCATACTGTCTTCCTCCTCCCTGGAAGGTTCAGGATGGGGAGGCGGTCTCCACCATTCCTCCTCTGCCCAGTCCCTGACAGCAGTTAAAATAGATTGAAGTGTTTTTTTGCAGTTTGGAAAGTGATGGGGATATACACTGCAAAGTTTGGGGTGAATGAATGATCAGCAGTGGGGAAATGTATAACCACCATGCAAACGAAACAGGATGGATGCCGTTGTTGTATAACCTCCCTGCACACAAATAAGAACAAATGCTCTGTGAAGACTGTAATGTGGGTGCTTCCAGATGACCTGTTAATATATTGACCATTCATCCTGATTAGTTTTGCGGGGAGCTTAGCAGACATAGATTTAGTGAGCATTCATCCTGACTTGTTGTGGGGAGGTTAGATGACGTTGCATCAAAGCAAGAGCTAGTCCACACTTTCCAGTACTTTTCCCCTTCACTTTCCTTATTGCAAAAAATCCAATAGTTGAGGGGATGCAGGTTTGTGATGCAAGACTGATTGTGGCTGAAGCAGACCATAGCATTTTGAGGACTTTTATTTGCTGCTGTGTCCAGCTGAGAAGTCGGGGGTTGTGTTTAGGAAAGGTTACAAAGCTTCCCTGAGTTGTTGGGCAAGTTGTAGGGAGCTGGTTTAAGTCTATGGAAAGTGTGTTGCTTCCAAGGCAACTATAATCATGCAACCTGAATATTTCTTTACACGACTGTCATTATTTTTGGTTGGCATTCAGTTTGGAAGCACCTCTTGTGTAATGTCTGTATAAACTTTGTGCAAGCAAAGGAAGGAGTGAAAGATGCTGAAAAGAGGATACTTGGGTGAGCTAGAGAAGTCCTACGTCTGTCATCTTGGTGCTTCCTGGAGAAAAAGCTTGTTAATGACTGAATCTCCTAGTTAAATGCATTAATATCTCCCATATGTCTTCCCCATTCAGTTCCTTTATGTGGCAAGGAATGCCAAGGACTGCATGGTGTCCTATTTCCATTTCCAAAGGATGAGCAAGGTGGTACCTGCCCCCGGAACATGGCAGGAATATTTTGAGACTTTCATGGCAGGCAAAGGTGAGTTAAAAACAATGCACCCTTCCCTCCTAATCTTTTTGATTCTAGCAATAATGACAACACTTTGCGCGTGTGAGAAAGTTAGAATAAGGAAAAGGTCAGATGCAGTTGGTGACAGTGTTTATAAATTGCATTTGGTGGTGATGTTAGCAGCAGTAGCATTGTGTTTTTTTGCTCCTGCTGGGGGATTTGTCACTGTGCTCCTCATCACCCAACTCTGTGTCTTCCAGTGGGCTGGGGCCCGTGGTACGATCATGTCAAAGGCTGGTGGAAGGCAAAAGACACACACCGTGTGCTCTACCTCTTCTATGAAGACATAAAAAAGGTGAGCAGATCGGGAAGGTGGTGGGGCCTTCTGGACAGCATCCCTTGCGGAGATCAGACTCTGGCAATAGTGCAGGGATGATGTGGAGTGAATCTGCATAGGGGAGAAAGTGTCAAAAAGCCTGTCCCATCTGCCACACCCAGAATGAATTGCTGGTGAGAATCAGATGGCGGCTCTGTCGTCGCCTCTCCCTCATCTCTTGCCAAAAGGGAGCAGGAAGAGGCTGCTAGTAAGCTGGGGGTGGGACAGCTCCACAAACATATTTGCCTGCCTATCCTTGGTCTTCTTTCTCCACCTTCATCTGCCATTTCATAAGCTTTCAGCAGATCCTGTGTTGTGTCTCCAACCCTGGTTTCCAATCTTGCCTACTTGCCTCCTCCTCCTTGTTCTATGTTAGTAATACCAGGCCTGATCCTGCAGACACTGCTCACATGTCCCAGGTACCGTTTGACACTTCAGCAGCCTTCACCGTGGCCTATAACCAGGAGGGACGGGAGGACTCAAGGTTGAGGGGGACTGCATTTGAGGGAGGACAAGAATACAGTGACCACAGCAATAAGCCCTGCAAACAAGGAATAAAACCTGTTAATGTGGTTTCCTTCTGGCTTTTACACTATTATGAGGGAGGTCTCCATGTTGGCCAGTTTGAAAAAATGGGCAGATTGTGGAAGATTTACAAGCAGATCTGTCTGCTTGGGACACCAAAGCACTTCTCCTAAATGTTCTTGTTCTCAGCACCACCCTGCCCCTTCCCGGCGTCCTTTTTCTCGGGCCAAACCCTGCTGCACTTTCTCCATCTCCACACAGGACCCAAAGCGTGAGATCCAGAAGGTGATGCGATTCATAGGGAAGCAACTGGATGAGGCGACCGTGGACAAGATTGTCCGCCACACTTCCTTCGAAGTCATGAAAGACAACCCCATGGCCAACCGGGCTGGCGTGCCCATCTCGGTCATGGACCTGTCTATTTCCCCATTCATGAGGAAAGGTATGGCTTCCCTCTCAACATCTTTATTTTGGACGGTGCCAACTAAGCTCAACAGGCAGAATGCTGAAATCCCACAAGTCACGTCACCTGAAGGAAACGGGCATTGTCTTAGAGGGCCCTCCAGAATGGTGTTTTAATGTTCATTGGTGGTGGGTTTATTCATTGTTCTGCGATGCTACTCCATGTTTGCTGTCTGGAAGGGTATAGTGAGGCAAAACTGGAACAAAAATGAACCAGAACGTTTGTGGTATAAAAAGTTGCAGGATTTCAGTTGTGGAAAATGAAGCAGTGTGACCACTCCAAAATGTTTGTGGGCGCACACAGCATTGGAAGTGGTATCTCGTGTGACCACAAATCATCATGAAAATACAGTGGTACCTCGGTTAAGTACTTAATTCATTCCGGAGGTCCGTTCTTAACCTGAAACTGTTCTTAACCTGAAGCACCACTTTAGCTAATGGGGCCTCCTGCTGCTGCCGCGCTGCCAGAGCATGATTTCTGTTCTCATCCTGAAGCAAAGTTCTTAATCCAAGGTACTATTTCTGGGTTAGCGGAGCCTGTAACCTGAAGCGTATGTAACCTGAAGTGTATGTAACCCGAGGTATCACTGTACAAGAAGGATATCTAAGTCTCCAACATATATAGACTTTTTCTTCGAACATCCCCCCACGCCCTTGCAAAATCTCTCATTGAGGGATTACTGCTACATCCTAACGACATTGAGCGCTGTGAATATACCCACCCTGGTAGTTTATGGGGCATAATAGCAGACAGTGCCGTTGAAAACTTCTCCCTATTACAATGAGTGGATTGTGTGTGTTTCTTTTATAGGGACAGTTGGGGACTGGAAGAATCACTTCACGGTGGCTCAGAACGAGCGGTTCAATGAAGACTACCAAAGAAAGATGGCTGATACTACCCTGACATTTACCATGGAGCTCTGAGAGCCAAAAGTCCAATGTCAGAATCCCTTAAGAGGATTCCCTGAAAAGTGAAGGCTCACCTCAGCCAATGTCCTCAGGGGGGTTGCCTTTTCCAGCAGCACTAATAAAGAAAAAGTGTTTTATAATTTCATAGGCTGTATGTTTGGATGCTTGATTCCATGTGGGTGGGGACACGGCTTTCTGCTTGGTGGCATTTCCTGATGCACACTGTGGCATTTGCTTTCTGGTGCAGAACTTGGTACATCTGTGAGGCCCCTAAAAACTCCAGCTTTCACTGAGAGAGGTGGGAGAAGTCTAGGGCACTTCCAGCCTGTGACTATTTTCAGGTGAGATTCAGCTTTAATTGCACAGCCTGAATTTGCTGGCATGTGGCTGAATCTTACCTGAAAATTGGATCACTTGATATGGAATGACCCCTCCTGTAAAACAAACCCAATTCCTCAAAACATCCTATTTCTTGCAGTGATGGGGAAATGCCCCAGAAAGTGAGAGATAAACACTTGCTAACCTCCTCACAAACAAATATGGGTGAGAGCTCATTCAATACCCAGTGTTGGCTAACCTGTCTGCAAACAAACCAGGATGAATGGCCGATAAACAGATCTGGAAGCTAAGCTAGTCTCTTCACAACTGAAGAGACAAGTTCTTACGAATGTGAGCACAGCATTTCTGATTGTCCTGTTGCTATTTTGGTGGATTCAGTCGGTAAAGCTGTGCAATTAAAGTTGCTTTGCAACTCTTGCACAACAAATGCACTCTCCCCACCAAAAATCTCAGACTTTTTCTGATAAGTAAAGCAAAATGTTTGTGATCAAGAGAGGGAAATGCAAGGGAAAGAGTGAGACAGCATTTGCTTGATGCAACGTCCTGCAACTGCCCCACAGTCAAGTCAGAGTTGTTATAAGAATTCTAATGTCCTAAATATAAAATAAACGTTCATAAATGTACAAGGCAAACACATACTTAAGTATATAAACCATGTGTCTGAAATAGTACAGGAGAGCAATCCTGAAGCTATTTTGACTCTCCCAAATTGACCTTAATTATTTCTATGCAAGGAGGAAGGAAATGGGGAAAAGCTTTCCAATTGTCTTTTGCTTACCTGTCTTAAGGGCATATTTGTGCAGGAATAGGGTGAGCCTGTGACCTGGTTTCAGGAAAGTATTTACCATCACAAAAGAATGGCCATGCTGCCCAGGTAAAGCAATCAGTGACCATTAACAGATATCCTGGCAAACAGGATTTCTGCTGTAGACCACCGGCTTCTGTGATGTATGTATGTTGTTTCGGGGGGTGGTCTTGAGCTACAGGGTGGGCAATTTTTAAAGTCTACTGTATTTTTCGCTCTATAAGATGCACCAGACCACAAGACGCACCTAGTTTTTGGAGGAGGAAAACAAAAAAAAATAATATTCTGACTCTCAGAAGCCAGAACAGCAAGAGGGATCGCTACGCAGTAAAAGCAGGAATCCCTCTTGCTGTTCTGGCTTCTGGGATAGCTGTGCAGCCTGCATTCGCTCCATAAGGTGCACACACATTTCCCCTTACTTCTTAGGAGGGAAAAAGTGAGTCTTATAGAGCAAAAAATACGGTATATAAGGGCTTGCGCACCATTGTTTGGGGTTCCTCCTGCATGTGGTGAGTGAGGACCCTGTTGCAACAGTTTAATAAAGATCAGGCTTACTAGCTGCTTTGCTTCTCAATATTCTCTGGTTGGCCTCTTGTTATTTTCTCCTACCGATGGAGAACCCAGTTAAGGACTCTATATTGGCTCTTGGATGCCCCATAAGGGAAAAAGAGCAGGTTTTTTCTATAACAGTGAATGCTCAATAAAAAGCCGAGATCCTCTAACGTCCCCACACATTTTGTGCGAACAAAACGCTCAATCAACAGGATATCTGAAAATGGCCTGGCTTAAGAGTGTGAACACTGCTTCAGATGGCCAGATGGCAGGAGTCTTTGGGCAGATCCTGATTCCACCCAGTTACCTGCTGCATCTCCTGCCTCCCAACAACTCCTGAGACCTTCCCTGCTGTTTCATGATTATACAAAGGGAGGAGGCAGGGGCCACGCAGAGCCCTAAGGCCTGAAACTGGCGCCAAATCCTGCTCAGCCTCTTCTGGATTCCGAGATGTCACCAGGTCTGCTTTCAAGCCGATTTTGTGCAGTGTGTAAACATGTTTAGAACAAAGGAACCCAATCAAACTTGAGATTAGCCTGGCTTGCCCAATATCTGGTTGTGCACCACTCTTTGGGGACCCTACTATACCCAGTCACTTTCACAGGTCTGTCCTGAATCCCAGAAGACTAAACTAGAACAAGCCAATTCAGAAACCAGAAAATTCTTTACTATGTACTTGCCACACCAGGCAATATTATCACGATTGTTTCTTGTCCAAGCACCTGCGTCAGGGTTTCATTTCAGTGCTAGGTACTTCAGGAGTCGCTTTCCTTAGCCTCCAACTCCCCATACTCCGACGGATGTTCCTCAGGGGCTTCGTCCAGTGTGTTGCTTCTCCTGACGGCTGCGTCTTGGCAGTCATCCAGGCAAAGATTTCTCTCCCTGTCCTCCTTCTCCTTTGCCCACCTCTGTAGCACTCCTTGCGGCCAGTTGAGTTGAGTATAGTACGTTTCGACTGGGGGGGCAGAAGACCTCAGACACTGACAGCGGACATTTGCTCTTAACTCGGCCAGTGCTCTCAGGGGATGGCGGAGCCTCATCAGGCCCTGTGGTTCTTGGCTATTTTTGTCTGGCTCCTTCCCAAGTCTTCTGGCTGCGTCTTTTGGGTGGACCTGAGCCAACTCCCTGGGATCTGCGCCTCTGGATGGGAGCTGATCAGAACGTAATGATTGTTCAGACCGGAAAGAGGCGGAATCCATGATGCAACAGGAGAGGAGGCTGCCTTGGTTATCAAGGTGTGGAATTGGTTATCAGCTATTCTTTTGTACAAGGATTGTGGCCACCACAGCGGCTGAGGGAAACCTTGGCACTGGCTCACACAGCTGGTGGAAAGTTTCTGGGGGGGAAATTAGGAAAATTAGAAGCAGGTTACCTAAACGATCGCCTTCTACTATATCAGGGGTGGGGAACCTCAGGCCCTCCTGCCCCCAGGCTGCCCTGCCTCCTGGACCCCTCACTGACCCTCCACCACCCCTCCCTTAGTGAATTTTGCCAGGCTGGAATTGTATCCTTCGACTGCAATGAACTTTCTCGCTTGCATGAATGAAGGGCTGTGCTTGTGTAAGGACCACTGGTTTTCATGTTCCTGCTTACCGTCAGTGCCGGATTTACATACAAGCTAAACAAGCTATAGCTTAGGGCCCCACTCTCTTGGGGGGCCCAAAAAAATTAAAGGAAAAAAAACCTGGATGCACATTTCCAAAATAGAAGATGAAAAACAAATAAAATAAAATCTAGATACAGCAAATGGCTTTAGATACCTATTAGGTCCATAAATTACCATATAGTACGTTTCTGAGCACAATTCAAAGTGTTGCTGCTGACCTTTAAAGCCCTAAACGACCTCAGTCCAGTATACCTGAAGGAGCGTCTCCACACCCATCCTTCTGCCTGGACACTGAGGTCCAGTCCCGAGGGCCTTCTGGTGGTTCCCTCGCTGCGAGAAGCCAAGTTAGAGAGCCTTCTCGGTAGTGGCACCCGCCCTGTGGAACACCCTCCCACCAGATGTCAAAGAGAAAAACAACTACCAGACTTTTAGAAGACATCTGAGGGCAGCCCTGTTTAGGGAAGCTTTTAATGTTTAATAGACTATTGTATTTTAATATTCTGTTGGAAGCCGCCCAGAGAGGCTGGGGAAACCCAGCCAGATGGGCGGGGTATAAATAAATTATTATGATGATTATAGCATACATTAAACACAAAATACAGTGGCAATTTGTTGCTGACAAAGAACAGCTGGACATATAAAAGGGCCCCATTGCCTTCAGTAGCTTAGGGCCTCATCAAACCTAAATCTGGCCCTGGTCACAGTATACATGTGAAAATGGTATCCACTGAAGTACTTCCTTTTTGCTTCTCTGACTCCACTCACTTACTGCATCTGGCTCCTCCCATCATTGCTAAGTGGCCTAAGGTCACCTGCATGGGTGAGATTCCCCACCCTTCCTCTATATGCATTCAGCAGATCCCTGAGATTGTCAGAGGAGGCTTTGCTGATGGTGCCTGAGCTGTGCAAGGCCACCTGGGGGTAACATTCCCTCTGGAACGCTCTCCCACCTAGGACTGGGGAAGCACCGACTGTTGGGGGCGTCTGACTTTTACTAAAAACTATATTGTTTGCTCAGGCTTTCCCAGATGAATAGCACTGATCCTACTGCCCAATACCATTTGTTGATATCTGTAACATTGGTGGCGGTTGCGTTTTTAATTCTTTAAATGTATTTTTGTAAGCTATTTTTGCAAAAAAAAGAGTATTTTTCTGTGTATAAGTTGCCCCCATATATAAGACGCCCCCTATTTTTAGGCACTCTAATTTAAGAAAATGGGGGGAGGGAGATTGCCCTGTGTATAAGATGACCCATGGTTTTTTGCATAATTTTAAAGTAAAAAAACCTAGTCTTATACACGGAAAAGTATGGTATATTTGTCAAAACTACATACAAAAAATGTGTTTATTAAAATAAATTCACACTAAAATGTGAGGTGTGTTTTTTTCCAACACACAAATTTCAGCAGAAATGTGGAAAACTGAATTTCTGGTTATAAAACTGAGAAAAGGAGAGAACCGCAACTGACATGGCTCACCTACCCCTGTGAGGAGTTAAGGAAAAGAGATGGTCTGCCAATTCACGCGTAACAGGCCGGGAACACAGAGGGTGCTGGTGCCAAGTGTTTTTGTAAAAGGTTAACATAATAAATAAAAAATGCAATAAATAAATATTACACTGAGAGTAATTACAAAAGGGAAATAAATTACCACAGAAGTGGTGTTTACTATTTTACTGGGAGTGGTATTTTACTATTTTACTATCAGAGGCATTTACTATTTTACCGGGAGTAACTGTTTCTTGGTGAGGAGTTAGTATAACCTAAGTTGAAGTAATGATATTTTCCTTCCTTCCCACAACATAAGTTCAAAATGGATCAAATTCAATTTATTTATACCCACTCTGGGCAGCTTCCAACAAAGATTAAAAATACATTAAAACATCAGTCATTAAAAACTTCCCCAAAGAGGGCTGCCTTCAGATGTCTTCTAAACGTCAGATACTTGTTTTTCTCTTTGACATCTGGTGTCTTTGACATTCTTATCGTCTCCTCTATGGGTGCTGCTACGTGTCCTTGTCTTCGAACTCTTTGCCTCTCCTACTTTTAAGGCTCGCCAGGTTCTGGAAGATGGAGGGTCTGGAATGCTTTCTAATGACTGCATGTCAGCCAGTTGTTGCTCTGGCTTTCCCATGATTTCCCAACTTTCCCCCTCATCTGCCTCTGAGCTGCGACCTCCCTCAACCCCCTGTTGTAAATCCATACTGTCTTCCTCCTCCCTGGAAGGTTCAGGATGGGGAGGCGGTCTCCACCATTCCTCCTCTGCCCAGTCCCTGACAGCAGTTAAAATAGATTGAAGTGTTTTTTGCAGTTTGGAAAGTGATGGGGATATCCACTGCAAAGTTTGGGGTGAATGAATGATCAGCAGTGGGGAAATGTATAACCACCATGCAAACGAAACAGGATGGATGCCGTTGTTGTATAACCTCCCTGCACACAAATAAGAACAAATGCTCTGTGAAGACTGTAATGTGGGTGCTTCCAGATGACCTGTTAATATATTGACCATTCATCCTGATTAGTTTTGCGGGGAGCTTAGCAGACATAGATTTAGTGAGCATTCATCCTGACTTGTTGTGGGGAGGTTAGATGATGTTGCATCAAAGCAAGAGCTAGTCCACACTTTCCAGTACTTTTCCCCTTCACTTTCCTTATTGCAAAAAATCCAATAGTTGAGGGGATGCAGGTTTGTGATGCAAGACTGATTGTGGCTGAAGCAGACCATAGCATTTTGAGGACTTTTATTTGCTGCTGTGTCCAGCTGAGAAGTCGGGGGTTGTGTTTAGGAAAGGTTACAAAGCTTCCCTGAGTTGTTGGGCAAGTTGTAGGGAGCTGGTTTAAGTCTATGGAAAGTGTGTTGCTTCCAAGGCAACTATAATCATGCAACCTGAATATTTCTTTACACGACTGTCATTATTTTTGGTTGGCATTCAGTTTGGAAGCACCTCTTGTGTAATGTCTGTATAAACTTTGTGCAAGCAAAGGAAGGAGTGAAAGATGCTGAAAAGAGGATACTTGGGTGAGCTAGAGAAGTCCTACGTCTGTCATCTTGGTGCTTCCTGGAGAAAAAGCTTGTTAATGACTGAATCTCCTAGTTAAATGCATTAATATCTCCCATATGTCTTCCCCATTCAGTTCCTTTATGTGGCAAGGAATGCCAAGGACTGCATGGTGTCCTATTTCCATTTCCAAAGGATGAGCAAGGTGGTACCTGCCCCCGGAACATGGCAGGAATATTTTGAGACTTTCATGGCAGGCAAAGGTGAGTTAAAAACAATGCACCCTTCCCTCCTAATCTTTTTGATTCTAGCAATAATGACAACACTTTGCGCGTGTGAGAAAGTTAGAATATGGAAAAGGTCAGATGCAGTTGGTGACAGTGTTTATAAATTGCATTTGGTGGTGATGTTAGCAGCAGTAGCATTGTGTTTTTTTGCTCCTGCTGGGGGATTTGTCACTGTGCTCCTCATCACCCAACTCTGTGTCTTCCAGTGGGCTGGGGCCCGTGGTACGATCATGTCAAAGGCTGGTGGAAGGCAAAAGACACACACCGTGTGCTCTACCTCTTCTATGAAGACATAAAAAAGGTGAGCAGATCGGGAAGGTGGTGGGGCCTTCTGGACAGCATCCCTTGCGGAGATCAGACTCTGGCAATAGTGCAGGGATGATGTGGAGTGAATCTGCATAGGGGAGAAAGTGTCAAAAAGCCTGTCCCATCTGCCACACCCAGAATGAATTGCTGGTGAGAATCAGATGGCGGCTCTGTCGTCGCCTCTCCCTCATCTCTTGCCAAAAGGGAGCAGGAAGAGGCTGCTAGTAAGCTGGGGGTGGGACAGCTCCACAAACATATTTGCCTGCCTATCCTTGGTCTTCTTTCTCCACCTTCATCTGCCATTTCATAAGCTTTCAGCAGATCCTGTGTTGTGTCTCCAACCCTGGTTTCCAATCTTGCCTACTTGCCTCCTCCTCCTTGTTCTATGTTAGTAATACCAGGCCTGATCCTGCAGACACTGCTCACATGTCCCAGGTACCGTTTGACACTTCAGCAGCCTTCACCGTGGCCTATAACCAGGAGGGACGGGAGGACTCAAGGTTGAGGGGGACTGCATTTGAGGGAGGACAAGAATACAGTGACCACAGCAATAAGCCCTGCAAACAAGGAATAAAACCTGTTAATGTGGTTTCCTTCTGGCTTTTACACTATTATGAGGGAGGTCTCCATGTTGGCCAGTTTGAAAAAATGGGCAGATTGTGGAAGATTTACAAGCAGATCTGTCTGCTTGGGACACCAAAGCACTTCTCCTAAATGTTCTTGTTCTCAGCACCACCCTGCCCCTTCCCGGCGTCCTTTTTCTCGGGCCAAACCCTGCTGCACTTTCTCCATCTCCACACAGGACCCAAAGCGTGAGATCCAGAAGGTGATGCGATTCATAGGGAAGCAACTGGATGAGGCGACCGTGGACAAGATTGTCCGCCACACTTCCTTCGAAGTCATGAAAGACAACCCCATGGCCAACCGGGCTGGCGTGCCCATCTCGGTCATGGACCTGTCCATTTCCCCATTCATGAGGAAAGGTATGGCTTCCCTCTCAACATCTTTATTTTGGACGGTGCCAACTAAGCTCAACAGGCAGAATGCTGAAATCCCACAAGTCACGTCACCTGAAGGAAACGGGCATTGTCTTAGAGGGCCCTCCAGAATGGTGTTTTAATGTTCATTGGTGGTGGGTTTATTCATTGTTCTGCGATGCTACTCCATGTTTGCTGTCTGGAAGGGTATAGTGAGGCAAAACTGGAACAAAAATGAACCAGAACGTTTGTGGTATAAAAAGTTGCAGGATTTCAGTTGTGGAAAATGAAGCAGTGTGACCACTCCAAAATGTTTGTGGGCGCACACAGCATTGGAAGTGGTATCTCGTGTGACCACAAATCATCATGAAAATACAGTGGTACCTCGGTTAAGTACTTAATTCGTTTCGGAGGTCCGTTCTTAACCTGAAACTGTTCTTAACCTGAAGCACCACTTTAGCTAATGGGGCCTCCTGCTGCTGCCGCGCTGCCAGAGCATGATTTCTGTTCTCATCCTGAAGCAAAGTTCTTAATCCAAGGTACTATTTCTGGGTTAGCGGAGCCTGTAACCTGAAGCGTATGTAACCTGAAGCATATGTAACCCGAGGTATCACTGTACAAGAAGGATATCTAAGTCTCCAACATATATAGACTTTTTCTTCGAACATCCCCCCACGCCCTTGCAAAATCTCTCATTGAGGGATTACTGCTACATCCTAACGACATTGAGCGCTGTGAATATACCCACCCTGGTAGTTTATGGGGCATAATAGCAGACAGTGCCGTTGAAAACTTCTCCCTATTACGATGAGTGGATTGTGTGTGTTTCTTTTATAGGGACAGTTGGGGACTGGAAGAATCACTTCACGGTGGCTCAGAACGAGCGGTTCAATGAAGACTACCAAAGAAAGATGGCTGATACTACCCTGACATTTACCATGGAGCTCTGAGAGCCAAAAGTCCAATGTCAGAATCCCTTAAGAGGATTCCCTGAAAAGTGAAGGCTCACCTCAGCCAATGTCCTCAGGGGGGTTGCCTTTTCCAGCAGCACTAATAAAGAAAAAGTGTTTTATAATTTCATAGGCTGTATGTTTGGATGCTTGATTCCATGTGGGTGGGGACACGGCTTTCTGCTTGGTGGCATTTCCTGATGCACACTGTGGCATTTGCTTTCTGGTGCAGAACTTGGTACATCTGTGAGGCCCCTAAAAACTCCAGCTTTCACTGAGAGAGGTGGGAGAAGTTTAGGGCACTTCCAGCCTGTGACTATTTTCAGGTGAGATTCAGCTTTAATTGCACAGCCTGAATTTGCTGGCATGTGGCTGAATCTTACCTGAAAATTGGATCACTTGATATGGAATGACCCCTCCTGTAAAACAAACCCAATTCCTCAAAACATCCTATTTCTTGCAGTGATGGGGAAATGCCCCAGAAAGTGAGAGATAAACACTTGCTAACCTCCTCACAAACAAATATGGGTGAGAGCTCATTCAATACCCAGTGTTGGCTAACCTGTCTGCAAACAAACCAGGATGAATGGCCGATAAACAGATCTGGAAGCTAAGCTAGTCTCTTCACAACTGAAGAGACAAGTTCTTACGAATGTGAGCACAGCATTTCTGATTGTCCTGTTGCTATTTTGGTGGATTCAGTCGGTAAAGCTGTGCAATTAAAGTTGCTTTGCAACTCTTGCACAACAAATGCACTCTCCCCACCAAAAATCTCAGACTTTTTCTGATAAGTAAAGCAAAATGTTTGTGATCAAGAGAGGGAAATGCAAGGGAAAGAGTGAGACAGCATTTGCTTGATGCAACGTCCTGCAACTGCCCCACAGTCAAGTCAGAGTTGTTATAAGAATTCTAATGTCCTAAATATAAAATAAACGTTCATAAATGTACAAGGCAAACACATACTTAAGTATATAAACCATGTGTCTGAAATAGTACAGGAGAGCAATCCTGAAGCTATTTTGACTCTCCCAAATTGACCTTAATTATTTCTATGCAAGGAGGAAGGAAATGGGGAAAAGCTTTCCAATCGTCTTTTGCTTACCTGTCTTAAGGGCATATTTGTGCAGGAATAGGGTGAGCCTGTGACCTGGTTTCAGGAAAGTATTTACCATCACAAAAGAATGGCCATGCTGCCCAGGTAAAGCAATCAGTGACCATTAACAGATATCCTGGCAAACAGGATTTCTGCTGTAGACCACCGGCTTCTGTGATGTATGTATGTTGTTTCGGGGGGTGGTCTTGAGCTACAGGGTGGGCAATTTTAAAAGTCTACTGTATTTTTCGCTCTATAAGATGCACCAGACCACAAGACGCACCTAGTTTTTGGAGGAGGAAAACAAAAAAAAAATAATATTCTGACTCTCAGAAGCCAGAACAGCAAGAGGGATCGCTACGCAGTAAAAGCAGGAATCCCTCTTGCTGTTCTGGCTTCTGGGATAGCTGTGCAGCCTGCATTCGCTCCATAAGGTGCACACACATTTCCCCTTACTTCTTAGGAGGGAAAAAGTGAGTCTTATAGAGCAAAAAATACGGTATATAAGGGCTTGCGCACCATTGTTTGGGGTTCCTCCTGCATGTGGTGAGTGAGGACCCTGTTGCAACAGTTTAATAAAGATCAGGCTTACTAGCTGCTTTGCTTCTCAATATTCTCTGGTTGGCCTCTTGTTATTTTCTCCTACCGATGGAGAACCCAGTTAAGGACTCTATATTGGCTCTTAGATGCCCCATAAGGGAAAAAGAGCAGGTTTTTTCTATAACAGTGAATGCTCAATAAAAAGCCGAGATCCTCTAACGTCCCCACACATTTTGTGCGAACAAAACGCTCAATCAACAGGATATCTGAAAATGGCCTGGCTTAAGAGTGTGATCACTGCTTCAGATGGCCAGATGGCAGGAGTCTTTGGGCAGATCCTGATTCCACCCAGTTACCTGCTGCATCTCCTGCCTCCCAACAACTCCTGAGACCTTCCCTGCTGTTTCATGATTATACAAAGGGAGGAGGCAGGGGCCATGCAGAGCCCTGAGGCCTGACACTGGGGCCAAATCCTGCTCAGCCTCTTCTGGATTCTGAGATGTCACCAGGCCTGCTTTCAAGCCGATTTTGTGCAGTGTGTAAACATGCTTAGAACAAAGGAACCCAGTCAAACTTGAGATTAGCCTGGCATGCCCAGTATCGGGTTGTGCACCACTCTTTTGGGACCCCACTATACCCAGTCACTTTCACAGGTCTGCCCTGAATCCCAGAAGACTAAACTAGAACAAGCCAATTCAGAAACCAGAAAATTCTTTACTATGTACTTGCCACACCAGGCAATATTATCACGATTGTTTTTTGTCCAAGCATCTGCATCAGGGTTTCATTTCAGTGCTAGGTACTTCAGGAGTCGCTTTCCTTAGCCTCCAACTCCCCATACCCCGACAGATGTTCCTCAGGGGCTTCGGCCAATGTGTTGCTTCTCCTGACGGCTGCGTCTTGGCAGTCATCCAGGCAAAGATTTCTCTCCCTGTCCTCCTTCTCCTTTGCCCACCTCTGTAGCACTCCTTGCGGCCAGTTGAGTTGAGTATAGTACGTTTCGACTGGGGGGGCAGAAGACCTCAGACACTGACAGCGGACATTTGCTCTTAACTCGGCCAGTGCTCTCAGGGGATGGCGGAGCCTCATCAGGCCCTGTGGTTCTTGGCTATTTTTGTCTGGCTCCTTCCCAAGTCTTCTGGCTGCGTCTTTTGGGTGGACCTGAGCCAACTCCCTGGGATCTGCGCCTCTGGATGGGAGCTGATCAGAACGTAATGATTGTTCAGACCGGAAAGAGGCGGAATCCATGATGCAACAGGAGAGGAGGCTGCCTTGGTTATCAAGGTGTGGAATTGGTTATCAGCTATTCTTTTGTACAAGGATTGTGGCCACCACAGCGGCTGAGGGAAACCTTGGCACTGGCTCACACAGCTGGTGGAAAGTTTCTGGGGGGGAAATTAGGAAAATTAGAAGCAGGTTACCTAAACGATCGCCTTCTACTATATCAGGGGTGGGGAACCTCAGGCCCTCCTGCCCCCAGGCTGCCCTGCCTCCTGGACCCCTCACTGACCCTCCACCACCCCTCCCTTAGTGAATTTTGCCAGGCTGGAATTGTATCCTTCGACTGCAATGAACTTTCTCGCTTGCATGAATGAAGGGCTGTGCTTGTGTAAGGACCACTGGTTTTCATGTTCCTGCTTACCGTCAGTGCCGGATTTACATACAAGCTAAACAAGCTATAGCTTAGGGCCCCACTCTCTTGGGGGGCCCAAAAAAATTAAAGGAAAAAAAACCTGGATGCACATTTCCAAAATAGAAGATGAAAAACAAATAAAATAAAATCTAGATACAGCAAATGGCTTTAGATACCTATTAGGTCCATAAATTACCATATAGTACGTTTCTGAGCACAATTCAAAGTGTTGCTGCTGACCTTTAAAGCCCTAAACGACCTCAGTCCAGTATACCTGAAGGAGCGTCTCCACACCCATCCTTCTGCCTGGACACTGAGGTCCAGTCCCGAGGGCCTTCTGGTGGTTCCCTCGCTGCGAGAAGCCAAGTTAGAGAGCCTTCTCGGTAGTGGCACCCGCCCTGTGGAACACCCTCCCACCAGATGTCAAAGAGAAAAACAACTACCAGACTTTTAGAAGACATCTGAGGGCAGCCCTGTTTAGGGAAGCTTTTAATGTTTAATAGACTACTGTATTTTAATATTCTGTTGGAAGCGGCCCAGAGAGGCTGGGGAAACCCAGCCAGATGGGCGGGGTATAAATAAATTATTATGATGATTATAGCATACATTAAACACAAAATACAGTGGCAATTTGTTGCTGACAAAGAACAGCTGGACATATAAAAGGGCCCCATTGCCTTCAGTAGCTTAGGGCCTCATCAAACCTAAATCTGGCCCTGGTCACAGTATACATGTGAAAATGGTATCCACTGAAGTACTTCCTTTTTGCTTCTCTGACTCCACTCACTTCTTGCATCTGGCTCCTCCCATCATTGCTAAGTGGCCTAAGGTCACCTGCATGGGTGAGATTCCCCACCCTTCCTCTATATGCATTCGGCAGATCCCTGAGATTGTCAGAGGAGGCTTTGCTGATGGTGCCTGAGCTGTGCAAGGCCACCTGGGGGTAACATTCCCTCTGGAACGCTCTCCCACCTAGGACTGGGGAAGCACCGACTGTTGGGGGCGTCTGACTTTTACTAAAAACTATATTGTTTGCTCAGGCTTTCCCAGATGAATAGCACTGATCCTACTGCCCAATACCATTTGTTGATATCTGTAACATTGGTGGCGGTTGCGTTTTTAATTCTTTAAATGTATTTTTGTAAGCTATTTTTGCAAAAAAAAGAGTATTTTTCTGTGTATAAGTTGCCCCCATATATAAGACGCCCCCTATTTTTAGGCACTCTAATTTAAGAAAATGGGGGGAGGGAGATTGCCCTGTGTATAAGATGACCCATGGTTTTTTGCATAATTTTAAAGTAAAAAAACCTAGTCTTATACACGGAAAAGTATGGTATATTTGTCAAAACTACATACAAAAAATGTGTTTATTAAAATAAATTCACACTAAAATGTGAGGTGTGTTTTTTTCCAACACACAAATTTCAGCAGAAATGTGGAAAACTGAATTTCTGGTTATAAAACTGAGAAAAGGAGAGAACCGCAACTGACATGGCTCACCTACCCCTGTGAGGGGTTAAGGAAAAGGGATGGTCTGCCAATTCACGCGTAACAGGCCGGGAACACAGAGGGTGCTGGTGCCGAGTGTTTTTGTAAAAGGTTAACATAATAAATAAAAAATGCAATAAATAAATATTACACTGAGAGTAATTACAAAAGGGAAATAAATTACCACAGAAGTGGTGTTTACTATTTTACTGGGAGTGGTATTTTACTATTTTACTATCAGAGGCATTTACTATTTTACCGGGAGTAACTGTTTCTTGGTGAGGAGTTAGTATAACCTAAGTTGAAGTAATGATATTTTCCTTCCTTCCCACAACATAAGTTCAAAATGGATCAAATTCAATTTATTTATACCCACTCTGGGCAGCTTCCAACAAAGATTAAAAATACATTAAAACATCAGTCATTAAAAACTTCCCCAAAGAGGGCTGCCTTCAGATGTCTTCTAAACGTCAGATACTTGTTTTTCTCTTTGACATCTGGTGGGAGGGTGTTCCACAGGGCGGGGCCACTAGCGAGAAGGCCCTCTGCCTGGTTCCCTGTAACTTGGCTTCTCGCAGCGAGGGAACTGCCAGAAGGCCCTCGGCACTGGACCTCAGTGTCCGGGCAGAATGATGGGGGTGGAGTTGCTCGTTCAGGTATACTGGACCATGGCCGTTTAGGGCTTTAAAGGTCAACACCAACACTCAAAGAGATGCCATGGCTGAAAGGAGGTTGTGCGTGTAAGAGAGATGGGAAGCAAATGTAACCAGGGGAGCCTAATTCATGCCTTATCAGGAAACAAGGCAGACAAAACAATGGTTTTACGCATTCACTGTTTTCTGCCTTCCTGAACATAATTGTACATCAGTTTTGCTTCCTTCGGCACACTGGTCCCAAACGAAACCGGTTCCTACGTGAACATACATACCTATGTTAAATGATTTGCAAGAGCAAGATCCCTAGCATCCCAGATTGCCTTCACATCCAGTTGCCTCCACATCCAGAAAACACCTGTGGTGGTTTTGAAAGCTTTTATTACCAGATTGAAGGGTGGGGACAGCTGCTAGGACTTAGTACTCCTTTGTTGCCATGACAACTGAAAGTCCCTTTGCTGGTTGCCAAGACAATGAAGTTCCCATGGGGATGAAGGTTCCTTCCCTCAAGCCCAACCAGATCTGATCACCAGAAGGTTGGAAGCACCTAGAAATATTGCAGGTAACTTTTGCCTGATGGCTAAGAATTTTCTAGTCACGACAGCATTTTCACATTTTGCTCTGTTGCTAACTCCTTTTTAAACTAATTCAACTTTCTGTGTCGCTCTTTTGGCTGTTTAAAAGACGCTTTCCAAAAAAAAATGCTATTGGTGTTCCTTAATCTTTTCAGATAGATTCTTACTTTAAATTCTTAATTTTTTTTAATACTTGATATTTTCATGTTACTGTGAGGCAAATTTGGTAATGAATGCTAAATGAATTACCCTGCGCTACCAAACCTTGGCTGCTGTGAAGTTCTTCTCCTTTGCACAGGTCCATCAATCTTATTAAGTTAAAACTGTAGGTACTCAATATCTAGATCTACCATTAAAACAACCCACACAAATTGTTATTAACCGACAATTTAACACAAATGATACGCCTTTCAATATTTTCAGGTTAAGCATTATGTTGAGGGAGAAATTGCAACAAAATCAACATCTCTTTTATAACAAATATTTCTGGAACCTGGCTTAAGAAGAACTCTCTCAAGAACATGTTAAGAGCACCCCTAAACATTTTTTTTAGAAAAAAAAAAGCACTGCTGGTCATGTCCACAGAATATGATTTGGGAGAGTCAAAATGGCTTCAGGATTGCTCTCCTGTACTATTTCAGTCATATAGTTTGTATACTTATGTATGTGTTTGCCTTGCACAAAAACAACCACAAAAAACTGTAACATCGGTGTATTTTATTTTCACTTTTGAAATGCCTGTTAAGAGGTGAAACCAAATTTCAAAGGTGGTTTGCCACCTTCAGGAACAGAAACCTAGTGCCTGGAATAGAAGCATAATTGGCAAATCTTTCTCCTAACAGTGCATTTCCTCGCTGGGAAGAAGCTTTCTGTTCATTTCTGCCTGACCAGTTCGTTAATTTCTTATTAATTACTGCACAATACGCTGGAGGAGAGAAAAAGATCCTGCGTTTGGGGCAGATTCATTTCGTCTGACTCATGCCATCGCCATGCAAGGCGAAGAAGCCATGCTCTCTGTCTGAGCCACTGACCTAATTTCCACGGTTACCATGCCAACGCCCGAAGGCCATTCAAAAGCCGACAGGCCGGGCCTCTAAACTAGATCGAACCGGTTTCAAGGACGCAGACAGAGAAAAAGCGGCAGTTCAGCGGAAGGAACCATTTCGCCGTAGAATGGGGGGGGGGGTTGTGAGGCGGAAAGGAAGCAGACTTCGGGTGTGAATCCTTTGCGAGTGTACAAGTTTTCTAATACAAGTTTTCTAATGTCAAACGGGAGCGAAGAGAGATGACAGATTTTGCAACAGAGAAATCAGATTTTTGATGAGTAAAACTGCTGATGATAATAAAAATTTAAAAATTATAATATTTAGGAAGAATTTGCAATAGCATAAATGTCACTGGCAATATTTTTTTTTTTTAAATCATAGAATTGTAGAGTTGGAAAGATCTAGTCTAACCCCCTGCAATGCAGGAATCTCATCTAAAGCATCCATGACAAATATACCTAACCCAACTCATAAACAGGTGTTTAGGAGGTCCAACAGCTTGGTAGATTTATGCGACCATTTCCTAGTAAGATCATACAAGAAATTCATGGCACATGAGGACATCTGGGGCTTCTAGCCAGAATTTCTGCATTCTCTGTACCATGCCCATGAGGCGGACTGAGACAGCTGCCTTGGGTGGCAAATTCCAAGGGGTAATAATAATAATAATAATAATTTTTTATTTTTACCCCGCCCTCCCCAGCCAAGACCAGGCTCAGGGCGGCTATGGATAGTGCCATGGACGCCCCCACTGCTGCAGGAGAAGTGAGGAGAAGCAGTTATGGCAGAGCCTCCAAGTGTCCCTATTTTCCAGGGACGTCCCTGATTTAGAGAAGCCGTCCTGACTTCTGATTTGATCCCGCAGTGCCCCACTTTTCCTTAGCATGTCCCTATTTTCATTGGAGAAATGTTGGAGGGTATGGAGTTATCCGATCCCCGAGCCGCCCGAAGGCAATCCTGTACAGTGGTACCTCGGGTTACATACACTTCAGGTTACATACGCTTCAGGTTACAGACTCTGCTAACCCAGAAATAGTGCTTCAGGTTAAGAACTTTGCTTCATGATGAGAACAGAAATCGTGTTCCAGCGGCGCAGCAGCAGCAGGAGGCCCCATTAGCTAAAGTGGTGCTTCAGGTTAAGAACAGTTTCAGGTAAAGTATGGACCTTCGGAACGAATTAAGTACTTAACGCGAGGTACCACTGTATAGGGAAGGTTTTTGAAAAAATGTTTAATGTTTTATTATGTTATTATATATGTTGGGCGCTGCCCAGAGTTGCTGGGGCAACAAAGTAAGATGTGGGGGGTATAAATAGTAAAATTATCATTATGGAATGAGACATTCCTATTTTCATCAGAGAAATGTCGGAGGATATGGTATGGCGGCAAGATCTCACAAGAGCCGGCAAAACCATGTGTGACCTCAGCTAGCAAGGCTTCAGCAGGGGCAGCAAATGGTGAGGGGTGTGGATGCTGAGAAGCACTTTCCTGTTTCGCCTCAGGCAGCAAAATGGGATGGGCCACCCTTGGTCTCTGAATACCAGTTGCTATTGCGTCCAGGTCCTGCTTGTGGACTTCGCATGGGCATCTGGTTAGCCACTGCAAGACCAGTGAGACTAGGCAGCCCTTTTCCCTGATATAACAGGCTCTTCTTTTGCCAAGGACCAGCTGCCATAGCAGCAGTGGCCTCCAACAAAAGGGGACTGGATGTACCAAACTCAGCGGACACTACCAGTGGACTCCCAGCAGGGAGGGACCTACACTGGTCGCTTGACCCGGGTGAGCCTAAAGGAGCCTGAAATATACTCAGAGTCGAGAGTGGATTTAATGCTCTTTATTCAGCTCATAGTGGTGAGGAGGAATGGAAGTTCCCCCACAAAATCTGCTTTATATACCTTATTTACACAATGGGCTGCACGTGATTGGCTAATTCCGGGATTCTCCTGTAGGCCAATCGGGTTGTGGATTCACTTCCACCTGGAGCTGGATTGGGTGGCTCCTGCGGACCAATCATACCTCTGCATTGTTCTAGGACCAGTCAGACTGCTGGATTTTGGATCCTATTGTTCTAGGACCAATCAGACTGCTGGATTTTGCATCCTATTCAACTCAGTACATAACAGAGCCCATCATCCAAGGACTTGGGTGAGTGCGGGGAGGGGGCTGTGATGCTTCATGCAGTCCAACTCACAGTCACAGAAGGCAGGAATGGCCAACAATTTGGTGGCTTTAAAAGAGGACTGGACAAATTTATGGAGGAGACAGCTATTGATGTCTGCTAGCTATGATGGCTCTGCTCTGCCTCGGTGAGAGGCAGAGATGCTTCTGAATAATACCAGTTGCTGAAAATCGCAGGAGGGGAGTTGCTCTTGTGCTCTAATCCTGCTTGTCAGTTTCCCAAAAGAGGCATCTGGCTGCCCATGGTGGAAACAGGACGCTGGTCTTGATGGGCCTGATCCAGAAAGCTCTTCTTATGTTGTTGGATTATTATGGGAGAGAATGGTGGCCTCACACCAGGGTCTGGTGGTGGCAGGGAGCCATTGAAAAATTCGTGATCAAATCCCTTTGAAATCTCTACACCAGTGTTTCCCAACCGGTGTTCCGCGGCACACTAGTGTGCCGCCAGACGTTGCCTAGTGTGCCGTGGGAGGGAGGTGGGCGAGTCGAGCGGCGAGACGCGGGGCGGCGGCAGCGAGCAGCGGCCGCCCAGCGCGGGGCTCTCGCCGTCTGCCTGCCTGGCTGCCTGCCTGACGCGCAAACCCCCGGCGCAGGCGCCCCGCTTGTTGACACGGGAGGGGAGGGGGGAGAGGAAACGCTGCTGGTGCCGCTGCTCCTCGGCGGCGGCTCCTCCTCTCAGCCCGCCCTGCCTATATTTGCACCAATCCCCGCCCACTAAAGCATTCGCGCCTCCCAATGGGAAGCCTTGCCGGGCGGCGGGTGCTGCTGCCTGAGAGTTCTGAAGCCACGCCCACTTTCCCAGAGACTGGCGGTTCTGAGGGATCCAGGGCAGGGCCGGCGCGCGCGCGCTTCTTGCTGCCCGGGCGCTTGCTCTAATCCCGCCTTCCCTGGGAGGGAGGGATGGCGGTGGCCGCGAGCGTCCGGGTTGGGGCGCGCGCTGGCTCTCCCTGGCGGCCCCCGTGCCTGGCGTTCTATCAGTGCGCCTCCTCTCTCTTTCCCCACCCATCCTCCACGTGCTGCGCTCTAACCCGGAGTTAGAAGCAAATTAGAACACGCCCCCCGTGTGTGGTGTGTTTTTTGTGCTGCTCCTCTTTTTTTAGGGCTTTTTGGCGGCTTTTGGGACGGCGTCGAGGGGTGGCCGCCTCAGCTGCCGCCGTCCCTGAGTCCCTCGCTCTGCTGCCTCCTCCCACCCCGGCAAGGGGGAGGGGAAAAACTTTCACTTTTGTGCGTCCCTCCCGGCGTGACGCTGTGCGCTGACGTCACGGGGCGGGGCTTTAATGGTGGTGTGCCGCGAGATTTTTTTCCGGTAAACAGGTGTGCCGTTGCCCAAAAACGTTTGGGAAACACTGCTCTACACTGATCCCTTCAGCATATGAAGTGATAAGAAAGATGGTGGTGCTGTTACCGGAAAAATCCGAGGGCTCCCTTGGACAAAAACAAAGACACCAACCAGGATAACTTGGAGCAAAACAGCAGCCTGTAGGCTTGGCCTTTATTGAACTGTTGCAACAGGTTGTTCCCCTCACTTGCAGGAGAGAGGAAAAGACCCAGAAAGATGGTGTGCAAGACCTTATAAAAACTTTTGAAATTCCCATCCTGTAGGTCAAGCCCACCCCCAGAAACATGCATACATTACAGAAAGGAGGGGTTGAGGGAGGAGTTGTGGTGGTAACCTGAGTGTCCTGTCACCTGGCTGGTTCTTCCTCCCCCCCCCCCATGAGTCACTTCCAGGAGACAAAGGGGAGTTTGCAGTTTCCTGCCCCCAGAGGGAAGATCTGATCATTGTCCTTTGTTTCAGTCCATGCTGAATCCACTCCCATATGCAAGTTCTTTGTGATCCTGATTGTCTTCTGTCTGGGATCATCAGGGTTGACATAGCAACTGGGCAGGGCTCCTGTGGATGTGCTGGGATGGTGAAGGGATTATGGCTGACCAGAACCAAGGCACCCCCCTTTGATAGTCCTTGTCACATGGAGTAAAATAAAATGGAACAGTGCAAATCCGATGTATGGTTGATTTTTCTATGAATTTATAACAGAAATGTGGCGTATGTAGTGTGTGAGTGTGTGTGAAGTTTGTACAAACAGAATGATTGGGGTGGGGGGGTTCCTGCTACAGTGCCTCCGTGCATGTGCAGAATGTCTCTCCCACCTTCTTCAAGTGACCACAATGAGCCACCACATATCTGAGATGAAAGGCTTTTGGGTCCATCTCAACTGTGATTCCTGAATTGCAGGTAGTTGAAGTCGAAGACCTTTGGGATCCTTCAAATTCAGTGATTTTGTGAGAGAGAACCAAGTGAGAGATCCCACCAGCTACTTGCTTTGGCTTGACGGTCTCTTTGTTTCTTGAAAGTGTGAAGTCATGAATGGTTCTGTCACATTTTACGAATTTCATTTGCTTTGATCAGTTGTGCAAAACTTACTTGGCAAGCCAAACTTTCTGTACCTGTGAAATATGAAGAGTAGCAATCACACTGTAAAAAAGTTGTAAAATAGCAATAGTGGTATTTTATTGTGATAAAGTAGCCTGCAAAGCCTTGCCCTTTGGAAGTACTGCATGTCTGTTGTAAAGACCCGTTAACTCCATAAAAGTAATCCTGATTGGCAAACATGTTGGTCTGTTACAGCAAAACAAAGGAAAGAGTCCTATCGCAGAACCTAACAGAATTATAGTGAGGTAGGAAGCCCCTTTTTAAACTTAGTTGGTTTCTAAGGTGCTAATGGACAATTTTATTTTATTTTAGATTATAGAGAGTAACACAACCCTTTGTGGAATAGAGTCCTCATCACCAGATCTAGAATCATAGAATCATAGAATCATAGAATCATAGAGTTGGAAGAGACCACAAGGGCCATCGAGTCCAACCCCCTGCCAAGCAGGAAACACCATCAGAGCACTCCTGACATATGGTTGTCAAGCCTAAGTGTGGGATCTAGTTCATGAAAGGATTACGGTTACAGTAAATCTCTAAGGCTTTAAGATGCCACAATACTCTTCCCCCACTTTTTTTTTAGCTGGAACAGACGGCTCAATAAAATGCATTTATTATTTTGAACCCCCCTCCTCCCCCCTCGTTTGTTAATTTGGTTGCTTCCAGGCTCGCTCCGTAATCTCACGCCCACTCTGCAGTCTGGACTGTACCATTCTCGGGCAGCAGGGGAGGCCAGTGGCACACATAAGCAGGGACCCCAACGACATTCCTTTGGCAGTCCGTTTCATTGCAACCGCCGTCCCTTAATTCCTACACAAACGGGCTCACACATATCCTAAATGTAAAAGAGACGCCTCGGTAGTCGAAGGCACGGTTACGAAGAGAAGCGTAGGAGTCCTGCTTTTTATTTTTATCTGTACAAAAGAAACGCCTGTTTTCCTTTCTCTCTCCCCCCCTCTTGCGATGCGACATGGTGCAGCCCAGAGGAAACGGGAGGGGGAGGGTATATTTGGGGCAAAGTGTGGGGGCGGGAAAGAGAGACGAGGCGGGCGGAGAGGTTGGTGCTACGTAGCCCTTCTGAGGAGTGAAGCTTAGGGGGCTGCAGCCATGGCATCCAACGGTGAGAAGAAGGGAGTTCGCAGCGGAGGGCGTTGGGCGCGTTTCAACCGGGGTCATAACAGGGGAGAATGGGAACCCCCCCCCCGCAGCCTTTGCTTTCTTTCCTCCAGGGGAGCTAAGTTTCTGGTCCTCGTGACTGTGCAGACAATGGGGAACGGGAGGTCGATTTATGTTTAAAAGGGTTTAACCTGAGGGTTGAAAAGGGAAGGCTAATGTGAGGGGAAGCAGGCTTAATGGTTGGTTCTGTCCAGTTAATTGCGAAAAGCTGCGTTTTTGTCTTTGGTTATTTTCTCCTCCTGACGAGACTGGGGGGCTTCCTTCCTAGGGGCTGGGGTGGGTTTCAGGCTAAATCTTTGATTTAGTGGCAGGGGAAGGAGGCTTTTGCGTGGGTTTTTTATTCTTGCAGTTCCAGGGTAGGAGGCGAAAGCTGCCTGCCTTCCCTCTCCCGTCTGTGGGGCAGGAATGGTGGGCGGAGGGTTCTCCGGCCTTCCCCGTCTGCTTTGGACAAATGTTCTAGAAGACCCTTTTTAAATGGAGGCTTCTGGGTTTTCGTTCCAAAAATAACGGGGTGGCGATACAGTCGAGGGCAAAAGGTGGACGTTATTGTAGAAGTGGTGCCGGATGAAAAACGGCTCCGCCTTCTAGAGAGCAGGAAGGGCCTTTTTTCTTTCCTCTGCTCCGCGCCGCAGTCTCTCTAAACTACGCAGTCTGCCGCCATTTTGTGATAGCGTGAGAACTAGGAAGCCGGGGAAGAGACGGACGGGGTTTCCTAGTCAGACTCCAGGGGCACGGAGAGGTTAGGCCGTTATTGTAGCTGCGCATGCGCGCGGTCGTCCCCTGAGCTACTGGCGGGACGAGGGGGGCCGTATGGGCAGTGGAAAAATCCAGTCTGACGTGATGGTCGGCGTAGCAAGGTTTATTGGAGGTGGGGGCAGTAAAAATTGCGATCACGCATGCGCTTTCTGCCTAGGCGAGAAACGCGTACGTTGTTGCGCGTGCGTGTGAGGCTTGTCTTTGTCGCAGTGTTACATCCGGGTGCTTCTCCAACCGCCTGCACCTATCATTCGTTAGTACAAACGTCAGTCGACCGCGTACTCCGCTCGTCAAGCGAACGCCCTCCTCCCCATAAAATCTCGGGTTTAGGTCCTATAAGGACCAGGCTGCTTTGTTTGTAACAACCCGGCGCCATAGCAAACTTCGTGTGAGTTTAATTAAAGGCTGTTCCTCTTATGTCTTAGTTCCTTGGGTGGGCAACTATCCTCCCTTGCACCCCTTGAAAACGCAGATAATTTTTTTTCTTTCCCTCCATACTGACGATGGAATTACATTGGTTCTTTAACCATCACATAAACTGAGGTTTTGTGGATGGGGGGAAATTAATTATTCCTTGGAAAACACTGGGGGAAGGGGAATATATAAATACACATTTTTTCTGATGACACCACAACTTCCACCTGCCACATGATTGGGTTCTGCTTATTAATTTTTGGATTTTTCTTCGCTGCTGGTTTTGATTATTGTGAACAGTCCTGAAAATAAGGCAACAATGGCATAAATGTGTCGGTAACTAAGTAATAAGTGCTTCGTATGAGAAGTGTCAATGTTCAGAGTTGCTGTTCATTCCTAATCTCTTCCCTCAAACTTCATGCCTCACAGCCTTCCTTTTTAAAATAGTTTCTCTTACCCACAATGAAGCTAGCAACAGCGTTCCATATGTACGTTTATTTTGTGCCGTACCCATTGGATAGGTGAATGTGTGTTACCATGAGAATCTGAACCCTTTTCTTAGTATTTGCCTGAATTATTGAAAGTTAAAAGTGTAGAGAGGCAGGGGTGCCCTTGCCCCCCACACCTTGACTTTCAATTTGAATGGGGCTTCTGTTCATGCACATAGTGCGAAGATGCCTGAAGCAAACATCCATGTATGTCAGTTTTGCCTTATCCACCATCCCATATGAATCATTTCTACTCTCTGTAGCAGTTAGATAACTTGTGTGGAATCCTGCTCTTAAAATAGCTCAAACATTTTTGTTTTGTCCCCTTACAGATTATAGCCAGTCAGCGACACAAAGGTAAATAAACCCTTGTATAATTCATCCTCCATGTATTGCATGTTTACAGGCTTTTAGCTTGTGATACTCTTCTCACATAACTACAGTGTTAGCCATATGCGAGTAGTGCTTTTCTTGTCTCTGTAATCTTGAAGTAGGTCATGCTAGTCACCTCTGTAAAAACATGAAGGATGTTAGGGTGCCGTGAGCTGTTCCCAGAGGAATAGATAGACAAGATCCGACCTGTGGCTTGTTTAATCTTAATTTGCCAATACCAGAAAATCCTAATTTTCAAGTAGTGGTAGTACTGTACTGGAAAAAAAAATGGGGGGGGAATATATCGTATGAAGAAGCTGATAAAACTTGTGATTCCAAATTTAGAAAAATGGTTAAAATTTGCTGTAGTGTATGCAGACTTTGAAATAGATTACTTTTATCCATCCCCAGAGAAGCTGTAACATCATTTTAAAAAAGTTTTGTCTTATTCAGTGTGTATATACATTATAAAACTCAGTTTTAGCTGCATTAGAGCATACACTATTAGTTTCCCCAATTCAAGCTATAGTAGTGCCCATACAAAGATAGTATACCAAAAATCAAAATTCCCTTTAAAAGCATAACTCTTAGTGCTGCTTCCAAGAGTTGTGGGGATTTAAGACTATTGCAAGAACATAGGAAGAGTGTTGTATGAGGCCAATAGCCCATCTAGCCCGGCATCCGGTTTTGACTAACCAGATGTCGGTAGGAAACCATCAAGCAGAGCCTGAGCGCAAAAGCACTCTCCCCTCCTATGGTTTCCAGCAATTGGTATTCCAAAGCATTGCTGACTTCTGATGATGGAGGTAAAGCATTGCCATCATAGCTAGTAGCCATTGATCGCCTTCTTCAGGAGTTTGCCCAATCCCCTTTTAAAGACATCCAAATTTGTGGTCATTGCCTCTTGTGGAAGAGAAGAAGTGCTTTCATTTATCTGTCCTGAATCTTTCAACATACAGCTTCCTTGGTTGTCCACAAGTTCTGGTGTCAAGAGGAGAATTTTCTCTCTCTCCACTCTCTTCATATCATTCTTAACTTTATAAATTTCAATCACATACCTTTTATTTGCCTTTTGTCAAAACTAAAAAAGTAGGCCAGGTTTAAAAACTTGTGGTTTATAGTCACTAAATCCTATACTAGACCCACTGAAATTCATGAACCTGTTAGTCATGTTTACTAACTTCAGTGGGTCTACTCTGAATAGAATCAGCATTGGAATTTATTTCTGGCCATTAGTCTTTTGAACAAAGTGAATTGTTGGTGTGTGTATCTTCATGCCACAATGAACCAATTAATTAGTCTTAACATGCCTTGTAATTTTCCTTACCCATTTGTGGTTGTTCAGACGTAATTGAAACACTCGCAGAAGTAGGAGTTCAGTCAGATACCTACAATGACATAGCACACTGGATTTGAAAAGACAGGTGGCAATGGTAGTGACAAGCTTGATTCCAGTTGGGAAAGAAGATTGTGAATTCAGTTTACAGTTTAGTTCTATGTTCCTTTGCTGAATTTTTTTCTCTTGCTTTTCCTTAGTTATGGGGCCTACCCAACTCCACCCACACAAGGTTATTCTCAGCAAACCAGCCAGCCCTATGGGCAGCAGAGCTATGGTGGTTACGGACAATCGGCAGATACTTCTGGATATGGCCAAAGTAGTTACAGTTCTTCCTATGGCCAGACTCAAAGCTGTGAGTATTGTAGCTGATTTTTTTTTTGATTTTTTTTTTTTTTTTGTCCTCATGACTGTATAGGAAAATATGAGAGGAAATTGGCTAAGCTGTGAAGCACACGTCTTTCTGGAGCTAGGAGATTGGAAGGAAAACACAGTTACTTAAAGTGTCCTTTCCGGACGCTGTAATGTGCAGCCTTTTCATTTTGCAATCCTATGAAGCACTTAAAGTAGCAAAAAGGTGACACAAGCACAAACAGGGATTCGAATTTAACATGTTCTCATCTCAGCACTATTTAATTTGTTGTTCTATGGTCACATCAGGATGCATCAGTGCGGTTACATATGATCGAAGAACTGATTAGTTATTGCTACACAAATTGCATGCCATTTGAGATTAACAAGAGTGAATTGTTTTTTTGAACAGCTGGCTATGGCACCCAGTCAACACCACAGGCCTACGGCTCATCAACAGGATATGGCAGCAGTCAGACTTCTCAGACGTCTTATGGACAGCAGTCATCCTATCCCAGCTACTCTCAACAGCCAGCCAGTTCCACCACTGGAAGGTAACAGTTGAGAAATCCCAAACAACAAGAACTCAGAGCAGGGATAGCGGTGTAAATCTTCATCATAGGCTTTAGGCTTTACTTTTTTACATTAAATCTGCTGAAATTTGCCTGATCAAACCCCAGGTGTACTCTGCTCTTTAGTCATACAATCATCCTGAATTCTTAAGCAGTATTCCAAATGGAATCCTGGAGCTTAAAGCCTCAGCCTTTGTATAAAGCCGGAACAGTATTGTAGGATGGTCTGTGTATTGAACTCTTTGTCCTTTGTTTGTGTCTCCTTGAAATCAGCAGTTACGGTACCAGCTCTCAGACCTCTACCTACGGACAACCCCAGAGTGGAGGCTATGGTCAGCAGTCCAGCTATGGCAGCCAACAGCAGAGCAGCTATGGGCAGCAGCCTTCTTACAACCCACCCCAAAGCTACGGCCAGCAGAGTCAGTATGGCAGTGGCAGTAGCAGTGGAGGAGGTGGCGGTGGTAGTGGATGTGAGTACTTTTTCCTATCCTTTCACCTCCAAAAGCCAAACATGAGTAATATGAGCCACATTTCATGCAGTGCAGTGTAGAAGCCAATGGCTGCCCCCCCCAGTGAGAAGCAAGGGCATCTGTAGAATCTTCATTCTTTTCCCCCGCCCCCAAAAAGCCAGGCCTCTTTGCTAGCAGAAACTATTGCTAACCCCCCCTTTTTTTAACTTTCTCCAGCTGGTGGCTATGGACAGGATCAGTCTTCCATGAGTGGAGGTGGTAGTGGAGGAGGCTACGGCAGCCAGGATCAAGGAGGATATGGCGGCCAGCAAGACCGCAACCGTGGAAGAGGCAGTGGAGGAGGTGGCGGTGGCGGATACGGTAGAGGTGGCTTTGATCGGAGTGGTGGAAGAGGTGGCAACAGAGGTGGTCGTGGAGGCATGGGGTAGGTGTCCAGTCCATAGCTGTGGGAGAGGGAGTGGGTTTCTTTAATTAGCATCTCTCCTAGTACTTGCCATAAAAGCTAACCTCTTCTGGGAGGGTGCAGTGTGTGAACGGCTGAAATATATAGAATTGTTGGTAATCAAGGGTGGGCTACCACCATGTATGCTGCTAGGGGTCAGTGTGTTTTTCTCTATGGGGTGAATCTAAATGGATGTCAAAATGGTTTTTTTTCCTTGTCTGCATGTGAAGGAGTTAAAAACTCTTACTTTCTGAAAATCAACCATTGCAGTAACAAGTTTGTGCATGGGGCAAAACATCGTATTTTCATCTTGGATCTGTTGACAACCTCAAAAGGCGCACTTGATATGAACATAATTACTGTTCCTCAAAGGTGAATTACGGTCCTCTTTGAGCAATGTTGCCGTTCCATACAAATATATACAAGAACTTTAGTACTTCTTATGGGGGAAAATCGGTATCTAGACACTAGGGTTATCCTTCAACCCCCCAGTGTTAACCTGATGAGGTGCACTGAAGGGGCCTGGTTTGTATATGCTGATAAATCGAAGGTTATATGAATCTCTTCAGTAAGAGATTTTGCAAGACAAAGCTTCTATGCAGGTTGTAAGCCAGCTTTCATTGGGCTCATAATGCTCATAATGCTGTGGTCTAGCCGTGTAAGCCAATGTAGGCTAAAAGGATGTGTTTTGGTTTTCCCACATAGCGGCTGGACTTTCTGTACTTGTGGTTTATGTGTTGCAAAGCAGTATCCTTAATGCTGTTGGGTGTGCGTTAAGCCTCGGTGAAGGGGTGGTTAAAATTGGTATTTGACGAGGCAATGGTTGCTAAGCAACATTGGCTCTGGGCTCCTGTTGACTGGGAGAGATGAAATAGTAGAGAGGTGAGTATAGGTGGGGGCAGCTGAAGTGTTGTTTGCTTATGAAAAGTTGTTGATCTGTTAACAATACCTGCTCTGTTAACAAATTCTGCATTTTGTGTGCCACAGGTGTGAAAGTCAATGAACTTTAATCAAATCTCCACCTTCCACATGTTAGTTAAGGGTCTGAGGAAGGGAGAGAGATCTTATGACAGGCAGATAATGCAGTCTTTAGAGCTGAAATAACATACTATTACGAATATGCTATGATGAGGGAATGGGTTTTTACGTGCTTTCAAAGCAGTTATCTGCATCTAGGGTTGTAAACAACAAAAGCTTTGCAAAAATACAAGGCACAAACTTGAGAAGGGTGAACTGGAATTAACAGCGTGCACGGTATACAATATTTTAAAAACGAGCTTGGTTCACCAATCATGCCAGGAATAGGACGGCAACAAGGAAACCAGCATTGTCTCGAAAGCTGCATCACGACGCCTCGTGTAA
Source organism: Podarcis vaucheri (assembly GCF_965113315.1). Taxonomy (NCBI): domain Eukaryota; kingdom Metazoa; phylum Chordata; class Lepidosauria; order Squamata; family Lacertidae; genus Podarcis; species Podarcis vaucheri. The sequence goes on from NC_138751.1 coordinate 16,212,512, forward strand.
CGTTTCAAGATCGGAAGCAAGAATGACAAAACACTAGAGCTGTTTCATTTGCAAACCTTCTCAAGGGTGTATTGATCCATTTTTAAAAAAACAAATGCCGAGGGCAAGGAAAAGGTGGAGCAGGTTGTCTTTAGATCTTCAGGAAGAACCAAACAAAAGTGTTGGCCAGCATCTTAATGGATCTGGTGTAGTTTCTAGCAACAAAACTTTTTAGTCGTGGAAAAAAAGCATCATTATCTTCTAACTTATCTCCTCAGCGGTGGTGAGCGAGGTGGTGGCTTCAATAAATTTGGTGGTAAGTCCAAAGAGTTCAAAAACTTGAACCGCAAAAGTGTATTTCTATATATTATTTTTCGGAGAGACTGATGTTTGTATGCCAAAGGGTTTGAAAAGCCACCGTTTATCAGATAAAAACCTATGGGAGCACCCCCTGTTGTGGCACATATGCCAAAATGGTTGGTTGTATCTGTGGTGTTGACTTCCACATTATGGGGCTTTCTACTCAGCCAAGTTCTTGGTGCCAATACAGTACATTTTGGTTGTATGTTTTGCAACAAGATGGGAGAAAATCAATAATCCAAAGATGTGTTTTGCGGGAGAATGTGTGAGAGAAAATCACTTTGTAAGTGTTGGTTTTGTTTGTTGTCTCTCCTTTAAAAAACACATGAGAACGTTGGGTTAAAGTGTGTTAATGGAAGTGCATGCAGTCCTGAGGAAACATGGTAAAACAAAGGTTTATGGTACCTTGCTTAAAAAGTTACTGGTACAGGAATCAAGGGAGGGACCACTCCCTTCAGACTTGGAAGTGTAACTTTGTTTGTATGAAACTCTTAAGAGCTCTTTCACAAATAAGTGGTTTCATGGGCTTCTGTTTTAAGAGAGTTTGGTTTTAACATTACGAAGTTTCACAAATGGTCGTTTTGAACATGATTGTACCAAATCAAAAGAATTGTTTTTAAGGAACGTTCCCATAGGGTTTGCTGAAAAAGGCTTGGCATGAACAGTAAAACACACTTACATAGGATTGTTAATGCATTTGAGACCAGTGTTGGGCATATGCTTTCAAAAATTTAAGATTGGGTGCAATAAAAGGTGTCGAAATGGTAAAAAAATATATATATACATACATACGTGTAGAATATGTTAATAGTAGAGTGGTGATGCAAGTAAATAACCAGATGGTTTCTAAGAACATAAAGCTCTCATTTCTAAAGGGCTTATTCAAAATGTGTACTATGGTGTAAGATGGTTTGTTCTCTGTGGATAAGTTAAAGTGTCTCGTCTCATGAACCAAATCCAGAATAGATTGCAATGGTGCTGGAGACTTAAAAGACTGAACAAGGGTCAGTAGAAGACTCTGGGTAGCAGTGGCTAATGTATGCTATAAAAGATGTCAAAATAGTGGTTCTCCAATGGTGTTCTGGGTGTGTGTCTGGAGGCCATGCTCCTCCCTGCAGAGCTTCAAAAAATAGGTCTAGTATGACCTGGAGAAAAGAGTTGTAAACTGGTTTTGCAGTAAGCAGTCTTGTAATTAAGACGTGGACCACTTCTGACTGAATGGGAGTGTTTGTTTTGCACTAAAACTCACCTTGGAACAGCACATGTTCCAACACTGGCCTGTTTCTGATGTGGTCGTGATGGTGGTGCTGATGTGAGAAAACAGTTTGGAAGTTCTCACTCGCTAACTGAATCTCTCCTTCCTTATTTTCATGTGCAAAAGGACCACGGGATCAAGGATCACGCCACGATTCTGGTAAGTGGCTGCAAACCTGAATGTGAGGACAGTGGAAAAGTATTTCCAGGCTTCCACTTTGAAGAGAGGGGTAAAAATGTCAAAGGAAAACCAGAGAAGCCTATGGTGTCCTTAGACTGCTTTTCTACACTTAACCCCCCCCTTTTTTTTTTGTATTACTGTGAACAGCAGAGTCATGTAATCAAGTTGCCTTTTAAAAACCCACGAACTTTGTAAACTGCAAAATATATGAATTGTGCAGATTTGAGTTCTATTCAACTGAGGTCTTCGGATAGTGTAACCCAAATTTTGTCTCAGTTTGGAAAATTGCTTCATGTGGTTCAGTATTCATTGGAGTACAAGTTTGGAACCTTTCATTTAGAGGCTGTAGGAAGAACTTTATTGGGAAGCAGAAATTATGATGGAAGATAGAGCTAATTGTCATTCCTTGCAGCTGGCGAGCAGGATAACTCAGACAACAACACCATCTTTGTTCAGGGACTTGGTGAAAATGTAACCATTGAGTCGGTAGCAGATTACTTCAAGCAGATTGGCATCATAAAGGTAAATTGTGCTAGTTATGCCTGTGAGATGATCCCATTACCAATAAGGCTGCATTTTGTAGGTTGCACTATACTCTTTGGTTGTAAAGTGTGCAGGGTAGTAGTGGGTAATGAGAGCTCGAAGGGCTGGTTGAGAGACTGAGCTGGCTAGAAAAAAGCAGCTACTAGTGGAATTGCTGTTGGCAAGTAGAATCACAAAACACTGAATGGTCTGAGCTGTGCAAAAAGCCTGCACTAGGTAGGATGCATTAATTGGACTTTTTAAAATTTAAATTGGATTTTTAAAATAAAATGTTTTTGGAGGAAAAATCTTTCTAAAGATAGTTTAAATCCCATTATAGTCCAAAGGCTATTCATCAGGAAATAAGGATTAGTTTTAAGTTTTTCATGTGTGCTAAAGCTCAGTCTAAGGTGGGGGTTTTTAATCGTTTAACCACATCAGTTAACAAACATGTATGCATATGTTATTGTTTTAGTTAAATAAATTGTTTGAATTGTTATTCAGGAAATGATTATTTTTCTCCTTCCAATAAGATACAGCAGAAAAGTTGTCAAAATATAAACAGTTAACTTGTTAAACCTCATAATTATCTGTCTATGTATTTCTAATAGTATAACCAAATCAGTAATTTTTGATAGAACTAAAAACTACTATGAAAATTTATTACTCAAAAAATGAAACCTTCATCTGGTTGTAAATATTAAGATTATACCAGCAAGAATGAGTCTTTCTGTAAAAAAATGATTTAAATCAAGCCTTACTGACAAATTGATTTGATTTAAATCAAATCTACCCTGCTTTGGCCCTACCTACTTTCAGAGACTAATGGGTAGACAAACCTTTCGTGCGATGTCTTTACACTCCAAGGGAGAATTCATGATGGCAGCAGTAATCTGCCTAGAACCTCATGAGCACATTCATTAACCTTTTCATTATTTTCAGGGCTGTATAGGCAAATGTTCAGCAGCTAAAGCAAGTTACCTTTCACATTTAAAGGTAATTTCCATGCAGTAATATTGCACAGCAATTGCAGCTCCCTAAACAGTTGTAGTCTGCACCTGTCATGTATTGAAAATTAGATGCAAGGACATTGGATTAGATCTTTACAGTAGATTGATCTTTTACATTTTTTTTTGTAAACAGACAAACAAGAAAACAGGACAGCCTATGATCAACCTGTACACTGATCGCGAGACAGGAAAACTGAAAGGAGAGGCCACTGTTTCCTTTGACGACCCCCCATCTGCAAAGGCTGCCATTGACTGGTTTGATGGTATGGTGCTGACTTTGAATTACTTTTTGGCTTTTGAAAGAGTTCCCATGCTTGTACTTTGAAGGCTTCTTTCTGTCTCCACTACTAGGCTTCTGGGGGGCAGGAGGGGAAGGATAAGATATAAATTGATGAATAAATACTGAAAGAGACATAGAAGTGCAGTAGAGGAGAGGTCCAATAGTGAAATAATTGCCTTCTATCTTTATATCGGAAAAATGTAATCCTTTTCCCTGCTCTTCTCTTAACCAGGAAAAGAATTCTCAGGCAACCCAATCAAAGTATCGTTTGCTACCCGGAGGGCAGACTTCAACAGAGGCGGCGGCGGTGGCAATGGCCGTGGAGGAAGAGGCCGTGGCGGTAGAGGAGGTATATGCCATGTCATTGCTGTGGTTGATAAGTAGTGAAGTGTGTTGTTTGTAGCAGTATTGGCTCTTGTTATACCTGTATTGAGTTTCAGCAAGGGAGGGGGAGGAGGACCAACTTGTGTTGTGCAGCCATTCTGAAATAGGGGAGTTGAGGTATGGGTACTGCAGTCTTTCTAGGGAAGAAAGGTAACCTAATATAAGGTGTTTATCAGCAAGGAAACATTCTGCAAAAAATCCTTTTTCACTTGGATCCTGCCACTGATTTTTACATGCCTCTTTCCTTTAGGACCCATGGGCCGTGGTGGATTTGGTGGCGGCGGAGGTGGCGGCAGCAGCAGTGGTTCCAGCGGGGGCAGCAGGGGGGGCTTCCCCAGCGGAGGTGGTGGTCAGCAACGTGCAGGAGACTGGAAATGCCCCAACCCGTAAGCAGTCTGCTTTAGTTGTTTAGATATGAAGGTAGAAATGGGGTTAATGACTATTGGAACTCTAAATCACCCGTCTTCCCCAAATGTGTTTTTAGGACATGTGAAAATATGAACTTCTCATGGCGTAATGAATGCAACCAGTGCAAGGCACCAAAGCCAGATGGGCCTGGAGGACCACACATGGGTGAGTTTAAGGCTTTACTTTTCTCTCTGTATGAAACCAATTACTGTATATCCCTTGCTGGCGGATTCTTTATCGTCTGTGTGAGATACAGAGTTTGCCTATTTGGCACAACGGCATCAGTGAGAAAAACACATTTCTCATTTCAAAATAGTTGCATAATACAAATCTGCTTTTTTCCCCAGGAGGTGGATTTGGTGAAGAACGACGCGGGGGCCGAGGAGGCTTTGACAGAGGGGGCTTCCGGGGAGGCAGGGGCGGAGACCGGGGAGGATTCAGAGGCGGAAGAGGCGGAGACAGAGGCAGCTTTGGACCAGGAAAAATGGATTCGAGGTAAAGGTTACTTCAGTGGTGGCTATTGTAAAGGCTCATGAATAGGAATCTATGGATTCTGTTTCTGGGGAGTGAAAGAGGGAGGCTGAGGTTGTGACTGTTGGATCCACTTGCTGGGTTTGCAGCCTAGCCTTGGGGCTGTTGATAGTTATTGTATAGCAAACAATACAAATATGCAAATTCAAAATGTAAACTTTCCTGTCTCCTTTGCAGAGGGGACCACAGGCAGGAGCGGCGTGAGAGACCCTATTGAGCCTGCATAGGATCCCAGACCATGTGAATTTATAAACTTTTTTTATTTTGTATGATGTCCAACTTCATTGCAAACCTGTGTATTCCTTGCTGCGTTTGTGTACAAACTTTGTATTCCCTTCTATTTTATGTTGACTGTATTTGGAAGTAATCCTATACATTTAAAAGCCAAAATGTTTTAGTCATGCATGTATAACTGCTGGGCGGGGCGGGATAGGGCACTTGAATAATAAAGATGTTTTCAGTCAATTCTGAAAATAACATTGTTTTATTTGACTTTGTAAAAGTAACAATACTGTTTAAAAAGCATTGTTTGAAAAGCTTTTGTATTTGTATAAATTTTCCAACTTAAACATAATTTTGAAAATGTGAATTGCTATAAAACAAATCTGCACAGTATCTCAACTGTTGTAGTATGGGAGGAAGTTTACATTCAACTGAAAAACTCACTTTTTGACTCCTGCATTGGTTTTGATTTAGCAAGCAATAGCTAAAAGTATAATCTGTTTAACGGGTAGGCATGTGATGTTTAACAACTCACTCTTGAATCATCTGGTAGTGTTTATGAAAGGAGGGTTGTCCATGCTACTTACTACTCAAGAACAGTAATGTCTGAATTGATAAAAGCATGTGAGTGCTTCATTTAACGTGATTTGGTAAATCTTAATACATAAGCCTTTGCTGTTAAGCATTTTTGCATACCAAGTCAGTGGCTGGTACATGGTGGGTGGAAATGTTTCACTTCCTTTAAGATACTTCTCATTTTTAAGAATGCAGCCAAAATTTTTCAATGTGGCATCCTTAAGAGTCCTTCCCTTGCCTTTATGATGTTCACATACCTATGGCTTAAGCCTAATTTCATACATAAATAAGCACAAGTCTAGCTACACTGTTAACACTGATGGAGCTGACTCAATGTATACACTGCTGTTGATGAAATCTCCATGGAATGCCATTGAAATGTACGCTATTCATAGTGATTTGGATACAAAAGTCTCAAAAGCATGGTGGGGAGGCAAGTTCCTCTTGTGCTGTTTAATGTTGGGTTTGTTTAAAGAAAAAATACATATAAATGTCATAGTCATAATTGTACTTGGCTGTCAGAAACTTGGATATTAAGGCCAAAGCCTTTTTACATCCTCTGTGTTAAACACTGCTGTTTTGTAGTCTTGAAGCAGCAGTGACTGCGCTCCACTAAATCCAGTCTTTGCTGAGTTAATTTGAATTCCTTTTTTAACATTGGTGTGCAGCTAGTACCGTTCATTAATGCTTTGCATTGCATAATAGTGTACTTTGACCTTTGTGACTCAAATGAACAGGCAATGAAGCTTGATTCCTAAAGCCAAACTTTTTAAGTCACAAACCAGTCTTTGTATTTCCATTTTGCTTGATTCTTGGTCTTAATAACATCTGAGTGGGCTCTGTACAGGTACTTTCAATATTCCTTGAATTTGATAAATTTGTAATCTGGCCTTGACTATGAAGGCTCATGTTGCTAAATTATCTTCCATACAAAAAGCATTAACGATGCTCATGCCAGGGAGAAGGCATTGCTGAAATTCCTCTCCAGCATGCTCCTTGGAGGCAGGGTTTGGTGTTGGGTTGAACAATCATGCAAGTCTCAACCTGTAAACTGAACTAAATTGGTACCTCGGGTTACATACGCTTCAGGTTACAGACTCTGCTAACCCAGAAATAGTACCTCTGGTTAATAACTTTGCTTCAGGGTGAGAACAGAAATCGTGCAGCAGTGGTAGCAGGAGGCCCCATTAGCTAAAGTGGTGCTTCAGGTTAAGTACAGTTTCAGGTTAAGAACGGACCTCCGGAACGAATTAAGTACTTAACCTGAGGTACCACTGTAGTACAACAGCCCAAGTGCAGCTTTTCCTCAGAAATTGCCTTCACTCTGTCCTTTATCCATCTTCAGTGGTCCTTTGCAGTTTTGTTACCCTCAACCAGGCCCTGTTATATTAAAATCATTCCCAACCGTTGCACTTCCATTGTTCAAGAACAAGTTCTACCCTGCCATCCCAAATTGAGTGTCCAGCTTCTACTTAAGAGAATGCCCACGCACCTGCGCCATTCCACCATCCCTCCAATATCAAATTCTGACACTGTTCTGAAACCCTGTACAAGTTACCATGCTTAAAATGTTTTGTCTTTCTACGTGGCACCTCATTGGCATAGCAGGTTCAGCATGGACCATATGAATACAACAATAGATCTCTTGGGGGAAACAGACCCCCTCCCCATTGTTTCAGTCTGGATATATGTGATAACTTAAGTTTATGATCAGACTTTCTCTGTGTGCAGCTGTTGCCTGGTCATTCCTCCCTGGAGGTGGTTAGCCTTGGGCAGAGCATCCAGCCTTCTGTAAAAGCCACCTTCCCTTAGCCTAGAGACAGCTGCATCTGCCTGGGAACAGATCTGTACAATTAATTGCTTCCGTCTTCCAGGATGGAAAGATGTTAATAGTGATGCCATGTAAATTAACTATTCAATTACTGGAGGCCACGATGTTCTATAATAGCCTGTTTCCGGCTGTCGGGGAATCCAATCTGCTGTGCGGTCTGCCTTTGGACATTATGTAACAACAGTGGTGATGTCACTTGTCATGTTAACCCTCTGCATTCCACCAACACCCTTTGTGACTAAGGGCTGAGTAAGGGGGATTTTGGTAAAGCAGATGATCTTTTGAGGATTAAGTAGTAGACTCAAAACAACAGGAGCAGGTTGTTGTGGCAATGATCACTGATGTAGCAACAGATTGTGGGCTTTAGATCAGATACCTGGGTTCACATACCTGCTTGGCCATAAACCTCAGTTTGTGAGGAAGGGTCGGCTGAAGTATCTTCAGCCTAAGTTTGCAGACTTCTTTGAAGAAAGGCAGAACAACAGGTGTCTTACACAATGCTCTTAATTTTGGAATTGGCCCAACATTTTAGTTACTACATTTTAAGAGATCAAAGTTGGAACCAGTGATACGCAACTCGGGGTTGCAGGAGGCATGACTTTTAAAAGGGCCAATCTTTTGCAGGGCAAGAGGGAATTTGAATGTAATAATATAGCTAAATTCCCTTCGGGACAAATAATCTTGCTGGGCTGAAAACTTACAAACACACAGAAGTTCTGGTTTTCTTCATTTCTGTCTTGTGCTCACTGGGGGCATGTATATAAAACCTTTACTAAGCAAAGTGTCAGAAGAAACTTGGCAGCTTTTGTAATCATTACCCAAAGTTATTTTCCCTTAAGGTACATTCATCCATCTGGCATGCACTCTTTGTGCATCCAGGCTTGTAAAACCAGTTTCTAGTGGCTCCTGGAAAAATGTTATTCTTGGCCAAGACCAAGAATGAAGATAAGCACACTACTCCTGGGGTGAAGGAGAGAGATGTTTGTGCTGAAGAACTGGATTTGCCACTTGTCCCTTGTGTGGGTTCCTGGCTTTGATCTGGAAAAGGTGATGGGGAGGCAGACACAAGGATCAACTATAGGGATGCAGCTGCCTTTGAAGGTAACAACCTTAGACCTGAAAACGCCATCCTAATCTCAGATGTTGCTCTTGTAAGGGTGGGTGGTGATGCTCTGCATGTTTGAAGGTACTCTCCCATGTATTATAGGTAATTGCATACGTTCCAAGGCTAGGTAAAGGTAAAGGGACCCCTGACCATTACGTCCAGTCGTGGACGACTCTGGTCATCTCGCTTTACTGGCCAAGGGAGCCGGCGTACAGCTTCCGGGTTATGTGGCCAGCATGACTAAGCCGGTTCAGGCGAACCAGAGCAGCGCATGGAAACGCCATTTACCTTCCCGCCGGAGCGGTACCTATTTATCTACTTGCACTTTGACGTGCTTTTGAACTGCTAGTTTGGCAGGAGCTGGGACCGAGCAACGGGAGCTCACCCCGTCGCAGGGATTCGAACCGCCGACCACATGATCAGCTAGCCCTAGGCTCTGTGCTTTAACCCACAGCGCCACCCGTCCAAGGCTGCTTGGGCTCAAATCCAACTGATTGTTTTAAAAGAGAATTAGGCAAAGTCAAACCCACACAGTGAAGGCTGTGGGCAGGATTCCTGTGTTGCGGGGGGTAGAAAGCTCCTGCGTTTGTGTTTTGCTTGCAGGCTTCCCATAGGCCTCTGAGAACAGGATGTTGAACTGCCTTTGCCTAGATCCAGCAGAACTCTCTGTTCTTAAATTAAGCCACAGTGAACTTTGGCTGAAATCGATTTGAGTCCTTCCACCCCAGAGGTGTGCCACCTGTAATTTTGAGTAAAGGCCTCTTGGGAGAGTCTTTTGAGTACTGAAACAACAGTGGGAACTTGGGCCCAGCAAAGTTCAGCCCTGAAAGCCAGACTTCTGTCCTGGATGTGTAAAACAGATAACGTGAGCTGGGAAACTGCATTTCAAATCCTATTGAGTATTTGCAGCATGACCACCTGCAATGGAGAGATTCCCAGGCATGTTTGAGCTAAAGCACCTTTTATGTTAATCCTTGCCCAAACATGATATAACCACAATCCATCCCAATATTTATTACATTTATGTATCACCTTTCAATCAGTTCTGGGTAGTATTGCATCAAAGGACACCGGCTAGATCAGAGCTTTCCAAACTTTTCAAGTTGATGACATACTTCTTTGGATGGGTGCATGGTACAAATGTGTTTTTGCACTGTGTTAACCATTGCATGTCCTGGCTCTGGAGAGTGGGATAGGACACTTCAATCTGGGTTGGGGCTTGGTAGTCCCAGCCTATAGGTGGCACATTGGAGACCCCCAATTTTAAAATCTAATCTTGACACTTGACACCCATGAGAGGTTTTTTTGGGGGAGGAGGGGTAGCAAAGTGAAAAACTGGAAAGGGAAGGAGACTAGTTTCTTGCCCCAAAAAGGAAAAAAATAGTGTCTGTGCCCCATAGGTCAGATTCCACAAATGCTAGAAATTTCCCCAGTTTTAATTTAAATAAAATAATTTGAGTATGGTTCATTGCAGAGGGAAACTCCTCCCCTCAATAAACGCCCTTGCATTTACCAGCATTTCCTGATTGTGTTGGTGTAACCCAATTCTCACTTCCTAATTGGTGATGTGCCCTTATTTGCCCTTGGAAAAACGTCTCCTCCACTTTATCATACAGACCTCAAACAAAGCACATACAAAAATGGAAACCCATGGGGTGGGAGGCTTGCTCCCTCCTGAAGAGAGAATTTATCATCTCTCAGTGATTTGGGGCCTGCAGTTATATGACTTCTCACACAGGGAACAAGGAAAAGTCAACTTCATAAAACGTTGCCTCACTGCCCCGGGTTGGAAAATTTAGAAACTGATGCGTATCCTAACAATACATTCCTCTCTGCAGTCCCATATATGGACTGGCTACTAGGCAGGAAGCACAGAGCACAGGGTAATGCAGCCCATTTGTAACCGGTGGACCTTCCTTGTAAGTAAGAGAGGCAAGACAGAGGCAGGGAAGAGGCAGGCAAGCATGGATGGAGGAAGAAGAATGGTGAAGTGAAGCATTAGAGGAGCCTGTGGGGTGAGAATCAGGCCCACGGATTGGATGCAGCCCCCCATGACTCTTACCTGGATCTCAAGACTCTCTTCCAAGTCACAGTCCTCCCTAACTATGCCTCGCCTCCCTAGGCCATGCCTCTCAACGCTCCTGCCTCACACTGTTTTTCCTTGGCTGCGTTGCGTCCTTGAACTCTTGATAATGTCCTGTTGGTTGTTTGAATGTTTTAGAAACTAGGCTACAGCATAAAGTAATATACCATTGCCCCGCCTACTTCCGACCGCCATGTGGCCCTTGGGAGGCTGCCCATCAGGGCATGTGGCCCTCAAGCTGAAATGAAGGGTTCAAACCTGTAAAGGCAGGGGGCTTATAGACACACACACACACCTCGGGACTCTCAATTCCCTACACTCACTTGCATTTATGACACAAAAAGGTAATTTTAAGATCCCCACATCTACAGGAGCCAGTCGTAAGTGTTCCCAGTTCCCTGGAGGTAGGCTGGATGACCGGTGCTGAAGTCATTTGATGAGAACAGCTGCAGATCTGCTGCATGGGAATTTCGGCAATTCGTTCTGTTTGAGCTCAGCAAGCCAGTTCCAAAGGAGTCCTTCTTGTCTTTCTATGAGCAGCAGCAACACAGAGAGCAGAACAAGCCTGAGAAAGGCTTTGTGGAAGTAGATCAGGTGGAGGGTAGCCCCACCAAAGAGTAATCCTGTGAAATGCAGGATTGGCAATGGCATTTCCTTTTTCCTTTTAAACTTGCTCCGCTGCCGTGTCTCAAACATCAGCCTGAAGCACAGAAATTAAGGACATTTTCTCGGCTTAGAGACGTTAGAAAACCCCCACTAGATAAAAGTCAATGTACCAGGTACAGGAGCAAGGGTAGTGCGGCAGACCTATAAATTATCCTGGCACTGTTACTTTTCAAATGTTTTATTTATGCCTTATTCATTACCTTATTGGACAGGGAAGTCTTTCTCCCTAATTTCAGAAGAGACTGAGTAAGCTGGCACGGTGAAGCAAAGACACTCTGCATGTGCTCCAAGGCACTTTTGTCATTAGGGCTTAATTTCAGGCTAGAGTTGCCAAATCACAGAACATAATAGGAAGCTGTATTATACAGAGACAGAACATTGGCCATCTGGCTCAGTACTACACAGACTAGAAGCAGCCCTCCGGGATTTCAGACAAGGGTCTCTCCTACTTGGAGACGCTGTGGACTGAGCACGGGCCCTTCTGTATTCAGCGCAAATGCTTCATTTGTTCATTTATTTTATATCCACTTTTCTCTCTGTGCAGGGCCCAAGTGGCTCACACAAACACAGCCAAAAAATGCATACCAATCAGTTATAAATATGTAAAAGACATGTAACCACATTAAAAACACAGAATCAAAGTAGCTTAAAAGCAAAGTAAGTAAAGAAAACCTACAGCACCCACCATTGACAGACCCTGAAGCAGCCAGTTTTAGTGGCCCATGGCCTGTCTAGATATAAAGGTATCTGCCTGATGGCAAAAGGGAAACAGAAGGAGAACCAGCCTAGCCTCTGCTTGGAAGGGAGTTCTGCAATTTGGGAGCAGCCACCAATAAGGCCTTCTCTGGTGTCCCCACCATACATGCCTGTCAGTCAGCCAGCCTTGCGCTGCCTCAGACACCACCTGGTGACAGTCTACAATTCAGTGATTCTATACCAGCCACTATGGACGTGAGAAGCCCCCACCCTCAGCTCCCATTCAAGCCAAGTACAACCTCAAGTGTCCAAAGTTAAGAGAGTATCCAGGTTCCCAGCCTCGCAAATCTATTCGTGTGCTGAAGCCATCCGCTTCAAAGCGACTTCCAAGGCCCAGTCCTTGCCCCGGCGATGTGCGTTTATTTTTTGGCACTATTCCTAGTTTATGAAACAGGCTGTATCAATATGTGCTTTTCTGTGTTCCGGTTCTGAGATTGTATGCCATCATGTAAATCAGGATTATTTGAACTAGCATGAGTGTGTTAGGAGGAAACAAGACCCCACCCTTCTGCATCATCCTCTTCTGTTCCCTCCCCATTTGCTCGCTTCCTGCTTCCTTGGGTGTTTTGGGTGGGGGACAGCATGAGAGGGAGGGTGGGGTGGGGGTGCTGATTGAAGTGCCCAGCTACACAGTTAACACATCTCTGAGTGCTGCTATTCCCATCACTTCGTCGGCCTTTTATGTCTGAGACCAGACCAAACCTTCCTGCTGTGATTAGTTTAGCACTTTACTGAATTACTGCCCCTTGTTTGTGCTTTAACAATTCAGCCTCCACAACCACACAGGCTGAAAAGAAATTAAAGCTCTGTGACCATGAGCACATATGTTGGCAGAAGTTCGGAAGAGAGGTGCTTACTCTCTCAAAGCAGAGTTGGTACAATGGCAAATGCGTGAAGCACATTAAAACTTGGTTAGATTTTACATTTGACTTTGTACACCTTTAAATAACTTTCCACCACAAAAATACTTAGGCTAGAATAAATGACAGGCACTTAGCATTGCAAATAAGTGAAGATTTTACTCACAGAGATTCATGAGTTTCAGGGGTGGAGATTTTGTAATCTTTGGTAGTATGGCACTCCGAGTGAGGCCAAACTTTAGCACCCCAAATGAATCTTCTCGGTGATGGATCTTCTCAATTTTGTGCACCCTCGGCTTGGTTGCCTGTGCAGGGCAACCACCCACACAATCCTAAATCTGACACTGTCTGCAGACACTATCGCCATTCATGCATTTTTTTCTTGCAGCTGTGAGCCATTGCTTAGCTGCTGCTTGTTCCAGGAGTGGCAGAGAGAGAGAGAATGGAGGGAGCCTGCTAAAACCCACCCACTGGTAATTTTTGCTCAGGTCAACCCTTTCATGCATGCACGTGTGAGTCAGTAACTGTATATTACAAAAAAGATATACAGAGTCATCACGTCCCCATCCCCCCCCACATTGTATCTGAGCTGCTGTGTGACAGGCAGTTACCTTCATCAGGTGCTGCTTTTTTATCCAAGTAAGAAAGTGATGGGATAAAAGCTTCACCTGTTGAATTTTTCCCTTTCATGAAGTGATTGCAGCTACGGCAGCCCTGCGGGGATGAAAAAAGAAAGAAAGCTTTGAATCAACTTTTCAATGGAGGACTTGTTCCTCCTGAAATTGATTTGGAGTTGCCAACGTGGAGCCCACGGGCCCACATGTACACACAAAGGCCTTCCCATGTGCCCACAGGGCCCTCCTCCAAAATAAGGCGTGAAAGAAACTGTAGCCAAGAGAATAGGTTGTGGTATATGTGTGTGTTGCCCACAAGTTACTACAATTTACAAATGCGCCCATCACCCCAAAAAGGGTAGTGACCCCTGACTGATGCAGACTTCATACATATCACATCACAATCTTGTATCTCCCCCAAAAAGCTCGTCACAATAGCCGTGTGAGATTGGGTTCGCGTGAGAGATAATGGCTGAGCCAAGGCCTGCTTTACAAAACTTCATAGCTAGGCAGGAATTTGAATTTGTGTTCTCTTTCTAATCAAGTCAACCACTCCATCACATTACTGAGAAACAGAAAACTTCCTTCACACCTACCTGGCAAAAACCAACATGCCCTACAGACGACCATTTCAGCCCTGAGGGCAGCTGCCGCTAGGTAGAACTGGAGAAGGCACCTGCCGCTTCCTTTCTTGTCCCCTGAGGCACCTGCCCGCCCACGAGATGATGGGCCCCAGTTCACGTGCAGCGGGACAGGAAACCTTTAATTTTCCACTCGCTTCCTGAGAGACACTGAGTCAGACTTTTGCGCGTGTCATTTGACAAGCAACACAAAGCTTGGGAACTCCTGGAATGCACGGGGACTAAAGTGGCGTCCATACCGTGAGAACGTGCGGCGTTACAAGCCAAGTCAACAAAAGAGGGATAAAATGGTGAGTGATACGATATGATTAGTGGCTCAAAATATGTCTTCTTCATTCAAATCAACCTGTTAAGTTCAGTCCCGCCGCTCTCTCCTGCCTGTTTTTGTTTTGTTTTGTTGCATTCCCTTTTGCCTTCCTGATTTATAGTCCCTCAGCCTCAAAGCACTTCTCTCGTTCCATTCTTCCCCCTCATCTTGCACCTGTCAGCCTCTGACTTGCTCCAGGCATCCTGTCCTTTTTCCTGTATTTCTATTAATAGCAAAAATCTTCCTGGTCCTTAAGCTTTTTTTCTCATAGTCTAAACGAGCGTTTCACCTCACTCTCAGAAACTGCACTCTTCACCAATGTTGTACTGCTAATATCTTACCCCTGAGCACTTAGACCATTTGAGAACATTCCATGACAGCCCAGCAGCCCAGACAGTATTGGATCAGAGTGTGTATGTGTGTGTTAAGTGATGGTGATAATTCACTTTAATGTGCAAAGTTAATATTGTTTGTCCTCACAACAACCCTGTGGGACTTGTTCCCTATGAATAAAAGAACTGTGAAATACATTATTTGACTATGAAGAGCTGCAGGCATTGCACTGGTGGGCAACTAGTGTGAAGATGAGACCCTGCAAAGGCATGAGCAATATGATTAGAAATTCTTCAGTACTCTGCATTTGCCAGTGCTGCAGGGAACAGTCCAAGGCTGCAGTGCACAATACCACCACACACAGCACAATGGGAGCTTTTCAGTACTACAGGGATTTCAGTGTGATCATGGGAACCAGTGTGGCCATTGGAAGAGCACTCACAATGCAGCGAAGCACGAGCTGTATCTTGTCATGCTGCTATTATTGTATTATTCACCATGACAGAGGCTTACATCACCTGCACCTTTTGACTATGTACATTCACCCATATTCACCTTTAAAACGGGAGTGCAGAAGCATCACGTTAACATGAGTGGAAAGAACTGTGACAGTGAAGACAGGGCTCCAACCAAAATATTTTAACCTCAAATCTCACATGAGCTATAAATTTCGAATGTGAGCTTGGGCAGGACAGTATATTTCTGCCGCTGCAATAAAAAAAATGCATTTGATGCTGACCTGAGAGGGATGTTGTGAGAATCAAAAAGCCTTGCTTTGGGCATCTTAAACATATACAACTATATGTCCACAGGCATAGCCAGGACTTTTGTTGGGGGGGGGGGCAGAACCGATGTGATTGGTCAGTTAGTGATTTAAGTATTTCTATTGTTTTACTTGATCTAAGGAGGCAGCTGCCCCCCTCTGCCCCCTGGCTACGCCCATGTATATGTTTCTCCCCACCCCCACCCCACAGTATTCTAGAAACAATAGTTTAAGGGGTAGAATTGAACATCAAGAAGTTCGGCTCTCACAGATGATATGAGACACCAAACACTTGACATCAGATTGTGGCTCTCATCACAGGCCACTATTCAGTGTTAAGCACCCAGGAGAGCCAAACAAATATGGGACAAAAAAAATCTGAGGTGTTCTGGAGCCTGCCTTGGACTATTTAATGTGCAGGTGGGGGGAGGGAAAGCCTGTGCCCTCACTCGACTGCAAATCCCTGACCAATGGCCATACAGGTTGGACTCCCAGTATCTCATGCCTAATAGTTTATAAGTTTTGTGTGTGTGTGTATACATATGTGTGTGTGTATGTATATATATATAGCCACACATCTAACTTTTGATTAAAATAATACAAGTAAAAGGTTAGATCAGTGGTTCCCAAAGTGGGTGGTAGGATCATCTAGGCAGATGCCAAGTGACAAGTGGGCAGCAGGGGAGTGCTGGAGGGGTAAATAACATTCAGACCTTCAAAAGCTGGTATTAATCAAGTTCACCCATTTCATTGAGTTAATTAAACTAAATAGCTTTATATGGACTTTGAATAAATGCAATTAATTGTTACTGTTTGGAATGTTATTGTGTGACTGTCTTTGTCAGTGGGCTGTGCAAAAGGCTCTTCTGGATAACGCTTTTTAGCGGGTGCACTGGGGATGAGTTTGAGTTTATGGAACCAAGCGGGCAGTGGCCTAAAAAAGTTTGCAAGCCACAAGGCAGTAGACCAGCCTCTGGCCCCAAGGGAAGGGCCAGTAGCCCCTCTCACAGCTGTTTATTTAACACTAGCAGAGAAAACCAGCTTCACTTGGAAGGCCTCCCCTTCCCCCTCCTCTTATTTACATATCTAACCTCTAGGTTGGTCAACTTCCCCCCTCCCCTAAATTAACACCACAACAAGCTGTTGCCTTAAGGGCCCTAAACAGAACAAAGCAAATAATGCTGGAATAGATGGGCCTTCCTATGTTAAAATGTTGGGTGGGCCTCTCCTGCCTCCTTCCACACCCGTACTTGGTTGCCCGTATGCTAATAATAATAATAATAATAATTGTATTTATATCCCGTCCTCCCCAGCCAAAGCCAGGATCAGAGCAGCTAACAACAGTAAAATGATACAACATTCTAAAATCATTTCATTATAAAATCAGATTAATGGCTAGAGTTCTGTGAGGATTGCCAGAGGAGTGAGCCAGGCTGTGCCCTGACCAAAGGCCTGGTGGAACAGCTCTGTCTTGCAGGCCCTGCGGAAAGATGTCAAGTCCCGCAGGGCCCTAGTTTCTTGTGACAGAGCGTTCCACCGGATTGGAGCCACAGCCGAAAAAGCCCTGGCTCTGGCTGAGGCCACCCTAACCTCTCTGTGGCCTGGGACCTCCAAGATGTTTTTGCTTGAAGACCTAAGGTCCTCCTTGAACCACAATTCCCACCATCCCTGGTCCCTGGCCCCACTGGCTAGGAATGATGGGAGCTGTAGTCCCCCTGCCCACCCCCAAGACAACAAGGGCGTGGCAGGCCTGGAAAAAGTCACCAAGTTCAGAGGAGGAGGCGGGGCGAAGCAGCCGAGCCTGGGCAGGCAAGGTGAGCAAGGTAAAAACATGCAAAGGAGCCACAGGAGAGGCAGCTGACTGGCTCTGGCTGGGAGCCCGTCCCGTCACCAACAGGTTGGGTAACTTGTCCATCAGCCGAGGAAGGCAGAGTCCCGAGCGCAGCCTCCCTCCTTCATTCCACCTGCCGGCAGGACTACCTGAAGGAGCTCACCTGGCGCGCTCTGGCTCCCTTGCGCACACACACGCGCGCCTGACTTCAGCTGCGGGTCTCAGCGACGCACCGGGGACCAAAGGAAATGGGGAGTTTGCTGGGAGGCCTGGGCCTCCTGCTCTTCGTCTCTGGTGAGTACCGGGCAAAAAGAAGCGCCTCTCTCTCCGGAGATTTAGCCTGCCTCCCTCCCTCCTCCTTTCCCAGCACCGGGGTGCGGGTTGGGCGCTGCGTTCCCGCCACCCGCGCCCAGCCCTTTCGCCTGCCGGTCGTTTCCCATCTCTTGCACTCCCATTTTCAGAGCCGTGGCCGGTTTGGCAAGCACGAGGGGGAAGAGCTGCAAACTGGCCTTTTCCAACTGTTGGGCTGTCTGGAAGTGTGCCTGGCGAAGGTGCGATGCAATGGGGGCCAAGTTTCAAGTCCTCACTGAGGTGGCTTTTGAGACTCCCCGCCACCTGCTTGCTTGGAGCAATAGCCTTAGCCTGTGTGACTTGGTCAGAGGACATTGAGGCAACCCCCAAGCTGAGCCATCCTGTGTTATGTATTGGGGTGGCGGTAGGATAACATGGCGTTTTGTCATGGTATCTGTGGAGTGATTCATTCTTCCTCAATAGTAACCCGTGGCTATATATGCCAGTCTCAAAAGGAAGGTGTAGGGACCCGTACTGGTTTGGAAGCTCTGTTGTTTTAGCATTGGCCACCTCGTACCTAGGATCTGAAGAGGCTGAGTGTAGCTGTTGTATACAAAAAAAAAGGTATTCTGGACATGCTCAACGGCATTCTTGTCAGGGCTTGTGGCTTCGCACCATTTTTAATAAATTCATCACTGCGTGACATATGTAGAGCTTAAAACTGAACTCCAGAGCAGTGCCATATTGTTAAAAAAAACAAACACGCCCCAAAATTTATCAGCACGCATGATGATCCATTATGTCCCCTAGATGAGTTTTATTGCACTGTTAAATTGTAAGGAGGGAAACCATGACAACTGTTAAAAGGAATCCTCGAAAATAATGGAACATATGACAAGCCAGCGTGGCACGTTTAAGTTGGTGGTTGGGGAGCAGGTTCTGTTTATGTGTGGAGGGGAGGTAGGGGTGTGTTTGTGTGTGTGTGTGCATGCGCGCACAGTGACTGGTGGTCTGATGGCTTTTTAAAGTGCAGAATTGAAACAAACACATCCCAGCCTTTCCCTCCTTCCTTCTTGAAAGCAGTGTATGCATAGTTGGGGGTAGAATAGGTGCCACATTCCTAGAGGACAAAGGTCCTTTCAGTCTTGGGAAAACACACACAGAAAGGGAAGGGGAAGAAGAGAAGTTTCTTCCTTGGAACTTGTCCCAAGTAAAGGAGGAGGGAGGGAACTTTGCCATGGTGGGTTTTTTCTCCTTCTTCTGTTGGAGTTCCTGTGACTTTAATGGAAAACAGGAGAAACTGCATAAGTGAATTGTTCATAATTCGTGCTGCGACTTCATACTGGAAAGGACTGCACCTGCTGAATTTCTTCCTGCCATGCAAATGTTAAAAGCACAGGAGTTCTGCCGGGGAGGAAAAGGTTGCAACTCGATATAGAAAAGAGTTATCTACAGATGGTGCTCAATGGAAGGCATACACTCTAATCTGAAACACCCTATTGTCTTCTCCAAGATAAGTGAGAGCTGGTGTTAGTTGTTCCTTTGTCAAAGAATAAGACTTTAGGGCTGAGTCCTTTCTCAGAGGCTTGGGAACACAGTGGGGTCTAGTGAGCTGGTGGACAAATCTGGCCTAGGAGCCAAAGGGCATAAAGCCTTTTTGTTGCTGCTCCTTCAACACTCTTTTTCAAACAGCGCAACCCACTTGTGAAACTTCCGTTATCTATCTTCCAACAACCCCGAAACTCTTTGTAACCTGACACCCTTGGGAAAAGTGGCTGGAAGCCAAGCAGTTGAGAACAGTGGAGTTCAGGGTATATGTGTGTGTGTAAGAGAGGGAGAGAATATGATCTGTGCAAATTGTTCATTGGGGTGTGGGTCCAGTGCTGACCTCAGCCTCTGGCAAGAGTTCCTTTCTTACATTTGGAAACAGAGTCACAAGAGTCAGGATCTCTCGTCTGGAATTTCTTATTTGACCAAAACTTATTAAGGTGGAATTCTGACACTTGAATTCAGCAGCAATGCTCCATTCCCTAGAACATGATAAGGCCACCTCTGAGCATGTGCAAAGTACTTCTTTCTTACCAGAATTATGGCCAGGCTCTATCCCTGGGACTGTAGAGTGGTATCACCTCCTCCTGGCACCTCTTTTCTTAGAAACTTGCTTCAGTATTCACAGTGAAACTTGCAAAGCATGCAGGACAGAATCATGTTAGTTCAAGTTTATTGTAGAACCTGCAATAAATTGCTGTAATGCTGCTGTTCAGGATACTAGTCAGTCATGTCTTTTTCCTAGGATGCCCCATTCCCTTGCCCTAGGTTCCCTGTTCCCCTCTCAACAGATGCTTGGTCTGTTGCCAATGAGCTCATTTGGTTTTCACTGAGCTGTTTGGGGGGGATTGCCCTCTCTTCAGGTTTTCCCCTTAAGCTTTTTTTGTTCTTCAGCAAATCTCTGCTAACACATCCCTCACGGCATTGCCTGTAAACATCCTCCACGTTCCTAAAAGGGAGACAGAAATTTTTACTGTGGGGTTTCTTTCTTTGTTACTGCAACTCCATTTCCCGTAAAGCTTCGCCTGTTGAAATTCTGTCCGTCACGTAGCTGTGAAAGGTGTTCTCTAGAAAGAGAATAAGGCAAACTGGAACTTTCCAGGTCAAAATGTGACATGTGGGAAAGTGTATTGATGGGAACTCTACTGAATGGCACAAATTTGCCCCCCGGGGATGAATTGAGAAGGGCACCTTCAACTGCCTGCTGTCCTGCAGGTGTGCCCTGGCTGACCTGGCTGAGCCCCAGGAGGTGGGGTAGAGCAAGAGGGCAGGGATAGTTCAGGCTGGTTTCTTTCTGTGACATTTTGTCTCTGAGGGTGGGGCAGGCTTGGACGTCATTGGTAGGTTACCCAACCAGTTGGGCCTGCCTCTATTTTTAAATGTCCTACTTGCTCATCTCACCGCAACCTCTTGATGGCAGAGCCAAAATAGCTGCAGTGTGTGTATGAGGACTGGCCAGGATGCCTGGAATCAGCTTGTTTTGTGGGGCCTTTCTTGGTGTTGGTTTGTGGGT
This sequence comes from Podarcis vaucheri, assembly GCF_965113315.1. Classification (NCBI taxonomy): domain Eukaryota; kingdom Metazoa; phylum Chordata; class Lepidosauria; order Squamata; family Lacertidae; genus Podarcis; species Podarcis vaucheri. The sequence continues at coordinate 16,233,361 of NC_138751.1, forward strand.
GGAGGTCTCTGTTGTTGTTGTTGTTTTGATAGTTCAGCTGAGTAAGTCCACCAAAATCTGGGCCAAACCCAGGATATTTTGAGGGCCAATGGAGACTAGGTGCATGCTGAATGTAGCGCCCCCTAGAGGGTTGCTATCTGTTTTCACTTAAAAGCACTGTCACGGGAGGTCAGAGTTGGTGGCTCAAAAGTACTAACAGAACACAACTGGGCCTCTTGCAGGAGGATTTTCATGCTTGAGAGCCCAGTTCAAAACCTGCTGATTCTCGTGTTCAACATTACGTAGCTAGAAGATACAAGATGAGGCCAACCGCAAATGTCTGTTAAGGAGAGAGAAAAATGCTGTGGGCATCAAATGTGGCTTAGGCATTCTTTGTCTACTTGTATCAGAGTTCCCATGACGGGGCCTTTTCAATAGTGGTGCTGCAAAACTCTCTCCCTGTGAATTTTTGCTGGACCTTTTTCTTTTAGGGTTTATTGAAGACTTGCTTTGTTTCAGCCTGCCTTTTATACCACACTTGTATTTGTTTAATGTTGCTTTGGATGTTGCTTTATCTGCTGCTCCTTCCGATTGATTTGTGCTTCTGATAATTCTGCATACTTCCTATTTCAATTGTTGTTTTAATTCTGTAAGCCCCTTTGTGGTACAAAAACAAGTAAATTGCGCAAAACTCTTACCAACTTGACCAGAAGATGCCCTTTCCAGATTAGAACCAGCAGCCCCTAGAGCGTTGACCCCTTCTAAGTTGGAAACTTATGATGCAGACTTCATAGGACCTCAAGGGACCTGCTGTGGCAACAGCATGTAAACTTTGGCACCAAGTCATATTTTAAATATGAAAGAGGAGGTCAACAAACAGGCCACTGGGGTTTAATGGCTAATATGCTTTTTATTCCTCAAAGAGCCATTTCAGTTTTCAGATTAGTTGTGACAAAACCATATTGCTCTGAGGTGCGTCTTAGATAGCTGCTTGCCCAGTGTTTGATCATCCAGAGAACCAGAAAGAAACCACCTGGCCTGCTCTTGTGTCTTTAAGATAGGGATAGGGAACCTATAGGCCACCAACATCTGGAGGGCCATGACCATTAGCTATGTTGGCTGGGACTGATGGGAGTACCAACAACATCTGTAGGGCCTGGGTTCCCCATCCTTACTCTTAACTGCAGCTCAGGGTGCAGAAACGGGCAGAGGAAGTTTTGGACAGCATAGAAATACTAATTTCCCATTCCTGTCTGCATACTGACCTGTTGTAAAAGGCAGAGATTCAGTTGGTTGAAAGTTTGCAATGCTTCCTTAGAAGCCAAAAGGAAGACCTTCCTTGGAATGCCATAAGGTGGTCACCAACTTCGATGGAGACAAGAGGGGAATAGACAAACGGATAAGACTGTCAATGGCTACTAGCCAAGATATATATATATATATATATTGCCTCCAGGATCAGCAGTGGGAGTTTGCTCAGACACCCAATTTTGCGTTAACAAAAAAGTCAGGAAATGAAATGGCCAATGCTGTCCATAATATATATTTTTTCATAAGCACAAAGTGCCTGACATTAGAAAAACAAAAATGTGTGGAAACACAAGCCTTGACAACTCGAGCCTTGTAGAGGGGCTAAATATGAACTTCTTTATTCTCATTTGCCTATTCAGGTTCCCCTCGTCTCCCTCTCCGTGTCCCCAGTGACTCTCTGGCTGGATGCTCTGCCAAGTCCGCTCAGACTCATCTCCCAGGAATCATTGGCACTGCAGGATTTTAGAAAGCCAATCTAGGCTGACAAGCAGGGCGGGAAACAAATCCTTGGGAAGCCACAGCTGTGGCAAGAGAAACTGGGGCAGCAGGAGCAGAGAGGCACACCCTGGCTTCCTTCTCATAGGTTGTAGAAAGTACAGCCTAGGGAGGAAACGTCAGAAAGGCCTGGGAGAAATCACCTTTCTCTCTTCGTCAGCATGACAACGTCCCCTGGTGTGTAATTTCCAAAATGAAACATGCATGGGGCCTGATGTGCTCAGAAACTATGACTTCTGCAGCCACCTCTTTTTCTTTCCCCCGGGTGGCAAGCTGTGCCTATTGCAACAGAGGAAACATTCTGTAGGTGCAGCAGCGAGGGAAGGTTATTCCTGTGTGATTTCTGGCTGCTGCTCATTTGCACACACCTGCCTTACTATCTGACCTTTCTGACCTGGGATTGAAGCGCCAGTCTATACGATTGGCAGAATCAAGTGGTATTTTGGTAGAGCTCTTCTTAGGCTGCACGACTTTTGGCTGCCATGCCGGTTTCAAGTCAGAATGCGATTTCACTGAAACAATAGCATGTTAAAAGAAGGGTTGTACATAGCCTTGTCCTGTGTGCAGAATTTTTCTTTCTCCTTGAGGGAGCAATCTGTCTCTCACTCATTCACTCTGGAGCCTGAAATAATACAATTGGAACAAGCACTCCGCTAGATTTCTCCAAAATTCTAAGAAATATTCCAGCAACTCTAGCATGGGGAAGGGTTTTAGTGAATTGTAACAGATCAATGTGGAGGACAGAATTCTTGTGTTTGATTACTTGAGACAGAGTGAGGCCTGGTGACTCTTAAAGACGTTGCAGTACTCGGAAACAGAAACATAAAAGTGGGATCTTGATCAGGCAAATGTTGGTTCATATGTAGTGCTAAGCTAAACCATGGCTTAAGGCAAATAAGCCAACATGCAGGCTCCTGGAGAGGGGATGACAGCAGCTTCTCTCCTCCTCCTCTGGTGGTTCCGCTGTTGCACTTCTTTGAATTAAACTTTAGTTTAGCATGTCCAAACCCATAAGCTGTAAACCCTAGAACAAACCTTGGTTATAGCTCACCCTTTGCTGGAGCAAGAGAGACCATGAGCCTGGGTTTGGACATGAGAAGCCAAACCATGGTTTGGCTCAGAGCAACACAGCAACAAGAGGTGCAGAGAAGGAGCACAGCAGCTATGATCCTTTTCCAGGAAGCGGCATGTTTGTTCATTGCATTAAGGCTAAGGATCGTCTTAGTGTTGAAGTGCAAACTAGGTCATAGCTGGAATGAGTTTTCAAGTAATTTGTTTTTTGTTTTGTGTTTAAATGTGAAAATATTTAAGTGCTGTTTGTTTTATTGTAATCAAAATGTTGCAACTTGTCTTTATAACTCTACTTCTTTTTTAATTTCACAGTATTCTTCTCATACTCCCACTCTGCTGCCATTGGAGCCAACAGTACCCAACCAGGTAAGATATTTGAATTTTGCATGAATGGGTGTGAATTTTTATTTTATTTTTTTAAAAAGAACAACACTGCACACCACTAAGTATGTCAACAATGGACATACATTGATTACCTTCCCTGTTTTCTTATATATTAATTTAATCCTCCTCTGCTCATACCAATTATTATTTAGGTTCCAAATTCACTTCCTAGAGTCTAGAAAGCAACTTTTTTACACTTAAAACCCTGCCTTCAACACAGTAGGAATCTTCTTCAGTCAGCTCCGTGGCCTCTGAGATTTCAGTAGGCATTGTGCATACACATTCAGTCACATCTCTGCAGCCATATAAGGTCTCCAAATATAGGTTTCCATATTTAAAAATACAGTTTTGAGAGATTTCAGAATGCCTTGTCTACCTCTTATTGAATGGTGGGAACACCGGAAGCATATAGGAACCACTTTCAGGGTTCTTCTTACAGCCAAGCAGTATATAAATTATATGAACGAATAACATAGGAAGCTGCCTTATACCAAATCATACCTTTGGTCAGTTTAGCTCAGTATTGTTTACACTGAGTCTTGATGGCTGCCTGGGATTTTGGGCAAAAGCTTTCCCAGGCCCTACCTGGAGACACCGGGGATTGAACTTGGGAACTTCCACATGCAAGACAGATAGATGCCCTTCCAGTGAGCCATGGCCCTTCCCCACACAGAAGGAGAAACATAATAGGATGCAGAGCCGTGGGTACACAAGCCCATCATGTTGTCTGATCGTCGTGTACAAAAGAACATGTGATGTGGGTGATTTCTGGAACGTCTTTTCACTCTGCAAAATGTCTTTATGTCTGCAGGATTCTGTGGAGTGCCCGCTATGGGGCGAATCATGGGTGGCATGAACGCCGAGCATGGGCAGTGGCCCTGGCAGGTATCCCTGACCAGCAGCAGCGGCGGCCGTCACCTCTGCGGAGCGTCTCTCATTGCCCCCCAGTGGCTAGTCACAGCGGCACATTGCTTCCCTGCGTAAGTGCAAGGCATCCGTGGAATAAGATGCTGTTGTGGGTGTTGGGGAAGAGAGCAGGCAATGCCTTTTGGATAGGAAGTTTAAATCAGGCATAGGCAAACTCGGCCCTGCAGATGTTATGGGACACAACTCCCATCATCCCTAATCAACAGGACCAGTGGTCAGGAATGATGGGAATTGTAGTCCCAAAACATCTGGAGGGCCGAGTTTGCCTATGCCTGGTTTAAATAATAGAAAGCTGGTGAGGCATGCAGACACTATTCTGCAGCCTTCTCATAATTCGAGAGCTTGGTTTACTGATGAGGATGCTAAAAATGTTGGCTTTAGCATTTGCATGGTGCTTCTGGGCAGTGTTCAAAGCACTGCCAGAAGATGACGTCCCGGTATGTGAAATTTGAAAAGACCCTGAAAGGTGGGCTCGTGCTATTATATATATATATATATCAGATAGTGAGGGTTGAGAGAGAATGGTTTTTCCAACATCACCTATGGCAGAGGCAAGATTTGCACTGGAGACCCGATCCTTCCCACTGCCCAACTCACCGCTTAGTCTCATAGGAACTATGCTATGTTAGATTTTAATCATTACCTATAGAGTACAGTATATCCTTGTGTGTCTGCCTAGTGCTAACTTGTTAATGAACAACTTCAAGGTCTCTGCTTTCCCTTCTTATGGTTCTGTACCTCTGACTTGGACAGTCCTTCCTAGATCGCGTCTGAAAAATGGGGAGACACATTCATGTAGAATGGACCTGTACCAGGGAGAGGGCCTTTTCAGTAGTGGCCCCCTGTCCAATGGAGCAGGCTTCCTAGTAAAGCTTGCTTGGTGCTATATTTGTGGTATTTTTAGTTTCAGAATATTTTCTAAATAACTCTTGCAATCTGGGTCTTTCAATATTTTTTTAAAAAATATATTGCCTTAATTTGGGCTGTGTGTGATGAATTTTGTTTTTCACATATTTATCTTTTTGAATTTATGGTTTCATGGCTTATTTGTATCAAAATGGATTTCTTGTTTATCATAAGCTTCCCAGATAACTTTATGGGGCAGAATACAAATGTCATAAACAAGGTCAATCCATGACTGCCCTCCGTGCAGGTTAAATGGAATCTCCACGTTAAGAAAAGTTCACCTCTAAATACTCGTTTCTGGGGCAGAATTAAATGGAAGACTGTTGCTTTCTCTCCCTCCCCATGTGCTAAAGACTTCAGTCTGGCTACCATTGGATATGTGAACCCCTAGCACAGGTACTCTTAGACCCTTAGCAACGACCTCCTTTTGCATCTTAGAAATGCATTTTAATACGAGCATATTGCTTCCTCTCCTTTTTGCAGGAAGGCTGAAATTGAAGACTACGATGTCATCCTGGGGGTCCATCGGCTGAATGACCCCCCAAACGACCTGCAAGTTATGCAGGTGGAGCAAGTGATTAAGCACCCTGACTACGTGGAAGAAGAAGGCTCTAAAGGGGACATTGCCCTGGTGAAGCTCAAGAAGGCAGTGAACTACAGCCGAACAATCCGGCCCATATGCCTGCCCGCCTCTTCTGTCGTCTTCCCGGCCGGCATGAAATGCACCGTCACCGGCTGGGGGAACGTGCTTGTCTCCAGTAAGGAAGAAATTGTTTTCCTATTGGAGTCATGGTCCTTAGAGTGGCGGAACTTGTTCTGGCACTATGATGCGACCACATCTGGAATGGGAGGGGCACAGCTAATCCTCTGTAATGCCATGTTTCCCTTGTGCAGTCAGGGCTCAGTCCCCATCTCTCTCCTCCATCCCCTCCACCCAAAAAGGCCTTCATATCTCAGCATGGAGGCTTAGGCCTGGGGCACGTGAAGAGACAATGAAGTGGTTTCCTCTGCATATGGCATGAGTGCCTTTGTTTATTGTCCGTATCTTGATGCAGACACAGCCTCAGCTGTAGGAAAGGAGTCCGTAGCTGCAGATTAGGGAGCCTGGCTTCCAGAATGATGAGGCACTTATCCACCTGCACTCCCAACACAAAGGCAAACACCTAGCCACCCGGGACACAAAAAGAAGCTGGTCCATTAGAGTGAATGGGGAGCTGCCCCACCAACCTCAGCCTGCCCTTAGCCTGCCCCCACTTGCTCTGCAGCCTTGCTTCCAGTCAGCCCAGGAGTGGCACCAGCTGCCAGCTTCCTCCTCCTCCTCCTTGGACTCGGTGTTGCTCCTCGTAGAACTTGGCCGAGAGGAAGATAGGGACAAAATTAGATTGAGTCGCCTTTGGTGCTGGCTGCACCTACTGTTGGCCTCCTGCCCTACCAGTCCCCACTGCAGGACAGCCTTTCTCCACATCTGGGCACTGACTCTGAGTTTCGTTTCTTCCTTTAGCAAGCCTCCCCACACCCAAGACGCTGCAGCAGCTTGAAGTGCCAATTATTGGGCTAGACACTTGCAAGTGCCTGTACAGGCGAAACCCTGATCCTACGGATCCCCTCACCGTCCACGATGACATGATCTGTGCTGGCTTTGCTGAGGGGATGAAGGATGCATGCCAGGTGAGATCAGGCAGGAGGAGAGGGGAGGCTGGGGATGCCCGTTTGTTGAGGAAAGGGGGTGGCATTTTAGAATGAGGCGGTGAGACCCAGATTTGGCACTGTACAAAAGGCCAAGGCTGATGGCCTTTTGATGTTTAGCTTCAGCCAGCACCTGTTTATACATTGCATAGATGTCTGGAAAGAAAGTGCTGTAGCAACTCATGGATTAGAACCCTCTTTTCTTGTATAAACATGCACTATGCCCCCTTTCCCCCCTTGGTTATGGGGCACTTTGTAGCCCTTCTCAGGCAATTCACTATAAGTGATCATTTGACAGGCTGGGCTGGGGAAAATTCTTGCCAGTCCTGCACTGCGCCATCTTTATTCCATGTAGAACAGGGTATAGAGTCCTTTTTTGGCCCAGTGAGCCAGAGCTTTTTTCTCCCTCCCTGACTGCTTTGGCTGGCCAAATTTGCTAGGCGAGCAAAATCACCCACCCACCTGTCAGTCACCTGAGATTTTATCGAAGTTGGCTAGCTGGGTAGGGGAGGAGATCGTTATAAAGCAGGATTGAACTCCTTGCCCTTCCTGATTTCTGCAGGGATCAACTCTGCCAATGAGTTCCTGACAGGAAGCTTGCTCACCCAACTGAGCTAAGCAGGACCAAACTCTCGCCTGTCAGCTGATGTCACCTGATTGACACCTGATTCCAGGGTGGTTCTGGAAAAACTGCCTTGTGGGCTTAGCTGGAAGCCCTGGCAGGCTACGACTGGCTGATGGGCTAGGGTTGCAATGTAGGTGGGGACCACGTTGAATAGTTCTTGGGGGTATACTTTGGGTAATGCCGACCCCCTTAACTCACTTGGATCCTTCCAGATAGCTGCCTGTGGAAGAGTACTCTCAAGTCCAGCTGCTCACAGTCAGCCTTCTGGCGTTTCCCTCACTGAGAGAAGTGAGGTTACAGGGAAACAGAGGGCCTTCTCGGTAGTTGCACCTGCACTGTGGAACGCCCTCCCGTCAGATGTCAAGGAAATAAACAACTATATGACTTTTAAAAGACATCTGAAGGCAGCCCTGTATAAGGAAGTTTTAAATGTGTTCTGTTTTACAGTGGTTTAATAATTAGTTGGAAGCCAGAGTGGCTGGGGCAATGCAGCCAGATGGGTGGCATATAAATTATTATTATTATTTATCCCCAATCTAATAACCATTTCTCCCCCTAGGGTGACTCTGGAGGACCCCTTTCCTGTCGTATTGGCAATGCTTGGCTGCTGGCCGGAGTGGTGAGTTGGGGGGACGAATGTGGAGCCCCCAACAGGCCTGGTATCTACAGCCGCATCTCAACCTATGCCGACTGGATTCAGGCAAATGTTCCAGAGGTGCAGCTCAGCCAAGTGACCTCCGACGTGCAGCCCATCTCGGAGGAGGGCATGTGCTCTGACACTCCTGACACTAGCCGGCCTGGGCCTTACGATGACATCCAGCCTCAGCCAGGCTGGTCCCGCCCCATCAAGCCGACAAACCCTGCCTCGGGCAGCGCTGCGTCCTGGGCCTGCATGTCCAGCCTGCCTCTTCTTGTCCTCTTCCTTCAGACCTTCCACTATTTCTTATGAATCGTCCCTCAAGTGGGCCAAATGACTGATTGTGTAGCGGGGGGAGAGCAGTCCCTTCCTACTCCGTGCTCAAGTGGGTGGTCCCACTATTTCACATTCTGCCATGCCTCAGGTTTTTTCGCTTTGCTCTCTGGAAGCATGTGATGCTCTTGGTACAATTACAAAACAGCAGCCTTGTTCTGGAGCAGAGGGTTCTGCCAAGCCATGAAGGTTCAGTCCAATGTGCACTCGAGGTCTGCTTAGTATATATACCTTACATTCCAACTTGCTGTTTCCTCCTTCCCTTTTGTTCCCTTTGACATGTTAATTTATGACAATCCCCTGGGCCTGCTGCTGGAGAACTTGCCCTGCCTCAGCACAATTACAGAAGCCATGAATGGCAACCGCCTCCTTGCCTCTTTGTTGAGGGCAGACTCACATTAAGTTGTCTTTGTCTCCTCATCATGCCAGGTCCTGATCTGCTCTCTGGGTCTTGGTTCTCACTAATCCTGGATTTCACCATTGTTACCAATGTATTCTTCACCCAAATCCATTTATCTCGATCTGCCTTCTGGTTATCGCCCCTCAGCTTCCCTCCACCCTTTCCAGTCTGTAACAGGGTGCCTTCGTGGTTCTTTTTGGGGTCTTTGCTCCTGCTAACCATTGCAGCTTCAGTCCTGAGAAGCTCCACACAGATTCTACTGGCACACCAGTGGTTTTGCTGCCTGGTCTCATCCTAGAATGTGAGTTGGCTCCCTCTAAGCCAAATCAGTTAGCTGAACCCTACACCTGTTTTTTAGGGTCCAGTTCAAACCATTGTCCGATATCCCACTGATTCCGATACCTCATGGAGTTGGGTATAAACTACACCCTCAAACACCCCCTTCTATGGTGCCTACTGGCTGGAGGTAGTGTGGAGTGTCATCTAGGGAGCCCGACCGACACTGCCTTTGTGTTAAAGCCTCAGTAGTCCACCGTGATTGGATCAAGACCAGTGTTAAAGAAGTGACACTCAGCAATGTGTCTGTGGAAGCAGCATCTGTCTCTAGGGGATCTAGGGTGACGCTCCAGGTGGCTTCATGGCAGCTAATCTGCTTTTTGCTTCCTGGATTCTTGTGGCCCTTGACAAGTGTGTTTGGGAGCAACTAAGACGACATGTTTTCCTGATGCCTCCTTGAAGCTCAGACTGAAAAGATGGAGTGACGGCACCGAACCATGTTTCTTAATTAGCTGCCACATTTTGACCCCTGGCTGAGGACTTGGTCATCTTTGTGTGCTGACCGAACTGCAACTTCCCTTGACTGGCTTGGATTCTTTGAATGGTAATCTCACTTATGTTTCTGTGCGTGATCAATGAATCTCTCCATTGGTGGAGTGTGTGCATGTCTATGTATGTATGTATGTATGTATGTGTGTATATATATGTGTGTGTGTGTGTGCGCGCGTGATAAAAAGTTGCGGGAAACATAATCAGGGCAACATTACTGCATTACTGCTAAATGAAATGTCCTGCCTTAGCTTGAAGATTTATTTATGATGCAGCATGACTTGCATGTGAGGCAGAAATGGAATGGGACTGCTTTACGTAAGTTTGCTGCTGCCGAATCATAGACATATTATTGGTCTTCCCTGACAACCTGTATTTGCACATCTTTTTAAAATAAGTATGTAAGCATCTATTTGTTTTTTGGGAAGGATGAGAATCAGATGTTGCTCTCACAATGAAGGGTTTTTAATAAAGCAAATAGTAATTCTAAAGTGACTGTAGTAGTTGTGTTAACTTCCACCACTGTCCTGAGCGCCGACTGAATCCAGAGACAAATTCCGCATGTTAAGGGGCTGCTTGCAACACTTGAAATACCTGTGTACAGAGGTGGGGGGAAAATTCCTTTGGAAGTGGCTGCATAATAAGACCAGGTTCACAGGCTTATGGGAATTGCTCCATTTTCTACTGGAACTGAAAGCAAGATAGTCACTTAAGTGACAGACAGAATGCACTCCATAAGCCATGCATTCTGTTACAGCTGGGCCAGTGGCATGGCAGCCAAGTTCACAGGAAAGGCCAAAGCCTGATTTCCACCTTATCCACCTGGCAAAGATACTGTGGACACCTAAGAATGGCAACTGTAAAAAATAATAATTAGCACCTAACTAAACATGACAGCAAGGTGCGCAGAACACACTTACAGCTCAATAAAAATGCGTAGGATTGCATTAGTAGCCACCACTAAGCCATTACTGTAAAATAGAGACACCACAAAGTAAGCTGTTGGTACTTTCACTTACATGGAATTAAATCATGGTAAGGCTGCACTCCTTTGCAATAACACTACACTAATTATGATAAGACAAAAACATGATTCTAACGATTAACAACACATTTATTGTGCCACTACTTTATATAGACTAGAATGTGCTTATGCTACAAAAAACACATGCCTAACCATGTCTACTCATAAGTAAATGCTACTGAGTTCAATGGCACTTACCAAGTAAGTGGGTTTAGGATTGCAGCCTAAATGGTAATCCCGATATAATTTACCCTGTTTAAATCCTGTGAGTAATGCTGAATAAGAAGCAAGTTCACAAAATAAATTGGCTAGAAAGAAATCTGGCATATAGAAGGTATTCTGCAAATGTTCAGTGGCATTTTAAGAAGTGAAGCTGTATTTTTAAGCATTCCAGCTGCTGTTGAATTATCACTCCCTCAAACCCTACAGGTTTAGAACTTAGACCAAATTCAGAATTTCACCTGGTACAGCTTACACCATGCTACAACAGAAGCTGCATCAAGGTGAATTGCCTCTTTGAGTTACAGATCAAGGAAGGCTGTCAGAGGAATTCCTGCTTCACTTTCTAAAGCAGTCACTCACTTCATGGTGTGTTTTTGTGTGTTTCTTTTCTAGAAACATAGGGGACGCGGGTGGCGCTGTGGGTTAAACCACAGAGCCTAGGACTTGTCGATCAGGTTGGCGGTTCGAATCCCTGTGACGGGGTGAGCTCCCGTTGATGGTCCCTGCTCCTGCCAACCTAGCAGTTCGAAAGCACGTCAAAGTGCAAGTAGATAAATAGGTACCACTCTGGCGGGAAGGTGAACGACGTTTCCGTGCGCTGCTCTGGTTTAGCCAGAAGCAGCTTAGTCATGCTGGCCACATGACCCAGAAGCTGTACGCCGGATCCCTCTGCCAATAAAGCGAGATGAGCGCCGCAACCCCAGAGTCGGTCACGACTGGACCTAATGGTCAGGGGTCCCTTTACCCTTTACCTTATTCTAGAAACATACATGAACAAGTCAGGATATCAGACGACACACTTGCACTCAACAGGGGCCTGCTTTGGCTCTCTTACTTCACAGTACAGGTAGTACAGCAATAAAGCAGACAGTGGCAGATTTCCAGGATCCTGAATATATGTTTCCAGTATGGCCTAAAGCCTCCATACCTTGCCCAGAACTTTCTTCCCCCACCCAAACCTGTGCTCAGCAGAATTCCATCGTTACACACGCAGCATAGAAAGATACTTTGTTTTGTTGTTTTATTAATTAAAATATTTTTGAAAAGTAAAAGAAAACACACTGCATACATGGATTATGAATCTAATATCTGTAGCAGAACCATCATGTGGACAGTTTCTCCCATAATATCAAATGCAGCCCCACCCCACTGAAACCAACTTCCTTTTGAACTAGTCCCAGTGTAGAAGGGGTGCAAGCATATTGGTGAAAGGTGATGTGAAGAACAGCGGCAGCCTCCCTCTTCGGTTCCATTACTTCCACTGCGCTTTGTCCAAGAGAATGTCGATTCTTCTGAGAAAATTCCTTCTCATTTTATTTCTGGCAAAGGTAGCTCATACAATGGTAGGGCAACTTGTCAGAACCAACTAACCCACAATATCCCACTGTTCGGTTTCCTCCAGTTTGGAGGTTGTACATTCCCCTGGGCTAAGACAACAACCCCCTGGCAAGTAACAGCCCCCACCCCATCATATTTGCATTGAGAACCATCCCTTTTGATGTAGGGTCTCCGCAGAACATCAAAATCAACTCGGTCAACCCAAAAGGACAGATACCCTGTTAGCTACTACGCTACAGCTGCCAGGGATATTCTCAGGGTCAGGTGTGGCACAGTGACTTCACAGCTGCTGTGCTTCTTGGAAATCCATGCTTTTAAATTCAGCCTCAAACCCAACTCTGCACAGTCGTGCTCTCATCTGCTGAGGGGATCATGAAGCGCTTCTGTGCACAATTCTGACAATGCCCCCCTTTGGCGTGCCACTCTCAAAACTCTTGACTGTGATGGATCTAAATTGCAATTTGACTGTGGAAAACTAAATTGCAACTCCAATCAAGTTTTCTTTTTCCAAACGGTCATAGCTAAAAGTGAATCCCCCCCACCTGAAATTTTGCTGACTGACTGCTTCCCAAATACTGCCTCACGCGTGTTTACTGCCCCTGTTCTGCTCTACCTGCCTGACAATGGAAGAAGAGGCAGTCCAAGGTTTTGTGCTAGAGCAGCTCAGAAACTAAGGTTCCAGGGCCAGTGACAAACAAGAGATGAGAAGGTGTGTATCCCCTTCCTCTTCCGGTTAAGACAGACGCCACCAATTCTACTACCCTACGAGAGCAAGACAGCAGGTCTCGCCAGAAGGAAGGAGTTTGCCATGCAGAATCAGAAAGGGACAGGAGGTGAGATGAGGGTGGGGGAGGAAGTGGGAAGTCTTCACTCTAGTGGAGCACAGTAAAGTTGGCGTCACACTGCTAACACCCCTTCTCTCCCTGCCACCCTGAAAACATCTGTTCCAAGACATGTCTGATCAATGCAATACCAACAAGAATGCCTCAGACAATCTCTTAAAACGAAGGGTGGATGTGTATTGAAGCCGAGCTGCTTCCGTTGCTTAGATCAGTTTCTCCTTCACTTCTTGGAAATCTTGGCTTGCTTGTGTTTCGGAGGTGCCCATCGCAGACAGAGCGAATCCACTGGAGGGGAAGGAAGGGAAAAGCAAAGTCAATTGGTGTGCAGCAGGCACTTGAGACAGGTAGACAAGCAGCGGTGCTGCCTTTTAGTCAGCTAAGAATGCTGACACAAGCTTCTCAAAAAGGCTAGCCCAGTTCAAAACGCTACTGTTTCCAGTAGAGTTTTTTAATGCTCTTCAGAAAAACAAGCAGCAGAATGCCAATATGAATGAAATGATGCCTTGGGATTGTAACAAAGGCAAATACTGATTACTGAGACAAATTCATTTTAGCTTCTATGAGAGCCTGTTTGCTGTTCTACCCATCCTGCAAACTGCATTTCGGAGAAGCAAATGATACTCCAGCTTATCTTGAAAGTGGCTGATAATCAGCCTTCATGCCCCACCCTGCAGATTGCTCCTCTGGAACAACTAACAGCGAGCAGCTCCTTTAAAAAAAGAGAGGCTCAGAAGGAGAAACTGGCACTCTGTCTGCAGCTCCTCTTACATAACTGGCACTGACTGGCACGTCAGCAGCCCCACCGGGGCAAACAATGCTTCTTTCAGCAGGGATCAAAACCTGAAACCACTGAAAGTGGTTCTGACTTCCTGACCTCTCACAAGGTGGTTCTGTGTTTGCACTCGGCAATGCCTGGCACACTCCATGACAGAATGAACAAAGAAAAAGCAGGATATGGGTGGTATCCAACTAGCTTTTGGCTGCACAAAGGATATTCCCCTCCCTCTTCTCTCCACTCTTCCCCATGTCTGCTCCAGAGGGTTAGGGTGAATCCCCAGTACAGAATCAGGGGGGCACGGAAGGTGCATGGGGAGAGGGAAGCCCTTGCGCTAGTGGATCTATTTAGTTGGATACTACCCAATTATCCCGGGAACAGATTTAAATGTAGAGAACTGTACATGGGGAGAGGGGAGACAAATACTCTATAAAGTTTGCATTCAGAATTGATTAAGCAAAGTAGTTAAGCCTGTCCGCATTTAAGTTGCACTGGTGATTCAGCTTCCAAGGAATATGAACATCTTATTGCAAATGTTATAGCAGCAGAAAGGACTGGAATTAGACATGCTATTTCCCAGCTCAGTTGTAACAGGAAAGAATACAGTATTAACTGAAAGGGACAAGTAGAAACACGTTAATTCTTTGTCATAAACATCTCCATTCTATGGTTTCTGAAATAGCCAGTCAGCATCCACATATTTTGAAGACTTGAAACAAGATGGGGGAGGGGGACTGATATTATCTTGCTGTCAATTTTTGTCCCAATATTTGCATACTCATATGGTGATCTTACAGACAGACATGCAATATAAGCTACTCTCATATGTATTGTATTGTGCTTGTTAAAGTGAAGCAGCTGACGAGACTGGCTGAGGTGGTGGAGTGACAAAGAATGGAATGTTTAGCTCCTTATGTAAGCAGTTTTCAGTCCAACTTCTGAGAGAAAATGAGGTTGTCAGTTTGAATGGCAATAAAACCTCATACAGGGCAGGGCAAAAACTGGGAGGAGGTTCCAAGTCACAGGGAAGCCAAAAAGGACGAGGAACTCAGAGACAAGGAGACTAAAATGAGGTGAGACTTGGCAAGATTAAGAATAAGGCATAAGGAAAATGGCAGGAGATTGAAGTATGCACCAAGCCCATCTCTGATTATCTCAAAGTACTAAAGGAGAAGAACTTTAATGTGTAGGGGGAAAACATGAAACTGAAGAAAGGAGCCAAAAAAGAAAGAGCTGGGACTGTGCAAGACTGTTAGGAAGTCAACAAAACCAGGATGTTTGGAGGACTGCAGCCTGTGTACAAGGGATCAAAAGCTCTAGCAACTCTAAAACCCTGAGAGGGCAATTCCGCCATTGTGACCTGACAACTCAAAAGACAAGAGTAAGATCCAAGAGAGTGGGGTTTGGGCAGGTCTTATATGCCACATAATGATTTGAACTAGGCTGCCAATTCTTTGCTTTTGATTAAAAGACTCCTGTAAATCACCACCAGGTCTAGGATACAACTATTGCCCTTCCCATGGTACCTGTGATGGGAGGCTTCTTGTACTGGGCACTTTTGAGATGCTCCTCGACCAGCTTGGGTGTGACGCAGATGACATGCTGCCCCTTCCAGTACTTGACCATGTTCAGAGACTGCAGCGTACTGATGATGTCATTTTGCGTGATGCTTGTCATCTGACTGCACCGGGGAGTGGGGGGAAAGCAATGGATAGGGGAGTGAAAAACAAGGCAAGGTCAGTGACCGGCAATTTTAACTGGCAGGTCATATGAAAACCACTCAAAATTGCTAATAATAGAATATCACAGAAGCATATGTGCTACTCAGCAACAATGAGGAATTAGGGGGCACTGTTACTCAAAACAGTACATCTTACTAGCAATATGGATTCTTTCTCACCTGAGGTCTTTGATGGAGAGGGTACCTCGGAAGTCCCGGAGGATCTCTAGCAAGACCCATGACCAGTAGCTACGGTAGCTCAACTTGCCCAGATCTGAGAGGGGCTTCTCTGGGGAGCCCACCGTGCTTTCCAGTTTGGAGAGCTCATAGCCTGAGGAACAAGAGCTTTGGGATTAATGTCAAGAAGCAGTCACAACTCAGAATCCAGACATCTCAAGAGCTATATGTCTGCAGCTGCTCCTCCTGGGTAAAGCTCAGACCCAGTAAAGAAGGCTCTCTCTCAACTGAGCCCTCCAGAAGATCTTAGGGCACATACTCACTTACCCCTAAAACCCTTTAACTTAACCAAGAGTGTGGGAGGTGTCAACATGTTAAAAAGAGCAGATTCCTCCCCATGTTTAGTTAGTGCAATTTTAAGGGTGGAAATTCTAAGTTCTAATTCAGATTAACTATTAAGTATTATATATTCAAAAAACAAAAACATTCTAAGGTAGTTATAACTTTCTGAAAGCAATAACGGTTTAAAACATTATTCCATCTGGTGATACAGTACAGAATCAGAGGAAGCCAAATTATAGCAGATTAACTGAAGTGGAATACACGGGCGTATGTTGCACAAGTTACTTCTAGTCTGTTCTGGTTAAGTGAAGGCACTATTCTCATTTCCAGCAACTGGAAGAGATTAAGAGGTTGTGAAGCTACTTCTTTTGGTGGTTATTGCACATGACTGAAAGAATCAAACTTACTGAAAGCAATGAGGAACTTCCCATAGCCCCTTCTTTGGTATGGGGGCAAGGTGAGGATGCAGGCAACATTGTTGCCATCTGGTGACTCCTTCTCCTGGTGGCAGAAAATCAAACAAAGAAGTGAAACGAGGGAGCAGGGAATATTGTACTGGGCATAGGATTCATGCATCCTAAGTACCACAGCTTTCACTGTTTTGAAAGCAAGATCTGTTCTCCCCAGCAGCCATTTCACCTGGTTACATTAGTGAGAGAGGTGATACAGCAAAGCTATTATATTGGGCTAGCAGGAAGCAAGTGTCACTTAGCATCTCTCCGCCCCTAGTGGCCATAATATTTAAATTCACTCATTTTCCTCTTTCACCCCACCCATCATCTCTTTGGAATTACATCTATTCAACTGTAAGGCATTATACTGTGAACTATCTTGAGTCTGTTAGCAAACAGGTAACTTTGGTGATATCTCAGAACTCAAAAGGAGTATGAGGATGATTTCCAGCACACAATCGCCCTCCTCTCATCCATGGCAGAAGCGAAATAAGTAATACAAAATAAACAGACGTATGAAAATTTCATTTTTACTAGAATCAGAATTTAGTTTTAAGAAAAGTAGTATCATGACTGCTCCTCCTCCTCTTCACACCCCTTCTAAAGTTCAGCTAGAACCCTCTCCCAAAACTCATCCTATGCCAGGCCATCACCTTGGAGAAGTAGCCGACAATATGAGCGCCTTGCCTGTCGACCTCAGTGAGAATGTAGAAGACAAAAGGCTCCACATCAAAGTAGAGAGTCTTGTGGTCTAGGAACAGTTTGGCTAAGAGACACAAATTCTGGCAGTAAATCTGGGGGAGAGAAGCAAACACCAGTAAATAAATAGAGCACAGCAGCAAGAAGAACATAGTGAGTGTATGTTTATTTCCCAATCCAGGAAAAGAGGTGCCCTATGGAGGATACCCCCAAAACCTTTAAATACCTCATCTTCCCGGAAAACATTATTTCATTTCAACCTGCAACTTTGTTCTAAGAAAATCCTCAACGAAGTTACAGAGTGCGATCAAATCTCCCCAATTTATTAAGTTACACACATAAAAAAAAAAATCAAGAGGACATATTGCAATGTCTGAACTTGCAAAAGTCTGTACTCTTAGATGTTTTCAAGCCTAGCAACCAAGCTAAGGATCAGAGGCAAGGCTCTACATGAGAAAGTTGATCTTCTGGGCCATTTCCATGTTAAAAGTTCTCTGGCATACCTCACAGGCCTTGCGGTGAATGGGCTGTCACAATATTGGTGCTGTTTGCTCTCAGCTATTATATTGCCTGTAATTAGGATATCACTGAGCACTCTGTAAGCAACCTAAAATTTCCATCCATCACGTAGGCAGCGATGGCCCTCAATATCACGTGACCAGTAGGATTGGATAAAGCTGTTTCTATATTGGATCACTCCCTTCTGAATAGATAGCGACACTAAGCCCCATTACTGGAAATCTTTTCTATATGCGAGTGCTCCAACCTTGCCCATATAAGTCTTCCCAAATCAAGAAACCAAAAGCTGCCACAATCACAAAGATACAGTAAGAGGAGTTCTGGAATTAGCTTACATGTTAATGACTATTCATAGCCCGTTGGGAGAGATTAGGCTCATATCTGTAGAGGCATGGCTCTGAAATTATTTGGAAGATAGGTTGGACAGCAACTAACAGGTTTCTGATGTAGCAGAAAACAAAAACAAAAGCTGGGACCCCTACCTTGTGATCTTTGCCATCCACCTCATACACTGAAATGTTGTTTTTGCGGTAGATCTCCTTCCCTGGCGGCTGCCGCCACTGACACTGTCCCTGAACGAGAGAGAGAGAGAGAGAGAGAGAGAGAGAGAGAGAGAGAGAGAGATATGAATCTGCATTTTTCTGAGCAATTCCACTGCTTGGGCTGCTCAATACAGCTTCAACAATTTCCCCAATTGTCTGGGTTCTCTACTTTTCTTATTTGAGATTGGTACTGCTCATTTAGTTTTCCTAGTTGTAACACATGAATAAATAGGTATTAAAATTATTGAAATTGAATAATATCCTTCTGAAGGGAGGGGAAAACCAACAGCTTGGTAAGCTATCAACATCCAGCTCCCCGTCGTGGTCTATCCCTTCCTCGACTACCAGTGCAGCAGCTTCTGACAAACCATCTTCTACGGATGGAAGAAAAAAGCAGCAGAAACGGGCTTTTTAAAAAAGGGTTTCCTTCACCCATGTCTTTTTAATTTTTATTATTCAAATGTTATGGATCTTTATTGTTTTACTATTTTTATTTAAACTGCTTTGTGAAGTCCACCTGAAAAGCATAGAAATACTTTAAATAAATTAATTCTGAAGCTCTTGATATCTTCAGGGTGGTCCATCAATAAAAACATTAACTAAGGAGGCAGGTCTACTCATACACCTCTATCCCCACACCCCCAACAGCACCCATTCCCTTTGCATACCAGATGATAGCGGTACGTCTTCTCAAATTTCATGTACTTGAGGCAGTACTCGCAGATCCACAGCTTGGGCTGCTTCCCATAGTCCTCTGGGAATGGCGAGAAATACCAAGCGTCAATCTCATAGTTCCCAATATGGATTTTGTCCACGTATTTCACCTTGGTGATCTGAGGAGAGAGAAATATAGCTGGAGCCACAAAACACAGCTGTGCTCTTTTCTCTACTGAATTTTGGCAACAAGACAGGTCAAGTGCTAGTGACTACTCACTGCTTCGTGCTCCTTCTCCAAAGCTGCTGTGGTGGGATCCATCTCAGCATACGTCTGCAATGGAAAAAGACAGCAAGGTGGCCAAATGTTCAATTGCTAATTGGACAAGACTCCCTAAAAAAGCTATCTCCTAGTGCCAAACTGATGTTAGGAATAGCTCCAGAGGTACAACCAGACACCCTGGGTTTTTCCAGCCTTGGAACCGACACTCTGTAGTAGAGTACAGTTCAATCTCCCCAGCCGTGTATCCTCTGGCATCACCTTTTGCACATGGTTGATTTCATCATGTTTGCGCTTCTGGTTCCGAGTGATCTTGCGCTCTGGCTGTTCAGACAGTTCATTCATGTACTGATCCGTGTTCTTCTGTACCGCATCTTTTACTGTCTTGGTGAGGGCCAGGCGGTTTTTGTCCACCCACTCATCCAGACGCCGGTTGACTGCAATTAGGAGAAGAAATATGTATCAGTCTTGGATCTTCCACCAATCACAAAAAGAGTTCGAAGCTGCTTCTTCAAACGTTATTCAGCTGAAGGTTAAAACATCTCCCATTCCATCCTTCCTTGATCTAAACAACTGGAGATCATTTTCCCTCCTACTAACAGCAGTATCACTCTAATAGTTCTCAGGTGTTTTATCTGTTCAGGTGACTGAAGAGATCACCTCTAAGAACATGGCATTTAACACTAGTTGCAATGAATTCAGGACAGCAGTCTTTTTCTCATGTCTTTTTCTCTTGCAGAAAGGGCATAAAACACAGGAGTGCAACTGCTAACCTCCTTATTTGATACTTCACTCCCTCCCTGGGCAAATTAATAATAATAATAATAATAATAATAATAATAATAATAATAATAATAATAATGATGATGATGTTATTTTTAGGAAACCTCCACAAAACAAGTATTTTTAAAATTCTGTCTATTCATCTAGGCTGCTGGTAATTTTTTGGCTCAGTGTAAGATACTTGGAAAAATATGTGATTTCAGTATAAGTTTCAACATTTGAGAAGTCTTGTTGCATGTGTAAAACGTAACAGGGACTCTGGAATGGGTTTGGAAGGAATTACCTGCTCTTATTCCAGGAGTAGCCTGTGTGGTGTCCTCCAGATGTCGCTGGACTACAACTCCCATCAACTCCAGCCAGCATGGGAGTCCAGCAACATCTGGGGGACATCATGTGGGCTACCTCTGGACCATAAAGGCCTCTCACACTTCCTCCTCACCACATCAGCAGACATGGAGAACCTCAAAAAGATACTTACACCCAACATAGTGCACATAAAACTCCTCCCTGGCTTCTTGCTCATTGATCCGCGACTGGATCACTTCTGCAGAATCTGGAAGAAAGTCAACACTCAATATGGTTAATCTCAAATTAGGAAAGACTAAAAAAGAATCTAATAACAGTGTTTCACTCTGACACACCTCAGCCAAACTCCTTACAACCAGCTAAGCTGCAAAAGCGGAAAGGACCTGTAACAGTTGGTCAAGGGGGCAGGTGTGCATGCTTTGTCAAAGCAAGAGCCCATTTGAGTAGCCCAAATATACTATTCTGCACTGGACAATAGAGCTCAATATATCATAAAATTTTAAAAGTTTCCAAGTAATAGGCACAAAATGGAAGTATGCCAAAGTGCCTTAGTCCATTTTTATTTCAATAAGAAATAAATATTTCAATAAGAAATATTTCAATAAGAATCTTTCAGATCCAAATGTGGCAAAAACACTGAGGGAAAATACAGATTGGGCACTCCAGAAGAGGAGCCAACCTACCGTATTTTTTGCACCATAACACTCACTTTTTCCTCCTAGAAAGGGGAAATTTCTGTGCATGTTATGGAGCAAATGCCTGCGGGTGGCGGGGGGGATCTGCTGCAGTCGTAAGCAGAGGATCCATGGTTCCCCTTCCTTCCCTCCTCCGTGGTTACAAAGCATGGGTCCACATGGATCCTCAGGATTTTTGCATTGGGCTACTCCAAACTCACTGTCAGATCACATGTCTGTGGCCACAGCATGAACCACAAAAATCATATATCCACTATTTCGTTTAGAATTTTTTCCCCCTTGTTTTCCTCCTCTAAAAACTACTTGCGTGTTATGGTCTGTTGCGTGTTATAGAGCGAAAAATACGGTATACACCTTTGATTTTGGGAGCCACAATGTTGCAGGAGTGCAGGTATGCAAAGAGAAGTCTTCACATAAATCTCTACAGTACTCTCTGAAAAGGCTGCTTTAAGGGATGATACAACACAGGAAGAACTAGAATACTGTATGCACTGGCTAAACCTGTGTACATCCCAAAGGAATGTCCAATAGCATTTAATGAGGTATACTCTTACGTTAGTGGGCACAGGATCACAGCCACAGGTAATCATTTTGACATCCTGCTGCTTGTTCTGAGGTGACGGCTATGTCCACCAGGAACAGAACCTTTTAGTAGTGACCTCATGTTTGTGCTTGATTGGGTGAAGCGTTTTGAGCATTTTATAGCAACACATTCTAGTTTGTTCCATTTTGCTGCTGTGCGATATTACTTTGCCATGGGTTTCATTAGGCTCTCTCCCCCCTTGGAAACGTTTAAAACAATCAAAATTAAACAACAACAATGCCGGTAGTAGAAAAGCTTTGAATAAACAACAGCTGTCATAAGGAGTAATTCAGGGTCATGGAAGCCTCGGTGATGTAGCATAAGCGAGGAGCTTGTGGCCCCCTCCAGATGCTGCTGGACTACAACTCCCATCATCCCTGACCACTGGCCATGCTGGATGGGGCTGACGGGGAGACCAACGACACCAGGACGGAGCCACCACTGTCCTGGGGACGAGCAGGAGGTGATTTTTTTGGTGGGGGGAAGATAAGGGAACCGCTCCTGTTGTCCTGGAGACGTACTTACGCCACGTCCCGTCCCCGCGCCGACACAGGTAAGTCTCCCCGATCTCCACGGTGACTTCGGCTTCGCGGGGCGGCGGCGACGACGAGGGCGCGCGGCTCTGGTTGGCCGGGCCCCCCGCGCTGCCTTGCCCCGGCGCCTCCTCTTCCTCTCGCCCCCCCGGCCCCTGGCGTCGTGGGTCCGAGCCGGGGGGGCTCCCCCTGTCCGTGCCGCCGCCGCCGCCTTCGTCGGCAGCGGAGGCCGAGGCCGCTTCGCCTCCTCCAGGCCCCGCAGCCGCTGCCATGACAACCGCCACCGCGAGAACTCGCGCTCACAACCCACGCGCCCTTCCCCCCGCGACTAACGGTCCCGCCAACCGTCCAAGGCCCAAACCGGAAGTGAATTCTTCGGATTAAAACAAGAAACAAAAAAAAGAGGGGGTCACTGTCGTACGGAGGTGGCGCGCGAATATGACGCCTTGGGTCATGTGACGGCGGAATGTTGCTAGGAGACGGAGAACCCGCGTGAGCGCCCGTTTTAAGTCAGGTTAGGGGCTTCAGAGCTATTAAGGTAAAGCCGCGGCCTTCTCCCAGCATGCACCGCGCCAGGCGCTTTACGCCTGGAACCCTCTAGGCGACAATGCGGGCCCTGGAGGTGGGGAGGCTGGGGAAGGTAGCCCTGCTTCCCCGAAATAAAACCGGGCACCGACTAGACTCCTGCTTCCAAGTTCGGGGTCACTTTGGGCTGAAATGGGCGCTGTAAATCTCAGGTGGTTTTAAAAAATTGTTCTTTTGGATCGCTCAGGAGTAAAAACTAGCCGTTCTCAGAAAAACACGCCCCCCCCGTGTGCTTCCCTAAGGCGGCAATCCTATGAACGCTTACCTAGTCCCACTGACCTTGCCTCCAAGTCAACACGCTCAGGAGCAGTGCCGATATACGCATAAGCTAAACAAGCTATAGCTGCCCCCCCCAAAAAAAAATTAAAGAAAAAAAACCCCTGGATGTACATTTCCAAAATATAAGATAAAACACAAAATAAAACCTACATACAGTAAGTGTTTTGTGTTGTGTAGGCTCCTATGATGCAAGTAATGGTCTGCTAGCCTGCTCCTTAAAATATCACTGGTGCTCATTTCTATATACTATAGGGTGCCTGCATTCTGCTATTTATAATTATTAGTAGTTTTCATAATATATTTACACCTATTATTATTTCATGTTATAGCAAGTTTCTAGAGACTAAATTATCAGTCTTTGTAAATAGTGTTTCTAAAGGAACTTTTGCTATTGCCAAATGCCAATGTGTTTGTATTATTAAGTTGGTTATGAATAAAAAATCATTTTAAGTTAGAGCTTAATAATTATTTCACTATTAATATACTTGTTCTTAATTGGATTTCACTGTTAATATACTATTTCTTAATTGTATTTCAATTCAAAAATTACTTTGATAAAATACATATTTTGTTATGCGCAAATGGCTTTAGATACCTAAAGGTAAAGGTAAAGGTAAAGGTACCCCTGCCCGAATGGGCCAGTCTTGACAGACTGGGGTTTGTGCGCCCATCTCACTCAAGAGGCCGGGGGCCAGCGCTGTCCGGGGACACTTCCGGGTCACGTGGCCAGCGTGACAAAGCTGCATCTGGCGAGCCAGCGCAGCACACGGAACGCCGTTTACCTTCCCGCTGGTAAGCGGTACCTATTTATCTACTTGCACCCCCGGGGGTGCTTTCGAACTGCTAGGTGGGCAGGCGCTGGGACCGAGCAACGGGAGCGCACCCCGCCGCGGGGATTCGAACCGCCGACCTTTCGATCGGCAAGCCCTAGGCGCTGAGGCTTTTACCCACAGCGCCACCCGCGTCCCTCTTTAGATACCTACTAGGTCCATAAATTACCATACATCATATATTCAACACAAAAAACAGCAACAATTTGTTGTTGACAAAGGACAGCTGGACATATAAAGGGCCCCATTACCCCTTCAGTAGCTTAGAGCCTCATCAAACCTAAATCCGGCCCTGCTCTGGAGTTATGGAGGAGGCAAGTGTAGCGCAGTGACTCACACAGAGATGCAACAGGCAGCCTTCCCAGAGGATGGCTTTGTGCACAGCCTCTGCACTGGGTACGCTTGTATGAGGCAGTCGCATCCAGTGCAAATTACCCAACCTTGCTCCTCCCAGCTGAAACTGAATGGAGCAAGCAAAGTCCAGAGCGTTATCTCATTCAGAGATGCAACATACACCTTACTCTGAAGGTGTGTAACGGCTCTATCTCTTGCATTTCTATGCTTTATAGCTCAGTGTGCTTTTGTAAAATAAAAATCATGTTGGCATTAGCCACCTCAGTCTCAACTAGAAAAAGTGGGATACAGATATCTAATAAATAATGGAATGGGTATTTAATGCCCAATCAATTCTGATACGTACAAAGACCTGGATTACCTGCCCTGAATAAAGGCGGACTGGGAGAGAAATCCAAAATGATATTTTATGCAGAGCCACAGTAGGCATGTGTGTGTGCTTTGAATTCACAGAAAACCTTTTAAAATCGCAGTAAACAGTTGGGAATTGCTGCTCGAAGACCTCCCACAATATGTCTCAAAGACATTGTTCCAGAATGCACCACACTGGACTCCTCATAACTAAATAGAGTGTTATTTGTGGATAGAACAAACCCTGCGCTGCAGACAAAGCCAGAACATTAAGGTTGTGTGAAATTATGGTTTTTAATGAGCCATTAAGGGGGGGGGGGTAGAAAGAAAACAGTCACAGTCTGAAACACAGTCAGTACAAAACTATTAAAACGCACAAGGCAGATATTCCACACAGCCTTTTTACTCTTTTGTGGAGGATAACACTAAGTAACTTAAGTTGTTATTATTTTCACCTAACACACTTAAATGGGAAAGTAGGTACCTCTATTGCTCCCTATTAACAGAGCCAGCAGAAATTAAAATAAGGCTTGAGTTGGTGTTATTAAAAACATACTTTGATTATTTTGGAGTAAAATGTTTGGAATCTGATTCCACATTGACCAGGTGCTGTTATGTCAAGTTTGGCTACATTTGCATTTGCAAATCTTTCTCAGATCTCTTGTAGGAATTGCCTTGTCTATCTTCTTTTTGATTTGTTAGATTCACAATCTGGGCAACTGAGCATCATGCCATTTGGGGGAAGGGGCGTGGCTAAAGCAATTGCTTTGCATGCAGAAGGTCCCTGGTTCAATCCCAGACATCTCTAGGTAGTACTGGGAATGTGCCTTGTCTGAAATCCTTGAAATCCCTGTCTGACATCTTAGGATGTCTACCAGTCACTGTAGACAATATTGAGCTAGATGGACCAATGGACTGACTCAGTGTAATGCAGCTTCCTGTGTTGATTTCTTTATTGCTTCAATTGCTGACTACCGTATTTTTCGCCCTATAGGACGCACGTTTTCCCCTCCAAAAATGAAGGGGAAATCTGGGTGCGTCCTATGGGGCGAATGCAGGCTTTTGCTGAAGCTTGGAGAGCGAGAGGGGTCGGTGCGCACTGACCCCTCTCGCTCTCCAGGCTTCAGGAACACATCCGCAGCCTAGGCAGCCCTACGGGAGGTCCGGCAGGGATGTCTAGGCTGCGGAGAGCAGCCTGATGCCCGGCGCGAGGGGCGCCCTGAAGCAGAGCGCCCCCCTCGCCAGGCAGACATCCGCAGCGTGGGGAGCCTTGCCGGAGTTCCAGGCAAGGCTCCCCACGCTGCAGATAGCAGCCTGCCGGCCCCTGCTTTTGGGGGGGAAATAAAGGGAATTTCCCCCCCTTTATTTCCCCCCCAAAAAACTAGGTGCGTCCTATGGGACGGAGCGTCTTATGGGGCGAAAAATACGGTATAACATTTACTCACAAATCTGCTGAACCAATTTGGATTTGCACAGAAAAATAAGGAGATGAGCAGAGTCAATCCCTCAAAATTGACTACAGAATAAATTACATGAAGCAGTGGAATTCAGCTGTCCTGGGGGTGCCTTCTTGTGTCCTCTCATAATTTTGCGCCCAGAGCCATGCCTCCCCCCCAAGCTATACCGCTGGAGGGTCAGTGCTGGAAGGATAGTTTGATGCTTACCTAAAGTTGCCATATTTCCAAAAGTGAAAATCCAGACACAAAAGCTGAGCTTTTTTGGCACAGTTGTTGAGCTTTTTGGGCAAAATCGCAAAAAAGACGTTATTGAGCTGTTTTTAAGGGAAATCGGCAAAAACGACACTGTTGTTATGTCTGGATTTTCCTGGACATTTTCCCAATTCTGGTTAATCCTGGTTAGCTAGAAGGAGGCAAGGCAGTGAGGAGTGGCAGACTGGCTCTGCTGCATGGCATTAGGAAGGCAGGAAAGCCCTGCAGCCCTGCCTGTGCTGCTGGGCGCCACTGAAATGTAACCCCTGGAAATTGCGAGGGAATGAAAGAAAGGGAAGGGAACTGCCCTGAGACCTGCGGGTATAGGGTGGTATACAAATTTAATAAATAACAACCATAATAAAAATAACAGTAGTTCCCAAGACTGTTGCTTCAGCAGTGCACTTAATCTCTATGGCTGCAGCGGGGATGCAGGCCCATCATTACAACATTTTTCTTAGAGTGCTTTGTTGAAACCTCAGGGTTTTGCTGAACACTATTTAAGAAAGGCTGGCCTCGACAATGGGTGTTTCACTCTAGCCTCCTTTATGTCTAACTGGTCAGATCTGCTTTCCCAAATGTCTATCACGACTATGACCTCATTCATTGGCTAAAAACACTGAAAGGCAGGGGCAATCTACTTTCTCAAAAACAAAACCACAACTCACCACCGAAGACCATGCCTAGTGTTGACGTTCCTCAAGTCTTGGGTTCCTCAAGTGCTTCTGTTTTTTTAATGCAAGCTGGGAATTTGGAGAGTACATCTCATCTGGGGGAACGGCTACTGCCCTTGCCCTCCCTGCAGATGGCCATGATTGTTTGCTACTCACTTAGCTCACTCCATCTTTCAAATGTCTTACCCAACACAGTGAAGTCTGCTTTCACTGGCTGTCTGAGGTACGTCTGAGCATTTAATACTCACCCTGTGGTGGTTTCACCACAGCTGCTTTGCCTGCTGGAATCCAGTGGAACTGACCTCCAGGTAAGTGGCTTAGGGTTTGCATGCCTGCTATTCATTCAACTGTAGAACAGCTTTGCTTTTCCATCCTAGTCCTCATGAAATTCTGACCTTGTGAAGATCTTTGTGATTCAAGGAAATTCTCTGCTGGAAAGGACAAACTCCTCAATTAAATGACTTCTTGCTCAAATGAGTCTTTTTGGAGAAGGGGAAGAAACTAATAAAAGGGAGGAAGAGCTTTAGTTCAGTAGAGCTTCGTTTTGCATAAAGGAGGCCCCAGGTTCATTCCCGGGCATCTCTGAAAACCTAGAGCAGAAGTTTTCAATCTTTTTGGGTCCATGGCTCCCTTGACCAACTACAGTCTTTCTGCAGCACCCCTGTGGGGCTCAGGAGCCCAGTTATGTCACCCCTTGTCTTCAGAGCGGGCGGCCTCTCACCCCTTTTCGAGCACCCTCCCTTGTGGTGTGTTCCCTCAGCTTCCTCTCTCCTCTCCTTGGGAATCATCTAGGCAGCCACAGCTGCTGCCCCTGGTCTCTGAGCTGCTGGTCCCAAAGAGAGATGCCTCCTCACACTGCCCCACAGGGGCTTTGGAAGCACCCTCTGGCCAGCTCCAAAGGCACCATTCGCCTAGGGTGCTTGTATCCAGGGTTGCTGCAACGAATAGCTGTACAAGGCAGAGACGCGAGGGGGCATCAGAGAGAGAGAGGGAAGAGGGACAGAGGCCAGTGTTGCCCACAACACACCTGACCATCATTCAAGGAATCCCAGGGTGCCATGACACACTGGTTGAAAACCACTGACCTAGAGAACTACTGCCAGTCAGTGGAGGCAAAACTGAGCTAGAGGGGCCAATGTTCTGACTCGGTATAAGGCTGCTTCCTATGTTCCTAATTCTCACAATCCAGCCAAATTTAACAACTTAAAAGTCTGTGAGTATAGCGGGAGAAACAATGAACTGCTCTCTGTTGAAATAGGTGGAACTTGATGTGTTTGGCTTAGGCAGGATCATACCCAGTTTCCCCCCTCCAAGGTAACTGTCTAGCAGTTTTGTGTCTGCCAGGAGGACAAAGGAACCACACTTTGCTGTTTTTTTGACCCTAAATTTGGCCCTCTAGTTATCTCTGTTTGACCCTTGAGACTCCCCAGACCATGTTGGTCAGACTGGAATGTGCTCTTTAACTGTTATAATGTCTCTTACTTGCCTGGACTGAGAAGTAAGTTTGTGCGTGTACCATTTCTTGGTGACTTTTGCTTGGTTGGAATGTAATCACAGCTGTTGCAACCCTCCCTTCCATGCTGCAGCCCAAAGGTTGTCCATGAGGGAACGAGGCCCTGGGACTGGAAAAAGGTCCCCCAGCCTGATCTAGAAGAATCAAAACACTACCAAACCCTTTGTCATGTAAATACAAAACTGATAACAACACAAACAGGCTGTATGTAACTATATAAATTCTTTTTCAAATGCGATTCAACATATATCAAAATATATGGTTCTATAGACCAACTTATCATATACGAAACGTATTATGAGAAATTAAAGTCCAGCAGATAGACAGGAAATACAATCTACAGTATTCCGTTCTTACATTAGCAATATCCACGGTGTGGAATTATTATATCAATCTTGTAGTGTTCCATGTGAAGATGCTTTTAAGAATCTAGCGTTCCTTGTATGCAGGTATCAGACATGCAGAAAATAAGCTCGGGGTCAAATAACTAGTTAGCATGCCAGAGTCTCGTTCGTTATTGGAATTAACCAGACAAATCTCTCCACCGACTAAGAACGGCCATGCACCACCACCCACAGAATCGAGAAAGAGCTATCAATCTCTCAATCCTTTCCGTTGAGCTTTCTGGCATGCTAACTAGTTATGCAACCCCTGAGCTTATTTTCTACATGTGCCATTATTCTTATATAGTTACATGCAGCCTGTTACGTTGTTTGTGTTGTTGATCTAGAAGAATGGCTTACTCAGTTGGACTCTGCAGTGAGAACTGGACAACATTTGAGGCTACCATGGTTATCCTAAAGACCCAACAACAGTCAAAATGCATTTTCTCTCAACCAAGATGGATACCCACAGTATTTCACATGCTGGCTCTGTAGGGATTGTCTTGAATACCAAACAGGGGGGCCCCATCCCCATTAAAACCAGTAGAATTTTTTTACCTCAGAGCTTGTTTGTTGTTCTCCTCCATTTGATAACAGAAATGCATTCTCAGAATGACCTTCACAACACTGATGGAAAAAACATCCTCAAAAGATTAACTGGCTGTCTCTTAGATAATATGGTAAAGAACTGCACACTATGATTTTGCCTTTCCTTAAGAAATGAAACAAGGCCTAGGAAATACACACTTGCCTAACTTATTCGGCAATACTGCAAACTAAGAAGGAAAAGGAGAAAAAGAGGCCCTCGCGAAATCCGTTTGCCTGTCCTCAAAACAAGACGGAAAGGACAAATGCCGCAAGGGAGCTGCTGGAGGATACCAGGAATACCCTCATGGAACGGAAAGGCACAGTTATCAGTAGTGAACCGTTTTGAGTTCCATACCCCTCATAAAACAATGCATGGGCAGTAACGGAATCACTGCAGTGGTCAACATTTCCCTCTGAAACAAGATCTCAGGTTGCCGCTGTCCTTGGTGCTACTGCATATTTACACTAGTCTGGGACCCCCCTGAAGCAAAGCGGCCTTGATTTCCCCAGCCCCTTTCCCAATGACAAGCCATGATTGCTAACTCTCGTCATTTCAGGAAACAGCTCCTCTACAGGAGGATGGAACGAGTCTTGTGAGCCACTGACTGTCTTTATGCCACTAGAATGACCCTTGGAGGTCCCAGGAACCGCTTCACACCTTAGCAATGAGAGGCTAAACCAGACAGGCTACAGAGTTACCAAATCCGGCACTGAAGGATGCCTTTCATTGGAAGCCAGAGGACCTGAAGCCCCAAAGGGCAGCGGACTGTTCCAGCTCTATGAGAGCAGCACGTTAACACTGGGGCCCAAGGTGAGCACAGACACCTGTTCCTCCCCAGGGTGGACGTGGGCCACGTGGCGCGGGAACTGCTGCTTGTACCGGAAGGTCTTCCCGCAAGCCGAGCAGGCGTAGGGTTTCTCGCCCGTGTGGATCCTCTGGTGCTTGACCAGCTTGGAGTTGACGTAGAACCCTCGGCCGCACTGGGCACACTTGTAGGGTTTCTCCCCGGTGTGGATGCGCTGGTGCTCGATGAGGGAGGAGCTCTGGGAGAAGCACTTGCCGCACTCTTCGCAGCGGTAGGGCCGCTCCCCGGTGTGCACCCGATTGTGGGAAACCAGGTGGGTCTTCTTCTTGAAGCACTTGCCGCAGAGCGGGCAGGGGAAGGGCTTCTCCCCGGAGTGGGTGCGCTCGTGCTTCAGCAGGTTGGAGCTCAGGGAGAAGCGCTTCCCGCAGAGGGTGCAGGTGTAGGGCTTCTCCCCGGAGTGGGTGCGCAGGTGCTTCACCAGGTTGGAGGTGCGGCTGAAGGCCTTCCCGCACTCCCGGCAGGGGAAGGGCGTCTCGCCGGTGTGGGTGCGCTGGTGTTCCGTCAGGGCGGAGCTCCGGCTGAAGCCCCGCCCACACTCGGGGCAAGCAAAGGGCTTCTCGCCGGTGTGGATCCTCTGGTGCCCCATCAGGGTGGAGCTTTGGGAGAAGCGTTTCCCGCACACGTTGCACACAAAGGGGCGCTCCCCGGTATGGATTCTCTGGTGTTCGATGAGCACAGAGCTCTGCGAGAAGCTCTTCCCGCACTCAGTGCAGTGGTAGGGCTTCACCACCGGCTTGCGGGGGGCAGGGGGAGGAGGAGGTTCCAGGATACCCAAAAGGTTGATAAAACCTGGAGGATCATAGGAAGTCTCCTTTGCCCGGCGCTTTCTCACCTGGCTCCTCCATCTCTGCTCCTCTACCTTTGGCTGACTGTCGCAGTCACTGGGACTCTGGGAATTGTTTGGAGGATGTGGCTCGCCCTCTGTTGTGTCCTCACCATCTCGGTCCATCAGGTGTCTTCCAGCACCTCTGCTGCTCTTTGGTGCTTCTCCTCTCTGCTCAGTGCTCAAAGTCATTTCCAGTGCCTGCACCTCTCCTCTTCCTTCAGGGACTTCTATTCTGAGATCTTCTGCCTCCATCTGGCTTTCAAATCCAGCATCTGCTGAGAGGAACAAAGCAGAAGAAGTAGAACCTGTGAAGGAAACTGACTAGCTAGGTAGTGAAGAATATTCACTGCAATATCCCTTTTGAGAACAAAGAAGCCACTGACACATTACTATGGAAAGCTATCTTCGGGTGCTGAGATTCAGCCACTGACATGCCAGCTTACAGTGCTCAGGGAGTTTTTCCTAGGATGAGAGAACATTCAGGGCCATATGTCTATGTTCTTTATCCATATGTCTATGTTTAGGGAAGCTTTTAATGTTTGATGTATCACAGTATTTTAATATTATTTTGGAAGCCACCCAGAGTGGCTGGGGAAACCCAGCCAGATGGGTGGGGTATAAATAATAAATTATTATTATTATTATTATTATTATTATTATTATTATTATTAATCATACTTTACCCCCACCCCCTGATTGCCTGGGTTGCTAAAGTATGAACCTGGATCAGATCACTAAATTAAATGCCAGTCTCAATCTTGAGAAACTTTTAATAATACAGTACATAGCAAAGCAAGGGAAAGTTTCAAGGGGATAGGAAAGAAAAACCTCCACAAGCCTGAAACAGGCAGGCAGGACAGAGCACCCTCTGATAAAGAGTGGGGAACACACTGCTTGTCTTGCCAAAGTAGTTAACTGCGTCTCCAAAACGGTAGTAAGGCTGTAGGAACTTTGAATCCCTCAATGGGAATGGGAATGAAAATGACAAAGGGTGTGATAGTTGCCAAGCATCCTATTTTTAAAACACCCCTTTAAAATGTTTTATTGTTCTAGAATACCCAGCTCCACAGAATATAACCAAGGTTTCCCCACCAACGTATTGTTCCCATTCCAGGGTGTTTTAAAAGCAGTATTTTCCAACCACACAAATTCCCTGTCAGATCCCCATACCATCCCTGTCATTTAAGTGCTTTAACACATACAGTGGTGCCCCGCAAGACGAATGCCTCGCAAGACGAAAAACCCGCTAGACGAAAGGGTTTTCTGTTTTTCGATGTGCTTCGCAAAACGAATTTCCCTATGGGCTTGCTTCGCAAAACGAAAAAGTCTTGCGAGTCTTGCGATTTTTTTCGCTCCCCCCCTTTTTCTAAGACGCTAATAGCCTTTTAGCCACTAAGCCGCTAAGCCTTTAATAGCCACTAATCCGCTAATAGCGCTAATCCGCTAATAGGGTTGCTTCGCAAGATGAAAAAACCGCTAGACGAAGAGACTCGCGGAACGGATTAATTTCGTCTTGCGAGGCACCAGTGTACTGGCCTCCCACTCACCCATTTTTCCAACTTCAAATTATCAGGTTTCCGGCTGCACACCAAAACAAACCCGTATCTCATTCCAGATTTCCAGGAAATTTTTTGATCTAAGTTCCAGAATGGGTG
Source organism: Podarcis vaucheri (assembly GCF_965113315.1). Lineage (NCBI taxonomy): Eukaryota > Metazoa > Chordata > Lepidosauria > Squamata > Lacertidae > Podarcis > Podarcis vaucheri. Next base: position 16,266,039 of record NC_138751.1, read on the forward strand.
CTTTGTTGATCTCAAAAAATACAGGTATAATGATTTTCAATCCTATTTACCACACCATACATTGTGATAATGCGTCAAGTTTTCAAAGTGCAGAAAACGGTGTCTTTTTTTTGGGGGGGGGAGTCCAGTGCATCTCTAAAGCTGCCTAACTTATCAGTATATCTGCTCACACAAAAAGGATTAAGTTGAATATTCTTTTTATCCCATGCATCTCCATTAACCTGGGCATGTAAGATACCCCCTAAAATCTATGCATTCATGCACGTTCATAATGTTTCTGCCCTGAACACCTATAGCTGTGAAACTCAGGCGGCTCGTGTTTCCAGAATTTTGACACTAGCTGCTTTTAACGAAAAAAGGCATTCTTGCTTGCTTGCTCCTTTTTATTGTTTGTTCGGTGGGGCAGAACGCGATCGCGAACCCTTCACTCGTGGGGTTTTGTTTTGTTTTTAATTGCAACCTAACATTGAGCTTCTGGCTGCACCCCACCGCACCCCTTTTCTTTTTCCAACGCTGCTCCCTAACAGAGATTTGCTCTCCCTTACTTACCTTGGTCGGGGGATTCTTCCCTCCCTTCCGCACCTTGCGAGCTCTCCCCTTCCATCTTCGGGGATGCTTTTCTCACGAACTCCCCACTGCAGACAGAAGCCAGGTCCATTGCAAAAAAAAAAAAAACCACCACCCGCGGGCAGCAGTTGCCACAACCTGCAGGCTGGCGAGTCGGTAACGCCAGCGGAGGAGGAGGAGGGAGCCCAGAGATGACGTCACATCCTCACTGGCGTCCACGTGACGCAGGGGGAACCTGGACCAGAGAGGAGGGAGGGGGGATCCTGGAGGCGGTTGCCGGGATACCGGAGGGAACGCGCGAGGCCTAGAGCCTCCTGAGCCCCGAACTTGCTTTTCTGGGGGGCGCAGATCCTAGAAAGGGGTCCCTTGTTTTAGGCGGCCGAAGGAAACAAAGGAATACGTTGTTTGCTATATCCACGTAGCTAAGAGAATGAACAGATCCTCCTCTTTCGTATTGAAAAAGGGAAATCCACTAGGTTGGGGTTGGGGAAGCTTCCCCGCCCCCATGGTACAGTTGTCTGTACGATAAATCATTTAAAGTGCCAACACGAATACAATATATTAATATTGCAGTTGTTGCACAAGTATTTTATTATTTTGACCGGAATGTCATTGAAACCAGGAATTTTGGAACGCAGAAATAAAGAAAACCACCAAACCGTCAATTCTAGCGGGGGGGGGGGAGAGACCTAAATTATTTAATTTGGTATTTGAATGATTGGTATTAGCAACTGTATTGTAATTTGGCATTGTTATAATGAGGCTATTATTGGACTGTAATTGAAAATTAATAAAATCTGAAAAATTATCTGTACGTTTTAATCTATCAGTCTACCTACTTTCAGTTTTATTAGCGTTTAACTGTTTTGTAGTTATTGTTCCTTCCCCGCCCACCCCCGTTTTTAGCTAGTCCTATTTTATCTGTAAGCGCCCCCTCTAATCCGTGTCAGAGAAAATACAGTGGTGCCCCGCAAGACGAATGCCTCGCAAGACGGAAAACCCGCTAGACGAAAGGGTTTTCCGTTTTTGAGCTGCTTCGCAAGACAAATTTCCCTATGGGCTTGCTTTGCAAGACGAAAACGTCTTGCGAGTGTTCTGATTTTTTCCCGCTCCCCCTTTTTCTAAGCCGCTAAGCCACTAATAGCCTTTTAGCCGCTAAGCCTTTAATAGCCGCTAATTAGCTAATAGCGCTAATCCGCTAATAGGGTTGCTTCGCAAGACGAAAAAACCATTATTTTCGTCTTGCAAGGCACCACTGTAGCACAGATATATGATATTCGGATGAAGGGGCAGTGTACTAAATAAGTAAGTAAAAGTTGTGCCACTGTGATCTCTGAAGGGCAATATATAAATTTAATGAATAAATAAATAAATAAATAATAATAGTACCAGCTTCTTGTGAAGCAGAGGGCTTTTTTTTTTTTTGCTGGTGCAATTCCTGCTGAAACGCAAGAGGCGCCATCTATATTTGGTTTGTTTGTCTAATTAAAAATATTTTTATAAGCTGTATAGTTTAGCTTTAAAAAAATGTTTAGCTGTGCCCTCCCAAAGTGATGCACATCAACAATAGTAATGTAGGCACTTCTGAAAGGAATATGCTGCTAAGGGAAGCTGCTCTGGTTAAGCCATTCAAAGCCTTCATTGAAGGTAGGGGTGAAGAAAAAGGTCTTTCCGTTTTGCTTAAGTGCCTGAACAAGTCATTTGAAAGCAAGTTCCACAGCTGTCGACCACCACCAAAAGGCCTTGTCTCTTGAGCTTGCCAGCAGGTGCGTGAACATCACCTGTCAAGCCAGTCTTTGGATGAAGGGCAGTATACAAATTTAATGAACCAAATAATCAGAATGCGTCCTGATGCATTTTAATTATTGTTTTGCACTAGTTTCTTTATTTTGATCTGTATGTTTTTACATGTTGCAAGTCACCTTAAATCCTGACTTGGGAGAAAGGTGGGATATAAATGTGTTAAATTTTAAAAAATGTCCTGCTTTTCAAGATGGCACTGCCATTTACACAGCAATCCCATTGAACACTTGAGTCACCTGTTTTAATTGCTGTGTTATTTTAACAGCATTACTATATTAAACATTAAACTATGTTTTTATTTTAATGCTTGCATAATTGGTTGTTAGACTCTATATTTTAAGGTAGTCATTAGCTTTAACTTTATGACGACTTTTAATTGTTTTACCATGTGTGATTTATTTTTATGTGTGCTGCTTAGAAATGCAAATTAAGCGTTATATAAATGCCTTAAATAAATATACTTCCATACCACTTAGAAAACTATTTTGGATCAAGTGGTGTATATAAATAATGGTGCTGCTTCATGGAAGAGTCCTCAGTGACTGTAGGTCTTACAAGGGAGAACACATGACAGCTTTGTATGATTGTATGATTCTCCACATGTTTTGGATGTTCCTCTCTTCCACTTACACAAAACAGTTAGACAAAAGGATGGTCAAGATAAGCAACTGGGTGAAAAACATTTATTTTGGTAACTTACTACGAAGGGGGTTTAGATATACACAATTTCTTCACAATTGATTTTCTCAAGGGCAGTTGATACATGGAATAAAAACACCGTCTCAAAGGCAGTCAAAAAATAAAACCAAAGAGCCTGTTGCACCTTAAAAACCAATTGATTTATTGTGGTATGAGTGTACTTGAGAACTTTATTATCTTTCCCTCTTTTTTTCTTTATAGACTGCCCTTCCTCCCAAAGGAGACCAGGGCTGCTACAGACTCACACTAAAACTCTTTCAGAATTGCTTGACGGCCTTAGGTAGCAATACATCCTTCTTTTAATGCTCTTAATAAAATGTCCTTGCCACTGACAAGGAGAGAAGCTTAAGTCAAGCTTTGGGGACTGTCCGGATAGTCTGGATGGTCACCAGCACAACAAATGTGTGTTGAGTTTCTCCTTTGGTGTGAGGGCTCCAAACTCCTCACTCCTTGGGGAAGTGCTTTTTGTTAGGGGGATATTGCATTCCCCCCCCAAATCTGCTTGTCACTGGGAACATGCAATTCCATACCCAGCTCACAGGGCCACCTGAAGTGCTATCTGAAGTGCTATCTGAAATGTGGCTGTGTGCACACTGTTGCCGGTAGTGTCCTTGGCATCATGGATGGGGAATGACCCGACTCCCCGCAGTGCCCACACTGGACACTAGTGCAAGCTGCAGAGGGGGGACCGGTAGAGAAAGCAAAAGGGAGGTCACATTCATCTTGGAGCCTCTCCAGGAAAAGTCTTAAGAAATCCCAACTCAAATGTCCCTGCTCCCTCTAAAGAAGCGTTGAGGACCTTGCAGATGTTGAACTCCAACAGCCTCAGCCAGCATGACCAATGACTGGGGACGATGGAAGCTGTGGCCCAGCAACACGGGGGGGGGGGGGGGAGCAGGTTCCACACCCTTGCTCTCATGCAGGTGTGTGGAAGCTTTGGCCTTCCCAGCACCTCTGGCTGTTGGCCACGTTTGCTGGGGCTGATGGGAGTTGTAGTTCAGCAACAGCCCTGGAGGTCCAAAGATCTCCCCCCTTCACTCCAAAGGCGGGATGATGTGCGCTTCAACACACAAAGGAGAACTCCTTTGTCCTGTCACAGGGAGCTGAAACTGATTGGCTTGAAGGCAAAGCGTATAGAAGCCCTTTGCCAGTTTCACTTTTGCAGCAAGCCGAGCTAGAAGTCTCGAGAAGCAGGGCCAGGCTGTGAAACAGACTTCTGCATACTCTGCAGGAGTAATAAAGAGTAAGGAGGCAGAGGGCTGAAGTGAGTGACAGAGAAGAGCATAGAAGCAGGGGTTAGGCAACTAGTAGGACAGATTGGCAGGTTAGCACACAGAGATTATTAGCTTGCCAGACCACTTTCTGCTGTCAGTTCCAGGAGAAAAAGAACCAGCTCTCTTCCATATGATTAATGCTTTTTTTGCCTAGTGACCTGGAGGCAAGTACTAGTCTCCAGAGGTGTGCAACTGTTCACACACCTGCAACATGGCTATGTATGCTGGGCAGGAGAACCATGGCAGCGAACACCGGACTTGGGAGAAAGCACTGGAGCGCCAACCACTGCATGCTCAGACTCTTAATTTGAATGCTCAGCCTTTGCCCAACCTATGGCGAAGCACATTAATGGCCTTGATGAGCTCTGCCAGTCACGATCAGGGAAGCAAGGAGAAGAGATCTGATGGGTGCAGAGTTGAATCACAGAAGTGTAGAGCTGGGAGGGACCTTAAGGGTCATCCAGTCGAAGCCCTTGTAATGCAGGAATGAAGTAGACGGTCTGATCAGAAGCTCTTTTGTTCCAAGGAGCTAAAGCTAGTCAAAGAGGCCAGGGACACAGCTCTACAGGGGCCTAGAGGGAGAGACAGGAAACGAGTGAAAGGGGCGACTATCATAAAGAAACCGTAGGGCAGCCCTGCTCTCTGCTTTCTCAGATATTTTGCAGCAGAGGGGGCGTCTCCGCCCAGGGGTGCAAGGCGAGAGCGGCCACCGGCTCCTCCTCCACAGGGTGCACCTGTTTCTGGTGACGGGTGAACTGCGGCTTGTAGCGGAAGGCCTTGCCGCAGACCGAGCAGGTGTAGGGCTTCTCGCCCGTGTGGATCCTCTGGTGCTTGATGAGGTTGGAGCTGACGCAGAAGCCCTTCCCGCAGTCCGCGCACTTGTAGGGCTTCTCGCCGGTGTGGATGCGCTGGTGCTCGATCAGGATGGAGCTCTGGGAGAAGCACTTGCCGCACTCCTCGCAGCGGTAGGGCCGCTCGCCGGTGTGCACCCGGTGGTGGGACACTAGGTGGGTCTTCTTCTTGAAGCGCTTCCCGCACAGGGAGCAGGGGAAGGGCTTCTCCCCGGAGTGGGTGCGCTCATGCTTCAGCAGGTTGGAGCTGAGGGAGAAGCACTTGCCGCACAGGGCGCAGGTGTAGGGCTTCTCCCCGGAGTGGGTGCGCAGGTGCTTCATGAGGTTGGAGGTGCGGCTGAAGGCCTTCCCGCACTCCCGGCAGGGGAAGGGCGTCTCGCCGGTGTGGGTGCGCTGGTGCTCCACCAGGGTGGAGCTGCGGCTGAAGCCCCGCCCGCACTCCAGGCACGTGTAAGGCTTCTCGCCGGTGTGGGTGCGCTGGTGCTCCACCAGGGTGCTGCTGCGGCTGAAGCTCTTCTCGCACTCGCTGCACGTGAAGGGGCGCTCCCCCGTGTGGATCCTCTGGTGCTCAATCAGGTTGGAGCTCTGAGAGAAGCTCTTCCCGCAATCGGTGCAGTGGAACGGCTTCTCGGGCGCACGCCGGGGCGTGCTCGGCGGGGCCTCTAAGATGCCCAGGACATTGATGTAACCCCCCATGGCCGGCGCGTTCGATCTCCTGCGGCGACGCCGGAGCGGCGGGGGGTTTACCCGGCAGATGCTCTGAAGGGTTCGGGGGGCATTTTCCGCAGCTGCCGCATTAGGAAGAAATGCCACTTCCTCGTTCACCATCCCGTCACCTGTGTGGAGAATATTGTAAGCATCTCAGCCCCATATGTACTTTAAAAAGCTTGGCTCCCTGCCCGTATTGAGGACAAGTTGCTACCAGAGATTAGGAATTCCCAGGCTACGTCAGACCAGTTGTTCACTCTGCTCAGGGTTCTGTCATGTGACAAACAGCCAATCAGCAGAAACCAGGAAATTGAGCGTAAGATTGACGCCCTGAAGAAGAACAGAAGCCCTGTTTAAGAACTGTAGGTGGGTGGGTGGTAAGGGGAGATGCTGGGGCTGCTACCACGGAAGCCACTCCTGATATCCCTATTCCCAGTTGTATACAACTGTTACGTAATTATTAGAGGGATGGACTATGAGCGGGGAGATCAAGGGTCACATTTACACTCAGCTGCAAAGCTCACTGGGTGGCTGATCAAATTGCTCTCTCTCAGCTTAACCTGCCTCACTGTAGTGAGAATAAGGGTAAGAATAACATGTAAGTAAACATAATATTCAATGGAACATGAACATACATATACTCAAAGGTCGTCTAATAATACCACACATGTTCCAGGGCTGAAGACTGATATTAAAAACAAGTTATGGGCTTCAGTTGAAACCTTTGCATTTGCTGTCTAGCACTGAATTTGGCAACAACCAGCAAAAACTAAGTTTCTACTGCTCATAGTTTTGAAAAGGAGCTAAGAAGAATCTCCATTTCCTCATTTAATTTCCCCCCAGTGTTTCTTCACTTCTCAATCTAAAATTCCAACTTTTTGCAAAGCTTCCACCCCAGAAACAGAAGAAATTATGTAAAACTTAGTATTTATGCATGGTTTGCATAATTCATTGATTTCAGAGTATGAGCATCCAGGTCACAGAATATGTTTTGGGAGGTGGTTTGGAGCACAAAGTACAGACACACATACCTGTGCAAGTATTTATTCAGCCAAATGAAAGGAGGGATTCACTTTTGGGTACAGTATATACAGTCATATGCTGAACATGCACTTATTTACTTTGGCCTTTGACACCAGGGATATATATATATATATATATATATGGGTGAAGGACAAGTGTAAAATCTAATAATAAAAAATGAGAATTAGTAACAACAACAACAACAACAAAACAACACAAAAAGAATGATTGTGTGTGCCTGAGGTGTATAGTAGACTAACATTTCTGTAATAGGACTACAATACAAAGTGTGTTCCAAAAATCTGAATAAGTGAATATTCCCTTGTGGCAATGATTCTATTAACTTATTTTAAGAGAAATGAAGTGAATCTGTCAATCTGAAGTGAATTAGTGGGGAAATGAGCTTTATAATTTTTCATCAATAAATAATACAGTGTGATTGTGCCCAATTTCTCACCTGAAAAGATTGTTCCCCTTGGGATCTCCCCATCCTCAGACCTCTGAAATTCTGGAACATATTTTCCATCAACCTGGGCCATCCAGAAGACCAAAACACACTTTGCTGAGCTGAAAACCTGCTAGTGAGAGATGCAGAATCAAGATTTCATGTCCACTCTCTGTTCTAAATATGTTTCGATGTAGGGGAAAACAATTATTGCTACACACTCAATCAATCATGAATGTGTAGTTCCTTAGAACATATAGCCTGTGGAACTTTCTACAGTTACAGTAAACATAACACCAGTCATTAAGATAATTGCATAGGTATTAGTCGCAGTAAATAAAGCTAGGCTAGCACAGGGTGGTTGGCAACGTGCATGTAAAGCTGGAAAAGGTGTGGAAAAAGGCAACCAAAACGATCAGAAAGCTAGAGTAAATAAAATAAAAATATAGAACCCTCTGAGATAAACTAGGTTGATAGGGCAGGAGGTCGTAACAGCGAGTTAAATATGGAACGAATGCAGAAGGCCTATTCGCATGTCCGTGGCTAGTCATTTGTTTTGTTCTGCACCCCGCTTAGGGCAAGCGTGTCCTCTGAATTACTTGCCCTGGTCACAAGCCACAACGCAGCCAGCTGCAAAACTTCCCTACTGCTGGTTGACCCCGCCATGTAAAATTGCGGCTTCCGCCAGCGACGGCAATTCAAAGAGAATGAGTCACTGTGAAAGGAAAAAGCAGACCAGATGGTGGGGGGGGGGGGGAATCCAAACAAACCAGCTCGATGGGTGAGCAAAATATGAAACCGATACTTACAGTGCACGCCCACCCCCTATAGAGGGAGAAGGGAAGCCACAGATCGCCGGAGACGGGATCAAGGAAAGCCACCTGCAGGAGGAGGATCGGTTCCTAGAGACGCAGTGCAACGACTCTTCTCGCCTTCCTAAAGCGGCTGCCAACCCAGTTTGAGAAAGGGGGTGGCACGAAACCCCTGCCCGCCCCTCTTTCCAGCCCCACAGCGCTGCATGCATGGATTACTGAGATGGGGGGGGGTTGGAAAAGGAGGGAGTGCGTGGGAAAGGAAAACAAAGTCCTGGGGCGCGTTTCCGTGCAATGGCCCCCAAAGAGATCGCAGTGCAGGCTGAGAAGACCACGGAGGGGGGAGGATCAAGCAACAACCTCCCCCATCCCCCCTTTTTTTGCAGCGCTCCAGGCGACTGCAGAGCGCGATTCCTGCCCCCTTCCTATTGTTTCTCCGTCGCAACTCCCCCCACCCAACCCGGAAAAGCAACCCGATCCTCCCCACTTCCCACCCCCGAGAAACACCCCCCCCCTACCAAAGGAAGGCTCGCAATCGCTCACCAGACTCCCGGGAAAGCCCAGACTGCGGGCGCAAGAGGCGCTGTGCCCCGTCGAAGGCCGTCCCCAGGAAATCCCATCCTGGCATCAGGCGTTCCCCTTGCGCGAGAGGGCGCCGCCCAGCCCTCCCCTTCGCTCGCCGCAGTGCCGGGAGGAGGCGTCGGATTTGCGGTGGTTAAAAGGACAGAGGCCACTCGAGGGCTGCGACACGCGCGTCCCCGAGACAAAGCCGCCTCCGCCTCCAGAAGGTTGCAGCCCGCATCGTTTGCCCAGAAAGATTCCTCCTCGCCGTCCTGGGAAGGGAATGGACAACAAAGGGGTTCCTAGGTTTCTAAGCTCTTCTTCCATGACAGTCATCCGCATCCCTAACCCCCACAATGTCTCTAATTCAGCCGACTTGTTTTTTCCAGCAGATCAGAACTGTATAGGGTAGGCCTAAGCCCAGTTTGTGTTAGGGGTAAGAACACACACTTCGCTGCATTTCTTGGATAGGGACCTGGAAGTAGCAGCCATAGAATTTGTAGAGTTGGAAGGGACCCTGAGGGTCACCTGGTGCAAAATGTACAAATCTCAACCCAAGCATCTGTGACAGATGGCCATCCAACGTCTGCTTATAAAGCTCCAATGAAGGAGAGCCCGCAACCTCTTGTGGGAGTCTGTTCCACTGTCAAACAGTGTGGGTGGCGCTGTGGTCTAAACCACTGAGCCTCTTGAGCGTGCCGATCATAAGGTTGGCGGTTCGAATCCCTGCGATGGATGCTCTGTCCCAGTTTAAGCCAACCTAGCAGTTCGAAAGCACACCAGTGCAAATAGATAAATAGGTACTGCTGCAGTGGGAAGGCAAATGGCGTTTCTGTGCACTCTGGCTTCCGTCATGGTGTTTTGTTGTGCTAGAAGTGGGTTAGTCATGCCGGCCACATGACCCGCAAAGCTGTCTGTCGACAAATGTCTGCTCAAATACAGCTGCTACATGTGGCTAATGAATATAGTAAATGTGTTATTATTAGTAGCAGAATGTCATTCAAAATTTACAATTCATCAACTTCAAAATATCAGTCAATAACCAAGAAGTAGTCAACAAAATGAATTGCTGACGGGGAACAACACGACGCCTTTCAATAGATGATATCCCAGACAGTATATCCAGATTGAATTAACTGTTTCCAAGATGAATCTTCGTCAGCTGATGATGAAATTGAATACATTACATATAATGAATGACAACAAAAATAATACTGAGCAACCTGCGTATTAAATAACGAATAAATAATAAATGAGGCATACATACCAAATAGTTTTAGATAGACTATGCATACAGGTAAATGTAATACTTGTGGATCAGAGCTCACTAACCAGTGTAGCTAACTGATACTGATAAAACAGATGTAAAGAATTTATAAGGTTATTCACAGGTGTGGGAAATAACAGTGTATTTATACTCTGATCCATACAGGGTAACCTTGCTAAGCAAATCAGTCTCTTAAGCTCAAGCCAAGAAATAGTATTCTTTATGAAACTGAATATCAATATACGTATCAAGGCTTTGAGATTAGACTACTGAAGAAGCCTGGAAAACTACCTTGGGAGTGTTCTACCTGCAAGTCCCAGTAAAAGGGCCCCATCGGGGGCAAACAGCGGCCTCTTGGTTACTCGGAGTGCCAGGGCGAAACAGGTGCAAAACGCCGGCACCCTGTCTACAACTTCACTAACATCCACCTACAACTTCACTAGCATCTCTCAGTATTGTGAACAACACTGAACTCACCCTTTGATGGTATCTTCACAAACTTACTTAAAAAGATAAAGAAAACAAAAGACTGAGTTAAGTATTTGAAAAATCCATTGAAACCAGACATCGTAGGTTCATCTTAGTTTGGGTAGTTCGTAAGTCTCTAGCTTTGGACAGGGTTTTGTATTTTTCTCAGAAGATTGATAAATAATGTATTATTACTTTGGTAATTATTGTGTGTATATTAGTCGCCAATATATTGCATGAGTCGTACTACTAATCCAGGGGTCAGCAAACTTTTTCAGCAGGGGGCCAGTCTACTGTCCCTCAGACCTTGTGGGGGGAGGGGGGCCAGACTATATTTTGAAAAAATAATAATGAACAAATTCCTATGTCCCACAAATAACCCAGAGATGCATTTTAAATAAAAGCACACATTCTACTCATGTAAAATCACACTGATTCCCAGACCGTCCAGATTTAGAAAGCGATTGGGCCAGATCCAGAACCTGGGCCTTAGTTTGCCTACCCATGCCCTAATCCTTAGGGCTACTTGGTGTGGTAAGAGGGCTGAGGAGGAACCACACAGACAGAGCAAGGGCCATAGCTCAGTAGTAGAATATCTGCCTTGAATGCAGAAGGTTCCAGAATCAATTGCTTGCTTCTCTAGGCAGGGCTAGGAGAGACTGTCTGAAGCCCTGGAGAGCTCCTGAGAATCATTGTAGATAATACTGAGTGTGAGCTAGACCAATGGTTTCACTTAGTGTAAGGCAGCTTCCTATGTGGATAGCTCAGTTAGTTAGAACGCGGTGCTGATGACACAAAGGTTGCAGGTTCGGTAACTGTATGGGAGAGATGCATATTCCTCCATTGCAGGGAGTTGGCCTAAATGCTCCTCAGGCTCAAGGTCCCTTCCAACTCTACAATTCTGTGACTCAGAAATAAGTCCCAGAAATATTCAGTGCTTTCTTCCTAGTAAAAAAGGTAAAGGACCCCTGGACGGTTAAGTCCCATCAAAGGCGACTGGGGTGCGGCACTCATCTTGCTTTCAGGCCAAGGGAGCCGGCGTTTGTCTGCAGTCAGCTTTCTGGGTCATGTGGCCAGTACAACTAAACCACTTCTGGCGCAACATAACACTATAACAGAAGTCAGAAGCACACGGAAATGCCGTTTACCTTCCTGCCACAGCAGTACCTATTTATCTACTTGCACTGGCGTGCTTTCAAACTGCTAGTAAATGTGTTGAGGATAGTGGCCAAAGTTAGCAGCATAACAAGACTCACTTTTGAGTATAAATGAGTGAAATTGTACTGTTAGTTTTATTCTTGTTTATTCTCTTACATTCATATGCCACCTTTCTTCCATCATAAAACCCAAGATTGTATTATAGTTCCATCCAGGCACTGACCAGATTTAGACCTGCTTAGCTTCAGCAAGGTATTTTAGTTATTTTATCTAGTGCATAATTGTATCATTTTTGTAGCCTTGTGTGCCTTCAGAACATACTCTGGGACCAGCCCAATAATAGATTTGAGGAAATTCAAGGATGCATTTGCTGGCAGTTGTTGCACAATGAGAACTGCCTGTCCTGAATTTCTCAGAACTGATCTCCAAGGAAATTCCTGGGTTGCCGAACCCCACTCCACCCAACCTTCTCACCAAATGAGGACACAGCAAGCTTGGAATTGGGAAGGTCACATTTACTAAAATCCATTTGTAAGGCACATATAACATCACTTGACAAACATTCCTTTTCCATATCCTTTTTATATGTAACAAAGTCCTGAGTTGATGAAGCATGGTTTTGTTCCCAGCTTCATAAAAATTCACATTGTGTTGGCACATCTTAGGGAATATTGACAAGAACTGTCTGATGAAATGGAATGAAATATGGGAATGACAAGAAGGAGAGGCAAAGGTGGTTCCTTGTACCAGAGTGTTTTGCATCAAAAGTTGTGTATTCAAAACTTTATTTTAGTTCATAAAATGTATTGTTATTCTGGACTACAATTCCCATCACCCCTGATCACTGGCATTGCTGGCTGGGGCTGATAGAGTTTTAAAAAACCCTCAAAGCAATTTACAAGATCATCTGCTATCATGACAAAAACCTAATTTCACCCTTTGTGCACCTTCCTTATTCCTTTGAAAGGAGCTGGGAGGTGTGAGCAGGGAATGGTATTCACAATAGGGATTAATAGCTAGATTGGAGATATCAGGGCAGCAAAGATGGCTCACTTAATGGGTCTACCCGATGTGTGTTAAAGGACAATAAATGATCAGTTAATTAATTTGCCACGATATCCTTTAACCGCTTGGATTTTCAGCAAAAGACTAAAAGTGTCTGGATTCTGTCAAAACCATTAACTTCCTCGGCAAAATCATATTAGGAAACATGGGTAAGTAATCTCCCACCTGCCTTGTCATTCTATGACTCTATGATCTCCACTAGAGCGGCTTAGCACAGGCTCACCACAGACCACAATTAGGGCAGATCACTTAGCTTCACTTTTTCCTGATTGGGAGGAGAGTATTCCTTTTTGCTGAGTACCAGGTGACACCACACATTTCACCATCTTTCTCTGCAAAGATGAGCGGAGAAATGGGACAATTTAAAAATAAATAAAGTGTATGCTTGTGTGTCTCTAAATTTGAGTAGGATTTTAAACAGAACTGTTTTTAAATTCTAAATATAGGAGGCTTTTAAAAAATAATATGGCTTAAAAGGAAATCTAAATTTGAGTACATGAATGTGCCACAAAATCTCTTAAAAATAATCCCTCGAATAGTGAACTCAAGTGGCAAGTGACAACAGAAGTGGAGTCGAAATAGCGTTGCTGAGAAACAAGGGGTTGATAGCAGCATGCTTAGGAGAACCAGTGTTCAAATTTTCCCTGGTGTATTTTGCTACTGGCACACGACTACATGGAGATTTCTGGACGCCAGGCTGGCAGCCACAATTTAAAAACCTCTGCCCTAGTCCATAGGTAATACCATTTCCATTTCCACAGTGTGCGTTTCTCCTTCTTGCATACTGGGTCAAGAGAACTGTTGTCAAGCAGTGTAGTTGAGATCATAGAATCCTAGAATTGTAGCAGTGGAAGGGACACTAAGGGTCATCTAGTCCAACCCCCTGGCAAATAGACATTCTGTTGTAGTGATCATAGCTTAGGTTTGAGATGCCATTTGGCGCCTAATTTTATGGCACCTAGTATATATATCTGAGTTTCTAACACTGAGGGGAACCATCGGGTTTTCAGAAGAGAAAATCTTAAAAATGTCAACACTGCTCCCCCCCCCCAAAAAAACCCCACAGTTAAATGAAGATGGAATATGTTCAGCAGCCAATGAATGAACCTGCTGCCAGCATAGTCAGAGATGATAGAATTTGGGATCTAACATCAGGACCTCCAGAGGTTTCCTTGCCTCTTTGCTCTAAGCTGCTACAGTTCTGCAGTGCAAAAGGCAGAACACACATTCCCCAAGAAGTAATCTCTGTCAGGGGACACATGAAAGTGGACAGAGTGGCTATAGCCACAAATGAGAAACCCCTTCTCTCTGAACTGTCTGAACTGATTGCTTGCAGAGGGCTTTTTTAAGTTAGTCCAAACGCCTTTTGAAATTGGAATGAGGGTTGTGGGCCTTTTAGGGATGGGGTGGGGGAAGTAGAAACTGTAGAGTATAGACAGAATATTGTGCTACCTGGGCACTGGAAGGAAAGCCTGGAATCCAGGAAATCTGACAACCGCACCAAGGGGCTCACCTTCAGAGCCGCTTTCTACCCAGAATACAAAACAAAATGGCACCCCCTAGAGCGGAAGTGGCCAAAGTGGTGGACTACAACTCCCTGCAGACCTGACTACTGGCCTAGGGTAGCCAGGTGTCCTACATTACAGAGGGCTGTCCTCTTTTTGAGGACTGACCGGTCCAAGTCTGCTTTAAGATAAAGAACCATAAAAAGATAGATGGGTAGCTTTGAAGTTGTCGGTCCAGTGTCAGCAGCACCTGGCAGGAAGGTGAGCAGGCAGACTGACTGTCATCCCCACCATGATGTGTATTTTTATTTAAACTCTAGTAATTATTTCTAAATTTGCACCCATACATATAAATCACTATATGCAAACTGATGTCCTCAGCACCGCATACCTGGCCCCTCTACCTGTTGGCTGGGCTGACAGGAGCTGTGGAGCACAACATCTGGAGAGCAACATCCCAGCTATTCCTGCCCTAAAGGATTCAGATTGCTACTCTTGTTTCATCTCACACCCAAATGACTCAAGATACTCACACTGGGCTGTGCCTATAACGGCCACCTCCTTCCCTGCCTGAATTGTGAAGTGCATAAATTTGGGGATTCAAAAGTGGACTTTAAAAAACCCCCAAAGGCCTGACCAGGACCTCTTGAGTTTCCACTCTTACCAGCACAAAAGAGTGAGTGGTTCTGAAAGGAATTTGGGCAGACTGAATGGGTCTATCCATCTACTCTGTGATTCAGTCCGCCCACATGTCAATCACCCATTGTCACAATGAAGTCAGATGATCCCATTTGGTATAGCAATGGGCCCAGAATCCCCAATTATCAGCTGATCATCGGGGTTCCCTAGCACAGTGCTGAGCAAGCCCCAACATTCATCGCAGCTTGCAAAGTGTTATACAGTGATACCTTGGTTCTTGAACACCTTGGTACTCAAACAACTTGGAACCCAAACACTGCAAACCTGGAAGTTAAGTGTTCCAGTTTGCGAACTTTTTTCAGAAGCTGAAAGTGCTCTGTTTTGAGTGCCACGCTTTCGATTTGAGTGCTACGCTTCCGTTTTGAGTGTTACACTTCTGATTTCAGTGCCACACTTCTGTTTTGAGTGTTACACTGAGGTCTGTCTGTTTTTCCTATTTATTTTGCATTTTTGTTTTTGCTGCTCCTTTTGTTTTGTTTTTGTGACTGTGTGGAACCCGGTTCAGCTACTGATTGATTGATTGATTGTGTGACTGCAGTACACTGCTTATTGCTTTCATTTTACGGACCGATGGTCGCGTTAGATAGTAAAATTCATGTTAAATTGCTGTTTTAGGGGTTGTTTTTAAAAGTCTGGAACAGATTAATCCATTCTGCATTACTTTCTATGGAAGAGCACACCTTGGTTTTGGAATGCCTTGGTTTTGGAACGGACTTCTGGAATGGATTAAGTTTGAGAACCAAGGTACCACTGCACAGCTGCTGCCTCCAGTCAAGTGACAGGTAGCCCCTGCATGGCCCAGCTGCATCTTTACCTGCCCCAAGCCTGACAGCAGGTGCATGGAAGATGGGTGTGGCTTGGCCAAAAGAGCAGGGCGAGCCAAATGGGGAGGCCTTGTAGGCCTAGTTAGAACCACTGGGTTGTGTTAGGATATATGCTGAAAACTGTCCCCTGCCCCACCCCAAAGGCCTGAACAACAGAACCAGGTTCCCCTCTTGCCTTCCCAGGTTACACAGCAGCTCTATGAGAGCCCTGCTATGGTTGCAGGCTATTCTTGCCTTTGCACAGTGTCCTGATTGGAGCATAGTGAGTGCTTGGGAAAATACATGGTATGGCTTTGTAGGAGTCCCTTGGCAATAGGGAGGTGGATTTCTGGTGCCTTGAAAGGGGTCTTGCCTTCTGCCTTCCCTTGGGGCCTCATTGCCCTTCCAGATCATTCACGAGATGTGGGTTTTTGTCCTTCAGTGCCTCATACAGCTTATTCTTGCACCGGAGGTCCCAGCTTGGCACAAGCCTGTAGAGCTCTCGCATCTTGTCTGGGTTAGTTTCCTTGGCAGTGATTTTTTGGTATTGCTCATCACTGAGGACGGAGCCATACAATTTATCCAGCACTGGTTCCACTGGGGTGGTCCGTTGGATTAGTGCCTCCCTGTGCCGCTCGATGAAGTGCACGTTGGAAGAGTTTCGAAGCTGCGGCCCTGCCAGGAAAGAGAAAAAGAACAGAAATCTTACTACACTTTCACACTTCGGGCTTAAAACTGGTTACCCAACTCATTCCTCCTCCCCCATGCCCTGGGAATTGTAGTTCCATGAGGGGAGGGATTGCTAACAGAGCATTCCTACTAGCTCATCTGCCTACAGTTCCCAGAATTCTTTGGGTAAAGTTGTAACTGTTTTGAGAACTGCTTAAAAGCCAGTTTAGGCCTTAAGCAGTATATCAACCAATAAATAATGACAGCAACTTGACCAGCCTTGACTACACTATGACTTGAGAGGCATTGGTGCAAGGCACAGGGGTCTGCACTAAACTGCAAATATCAGAGAGACAAAAGAAAAAAAATGCATTTGTAAAGGTGCAAAACAAGCAAATGTGATCACAGAAGGAAAAGCATGGTGGTATCAGAAGCTCTCTAAAAGGCTCCTTACTGCAGCCAAGGCATGCATAATTCCAACTGTGGGAATTAGAGAAGCCAGAAAGAGGCAGGATAGAAAAGAGAGCAATTTGTATATAGCAAAGGTTCTTCCATCCATCCTATTTTTGACCTTAAATTTGTGGAATTGGGTGGCTGGGAGAGGCTTTCGGAGCCAACATACAACAACTTCAGGTTCACAACATCTTGTGGCCCTGACCGTTAGGTCCAGTCGCGGACGACTCTGGGGTTGTGGCGCTCATCTCGCTTTACTAGCCAAGGGAGCCGGCTTACAGCTTCCGGGTCATGTGGCCAGCATGACTAAGCCGCTTCTGGCGAACCAGAGCAGCACATGGAAACACAGTTTACCTTCCCACTGGAGTGGTATGTATTTATCTACTTGCACTTCATGCTTTCGAATTGCTAGGTTGGCAGGAGCAGGGACCGAGCAACGGGAGCTCACCCCGTCGCAGGGATTCGAACCGCCAACCTTCTGATCGGCAAGCCCTAGGGCTCTGTGGTCTAACCCACAGCGCCACCCATGTCCCTTCTTGTGGCCTATTAGATCTTAAAACATTACAGTTAAAACAAGCTGTTGATGTAAACCTATTTTAAAGTTCAAGTAAACAGAAAACAAAAGAATATTTTGTGGGGATTTTTTTATTGTCTTTTATTGTCGGCCACTGTTATCAATGGCCAGCTATTTCTCAGAGCGGATTTAAAGTTGTTTGAGCCTCGTTTAATGGGCTCCATTTAACCAAGACTGGCGAACACCAAAACTGATGGAATATGTGTTGGTTTCTGTTGTTGGTAATGGAGGGTAGGGAGAAAGCGTAGAGCTATAAGTCATGTCCATAATGATCCAAGCAAGTACACAGGGACAAAGTTCAACCTGTATTTTTCAGAGCTGCAAATCAGCAGTCTGGTTATTTATTTTATTGCTGCTGCCACCTGGTGACCCTGTCCGCTTCAAGAGTACACCTTTCTGAGAGAGGACATAAACAACCCTCCTTTTCCTCATTCATGATTGCATCAAAGGCCCAACCACAGCATAACTAGATGTGAAACTTAAACATGCCACTTCCTCTGGGGTCTTTTGCACTTTTAATTCCTAATGCAGAGCACAGAGGCGAGGAGAATCTTTTGGGCAGGGGTACAAAGGGGCATAAAATCTTGGGTGAAAATTCAAGCCACTTAAAGAAAAAGATCCTAAATAGCTTTCCGTTTAAAAATGTTTTAAAGAAGTGAAGCTGAGCACATTTTCTCCATCCTTTCTCTAACTATGTATGTTTTTTCATGTTGTCAGAATTATTCCATAGAACTGTTCCCTTATTTCTTTGTGACTCTGATGTGCTTGTGCCCCACCCTGTGCCAACAAATATAAACTGGCAAAGTTCAATCCATATTTTTCAGAGCTGCCTATCAGCAGTTTGGTTCTTCGTTTTATTGCTGCTGAAACCTCTCTGGCATGAGCTGATAAGCAGCCTTGCATTTCTAAAGCAAATGGGGAAATGAAATCATGGCTTTAAGCTTGAAATGTCTCGCGGTGCGAAATTGCTCACTTAAACCTGAGCAAGTCCGGGAGTTCGTTGCAGTACAAAGGTTAGCCCTCGTGGGGCAGAATGTAAGTAAATAATGAGTTAAAAGAAGAACAAACCAATTTCTAAAGGCCATAGATGGAAAGGGCGTTATGAAATACACGAAAGCGAAAGCAACTGAACGGAGGCATTTCCAGGAAAGCAGGGGGGGAAAGCCCCGAATGCATATTTTTTTTAAGTCAAGCTTGTGCATGACAGTCTTTGCTTACAAAAGACGTTATTTATTTATTATTTTCTATCTTATGTTCTCTGCAATGTAATTCTCAACAACTTCAAGGCAAATAAAACTGTTCTACAGATGAGCGATCAGAGAGTTACTATTTCATTTTGAAATACTCCCTCATCGCAGTTTATTCTCCTTGTTTGACTTCATGTAGTTACAAAGCTAGATGGAGAGAACGAGGCGAGACGAGGCTTTTAAGTGGAAGTGGCCACTCCCCAGTTTTTCTAAGTGAGTGCCGATGAACTTCAACCAGCTTTGCTCTACCGCCTCTTCCCACCTCCGGAGCATCTCCTCTGGCTGCAGCAGCAGCAGCTGCAAAGCCGCCGAACTCGGGACCAGGCGAAAGTTTCGCTCCCCTCCAGACCCACCTTGGCGATCCTTAGGATCGGGCGCCGCTCTCCCTCCCCAGCCGCTCCTTACTGTTCCCGGTGGCGATCAGGAGCTCCTCGGCGCGGTCCTTGCAGTTGATGGCTTCCAGCACCTCGGCGGTCAGCTGCACGGCGTACTCCTCGGTGTAGTAGCTGACCAGCAGGTCTTTGAGGTCCAGCGCATCCGCCTTCTGCAGCCGCCCTCGGGGGATGTTGTCGTACTCTGGGGGCACGGGGAACTCGTTCAGCTTAGCCTTGAACCTCCTCAGCTCGCCCTCCTCCAAGTTCTCCAGGCAATCCAGCAGGCAGTCCCGCCTGCTCCTCGCCATGGCACGCCTTCAGAGCCAGCAAGAAATCAACCTCGCTTCGCGGAAGCTGCAAGATTGAAAGCAGGCATCCTGCCTGATACAAAGCCCGGGCTGGGCTGGCGGGGGGGGGGAGATGCTGGACTCCCATTGGTGCAGCGGGAGGAGAGAGGCTGGCCTGAGTGAAAGCTACAATGGGGGCAGAAACGCGCCCGTGCGCCCTCCCGCGCTTTTCTGTCTTTTTTCTCAGCGCGCTGGGGGGAGACGGACTTTCCCATTACAGTGGTACCTCGGGTTACATACGCTTCAGGTTACAGACGCTTCCGCTAACCCAGAAATAATACCTCGGGTTAAGAATTTTGCTTTAGGATGAGAACAGAAATCGCGCTGCGGCAGCGGGAGGCCCCATTAGCTAAAGTGGTGCTTCAGGTTAAGAACAGTTTCAGGTTAAGAACGGGCCTCCGGAGCGAATTAAGTACTTAACCCGAGGTACCACTGTATAAGGATATGCACGAGCGCTTGCAAAAGGCTTCCAGGCGCCAAGTTGTTGCAGGCATAACCTCCAACATTTCTCTGATGAAAATAGGGGAATAACAACAACAACATTATTTATCTGACTGGGTTGCCCCAGCCACTCTGAGCGGCTTCCAACATATATAAAAGAACATAATAAAACAAACTTTAAAAAACCCCTTCCCTATGCAAGGCTGCCTTTAGATTCCCTAGTTGCTTCTATCTCCTTGGCAAGGGGGTGGCAAAACTCCATACCTTCCAATATTTCTCCGATGAAAATAGGAACATCCTAAGGAAAAGTGGGACATTCCAGAATCAAATCAGTAACCTGTAAATCCGGGACTGTCCTTTAAAATAGGGACACTTTGCGGGTCTGCAGCACACGGCTCTTGCAGGAGCGAAATTCTGAAGAGATGGGGCTTTGGGGACTTGGGGGGACGGCAGTGGAGAAGCTGCACGCTCCGACACCGGGGGTGGGGGTGGGGCAGAGAGCAGGCGGGGGTGCGGCTGGTGCGTGTCCGGGGGAGGGGGTGACGCGCATCCCGGTGGCGTGGCATGCCGCCCGCAGGGGTGCGGCGCACGTCCTGGGGTTGTGGCACGCCACCTGCGAGGGCATGGCGAGCATCCCGGGGGCATGGGGCGTCGCCTGCAGGGGCGAGGACCGCAGCCCGTGGGGGCCTGGCAGGCAGCATGGGGGTGCACGGCATGTGTCCGGGGGTGGCCGCGATGGCAACAACCTCTCCGATGGTGCCGGGAGCGGTACACTCCCCCGCCCCCCTTCCTCTGCCAGTGAGGGGCGGAGCAAGTTTGTAAGAAATAAAGAGGAAAGCCATGCGAACAGCCAGGCCATGGTCTGTTCTTGTAAACATCCCAGGAACTCAGATGTACAGGAAGTCAGATGCACTGGTTTGTTCTTGTAAACCTCGAAAGAAGTCGTCCGTTTTCTATAAACCTAAGGCATGATACGTCACATATTTCGCTCGAGTTTTCTGATAGACTGATGGGGCAAACCTCTTGCCCGCCGCTTAGTTTTTTTCCTCCCATGTCAGAGGCTTTGGACGCACAACAGGCAGTCATTCAACAGGTACAAGCTTTACGCACACACACTTGTTGTTGTTTAGTCGTCTAGTCGTGTCCGACTCTTCGTGACCCCCTGGACCAGAGTACGCCAGGCACTCCTGTCTTCCACTGCCTCCCGCAGTTTGGTCAGACTCATGTTTGTAGCTTCAAGAACACTGTCCAACCATCTCGTCCTCTGTCGCCCTCCTTCTCTCTTTCTCAACATCAGGGCCTTTTCCAGGGAGTCTTCTCTTCTCATGAGGTGGCCAAAGTATTGGAGCCTCAGCTTCAGGATCTGTCCTTCCAGTGAGCACTCAGGGCTGATTTCCTTAAAAATGGATGCGTTTGATCTTCTTGCAGTCTATGGGACTCTCAAGAGTCTTCTCCAGCACCATAATTCAAAAGCATCCATTCTTCGGCGATCAGCCTTCTTTATGGTCCAGCTCTCACTTCCAGATGCAACCAAATGCTCTTCCGCAGGTGAGCCAGCAAGGGAGTGACTCCCTGTGCAAGAGGAACCATTAGCAGTGCCATAAGCATCCTCATAGTTATCAATTTGCACTCCTAGAATAGAAAGGTTGTATATACAGTGGTACCTCGAGTTATGAACAGCCCAGTTAACGAACTTTTTGGATTATAAACACTTCAAACCTGGAACTGCTTGTGAACTTCTTTTGGTATACAAACCAGGCCTCAGTATACAAACCAGGCCACTGCCCGGATCTAGGCCCTGGCGCCTGCGTGGCCTCCATTTGGCCTCTGCTGCCAGGCTCCGGCCGCAGGAGGCCCAGCACTCTGGCGAGGAACACTTACCTAACCAAGACCAAGAGCGAAGCCCAGCGGTGAACCTAGTAAGTGAGCCTGGGATTAAAAGCATCAGCCCTTTACCAGCCCTCGCCTCACCCCCAGCTGTTGGGTGGCAAGTTGGGTGGCACCGGGCCAGGTAAGGCCACCCATCCTGTGGGAGGGGGTGAGTGGGAAATTTTGGGATTCTGTCTTGTTTCTTTGTTTATGTGAGTCTGCAAGGGACGGAATGGCAGGAGAGGAGTCACCGGTTGTGAATCTGGAAGAGGACGCCGACCCCCCATTCAAATAATGACTATCATCAGTGCAGGTAAGAAAAAAAAATCACATTTTCATTTTAAAAAAATCATTAATACTGTTTTAGTGATTTTACAGTACAGTACATTGTTTATTGCTTTCATTTTACGGATCAATGGCCTCGTTAGATAGTAAAATTCATGTTAAATTGCTGTTTTAAGGGTTGTTTTTCATCGTCTGGAACGGATTAATCCATTTTCCATTACTTTCTATGGGAAAGTTACAGATAGGTAGCCGTGTTGGTCTGCCATAGTCAAAACAAAAAAAAATCCTTCCAGTAGCACCTTAAACCGTATCTGAAGAAGTAAACTGTATCTGAAGAAGTGTGCATGCACACGAGAGCTCATACCAAGAACTAACTTTGTTGTTGTTGTTTAGTCGTTTAGTCGTGTCCGACTCTTCGTGACCCCATGGACCAGAGCACGCCAGGCACTTCTGTCCTCCACTGCCTCCCGCAGTTTGATCAAACTCATGCTAGTAGCTTCAAGAACACCATCCAACCATCTCATTCTCTGTCGTCCCCTTCTCCTTGTGCCCTCCATCTTTCCCAACATCAGGGTCTTTTCCAGGGAGTCCTCTCTTCTCATGAGGTGGCCAAAGTATTGGAGCCTCAGCTTCACGATCTGTCCTTCCAGTGAGCACTCAGGGCTGATTTCCTTCAGAATGGAGAGGTTTGATCTTCTTGCAGTCCATGGGACTCTCAAGAGTCTCCTAAGAACTAACTTAGTTGGTCTTTAAGGTGCTACTGGAAGGATTTTTTTTTGTTTTTTCTATGGGAAAGTATGCTTTGGTTTAAGAACGCTTTGGTTTAAGAACGGACCTCCAGAATGGATTAAGTTCGTAAACCGAGGTACCACTGTACTGCTGTTTTGGCTAAGCTTACACATCTGCAGGGACGTGGGTGGCGCTGTGGGTTAAAGCCTCAGCGCCTAGGGCTTGCCGATCGAAAGGTCGGCGGTTCGAATCCCCGCGGCGGGGTGCGCTCCCGCTGCTCGGTCCCAGCGCCTGCCAACCTAGCAGTTCGAAAGCACCCTCCGGTGCAAGTAGATAAATAGGTACCGCTTACCAGCGGGAAGGTAAACGGCGTTCCGTGTGCTGCGCTGGCTCGCCAGATGCAGCTTGTCACGCTGGCCACGTGACCCGGAAGTGTCTCCGGACAGCGCTGGCCCCCGGCCTATAGATGTGAGATGGGCGCACAAACCCCAGAGTCTGTCAAGACTGGCCCGTTCGGGCAGGGGTACCTTTACTTTACCTTTACACATCTGCAGAAGGTTTTGTGAGGCTAAACCAGTGGACTTTGCTGCCATCTGGTGGCCTTTCATAACACCTATGAACAAGCTACACTTGAAACTATGATGAAGCATGACTTTTTTTGGCAATATTTATAAAAACAAGTACAGATGCAAAGAAACTTTGGTTTACTTCCAGTTCCTTCCTCTTTGGGGCTTCATTCTTGGATATTCTTTCCTTGCTTTGATGTTCTTTGTGTTTTGCCTCCTATACTTACATCAAACCTTGCCTCTCTTTGCACCCCAGTGCACAGCTGTCAACTTACAGATTTGAAAATAAGGGACCAGCAGCCAAAATAAGGGACCTGCAGCCTCACCTGTTCCAGGCACTCCAGTCTTCCTGTCTTCCTGCAGTCTGGTCAAACTCATGCTGGTAGCTTCGAGAACACTGTCCAACCAACTTTGTAACCAGAGGTTCAACTGAATAGAATCTGAATCACATGCACCACAAGGCCTATGCAGCCTCAACTTAAGATGGCCCGGCCTGGCTTTGCACTGCAAAGTTTGCAGCAGCACATGCAACAAAATGGCATCCAGCATTCAAAAACCTCCTCAGCTTGCATTAACTAGCCACACACAAGGCATACAAGCTCCACCTCCCAGTCGTTCTTAGACTTCTTATTGGGTGAGCAACACAGCCAAGCAACACAGTTGGAGCCTCCCTCCTCCCTGGCCGGCAGGGAGGGAGGGAGGGAGGGAGGGAAGGAGAGGAGCTGCTTCCTTTGAAATTTAAGGGACATCATTTAAGGGACATCCATCAATAAGGGACAGCAGCGGGACATGGCGCTGGAATAAGGGACTGTCCCTTCAAATAAGGGACACTTGACAGCTATGCCCCAGTGCTTTGTTTACAGTTTGCTTTTTATGTAACTGACACGCATTCTGCTTTTGTTATTCTTCCAATTTGAATGAAAAGCAAATTTAAAAATCTGGTGGAATGGAGAGAACAGGTGGGGCATGCTTGGCAGGGGGTTGGACTCGATGGCCCTTGTGGTCTCTTCCAACTCTATGATTCTATGATTCTATGGTCATTTCTGGATACAAATTCTGTACAAAGGATGGTTCGGCAGGTGGTGGTGTGTCGGGCTAGGCAGCCTCGTAGCGACTGGGGATCTTCCCGCTCGATGTGGTGCAATGGTAAGATAACACCATTAAACAAGAACCACCAAAACATTAAATTAACTTTCCAAGATAATACTGTGATTTTAAGTAGACTTCCCTCATTTTTTTCTTGGTTAGTTTCCCTTGAAGAGATTTTTTGGTACTGTTCTTCATCCAGGATTGGGCTGTTCAACATATCCAGGGCTGCTGCAACAGGTTACAGACTCCGCTAACCCAGAAATAGTACCTTGGCTTAAGAACTTTGCTTCAGGATGAGAACAGAAATCGTGCAGCGGCGGTGCGGCAGCAGCAGGAGGCCCTATTAGCTAAAGTGGTGCTTCATGTTAAGAACAGTTTCAGATTAAGTACGGACCTCTGGAATGAATTAAGTACTTAATCTGAGGTACCACTGTATAGATAATACTGAGTGTGAGCTAGACCAATGGTCTTATTCGGTGTAAGGCAGCTTCCTATGTGGATAGCTCAGTTAGTTAGAGTGTGGTGCTGATAACACCAAGATTGCAGGTTTGCTCCCTGTATGGGAGAGCTGTATATTCCTCCATTGCAGGGGGTTGGCCTAGATCAGGGGTCCTCAAATTACGGTCTGCGGGCCATATCCGGCCTGCCAGGGTCCTGAACCCGGTCTGCCTAGCAATTGCCGCTACCACCCGGTGTCTTCGGACGCAAGAGGCAGTGGCGTAGCGTGGGTTGTCAGCACCCGGGGCAAGGCAAGTAATTTGCGCCCCCTAACCCATGGATTTTAACACTTGAGTGCGAGCGCCCCCCATGTTGCGCCCGCCCCCTGCACCCCCCCATGCTACGCCACTGGGGCTGGGGGCGAGCGAAGGAGCCAAGGACCCCCCCCAAAGGCTCAGCAGGAATTTATTAAATTTATTATTTGCGGAGCCCCCGTGGGCTGAGGCAGCCGAAGCCCC
This sequence comes from Podarcis vaucheri, assembly GCF_965113315.1. Taxonomy (NCBI): domain Eukaryota; kingdom Metazoa; phylum Chordata; class Lepidosauria; order Squamata; family Lacertidae; genus Podarcis; species Podarcis vaucheri. The sequence goes on from NC_138751.1 coordinate 16,291,346, forward strand.
CTCCCCTCGGGTGCCTGCCCGCCCCCTCCTCTCCTGCTGCTTCTGCCGACTGGGAGGGAGGAGAGCTCCAAGGGGCCTCGCTGCGCCTAAACCCTCCGAGAGGAAGCCGGCGGGCTTGGCGAGCACCTCTCCTCCTCCCGGCCGGATCCGGGGGCTTCCAGCCATGCTCCGTCCTTGCCCCCCCCGGCTGAGACTTGCGCTGAGAGCCGGAGCCAGTGGCGCCTCCTTCTGCCGGGAGACCCTCGCCCGCCCGCCGGCTTCCTCTCGGAGGGTTTAGGCGCAGCGAGGCCCCTTGGAGCTCTCCTCCCTCCCAGTCGGCAGAAGCAGCTGCCGCCTGTGGCTGGGCCGAGGGGATGGCGTCGGCGGCGGGGTGCGGAGGCTGCCCGTGCCCGGCCAGGGGTCGGTGGCAGCGTCGGCGCTGCTGCAGCGGCTGCTCCTCCTGCGAGCAGTGAGTGGAGCGCAGCCGCATAAAACCCAAGATTGTATTATAGTTCCATCCAGGCACTGACCAGATTTAGACCTGCTTAGCTTCAGCAAGGTATTTTAGTTATTTTATCTAGTGCATAATTGTATCATTTTTGTAGCCTCGTGTGCCTTCAGAACATACTCTGGGACCAGCCCAATAATAGATTTGAGGAAATCCAAGGATGCATTTGCTGGCAGTTGTTGCACAATGAGAACTGCCTGTCCTGAATTTCTCAGAACTGATCTCCAGGGACATTCCTGGGTTGCTGAACCCCACTCCACCCAACCTTCTCACCAAATGAGGACACAAGAAGCTTGGAATTGGGAAGGTTACATTTACTAAAATCCATCTGTAAGGCACATAGAATATCACTTCACAAACATTCCTTTTCCATATCCTTTTTATATGTAACAAAGTCCTGAGTTGATGAAGCATGGTTTCCCCCCCAGTTTCATAAAAATTCACATTGAGTTGGCACATCTTAGGGAATATTGACAAGAACTGTCTGATGAAATGGAATGAAATATGGGAATGACAAGAAGAAGAGGCAAAGGTGGTTCCTTGTACCAGAGTGTTTTGCATCAAAAGTTGTGTATTCAAAACTTTATTTTAGTTCATAAAATGTATTGTTATTCTGCCCTAGAATTCCCATCACCCCCGATCACTGGCCTTGCTGGCTGGGGCTGATGGGAGTTTTGAAAAACCCTCAAAACAATTTACAAGATCATCTGCTGTCATGACAAAAAACTATATTCCTTTGAAAGGAGCTGGGAGGTGTGAGCAGGGAATGGTATTCACAACAGGGATTAACAGATTGGAGATATCAGGGCAGCAAAGATGGCTCACTTAGTGAGTCTACCTGATGTGTGTTAAAGGACAATAAACGATAAGTTAATTAATTTGCCACTATATGCTTTTACCGCTTGGATTTTCAGCAAAAGTCACTAAAAGTGTGTGGATTCTGTCAAAACCATAACTTCCTCAGCAAAAATCATATTAGCAAACATGGGTAAGTAATCTCCCACCTGCCTTGTCATTCTATGACTCTATGATCTCCACTAGAGGGGCTTAGCACAGGCTCATCTCAGACCACAATTAGGGCAGATCACTTAGCATCAATTTTTCCTGATTGGGAGGAGAGCATATATTTTTGCTGAGTACCAGGTGACAACACACATTTCACCATCTTTCTCTGCAACGATGAGCAGGGTGAAGAAATGGGACAATTTAAAAGAAATGGGACAATTTAAAAATAAATGAAGTGTGTGTTTGTGTGTCTCTAAATTTGAATCAGATTTTAAATGAAATTAAAATTTTAAATTAACAAGTAACAACAGAAGTGGAGTAAAAATAGCACTGCCGAGAAACAAGGGGGGGGGGGTGATATCACCATGCTTAGGGGAACGAGTGTTCAAATTTCCCCAGGCGCCGGCAGGGACTGGCAAATGAAGTTGATGGAATAGGCAGAGATGGATAAGCTGACAGGGCAGTTAGGAGACCAAGAGTACCAAAAATTTAACAACAATTGGAGTAAATACAAAAAAATATTTGACAGATCACTGCAGAGATTTAAAATTTTTGACTGGACAAGACCAATTCTGTAAAGACTAGTGGAAACAGTGGAAACTATGGTAAACAGATGATATAATTGGGAATGCGTATAAAGTAGAAAACTAAGGATCCAAGTCTGGGGTGGAGGGAAGCTAAATGCTGATAGAGTAACAGAATAAGTAGACAAACAACACAATTTTCTCTCCCCCCTCCTTTTTATTTAAGTACACATGTTGAATGTTTTGAGATTTCATTTGCTTGTTGTGGATGTTGACATGTATGAGAAAGAGAATTTATGAAAAACCAATAAAGATGAATTTTAAAAGAAGAAAAAAAAAAGATATCCTAGAATCCTAGAACTGTAGTTGGAAGGGACCCCGGGGCCTTATGTTGTTACTGCAATAATAATAAAACAGCGACAGCAACAATTGTGCAGCAGGTCTGTTTAGCAGTAACTGCTTGGTGATAGGTTAAAAATCTTACATAGGAAACTGTGAGACTTAGGCAATTTCCTGCCATTTTCTTGTGGTTTCCTGGTTCAGTTACAAAGCGAGATGGAGAGAGAAGCGTAAATAGCAGTTATGCAGCAAGACGAGACTTTCAGTGGAAGAGCCCACTCCCCAATTTTGCTAAGACCCCCGCTCCCCCAAAATGTAGCAAAAGCGCTGATGAAACTCAACCAGCTTTATTCTACCGCCTCTTTCAACCAGCGGCTTATGTCATCTGGCGGCAAACCCGCCGAACTCGGGGCAAGGCAAAAGTTTCCCACCTTCGCGATCCTTAGCATCCGCCACCGTCAGGGCGAGATGAGACAAGCGCTGGTTGAGGGTGGCAACCGACAGAAGAGGGAGGCGCGCAATCGGCCTCCCGGCGGAGCAGCTCCACTCCCAGCCCCGCTTCCTGCTTTGCGGGTGCGGCCAGCAGCTCCCGGTACTCGGGCTGGTTCTGCGCCTGCAGCTGCTGGTTACTGTGGACCAGAGACCCGGACGCCTCGTCCCGCCGCTGTTTCCACGCAGCCATGTCGCCCAGAAAGTCCCAGCATCCTTTCTGGGCTGCTAACGATCCTCGGAGGGCTGCGCGTCCTCTCTGGGCTGCGCGCGGACCTCTGGGGGCTGCACATCCTCTCTGGGCTTCGCGCCCTGCAGACCCATCTTCGCGATTCTTAGCATCCGCCACCGCCAGAGCGAGATGAGATAAGCCGCTGGTTGAGGGTTGCGAGGAAGTCAACGGCCAGGGCGCAGGCCAGGGGGGCGCGCAATCGGCCTCCTGGCGGAGCAGCTCCACTCCCAGCACCGCTTCCTGCTTTGCGGGTGCGGCCAGCAGCTCCCGGTACTCGGGCTGGTTCTGCGCCTGCAGCTGCTGGTTACTGTGGACCAGAGACCCGGACGCCTCGTCCCGCCGCTGTTTCCACGCAGCCATGTCGCCCAGAAACTCCCAGCATCCTTTCTGGGCTGCTAACGATCCTCGGAGGGCTGCGCGTCCTCTCTGGGCTGCGCGCGGACCTTTGGGGGCTGCACATCCTCTCTGGGCTTCGCGCCCTGCAGACCCATCTTCGCGATTCTTAGCATCCGCCACCGCCAGAGCGAGATGAGATAAGCCGCTGGTTGAGGGTTGCGAGGAAGTCAACGGCCAGGGCGCAGGCCAGGGGGGCGCGCAATCGGCCTCCTGGCGGAGCAGCTCCACTCCCAGCACCGCTTCCTGCTTTGCGGGTGCGGCCAGCAGCTCCCGGTACTCGGGCTGGTTCTGCGCCTGCAGCTGCTGGTTATTGTGGACCAGAGACCCGGACGCCTCGTCCCGCCGCTGTTTCCACGCAGCCATGTCGCCCAGAAACTCCCAGCATCCTTTCTGGGCTGCTAACGATCCTCGGGTGGCTGCGCGTCCTCTCTGGGCTGCTAGCGATCCTCGGGTGGCTGCGCGTCCTCTCTGGGCTGCGAGCAATCCTCGGGTGGCTGCGCGTCCTCTCTGGGCTGCGAGCGATCCGCGGGTGGCTGCGCGTCCTCTGTGGGCTGCGCGCGGACCTCTGGGGGCTGCACATCCTCTCTGGGCTTCGCGCCCTGCAGACCCATCTTCGCGATTCTTAGCATCCGCCGCCGCCAGAGCGAGATGAGATAAGCCGCTGGTTGAGGGTTGCGAGGAAGTCAACGGCCAGGGCGCAGGCCAGGGGGGCGCGCAATCGGCCTCCTGGCGGAGCAGCTCCACTCCCAGCACCGCTTCCTGCTCTGCGGATGCGCCCAGCACCTCCCGGTACTCGGGCTGATTCCCGGCCCCGTCGCCCAGATGCTCCCATAATACTCTCTGGGCTGCGCGCGATCCTCGGGTGGCTGCGCGTCCTCTCTGGGCTGCTAGCGATCCTCGGGTGGCTGCGCGTCCTCTCTGGGCTGCGAGCAATCCTCGGGTGGCTGCGCGTCCTCTCTGGGCTGCGAGCAATCCTCGGGTGGCTGCGCGTCCTCTCTGGGCTGCGAGCGATCCTCGGGTGGCTGCGCGTCCTCTCTGGGCTGCGAGCAATCCTCGGGTGGCTGCGCGTCCTCTCTGGGCTGCGAGCGATCCTCGGGTGGCTGCGCGTCCTCTGTGGGCTGCGCGCGGACCTCTGGGGGCTGCACATCCTCTCTGGGCTTCGCGCCCTGCAGACCCATCTTCGCGATTCTTAGCATCCGCCGCCGCCAGGGCGAGATGAGATAAGCCGCTGGTTGAGGGTTGCGAGGAAGTCAACGGCCAGGGCGCAGGCCAGGGGGGCGCGCAATCGGCCTCCTGGCGGAGCAGCTCCACTCCCAGCACCGCTTCCTGCTTTGCGGATGCGCCCAGCACTTCCCGGTACTCGGGCTGATTCGCGGCCCCGTCGCCCAGATGCTCCCATAATACTCTCTGGGCTGCGAACGATCCTGGGGGGGCTGCGCGCGATCCTCGGGTGGCTGCGCGTCCTCCCTGGGCTGCGCGTCCTCTCTGGGCTGCGAGCGATCCTCGGGTGGCTGCGCGTCCTCTCTGGGCTGCGAGCGATCCTCGGGTGGCTGCGCGTCCTCTCTGGGCTGCGAGCGATCCTCGGGTGGCTGCGCGTCCTCTCTGGGCTGCGAGCGATCCGCGGGTGGCTGCGCGTCCTCTCTGGGCTGCGAGCGATCCGCGGGTGGCTGTGCGTCCTCTGTGGGCTGCGCGCGGACCTCTGGGGGCTGCACATCCTCTCTGGGCTTCGCGCCCTGCAGACCCATCTTCGCGATTCTTAGCATCCGCCGCCGCCAGAGCGAGATGAGATAAGCCGCTGGTTGAGGGTTGCGAGGAAGTCAACGGCCAGGGCGCAGGCCAGGGGGGCGCGCAATCGGCCTCCTGGCGGAGCAGCTCCACTCCCAGCACCGCTTCCTGCTCTGCGGATGCGCCCAGCACCTCCCGGTACTCGGGCTGATTCGCGGCCCCGTCGCCCAGATGCTCCCATAATCCTCTCTGGGCTGCGAACGATCCTGGGGGGGCTGCGCGTCCTCTCTGGGCTGCGAGCGATCCTCGGGTGGCTGCGCCTCCTCTCTGGGCTGCGAGTGATCCTCGGGGGGCTGCGAGTCTTCTCTGGGCTGCGCGTCCTCTACCGGCTGGCTGCGCCCGCGGCACCTTCTTCCCCTGGCCTTTGCAAGGCATCCTGAGCCCTGGAGGAGGAAGAACAAGAAGGGCGCTGGAGCAGCTGTTCCGCGGAACCGACTGACCCAGGGCCCTCAGGGGAGCGGAGGAAGATCCGCCTACGGCTGCCCCGAACCGGGTGGCCTTGGCCGCTCAGAGGAAACTGTCGGCAACGCCCTTTTAAAAGCAGATGAAACGAAAGTTGGCCCCGCTCTTAATGGGCTTTGGGGGGTGGGGTGAAGGAGGGCTCTGCCGGGCTCAGGGGGGTCGAAAGGGAGCGGGCACCAGGCAGGAAGGGCCTCTACCTGCTGGCTGCGCTGGAGGGTCCTTTGCAGCGCCCATAAACCTTTTATTAAGAAATAATATTTTAAATATAGGATTGTCTGGGAAGGAATTCATTACAAGGTGAAGTGCCTGAGGAATTGAATGGGTGGCATGTAGAGGGGTTGGAGGAGAGGCGGAAAGAGGCGCTAATTTCTCCGTGGCTAGGGGACGCAGTTTTGGACGCATCTACCAGGGGCGCAAGATCCCTTAGCTACGGCCCTGGCCGCTGCGCTCCCTCCCCAGCCGCTCCTTACTGTTCCCGGTGGCGATCAGGAGCTCCTCGGCGCGGTCCTTGCAGTTGATGGCTTTCAGCACCTTGGCGGTCAGCTGCACGGCGTACTTCTCGGTGTAGAAGCTGACCATCATGTTCGCCAGGTCCAGCGTCTCCGCCTTCTGCAACTTCCCTCGGGGGATGTTCGCGTTGCCCCTGCGCACGGGGAACTCGTTCAGCTTGGCCTTGAACCTCCTCAACTCGCCCTCACTCAAGTTCTCCAGGCACGTCAGCAGGCAGTCCCGCGCGCTCCTCGCCATGGCGCACCTTCAAGTGTCTGCAAGAAATGAAACTTGCTTCGCGGAAACTGCAAAATTGAAAGCAGGCATGGTGCCTGGGGTGGGGTGGGGGATGGGGATGTAGGACTCGGATTCGTGCAGCGGGAGGAGAGATGCGTGGCCTGAGTGAAAGCTCCAAAAGGTGCCGGAAACGCTCCCCCGAGGCTCTCGCGCTTTTCTCTGTCTGTTTACTTAGCAAGCTGGGCAGAGACGGTTTATCCCATTATAAACATTTGCTTACAAAAGGCGCCTAGACAGTAGTGGAGCAAGGCAAGTGTAGCTGTAGGGCGGCAGGCAGCCTCCTCGGAGGCCCCGCGATCTCCCCCCGCCAAAGAAAGCTCAATAACTCTAGCTCCCCCAAAATCTGGCTCCCCCAAAACGCATGCGCGACGAAACTCGGAAGTATACACTTCTGGGTTTGCCACCTTTGCAAGCCGAAAAGACGCAACATGAACCTAATGCAACAGGAGGTATAACTGTACTGTACATTGAACCTGCACTGCTGACCCCGTAGCATTTTTTTTTTTTTTTGCATTTCATTAAGGATTAAGAAAGCATACAGCAAAGAAACAAAAATAACTGTTTCCAACACTGGAGTGCCACAGATTGTATACAAACAAAACACACATTCACATAATGTCAGTCCTGAATCAAGAGCATTACAGTTTTACATTCTAAATTTTTGTACCAGCTATTAATAAACGTAGGGGATGCGGGTGGCACTGTGGGTAAAAGCCTCAGTGCCTAGGGCTTGCAGATCGAAAGGTCGGTGGTTCGAATCCCCGTGGCAGGGTGCGCTCCCGCTGCTCGGTCCCAGCGCCTGCCAACCTAGCAGTTCCAAAGCACCTCCAAGTGCAAGTAGATAAATAGGGACCGCTTACTGGCGGGAAGGTAAACGGCATTCCGTGTGCTGCGCTGGCTCGCCAGATGCAGCTTTGTCAAGCTAGCCACGTGACCCGGAAGTGTCTCCGGACAGCGCTGGCCCCCGGCCTCTTGAGTGAGATGGGCGCACAACCCTAGAGTCTGTCAAGACTGGCCCGTACGGGCAGGGGTACCTTTATTAATAAACGTACTGTATTTGCAAATTGCTGCCTGCTGTACATAAAATAAAGTTCCACAAGGTGGTGAAAAAGGTCTGTGGTTTTCTTTACCCTGCAAAAGTGTCCTGGAAGTTCACTCCATTGTCTCTCGAGGCAAATTTTCTCTGAAATTGTAATGGTCCAAATATTCCTGAACCTAGCAGGCAGATCTAGATTTCCCAGACTTCTCCACTTACAAACTACTGTCTGTCTTGTAACAATGAATAAGAAAGTTAGCAGTTCTTTAAATTTAATATTAGAATTTGGTCTTACAAATAACGACAATAAAAATAGCTTAGATGCAAGAGCAATGCAGTTTTAACCAGTTTGTTATGAACATTAGCTCAGAATGGCTTAAAAAATTGCATTCCCACTAAAGCTGGTAGTGTGTACATTTACTATTGCAGCCCCAACAACAGTTTGCACTAACTTTAGATGACAAATGAGAAAATTGAGCCAGTGTTCTATCGCAGCAGTTAAATGCCTTAGGAGACGTTTCCATAATATTTCCCAATACTGTTTTAACTCCTTTTTTGGACCGTCATTTATAGCATCTTTCTTCATCAATCACTGCTTGGAAGCCAGTTTTCCATACTTTCTTTAAACCTACTAATAGCCTGCTTTGTTTGTCAAGGAAGTTTGTGATACTATCTCACTTTCTCCCTCAAACCAGCATTCAGCATAGCTTGTTCAAACCTTGTTAAATTCCTGTTGGCATGGGATTCTCTCATGGCAATTCCCAGTGTCCTTTAACAATAAATCCCACTTCCAGGGGACTTCCGGTGCAGCGCGATCTCGTCGCAAGCGGGGATTTTACCGTGAGGTAAATCCCGGGCTATTTTGGAGGATTAGGGGTGCTACAGGGTGCGGTAGCCCCCCAAAATACCTCTGGTGGGTGTCCAGAAGGTCAGGTTCCTGGCGGGACCAGAAGCGGTCAGCCCGGCCATCAGGTAGCTTCACAAGAAGTGAAGAGAACGGCGGAGCGGATCCGCGGGTCGAGGGAAGCCATTATCCACCTCTGAATAGCGAAGCCCCAAGCTTGCTGAGAAAGCGCTACGCTCTCAAATTAAAGGACTCCGGCTTTAAATTATTTGAAAACTTGAAGATTTAACAACAAGGAAGTCACGGAGAAATAAGAAGAAGTTTGCGGAGTTAAGCCGTAAACCGAAATCAACTTTGACGCAGCGCTACTTGCAGAGCTGGGAAAGTGAAAGTGAGTTGCCTTAGCGGCTACTGTTTTTTCTCCTCTATGAACTCTTCTAAAAAGTAACTTTTTAGGAGGATACAATATATCAAAGATACTATCGAAGATAAGGGAGAACAGAAGAGTAACTTTTGCAATTTAAAAACCTTGGTGTAACGGAGGGCATAAATATAAGGAGGAAGCGCTTCTCCACTTTCGTTTTCAAAGAACAAAGGACAGTGAAACGGAAGAGAAGGCTTCGACGCAATTAAGAACTTTTAAGTACAGCGAGCAGACGAAATATTAAAGAACAATTACACTTGTATTGGTTGTGGTAAACTATTTCTATTTTTAACTCCTTGGGGGTTTTATTTCTTTTTGGAATCCTTGATATATATAAGAGACTGAATTGTTGGAGAAATAGAATATTTCTATCTTTTTTGAAACAACGCTACACCAATGAGGTTTTGAGACCTCTAGTGGTTGGAATAAGACAGTATAATTTGTTTTCCTCTTTTTTGTTTTTTTTTTTGGAGAAACTTGTTGGAAGTTGGATATAATACTGGATATTGGACACAAATTTGAACTTTGAGTATCTTAGATTTATAACTGTGTCACTTTTTGTTACTTGTGAAATTGGACCTTGAACTATTTCCTCTTTTCTTCTTTACTTGGATGCTTATCATATATAACGCTTCAGAACTGGAAGAAGCTTCTCTCTTTCCAGTGGATTAGCCTGAGTGGAGGCAAGAAGACGGCACTGCGAGAATCCCGTATTGACTCATGGTGATATATATATAATTGAAGGACCATTAATAGCAATATTAAGAGGGTAAAACTGGATGACTGAATAATTAAAATTGTAAAATTGTAGAATTGTAAAATTGAAATTGAATAATTGGAAAAGTGTTAAATTGATAAATCTTGAGGGAGTGGCAAAAGGTTGCTATTGTATTGGTGGGATATAATAGAGTAAAATGTCAAACCCATCGAAGAAAGCGACTGATGGGGGGACACCTGCTGAAAGGAAAGGGTCAAAACAAGAAACAGACTTTAAGGCAGATATTTTAAGAATGTTTGCGGAAATTAAACAGAGTGAAAAGAATTTAGAGTCTAAATTAGAGCAGGTGGATAACAAGATTGGAAAAATGGATAAAAAAATTGATGAAACAGTCAATGAACTGAAAGGGCAAATAAAAGAAGCGTTCAGGAGAACACAATCTGTAGAGGAGGGATTAAAGAAGACAAGATTGGAAATGAAGGATCTTAAACGGGAAGAAGAAAGGATTAAAGTAGAGATGTTGGAATTAAATAAAGCACAAGAGGAAATGAAGGATGTAATAGCCATGAATGAATTGCGGCAAAGGGAAGTGAATTTGAGACTCAGAGCCGTGCCGGAGACACAAGGAGAAAATATCAAAGAGAAACTGATAGTGGAACTAGCGAAATGGATGGAACTGCCAGTGGAAGAAATGGCTAAAAATGTTCAGAATGCATTTAGAATGCGAGTGAAAACAACAAAAGCAAAAAGATTTACAGGGGATTGTCTGATTATATTTAAAGATAGAGAAATGAGAAACATGATTTTACAGAAGAACAGAGAAAAGAGGCTGAATATGGATGGGAATTTCATAATCATTTTTAAAGACATACCAATTAGACTACTTAAACAAAGAGATCCTTATAAATCATTGGTACAGACATTGAAGAAAAATAACATCGAATTTAGATGGGAGTTCCCGGAAGGAATATCATTTATGTATAGAAGCAAGAGACACAGACTGACAAACCCAGAAGAAACTGGTAAATTTTTGAGAAAATATAAGGAATTAAGATCAGATGTGGACAGAACCAAAGGAGCAGAGGGAAGATCACCAGGAGAATCAAAACCAGAGGAAGAAGAGGGAGAGAACGGAAAGCATACAGATGAAGAAGAAGAGGAGGAGGAAGAAGAATCAGCTAAATTATAAAAATAAAAATAAAATTTATTTAAAATCTGGACATCATGACGTTAAAAATCTGGAATTGGAACATTAATGGGATGAATGAAAAAAAGAAGAGGAATAAAATTGAACAATTTTTAAAAAAGAAAAATTTGGATATTATTTGTTTACAAGAAATGCACGTGGCAAGAAGACACAAAAAAATTTTAATCAATAAAAGATTGGGAAATGAATTTGCATCTTCAGATAAGGAGAAGAAAAGAGGAGTGGTTTTGTATATTAAAAACAAAATTGAAGCTCAACAAATTTTCAAAGATGAAGAGGGAAGGATAATCGCGGTTCGAATCAAGTGGCAAGGAGAAAACTTGATTGTAGTCGGGATTTACGCACCAAATGGTAATAAGACTGAATTCTACAAAACCCTAGAAGAAAAATTATTTGAATATATGGATCAGAAAATTATATCAATGGGTGATATGAACGGAGTGGTTTTGCTGGAAATGGATAGACTTAGAGAAGGAACAAGCAAAGAAGGGAAGTTACCAAAATCTTTTTTTTCATTGATAAAAAATTGTAATTTGATAGATATTTGGCGTCTTAGACATCCGTTGGATAAACAATTTACTTACTACTCCGAACCGAATCAGTCGATGTCAAGGATAGATCAGATTTGGATTTCGAGCGAACTGAGTCCAAGAACCCAACAAATAGAAATTAAACCGAAAGTAATTTCCGATCATAGTCCAATAGAATTTGAATTGAAAAGTTTTGAGGAAAGAACTTTAAGATGGAGATTGAAAGACTATCTTCTGAACGACCAGGAAATTGTGGAAAAAGCACAAAAGAAGTTAACAGAATACTTTGTTGACAATTGTAATAAAGGTACAAAGACCAAAGTGGTTTGGGATGCGAGCAAGGCAGTAATGAGAGGATTCTTCATACAGCAGAACACAATTAAAAATAAGAATAGAGAAAAGGGAAAAGAAGAAATATTGAAGCAGATAATGGACAACGAACAAAAACTAATTAAGAAACCAAACAGCTCGAAAATAAAAGAAAATATTAAAGTCCTACAAGCTCAGTTCGCTACTATAATAAATAGAGAAGTGGAATGGAATATCAAAAAACTGAGACAAAGAAATTTCGAATTCTCAAACAAATCAGGAAAATGGCTTGCATGGCAAATTAAAAAAAGAAAGGAACAGAGTACAATAAATAAAATTACATTAGAGGGAGAAGAGATAACCAACCCGAAAGAAATCAGAAAGGGGTTCTTGGACTATTATAGAAGGCTATACAAAAATAAGGAAAGGAATAATCTGAGGAAAATAGAGAGATTTTTGAAAGATAAAAAGGTGCAGAAGATCCCGACAGATAAAAAAGATCAACTGAATACCCCAATTGAAATAGAAGAGATAAAAGAAGTAATAAAAGATTTAAAAAGGGGGAAGGCTCCAGGGCCAGATGGATTCACCGCGTGTTATTACAAAGAGATGAAATCTATTTTGATGATGCCATTGAAGGAAGTGATGAATAACATTCTAAGAGAAGGAGAAATCCCGGAAACATGGAAAGAGGCATACATTACATTTATTCCAAAACAGGATTCAGATCTAACCCAAGTCAAAAATTATAGACCGATTTCACTGCTGAACACAGACTATAAAATATTTGCAGGAATTCTTGCAAAGAGGATGAAGAACATACTATTAGAAATTATTCATAAGGACCAGGCAGGTTTTCTTCCAGGCAGGCAGATGAAAGACAATATAAGAAATATAATTAACATGATGGAATATCTGTCTGCCAGGAACGATAAACAAGCCATAATGATGTTTGTGGATGCAGAGAAGGCATTAGACAATGTAGTATGGGACTTTATGTTGAAAAATCTGGAACATATGGAAGTTGGTAAAGATTTTTTTAATGGGATAAAGGCAATTTATACAGAACAAAAAGCTAAATTGATCATAAATAATGTAGTTACAGAAGAAATAAAGATACAGAAAGGAACAAGACAGGGATGCCCACTCTCACCACCATTATTTACAACGGTGTTAGAAGTCCTCTTGAATACAATTAGACAAAATAAGAAAATAAAAGGAGTGACAGTTGGACAAAATGAATATAAGATTAAAGCGTTCGCAGATGACTTGGTAATAATGATCGAAGAGCCAACAACTACAGTAAAAGAAGTATTGGAGGAAATGGAACAGTTTGGAGAAGTGGCAGGTTTTAAATTAAATAAGAGGAAAACGAAAATGATTGTCAAGAATATGGACCAAAGTGCAATAGAAATAATGCAACAACAATCACAGATAGAGGTGGTTAAAAAGGTTAAATATCTTGGAATATGGGTAACTCCTAAAAATATAGATTTATACAAGAATAATTATGAACCAGTGTGGAATGAAATAAGAAAGGACCTGGAGGTGTGGGGAAGAATGAAATTGTCATTTTGGGGAAGGATCTCTACAATTAAGATGAATGTGCTACCAAAATTGTTGTTCTTATTTCAGACTATCCCCACAATTAAGGGGAATAGAGTCTTCAAAGAGTGGCAAAGAGCGATTTCAAGATATATTTGGCAGGGCAAAAAGCCAAGAATTCAATTTAAACTGTTAACAGATATAAGGGAAAGGGGAGGCTTTGCCCTGCCTGATTTGAAATTGTATTATGAGGCATCATGCCTTTGCTGGTTGAAAGATTGGGTTAAACTAGAAAACAATGAACTGCTTGATTTAGAGGGGTTCGACAACAGATTTGGTTGGCATGCGTACCTATGGTACAAGAAAAGGAAAGTCCATAAAGGTTTCGAAAACCACATCTTCCGAGGTCCTCTAATTGAAATATGGGATAGGTATAAAAACTTATTAGAATTTAGAGTGCCACACTGGTTATCTCCTCTAGAAGTTTTGAGTGTAAAGAAAACTAATATGAGAAGTAAATGGATAACATATAGTCAACTGTTAGTTAAAGAAGGAGGAAAATGGAAAATGAAACCATATGAGCAGGTTAAAGACTATGTATATGATTGGTTACATTATTTTCAAATAAATGAAATGTTTAGGAAAGACAGTAAGGAACATGGATATGCGGACAAAGACTCTAAATTTCAGATGGAAATCATAGATAATGATGGGAAAACACTATCCAAAATGTACAAGTTGTTGCTAGAATGGAATTTAAAGGATGAAGAAGTCAAGTCGGTAATGATTCACTGGGCTAGAGATGTGGGCCACAACATACAATTTGAGGACTGGGAAAAACTATGGAAGGAGGGTCTTAAATTTACTGCATGTATGACGTTAAAGGAAAATGTCATGAATATGTTTTATAGGTGGTATATGACACCCGTAAAACTAGCAAAAATGTATAAGATATGTAACAAGTGCTGGAAGTGCAAAGATAAAGAGGGTTCCTTCTACCATATGTGGTGGGAATGCAAGAAAGTGAAAGACTTCTGGAAAAAATATATATAATGAATTAAAGAAGATTCTAAAATATACGTTTACAAAGAAACCAGAAGTCTTTCTGTTAGGGATATTAGGGAACGAGATAAAAAGAAAAGATTGCAAATTTTTTCAATATGCAGTAACAGCGGCAAGAGTGTTACTAGCCCAGAAATGGAAACAGCAGGAAATACCGACTGTGGATGAGTGGAGAATGAAGTTGTTAGATTATGCGGAGCTGGATAAATTGACAGGAAAGATTAGATACTTAAGAGACCAAAAGTTCATCGAGGACTGGGGGAAATTTGTGGAATATCTGGAATATATAAGTGAGGGACAGATAACGCTAATGGGATTTAAAGAAGCACTGTGAAAGGCTAAGAAATATTGTCTAAAGGGAATAGAAAGAAAGATATAAATAAGGTCAATATAAAATCAAGAAATGCGTAACTTTAATTATAACTACGGATGATTTACGGATAAGCTGGAGGAAGTCTTGAAAGTGATTATGTTGTAATACTTTGATGTGAAACTAATATGTTTTTTGCTTGTTTTTTTCTTTTTTTTGGATGTAAACTAATAATTTTTTTTATAAAAAAAACAATAAATCCCACTTCCCAGGTAACTTTGGGAATTATAGTTCTGTGAGGTCTCCTAACAACTCTCAGCACTCATAACAAATGACACTTCCCATGATTCTTTGTGGGGACCAATGACAGTTTAAAGTGGTAAGATGCCATTGTAAACATACAGTGCAGATGGGATCCAGGAAATCCAAAGTGTTGTTTCTTATATGCATATCAAAAGTCCACGAGGTGGCAGCAAAGTCCACCAAATTAGCCCTCACATTGAGTACTCTCAAGCGATGGTGAGCTTTTCAGACCCTGCAATATACAGAGTCTTTCTGTATCATCTTTCTCAAGACATTTTGGCACCTGAGGTTGAAGAAACTAGGCTTTCTTTCACTCAGATCAAAGACCCAGTTTGGCACACTCCCATGTGCATTTGCATACACACACACACAGGTTGGGAGCTTCAGTGGCGTCCCTTTGGAGGTTTCCTCTGGGGCAAAAGACCTGGCTAGCTAGTCAGTCTCCCCCAGCTATGGCACTGCCTGAGGTGAACTACAAAATGTCACCCGTCCTGATCAGGGAAGAGTGAATTTTGACATCAAGAACCAAGAATAAAGATCTACATCAGGATCTGCTGTATCTGTGGATCATGCTGCCTAAGGCAGACACTTCACCCTGCCTTATAGGAGCGAAGTTCTGGGTGCCCAGGTCCCTTCGGCAGCCCCCAATAAAATATATGAGCCTTACCCCACCCCACCGCCCACAGTTGATGGGCTGTGTCATTCAAATGGTGTGCATGCACTGTTAGTTTCTGTTTGTGCCACTGTGCAGCTGCTTAGAGTCACAAGACTCTGTTTACATTCCAGAGACATTCCAGGGTGTTGGAAGTCTCACGGGAGACGGATGTGACGTTACTGGTTTCCTGTTCCTTTGTTTTGTTTCAGTTGCTCTCTGCTCTCACAGAGAGAGAATGTGTTTTCTGTCTGCGTAGTAAGAAATAAAGCATAGCGATGTAGCCATAAATCTCATCACTTCCGCGTGCTGCTTTGATTCTCTGCTGAATGGGAATGTGCCTGAGCCTCATCAAAGGCTCAGGTCGTTAATCATGTCAGAGGGCGATTCCGAAGGACTCGGCCGGAGGAGGATGAGCTTTATCAGCTCGGTCGAACGCAGATTCTGACATGTACCACATCATGTGATCAATTATGCAGGGCGGGGCTTACCTTTTCCCTGCCAATATTTTATTCAAGTTAGCTCCCCTGCCCTGCCCTTGGGTGGACTTTCCAATGTTATAGTCATGGCCTCTTTCCAACTATGAGTGATAAGCAAACTAGCAACCAAGGGGAGGAAAACAATTAGGCGCTTTAAGGTAAAGCCAGCTTTATCCCCATAAAAAAAGAGAGAGAAGGCAAAGTTTTGGGTAGAAATCTATCCAATAATCACACTGATTTCCTTCTAATAAGGAAAATTCTGGGTTGAGAGGCTATTCAACTGCCCAGCTCATCGGGACTGAGGCCGTGGGTATGTGTGGTCAGAAAGTAAGGAAGTTCCAGCCAAAAACCAGAGCAAAACAGCTGTTAGTAGACCAAGATCTTTATTGTTGCACAACAGGTCCCCACGAGAGTAAGAACCTCGAGCATGGGGCAACATTGACTTTTAAAATTTTTCCCAAATCCCCAGAATACATTTCACCCAGCATCACTTATACATCATTACTACTGTGGGTTAAACCACAGAGCCTAGGGCTTGCCGATCAGAAGGCTGGCAGTTCGAATCCCCGCGACGGGGTGAGCTCCTGCTGCTTGGTCCCTGCTCCTGCCAACCTAGTGGCTCGAAAGCATGTCAAAGTGTAAGTAAATAAATAGGTACCGCTCTGTCAGGAAGGTAAACGGCGTTTCCGTGCGCTGCTCTGGTTTGCCAAAAGCGGCTTAGTCATGCTGGCCACATGACCCACAAGTTCAACGTTTGCTGACTTTTCCAGACACCTTTCCCAACACCTCATAAGTACCCACCACCAAAAGAACAATAACAGTCTTTACATTTCCTTGCCCTCAGGGCAGGGGCGTATGAAGGGGTGGGGGTGCAGGCAGCCCCGGGTGCCATCCCTGAGAGGGGTGACAAAAAGGCACACTGCAGGGGGCTCGGCCCACTGCTGCAATGCATGGCGGATCGCCCTCCCTCCCTGACGATGACGCAGGTCACGGGGGATTGCCCAGCTGTCACCAATGCAGTGCGTGGGGATCACCCATCCTGCCGCCAACACCGCAGCATGAGGCGGATTGGGCTCCCTTCGCAGCTGTCCCCACAGCGAACACCACAGTGTGCAGCAGATTGCGCCCCCCCGCCCCCCGTGCAGCTCACCCTTGCAAGAGGGATTGATATCTGGGAATTGTAGCTAAAGTGTAGGTGGGTTCAGGGGTAGGTGCAGGTGCAGGAGGAGGAGGAGGCAGGAGGAGAGCCTTCAAGGGGGGAGGGGGGAGGAAACAACAACAACCGGGTTCAACCGAAGGCTTATTCACAAGGAAACCTATATTGCCAGCCACCGCTTCTGCCACCATGAAATGGTTGAGATTTGAAAGTGGTTGCCTTGGGGTGGACCGTGTCCAGAGAAATTTCAGACTGAGTGAGTCTTTGCGCCATTGCCCCGTACTCCCGGGCTGCTCTCTGGGGGTGGGGGAGCTGTGCTGTTTTGCCGGCGGCCTCCCCTTTCCCCTGAGGGCCCCAGGAAGGCTTGGGAGACGCGGGCCCTGATGACGGGACGCCCAACTCCTGGTGCTTTCATGAGATCCTGCTTCTGCAGTCATGGTGGGAGATAAAGGCAAAAAGAGTCCTTTCCTTGAGGGTTAAAATGACGTTGGAATTGAAAGAATCAGTCAAAGTACTGATTTTATATTACTGTATTTTTCTCTCTATAACACTCACATTTTTTCTCCTAAAAAGTAAGGGGAAATGTCTGTGCGTGTTATTGAGCGAATGTGTGGTCCCTGGAGCCGACTGGCCCGAGTACAGGAGCAAAAATCAGGCAAAAATCTTTTGCCTTCCTTTCCTCCCTCCCCTTAAATCCCTCTCCTGCATTGTTAGCCAGCTGCTTCTCCGCACACTCCTCTCGTGCTCCTTGTCCCTTCTGTGTTTTTCCTTCCCTCCCCACTTAAAACGTGGTTACAAACCATGGATCCACATGGATCCTCAGGATCTTTGCATTGGGTCAGCCCAAATTCACCATCAGATCACATAGCATGTCCATGGCTACAGCCTGCACCAAAAAAATCACGCACCCACTGTCGCCTGGTGCCACAATGGTGCAAAAACGTGGTTACAAAGCACAGATCCACATGGATTCTCAGGATTTTTGCACTGGGCTACCCCAAACTCACCGTCAAAACACATGTCTGTGGCCACAGCATGAAGCACAAAAATGATACATCCGCTGTTTCATTCAGAATTTTTCTTCTTGTTTTCCTCCTCTAAAAACTATGTGCGTGTTATGGTCAGGTGCGTGTTATCGAGCGAAAAATACGGTAATTTCTAAAGCTAGGTATCTTTTTCTGAGCTGTTTGGTTAAAAGGAAACATTTTGGCACAGTCTTAGATACAATGTATCAAGAGCTGCTCTGCAGGCTCTGAATTCTGCCCGATAGGGGCGCTGTTCAGTAACTGCAATTGGCTAGCTGGCAAAATCCTGAGCTTCTGATTGGTCGGTTGCCGGTAGCATGCAAATACAGAGTTCATTGATCAGTTTTATACTTTACATACAGAAATCGCATACAAAGAGACAGGCTTTTTGTTTATTAGAAAAGTGTGTTTCTTGTGCTTGCGCCTCCAGCCAAGAGAGGACGGAGGACTATCTCATAAGGAGAAAGATAGTTTCCGGCTGTATGTTACTTTTCTAAGCTAAGTCTGCCTTCTGGGATCAGAATGTGAGTAAACTCTTTTTATACTTTTATAGAAGACTGTGTTGTGTCTTATCTTTTATGCGGGAATAAGGGGGAAATACCAGAACAGTTATTATAGAGGCTTTAGCGAGCCTGAACAAACACATCCGCTGTGAGTTTAAAATGGGGAATGCTACTCTGCTAAAATTGTGGAACTTGTTAACACAAGTTGGAAAGGCTATAATCAAACAATATATCCTCTCCTGCATCCCGGAACATTCCCACGGGGGGGGGGAGAACTTCAGATTTGTATTGATTTGTATTGATTGGGGGGCACCTGCTTGTGGGAATGTTCAGGGATGCAGGAGAGGATATATTGTCTGATTATATCCTTATCCAACTTGTGTTAACAAGTTCCACAATTCAGCAGAGTAACATTCCCCTTATTTTTAAACTTTGCAGCGGGATGCATTTGCTCAGGCTCGCTAAAGCCTCTATAATAACTGTTCTGGTATTTCCCCCTTTATTCCCTCATAAAAGATAAGACACGACACAGTCTTCTACAAAAGTATAAAAAGAGTTTACTCACATTCTGTTCACAATCGGATCCCAGAAGGCAGACTTAGCTTAATGAAGTAACATACACTTGGAATCTATCTCATAAGAAGACAGTCCCTTTGTCCTCTCTTGGTTGGAAGCCAAGAGGGCATCTTTGGCTTAGTAGATGTTGTTTCTTCGATGCGGTGAAAGAGAGAGAGATGGCTGCCCTGCCCTGTGCTTTTGTCATTACCTGCACAGGTGAGGCCACACCCACCTCTAGTCACATGCAGAGGAAGTCTGTCCCAGCCCAGAAGGATACAGGAAGTTTACCTGCTGGCTGGACAAACATTCCTCCCCATGTGTAAACATGTTCACTCTAGGAATGTTGTACTTGACTGCTCTTGTGTTTCACATCCTACACTGCTCCCCTGGCCCCTCTTGGCTGCGCCCATGCTGGGAATCCAGACAAACCCGCCCACCCCCCCCCGCAGCGGGAGCACGTGGAATCCACCTTTGAACTTCCCCAGATCCGACTTCTGCAAGCCCCCCAGGGCGCTGAGCAGCAGGGGAGAAGGCGGCTCTTGGGTCTTGTCCTTGCCCAACGGTGCACCCAGCAGGAGGTGCTAAAGTCAGGGGTGAACGATGGCATCATGACACCTTGGGTGGGGCATTGCTACACAGCGCGCATGTGCAGCATGCACTGTATATAGCGACGCCGCACATGCGCTATACATAGTTCGGACGGTGGTGGGATTCCTCCGTAGCCCCTACAGCCGCATGTAGAGGATCCCCTCCCTTTTTTTATTTAAGTACACATTTTGAATGTTGAATGTTTTGAGATTTTATTTGCTTATTGTGGATGTTGACATGTATGAGAAAGATTTTTGAGAATTTATGACAAACCAATAAAGATGATTTTTTTAAAAAATAAAAAAAATCCTAGAATCCTAGAACTGTAGAGTTGGAAGGGACCCCGGGGCCTTATGTTGTTACTGCAATAATAATAAAACAGCGACAGCAACAATTGTGCAGCAGGTCTGTTTAGCAGTAACTGCTTGGTGATAGGTTAAAAATCTTACATAGGAAACTGTGAGACTTAGGCAATTTCCTGCCATTGTGTTGTGGTTTTCCTGGTTCAGTTACAAAATGAGATCGAGAGAGAAGCGAAAAGGGCAGTTATGCGGCAAGACGAGGCTTTCAGTGGAAGAGCCCACTCCCCAGTTTTGCTAAGTAAGTCGTCCCCCTTCCCCAAAATGTAGCAAAAGCGCTAATGAACCTCAACCACCTTTACTCTACTGCCGCTTTAAACCACCGGAGTATCTCATTTCGCGGCAACTCGCCGAACTCGGGACGAGGCAAAAGTTTCGCTCCCCTCCAGACCCCCCCTCGCGATCCTCAGTATCCACCGCTGCCAGGGCCAAAGCTAAATGGGTCGCCAGAAAGCACTCTGGGCTGTGAGCGGTCCTCCCAGGGCTACGCCTCCACTCTGGGCTGCTAGCGATCCTACGGGGGCTGCGCCTCCACTCTGGGCTGTGCCCGATCCTTGGGGGGCTGCGCGTCCTCTCTGGGCTGCGCCCGATCCTCGGGGAGCTGTGCTTCCTCTCTGGGCTGCGCCCGATCCTCGGGGGGCTGCGTGTACTCTCTGGGCTGCGCCCGATCCTCGGGGGGCTGCGCCTCCTCTCTGGGCTGCGCCCGATCTTCGGGGGGCTGCGCCTCCTTTCTGGGCTGCGCCCGATCCTCGGTGGGCTGCGCCTCCTCTCTGGGCTGTGCGTCCACTCTGGGGTGCGCGTCCTGTCCCGGCTGCCTGCGCCGGCGGCACCTTCTTCCCCTGGCCCTTGCAAGGCATCCTGAGCCCTGGAGGATGAAGGACAAGAAGGGAGCTGGAGCAGCTGTCCCGCGGAACCGACTGACCCAGGGCCCTCAGGGGATCGGAGGAAGATCCGCCGACGGCTGCCCCGAACCGGGGGGGGGGGGCATTGGCCGCTCAGAGGAATCAAGCGGGGCCGGGAAGCTGCCGGCAACTCCCTTTCAAAGGTGCAGGAAAATCTTCCTCTGCTAAATCAGGAAAGGAAACACCCGGGGGGGGGGGGCTTAGGGCGCGGAGGGGAGCTCTCCTGGGCTCAGGGGAGTCGAAAAGGGGTGGACCCCAGGCAAGAAGGGGCTTTACCTGCTGGCTGCGCTGGAGGGTCCTTCGAAGCTCCCGGAAACCTTGTACTAATAAATAATATTAGTAATAATAATGCGTGAGGAATTGAATGGGTGGAAGGGGGAGGGTTGGAGGAGAGAGCTAATTTCTCCGTGGCTAGGGGGCGCAATCTGAACGCTTCTGCCAGGGGCGCAAGATCAGCCTGGCCGCTGCGCTCCCTCCCCAGCCGCTACTTACTTTTCCCGGTGGCTTTCAGGAGCTCCTCGGCGCGGTCCTTGCAGTTGATGGCTTTCAGCACCTTGGCGGTCAGCTGCACGGCGTACACCTCGGCGTAGTAGCTGATGAGCAGATCTTTGAGGTCCAGCGCATCCGCCTTCTGCAGCCGCCCTCGGGGGATGTTGTCGTAGCCCTTGGAGATGGGGAACCTGTTCAGCTTGGCCTTGAACCTCCTCAGCTCGTCCTCGTTCAAGTTCTCCAGGCACGTCAGCAGGCGGTCCTCCGCGCTCCTCGCCATGGCGCTCCTTCAGTGCCAGCAAGAAATGAAACTTGCTTCACGGAAGCTGCAAAATTGAAAGCAAGCATCGTGCCTGGGGTGGGGTGGGGGATGGGGATGTAGGACTCGGATTGGTGCAGCGGGAGGAGAGAGGCGTGGCCTGAGTGAAAGCTCCAAAAGGTGCCGGAAACGCTCCCCCGAGGCTCTCGCGCTTTTCTCTGTCTGTTTTCTTAGCACGCTGGGCAGAGACGGTTTCTCCCATTATAAACATTTGCTTACAAAAGGCGCTCTGGCAGGGGCGGAGCAAGGCAGGTGTAGCTGTAGGGCAGCAGGTAGCCTCCTCGGAGGCCCCGCGATCTCTCCCCCCCCCCGAAAAAAAGAGTTCAGCAACTTTTGTCACTGCCAGTTGCCACTGTCTCTTGAGAGTTGGACGTGCCTGCTATAAATAAAATAACACAAGCCAAAACACAATCCATCCTGAAGATTTAAGTCCACAGTATCTGTCCACAGTCGCCTGCTTGTTATCAGAGCCCCAGAATCCACATTCCTTTGTAAGAAAATATGAAATGAAGTCAAACCATTTTTGCAGGCAAAAATAATAATAAAAAATAAAAAAATCAATGGGGGGTGCAAGAAATTTTCCGCACCAGATACCACCTGACCTTGCTGCTCCTGTTTCTTCCTGGTGCCAAGTTGTGCAGGCAAACCCTCCAACATTTCTCTGATGAAAATAGGGGAACAACAACAATAACAACAACGTTATTATTTATACCCCGGCCATCAGACCAGGTTGCCCCAGCCACTCTGAGTGGCTTCCAACGTATATAAAAACATAATAAAACATTAAACTTTAAGAAAGACTTCCCTATGGAGGGCTGCCTTTAGGTTTCTTCTAAAGGTTCCCTAGTTACTTATATCTCCTTGGCTTGGGTGTAGCAAAACTCCATACCCGCCAATATTTCTCCCATGAAAATAGAAATAGATCAAATCAGTAACCTGTAAATCCAGGACTGTCCTTTGAAAATAGGGATACTTGGAGGGTTTGCAGCACACGGCTCTTGCAGGAGCGAAATTCTGGAGAGATAGGGGTAGGGGGACTTGGGGGGACGGAGCAGGTTTGTAAGAAATAAAGAGGAAAGCCATGCGAACAGCCAGGCGCTGGTCTGTTCTCGTAAACATCACAGAAATCACACACGCAGGCAACCCCTCGTCCCTTTTCTATAAACCTAAGGCACGAGACTTTCATATATTCCGCTCGAGTTTTCTGATAGACTGACAGAGCGAACCTCGGGCCCGCCGCTTAATCTCTTTTTCTCCCACGTTAGAGGCTTTTGACTCATGACAGGCAGACATTCAACAGATGAAAGCTTTATGCACATATACACAAACACATTTATTTATTTATTATTTATACCCCGCCCATCTGGCTGGGTTGACTGGGGGGACACCTGCCCCCCTTGGCTGCGCCCATTCTGGGAACCCAGACGAGCGCATGGAACCCGCCTTTGAACTTCCCCAGATGCTCCAAGCAGCAGGGGAGA
Organism: Podarcis vaucheri; assembly: GCF_965113315.1. Lineage (NCBI taxonomy): Eukaryota > Metazoa > Chordata > Lepidosauria > Squamata > Lacertidae > Podarcis > Podarcis vaucheri. The sequence goes on from NC_138751.1 coordinate 16,314,650, forward strand.
AGGAGGCCCTCGGGTCTCGTCCTTCCCCGACAGCGCGGCGGAGCCCAGCAGGTGGCGCGAAAGGAACACGCTCTGATTCCAAGGCTTCCCTGGCCGTTCGCGTCGGCTCCGATTGGCCGCGCGGGCGGAAGGGGGCGGGTGCGGAGCTCCGGGCTCCAATTCTCATCTTGCTTTCGCTTTCCTCCCGTCTGAGGAAGCTCCTCTGCTCTAACAGCTTCCGCTTTCGCTTTCTGTCCTCCGGAAGGGAGGAGGCGGGGCTTGGTGGAGGCTCCTTGCGTCGGGCGCGCCAGCCTTGTTGCGACTGGGGCTCCTTCCTCTCGAGAATTTCCTTCTCCTCTCCCGCCTCTGCCTTCGGCGCGCGGAAGGGCTCCTCGGGGCTCTTCTTCCCGGCCTCTGCCGAAGTGCTGCCCGGGGAACTGGGACTCCAGAGCCCGCCGAAGGCGCCCGGTGGCGTTTAGGACAGCCCGCTCGAGGGCCTTGAGGGAAGGGTCGGGTGGGAAGGATATCGCTGAATTCTTCATAGAGCGGGTAGGCTCTGGAGGCAGTATTCAAATTGTCCTTCCCACGGTCTTTGCGCAGAAGAACAGATTCAAAGCAGAGCCCTAGCTGCGGGTGTGTGTGGACCAAGAGTAAGATAGGAAGAGGATGGAGGCTCAGGCAGTAGGAAATTCTGCTTTGAACAGGTTAGGAGATTCAGTAGTTGTTGTTGTTTAGTCGTTTAGTCGTGACCGACTCTTTGTGACTCCATGGACCAGAGCACGCCAGGCACTCCTGTCTTCCACTGCCTCCTGCAGTTTCGTCAAATTCATGTTGGTAATTTCAAGAACATTGTCCAACCATCTCATCCTCTGTCGTCCCCTTCTCCTTGTGCCCTCCATCTTTCCCAACATCAGGGTCTTTTCCAGGGAGTCTTCTCTTCTCATGAGGTGGCCAAGGTATTGGAGCCTCAGCTTCAGGAACGGTCTTTCCAGTGAGCACTCAGGGCTGATTTCCTTAATTCAGTACAAAGGGAAGGCATGAGATCATTCAGTGCATGCAACTGGATCACCTGGGATAGATCTCTCCATTTCTGCAGCCTCAGCTCCATTCAAGGTCAGCAATAAGGAACCTGTTTTTGGCCTTCAATGCCTTGTAGAGCTGATCCTTGCAATAGTGGTTCCAGCCAGGCACCAGCGTGTAAAGTTCCCTCATTTTTTCTTGGTTAGTTTCCCTTGAAGAGATTTTTTGGTACTGTTCTTCATCCAGGATTTGGCCGTGCAGCATATCCAGGACTGCTGCAACATTGGTGGTCCGCTGGATCAGCTGTTCCCGATACTGTTCAATGAAATGGCAGTCAGAGGAGCTGGATGGAGGAGCATCTGTCAGACAAAAGAAGAACAATTCACATTTAAAGGGGTGGGGGAGGTTTAGAAGAGACTTACCTCTGGTTACATGAGACCATATTATAGATTCCTACTGACCTTGTACTGAGTGGAAAACAGAAGGCGTCAAGTCTTCTGAAAGGGGACAGAAAAGAGAGAAGTTAGACAAACTATGATTGGGATGTCCTTATCAATCCTTCATCTCAAGCTTTGGTCAAATCATGGAGTCCTTCCTTGTTCAAATGTTTAAAGGTGGCTAACCCAGAGTTACCCTGTCTGAAATTTGGCAATGTTCATCCCCTCATGTCTCCCAAGTTTCACCACCTATGTGAAATAACAAACAAACAAAAGGCTATAGCTCTTTTGGTTTCCAAATGTAGCAAATGAGATTTTTGAAGATTTGTTTTTTTCTGGATTGCAATTCAGATCAGGACTCCAGATTGGGTTGGGCCAGATCCATATGAATGTGAACTGAACCAGATGTGGATCACCAAGGTTGATCCTGAATTGTATTCCAGTTGGGGGGGTGTGTTGCATTGCCTTAGTATCTAGTATTAAATGCTTACTCTTTGCACCTATAGGGAAGAAGGATGGGATACAAGCACATACACAGGGGAAGTGAATAAACAATTAAAACAAATAAATAAAACTTACCTTGTGCTGGGGGCAGAACAGAAGAAGTCAACTCATCTGAAAGATAACAGAAAAAAGGAAATCAGAGGGGGAATGTGGCTGGGATGTCCTCCGTTAGCCTGCTTCCCAATGGATGGTCCAACCTTTTGTCCTCTCTCAATCAAAGCTCACCGTGTCGCACACAGGCCCTCCACACAAGTTCATCCTTCTTATTTATCAGGTTGAGCTCCAGTTCATCCTGCATGTGCTGAGCACACAGTTCAATGTACTGCTGTTTCATGTCTGCATTCAGGTAGTTTAACTTCAGTTCCTGTGAGAATGAGTGAAAGATGGACTTCTTTTCTGTTGAGCAGGACTAAAAAAATGGGAGGAAATTGCAAGGAAGTGGATTTTGGCAAAACTTTTGGAAAACTTCCTAATGGTAACAGTTGTTACCATTGGGACAGTGCCTTGGGAGGTGGTGGCCCCAATTTCACTGGCATTATTTAAGAAGAGGCTGCACAGTCATCTCCAAAGGGATTTAAGAGGTATTTGCATCCTTCTTTGAAGAGCTTGCACTGGGCAGGGAGGTGGACTGTAGAGCCAGGTGAAAAAGATGACCCCAAAGTTCCTTCTGACTCTATGATTCTATGTGCGAATGTTGCTTAACCCACAGCTTTCCACCCAGCCCTCCAAGAGGGTAAGCAAAAGGCTGAAGAGCTCTGAGCTGAGTTTCTCCTATTCTCATACCTCGCAGGCTAGGTACCCTCCCAGCAAAACCTTTCACCCTCTTCGTGCTGTACCTTCGGATAGATTGTGACACCATCTAACTTCTGCACAAAGAAGCGAGAGCCAATCTTAAGAGGTTTCATGGTCACAGGATTTTTTTGCATTTTTCGTGAATGGCACTTCACTTCATACTCATGGACAGCCTGGAACGAGCAAACAAAGTCACTTTTCAGACATTCAAAGAAGATGACAAACTGCTGGAGGACTTTCCAACAAACTGAACTGGCAGAGGTTCAGATATTCTCTGGGTAAACACTTCCGAGACTAACAACATATAAGGAAAACTAGGTCACTTTGACACTCAATACTGAATCTTGGCCAATGGATTCCCTGTCTTTTTTCCACCATGGAACCCAAGAAACCACACATGCAGTTCCTAATTAACCCCCCACCCAGGCACTGACCAAACCCTGACCTGTTTGGCCTCAGCAAGATGATGGCTTCATATGCCTTCAGACCTTCAGACCTTGCTCTGATCAACAGGATCAAGCTAATCATCTTGCAAATTTGTAGAACCCAGTAGAACCGGAGATTCCTGGTTACCTTTTTAAAGGAAGAGTCATTGGGGAGGAGGTAGAGGTGGAATATTGGAGCAGAGACTTCCAGCTTTTCATAGAGCAGGGCCACAGTGTGCACCTTTATCTTCTGCTTAAACCAAAATTTGAAAACTGCTCCACAAGGAGATAACTTGGGGTTTTCCAACACAGCATGAAGTGGTCCCACTCTGGCTGGCTTCTGCAGACTCATCATCCTACCGACAAAATGTGCTATACGGACTTGGGAACCCTTTTTACCTATCAGAGGAAGGAATGCAAATAAAACACAGTTTAATAGTAGTTAGCCTGTAGACCCACTGCCCTCAGGTAGGCACCTAGTTCTTACGGCCTTTAGTTCACCCATTCCTGAAGACTCCAGAAGGTTCAAATACTGTACACTGGAATGCTATGCTGTTTCAAGTGACGGGCTGAGCATCAATTTATCCAGCCTTTTTTCTTTTTTTGCATAACTTGCTTGCTTTTTTGATAGCCTGTGATAATAGATGCTGCTTTATGTCTAGCACAAATTGTCTCAAATGAGCATCTGCTCTCTGTTGCCCAGATTCCAATACTGTAAGACATGAACACTGTAAGAGGCATTCCTATTGCACAGGCAAGTGGGAAGTGCCAGACTGCATTAATTTAAGCCATATATAAAGCAGTTAAATTGGCCAAATTTTTTTTGAGCAAACATATATCAAAATAGGTGGCATTAGTTATTGGGCTGTATTTTAATGAGCTTATCTAGATGTGTAGGGTGAAGTATTTATATATTTTGTAAAAACAAAAACTTGTGTCTTTTTATCTTGAATAGGACACATCAGAAAGGCTAATCTAGGTAATAAAAGTCATAAATCCAAAACCAGCAATTTCAAAAACCCCAAGAAAAAGCAGTGACATTAAATTACCAGGAGCTGATAAACAAAAAACAAAAAAACTTCACAGGTCATCCAGGCCAAATGCATATATGAACAACATAATTTTGAAGCATTTGCTAAAGGCAAAAGAAAAGTTGGCTCTACTGCAACAAGAAGTTCCTTAGCTGAGGCACTGCAGCAAAGGTGGGCATCCTCAGTCTTGGGGGCCAGAGATGGTCCTCTAGACTTCTCTGCCAGCCCCTTAGAGCTCTCCTTCCACTAATCAAGAGTTTTGTCTGGATTGAGATTCACTTTCTGCACCCACAATGGATCTAGCGGTCCTTGGAATATAATAGCTGCAATTCAAACCACACAGCAGCATTTATTATCTGAATTGGTAGTAAGGAATGGGAACTAAAGTTCAAGGAGCATCTGCACGTCTTCCCACAAAACAAATGAAGAGCAGGAAACCAGAAAACTTGGGCCATGGACAGCAGAGCTATTTTGTCCTCGGAAGAGTGTGTAAACACTGAAGAGGTGTATACTCAAGTTCACGTGAACTATTCAACTACCATTTATTATTTATTAGATATGTATCCTGTCCTACCTCCCAAATGACTAATCTTTACCCACTGAAATGAATTGACCCATTTAGTCATTCCCTTCAGTGGGTTTACTCTGAATACATGTTAGTCAAACCCAACGCTTAATGCTGTTTTATTGCCCTGCTGGTCTCACAATCAAAATGGTTTAAGAGGGACGGACAAGCATGTTACAAGTGGGGGAAAATAAGAGCTTAGGTTAGGAAGCCAAGTCTCCCTACTTCTCCCTCCGATGCCATGATAGTCAATCCCATTTAGGATTCTTGTTACGATGGTTATGGAAGCTTTCTCTTACCATACCTGCAAGACACAAGAAGTGAGGGAGTTGAATAGCTGACACAGACTCGACTGGATCTGCTTGGATGTTGAGCAAAGGGCCGGCAACCATCAACTTCCATGTATCCCACCTGTTCAGGTGTTTAGGCCATGAGTCAAATTGGTATGTGATGGTCACAGCTCCCCTCACCTCAAATATGAGATCAGTATAACAGCAACGGAAAGAGCCAGCCTCAGTAAAGCATACCCTGAAAGCAAGCAAGAAAAAGTCAGATGGGGAAGGGGGTGGAACACATTCCTTTGCTGTTAAGAGAAATCATAACTCTTGTCCTATGTGCTTGCTTGGTAAAACATATGTAGTAAAAGTTTAACACTGCCTGAAATTTGTGGTTATTCATCCTTGGTTTTCCTGCATCTGATATAGTAGCTGACCCAAAGCTTCCTTGAAATACAGTAGATCCTGGTCACTGCTACTGATCTGCCACATAAATGTGCAGCTACATATGTAACCTGGGTGTGCTTTAGAGAACACCAACATTTATAATGATTGCGAGACCCACATGAGGCGAGTCTACAGAACATTCCCTAGAAGGTAGGCTGAAAAATGTGTGAGATAAATTACTCACTTGTAGGATGCATGATTCCCTTGTAAATCCAGAACAACCTCCGGGTTGATTTTTCCTGGAAGAGCCTTTAACAAAGCAGTAATGATTAATATTGATGCCAATGCACACCCACACACCCACACCCAATCTCATCTGAAAATAAGAATGTCCTTCTTCCCCAAAATCCTCAACAGGCAGTTTAGTGTAGGAGACATTCCATGAAGGTGGGCTGAATTTGAAGAATTCCACTACAAGCTGAATGTACATTGATTAAAACATGTTAAAGCACCAGAAAAAAAGTGTGGATTTCAAATTGATAACATTCAGTGGACCATCTGTAAAATGTGAATAGGACTGATGATTCTACCCCCTAAACTAGAATCACAGTGTGATAGTCCAGAAAGTCAATTGCAATTCTATTTATTTCCATTGCCAACTGTATGGAAACTGCTTTACCACTATCTATTGACACACACACAAACCAACACCAACGGTTCTAAAAGGTGTGGGATGTATTATTACTAGAGCAGCCAAGTACAACATTTTCCTGTTGCCTAGAATGGACACACAGAGGAATGTGGCTCCCAGACAGAGAGGACTTCCTGTCATACCTGCTCTGGAGCTTCCTGCCCTTGTGTGTGACCAGGTAGATGGGCATGACCCTAGCTGACCAGATAAAAGGGCTGGCCACGCAACCATCTCTCTCTTGGACTCCTGCTCTCCTGGCTCTCAGCCAGCACATGGCTCAACCTTCACATAGGATGGAGCCCAAAAGCCCACTGTAACCACAAGATAAAGCCTGCCTTCAAATTACTGCTGTGAACTGAATGTGAGCAAAACTTTATTCTTACTTTTAAAGAAGACTATGTTGTGTTATTATTTTAAGTGGGAAATAAAGTGGAAACTTACCAACAACAATCCAGACTGGACAAGGCAGACTGGATTGCTTAATTAAATGATTCTAACGAATCATCAACTTGCTTCCAATAAGGTGCAAAGGGATTCCCCCCCCCCCGCTGTTTTCTCACTAGTGTGAGGAGGGATAATATCAAAACTATATATCCTCTCCTACCTTCCTTAACATTCCCACAAACAGATTACTTTCCACAGTAAACTTGAATTTCAAGTTTGGTAGATTCACCTTGAAAGTATCCATGTATTCCTCATTCCTGTGGATGGTAATGCAAATCAGATTGAGTCCAGTCCCTTACCTTACTGGGACACCTGTTACACAGGACACTTCCCCCCAAATCTGCAGTCTCATCTGTCTGACTACTGCTTTCTTCTTCTACAAACTGGGGTTTTTTCTCACCGCAGCACTGAGTGGGCAGGAATCTGGATTGAAATTTGATTCCACTCTGTAAAATAAGGACAATTATTTATAATTCCACATAGCTGTACTGTGATCGAAGGAAAAATTTCATTGTCCTTGAGGATTAGGAAGAACCCAAAACCAAACTCACCTTGTGCTGCATTTTGTACGACTGCCTCTGTTTCCAATTGTCCATTTCTACGCATTCCACAAATTGGTGACAAGTTTTCATCCTCCTTTCCCGAGTTCTAATTGGCAATTTGTGACCTTTCTCACATTCTTCGAAAATGTGTTCTGGGTCCTTTTCAGGAATTTTCCATAGGTGTTTCCTTCCCGTGTGGATCATCTCATCACTAGACATTGTGACATTTTGCACATTACCTGTTGTAGAAACGTTTGTTTGCTTGTTTGCTTGTTTTGACATCAGCAGAAAAAGGACGAGAACCTCAACAGGGTATGAAAAGCTTCCCTATACGGGATCCTACCGCTTGCCTGCCTAATTTCCCAGGGCCAACTTTCAAGGTCAAGTGACTCTCCAAGGCCGCAGATAGAGGCAAGTCTTTCCTAGCCCGGCTTGCCATTTTTCAAAAATAACTGTTGCAAAGGAAGGTTGAGTAAGAAAGTGTTATTCAGAATAACGCACAGAAAAGAGATACAATATATTCGAAATTTCGTCCCTGCCGTTTAATGTCCATATTGAGGTGATGCAATGGAATAATGAGAGGGAGAAGGAGAGCAAAGCGGGGGTATAGGAAGGGAGGCAGGGGATTCCCAAGTCGTCCCTCCAATTTTGTCGCCACGCGCTTGTACAGCTGGACCCCGGGAAGCAAACCTCCCCTCTCCCGGCCAACGTTTCCATAGGAGATCTGGGCGAAGCAACGGCTCCCCTTCCCGAGGTCCTTACCTTGCCTGCTGCGGAGGAGGCGCTTCTCTGCCTGGCGCCGGCCGTCGATGGTCCTCCGCGCCTCGGCCGCCACCTCCACGGCGCTGCTCTCGCGGTTGTGGCGGAGCAGCTCGACCGGGAACTTCTCCAGCTCGCCCTCCTCGGAGCGCGCCGGGGTGAGACTCAGGGGGCCACGGCTGGCGCCACGGAACAAGCGGAGACTCGGCAGCCGGGATGCTCTACCGGAGCGGAAGGAATCCTCTTCAGAGAAGCACCCGTCCCCAGCGCAGCTCAGAAAACATTTCACCGACAGCATTTCCCCCCCACCCAAAGGCCCTGCAAGAGCGGCTTCCTTCTCCTTAACGGGCTACTTCCACATCCCTCGGGCGGAGAAGCTCTGCGCGGGTTTCTGGCCTCTCCCAGCCGCCTTCCCTGCCCGCTTCAGTCGCTCGCCCCGTCGAAGTCCGGAGAAGCAGATACCCGCTTCAGACACCAGGGGACTCGACGTCGGTGACGGGGACCGCGATTGCCGCGGCTCGCTTCTGCCCCGCGCTCCTGCCCGACCCCCGCTCTTAAGCAGGTGCGCAGTCTCTGCCAGGACGCCGAAGCCTGCTGGAGGCTTTCTGCGACGTTTCGGTTTCTCTCCTTCGCACGCGACTTCCTCATCCCTGGGATCTTGAGACTCTCGCCTTCTCCGCCTACCGCCCCCAATCGCCTGGGGAACCAGAGGAGCATTTCCGCTTCAGACACCAGCAGACTCGACGGCGGGGACGAGATGGCCTGAAGGGCTTTTTCTTCCCGCTGCTCTCTCTTTTCCGCCCCGCCCAGCCGTGCGCTTCGGCAGGCGCGAAAGTTGCGCGGCTTCGGAAGGGCTCCGAGGGGAAGGACTCTGAAGTCTGCTCAAGCTTTTCTGAGAGAGGTTTTTCCTACATTGTGGTAGAAGGGAAGGGGTTTATTGTCCCCGGGATCCAAACCTGGGAGGAGGCCGGGGAAAAGCGGGAGGAAGGGACAGGACGCAGCTGGTGGTTGAGCAACCGCAGCGCGATGCGCGTGGGGAGGGGGACCCACACCGTGCTGATAAATGAATTTTCAGCCTCATAGATGTTCATTTGAAAACAAGACATACAGTGGAACTTCGGGTTACAGACGCTTCAGGTTACAGACGCTTCAGTTTACAGACTCCGCTAACCCAGAAATAGTGATTCGGGTTAAGAACTTTGCTTCAGGATGAGAACAGAAATCGTGCTCTGGCGGCACGGCGGCAGCGGGAGGCCCCATTAGCTAAAGTGGTGCTTCAGGTTAAGAACAGTTTCAGGTTAAGAACGGACCTCCGGAACGAGTTAAGTACTTAACCCGAGGTACCACTGTACTGTAAAACCTTTAGTGTCATCCGCCCAGAGATTCAGGCACCTTCTGTGTCAGCTTTTAAAGCCCTGCTGAAAACTGTTCTATTCTGCCTGGCCTATGCAGGAAATTAATGTTTCTTCCATAACGGTTAAGTGATGTCTGGTTTTAACTTTTTTTTGGTTTTTTGCATAGTTGTGCTGCTGTAAATCACTTTTCTATATTGCGTATTAATCAGGGGTCAGCAAACTTTTTCAGCAGGGGGCCAGTCCACTGTCCCTCAGACCTTGTGGGGGGGCCGGACTATATATTTTTTTGGGGGGGATGAACGAATTCCTATGCCCCACAAATAACCCAGAGATGCATTTTAAATAAAAAGACACATTCTGCTCATGTAACAACACACTGATTGCCGGACCGTCCGTGGGCTGGATTTAGAAGGCGATTGGGCTGGATCCGGCCCCCGGGCCTTAGTTTGCCTACCCATGGTATTAATGGTATAAAGGTAAAGGTAAAGGTACCCCTGCCCGAGCGGGCCAGTCTTGACAGACTCTGGGGTTTGTGCGCCCATCTCACATCTATTGGCCGGGGGCCAGCGCTGTCCGGAGACACTTCCGGGTCACGTGGCCAGCGTGACAAAGCTGCATCTGGCGAGCCAGCGCAGCACACGGAACGCCGTTTACCTTCCCGCTGGTAAGCGGTACCTATTTATCTACTTGCACCCGGGGGTGCTTTCGAACTGCTAGGTTGGCAGGCGCTGGGACCGAACGACGGGAGCGCACCCCGCCGCGGGGATTCGAACTGCCGACCTTTCGATCGGCAAGCCCTAGGCGCTGAGGCTTTAACCCACAGCGCCACCCGCGTCCCATTAATGGTATAGCAGTATACAAATACTTTTATAAATAAATGCATGAATCTGCTTCGCTCTCTTTTGGGGGCGATTTGGTGTGTGTGATTTGGTGTTGCCTTTTAGGATATGCATAAGTCCCACCAATATTAGCTGAGTTGTACACAAAAAAAGAACCAGGATCTCCTCACCCCTCTCCTTAATTCCAGAACTGTACTGAAGTAGTCAGGATGCCCTAATGTGCTCTCTTTGCATTTGACTTCCTGGCTATTTTGGGAGGTTGCTGATCCCCATTTCCTCCCATTAACATTTAGTTAAACAAGACATGTGATGGGAAGTCATCCTCCATGGAGGAGAGAGGAGGAAGGATGGTTAGGAGTTGGGGCAACCTATTCTCTGCACCAGGTACAGTGCAGTACAGTGGTACCTCGAGTTACAAATGCCTCAGGTTACAAATGCTTCAGGTTACAAACTCCACTAACCTGGAAGAGTTACCTCGAGTTGAGAACTTTGCCCCAGGATGAGAACGGAAATCGTGTGTCGGCAGCGCAGCATCAGCAATGTATTCTATTAATGTATTCATTAATAGGGAATCCACAGAGTAACTTCTTTGATACACTTTCTGTAAGACCACAGGACCTCTTTCTCATGTCTCTCACTGCCTCAAAAAAACCCAGATTTGTTACAAAAGGTTTTTCCCCCCCTGCCTAATTTTTCACTTCCTCAAATGATTCTCGGAAGTCTCATAAGCCACAGATTCAGAAGGAAAGCAACAAAATGTTAGTTTCTAAGACCTGAATATTATCCCTTGGGAGCTGTATGTTGGAGTCTTCATCTCAGTACAGATGCTGTATTGTGTGAAAGTTAAAAAGGCTAAATAAATAAATAAACAAAAAATAAAAGTGGGGGGGGGGCATTTATCCCAATTTGTTTGCAGGGAAATTAGATGGCAGCATTTGCTCTGATTCATTTGCAGGAAGGCTAGATGTTGCTTCAAAGCAAGTGCTGTCTGACATTTCCCACCACATTTTTCTGTCACTTTCCTTTTGGGAAAGCGAGAATGTTGCACAACAGCTTCAAATCTGCTTTAATTGCGCAAACTGAATTTGCTCATGTGTGGTTGGAATCCCCATTCAAAAATAGCGGCTGTCTTGGAGTGTCCTATGATGCTGTTTGGGAATATCCCTTCTCCTGGCACAGTCATGCACTTAAAAATGCTGATTTTTGCAGCGTGTGGTTTCTGCAGGACTGGAGAGAGAGAGACATTCTGGTGGGATGAAGCTGGAGGAAAAAAATTAAAGGCAGCTGAGCCGGGTGATATATTAAAACGACATCAGAATCATCTGGTTAACTCGGTCACAACTCCACAGGTTGAAAGGTAGAGTGATACACCATTATTTGCATTAGTAGCAAATCAGTAACAGAATATTCCAGCATGCCTGCATTTAGCTGTATATGGTGTGACAATTGCCTTCACTTCCTAACGCTGGCAGTTGGAGCACATTCAGTGCGTAAAACTTCAGACTAGGCTGATTGGGGAAGGTCCATGACTCAATGGCAGAGTGCTTGCTTCCATGCAAAAAGACCCAAGGTTCAATCCCTTGTGGTCTCCAGGTAGCGCTGGGAAGACCCCTGTCCTGGACCCTGAAGAGTCACTGTCAGTGTCATTAATACTGAGCCTGGTGGAACAACTGACATGAGGCAGCTTCCTGTATTCCTGTGCTCTCAGATAAGTCCAGCAATCCAATCTGGCCTGCATAGATAGGGACTAGGGTTGGCAAGGCGTGCAGGCTTGAAGTTTCAGATCCCTAAGCGTGCCCTTATTTTCAAAGTTTCTTCCTCCTTGAGAGGACTTCTGTTCCTCATTTTAAAGGCCAATAATTGGAAAGTATTTCTCAACTGGTGTATATTTTATGAGGGATATATGGCCTTCTGCTGACCTTCATTTCCTTCCATTAACTTTTAGGTAAGTAAGACATGCAACATGACACCAACCCGCCAGGAGAGGAGACAGCAGGAAGGAGAAGACAAGCCCACAGGTTTCTCCTGATCTAACTACAGTTAGGAAACCAGGCAGCCTCAGGTGTGCAGCGGGTAAGCGCCAGGATTAATGGGCGAACTGCAGAGTAACTTCTTCTCTGGGAAATTGTTTGCAAGACCACAGGTCTTCTCCTTCACATCTCTCATCGAGACAACAGAGTCCTTCAAAACTGTCAACAAACTCATGTAAGACCCCAAGTTAATATCAGTATTCCATTAATGTACAAAATATACCTTTAATTAGCCATCCTAGTTACTATATCATTCCGTCTCCAGCGTCAAACTCAGGCCTGTGCCATTCATATTTCGAAGGCCTTCTAGGGGAATGGATAGCAGCAGAAAAAGGCAAAATAAGGTTTGATTAAATTTATTGTGGCAGGGAGTTCTGTAGAGCCTCAAGTATAAAAACTAAAGGAGCACAAATACCTAAACCTGTTCACTAAGGGAACTGTATGAATTTGCCCTTGGACTTCTTGAGTTCCTCCTCCCCAAGTCCTTCAAGATGTCTAAAAGATGGCTGTGGATGATCTTCACCATCACACCCATTCAAAGTCAGCACCAGCTGAGCCCTGTAGAAAAGCACAAAACAGGAGAGGCTGCATGTGGGAATTGTGGATAGTAGGAGAGGATATATTGATTAAATATTATCCTTCCTAACTCAAGCTAGTGAGTCATACAGCAGAGTTCATTCCCTTCTACACACAGCAGGAAGCTAGGTGTAAGTGGCTCCTGCCCTGCTTTGCTGCTTTAAAGCGAGCTGTGGAGTAGGGAGGGAGGGACAGGCTCACTTTAAAGCAGCAAAGAGGGAGAGGAGCCGTTTACACGAGAGGAGGCTGCTGGGATTCCTGTGTCAGGTCCATCCAGGGGTGTGCTGCCTCCCTGCTCGTCGCTCCTTGAGCGCGCATGCTAAAGAAACATAGAGCTCCTGTCCCTCTCTGTCTCACTCTGATATTATACTGGTAGTTTATTAAATAGTTGAGTACAACATTTGATTCAGAATATCCCCCCCCCCCCGTTTTCCTCCTCTAAAAACTAGGTGCGTCTTATGGTCAGATGCGTCTTATGGAGCAAAAAATATGGTATATTCCTGGTAAGACCCCTTTGATTCCCTCCTAAAATAAAAAAAAACACAAGAGTCTTCATTATAAGTAATGAAATGTTTACTCACATTCAGTTCAAAGTATGATCCCAGAAATAATAATAATAATAATAATAATAATAATAATAATAATAATAATAATAATAATTTATTATTTATACCCTGCCCATCTGGCTGGGTTTCCCCAGCCAATTTGGGCAGCTCCCAACTGAATATTAAAAACACAATACAGCATACAAAACATTATAAGTTCCCTAAACAGGGCTGCCTTCAGATGTCTTTTAAAACTAGAATAGTTGCTTATTTCCTTGACATCTGATGGGAGAGCGTTGCACAGGGCAGGCGCCACTACTGAGAAGGCCCTGTGCCTGGTTCCCTGTAACCTCACTTCTCGCAGTGAGGGAACTGCCAGAAGGCCCTCGGCACTGGATCTCAGTGTCTAGGCTGAACAATGGAGGTGGAGACATTCCTTCAGTTATACAGGACCGAGGCCATTTGGGGCTTTAAAGGTCAGCATCAACACTTTGAATTGTGCTCGGAAACATACTGGAAGCCAATACATGCCTCTCAGGACTAGTGTGGCTTACATCCTTGTAAGGATGGGCCTATGTGCTGCTGGCAGAGAGCCAGCAGACAGCATCAAATGCACCAGGAGCAGTGGCCAAAATAGGAGAGAAGAGATGGTTGCATGACTGGGCCTTTTGTTAGGTCTGCAAGGGTCATGCTCATCTACTTGGTCACATGCAGGGGGAGAAAGCTCCAGACCAGGTGTAACAGGAAATTCTACCTTGGCTGGAGTAACACTTCCTGTGTCCACTCTAGGGAAACAAGAAATGTTGTATTTGACTGCTCCAGTGGATTACATCCCACACTGCAGAGGTAAACAGGAAGGAGTGTCTCATTCTGTTGCCATTTCCAGTCCCTCTAGTTAGTGTGAGGGAGGCAGGGGGCTCAGCCTGAGGCCCAGAGTCCAGCCTGGAGCAGCCCCTGTTGCAATTCTTTCTCCCCACTTCTTCGCTACACTGCAGAAGGAACTCTTCTGGAGATCTCTTCAGCCTGTGAAGCTCTTTGAGGACTTCTTTTCTGCCTTGCTTAGTGCTTGCTGGTTTTGCAGTGCTTCGTTTTTGCTGGACTGTTGAGAGAAAAGTTAGGGTGGGAAGAAGCTGAAAGAAAAGCTGAGGGGACACAGTTAAGTGACAGAGGATCAGGCTTGTTATATATACTGTATATATATATATATATATATATATATATATATATATATATATATATATGAAACAACTGTGAGATTTGGGCAATTTCCTGCCATTCTGTTGTGCTCCCATAACTCTGGTTTTCAGAAATAACTGTGACACTTTTTCTATCAATCTAAAACCAGAACTTATCTGATTTAGGTTGAAAAACCTGTCAGCCTAAAATCCTTGTACGTTTTCTGATAGCTCACTGCTGATGACTGGGGTGTGTGTGTTTAAATGCTGCTCGATTTGGCAGTGGGCGTGCCTGTTCCCTGCTGGTGCAGCCAAAGCAAGCAGTCCCCTTATTTTTAAGACACCTGCTTAGGGAGAGACATCTCCCTCATGCTGCTGGTGCTTGCAATAAGCAAGTTTCTTTCTCCCACTCTTCTCTGGTGATGGACAAACTGGAAAAGGACAAGGCTCAGCCAGCAGCAATTGCTGATTTTGATGGCAATGGATTGAGGATTAATTTTGTAAATTAAAATTTAAACCTCCTGTCCCACACGTGTTTGAGAAACAGGCTGTGAAGCCCTTTTAGCAGAATAAAAAAAACCCCTAACCCTAGGAATTAGGCAATTGCACCTGTTTATTTGTGGTCAGCTGACCTCCCCTTCTTTGTCCTCATTGCTAAGAATGAACCACATGTTTTAGTAAGATAAACAAAAGAGAGCTCATGCAGGGGCAAATACATAATATTATTTCCTTTGTTGGAAATCCCCCCCCCAAGCATTAAGGAAGTGACCTCATACGGTCCCTTCTTTATTGATTAAGGAAGAACTGAAGTCACATAGTACATGCAGTTGGAGTTCCTGTTGTCTCTGTTTGACTTCATTGTGGTCTCATTTCCCTTCCAGTTCATCAAAAAGATATGGATTTCTGTTCTTCAGTACTTTGTAAAGCAGATCCTTGCAATAGCGGTTCCAACTTGGCGCCAGCATGTAGAGCGCCCTCATTTTCTCTTGGTTGGTTCCCTTCGAAGAGATCATTTCATACTGCTCATTATTCAGAATGGTGCCAAGGAGCATATCCAGCACCGCTTCAACGTTGCTGGTCCGCTGGATCAGCTCTTCCCGGTGTTGCTCAATGAAATGTTGTTTTGATGAGACTGGCATTGGATGAGGTGGGCTTGCCTCTGTCAGACAAAAATAAAAGAAAATGCTCTTTTTAAAAAATGGCTTCAGAGGATGTTTCAAGACAGTGAGCTCTAGAGAGAGGTGATCAAAGTAGAAGGCGTAGTTTGTCTTCGAGCTGTCCTGCCTCCCAGACATTTATAGGGATAGAAAATGGCTGAGAATATGAGAAATAACTCATGGCATGTTCCAGAGGCACTGCTGAGGAACAGTGCAGTAGTCTCTATGTAGCCACTAGCAGCTGGAAGAGAGAGAGAGAGACACAGAGAGAATGAGTAGATGCATGAAGCAAGCAGAGACTTCAAGGATGACTTCCAAATCTCACTCTAAAATTTCCCATAGTGAATATGCACCACTCCAGATGTGCAACCCTGGGTAGGCTATTACTGCATTCCTACTGACCTTCTGTTGGGTTAGAAGATTTCAGCTCTTCTGAAAGAGAACAGGGAAGATGCAGTCAGAGAGTGCATGTGTCCTTTTCAAGCTATGGTCTAATCTTGCGGTCTTCCCTTGAGCAAAGCTCACCTTGTCTCACAAAGGCCTCCCAGATGAGTTCATCCCTTTTCTTCTCTATCAGGTTGAAGTGGAACTTATCTTGCCTGTGTTCAGCATAGAGTTCAAGGTACTGCTGCTCCATGTCTGCATGCAAATATTGAAGCTCCAGTTCCTGTGGGAAAGAGGGAAAGCTGTGTGATTATGGCTTAGCCCATGGTCTACCAATTTTAAGGGGAGTAAATAAGAAGAAGAGAGTTTGGATTTGATATCCCGCCTTTCACTCCCCTTCAGGAGTCTCAAAGCGGCTAACATTCTCCTTTCCCTTCCTCCCCCACAACAAACACTCTGAGAGGTGAGTGGGGCTGAGAGACTTCACAGAAGTGTGACTGACCCAAGGTCACCCAGCAGCTGCATGTGGAGGAGCGGAGACGCGAACCCGGTTTCCCAGATTACGTGACTACCGCTCTTAACCACTACACCACATTGGCTCACCAGAGAGAGAAGACCCATTTTTTCTTGCCCACCTCCCTTTAGGTCTATTAGCTCACATGCCCTCTTTTCACCTTTGGGGTAGCCTATCTTGTTCCGGCAAGCACAACAGCTGCAGGACTTGGCTCAGCCTCATAGCACCACCCCACCCATTGCT
Organism: Podarcis vaucheri; assembly: GCF_965113315.1. NCBI lineage: Eukaryota > Metazoa > Chordata > Lepidosauria > Squamata > Lacertidae > Podarcis > Podarcis vaucheri. Next base: position 16,331,319 of record NC_138751.1, read on the forward strand.
GCTATCCCTCGTGGGAAGTGCATCCAATAAGAGGTTGAAGGGATCCTGGTATAGCTGTCCCCTTCTCATACCACACAGACTCCCTCCAGGTAACACTTTCCATCATTTTTGCGTCTTACCTTGGGGCAAATTTCAACATCATCTAACTTCTGCACAAAGAAGCGAGAGCCAATCCTCAGAGGCTTGAGGATGACAGAGGGTTTATCCAATCTCCACGAAGGGCATTTCCCTTCTTTCTCATGGACTGTCTGGGAAGCACAAACAGAGTGATTTTTGAGACATGCAAGGGAGATGCCAAGCTGCTAAGCCAATTCCAAGCCTCACTTCAGGGAAGACTTCCAAGTCAACATGCTGCATAACCTGGCATTAAGGTATTTTCTTTACACAATTCGATGACAACACTGTGTCTAGAGAAGAAGACAGTCATTTGGCTTCTGCCCAGCAAAGGAAATGGGTTTATTTTTATACTGGATATTTGAATACTAATGCTGGTGGGGGGCAACTGCTAATGTGGGTTCATGTTTGCTAGAACTTCAATCAATCAATCAATCAATCAATATCAATCAATCAATCAATCAATCAATCAATCAATCCAAGCACACCTTGATGAATGAGTTTGCCCACAGTTATTGCATCTAATTATATTGCAAGTCTCGTGCCACTTAGCAGAGTGAAAGATTCCCAATTACCTTTCTTAGAGAAGAGTCGTTTGGGAGGAGGTATAGGTGGAATTTTTGAGCTGGAACTTCAAGCACTTGATAGAGCAGTGTGATGCAGTGGACCTTCATCTTCCGTTTAAACCAAGGCTTTTTGAAAACTACTCCACGGGAAGAGAACTTGGGGTTTCTCAACACAGCATGACGTGACCCCACTCTGCTTGGCTTTTCTAGACTCATCCCCTCTTCCACAAAATGTCCAATGTAGACTTGGGAGCTGTCCCCATCTGTAAAAAAAGGAACACAAATGGAATATGGGTCAATAATAGGTAGCTTGCTTAGGGCAGTGGCTCTGGAGGTTATCTAAACATTTTTCAAAAAATAATTTTTATTAAGAATTTCATCATAACAAATTATCAAAAACATATCATCTTCATTTCCCCCATTTTCCCCTTCCCCCTCCCCAAGAAAAACCCTCCCTCCCTCCCTCCCTCCCTCCCTCCCTCCCTCCCTCCCTCCCTCCCCCCAAGACTTCCCTCAGCTCCTCTCTCTGATTTTTCAACACATATTATTCTCTGCATAATATAAACTTGTAAAGGTCCTTAATTTATCTGTCTATTATGTTAGCAATAATAAATTTGTGTATGTTTATTCAAAACCTGCCAAGGAGTCCAGTTCATTTTGTTGTTGTTTTAAGTAATTTGTAAAATGTTCCCATTCTTCTTTAAAGCCAGATATCTCCTCCTGCACACTAGCCCTTCTCTTTTCTGCACCAGCCCTCCTGGTAACAGTTCCTTCCTGTTTACCCGCCATCTCTGAGTCAAAACAGGTAATGTTGTACTTGACTGCTCCCAGTGGATTACATCCCACACATGTTATATCGTATTCTTGTTTAGTATTCATTCCTCCAGTTACAGTTATACCATTGGAAGGTTCCCCACCCCCCTACCGTACCTGCAAGGCACAGGAAGTGAGGGAAGTGAACGGCTGCCACAGCCTCGAGTGGATCCGCTTGGATGTTGAGCAAAGGACCAGCGACAGACAACCTCTGTGCATCCCTTCCATTCAGATGCTTGTGCCATGAATCAAAGTGGTATGTTATGGTGACACCCGCTCCCACCTCAAATATGAGATCAATGTAGTAGCACTGAAAGGAGCCAGCCTCAAGGGAGCACAACCTGAATGCAACAAAGAGAAAGATGAAAGGAACAGTGCAGTGGCGTAGCGTGGGTTGTCAGCACCCGGGGCAAGGCAAGTAATTTGCGCCCCCTAACCTGTGGATTTGCGCCCCCTAACTCGTGGATTTGCACCCCCTAACCCTAACCCCCAGATGTTGCGCCCGGTGCGGCCGGCCCCCCCTGCACCCCCCCACGCTACGCCACTGGAACAGTGATCAGTGCAGTTTCCCCTGCTGTTCAGGGACGCGGACTTATAAAAAATATTGGGGGGCCCCGGGAAAGCTCATGAATAATAAATAAGCTCATGAATATGCAAATAATGTGGCGCCGCCTCCTCGTGAGCGAATAGGGGAGAGCGTGCTGCGCCTATTAATCAGCTCCGGAACAGCTGATATGCGGGAAACGCGGGGCTAGTCGGAGAAGAGAGGGCGAGCCCCCTCTGCTCCGGCCCTAAACCGCTGAAACCGCCAGGAGGAAGGAAATTCCCCCCGGCAGTGCCTTGGCAGTGGCGGTGGTGCTGCGAAGCAGCGAGGCAGGAGCCCGGCCCCCGCCCCCAGGGATTCCCTAAACTCGCGGGGGACGGCCGGGGCTCTCCGACTAGGGCGCGCGGCTGGCTGGCTGGCTGGCGAGGGAGCAGGTGGGGAGGAGGCGGGGGATGGCGGCGGCGCTCTGCTGGAAGGGCGCCCGAGATTATTGGGGGGGCTGAGCCCCCCCAAAATTTTTTTTGAGGGGGCTCGAGCCCCCTCAGGCCCCATGGAGTCGGCACTTATGCTGCTGTTCTATTAGATCAGGGGTGGCCAGCTCCCAAGAGACTGTGATCTACTCACAGAGTTAAAAACTGGCAGTGATCTACCCACTTTTTGGGGGTTCAGGCCAAAGTAGCTGAGCTTTTTTCAGGGAGGAGGAAAGCCCCATTTTGGGGGGGGGTGCAGGGGGAAAATGTTGAGCTTTTTTTTAGAGGAGTTGTTAAGGGTTTTTTTGGGGGGAGCTGGTGATCTACCACAGACGTCCAGTGATCTACCGGTAGATCAGGATCTACCTGTTGGACATGACTGTATTAGATGTATCTGTAGCTCATCTCACAACTATTAATATGTACGGCCTGCATGTTCTTCTCATACTAATGACAATGTAGTAAAGGTCAATACCACCTGCATGTTCTGCTTCTTTGCTCTTGGCTCATCTGCATCTGATGCAGCTGTTGTGGGATGTGAAACACAAGAGCAGTTAAGTACAACATTCCTAGAGTGAACATGTTTACACATGGAGAGGAATGATTGTCCAGCCAGCAGATAAACTTCCTGTTTCCTTCTGGGCTGGGACAGACTTCCTTTGTATGTGACTAGAGGTGGGCGTGGCCTCACCTGTGCAGGTAACGACAAAAGCACAGGGCAGGGCAGCCATCTCTCTCTCTGTGACTACTTTTGTCGAAGAAGCAACATCTGCTTAGCCAAAGATGCTCTTTTGGCCTCCAGCCAAGAGAGGACAAAGGGACTGTATGTTTATGGGATAGTTTCCAGGTGTATGTTACTTTTCTAAGCTAAGTCTGCCTTCTGGGATCTGATTGTGAACAGAATGTGAGTAAACTTTTTATACTTTTAAATAAGACTGTGTCGTGTCTTATCTTTTATGAGGGAATAAGGGGGAAATACCAGAACAGTTATTATAGAGGCTTTAGCGAGCCTGAGCAAACACATCTGCTGTGAGTTTAAAAAGGGGAATGTTACCCTGCTAAATTGTGAACTTGTTTACACAACTTGGAAAGGCTATAATCAAACAATATATCCTCTCCTGCATCCCTGAACATTTCCACAGCTGTATGGGTGGCAGACCTATGCAAATAACATATTGGAAGCTGTATGGGGATGAGGAGAGTTGATTAGAAGGGTAAGGATAAGAAAAATATGGGCTCCCTTTGAAAGCTCTTTGCTACACAGTGGCCAAGTATAGGGATGAAGCTTTAAGTAAAGAGAATCTCCCAAGCAAACATCTTGCCACACACACGCAGCATTTTGTCATAGAGAAGTATTTTGGCTACAAGACTGCCCAGGAAGTAAGTAAGGCTTCTTTCGGTACTGGAAAAAAATGCTTTTAAATGCTGGAACTAACAAAAGGTTGTGTGAGTGACTCTTAGTAATTCTCTCAACCAGCCAAATCCAGTGAGCATGGGGAGGGCTCCAGTCTCCCTTCCATTACCATGGCAGATAAGCTTTTCTGTAACAGAATTCACTCACCGCACAATCACAACATGCTGTCACAGATGTAAGCTGGTTATATGAAGACCATGAGACCCCAGAGATGTACCTAGGGTCTTTTGTGCCCTTGCAAGGAGCTGTATCATCAACCCCACCCCCCTGCAAATCACGTTGCCTTTGTGCTGCAGTACGAGAAGGGTGGGAAACTTCTGTGTCTGATCTCTCTGAGATGCCGCCACACACACACACATATACATTGTATATTTCTGGGGCGATTTTGGGTATGCCTCCGTGAGACCCACATTAGTTGAATGTGTTCTGTAGTACCTTTCCCAGAATTGTCAGCAGACAATTCAGTGTTGAAAACATTATTTGAATGCAGAGATTGTAAAAAGATCTCACCTGTAGATTTCATGGTTCCTTTGTGAATCCCAAACCACATCTGGTATGATTCTCTCTGGAAGATCCTGTGGCAAAGCAGTAATGATTAATATTTATGCCATACTGCCCATCCTATCTGAAAATATAGGCATTCTTATCTTCTTGCAGTGCCCTAGTTCCTACACCAAGGAGCACTGCTTGAGTCCCTATAGAAACACTAAATGCTATTTCACAGCATCTGCCTTTGGTGTTTGTTTTGGCAGTGAGCTATAGTATGGTGATTACAGGCATTGTCTTTTCTTTTCTTTTTAATCTAGACTTTTACCCAAAAATGTTTACAGAATATTTGCCATTCTTTCCAAAGATCTCAGTGTACTTACCAAAGGCAGATGTAACCCAAAAATATTAAATTACCTGCACTCTCTAGGTAAGGAAAGATAAGGATGGGTGGGTGTGCAAGGAAGTAGTGAACCAACATTTTGTAGTCATATCAATGCATTTGCATGCAGGTACACACCCTCCTCTTTAGTCAAAGAATTGCCTCCTGCTCCTTCAGACACTGGGGACAGGTTGAAATCTGAAGAATTCTATTGAAACATGGGATTATTGCAAACTGCTAACATCATAGTATAGATCCCACACAGAACATTTCCACGCTATATACAGCAATCACAATAGGAGTGCGTGCAGTTGGCCATTTGCAGCTCACAACAAAAAACAACAACAATTATTTGTGTTGGAGACACCTGTCCATTCCAAGTACAGTGGTACCTCGGTTTACATACGCTTCAGGTTATAGACTCCGCTAACCCAGAAATAGTACCTCAGGTTAAGCACTTTGCTTCAGGATGGGAACAGAAATCATGCTCCGGCGGCGCAGCGGCAGCAGGAGACCCCATTAGCTAAAGTAGTGCTTCAGGTTAAGAACAGTTTCAGGTTAAGAACGAACCTCCTGAACAAATTTAGTACTTAACCTGAGGTACCACTGTAATTCGTGTTGAATAGCAAACCCACAAACTTACCTAAGCTTGAAATTCAAATTCACAAGTTAGGTGTTAAAAGGGGCTAATACAAATCAGGATGAGTCCAGTCCTTTACCTCTCTAGGACACTGGTAGCAAAATACACTTTTCCTGGAATTTGCAGGACTTGTCTTTCGGCACTGCCCTTTCTCTGCAAATAGAGGGGATTCTGATACTTGCACCGAGAACTCAGGAATGCCTGTAAAAACAAGTGATTTATTTTCCCACATGGCTGCTGTGAAAATGAAGAAGCAAACCTTGAAGATTAGACAAATGTGAAGTGAATTTCACCTTGTTCTGCTTGTATGAGGAATAGGGGAAAGGCCTACTGAGTTCAGATTGGGACTGTAAACCTTTGGGTCGTCAGGAAATGGAATGCAAAAAGTAGAGATGGTACTAATTCGGATGTTAACCCAATCTCTTCTCTCTCTCTCTCTCTCTCTCTCTCTCTCTCCTTTCCCCTTTCCGAGGTCCTTACTTGCCCTTCCACGGAGAAGCTTGTCCGCCTGCGGCTGGCAGTCGATGGCCTTCAGCACCTTGGCTGCCACCTCCACGGCACCATCCACATCATAGTGTCTGAGCAGCAGATGGCAGAGAGTCCAAGCACCACGTTCCTGCAGCAGCCAGTCCTGGGTGACCTGGAGATCGCCCATCGGAATGTAGAAATGGCAGAGTTCGCCCTTGAACTTTTTTAGCTCGGACTCATCTAAACTCTCCAGGGTGCACGCCAGGAGACCATAGATGGCTCTATTATAGGTCAAATGGTGACCTGACAGCAGAAATGATTTCATTGGGAGCCCAGAATCCTCTTCAGAAGAGCTCCAAGAATGAACCGCAGGGGCCAGAGACTTCCCCAAGCAGAGGGTACTGCAGTTCCCCACCTGGATGCCTGAAAGGAAGAGGTTTTCTCTCCCAGAGATAAAGTCACCATAGATGTCAGCAGGTTTGTAGGCATCATTGGGGACATAAGGGTTGTATCCTTCAAAGCCCAGAGCACCGAACAAGGGGAAGTGTATTTGCCTCAGTTGGGCTCTTGGCCTTTCAGAGTCATAAGTGCCAGAGTAGTATCCTTCAAGGTCCAGGGCATCCTCCGAGAAGATGTGTTTTTTTCTCTGCAACGCGCCTCTCTCCCCCATTGCGCCCTGCCCCCCCAAAGTCTCTGGGGCGCTCACTGAACGGCGCGAAGGGCTATAGACGGGGAGGATCCACAGCATTCCACCGCCTGCCCTCAGAGATCTTCCAACGACCCTGACCGACTCCTCTCTCCTTACCGGGCTGCTACTTCCTCTTCCCTCGGGCAGAGAAGCTCTGCGCCGATTTCTGTCCTCTGTCTGTGGGCCGCCCGCCCGCATTCTCGGTCGCGTGGCGTGTCGCGTCCGTAGAGAAGGAACCCCGCTTCCGACACCACCGGACTCGACGGCGGGGACGGAGCCCGCGATTGCCGCGAGCACGTTCGAAGGGGCGTCTTCCTGCATCTGATTTTCCCAAGCAGGAGCTCAACCCGCTCTGCTGCTACCTATCAGTCTTGTCCCGCTCTTGCTTCCTCCTAGTCAGAAGGAGGAGTGTCAGAAAAAGCCCGGGGGCGGGCTCCTCTGAGGTCGCTTTCCTATTCGTAGCTGTCAACGTTTCCTTTTTTAAAAGGGAAATTCCGTTATTCAGAATAGGATTCCTCGCAAGAAAAGAGAAAAGCTGACAGCTATTGTTTAGTCGTTTAGTCGTGTCCGACTCTTCGTGACCCCATGCACCAGAGCGCCAGGCACTCTTGTCTTCCACTGCCTCCCGCAGTTTGATCAGACTCATGTTTGTAGCTTCGAGAACACTGTCCAACCATCTCGTCCTCTGTCGTCCCCTTCTCCTTGCGCCCTCCATCTTTCCCAACATCAGGGTCTTTTCCAGGGAGTCTTCTCTTCTCATAAGGTGGCCAAAGTATTGGAGCCTCAGCTTCAGGATCTGTCCTTCCAGTGAGCACTCAGGGCTGATTTCCTTAAGAATGGATACGTTTGATCTCCTTGCAGTCCATGGCACTCTCAAGAGTCTCCTCCAGTACCATAATTCAAAAGCATCAATTCTTCGGCAATCAGCCTTCTTTATGGTCCAGCTCTCACTTCCAGCTATGCTTGACAGCTATGCCTCTGGATTTTTTCGCTGGCAGCGGATTTGTGGCAACGCCGACAGAGAATTTATGGCAGTGCTTTTTTCTTAAAAAATGTTTAGGGGTACTCTCATTTTAACTCAAGAAAACTATCATTTTATTGTTCAAATTGGGGAAAATTAAATACAGTAAATGGACAAAAGTACAAAGAGTCACAAAATGTTTAGGGTATACATGCCCCTGTGGCCTTCCCAGAAAAAAGCATTAATTTATGATATTAAAAGGAAATCTGAGGTGGAGTCTTTTCCCCAGTTTTGAATATCAAAGGTTGTCATAAGACTCACTGCAGGTAAAGCAAGCAGGCAAACAAAAAAAGCAGAATATATCTGTGGAAACGAGGATAGTGGGAAGCAAGCAAAATGATCAAGGGTCTGGAAACCAAGCCTTAAGAGGAAGGGTTGATGGAGCTGGGTATGTTTACCCTAGAAAAGAGGAGACTGAGAGGAGATAGCTGTCTTCAAATATCTAGAGGGCTGTCACATGGAAGAGGGAACAAGCCTGTGTTCTGTTCTAGAGGGAAGGACTCAAACCAATGGCTTCAAGTTACAAGAAAATTCTGACAATACACCAGGAAGACCTTTTGGACAGTAAGAGCTGTTTGACAGTGGAATGGCTAAAGAAACATTGGAATAGAACCCAAAAAGCACTATAAGTTGGAACAATTTCTCTGTATTTTTTGGATGTCTTGTGGTTTAATTTTAACTGATTTTATCCAGCTGTATTTTATATTGCTAAGTTGCTTTGAGACTTTTTTGTATAGAGACTAGGAAATGTAATAACTAATCATAATCATAAATATTCTTGTTGCTCTCTCCTTTCCAGTGCTCCTGCTCAGCCCTGAGTTTAAGTGAGTGTGCAAGGGCCCCCAGGAAGGAAGGACTCCAAAACCCGCTCAAGATTTTCCTGGGATGTTTTGGTTAGCTCTGAGTTTCTCCAATACTGGGTGCCACTGCCCCATCTTGCGCTGCAGCTGATTTTATGGGTAATGAAATTTATACATGCTTGGCTATTCCAGGAATTGTATCTCTTCTGGATCTATGAATTAGAAGGAGGTTGAGGCATATAACCTACCGCCCCCCCCCCTCAAACTTATAACAGTTATGTAGCAGGATCTCTGTCTCAGCTGGCTGGTTCCTGTCTTGGCTGGTCTGGATCAGGATTGTCTGTGTAAATTGGCCATCATGACTCAGCCAAAGCTGAGTTTTTCCAGTGCTCTAACCCAGGGGTCAGCAACCTTTTCCAGCTGTGGGCCGGTCCACCGTCCTTCAGATCATGTGGGGGGGCGGACTATATTTTGAAAATAAAAATAAAAATGAATGAATTTCTATGCCCCACAAATAACCCCGAGATGCATTTTAAATAAAAGGACCGTGGGCTGGATTGAGAAGGGGATTGGGTCTTAGGTTGCCTACCCCTGGGTTAGGGTATTCAAAGGGGTGTTCTAAGGGTTAGGGACAGCCCAAACAAACCATTTGCTAATCTTAATGCCCTGACCGTGCAGTGAAGGAAAAGACAGCTTTTAGGTAACCTGGTCTGCAGTTGTTTAGAGCTTTGCATGTAAGTAGCAAGACCTTAGCGCAGGCTCAGTAGCTAATAGGTGGACTCCACAGACCTTTTAGCATGGGTGTGATTTGTTCCTGATGAGGAAAGGCCACTCAGCCTCCACAACCCATTAGAATAAATGGGTTTAATTATTCTTCATTGACACTAGACAGCAGTATGATGCATTTTCTATTTGACTGTCAGCTAATTTAATAAGAAATTCATTACAGAAACAGGAAAGTCCAGCTGCAAAAATAAGTCACAAAACTAATTTATTTGCAAGTGATAGTTTAGTATTTTCAACACAGCAACACCTGCACCCTTTGAACCAGGAAAGCAATTCATCAGTGGCGTAGCTAGCCACTTGGGTGCCCGTGCCGGTGCACACGCCCTGCGCCTGGGGGCAGGGTGAGTCACCCATGGGGGCAGGGCAAGCTGTCCATAGGGTGGGGTGAGCTGGGGCACACTGCGTGGAACCTCCATGGGGTCCACCCACCACCTCCAGTGGGCAGATGCAAGCCCCATGGTGCTGTTTTGGGCAGCACGGAGCCTGCAGGCACCCGAGCCACTATGGCAGTCCTAGAGCCATGCCGCCTCTGAGGTCACGGCTCCATCGTCTGAAGTAAAATGTACAAGGAGGAGGATAATGAAGCCTTGAGGAGGGTTGGGCAGCAGCTGCAAGAGGCTCCGCAACTCAACTTTGTGCTGATGGATGGTGGCCAATGAGGGCTGCGGTTGTGGTGTGAAGTTGTTGTTGTTGTCGTTGTCCTCCTCCTCCTTGGAGCAATGGAAGCCCACGAGACCCAACTGTAGCTCAACTGTGGAGGCATTCAGTCTCACTCTCTCTTCCTCACACAGTAGTTCGAAGGAGAATGAGGTGACAGTGGAGTGTCGCACAACCCCAACCATCCAGTGTCCACTCCCAATGACATCAGCACCAACAAAGCTGAAGGCCCTAATGAGAGTGGGGGGAGAGTGGGGGAGAGAAATAAAGCTGATCATAGGGAGCGGGGGTGTTACAGCTCCATGTGAGAGTGCCTCTCAATCTACAGCAGAACATCATAGAGAGGTGGGGATGAGAATGGTATCTGGGCAACTGCCTAAGGGAGCAAAGGGGTGACATACTTGACAGAGTAGAGAACAGCCTCCTCCAATCACACTCCAGTTCTTATGGGAATATTGGAGGGTATGCATGTAAGTTCTTGGGAAAATACATGGTATGGCTTTGTCTTCAGGAGTCCCCTAGCAATAAGGAGGTGGATTTCTGGTGCCTTGAAAAGGGTCTTGTCTTCTGCCTTCCCTTGGGGCCTCATTGCCCTTCCAGGTCTTTCACGAGATGTGGGTTTTTGTCCTTCAGTGCCTCATACAGCTTATTCTTGCACTGGAGGTCCCAGCTTGGCACAAGCTTGTAGAGCTCTCGCATCTTGTCTGGGTTAGTTTCCTGGGCAATGATTTTTTGGTATTGCTCCTCACTGAGGACGGAGTTATGCAAACTATCCAGCACTGGTTCCACTGGGATGGTCCGTTGGATTAGCGCCTCCCTGTGCCGCTCGATGAAGTGCACGTTGGAAGAGTTTGGAAACTGCGGCCCTGCCAGGAAAGAGAGAAAGAATGGAAATCTTGCTACAGGTTCACACTGCAGGCTTAAGACTGGTTCCCCAACTCATTACCTCTTCCCCCATGTCCTGGGAATTGTAGTTCCATGAGGGGAGGGATCGTGAACAGAGCATTACTAGTAGCTAACCTGCCTAAAATTCCCAGAATTCACTGGGCAAAGCCATAACTGTTGAAGAAGTATAAAACTGAAATAAGTGAGAGCTGTTGGAAGGGAGCCAAGGCTGGGGCCAGCCCTACCATTAGGGAGAGTGAGGTGGCATCATAATTTGGGGTATCATAAACGACAGCAAATTGTCAGGCAATTAATTCATTACTATTTCACATAGTATTATATTTAGCTTTATCTTTTCTTACTTTAAAGCCCAGGAATTGATAGAGGGTGGGACTGAATGACACTTGGAACCCCTCCAAACTCTACAAATTCTATGCTTCTATTATTGTTGTTATCATTACTGAACCCAGCTTTCTTCCACAGAGGCAATTTTCCTCACTATCTAAATTCCACTATCCCCATATGGCCTAGGACCCTCATACTTATGGGACCTCCTCTCCTGGAATGCCTCGCGGAGGACCTTACGGTCCACAAACAATAACACCTTGGAGGTCCCGGGCCTCAAGGAGGTTAGACTGGCCTTCTCAGCCCTGGCCCCAGCCTGGTGGAACGCTATGTCGCAAGAGACCAGGGCCTTGCGGCACTTGACATCTTTCTGCAGAGCCTGCAAGATTGAGTTGTTCCTCCAGGCCTTTGGTCTGGGCCCAATCTGACCCCCCTCTTTTTACAAGACCCTGCATGTAAGTGACCTCTCTCACTCCTCCAGCCGGGTCATATAAGACCAGTACAAATAACACGGCCTGGTGAGCACTTAATTTTCCCAACCCCTATAGTTATAATTCGTGGGTTGCCATCATTCTGATCTTAACTTGTTTTTAAGCTGTATTTTAATCGATTGTATGACTTTATGTTTTAATGTATTATATACTTTGATGTTAGCAACCCTGAGCCCAGTCCTGGACGGGGAGGGCTGGATATAAATAAAATTTATGATGATGATGCCATGAAAACCTTATCCACAAGGCCTCTGTCCTTGGAAGAAGACAAAGTTATGGAACGTTGTCTCACAGATTTATGAATTATGCTTACAGTATCACTTCATAACAAATGACAATAAGAGCAAGTAACAGTTCATATTTTAAGAACTGCCACTCACTTTAAAATTGAGAAGCTCACACTGTAAAACCTAGAGTGAGGAGATCAATGTCAGCAAAAGCTGTTCTGCTTGCCGGATGGAACAATTCTCTTAGTTTCCCTCTGAACTGTGTTCTGCGGATTATTGTGACCCTCCAGAGAGGACTTGAGGGAGAGTGACAAGGTGGATATTGAGGAGAAAGTCCCATTGCATTAGTGGGAGCCCTTCTGATGCCATGTCAGATTAGTTGCATCTGGGTAAAAAATGTTCTTAAATACCTAGGTGAGTTGAAAGATCTTCATCTGGCACTAAACAAAACAATAAACCCAGACAACCTTGTCTAAGAAGGCGGTTGAATAAAGTTACAGTGGTACCTTGGTTCTCAAACTCAATCCGTTACGGAAGTCGGTTCCAAAACCAAAGCATTCCAAAACAAAAGGTGCACTTTCCCATAGAAAGTAATGCAAAATGGATTAATCCATTCCAGACTCTTAAAAACAACCCCTAAAACAGCAATTTAACATGAATTTTACTATCTAACGAGATCATTGGTCCATAAAATGAAAGCAGTAATCAATGTAAGGTAAGGTAAGGTAAGGTAAGGTAAAGGGACCCCTGACCATTAGGTCCAGTCGTGACCGACTCTGGGGTTGCGGCGCTCATCTTGCTTTATTGGCCAAGGGAGCTGGTGTACAGCTTCCAGGTCATGTGGCCAGCATGACTAGGCCACTTCTGGCGCACCAGAGCAGCGCACGGAAACGCCGTTTACCTTCCCGCCGGAGTGGTACCTAATTATCTACTTGCACTTTGCTAGGTTGGCAGGAGCAGGGATCGGGCAATGGGAGCTCACCCCATCGCGGGGATTCAAACCGTTGACCTTCTGATCAGCAAGTCCTAGGCTCTGTGGTTTAACCCACAGTGCCACCCACGTCCCTAATAATCAATGTACTGTACTATAAAAAAAGTAAGACGATATTGTAGATGATTAAAAAAAATATATCTTACCTGCACTGATGATAGCCATTGTTTGGATGGGGGGCTTTTATCCATTTCTGCAGTCACACAATCAATCAATCAATCAATCAATCAATCAGTCAGTAGCTGAATTGGGTTCCACACAGTCACAAAAACAAATTAACTGGAAAAGCCTCAAAAACCAAAATGCAAAATAAATAGCAGAAACAAAAGTGCCAAACTTAATCCATTCTGAAAGTCTGTTTAACTTCCAAAATGTTTGAAAACCTAGGCGCAGCTTCTGATTGGTGCAGGCACCCCAGAAACAATAGCCGACAGCCGCATCAGATGTTCAGTTTCCGAAAATTGTTCGAAAACCAGAACACTTACTTCCGGGTTTTTGGCATTTGAGAACCTAGGTACCACTGTAAAAAAGTTATTTTTCATTTTTGTGCAGTGTATGTTCTACTGTGTCACCAGCACTTCCTATTGGGAGGAAGATAAGATACAAGTACAATGAAAGAAACAATTAAAACCTGCTGACCTTGGGCTGGGTGTATAATAGGAGAACCCATCTGCCCTGAAGTTAACTCATCTGAAAATCAAGAAGAAAAAGTCAGTCAAAGAGGGAATGTGACCCGTGGTCCTTTTCCATCCTGCTTCCCAAGATATGACTCAACCTCACGATCATCCCTTGTTCAAAACTCACTTTTTTTTAAATGGGCCTTCCAAACAACTTCAGTCGTGCCCTTCTTCATCAGGTAGAAGTTGAACTTCTCTTGCATTTGTTCAGCAGACAGTTCTACGTACTGCTGCAGTTTCTCTGCATCTAGGTATTGAAGATGCAGTTCCTGTGGGAAAGAATGAAACCTCTGTAGGTGTGAATCTGGTTTGGCCCAACCCACCATTCCAAGGGAGTCAGATTTAAGGGTGAAGAAGGATCCTCGTTGAATTTCTCCCATTCTCAGACTTCACAGTCTTGGTTCTGCCCCATCAAAAAACCACCATCATCTTCATGTCTCACCTCAGGATTCACTGTGACATCCTCTGGAGTACTAAGAGAGACCTGAGAGCCAATCATCAGAGGTTTCAGGGTCACAGGGGGTTTCTCTATTCTCTTTGAATTTACTTCACGCTTATCGACCGCCTGGGAAGGGTAAAGAAAGTCACTTTTGACATACGCAGAGAGGGAACAAAATTTTTGGAAGACTAGATGCCTACAACATTATTGGCATTGTAGCACCAGGTAATGCAGGAATGGGGAACCTGGTGTCCCCCAGATGTTGTTGGACTCATATCCTCCCCAACAAACATGGGCCAAGGATGATGGGTTTCATAGTTCAAGCACATCTGCAGAGACATAGATTCTCCATATGCAATATAAAGAAAATTAAACCACTATGGCAATAGAAACTAAAATGTGGAGCGGAGATTTCCTGGCCTCATGAGGAACTGAAGGAAGCCAAGGCTCTTGGACTGGGCAGCCTGAACGATGAAGTGGCCAAGAGGTACCATGAATCCTGGGTCCACCTGCATCTTCTCTTGATGAGACCATGCAGGAAACCACAGAAGCCATGAAACTTCATTATTTGAATGAAGCATAAGAAGACATTTTAAGGAAAAGTTTAAATTGAGAAGGCAATATGATAGTGTGCTTTATCTCCCATGTGTCAACACTGCAAATCAGGAAGAATGTTTTTCCTCAGGAGTTATCTGAGAAAGCTCGTAACTACCAAGCTGATTCCTTAATGAACGAAGCAGTATTTGTTCATTGCTAAATACGTTTACTCTGAAGGAAGTGTTACTGATTTCAATGAAGGCTTGCAGGAGAATGTGCTTAGGATTTCACAAGTCAGTGACAACCCGTTTGTTTAGAGAACCAGACAGGCTGTGTAACAAATGAAAAGGGCATATTTCAATATTGGAAAAATCACTTTAAACCAACAGTGCTGGTGGGAAGCTAAGTAACCCAGCATTGGGCAACTTGCTAATCTTCTCTCTACTGGCATGTTGATGTTGGGTAGAAGAGATCAAGTCCAACAATTGTGCATAGTCGGGGTTAATATGATCAAGCAAATGATCCAGGCAATCGGGAATACCAGAGATGGAGATTCCTGGTTACCTTTATTATCGAAGGGTCATTGGGCAGAAGGTACAGGTGAAATGTTGGCGTTTCCAGCTGAAGCCTATGATAGAGCAGTACAACAGTGTTGATCTTTTGCTTAAACCACTTTTTGAAAACGACTCCAAGGGAAGAGAACTTGGGGTTTTCCAACACAGCATGGTGAGGCTCCACTCTGTCTGGTTTCTCCAGCCTCATCTCCCCTTCCACAAAATGTGCAATGTAGACATGGGAACTATCTTCACCTGAAAAGACAAACATGTTAGCAGTGGGAAAGTGACAAAAATATCATCACTTAACCCTCCCTATTTCATGCAAGTATTCATTTTCTCATTGTAATTTAAGAGGTTTATAACATCATTTCATAGGACAATATGCTTGCATGGCAGCTTAAAACAGAATGCAAATCACAGAAAATAATAAAACAGCACAGTTGGAACATTTTGAAAAATTGAAACAAATCACAAAAGTCTGGTATGCCAGCACTCCTGACCTCTAGAACCCACCCATAGCATTCTGGAAACATCAATGGACATTTAGGACTCCTCCTATTATGGTTATAATGCTGGAAACTTCTCCCCTGACATACCTTCAAGGCACAAGAAGTGAGGGATGCAAATGGATGCCACAGCCTCTGCTGCATCCACCTTAAAGTTGAGCAGAGGGCCAGCGACATGCAACTCCTCAGTGTTCTGTTCTTCCAGGAGCTTTGGCCATGAATCAAAGTAGTATGTTAAGGTCACAGCTTCTTTCACTTCACATATGAGACCAGTATCATCGCAATGGAAGGAGCCAGCCTCAGTCGAGCGCACTCTGAATGGCACAAAGAGAAAGATGAAAAGGAAAAGGGGACCCCACTCGGTGTACTTTGGGATCTCCAATTTCAGCAGCTCCCTGAGCAATGCCAAAATTCAGCACCTTACCCATGCCTCTCGCACTCCATTCTGAATAATAGTTGTGGCATCTCCTGCAGAGACCCTCAGGCTCCACACCCAGTGCAGCTGAAATGGCCGTGCTCCCCTAAATTTGCCTTTGAATAGCTGACATTTGGGTTGTTGAACCAAACTGTGGGAATGTTGAGGGTGGCAAGAGAGGGTATATTGATTATTAATATCCTAACTTGCGCTAGCAAGTTTCTTTATTTAGCAAAGTGCATTCCCCTTCTTACGCAGCAGAAACTGGTTGCAGACTCGTGTGTGTCTCTTAAGACTATAGGCAATTCAATCTGGCTTGTCCAGATTGAGATGTATTCTATTATTCCTGGTAAAACCCCTTTAGGTAAAGGTAAAGGACCCCTGACAGTTAAGTCCAGTCAAAGACGACTCTGGGGTTGCGGTGTTCATCTTGCTTTACTGGCCGAGAGAGCCGGCATTTGTCCGCAGACAGTTTTTCTGGGTCATGTGGCCAGCATGACTAAACCGCTTTTGGCAAAACCAGAGCGGCGCACGGAAATGCCATTTACCTTCCCGCCAGAGCAGTACCTATTTATCCACTTGCACTTTGACCTGCTAGGTTGGCTGATTAAAGACCCCTTTAATCCCTCCTAAAAGAATAAAGACACTGCAGTCTTATTCATAAGTGCTAAAAAGTTGTTTACTTACATTCAAAGAGAACATGGTGTGAATCCTGAAGGCAGGCTTAAGGCTTAAAGTTACAAGTATGTACGTACAATGTGCACTTACCCCATATCGGGGAATAACCCAATGCTGGCTGAGAGCCAGCAGTGCAGTCCAAGCTGGAAGCAGGTCGAAGGTGAAAGGTGAAAGAGAGAGGACGGGTGCATGACTTGGCCTCTTATCAGGTCTGGTAAGGTCACAACCACCTGCTAGTCACATGCAAGAGGAAGGATGCTCCAGCCAAGTGCAACAGGAAGTTCAGCTGGCTGGACCCAACATTCCCCTGCATGTCCACTCTAGCAAAACAAGCAATGTTGTATTTGACTGCTCTGGTGGATTACATCCCACAAAAACTAGTAGAGAAGAACAAGATAAATTGATTTTGGGGCAATGGCAATAATGCCAAGGAAGGGACAGGGGACAAGAGGAGCTGAAATGACTCCCTTGCTTCAAGAAACTCATTGGGTTATCTTGGGCCAGTCACTGCCTCTTAGCCTAAAGTACGGTACCTCACAGAGTTGTGAGGGGAAAATGGAGAGGGGAAAACCATGCATGCCAACTTGAACTCCTTGGGAGAAAGGTGGAATATTTTTAAGGAAAAGAAACAACAATTCCTCCAAAAATCCAGACTCCAGATTTTTCACCTTTCTCAAACTCTGCATCCTTCTTTTGATGCTACCCCAACCTGAAAAGGGGGTGGGATATATACAACTGGAAGTTAGCAACAGCAGTGCTTCAATGTAATGTTTTTCCCCAGCTCTGCTCCATGGAACCAAGGAATTCCTCAGTGAAGACATCAGGAATGGTGGTTAAGCTTCCTTCAGAGAGAATTTGTCCACCACAACTGACCATTCACTGCAATATGCAGATCACAGATGTACTCTGCATATGTTTTACCAATAACCACCATATGTGGTGACTGTGAGCCCCACAGAAACCAGATGTGCTCTGTTGGACAATTCAAAGTAGAAACCACTCCCTGAGGGGAGAATGTTTCAAAAGGTCTGAGAGAGATAGAGATGATAGAGATAGAGATAGAGAGATAGCGAGAGAGAGAGATCACACACCTGTAAGCTTCATGGCCCCTTTCTGAGTCCCAAACCACCTCTGGTTTTATTTTTTCTGGAAGATCCTATAATGAAACCATAATCATTCATGTAGATGCCAGAATCCACATCCCATCTGGAAACGGGGCGTTATTGTCTGTTCCTAAGACCCTTGAGACCACACCCTTCTAAAACAGATGTGACACAGGAAGATCCCACACTAAACCGGAATCACAGCATTAGAGTTCTGCAGTAGTGCAATGATCTTTTTCGATGGAAAGTGTTTAAGCACTGGAAAATATGGGACGATTTGAAATGTGACATCAACTGGACCACCCGTAAGATAAGAGCGAGGCAAGATGATTCCCAACTAAATGGAAACACAGTGTGCTAAGTGTGCATTCCAATGACTCTCACCATGAGTTATTAGCACAAGGAAACAGCTGTTTAGATGCAGCCTTATTTCCTGCTACCAGGCTCTAGCTTTGAATAACAAATATGTAAATAATTACCTAAGATGGGATAGTTGCTAACTTTAAGGGACTAGAAATTTAAATTCAGTGGCTTCATGTTAAAAATATCTTTGTGTACCTTATTCCTGTGGGCGGGAAATGCACATCAAGACATGTCAGCCTCTTACCTCACTGGGACACCGGCCACACGGCACACTTTCCCCAAAACCTGCTAAGTTCTCCATCTTCATGCTTCCTTCCCTCTGTAAATATGAGCAAAGCAAGATGATTCCCAACTAAATGTAAGCACAGCAAGGCAAGAAGATTCCACATGAAATTGGAATCACATAATTACAATTGCGCAGAAATGCAATGCTTTGTTTTTTATTATTTTTTTTAGCACTAGGAGCAACCTGTTTGGAAACAGCCTTGTGGCTCAATACCAGCAATTAGTGCCGACTAGCAAGATGATTAATTAATGTACAAAAATACCTAAAGAGGGACAAGGGCTTTTTACAGTGCACAAGAAATTCAAATTCAGAACCTTTCTGTTAGGAGTACCAATATAGGCTTCATTATCATGGGTGGTCAATGCAAATGAGAAGAATGCCCACCCTTTACCTCACTGAGACACCAGTTGCTTGTGATAATCTCCCCAGAACCTACTGGGTTCTCCATCTTCATGCTTCTTTGTTCCCCTTCATATAAGGGGGATTCTGAGTGTGGTGCTGTAAAAGAATGACAATTATTTGCCTGCTATGACTTTTGGAAGTTGGTTTGCAGGGTGAACACATAAAAATACAGTATTTCTTAAGAACCCATAGGATGTGAAGAGTAGTGCCTTGTGTGAGGCCAAAATTCCCTCACCTCTCTCTTTCCATACTACTCAATTCACTATGTTATAGTTGCAAAGCCCTGCAGTACCCTCTAGGAACCAGTCTCACTGCCCAAAATTCGCCTCTGGTGTGGATTGTGGCTAATGCCATGTTTCTGTCTCAGGGTTGGCCCAATACATTTTTCTACCTGAGTCAAACCAGAAAATACCCCCTATGTAACCTGATTAAGACACTGAACAGAAACCAGGTGATCACTACTACCCACTATGATCTTAGAAACATCCTCTTAATCCTTAAAAAACAAAAAAGAGTATTTCTTCAGTGTTGCTGAGAGCACATTGAGCAGCAGGTTGGCCTTGGTGACTTCCAAAGTCTGTTCCAACCCCAAAAGCTCAGCCTTGGTCAACCTCGTGGTAGAGCCATCTCATCTCTCCTACTGACCTTGTTCTGGATGTGGGCCTGAAAACTTCAGCTCCTCTGAAAGAGACCAGGAAAGAGGCAGTCAGATGGGATGTCCTTTCCAGCCTGCCCCCTGAGCTATGGCCCAACCTTATGGTCCTCCCTCAGCCAAAGCTCACCTTGCCTCACATGGGCTTCCCAGACCAGTTCATTCGTGCTCCTCTCTATCAGGTTGAAGTTGAGCTTGCCTTGCATGAATTCAGCACTGATTTCGAGGAACTGCTCCTCCATGTATTGAAGCTCCAGTTCCTGTGAAAAAGCTCTGTAGGTGTGAATGTGACTTAACTGATGGACATTTTATCTCCAAATGCTGAGAAGAAGCTGAACTGAACTAGCAGACTTTACTCTGGGCATAATCACACTCAGACTCTGGGTTTAGGAGATGCAAACAGCCATGGTTGTTTTTGCATCTCAGCAGGAGAGACACCAAAAATGTCTCCTTTACCAAGATGAGGATGAAGAAAAAGGAAGTAGTAAATGACATATCAGTGTAGCACCTGAGAGGACGTCAGCACAGGTTAGGTCAGACAAGACAATCTAGGAAACCGGGAAGTCTCTGTCCTCCTCTGCCTCCCTTTCCCCATGCAGACATATCTGCCTCAAGTGCAAGCTGAGATGCATCCCAACACTTCCAATGTAATTCCCCCACCTCCCCACCATTCAAAAGGGGGTACACAAAAGACTGAAGGGATCCTGGTTTGCTTCCTCCCATTGTTAAACCTCATAGCCTTGGTTCCCTCCAGACAACCCCTGTAATCATCTCTGGTCTCCTACCTCAGGGCAGACTGTGACGCCATCTAAATTTTGGATGAAGACGCGAGAGCCAATCTTCAAAGGCTTGAGTGCTCCGGAGGGTTTTGGCAGTCTCCTTGAAGGCCACATTTCCTCAAATTTATAGACATTCTGGGAACGGCAAACATGGTCACTTTGGAGACATGAAAGGAAGACACCAAATCTATGGAACACAGGGTCCCTTTGCTTACTCCTGGATCTCGGATAGAGAGAGATGTCTCCTCTCCCAAGGATGGCATGGAGAAGAAGGAAGTAGAAGTCAGCAACCCAAAGAATTTCACTCTAGCCTGAAGGAAGGTCAGCAAAGGTTAAAGGACAGTCTAGGAAAACTTAGAGAGTCCTCTCTCTAACTACTTTCACCCATGCAGCTACATCAGCCTTCAGCACATATGGAGTTGCATCTCAGCACTTCCAACAGAACAGACATTCAATAGTATCATTGTTTTCATAATCAAAATCAGACTAATAATCTAGCCTGCCCGGAACACAAATCAGAGTTGGAGATTCTTAGTTACCTTTCTTAGGGAAGAGTCATTGGGTAGGAGGTACAGGTGGAATTTTGGGACTGAGATTTCCAGCTCCTGATAGAGCAGTGCCATGGCGTGGACCATTATCTTCCGCTTAAACAATGCCTTTTTGAAGATGACCCCACAGGTATAGAAGAGGGGGGCTTTCAATACAGCATGATACGGCTGCACGCGATCTGGCTTCTTCAGCCTCATCTTTCCTTCAACAAAATGTGCTATGTAGACATGGGAACTGTCTTTTCCTGAAAAGAAACACAAGGGAAACATGGGCAAACAGTTCACTATACTGTAGACTTGAGTTTGGGTGAGAAAACTCACCCCTTCTCCCTTCCTGTTTAATGCAAGTCAAGCCATTGGCCTGATCCAGCAGACCCATTCTATGTTCTTAAGTGTTTATTTTGTTATCATAATCTAGAGGTGTTTTTAAAAGCCCACGTTACAGAGCAATGTCCTCCCAAAGCAAGTTACAGTACAAAATACAGTATACAGCAAGTCATACAGTACATATAGAGTAAGTCAAAGAAAAAAGCAGAATTTTTGCAAAAAGACAGAATTCTTACAAAATCAAAAGAAGCCACAAAAGGCAGATAAAGCATTGTGATCCACTGAACCAGCCCATAGCATTATTCAGCCATTAAGGAATGTACATGATAGACAAAAGGAAGAATCTTAAACAGGAATGAGTATTAACACACTATTATTGGAAGCTTTTCTTCCTACCATACCTGTAAGACACAAGAAGTGAGGGAAGTGAACTTCTGCCACAGCTTCTTCTGGATCCGCTTGGATGTTGAGCAAAGGACCAGCAACAGCCAGCTCTATCATTTGCCATTCGTGCAGGTGTTGAGTCCATGAATCAAAGTAGTATGTTATGGTCACAGCTCCCCTTACCTTAAATATAAGGTCAGTACAACAGCAAAGGAAAGAGCCAGCTTCAGTGAAGCAAAATCTTAAGGCAAGAAAGACAAAAGGGGTTGAAAGAGATTGATGCATCTTCCTCTACTGTTCCGGCTGATACTCTTATAAGCAATTTGGGGGTCATGTCAAATGTGCTCTCTTGATAACAATGATCATTAGCAGTATTTCAGTCCAGCATTGACTGGAATTTTGGTACTTAACTTTTGGCTCTTCATCTGATACTGTGCTGTGGCATGGGGGTAGCCAAGATTTATGTTAGGGGGTACATGCTTTATGTCCACTACTCATCTTCCACAGCGATGTGCACCCACAGGGGCAAGCAGAGTATGCCTTAGAGAGCATCACAATGTGGGAGCATCACCATATCCATATGCAATGCAGAAAACATTCTCTGATGGTAGGAAGTACTACTCACCTGTAAGTTTCATGGCTCATTTGTGAATCCCAAACTTTCTCTGGTCTTATCTTTCCTGGAAGCTCCTATAACAAAGAATAAAGGGTCCAAACTGATACCATATTCCTCCTCCCATCTGAAAATAGAAACACCCACTATGACCACATCAAGGATCCCTTCTTGAGCTCCACCCCACAGCTCCACATTGCTAAAAGCTCTTTATACCTGCTGCATTCTGTATTCATTTTTAGTATAGTAGTTGGACCTGTGCTGAATTCTGAAATACTGTGTGAACTGCTGATCCATTAAAAAAAAACTTTAAAAGAAGATATAATCTTCCAAAATATCTCATTATGGTGATTATAGCATGGCTGCAACCCAAACATCCATTAACATTTCCTCCCTAAGTACTGATGGGGGGTGGGGGAAGGGGACACTGTGGGTTGGCACTTGGTGTCCATCCATACCAGATTCTCCCACTCTCCTTTCACCCAGAGAATTATTTCTGGAGACACCTGTGGACATGGCAGTATTGGAAAGTTCTGTACCACAATGCATGCAAACGAAGAAAGATTTAAGCTCCGGGAAACAGGAGGATTGAAATGTAACAAATGGCTGGACCCCCCACAAAATATGAGTGAGGCAAGAAGATTCCAAACTAAACTGGATACACAGTGTCATAAGTGCCCATTGCCCATTTGCCATGGTTTATTAGCACATGGAGCCCCCTGTTTTGATGCAGCCAGTACAAACCTTACCTCGCTGGGACACTGGATGCACATGACGCTTTCTCCAGGATCTTCAGAATGCTCCATTTTCTGGTTCCTCGTTTCCTTTCTGAATAGGAGGGATTCAGACTGCAGCACTGACTGGTCAGAAACCTGGACTTTATTTTTAAACCAATATGACTGTTGTGAAAATGAAGAAAGGTGCAAAAAAATGACCTTGAGGAATAAGAATGACATGAAGTCAAATCCACCCAGTACTGCAAATAGTAGGATCAGAACAGAAGCTGGACGTACCATTTCTAAACATTCCAGGAACCGACAACAAGCTTGTTCTCCCCTTTCCAGGATTATACTTAGCAATTTTTTGATTTTCTCTTTAGAATCTTTCTCCATTTTGAAAACATCCTTGTATTCTTGTAGTGTGATGACAGAGCAAGAGTGTAGGGTGTGCAAAACGAAGTCTAGGTCCTCTTCAAGAATTTCAATCAACTGTTCTCTTCCCTTGCAGATCATCTCATCACTAAAGAATGCGTATCTTTTCAACGACCTGTGGCAGAAACAGAAGCAGGGGAAGAACTGGAACCTGGTTAGGTGGCCAACTTGCAGCCAGTGGACCATCGGTAGCTCTCAGGTGCACACCTTGGGGCCCACCAAGACTTGGGGAACCTTGCCTTCTTTTCTTAGCCTTAAGCTGTGCAATTTCACCATCATAATCAGGTGTGCCAGCAGGTGAAGAGGGAGCTAAAAGCGTACGTGTGAAATGAGCGGAGGGGAAAGTGGTGTGTGCAAGAGAGAGTGGGAATGAGAATTGTGAAGGTGGGTGTGTCTGTGCACATATCTGAGCAAGTGTGCAGCCCCCAACACACTACTCACCTGCACACACAACCCTCAGGGATAAAAAGATTGCCCTGCTATCCCCTATTCTAGAACAACAACAACAACAACAAATTTATACCCTGTCCATCTGGCTGGGTTTTCCCAGCCACTCTGGGCAGCTCCCAAGAGAATATTAAAAACATGATAAAACATCAAACATTAAAAACTTCCCTAAACAGGGCTGCCTTCAGATTTCTTCTAAAAGTCAGATAGTTGTTTACTTCCTTCCTTGACATCTGATGGGAGTCTATGAAATAGACTCCCTCGAATATCCTCCCAGTAACCCCAGTCAGTTCTTATCTTTAGTCCTTATCTTAGCATTATTATCTTTATATGGGCAGGATGGGGGAGGCTGAGAAACAGTCCCCACAGTGGCTTCGTTGTAGAGGCAAAATCTAACCCGGACTTCCCTGTTTCACAGCTCACTATATTCCAGTGGCTCTGCACTTTTATGGTTGTGGAGTGAGGACGGCCTGAAAAGTATCTGGCAGCCTGACAGCTTCAGCAGAAAATATGCACTTTGGTTTTACTGCCCAACGGTTGACTTGGAAAGTCATCTGTGGGCAGGAAACGGAAAGGTTCAACATGGTGATTTTAAAAATATTCTTTCTTCCAAGCAGCCTTTTCCTTTAAAAAGCACACACACAATTATTAAATTGGCGCTAAAGCATTTATTTGTTTTAAGCAGAAGAGCTTGCTAAATTACTTACAATGTTTACAGTGGTACTTCGGGTTAAGTACTTAATTCGTTCCGGAGGTCTGTTCTTAACCTGAAACTGTTCTTACCCTGAAGCACCACTTTAGCTAATGGGGCCTCCTATATACTTTTCAGATATATACATTTCACTGATTTTGACATTTTAAAACTTTACTTCCTTCCCCTTCTTTCTGCAGTTCCTTAAATTTATTTTCAATATTTTCTGCATATCCAGATTAACTTAACTTGCTCATGTATTTATCTTCTTTATATATATACTCTTATGTAGCTGCAGGTTATTACAATAATCCTGCCAGTATTTTTATCTGTTTACAATTTATCTGTAAATATTCAATAAACCATTTCCATTATTTTATATAAAAAAGTTTGTTATCTTGGTTTGTTACTCTTCCGGTAAGTTTCTCCATTTCTGCATATTCTATAAGTTTCTGTATCCATTCTTCCTTTGCTTGGACGACTTCTTTCCATTTTGGGGCAAGTAACATTCTTGTCATATAATGTTTAAAATTGAAGCGTTTTGCATTTGTTTTGCATTGAGAGTGTAGTTTGGTGTAGTGTTAACTGAGAGGGGAAAACACATTGCTAAAATGGTGGCTTCAGTCACTTAAGTAAAGTGTAGAAATTACCCTTTGGTGGCTCTTTCTGATGAAAGCAGCTCCTCCAGACCTTGAATAATTTTTGAAGACAATACTACAGCTGTCCGATGCCTTGAAACATGTGTTTGGGCGGGTTGCTCTCCTGTTAGATATATTGAGAAAGTGAGTACACACAAACAGTTTTAGTTAATCAAGCCCATGGCTTAGCTGAAGTTCTGCCACAACCTTCAGGGCCAGGAGGCATATGTAAGCAGAGGGGAAGGGATAATATTGTTCTGAAGTGATGGCATTGATTTTATAAAATCATTGTGAAACTTGAAGAGATTCTGATTTCAGAGTCTTCCCTCCGATTTTGTCCAGAATACATATTCAGAATGCTGCACAGATTTGAGACACACCCAAAGCCCTTCCAAGAAGCTTCCTTTACACCCAGCCCCACTCTTAGAAGAAGACCATCAGACTCAGCCAATGTTCTCCCTTCCAAGTTCCTTACCTTTCCCGATGAGACGAAAGAGCCATTCTGGCAAGGGCTCACATTCAATGGCCTTCAGCACCTCTGACACCACCTCCACAGAATAATCCTCAGCACAGTATGTAAGCAGCAATTCTGTGAGCTCCCAAAGATTTGCTTCCTCCAGCAACCCCTTGGGGATACTGACATAGCCTTCCTTGAAGGGGAACACGCTGAGTTTATCCTTGAACGTCTTCAGATCTGACTCCTTCAAGGTTTTCAGGGTGACCAGCAGGCATAAATGTGTAATCCTTACTGTTGGAATTATTGGTGTTAGTAGCAGTATTGAACAGCAAAAACCCAGCGTTCCTACATTCCCCTTCCCCTTCTCTTCCTGTTGGAAAACCTTGAATAGGTAGCACTAAGTGGGAAAGGGCCGTGGATCAGTGGTAGATCACATGCATACAAAGGATCCCAGGTTGAATCCCTAGCATCTCCAGACAGGGCTGGGAAATATTCCTGCCTAAAACCTTGGAATGAGCTGGACCAACTGGTCCAATGTGCCCTAAGGCAGCTTTCCATCTTTCTATGTTTTCCAATGATTCCAGCAATTCAGCCTGACTCAGAAGACAGAAAAAACTCCAAGGGGGTTAGGAAGGCCTGAAGACTCTATTAATTTACATGCCTCTTCTTAGCTATTTGCAGGCTTCAAACTCTCTTGGGGCAGCCCTAGCTCCGACAAAGCTTCTTTCTGGTCTAGATGGAGGGCAGAGGGATGTGTGAAAATATTAGCCCACTTTCGGCAGGTAACATTGACACCCGTCATTCTGCTCCCTTTCACTGCTGGCCCTGCCTAACATTGGCCTTGGCTGGAAAAGTTGCCCCACCCCTGGGCGACTACAGCCATGGGAAGGAGCTGTCAGTACAAACAGAACCCCGAGGTGTCACCACCACCAGCCGGATGGATCCACCCCTCTCCGGAGATCCTTACTTAGCCTGATGAACACAAAGAGAGAGCCCACCGGGGGCTTGTAGTCCATCGCCTGCAGCACCAGCGCCGTCACCTCCACCGCATAAGCCTCGCCATAGTAGTGGATTAATAGATCCCGGAGCTGCCGAGCATCGGCTTCCCTCAGCAACCTTTTGGGGATTCTTCCGACGCCCTCCTTGACCGGGAATCTGAGCAGTTCGCCCTTGAATTTCCTCCAGTCCTCGTCCCGCAAGTCCAGCAATGTGCCCAGAAGGAGGAGCGCGGCGCAGTGAATCGCCCAAGGCTGCGGCTCCAGAAAGAGCGAGGGACCCGCTTTGGGCAGCCGCGTCGCGGGGAAAATGCTGCCCTCGTCGTCCCCCTTTCTGGGGGGAGCTGTGAAGGAGAGGGCCGGGAGATTGAGGACGATCTTCTTCGACATCGCGCTTCTTCCCCGCCAGCCCCAGCGCAGCAGAAACCACGGCCACCCAAAGACCCAGATCTGGAGACTCTGCCAAGGGAAGTGGGTGCCAACTCGCGGCGCCTGACTCCCCGGGGGAGAAAGGCTTGGCGCGAGGGCAGCAGCGGGAAACCCGCTCCGAGCGCCGACGGCTCTCTCTCTTCTCCTGGTCTCTTTCTGTTCCCTTTGGCGAAGAAACTCGCCTTAAAGATCCTTCCCTCCGGCAGCTGCAGGAGACTCGAGGGCGGGGTTTCGCTTCACCATTCGAGCTCACCTGCTGCCCAGCCCTGCGCTGGAAGAACTTGGCCCAGAGGTTCCTCGAGGAAAGACTCCGAAGCGCAATTCTCCGAAGGGAAGAGAATTCGCTCGCGCGCTCTCTTTGCGCAGGATCTGAAGCAGGGATGAGCGGCCGGACAGTGGGACAGGAAAACGCTGAGTGTGCGAGAAGAAACTACTCGTCCTTCGCGAATTTAACCCTAACCCTAACCCCCCCAAAAAAGCAATACTGTATTTTGTTATGGTGCTGGGACGCGTCTGAGAGGTAAACCATGGTTCCCAGGATTCTTCTTGGGGGTGGCCTTGAGATGCGGGTCGGCAGCTTCTAGCGCTTTTGTTGTGCTCTGCAGCGCTAGTTTTCTTTCTCCTTTGGGGAATGTTATTACTAATTCCCGACCCACAAAGGGCTGGAGGAACTCCTTAACCCAGTCCCCCGGTAAGTTTTGTGACCCAACAAGTATTATTACTATTTTTTAACATACAAGCATGTGATTGCAACAGGTAAAATATTCTCTCTAAGCAGATTCAACAGCCACGCGGCTGCACCTTCTGTGTTACAATAAGTAATTGCCTCAGTTATTCCAGCGATTAATATTCCATTTCTGCACCCACATCCTGTCCCCTGGCAGGTCTCAGAAACGAATTCAAGACCTCTATATCCTCCCTGAAAGGATGTGAGGAGGGGAGAGAGGCGTATCCTCAGCATCCTATAGAGCTGGAGGGAGTTTTGTAGGCCATGTGGCCTGAGGCAGAAAATCCAGCCCTACAGCATGTTCAGCAGGTGGCTGAACTGAAGCCCTCCAGTGAGGAAGCTTCTCAGCCCACGAATTGGCTCCATGAAACCATAGGATAAATTCACAAAGAGCCAGTGTGGTGTAGTGGTTAAGAGCGGTAGTCACGTAATCTGGGAAACCGGGTTCGTGTCTCCGCTCCTCCACATGCAGCTGCTGGGTGACCTTGGGCCAGTCACACTTCTTTGAAGTCTCTCAGCCCCACTCACCTCACAGAGTGTTTGTTGTGGGGGAGGAAGGGAAAGGAGAATGTTAGCCGCTTTGAGACTCCTGAAGGGGAGTGAAAGGCGGGATATCAAATCCAAACTCTTCTTCTTCTTCTTCTTCCTGCTGACATTAATAGAAACAAGTCCAGGTATGTATTTTAGGGCACTGTTTTGTGAAGTATTCTCTGCATTTCCCCCATGCTTTTTGAAACTCTTGTCTAGTGTGATCTCTAATTGCCTCTGTTAATCTAGCCAGTTCAATATACTCTAACAGTTTGTCTTGCCAGTCCTTTTTTGTTGTCACAGTTTCTTTTTTCCAGTTTTTAGCAATTTGTGGATATTTAGGTTATAATTAGAAAAATCTTAATAATTATTCATAAACAAACAGCTTATAAGAAGTAAATAAAAAGGCCAGATACAGGATAAAGGAAGTATTTTATTTGGTTGTTTGTATTGTTGTTTGTTATGCTCATTGTATGTTATGTTCACATTTAATGAGGGTGGATTTCTGTATTGGGGGGTGGGAGGTTTATGTTAGGTTGTAAATAAAATTCCAATAAAAATTAAAAAGAAAAGAAAAGAAACCATAGGATAAATCACCAGATAAAACTCTTCCTGCAGCTTCTTGCAAATGCCAAGCTGCATAAGCGACCAGGTGATTTTCTGCAGGAACCCACAAGCCCAAAGGTCATGTATGTATGAATTCATGCCAAACCTTTCTCTACCTTGCTGTCAACAAGGAAGAGATCACCGCCCTGCAGTGCATTATACTGCTTATAATGTTTACTCTTGTTTACAGTAACTCTCATGCATCAGCAGACTTTATTATCTGGATTGGTAGGCATAAAACTAAAGTTCAACTCCTCTCCTCCCGATTTTTATGGCAAGGAAAAAAACCACGTATAAAATATAAACTGTTAACAGACACCAAAGAGAGGGGTGGATTTGGACTTCCGGATTGGAGAATTTACTACCAGGCTGCATGCTTAGGATGGATAAAAGACTGGGTTGTGCTAGACAAAACAGAGATTCTAGACTTGGCAGGATGGAACAACCGCTTTGGATGGCATGCCTATTTAATTTACAATAAAGGGGCAGTAAATAGGGACATCCTGAACCACATAGTCAGGAAGTCTCTATATAAAGTGTGGACAAATTACTGATGGTTGTTAGAACCTAAGATACCATGGTGGGTATCCCCACTAGAAATATTGGCGGTGGTAAATATGGAAAAGGGCTGGCCAACATATCAACAGTTACTAATAAAAGAGCACGGTGAGATAAAAATAAGACCCTATGGAGAGGTTAAGAACTGTTGTAACAGCTGGCTACAATATCACCAGGTATTGCTTATCTTCAACCAAGAAAAAAAAAAAGGATTTGAACAAAAAATGATAACGATAACGATAACGATATCTTTATTGTCATTGTCCCTTGCAGAACAATGAAATTGAAAAACTACACAAAACTACCACAAAACTACATAAAAAACTACATAAAACTACATAAAACATTCAAAAACCCCTAAAAACTCTAAAACCCCATTTTAAAATACACTATACTACAGAGACCCCTTATGCTGCGTTTAGAACCAGAATTGCATTAGCGTAGAAACTGTTTCTCAGGCGGCTAGTCCTGGCCTTTATAACCCTATACCTTCTTCCAGAAGGCAGAAGCTGAAAGAGATCATTTATGGGGTGCGTACTATCCTGTGCTATCTCTGCTGCTTTCTTATGGCACCTGGCAGCATAGATTTGATCTAAGGTGGGAAGAGTGCACCCAATAATTCTCTCTGCAGTCTTTACAACTCTGGATAGCATTGTTTTTTCCCTGGCTGTGCAGCTCCCAAACCACACACACAGGACCGTAAGTTAGTACGCTCTCCACAGTGCAATGGTAAAATGCCATCAACAGGTCCTTTGAGAGATTGTTTTTCCGGAGGATTCTCAGAAAATATAACCTCTGCTGTGCTCTCTTCACCAGGTCTTTGCTGTTCTCTCCCCAGGTTAGGTCATCTCTCAACTCCATTCCCAGAAATCGAAACACTGAGACCTGTTCCACGCACTTCCCCTCAATAATAAGTGGCTGAATATTCAATTTCCATTTCCTAAAGTCTAAACATCAAAATTATAAAGTGAACTTCCGCAACCAAAGAGGAAAATATCGAAATTATACACCTTGCTCCTTGAATGGGAAGTGAAAGATGAGGTAATAAAAGAACCAATGATAAAATGGTCACAAGAGCTGGGCCAGACAATTCATTTAGACAGATGGGAAAGATTATGGAAAACTGATATAAATTTTACAGTGTGCTATTCGATTAAGGAAAATATAATGAAGATGTTTTACTGCTGGTAGCTCACCCAGTGAAACTATAAAAATGTATAAAAAACGATCAAATCTCCGTTGGAGATGCAAAACAGAGGTGGGGACGATTTATTATATGTGGTGGGGGTGCAAAGTGGTGAAACAATTCTGGATTATGATACATGAAGAGCTTAAAAAGATATTTAGGAGTTCAATCTTTAAAAAACCAGAGGCATTTTTTGCTTGGTTTAGTATCAAGTGACATTCCTAATCTCCCTCCACTCACAGGGTGGTGTGGGGCTGGGGTAGGTGACAATCCCTTTGCCCTACCTCACAACGAATTCCATAAGCTGGGACTCCTCCTTTCTCACCCAGTGAGGCTGAGGAACTTCTTTGCCTCATCCCTGCAGTTGATAGCTCTGAGGACATCAGCCGTCACCTGCACGGCATAATCCTCCATGTAGAAACTCAGGAGGAGTTGGCTCAGGTCCATGACATCTGCCTTCTTCAGCCGCCCCAGAGGAATGTTGTTGTGGCCCTCACTGACAGGGAACTCATGGAGCTTGAGCTTGAATTTCTTGAGTTCGTCTTCACCCAAGTTCTCCAGAGTAGACACCAGGCAGTCTCTGATGCTCCTCACTGTCGCTCTGCATTGTCACCCCCAGACGCAGGGAAAAGCAGGCATAAAACAAAAGAAGTTCAGCAAAGGGACCCAGGAAGGACTCCTGATTATTTGGAGGTGCTGCTATAACTTCCAAAACTTAGATCAGCACAGAGGGAGTGGGAAGAACTGTAGCTGGAGGGGGTTCTAAAGCTTGGAGAGCCATCTTCGATTGCTGAGCAGAACACCTTAAAGAGCAACTCTCCTGCCTACTCTTTGAAGATTGCAAAGCAACAGCGCTAGCATGGGTGGAACTTCCATGCAGAGTGCAAGGCAACATGTCTACCCCTCTCCACACTACTGCAGGGAGTGTAAGGGAGTGCGGGAGAGAGGCACCATGCACATCTGTTTCTGTGTGAGAATGTACAGTTAACTCCCAACTTACACAGATTTCACTTATATGTATGTGACCCCCCCAACCAAGGAGATAAGTTACTAACCAACCTTTAGAAGACATCTGAAGGCTAGTCTTGTATAGGGAAGTTTCTTAATGTTTCATGTTTTATTATGTTTTTATATATGCTGGAAGCCACCCAGAGTGGCTGGGGAAACCCAGTCAGATGGGCAGGATATGATGATGATGATGATGATGATGATGATTAAATAGGGCATCCCTATTTTCATCAGTTAAACGCAATGCAGAAAGCCAAAAAGTGCTTCTGTACCAGGAAGATCCTGCACAAAGAAGTTTTTAAGCTCTCCACCTTGCTTATGGGGCTCTGGGAGAATCTCACATGGGCTCTGGTGGCTCTCATGAGAGAGATCAAACACCGGCTCAAAGCAAACCAGCTGAAGTCTACAGTGCATCAAGATGAAATTGACTGAGAAGATGGAACTAAGAGTAATTTGCACTAAGCTTTTTCAGCCAGCCTTAGGTGACTCTCTGTAACTATTATTTAAAGATATTGTAACTTCATTAAGGCAAATGTAAATAAGTCTTAAAGAAACTGTAATGTACCTCCCCACCCCCGCCCAATATCTGCTACCTTCCAGACACAACTGCCTCATTATTCTAATGGTAGTACTGGAAACGGAGTGTGAGAGAAAGGATCAGGCCCTACCTGCTTTCCACTCCATGTCCTGAGTCAGTTCTTCTGGGTGGTGCATTGGCGAGTGTGCCATCACGAGAGGCTGGAAAGAAGAGAGAGTGAGGATACGTACAATGCAAGCAGGTACCTTTGAGAAGACGAATGATCATGGTGAGAGATGAACCCAGGACTTCCAAATATCATCTAAATTGCTCTTCACTCTTCCCCAGTCATGATCCCAAGCATAGGCACCAACTATAGGGGGCCCTGGGGGTCAAGCCCCCCCCCCACAAAAGCTCGGCACCCACAGCGTGGACTCCAACATGACTTCTGGTACAAACTGGCAGTCTCGTCAAAGGTCTCACTAGGCCTTGTACATGATCTCCAAGGCCCTGTGAGGCCTCTGAGATCATGCCTGAGGCCCTACCAGGTCTTCCAGTTTATGTTGATGTTATGTGATGTCACAATGTCATGTTACGTCGTGGGTGCCATTGGGCACCCATAACCTGGGGCCCAAATTGGCACCTATAATCCCAAGAAGGGAGCTGAAAACCAGCAAGTAAACAATGGCTGGGGAAGAAAGTCAGGAATGCAGAAGCTCTTTCAATGTGAAGAATTTGCAGAGGAAGCTTGGCAGGCATTGCAGTGAGCAATCTAGTCAGAAAAATCCTGTTCTTATGGGTGCTGGGAGTTGTAAGGAGATCCTTAATGATTGAGTTCATATTGTGGGATGTAAACACAGGAGCAGTCAATGACAACATTCCTAGAGTGTACATGTTACAACATGGGAAGGGATGTCTGTCCAGCAAGCAGGTAAACTTCCTGGGGACGGACTTCCTCCACATGTGACCAGAGGTGGGTGTGGCCTCACCTGTGCAGGTAATGACAAAAAGCACAGGGCAGGCAGCCATCTCTCTCTCTCTCTCTCTCTGCCATCACCTTTCGAAGAAGCAGGATGCCCTCTTGGCTCTCAGCCAAGAGAGGAGAGGGCTATCTTCCTATAAGATAGATTCTAAGTGTATTTTACCTTTTTAAGCCTGTCTGCCATCTGGGATCATATTGTGAACAGATCGTGAGTAAACTCTTTTATACTTTTATAAAGACTGTGTTGTGTCTTGTATTTTAAGAGGGAACAAAGGGGAAATTACCAGAGTAATTATTATAGAGGTTCTAGCGAACCTGTGCACACGTTACCGTTGCGAACTTAAAGGGGAATGTTTATAAACTCTGCTGATATTTTGGAAACTTGTTAGCACAAGTTGGATAAGGATATAATTAGTCAATATATCCTCTCCTGCACCCCAGAACATTCCCACACATATGACTCTTGAGGTGATACAAAGTGGACTTTAAATGTATGGTGCACTACTAGAAGCCTACTGTGGGTGACCACCCCACATGATGACCCCTGATCTGTCATGATCTCCAGAGATCTGATAATGTATAGGGAAGTTTTTAATGTGTGATGTTTTACTGTGTTTGATGTTTTAATTTGTTGGAAGCTGTTTATTCTTATTGTTATCTTCATGTGACAGAAAAAGTCCATGAAGCCAAGTTAACTCATCCCTATTTCAGAATGTTACAATTTCCGTTGCTGTACCATGTAGGTAGTACCATATCACCAGCCACTCTTGTGCTCCCATTGGGAGAAAGAGAAGGGATACAGGTTAAGCAAAAGGAAATAAGTCATTAAAACCTGCTGACCTTGTGTTGAATTCATCTCATCTGAATTTAACTCCTCTGAAAGAGAACAGGAAAGAGACAGTCAGACAGGGAATGTGACTAGTGGTCCTTTTTCATTCTGCCTCCCAAGCCACAATCCAGATTGTGGTCCTTCACTGAAAAAACCCTCACCTCGTTTCACATGGGCCTTCCAAACAAGCTTATTTGTGTGCTTCTCTATCAGACAGAAGTTGAACTTGTCTTGTATTTGCTCAGCAGACAGTTCTAGGTACTGCTGCAGCTTCTCTGCATCCAGGTATTGAAACTCCAGTTCCTGTGGGAAAGAATGAAACCTCTGTAGATGTGAATAGGGCTTAGTATACCACCCAGTTCTAAGGGAGTCAAATTAAAGGGTAGAGAAAGATCCTGGTATAGTTTCTCCCATTCTGGGTTCTCCCCCGGCAAAACCTTTCTTCTTTGTTTCTCACCTCAGGACAGACAGTGACATCATTTGTCTCTACGAAGAAGCGAGAGCCAATCGTTAGAGGTCTTAGGGTCCGAGGGGGTTTCTCTATTCTGCGTGAAGGACAATTTACTTCATGTTCATCAACTGCCTGTGACGGACAAACAATGTTACTTTTGAGACATACAAAGAGGGCACCAAACTGCTAAAAGCTGGATCCCTACCTCTGCTTTGGCATTCTCACAGCACATAAATATTGAATATTGTGCATTTGGAAGTGAGAGGACGAAATAAAAATTGCCCAGTGTGAAAATATGTTTCAAAATGTTTACTATCAGAACTTGATCTAAAATAAACTTTCAACAATAATGTTACATTATAGTTGCATACTAGTATCATGTGCTGATCCCAGCACAGGTAAAAATATCTTAGAAATATAAACATCTTCATTCAGAGCTGAAATCAAAGCTCTACCTCTCCCATTCCAGCCTCCACTAAGCCTGAGGCTGCATTCTAGAGAGAGAATCACACATCCTTTCTCTTTGGTTCTTCAGACACAGAGCTAATTCACACAACCAAAATGGAGACCTGTTACGGAATACCTCATGATCTAACTCGTGACAGAGTGGTAGAGATACATTCTCACTAATCATTAACTGTTAGGCACTCTGCAGCTCAGTAGAAGTTTCCATAACATGTTGCACTTTTAGTACTACACATACAGAGTTATTTTCCATTTCAATGTGCAATTAAAGAATTATACTTAACAATACAGCCACCTTTCCTGATGAGACAACCCAGGAAACCATAGAAGGCATGACACTTTGACCAAAACATAGGACAGTATTCTGAGGAGCAGTTGAAATTGAGAAGGCAACTCAACATTTCCCTCATGAGTTCTTGGAGAAAGCTCCTAGTAAATACCAAACCAATTCCTAAACAAAGTAAGATGAATTTCTTCATTGCTAAATACATTTATTTTGAAGGAATCTCCATTAACTTCAGAGAAGGCTGAGTGTACTTAGAAATAGTAGCATAAGGATATTTTGTTTTCACAATTCAGTGACAATGCTGTTGTCTATGGAACCAGGCATGGCATTTGCCCTCTGGAAAGGAGGTTGCCTAGCACTTTTAAACATCACTACTGGTGCAAACCAAAGTAACTCAGTGAAGGGCAACTACTAATCTCTCTAGGGGCATGTTGATGTTGATGAGCAGTTTGGCAAATGAGTTCATGAACCATGACACACTCTGATGCATAATTTTGCATAGCTACTCTGTCAGGCTTCCTATGTTCAGGCAAATGATCCAGGCTGTCTGGAATACCAATCAGTTGCAGAATCCTGATTACCTTTCTCACAGAAGAGTCATTGGGTAGGAGGTATAGGTGAAATGTTGGTGCCTTGAATCGAAGCATTTGATAGAGCAGTGCCACAGTGTGGACCTTAATCTTTCGCTTAAACCATGACTTTCTGAAAATGGCTCCACGGGGAGAGAAGGTAGGATTTTCCAACACAACATGATATGGTCCCACTCTGTCTGGCCTCTCCAGTACCATCCCTTCTTCAACAAAGTGAGCAACATGGACTTGGGAACTGTCTTCACCTGAAAAGGAGCACAAAGGAATAATAAAGAAACCTGTTACAAGTGGGAAAGGGTGAATTTGAGTCTGGGTGACATAACTCATCACCCTGCCTGTTAATGCAGGCATGTACTGTATTGTGTTGTTGTCATCATCATCATCATAATCTAAGCCCCCCCCCCGTCTCCTTACAGGCAATGTCCTCTCAAGGCAGCTCACAAAGAAAATATAGAAATCATAGGAAATAAATAGCAGAGTTAAAATTGCAAAATTGAAACCAAGTACAAAAGATAGGTAAGTGAGCACTATTGATCCATAGAACCAACACTGCTGGCCTCATAGCATTCCTGATCCATTATTCTTGCTAAGGATTCTACCTATTTTGGTTGTACTATTGGAAGCCTTTGTTTCCTAGCATACCTTCAAGACACAGAAAATGAGGGAAGTGAACGGCTGACACAGCCTCCACTGGATCCACTTCAATGTTGAGCAGAGGGCCAGCAACATGCCACTCCTCGGTGGTCTGTCCTTCCAGGTGCTTAGGCCACGAATCAAAGTGGTAGGTTATGGTCACAGCTTCTTTCACCTCACATATGAGATCAGTCTCTAAACAATAGAAGGAGCCAGCCTTTGTGAAGCGCACACTGAATGCCACAAAGAGAAAGACAAAAGGGGAAGTAGGTTGGACATGGATAAAGATAATTTATATTGTTCTAATTTACCATACTTTTCCGTCTATTAGATGCCCCTGTGTATAAGGGACCCCCCCCATTTTGGGGGACTCAGTTTTGAGAAAATGAGGGGAAATGGCCCAAAGTTGTTGAGTCTCTCCCCCACATGCAGCTGCGGGCAGGAAACACTCCCTAGATCATTTCCCGTGAGCAGGTACGGAGTGTTTCCCTCGTGCAGCAGCACCAGGGGGAGTTGTGCTCCAGCCAGCCAGTGCCCCCAGATCACCCCCTGCTCGCTGTGGCATTGGGAGAAGCTGCATGCCACCAGCCAGTGCCCCCAGATCGCTCCCCATGCGCAGCAGCATCTCTCCCCATGCCACTATCCGTGTATTGGATGACTCCAGTTTTTTAACATATTTTTGTGTCAAAAAAACTCATCCAATACATAGAAAAATATGGTATATTTTTCGCAGGAGATGTTTCATATAATGAATTAGAAGTTGAAACTTTTAGGGAAGGAAACCTCCTGGGCAAGCATCATTCTACACACTCAGCATTATTCCATGGAGAAGCAGGTTTGCTGTGAGGCTGCCCTGTGAGTAAAAAAACTAGGTGGACTTGATAACTCTCATGGTCCCTTCCAACTCTACAGTTCTATAGTTATAGTCTATGATGCTACCCATATCTTCAACTGGATAAACAACTGGATATGTGCAACAGAATTGCTCCAGAGTAATGTTTTCCCCCCAACTGTGTTCCAAGAAACCTAGAAGCTCCTCATTGAAGATATCAGTGAGAACTTGCCCATCATGACAGATCTTTCATTGCAATGTGCAGGTCTCTAGTGTAATTGCATACATTTTAGAAAACACCACCATGTGTGATGACTATGAGATCAACATGTACCAAATGTGTTCCATGGTCTCTGAATCCCAAAAGGAAACAGTTCAAAAAGATCACTCACCTGTATTTTTCATGGCCCTTTTCTGAGTCCCAAAACACCTCTGGTCTCATTTTTTCTGGAAGATCCTGTAACACAGCAATCGTTAATATGGCTGCCAGACCTTTTGTCCTATCTGAAAACAGAGCATTCTTGTCTAAGACCCCTGCAGCCACACCAAGGAGTACTACTTAAAGCCAAACCCACAACTACACAAAAGGCTGATGTTCTCATTAGGTCAACTGGGGTGCAGACCTAAGAGGCATGCAGTACTGACCTTTCTCACCTCACATATGAGATCTGTGTCACAGCAACAGAAGAAGCCAGCCTCAGTGGAGCCCACTCTGAATGGCAAAAGGGAAAGATGAAAGGGGAATCAGGTTGAACATGGATAACTTCCTCCACTGGTCTAAATGATATTTTGGCAGGAGATGCTTCACATGCTGATATAAGGAGGTAAAAAATTGATAGAAGGATATCTCCTGGTGAAGCACAACTGAAGAACAACTGCTATGAGGCCACCCAATAAATAAAAAAGGTGTTTTTTCTTATACTGAGCTGTTTTTAAAATGGTGTCTTAAAACAGAGCAAAGCAAGCTGGTGAAAGAAACTACTAATCTTCTGTTTACCTGTGTGTTGATGATACTAGAATGCCAGGGAAATTTATCATACTCAGTAACCATGGTAAGAGTTCTGTAACCCATGTACCCATTTAGCTCTAACCACTGGACCAAAAAGCACACTGTTTTAAAGTGATGGGGAGGAGCCAGTTCTAATAAGGGAAACAGCCACTATCACATCTAGTTTGGGCCGTGGTAGCTGTAACAGCTCGTTGCATGTTATTTAAATAGGAAAGTTCTGGTGAAAAGCCCAAAACATGTATGTGCATGCCGTATTTTTCGTCCCATAGGACGCACCTGGTTTTTTTGGGGGGAAATAAAGGAATTTCCCCCCCTTTATTTTCCCCCAAAAGCAGGTCGGGGAAACAGAACCAGGTCAAGGAACAGCGGGATGGCGGCGCTGCGCCTCCCTGCTGTCCCCCGAGCTTGTGGGCTGGCCGATGTCTGCCTGGCATGAGGGGCGCTCTGCATCAGGGCGCCCCTCGCGCTGGGCAGCAGGCTGCTATCCGCAGCGTGGGGAGCCTTGCGGGGAACTCCTGCAGGGCTCCAACACACTGCAGATGTCTGCCCGGCGTGGGGGGCGCTCTGCTTCAGGGAGCCCCTCGCGCCAGGCGGCAGGCTGCTATCCGCAGCCTAGACATCCCTGCGGGACCTCCTGCAGGGCTGCCTAGGCTGCGGATGTGTTCCTGAAGCCTGGAGAGCGAGAGGGGTCGGTGCGCACCGACCCCTCTCGCCCTCCAAGCTTCAGCAAAAGCCTGCATTCGCCCCATAGGACGCACCCAGATTTCCCTTTCATTTTTGGAGGGGAAAAAGTGTGTCCTATAGGGCGAAAAATACGGTACATTGATTGATTGATTGATTGATTGATTGATTGATTTTTTTTACCCAGGCTTTACCATTATCTCCCAGGGTAGGTTATGTGGGATGTAACATAAGCAGTCAAGTACAACACTTCCTGTTTGCCCAGAGTGGACATGCGGGGGGGGGGTGTTACTCCAGCCAGGAGGACTTCCTGTCAAACCTGGTCTGGAGCTTCCTCCCCCTGCATGTGACCAGGTAAATGGGTATGACCCTGGGAGACCCCATAAAAGGGCTAGCCATGCAGCCATCTCCCCCCTTCTTTTTGTTCTTCTTCTTTTGATGCTGATACTGATGTATTTTGCTGTCTGCTGGCTCTCAGCCAGCAGCACAAGGGGCTCATTCCCATATGGGATGAACTCAAACTCTGTTCTGTAACTACAAGCTTAAGCCTGCCTTCAGGGATCCAACTGTGAACTGGAAATTATGATAAGTATAGAGTACATAAGATCTTTACAAACCACATAATAAAAAATTCCCTGTTTAGAGTTTGGGGAAAATATAAAAGACTCTATATTGGATATCGCCAGTTGAAGCAAACATGGTAAAAAAGAAGAACATGAAAGGAGACCGGATAACATATAATTCTTTATTGTTAGAAGAGGACGGCCAAATTAAATTTAGAAAATATGAGGAGATAAAAGACCAGCTTTCTGGTTGGTTGGAATACCATCAAATATACAAAATATTTAAACAAGATAAAAAGACTTGATTTGATCATCAGCCCTCTAAACAGAATTAATAAATAATAAAATCAGGGTAATTTCGAGAATATATCGGCTCCTCCTGGAATGGAAAGTTAAGGAGGTGATGGTTAAGGCAACAATGATTAGTTAGGCACAGGACATTGGACGTCCAATAATGATGGCCAAATGGGAAGAGCTTTGGAGAACAAATATGAAATTTACAGCGTGTTATAACATTAAAAAAAAATGTTAAAGATGCAGCACAGGTGGTACCTCACCCCCACAAGACTATCGAAGATGTATAAAAAATTAGCGAATACTTGTTGGAGGTATGGTGGGAGTAATGGCGACATGTATCATACGTGGTGGACATGTAGGAAGATCAAAGTATTCTGGGGCTTAATTTACGAGGAGTTGAAAAAAATGTTTGGAATAACTTTTTTAAAAAGACCAGAGGCATTTCTGTTAAGCCTTGTTGGCAGGGACATCCCGATGGCCTTTAGGAAGGTATTCTTATATGCAACAGCCGCAGATCAGACTTTGGTGGCAAAGGGGTGGAAGGAACAAGAAGCCCCGACAATAACGGACTGGCATTACAAGCTACAAGAATTTGCTGAAATGGTGCAGTTAACAAATACCCTGAGAGGCGATTCAAAACAAAAATTTATGTAAAAGTGGGATAGGCATAAAACATATGTTAAAAAATACAGTAATGGTTCGCTATCTATGCTAGCATTTGATTGACGTTGGAGCGAGAATGAGTTGAGAAATAAGACTAAAAGCACATATTGATGTAGGAATGTATTAGATAAAATGTAAAGAAATATACAATAATAAGAGTACATTCATTTGTAAAAAAGGAATATACAACGGAATAGACAGGAAGTCTAGTCTGTTGGTATGTATATGATCTTTTTTGGGGGGAAATTGTTTTT
Organism: Podarcis vaucheri; assembly: GCF_965113315.1. Classification (NCBI taxonomy): domain Eukaryota; kingdom Metazoa; phylum Chordata; class Lepidosauria; order Squamata; family Lacertidae; genus Podarcis; species Podarcis vaucheri. Next base: position 16,371,846 of record NC_138751.1, read on the forward strand.
GTTTTTTCTCTTTGTTCTTTCTTTCTTTTTGTTTTATTTTCTTTCTAGGTATATAAAATTTGTATATAATTTTTGTATACATGTTGGAAATTATATTATAGTAAGTCCTGTAATGTAATATGTCAACATTTACTGATGTAATATAAGAATGTTAAATAAAATGCAAATTCAAAAAAGAAGAAGAAAAGAAAAACAAGCAGGTCAGTTCTGTACCTGCCTTGGTCCCAGTTGTCTTTTGTCCTCAGAGGGCCCCTGGTCTGGATCCTCTCACATAGAATGAGATGGGCAAGTTGCACTTGAGAACATCTGACCATGAAATATCAAAGAATGCAGAAAGCTACTCAAGACTAACAAGAGAACTGTGCACACCTATACTCCTTTATGTGAGTATTGGCTTAGAGATGTGGAAACACAACTCCAATACCTCAACTGAAAAAAATGGCATGAATGGTTCTTTTTCTAGTAGGAAAGAACAAAAAAATAGATTTTAGGGGAGTGGCAAGAAAGCTTAGGAAATGGCAGGGAGGCAGGGAGGTAAGGAGACAACTCCTTTCCTTCAAGAAGCTCCTTGGGCCAGTCACTGCCTCATAGCCTAAAGTACCTCATAGGGTTCTTGTGAGGGTAAAATGCAGAGAGGAAAACCATGCATGTCACCTTGAACTCCTTGGGAGAAAGGTGGGATATGACTTAAATCAAATCAATAAAAATATATTTAAGGAGGAGAAACAACAATTCCTCAAAAAATGCAGAGTTCCATATTTTTCACCCTCCTGGAAATAATAAGCAACAGCAATGCTCCAAGGTAATGCTTTTCCAGCTGTATTTGAGGGACCCAGGAGTTCCTCAGTGAAGAGATCAGGACTGGTGGGTAAGCTTCCTTCAGAGAGAATTTTCCCACCATGGCCAACTGTTCATTGCAACGTGCAGAACATACTGTAGATGTACTCTGTGTGTGTTTTAGGGAGCACCACCATATCTGATGACTGTGAGACCCACAGAAACCAGATGTGCTCTGTGGAACAATTAAATGTAAAAACCGTTCCCTGAATGGAAAAGGTTTTTAAATGTCTGATGGAGAGGTCACTCACCTGTGTGCTTCGTTGCCGCTTTCTGAGTCCGAAACCACCTCTGGTTTTATTTTTTCTGGAAGATCCTATAATGAAACTGTAATCATTTATGTGGATGCCAGAATGTCGATCCCATCTGAAAAGGCAGCATTCTTGTCTGTTTCTAACACCCCTGTGACCACACCAAGGGGCACTGCTTGAGCTCAAAGCCACAACTACACACTGCTACAGCTTCTTCTTCACCTGCTGTGCTTTGTATTCATTTTGGCCACAGTAGATTAACCTAGACTGATTCCTGAAGTAAAGTGTGTTACTTAATTGCTGATAATAGCATTATTTTTTAAATGTATGTTTAATACAACATTTCCCCTTTTCATTGTAAGATCTCATTACACTGAAACACATTCAATAATATTCATCATCCAGATAAGTAGGGATAACAGCAAAGCAGTATCCTGGAATTTAGAACATATGCATGTAACCAGGAGTCAAGATGCACTCAGAGAATTATTTTCTGGAGACAGGTGTCCACACAGTGGCATCTGAAGATGCCTATCATGAGTTGAATGCGTGTTAATAAAAAATGTTTACAACACTGAAAAATATAGGAGGATAGCAGATGGATGACCACATCAAGTGGGCCCCTTTAAAACTAATGTGACACAAGAAGATTCCACAGTAAACTGGAATCACATCATTACAATGACAATAAAGATATTATTATTATTATTATTAGCACCTGGCTAGATGCAGCCTTATTTCCCGCTACCAGCCATTAGCAAATATGTAAATAATTACCAAGGATGGGATAAATGCTATCCTTAGGGAACTAGAAATTTAAATTCAGTGGCTTCATGTTAAAAATATCAATGTGTACCTTATTCCTGTGGGTGAAAAATGCACATCAATAGAGGTCAGCCTCTTACCTCCCTGAGAGGTAACAGGACACTTTCCCCAGAACCTGCTGGGTTCTCCAGCTTCCTGCTTTCTTCCCACTGTGGCGCTATATGGCCAAGTGTCGGTAATGGAATTTGATCCAAACCTGTAAAAGGAAGACAGTTATTTGCCTGACATGACTGTTGCAAGGAGGAAGTAAGTTGAACTGCCCTTGAAGTTTAAGTCAAACTCACCATGCCTTGCACACAGCAAAATCAGAACTGAACCTGGACGTACAATTTCTATGCATTCCAGGAACCTGCAACAAGCTTGCTCCCCTCTTTCCTGGATTATACTCAGCAATTTTTTACTTTTCCTCTTTAAAAATTTCCACATTTTGAAAATGTCTCTGTATTCTTTCAGAGTGATGACATAGCAAAAGCATAGCACGTCTAAAAAAAGTTCAATATCCGCTTTAAGAATTTCCATTAATTGTTTTCTTCCCTTGCAGATCATCTCATCACTAGAGATTGTGGATCTTTCCAATGACCTGTGGTAGAAACATTTATTTTATTTAGGCAACAGAAGGTGGGGAGAGGAGAATTTGAACGTAGTTAGGATACAGACTGCTCCCTTACCATAAATGCCAACCAGGGTCCTTAGGCCAAACCCCCAATAATTTTCTTCTGGGAACACAACCCCTCAATATTTTCTCCCCACCACTGCCCACCCACCTGCCTTCCTGTCTCCCTCCCTTGGTTTGCTGTCTACCCCCAGCCAACCATCACTCTCTGTTTCTGTTTCACTCTCAGGTATACTGGGCCAAGGCCACCTAGGGCTTTAAAGGTCAGCACCAACACTTTGAATTGTGCTCGGAAACGTACTGGGAGCCAATGTAGGTCTTTCAGGACTGGTGGTCTCAGTGACCACTCCCAGTCACCAGTCTAGCTGCCATATTCTGGATTAATTGTTGTTTCTGGGTCACCTTCAAAGGTAGCCCCACATAGAGTGCATTGCAGTAGTCCAAACAGGAGATAACTAGGTATGCATCATTCAGTGAGACAGTCTGCAGATAGGTAGGGTCTCATCCTGCATACCAGATGAAGCTGGTAGACAGCTGCCCTGGACACAGAATTGACCTGCGCTTCCATGGACAGCTTTGAGTCCAATATGACCTCCATGTTGCACACCTGGTCCTTCAGGGGCACAGTTACCCCATTCAGGACCAGGTAGTTGTCCAAACCAGCCTGCCCCCTGTCCCCCCAAAACAGTACTTCTGTCTTGTCAGGATTCAACCTCAATCTGTTAGCTGCCATCCATCCTCCAACCACCTCCAGACACTTGTTAAATTAGTGGTAAGCATTTTTGTTTTAAGCAGGAGAGCTTGCGAACTGACTTGTATTGTTTTAAGATCAATAGATTTTACATTTGCTTTGGATTGGAAGGGTTAGTTGAGAGGGGGAAAACATTGCTAAAGCTGTAGCTAAAATTGTGGCTTCAGTCAATTATATAAGTACAGAAATTACCCTTTGGTGGCTTTTTCTGACGGAACCAGTTCCTTCAGAGCTTGATTAATTATTGACGACAAGAATTCAGCTGACCGGTGCCTTGAAACATGCATTTCACAAAGTCGCTCTGCTGCTAGATATTGAGAAAGTGAGTGCACATCAGAAGTGTTACTGAGTCAAACCCTTGGCCTATTTGAATCGGAGAAGAAGTCAAGATGAAACTGAACTGTCTCTTCCCAGTTTCACCTGGGCTAGCATTTATCATGGCATGGGAGTTCTTATCAGGAAAGAGATGGCCATGAAAAGGCCTCCTAGGAGCAACTGCAAACTCATGGGAACCATAGTTCATAGTGGAATGAGTTTTTTGCTCTATGGTTTAACCCACAGCGCCACCCACGTCCCGGAAACCAGGTTAGGGACCAATAATTTCTTTAGCTCAATTACCAATTTACCAATGGTTGTATGATGAGACATTATCTCCTGATTGACAGGAGCCCAGCACAGCTGAACTTTGTTTAGTCTTACAGACCTTGAGATCTAAAGGCTCCCCGCTTTGACATGTACCAGGCTTTTGAGCTGTATATTACTTAATTGCCTCTTGCACCTTTTCGAACCCAATCCACATTCAACCCCCAGCTGTGCCAGGATCTGCAAATCAGATAACATCTCTTCCTGCCCAAAGTCAGGATGCAATTTGATTCACACTTCTAAAGACAGAGTTTTACAATTAAAGAGACCAGATACACATTCCCCAGAAGGCCACAGTTTTAACTCTCCCACAATGCCTCACTCCTGCATGAACCAACGTTTAACATACCAAGTGTTATGTACTGAGTTCAATAGGATCCAAACTACAGCAGGCTGATTGGTCCTAGAACAATAGGATCCAAAAGGCAGCAGTCTGATTGGTCCTAGAACAATAGGATTCAGAATGCAGCAGTATGATTGGTTGGCAGGAACCACCCAATCCTGCTCCAGATAGAAGTGAATCCACAACCTGATTGGCTTACAGTAGAATTCCGGAATTAGCCAATCATGGGCAGCCTATTGTGTAAATAATGTATATAAAGCAGATACTGTGAGGGGACTTTCATTCATTCCTCCTCACCACTATGAGCTGAATAAAGAGCATGAAATCACTTTGCGACTCTGAGTATATTTCACCAAGGTTTCCCAACTTCACTACAGAAGGGCTATGAGGGCCGACCAAAGTTGTTAACCTTTTTTTAGGATTGAAGTAGTTGAGGTTTTTTAGGATTTTTTTTTACCCCAGGAAATAAACTGCCATGGAAGGGGCTGGATTAAACCAACCGATGGACTGGATTAGGCCCCTGAAATGGACTTTGGACATGCCTGGTATAGAAGGATTCACTTCCATCTCATACAGGTCAGCCTTCCAGTGATGTGGAGATATCATTTTGGGTGTCCTAGAGCGTAATATGGGATGCATACACACGACTTGCTCATTCTTTCCAACATTATTTTGGCTGTTAATGTCATGGGTGACCGACTGAAGGCACAAAGGTGGAGTAGACAATCCCAACAAGAAAGAAAAGTGGGAGGCATCTAAAGAAACCAGTGTGGCTGCATAAGGAGCTTACAGATGAGCTGAGAGTAAAGAAGGGCATGTATAAGAAATGTAAGAAAGGGAAATCACAATGGAGGAGTATATACAAGTAGCCAGTGCTTTTTTAAAAAAAAGTATTTACGGGTACTCTCATTTTCATATTCATATTGAAATACTGCCCCTCAATGAAGCCAAACTTAGATTCACAAAAAGTTTAGGCATATGTGTACCCCTGAACCCCCCCCCAAAAGCACTGCAAGTAGCCCATAGTTGCAGGGTGAAGGTCAGGCTGGCTAAAGCTCAGAGTGAGCTCAGGCTTGCAATAGAGATTAAAAATAATTTTAAAAGGTTTCTCAGGCTATGTTTGAAGCAAGAGAAAGAACAAGTAAGTGATAGGTCTCTGCGTGGAGAAGACAGAGAAATGCTATTGAGTGACAGAAATAAGGTGTAACTGCTCAACACCTCCTTTGCCTCTGTCTTTTCCCAAAAGAAAAGCACTGCTCAACTTGCAACAATAACATAATAAATTTTGTAAGGAGGGAGCTGTAGCCCAAGATAGGAAAGAGGTGGTTGGGGAACACCTAGCTACTTAAAATAAATTCAAATCTCCAGGGCTGATGAGCTGCACCCAAGTGTACTATAGGAGTTTACAGAAGTAATCTCAGAGCCTCTGACTATAATCTTTGAGAATTCTTGGAGAACAGGTGTATGTTTAGCTTGGAAAAGAGGAGACTGAGAGGAGATATGATAGCCATCTTCAAATATCTAATGGGCTGTCACATGGAGGAGGGAGCATGCTTGTTTTCTCCTGCTCTTGAGGGTAGGACACGAACCAATGGCTTCAAGTTACAAGAAAGGAGATTATGACTAAATACCAGGAAGAACTTTCTGACAGTAAGAGCTGTTCAGCAGTGCAAGTGACTCCCTTGGGCGGTGACGGTCTCTCCTTCCTTGGAGGTTTATCAGCAGAGGTTCTAACAAATAATCAACTTGCTTCCTATAAGTTGAAAAGCGAATGTGCTCTGCTATTTATCACTAGCGTGAGGAGTGATACTATCAAAACAATATATCATCTCCAACCTTCCTTAACATTCCCACAATGTCAAGAAGACATATTCAGATTGGCACAAAGGTTTCACACACACACACACACACACACACACACACACAGCCCTGCTCAAGAAGCCTCCTCTCCACCCAGTCCCATCAGACTCAGCCAAGGTTCTCCCTTCCAAGTTCCTTACCTTTCCTGGTGAAACAAGAGCGACATTCTGGCACCGGCTCACAGTCAAAGGCTTTCAGCACCTCTGAGGCCACTTCCACGGCATAATCCTCATCACAGTATGCAAGAAGCAGTTCTGTGAGCTCCCAAGCATTTGCTTTCTTCAGCAGTTTCCTGGGGATACTGACATAGCCTTCCTTGACGGGGAACATGCTGAGATCCTTCTTGAACTTCTTCAGATCTGACTCCTTCAAGGTATTCAGTGCGGCCAGCAGCCATAAATGTGTAATCTGCACTGCGGGGATTATTGATGTTAGTAGAAGTATTGAACAGAAAAATCCAGCATTCCTACATCGCCCTTCTCTTCCTGTTGGAGCACATTGAATAGGTAGCAATTTCAGACTGGACTAAGTAGGGAAGGGCTGTGGATTTGTAGGTGATCACATGCATGCAAAGGATCCCAGGTTTAATCCCTGGATATCTCCAGATAGGGCTTGGAAAGATTCCTGCCTAAATCCCTGGAACGAACTAGATGGACCCAGTGGCCCAATGTGCCCGAAGGCAGCTTGCCATCCTTCTAGCCTCTCAGGTGATTGAAGGAGCTCAGCCTGGCCCAGAAGAGAGAAGCTGATCCAGGAGGGTTTGAAGACTCTCTTAACTTACAGGCCTCTTCTTAACACTTTGCAGGCTTATACGTTTATCTCACACCCAAAGAGCCAAAGGGGGCAGAGGGGTGTGGGAAAACGCCACCTCACTTTACACAGGGAAGATTTACACCCATCATTCTGCTGATTTCACCCTGGCCCTGCCCCTTTGGCTCTTTTTTCCTGCTCTGGAGGGTAGGACTCGAGGCAATGGCTTCAAGCTGCAAAAAAAAAAAAAAAAAAAAAAAAAAGGAGATTCCGACTAAACATTCGGAAAAACCTTCTGACAGTAAGAGCTGTTCAGCAGTGGAACAGACTCCCACATGAGGTGGTGGACTCTCCTTCCTTGGAGGTTTTTAAGCAGAGGTTGGATGGCCATCCATCTGCCATGGATGCTTTAGCTGAAATCCCTAAATTTCAAGGGGTTGGACTAGATCTCCCTTGGGGTCCCTTCCAACTCTTAGATCCTGTGATTCTTTGGAATGTTACCCAGGAGGATATGGGGACTCGAGCAGGAAAGGTTTCCCCACCCAAGGACGAAGGCAACCATGGGAGGGAGCTGCGCTCTCGGTACAGACAGAACCCGCGGGGTCAGCACCATTAGTCGGATCGAGCCCCCGCCCCGCTCCCAGTCCCTTACTTAGGCAGGTGATAACCGAGGCATCTTCCACCAGCGGCTTGTAGTCAATTTCCTGCAGCACTAGGGCCGTCACCTCCACGGCATAGGCCTCTCCGTAGAAGCCAATCAGCAGCTCTACGAGCTGCACAGCATCGGCTTCCTGGAGCAACTCCTCGCGGATTCTTCCGACGCCCTCCTTGAATGGGAATCTGAGCAGTTCGCCCTTGAATTTCTCAATGTCCCCCTCCCTCAACTGCTGCAAGGTGTCCAGAAGGAGAAAAGCGGCGGATTGCATATCCCTCATGAGGGCACGCGACGGATTTGTGGAAAAGAAGAACTTAGTCCCCATTGCGCTCATTCTGCACCAGCCCAGCAACAACCTCGGCCAGAGAAAAACTCAGAAGATCTGGAGACTGTGCCAAGGCAGAGAGGCAGGTGGGCGCGATCCCCGGGCCAAGTCGCCTGGAAAGAGAGAGGCCTGGCCGGTGAGCAGCAGAAAACCCGCTCCGAGAGCCCCGTCTCTTGCCCTGCGCGTCGCCTTCTTTTCCCTTTGACGAGGAAACTCTTGGAGATCCTTCCCTCCGGCAGCAGCAGGAGACTGGAGGGCGGGGAGGGCGGAAGGGGCGTCTTTCCAGCAGCTCGCCTTTCGGGCTCCCCAGCCCAGCCCTGCGTTGGAAGAACTTGGCTGAGCGGTTCTTGGGGGAAGACCTCCGAAGGCAGCCCTCGCAAGATTTACAGGGGCGCTTTGGCTGCAAGACGGGGGGGGGGGAGAGAATCCGCTCTTGGTCTCCCTTTGCGCAGGATCTGAAGCCGGGAGGAGCGGCAAGGAGGCAGAGCAGGAAAATGTGGGAGCGCGCGAGAAAGACCTGCTCGTCCTTTGGAAATCTAACGCACCCCACCCAAAGAAAAGGAACCTGTGATTTTGTTCAGGGTGCTGGGACTTGTAGATCTCTCAGAGGTGAACTATGGTTTCCAGGATTCTTCCTGGGTGTGGGCTTGAAATGCGTGCCTTCTGGCACTTGTGCTGCGCTCTCGGAGGCTAGTTTCTTTTGAGGAGGACACAGCGCTCCCCTCCAAGAAATGCAGAAAGAATACCCACCCCGCATGTCAGCCATGTCATGCCCCACCTTGTAAGGGCTGCAGCTGAGGAGACTGGCACAGAAAAACCAAAGAGCCCACATTTTCCACACACACACACACACACACACACACACACACACAGCGTGGCAATCGAGCGCACTGGAATAGAACCAGCTTAGGCAGTGAATTATTTTTTAACTGCATGAGGCATAATCCTGCCACAGAAACTTTCATTTACTTGCGGCGTGGCAGCCAAGATACTAAACCTGCTGGGTGGGGGTCAGGAGTGCCAACTTGAAAAACACATGCGGGGGCGGAGAAGCCCAGCCCTGCGATGCATACACTGTCAGTCAGCATTTCTTAGTGCAGAGAGTATTGATATGATGTGTAGAGATCTTTCCTATTCTACTTAATTCAAGAGTCATGGATTGAATGTCAATGACTGTCAACTTTTTTTGGGGGGTATCATATTTTATGGGGGGGCAAAGGGTCCTTGGCCACTAGGAGTTGGCTCCTATGACCTCCAGCGAGGGAGCTCCCCACCCCAGGAATTGGCTCCATGAATCCATATGAGAAATTTCCTAATAAAACCCTTCCAGCAGTTTCATGCAAATGCTAAGCTGCATCAGAAACCAGATGGATCGCTGCAGGAGTCCACAAGCCCAATGCTCATATACGGATTCATCCATGCCTGATCTTTCTCCACCTTGCTGCCTACAAGGAAGAGATCACTGGCCCAGCCTTTGTTTACAGTAACCTGCCTGAAATCCTCATGCTACCAGGAAACTTTATTAGCTGGGTTGGTAGGCATAAAACTAAAGTTCAAAGTACAATGTAGGGCAGGTGTAAATCATAGAAATATAGAGTCCTTGTGCCCTCGGAAGATGTTTGCAGAAACACTTTGGACGTTTGTACTCAAGATCTATTGATGCTGAGGAATCACCATGCTAGAATCAGTCAGGGTGATTTCAGAGGGACAGACATGCTACAAAGGGGGAAATACAAGCCTGGGTTAGAAACCAAGCAACCCTATCTCTCTTCCTGTGTTCCACCACATTATATTTAATACAACTTAGAATTCCTGCTGCTGTGGGTATTTTCAGATGGGGTGTCATGGCACCTGGAGTTACTTGAGGAACATTCAGGGGAGGTGTGCTTTCATTACGGTAACTTGCAACCCTTATCTTCCTGCATTCTCATTCTCTCTCTCTCTCTCTCTCTCTCTCTCTCTCTCTCTCTCTCATTCTGAGGAACATTCAGGAGAGCCGGCTGCTTTAACTTGCAACACATTACCTTCCCAAAATAAAACAGTGACAAAACAAGAGGGGAACACTTTTGCATGACTGTTTATATTCTGAAAATCTCCCCCCTCCAAACAAAAATCCTCCCCAGCTTCAGTAACTAACAGTTCCTTAGTTTTACACAGAGGGCTTGAGAAATGCAAGAAACTAAAAAGTAGCTTGATGGTGTGTGTGTGTGCAGGAGAATGTTGCAGGAAAGGATCATGTCTGCATGTGTGTCCAGTGCTGTGTGTTTCTTGGTTTTCCTTCTCCACGGTAAAAAAAAAAAATCTGCTTCTGATTGTAATCTTGTTTTGCCCTCTCCATGCCCCCCACCCAACCAAAGGGAAGCTGGGCTGCCATGTGGAGTGCATCAGCTCAGCCCTGCAGAGCAGTGGCGTTTCTTGGCTTCCCTTCAACACATGCACTCCCACTTACATGTGTGCCAAAAATAGGGGTGGGACGGAATGGAGAGATTCCCCAGTACATGTGCCTTGTAGCAGAACCCCAGCGTCAGTGGCTCCCATAGGGGAGCTGCAGAAAGGATGAGTGGCTGGTCAAGGAAGCCGTGGACTTAAAAAGGTTGAAAACCACAGGGCGAGGTGAGACACAGGAAGTGAGGAAAGTGTATGGAACTGCTTGGACCAGCAACAAGGAATTGTCTTCCATTTGTGCAGATGCTTAGGCCATGAATCAAAGTGGTATGATATGATCAAAGATCCTCTTATCTCACATAGGAGATCAGTATCGCCGCAAAGTAAGGAGTCAGCCTCTGTGGAGCACACTCTGAATGTGAGGAAGCCAGGAAAGCAATTCACCCAGCAGTCTGTGTGCCCAGCTCACACCCAGCTGTCCATGTTGCCAGTCACTGAAGCACCCACTACCAGGATCCCTCTGGCCTCTGGAAAAATATCCTTAGAACGTGAAACAACTTCTTTGTTGAGACAGACCTGCTCAGAGAGCTAAAGCTGACAAGTGTTTTAATATGCACTTTACTTTTATAAAGCTATATTTTTCACCACTGATATTATTCATGTTTTATTCATTTTTAATTTCTGACTTTTATCAGAAATTTTAATGTTTATTTGGTATTCTTAAGAAACTGTGAAGGGATTTTTTACAACTAAGTGGTATACACATTCAATTTTTAAAAAATTGACAGCTGAAGAGCACTAGTTCATGTGCGGGTTGCAGCCATAAGAACACATGTTCTGCTAGACAGTACAGGGCTAGTATACACAGAGTTCTTGAACTTCCTAGAGAGGACTCTGTGTGTGTGGTCATTTCCTTTGGCTCCTCTGGGCAGGAACTCTGTAAAAAAGTAGACAATTATTTATATTTCCTTCTGCCTGTGACAAGACTCTCTCTTTCCACCATGCCTTCAAGCTGAGCAGACCTGTGTGGTTGAGGCTCCTACTTTCAGCCATGTTTGCTAAGACTACTGCAATTTTATTGTAACTTAGAAGTATTTTTCTGCATACTATATTACTTTTTCTGTATATGCTGCTTGCATGGAAATGTAAGGAAAGCCTTTTCCAATTATCTTACTAAAATGTGTGGTTCATTCTCTGCAATGGAGGTGAAGAGGAGGAAGGTAAGCAGACTGCAATTGAAAGGGATTGAATGGTGGGTTTGCTTAATTCCTAAGCTTTAGTAAACTGCAAAACTCATAGGTGCTTGCGAAAAAGGCTTCACAGCTAGATTTCATTTGCATTTCTCCCACACACTTAGAAGAGGGGGTTTAGATCGAAATCTACAGATTTAATCCTCAATCCATCTCTCATAGTTTGGCTATCCCTGATGTATCACTTTCCTCCTTCCGGCTCCTTAGCCCCCAAGTAGGGATGATCTGAATTGCTGTCCATGTTGGGGGTGGGCTGCCAGCATTCCTCTTTTCTTACCCCTTCCTGCAATGCCTGAGGAGCCTCTCTGCCTCATCCCTGCAGTTGATGGTTCTGAGCACCTCAGCTGTCACCTGCGCGGCATAATCCCCTGTATAGAAATTCAGCAGAAGCAGGCTCAGGTCCACCACATCTGCCTCCTCCAGTGTCCCTCGGGGGATGTTGTCATAGCCCTTCTTAACAGGAAACTCATGGAGCTTGAGCTTGAACTTCTTGAGTTCGTTCTCTCGCAAGTTCTCCAGGGTGGACACCAGGCTGTCTGTGATGGTCTTCTCCATCCCTCTGCATTGTCACCCCCCAGAGGCAGGAAAAAACAGACACGCTCTCAAGATTCAAAATGGACCACCCGTCTAAAAAGGTTGGCGACTCCTGCTTTAAATACTGTGATAAAGGATTGTAAGCTACATTTATTAAAGCAAATGTAAGTATGCCTTAAAAAACAGTAACGAAACAAAGTAGAGTATTCATTGTGGGATGTGAAACACAAGAGCAGTCAAGTACAACATTCCTAGAGTGAACATGTTTACACATGGGGAGGGATGTTTGTCCAGCCAGCAGGTAAACTTCCTGTTTCCTTCTGGGCTGAAACAGACTTCCTCTGCATGTGACTAGAGGTGGGTGTGGCCTCACCTGTGCAGGCAATGACAAAAGCACTGGGCAGGGCAGTCATCTCTCTCTCTTTCTCCGCATGCATCGAAGAAACAGCATCTACTAAGCCAAAGATGCCCTCTTGGCTTCCAGCCAAGAGAGAACAAAGGGACTGTCTTCTTAAGAGATAGATTCCAAGTGTATGTTACTTCATTAAGCTAAGTCTGCCTTCTGGGATCTGACTGTGAACAGAATGTGAGTAAACTCTTTTTATACTTTTGTAAAAGACTGTGTCGTCTCTTCTATTTAAGAGGGAATAAGGGGAAATTACCAGAATAGTTATTATAGAGGCTTTAGCGAGCCTGAGCAAACGCAGCCGCTGCAAACTTAAAATAAAGGGGAATGTTACTCTGCTGAAATTGTGGAACTTGTTAACACAAGTTAGATAAGGATATAATCAGACAATATATCATCTCCTGCATCCCTGAACATTCCCACATTCATCCCATCATACCTTTATAGATTAGAATAAATCAAGAATATAGTTACATTTATTTCATTAAAACAGTCTCTGGCTGGCTTTGTATCACATCAAAATTACCATAGCTAGTGGGATACAGTTCAAGGCATTGGCAAAGAGCAGAGTACAGGTAAATGTTGGCTTGGGTTAGGTGAATCTGCAGCAGTAGATAAAAGCTCCAGCCATAAAAAAATTGGTGCTCCCCCCCCCATTTGGTGGAATATCTCTCTCTCTCTCTCTCTCTCTCTCTCTCTCTCTCTCTCTCTCTCTCTCTTTACAGGAACACACATATCTGTCTTCAGAAGTGTTCATCATACATGCAATTTCCCCGAGAATTTATCTGAATTCTGAGTAACGACTTTCAGAGCCTCCCCATTGCTTCCCATCCTCCAATACCCGTTGCCCACCTGAGGCAGCTGCTTCACTGTGCCTAATGGCAAGATGGGTCTTTTTTGGTGAAATGGAGTGGGGGAGAAAGGGTTAAGCCTTACCTGCCTTCCGCACCATGTCCAGGGTTAGTTCTGCTGAATGATGCATTGCTTGGTGTGCAGCCACAAGCACCTGGGAAGGTGAAGAGGGAGGGAATACATACAAAGCAAGCAGGGACAAGGAATAAAATGAGCATGGTGGGAGATGAGCCCAAGACTTCCAAATCACATGCAAGTTTCTCTTGGATATGTTAAGAACTGATACTCAGTTTAAAATGGAGAAGCTCACACTGTAAAACTTCAAGGGAGGAATTCAGCGCCAGCAAAGGCAGTTCTGCTTGCCAGATGGGACAATTTCCCGACTCTTCCCTCTGAACTCTGTTCTGCAGAGTTTTATGACCCTCCAGAGAAGATTGAGGTGAGGAGGGCGAGGAGAGGACAAAGTCCCATTGCCCTGGTGGTGCCTTGTGCTGCCATGCTGAATTAGTTGAATCTGGGTGGGAAACGTCTGTAAAAAAAACCTAGCTGAGTTGAAAGGACATTTGGAGAGTAAAGAACCCTCTGGAGAGGGAGGGAACTTTTTTCTCTGAAGCTAAAATGACCTGGACAAGGATTGACCAAATTTGGGTAACTAGTTGTATGGCACCGAAGATAAAAAAAGCAGAAATCTGCCCAAAGACTTGCTCCGACCATAACGCAGTGAAGATGGAGATGAAACTAACAACAACTGGAACCTTCAGATGGAGGATGAAGGACACCCTATTTAGAGATGAAGAGATCTACAAAAAGGCCCAAAAAGCATTGAAAGATTATTTCGAGATAAATTTGAGAACTGATGTGGAAAAAAGAATAATTTGGGACGCTAGCAAGGCCGTGATGCGAGGTTTCCTAATACAACAAAATTCCATAAAGAGGAAAAAACAGAATGAGAGGAAAGAAAAACTTCTGGAAAAGATAAAGGAAGCTGAAAAGAAATTGAGGTCTAAACCAAAGTCTCATGAGATTTTGAGAGAAATAAAGTATTATCAGACGCAATATATGGAACTGATGAATCAAGAGATAGAATGGAAGATAAAGCAAATGAGACAAAGAACATTTGAATCGGCAGACAAATGTGGGAAACTCCTGTCATGGCAACTGAAAAAGAGACAAAAATTGAATACTGTGACAAGTCTGGAAATGGAAGGAAAAATTATCCACAAACCAAATGAGATAAATAACTGCTTTCAAAGTTTCTTTAGGAAACTATATGCACAAGGGCCGGTTAATGAGCAGGAAATAGAAGAATTTATTAAAAAGTACGGATTACCAAAGATCTCAGATCAAAGTAAAAGGATTTTGAATGGGAAAATAACAGGACAAGAAATAGAGGATGCCATTCAGAAGATGAAACTGGGAAAATCTCCAGGACCAGATGGTTTGACTGCTAGATATTACAAGGCATTGAAGGAATGGATAATACAACCATTGAAGGAGGTCTGTAATGAAATTTTGGAAGGGAAAAAGGCACCCGAATCGTGGAAAGAAGCTTTCATTTCACTTATACCGAAAACAGAGACTGAAAAGAACCAGGTTAAAAACTACCGCCCTATATCATTACTTAACGTGGATTACAAAATTTTTGCAGACATTTTAGCAAAAAGACTGAAGAGAGTTTTGGTGGAGGAGATTCATAAGGACCAAACAGGCTTTCTCCCAGGGAGACATATGTCAGACAATGTAAGGAACATTATAGACATTTTAGAGTTGTTGGAAGTAAATATTAATAGAAAGGCAGTGATAATTTTTGTGGATGCGGAGAAAGCCTTTGATAACATTTGCTGGACCTTTATGAAGAAGAATCTTCAAGGGATGGGGGTAGGCCAAGGATTTGAAAACGGTATAGGTGCTATATACTTTAAGCAAAAAGCAAAGTTGATTGTCAACAATGTGGTTACGGAAGAGATTCCTATAGAAAAAGGTACACGACAGGGATGCCCAATATCACCCTTACTTTTTATAACAGTCCTGGAGGTTTTGCTAAACATGATTAGAGGGGACCAACTGGTTAAAGGTGTTCAGCTCAGAGCTAAAAACTATAAACTAAGGGCATTTGCAGATGACTTAGTATTGACTTTGCAACAGCCAGAGACTAGTACCAAAAGAGTTCTAGAACTAATTGAGAAATTTGGTCAAGTAGCAGGATTCAAACTGAACATGCAAAAAACCAAAATGTTAGAGAAAAATCTAACAATGGCAGAAAAAGAGAAGTTTCAGAGTGAAACAGGTTTAACAATAACAAAAAAGGTGAAATACCTGGGTGTGAACTTGACTTCTAAAAATGCAAACCTATTTAAAGACAATTACGATAAATGTTGGACAGAGGTGAAGAAAGATCTAGAAATATGGTCAAGGTTGAGACTTTCCTTGTTAGGCCGAATTGCTGTTATTAAGATGAATGTATTGCCTAGAATGTTGTTTTTATTCCAGACACTCCAGATCTTGGATAAGATGGACTGTTTCAAGAGGTGGCAAAAAGACATATCAAAATTTGTCTGGCAGGGCAAAAAGCCCAGAATAAACTTCAAGATCTTAACTGATGCAAAAGACAGAGGGGGTTTTGCCCTGCCGGACTTGAGACTTTATTATGAATCGGCAGCTTTTTGCTGGCTGAAACAATGGCTACTTCTTGAGAATACAGACATTTTGGATCTGGAAGGGTATGACAATAGATTTGGTTGGCATGCATACTGTCAGGGAACTGACATCAGAGGAAAGGGAGGTGGTAGGGCTCCCAGAGACTGGGAGAGAGTCAGCAGCTAAAGCAGGGACAAGGAGGGGGAGCGAGGGGTCTCTGGAGGAGGAGCTCAGTAATGCTGAGAGAGACGCAGCAGCCCAGGCAGGAAACAGCAGGGGAGAGAAAGGGGTGAGAGACACTTCCAGCGAAAATAGCGGGGAGGTGTCAGAAGCAACTGCAGGGAGACCCATGCTTCGCCGGAAGCTGCTACGTCGTGAGTCCAGGAGACGCGTTTCCGTTAAGGAACTTCTTTGCTGGAAGCGCTTCCGCAGGCAGCCACTGTCAGACTCTACTAGTGACTAGAGCAGACATGTCTGAGGAGCTCTGTCACACACAGAGGTTTGTGGGGCCGCACAAACTCTGAAGGGGCACTATTTTAAGCACAAGCAGCTAATCATCCCCTGACAGCAGTCTGACAGTCTCTGTATGCTGCCTGTGCAGGAGAAAGCATCATGAGCAACCCAGCCGGAACCGGAGAGGCAGGGGTTGGAGCTGGTCCAAGCTTGGAGGAAAGGTATCAAGCTCTGGAGGTCCAACTTGCGCTGCAGACGGCGAGGCTCGAGGAGAGAAGGGCTCAGGATGCTGACAAAAAGGGGAGAACCACTCAGTTCCCCAGAAAGGTACCAGGATTGGTGCAGAAGTTTGGGGGGGACCCCAAGGATTACCATGCCTTTAGGACTGAGATGCAATATGCCCTGAATGTGCAGTTTGATGAGTTCCCTGATGAGGAATCGCGAGTTGCTTTCGTAATTGGGCATCTTGAGAAGGGGGCGCGGGACTGGGTTCGACCCCTGATGGCAACGCACAACGATATCCTAAAGGACACTATGAAATTCTTTCGTGCAATGGATATCATGTTTTCCAGCGATATTGAGGAAGGGGTGGTGCGCAGACAGCTAATGGCTTGCAAGCAGGGAAGCAGATCTGTCCGTGAGTACTGGACTGAATTTACCATGCTGATTCACCGATTGGGGTGGGATTTATCGGCAGCACCCATTCAGATGCTATTTGAAGAAGGTCTTTCTTCAGCTGTGAAAGACGAGCTGGCCAGGAGCCCCAGGGCGGTGTCTATGGATCAGCTGACCAAATCTGCGCTGACCATTGGAGCGCGCCAGGAGGCAAGAGCCTTGGAGAGGCGGGAAGGGAGAGGGGAACGTTGGAAGGAGTTACGCATTCCAGACATTCCTGAGCCAGCTTTCCCGCCGGCAGAGCCGATGGAAATCGGAACAGCCCGCGCGCGCGCAGTTTCAAAGCCCAGTGAGGGGGCGAAGAAGGAGGGAAAGGGAGCCCGGAAATGCTATCTCTGCCAACAGCCAGGCCACTTTGCCAGAGTCTGCCCCCAGAGGAAGGAATGGCAAGGGATGGTGGGAGCAGTTGAGGGGGGAGAGCAGGGAGAAACGGAGCAGGTAAAAGCCAACGCCTGGTTGCCAACGTCAGGGCACTGCAGCCAGGCCAAAGAGCAGTGAAAGTGCCCGTGCCAGAAGCTCCTCGACCTGCTCTAGTGATTGAAGTGTCGCTAGAGCTGCAAAATGGACACCCCCTAAAAATAAAGGCGCTGTTGGACTCAGGCAGCTCCTGCAATTTTATGAGCAAGGAGTTTGCTGCTGAACATCAGATACAGACTATCCCTTTAAGCAACCCCCTGCAGGTGACCACGATCGATGGCAGGGAACTGTTGGGAGGAGGAGTTAGCTTGCAGACCGTCCCAATGATAATGAGGGTGGCAAGGCACACAGAACTGATAGCGTTTAATGTGGCCACCTTGGGAGGCGCTCCCATTATTTTGGGAATGAGCTGGCTAGCCTTACATGATCCGCTGGTGGGCTGGCATCAAAGAGTGGTTTCCTTCGGTTCAGCACATTGCTTAGAACACTGCAGGGGGGAAAAGGGGTCAGCAGGGGCCCAAGCCACCCTAGCAGGGACTGAAGTAATGGGGAAGGGGAAGGTGCCACCACAGTATGCTGATCTCAGCGACGTGTTCAGCGAGAAGGAAGCTGACCAACTACCCCCGCATAGGCCCTTTGATTGCCAGATCAATTTACTCCCTGGAGCACAGCTTCCTGTAGGCAAGTTGTATGCCATGTCAGACAGGGAAATGCAGGAGTTGCGAGCGTTCATTGACAAGAACCTGAAGAGAGGCTTCATCAGAGAGTCCAAGGCAGCGGGGGGTAGCCCAGTGTTTTTTGTGGATAAAAAAAACACGGACAAGCCGAGGCTGGTATGTGACTTTCGGCGCCTAAATGCAGTGACAGAGCCGGCGGCTTTTCCTATGCCCAGGATTGATGATATTTTGACCAGGGTGCGAAAAGGAAAGATTTTTACAAAGCTGGACCTAAGGGGGGCGTACAACCTGATACGTATAAGGAAAGGGGATGAATGGAAGACCACCATGTTCACCCCTTTGGGGGCATTTGAATACCTCGTTATGCCTTTTGGATTACAAACAGGCTCCGCGTGTTTTCAAGCCTTCATGAACCACGTACTGGGGCCTTTGCTCTACAAGAATTGTGTGGCCTTCTTAGATGACGTGTTGGTGTATTCGGAGAATGAGGAGCAACATGTGAGAGACGTCAGAGAAGTGTTGAGCAGGCTGCAAGCCAACAGACTGTGGGTGAAACTGGAGAAGTGTCAGTTTCATACCAAGGAGGTGGAATTCCTGGGGTACCGCTTGTCAGACAAGGGGTTGGCCATGGACCCCGGCAAGGTTCAAGCGGTGCTGGAATGGAAAACACCCAAGACCAAGAAGGATGTGCAGAGGTTCCTAGGGTTTGGAAACTTTTATCGTAAGTTCATCCGAAACTTCGCCCACCTGACGGCGCCCATCACGGACTGTCTCAGCAGTAAAAAGAAGTTTGTTTGGACGGGGGAGGCGGAGCGAGCGTTTGAGGAACTGAAAAGGGCCTTCGCCTCTGATGAACAACTTCTACATGTGGATTTACAAAAAAAGCTGAGGGTCGAAACAGACGCTTCTGACAGAGCCATAGGGGCGGTGCTTCTTCTGCAGCCGGGGAAGGAGGGGTCAGAGTGGCGACCGTGTGCCTTCTTTTCGCGAAAGCTGAACAAATCTGAGAGGAACTACACGGTGTACGACCGGGAACTTCTTGCGATTCATGAGGCCTTCCGGAGATGGAGGCACCTGCTAATTGGTGCACAACAGAAGGTGCAAGTGTGCACGGACCATAAGAATCTAGAGTATTGGAGAACTGCGCGAGTGCTCAACCAACGGCAGTTGAGATGGGCCCAGGAGTTCTCCAAATTTAACTTTGAGATTTGTTACGTACCAGGCCCGGAGAACGTTAGGGCGGACGCTCTCTCACGCAAACCTGAATATTTGGAGGGAGAGGGTGCACCCGAAGAGACCCATGTCATTCCCGAGGACCGCTGGGTGTGTGGGGCGGCCTTGGTGGGGCAAAGGGAACTGGTAGAGGGAACGGTGCAGGATGAATACGCCCAGGACAAACTCAGGGGTCTCAGGAGGGAGGGAGACAAACTCGGGGGTTTTGAGGAGAGAAATGGGGCGTTGTACTATAAGGGAGCGTTATACATACCTGAAGGGGAATTGAGGGAAAAGGTACTCAAGCAACTGCACGATAGCCCCACAGCAGGGCATTTTGGGCAACACAAAACCATGTGGCTGGTTACCAGGGAATTCTGGTGGCCCAAGGTCAGGGAAGATGTGCGGGAATATGTGAGAGGGTGTGACCGATGCCAACGAGCCAAGGGGGAGAGGCGGGCACCGGCAGGTTTATTAGAACCACTACCCACGCCGGAAAGGCCATGGGAGGCAGTGGCCATAGATTTCATGACTGATCTGCCCAGGTCCAAAGGGAAAACAGCCATTATGGTTGTGGTAGACCTGTTAACCAAGATGGCCCACTTTATAGCCTGCTCACATGCGGTCACAGCGGAAGAAACCGCTAAATTGTTTGTGGAAAATGTGTTTAGGCTGCATGGCGCCCCCTTGAGGGTGGTTTCTGACCGAGGGAAACAATTTACTTCCAGGTTCTGGAGGAAGCTCATGAGCTTATTGCATGTAGAGGTGAATTTCTCTACGGCCCGTCATCCAGAAACCAACGGGCAGGCGGAAAGAGCTAATGGTGTCCTCCAGCAATATTTGAGGTGTTATGTGAATGACAGAGAGAATGATTGGGTGGAGAAGCTGGCGTTGGCAGAATTTGCCTACAACAATGCAGAGAACGTGTCCACGGGGATGAGCCCTTTTTTGGCTAATCCCGGGTGTCATCCCCGAGCCTTCCCAGGGGGGGAAGGGGAGAACTGGAGCGTTCCAGCAGCAGAACAGTTCGTTGAAGAAATGGAAGCGATCCATCGCCAGCTCCAACTTAATTTAAACAGGGCGAAGGAGGAATATAAGAGGCAGGCAGACAAAACCAGAAGGGAAGGGGAAAGCATTAGGGTGGGGGACCAGGTGTGGCTGTCCACCCAAGGGTTACCATTTAAAGGAGGTTGTAAGAAGTTAAGACCCAAAAGACTGGGCCCATTTGAAGTCACGCAACAGGTCAACCCAGTGGCTTTCAGACTCCGGTTACCGAACCACATGAAGTTGCACCCAGTGTTCCACAGGTCGTTGCTGTCACCGTATATAGGGGACAGAGAGGGGAGGGTCAATAGGGGACCAGCTATGGAGGAAAAAGAACACAGCTACCATGTAGCGGAGATTCTCGATTCCAGGTGGAAGGGAGAGCAAGTAGAGTATTTGGTAATGTGGGAAGGGGAGCCGGAGTCGGAAAACACCTGGGTCAGGGCAGAGGATGTAGATGACGAGGTTTTGATTGAAACTTTTCATCAGAGATTCCCTCGAAAACCCCAGCCAGTGGCGAGGTTCCGGAGGGAATACTTTGCCACCACCGACGAAGAAGAAGAGTTGGAGGGGTTCTCTGATTCCGAGGTGGAGGAGGATTCAGCGAGTCGGAACGAAGACCGATGGAGGGAAATGTTCGAGACGTCTGAAGATGAAGAGGATTCTTTTCGGGGTTTCAGCTCCTCACCGCCCAGAGGAGAGAGTAGGGGCGGGGGAGAAGGGGGCCCTGGAGGGGAGGTGGATGTCAGGGAACTGACATCAGAGGAAAGGGAGGTGGTAGGGCTCCCAGAGACTGGGAGAGAGTCAGCAGCTAAAGCAGGGACAAGGAGGGGGAGCGAGGGGTCTCTGGAGGAGGAGCTCAGTAATGCTGAGAGAGACGCAGCAGCCCAGGCAGGAAACAGCAGGGGAGAGAAAGGGGTGAGAGACACTTCCAGCGAAAATAGCGGGGAGGTGTCAGAAGCAACTGCAGGGAGACCCATGCTTCGCCGGAAGCTGCCACGTCGTGAGTCCAGGAGACGCGTTTCCGTTAAGGAACTTCTTTGCTGGAAGCGCTTCCGCAGGCAGCCACTGTCAGACTCTACTAGTGACTAGAGCAGACATGTCTGAGGAGCTCTGTCACACACAGAGGTTTGTGGGGCCGCACAAACTCTGAAGGGGCACAATTTTAAGCACAAGCAGCTAATCATCCCCTGACACATACATATGGTATGATAAGGTAAAACTGCATAAAGGCTTTAAAAACCATATTGTTAGGAAAGCACTGTATAATGTCTGGATAAGATATAAGGATCTACTGGAAAGTAAAACTCCCAGGTGGTTATCACCAATGGAGGCTAAAGAGATAAAAAAACTAAATATGGAGTCCAAATGGCCAAAGTATTGTGAAATTTTAGAACAAGATGGTGAAAGAGTTAAATTGCAGAGTTTTGACAAATTAAAGTCCAAAGTACGAGACTGGTTGCACTACCATCAGATAAACGAGGTATTTAAACAGGACAGGAAAATAGGTTTCCAGATGGAGAGGTCGAAATTAGAAACAGAATTGTTAGAACCCAATACTAAGAACTTGTCGAGAATGTACAATTTGCTGCTGAAGTGGAATATACAAGATGAAACAGTAAAATCAGCCATGATCAAATGGGCACAAGACATAGGTCATGACATAATGTTTGATGATTGGGAACAGTTATGGAATACAGGTGTTAAGTTTACAGCTTGTAATGCATTGAGAGAGAATATAATGAAAATGATCTATAGGTGGTACATGACCCCAGTCAAACTTGCAAAAATTTATCATTTGCCCAGTAATAAATGTTGGAAATGTAATGAGACTGAAGGTACCTTCTATCACCTTTGGTGGACCTGCCCGAGGGTAAAGGCCTACTGGGAAATGATCTATAATGAAATTTTAAAAGTCCTTAAACGGACATTTTTGAAAAAACCAGAGGCCTTTCTCCTGGGCATGGTGGGCCAATTGGTGTCAAGGAAGGACAAAACATTTTTTATGTATGCTACCACAGCGGCAAGAATTCTTCTGGCAAAGTATTGGAAGACGCAGCAGCTACCCACTCTGGAAGAATGGCAAGCGAAGGTGATTGAGTACATGGGAATGGCAGAGATGACCGGCAGAATCCGTGACCAGGGGAGTGAGACGGTGGAAGAAGACTGGAAGAAATTTAAAAAATATCTTAAAGACTGTTGTAAGATTGATGATGGCTGAGATGTTATGGTCATAAGAAATAGAGAATTGCAGCTGTAAATCATAACTTTAAAGAATGTAAAATGAAAATGAGCGAATCAATTGAACGAAGGGTTGCTGAGAAAGGGTTAACATAAGGATGCAGAAAAAGGGAGGTATGGGGAAGTCCGGGAAATAAGGTGTATGAAAATAAGTTTAAGTAATTATACATGTTTATTTGTTTGTATGTTTTGTATTGTTTTGTTTTGTTTTATTATTTGTTTTATTATATGTTTGGAAAATTAATAAAAATTATTATAAAAAAAATAAATGAAAGATTTTCATCTGGCGCCAAACCAAATGATAAGCCCAGACCACCTTATCCAGGAGGGCTGTTGTTGAATAAAGTCACAAACGTTACTTTTTATCTTCCTGCAGTTCATCTGCTACTGTATCCTCAGCCCTCTCTGCTCCTATTGGGAGGAAAGTGGGATACAAATACAAGGGAAATTAAAACCTGCTGACCTTGTGCTGGGTGTAGAATAGGAGAATCCAGCTCCCCTGAAATTAACTCTTCTGAAAAAGAATAAGAAAGAGGCAGTCAAAGAGGGAATGCCACCAGTGGTCCTTTTCTATCCTGCCTCCTTGATCCTGCTATGATCCCTTGATCAAAACTCACTTTTTTTTAAATGCGCCTCCCAAACAATTTCAGTGGTGCCCTTCTTCATCAGGTAGAAGTTGAACTTGTCTTGCATTTGCTCAGCAGACAGTTCTACGTACTGCTGCAGTTTCTCTGCATCCAGGTATTGAAACTCCAGTTCCTGTGGGAAAGAATGAAACCTCTGTAAGTCTGAATCTGGCTTAGCCCAACCCACCATTCCGAGGGAGTCAAATTAAAGGGTGAAGAGGGATTCTGGTTGAATTTCTCCCATTCTCAGACTTCACAGTTTGACTCTCCCCCAGTAAAACCTTTCGTCATATTTGTCTCACCTTAGGATAGACTGTGACATCCTCTGAAGCCTTCAAAGATACCTGAGAACCAATCATCAGCGGTTTCAGGGTCACAGGGGGTTTCTCTATTCTCTTTGAATTTACTTCACGCTTTTCGACCGCCTGGGAATGGCAAATAAATTCACTTTTTAGATATGCAAAGGGGGAACCAAACTTCTTGAAGACTGGATCCCTACAACCTTCTTGGCACCGTAACACCAGCTAAGGCAGGAACGGGGAACCTGATGGCCTCCAGATGTTGTTGGACTCAAATCAACCCTAACCAGCTTGGTTCAGGGATGATGGATGCTGTAGTCCAAGAGCACCGGCAGATACACAGATTCCACATCTGCAGTATGAAGAAGATTAAACCACTATGGCACCAGAAACTACACATGGGGAACTCAAGCCAGAGCTCTTGAACTGGGCAGCCTGAACTAAGCCTGAGCAAGTTGGCAGAGAGGTACCAGCAATCCTGCGTCCACCTCATCTTCTCTTGATGAGACCATGCAGGAAACCACAGAAGCCATAAAACCTCAATATCTGAATGAAGCATGAGAAGACATTTTTAAGAAAAGTTCAAATTGAGAATGTAATATGATAATGTGCTTTATCTCCCATGTGCCAACACTGCAAATCAGGAAGAATGTTCTTATAGACAGTTCTTATAGACAGTTCATAATTACCAAGCTGATTCCTTAATGAACAAAGCTGAATTTGTTCATCAATAAATCTGAAGGAAGTCTTACTTATTTCAGTGAAGGCTTCCAAGAAAATGTGCTTAGAATTTTGTTTTCACAAGTCAGTGACAACAACGTTTGTTTAGAGAACCAGACAGGATATTTGGCCTCTAGCAAGCAGGGTGGCTAACAAAGGAAAAGGGTGTATTTCAATATTGCAAACTTCACTTTGAAACAACAGTGTTGGTGAGAAGCTAAGTCACCCAGTGGAGGGCAACTGTGAATCTTCTCTCAAGTAGCATGTTGATGTTGGCTAGAAGTTTGGTAAAACAGATCAAGTCCAACAAAGGTAAGTACAGTTCATGCACCCTAATGTATAATTTTGCATAGCTATTCTGTCAGGGTTAGAGTGATCAAGCAAAAGATCCAGGTAATCTGCAATACCAATCAAAGTTGGAGATTCCAAGTTACCTTTACTATAGAAGAGTCATTCGGTAGGAGGTACAGGTGAAACGTTGGTGTTTCCAGTCGAAGTCTCTGATAGAGCAGTACGACAGTGTTGATCTTTTGCTTAAACCACTTTTTGAAAACGACTCCAAGGGAAGAGAACTTGCGGTTTTCCAACACAGCATGGTGAGGCTCCACTCTGTCTGGCTTCTCCAGCCTCATCTCCCCTTCAACAAAATGTGCAACGTAGACATGGGAACTGTCGTCACCTGAAAAGACAAGCATGTTAGCAGTGGGAAAGTGGGAAATAGGGAACCCCTCACTATTCCAGCTCCTGCCAACCTAGCAGTTTGAAAGCACATCAAATTGCAAGTAGAGAAATAGGTACTGCTCCGGTCGGAAGGTAAACAGCGTTTCCGTGTGCTGCTCTGGTTTCACCAGAAGCGGCTTAGTCATGCTGGCCACATGACCCAGAAAAACTGTCTGCAGACAAATGCCAGCTCCCTCAGCCAGTAAAGCATGATGAGCGTTGCAACCCCAGAGTTGTCTGCAACTGGACTTAATTGTCAGGGGTCCTTTACCTTTTTATTTCATGCAAACATTTATTTTCTTATTGTCTTTTAAGAGGTTTATAACATTGTTTCACAGGACAATATGGCACATGGCAGCTTAGAATGCAAATCACAGAAAATAATAAAACAGCACAGTTGGAACATTTTGAAAAAATATAAAAGACTGGTAAGCGAGGACTACTGACTTCTAGAATCCACACCGCAGACCCCATAGCATTCTGGAAACGTCAATGGAAGTTATTCCTGTTTAGGATTCCTCCTATTATGGTTATAATGCTGGTAACTTTCCCCCGGCCATACCTTCAAGACACAAGAAGTGAGGGACGTGAATGGCAGCCACAGCTTCTACTGCATCTACTTTAATGTTGAGCAGAGGGCCAGCGACATGCAACTCCTCAGTGGACTGTTCTTCCAGGTGCTTAGGCCATGAATCAAAGTGGTATGTTACAGTCACAGCTTCTTTCACATCACATATGAGATTTGTATCTCCACAACGGAAGGAGCCAGCCTCAGTGGAGCGCACTCTGAATGGTACAAAGGGAAAGATGAAAGGGGAGTCAGGTTGAACATGAATTGGGAGAACTTCCCCTGCTGGTCTAAACTGATATTTTTGCAGGAGATGCTTCAAACGCTGAGTTATGGAGGTAAAAAATAGATGGAAGGATATCTCCTGGTCAAGCATTACTCAGCTAAAACACAAGTGTTGTCAGGTCACCCAATAAATAAAAAAGGTGGTTTTTCTTATACTGAGAAGGTGTTTTTAAAATGGTGCCTTCATGCAGAGCAAAGCAAGCTGGTGAAAGTAACTACTCATCTTCTGTTTACCCTTGTGTTGATGATACTAGAACATCAGGGAAATTTCTCATACTCGGTAAGCAGGGCAAGAGTTCTGTAACCCATGTACCCATTTAGCTCTAAACACCAGACCAAAAAGCACACTGCTTTAAAGTGATGGGGAGGGAAACCATGCATGCCACCTTGAACTCTTTGGGAGAAATATGGGGTATAACTTAAATCATATCAATAAAATATTTTTAAGAAAAAATGCAGAGTTCTATATTTGTTCACCCTTCTGGAAATAATAAGCAACAGCAATGCTCCAAGGTAATGATTTTCCAGCTGTATTTGAGGGACCCAGGAGTTCCTCAATGAAGAGATCAAGATTGGTTCACAAGCTTCCTTCAGAGAGAATTTGCCCACCATGCCACTACAACGTGTAAAACATAGATGTATGTTTTAGAGAGCGCCATCATATGTGATGACTGTGAGACCCACAGAAACTAGATGTGCTCTGTGGAACAATTAAATGTAGAAACCATTCCCTGAAGGGAAAAGGTTTTAAAATGTCTGATGGAGAGATCACTCACCTGTATGCTCTGTTGCCCCTTTCTGAGTCCCAAACCACCTCTGGTTTTATTTTTTCTGGAAGACCCTATAATGAAAATATAATCATTTATGTGGATGCCAGAATGTGGATCCCATCTGAAAAGACGGCATTCTTGTCTGTTTCTAACACTCCTGTGACCACACCAAGGAGCACTGCTTGAGGCCAAAGCCACAACTATACAGTGGTACCTCTGGTTACATACGCTTCAGGTTACATACGCTTCAGGTTACTGACTCTGCTAACCCAGAAATAGTGCTTCAGGTTAAGAACTTTGCTTCAGGATGAGAACAGAAATCGTGCAGCGGCGGTGTAGCGGCAGCAGGAGAACCCATATGCTAAAGTGGTGCTTCAGGTTAAAAACAGTTTCAGGTTAAGTACGGACCTCTGTACTTAACCCGAGGTACCACTGTACACTGCTACAGCTTCTTCTTCACCTGCTGTGCTCTGTATTCATTTTGGCCACAGTAGACTAACCTAGACTGATTATTAAAATCAGCATTATTAAAAAATGTTTTTCTGATTTTAAGATCTCATTATACTGACACACATTCAATAATATTCATCATCCAACTAAGTAGGGATAACACAGAAGCAGCATCCTGGAATTTAGAACCAATCCATCCATGATTCCTGTGGGCGGGAAATGCACATCAAGACAGGTCAGCCTCTTACCTCACTGGGACACCAGCCACATAGGACACTTTCCCCAGGACCTGCCGGGTTCTCTATCTTTATGCTTCCTTCCCGCTGTGGCTCTATTGGGCCAGCTGCCTTGAGTGGAGTTTGATCCAAAGCTGTAAAAGGAAGACAATTATTTGCCTGACACGACTGTTGCAAGGAGGAACTTAGTTGAACTGTCCTTGAAGTTTAAGAACTCGAAGTCAAACTCACCATGCATTGCAGAGAGCAGAATCAGAACTGAACCTGGACGTACCATTTCTACACATTCCAGGAACCTGCAACAAGCTTGCTCCCCTCTTTCTTGGATTATACTCAGCAATTCTTTACTTTTCCACTTTAAATTTTTCAACATTTTTAAAAAGTTTCTGTATTCTTTCAGTGTGATAACAAAGCAAGAGTATAGCACGTCATAAAAAAGTTCAATATCCGATTCAAGAATTTCCATTAATTGCTTTCTTCCATTGCAGATCATCTCATTACCAGAGATTGTAGATCTTTCCAATGACCTGTGGCAAAGACATTTATTTTATTTAGGCAACAGAAGGTGGGGAGAGGAGAATTAGAACGTAGTTAGGATGCAGACTGCTCCCTTACCATAAATGCCAACCAGGGTCCTTAGGGCAACCCTCCAATAATTTTCTTCTGGTGACACAACCCCCTCAATATTTTCTCCCCACCACTGCCCACCCACCTGCCTTCCCATCTCCCTCCCTTGGTTTGCTGTCTACCCCCAGCCAGGCATCACTCTCTCTTTCTGGCTTTCTTCCAGGAGGAGCAAAGTGGGACACAGCAGTGGCAGAAGGTGCATGTGAGGGTGCGGTTTGTGTGTGTCCATTCCCCACCTGGCTGCCCACCCCTCCATCCATTGCTCCCTCGCTTCCTCTGTGTGTGGCACCCTCCTGTGGTGGGGACAACCCCCCCCACTCAACCCAGTGAGCATGCCTGGCCAGTGGGTGATGACAGGCATGGGCAAGGCCGGGTGCCAGGCTGAGAGGAGGCAGCTGACTGAGGGAGAGAGGAAGGCAGACGAAGAACCCTGGCCATGTTGCCAACACCAACACTGACTGCCTACACTCGATGCACCTGCCTGGGTGCACACCTGACACCTGACTTGACTGGCCTACCCCACCTAAATTCATATTATCATCATGTTATGATGAAACTATGCTAATTTGTCATATTACTATGAAATTGCTTTTGTAGTTGGCTTATGGGTTGCCCTCTAGCCTCCCACCTCAGGGTTGCCTCAAGTTTATGTGAACCATATCACACTTTGCTGTGGTCCTTTTCTTCAACCTTCCCCCAATCTTTGGGTTCCCTGCCCCTTAGGGGCTCGTTTCCCCGAAACAAATTCCAATCCTTACCGTGCCCTCCCAACTCGTCCCTCCACGGGGCGGGAGTGAGATGATAATCCCAGCCAAGCTATCCTGACTGTGAGCCATTCACTGACGACCACTTTGTCCCCCAAGCAACTGGAAAGTTCCCTGCCCTCAGACCAGCTTAATGTGACATGCAGGGCTGGAGGGTTAAAGGTCTTTCAGATACCAAGAGTCATTTGCTGGGGAGGCTGTAGCTCTTGCTTTCCTGCTTCAACAGCAGGTGTACTAGAACAGATGGCCCACTGAGTTCCCTCCAGGTCTTGTACAGTGGTACCTCGGTCTATGAACTTAATCCATTCCTGAAGTACTTTCTTATAACGACTCTGTTCTTAAACTGAGGCGTGCTTTCCCTAATGAGGCCTCCCGCCACCGGTGCCCTTCCACCATTCGGCTTCCGTTCTTAGACGGAGGTAAAGTTTGCAAACCACAACACTACTTCCAGTTTTGCGGAGTTCGTAAACCAAATAGTTCCTAAGCAGGACTGTTCATAAACTGAGGTACCTCTGTATTCTATGACACAGATAGGATTCCTGCAGCTAGTGGACCACAGGTAGTCCTCAGAAACACTCCCTGGAGCCTTCCAAGGCCTGTGGAGCCCTGCCTCCGTTTCCCAGCTACTAAGCTGTGTGATGGTGCCTTCATCAGGCGTGACAGTAAGTTGAGAGGGAGCTGAAAGTGTGTGGTTTCTGAGAGATGAGAGAAAGTGAGTGGAGGGGAAAGTTGCACGTGTGTGGGATGGAAAGGGCATTGTGAAGTTTATGCGTCTGATTGAGTGTGAAGCCCCCAACCCACCACTCACTCCCACATGCAGCCCTCAGGGCTAAAGAGATGGTCCTGTCATCCCCTGTTCTATGTAATACAGGAACTTGAATATCCTTCATAAAGTTCTATCATAATAAAGTTCTATCTTTATTATGTCAACATTATTACATTTATATTGGCTGCTCTCTCTCTCTCTCTCTCTCTCTCTCTCTCTCTGTGTGTGTGTGTGTGTGTGTGTGTGTGTGTGGAGACTGAGAAACTGTTCACATAGTGACTATCTTACAGAGCTGGACTTTTTGCTTCACTGCTCCCTGTACTCTGCTGGCTCCACTCCTCTAAGGTTGTAGACTGAGGTGTTTAAAGTATCTGGCAACCTGCCAGCACCAGCAGAACATATGCATAATAATAATAATAATAATAATAATAATAATAATAATAATAATAATAATTTATTACTTATACCCCACCGATCTGGCCAGGCCTCCCCACCACTCTGGGTGACTCCCAACAGAATATTAAAAACACAATAAAAGTTCAAACATTAAAACTTCCCTAAACAGGGCTGCCTTCAGATATCTTCTGAGAGTCAGATAGTTGTTTATATCCTTGAAATCTGGTGGGAGCGTGTTCCACAGGACGGGTGCCACTACCGAGAAGGCCCTCTGCCTGGTACTCTGTAACCTCACTTCTCACATTGAGGGAACCACCAGAAGGCCCACGGCGCTGGACCTCAGTGTCCTGGCAGAACGATGGGGGTGGAGACGCCAAGGCCATCTAGGGCTTTAAAGGTCACCACCAACACTTTGAATTGTGCTTGGAAATATACTGGGAGGCAATGTAGGTCTTTCAGGACTGGTGGTCTCAGTGACCACTCCCAGTCACCAGTCTAGCTGCCACATTCTGGATTAATTGTTGTTTCCGGGTCACCTTCAAAGGTAGTCCAAGTAGGAGATAACCACGGTATGCATCACTCAGGTGAAACAGTCTGCGGGTAGGTAGGGTCTCAGCCTGGAGCTGGTAGACAGCTGCCCTGGACACAGAATTGACCTGTGCTTCCATGGACAGCTGTGAGTCCAATATGACTCCCAGGCTGCGCACCTGGTCCTTCAGGGGCACAGTTACCCCATTCAGGACCAGGTAGTCGTCCAAACCGGCCTGCCCCCTGTCCCCCCAAAACAGTACTTCTGTCTTGTCAGGATTCAACCTCAATCTGTTAGCTGCCATCCACCCTCCAACCACCTCCAGACACTTATTAAATTAGTGCTAAAACATTTTTGTTTCTAGCAGGAGAGCTTGCAAACTGACTTGTTTTGTTTTAAGATCAATAGATTTTACATTTGCTTTGGATTGGAAGGGTTAGTTGAGAGGGGGAAAACATTGCTAAAGCTGTAGCTAAAATTGTGGCTTCAGTCAATTATATAAGTACAGAAATTACCCTTTGGTGGCTTTTTCTGACGGAACCAGTTCCTCCAGAGCTTGATTAATTTTTGACGACAAGAATTCAGCTGGCCGGTGCCTTGAAACATGCATTTCACAAAGTCGTTCTGCTGCTAGATATTGAGAAAGTGAGTGCACATCAGAAGTGTTACTGAGTCAAACCCTTGGCCTATTTGAATTGGAGAAGAAGTCAAGTTGGATTGAACCGTCTTCCCAGTTTCACCTGGGCTAGCATTTATCCTGGCATGGGAGTTCTTATCAGGAAAGAGATGGCCATGAAAAGGCCTCCTAGGAGCAACTGCAAACTCATGGGAACCATAGTTCATAGTGGAATGAGTTTCTTGCTTCCCAAAACAAAACTATCATATTTGCCAGCAGCAGGTATACCTTCCTGGGAAAGGGCTGTCTGGCTGAAATTCTCCCTGCACCAAGAGGCATAAGTGAGCAGTGAGAAATCATATACCGGTAACACCCACAATTCCTTTTCCCTTATTTTTCACCATTATTTGGCATCAACACACATATTAGGCATTGTATTGCCTGAAAGACAGCACTGGTATAGATTACAGTGGTGTCCAAACTTTTTTCAAAGAGGGCCAGATTTGATGAAGTGAAGGGCTGTGAGGGCCGACCAAAGGGCCGTCCAAAGTTGTTAACTGCCACAGGAGGGGCCGGATTAAACCAACCAATGGGCTGGATTAGGCCCCCAAAACGGACTTTTTGGATGCTGTGATTACTAAAACCCGGCATGGTTTTATCCAAAACAAGTCATGTCAAACTAATCTCATTTCTTTTTTTGATGGAGTTACAAGCTTTGTGGATCAGGAGAATGCTGTGGGCATTGTGAAACTTGATTTCAGGAAGGCTTTTGACAAAGTCTCCCCTGATATTCTTTTGACAAAGCCGGTAATAGTGTGGATTCAACAAGGTAACTGTTAGGTGGATTTGTAGCTGGTTGACTGACTGAACCCAAACAGTGCTCATTAATGCTCATAATCCGGGGGGTGGGGGTGACAAGTGGTGTGCTGCAGGATTCTGTCCTGGGCCTGTTGTTGTCTAGCATCTTTATAAATGACTTGCATGAAGGAATTGAAGCAATGCTAATCAAACTTGCAGGAGGCAAACTGGGAGGGGTGGCTAATGTTGCAGAAGACAGAATCAGGATTCAAGATAACCTTAACAGAATGAAGAACTGGGCCCAAACTAATAACATAAGTTTCAATAGGCACAAATGTAAGGTTCTGCACTTAGGCAGAAAGAGTCAGCAGTGTGATACAGCAGCAAAAAATGGCTAATGCTATTCTAGGCTGAATCAGCAGAAGTCTATTGTCCAGATCAAGGGAAATAATAGTATGACTTTATTTTGCCTTGGTCAAACCACATCTAGAATACTGTGTCCAGTTCTGGGCACCACAACATAAGAAGGATGTTGACAAGCTGGAACGTGTACAGAGGGGGGCAACCAAGATGATCAAGGGTCTGGAAATCAAGCCTTATGAGGAGCGCTTGAAGTAACTGGCTGTGTTTAGCCTGGAAAAGAGGAAACTGAGAGGAGATATGACAGCCATCTTCAAATATTTTATGGGCTGTAAACGGAGGGAGCATGTTTGTTTTCTCCTGCTCTTGAGGGTAGGACACGAACCAATGTCTTCAAGTTACAAGAAAGGAGATTATGACTAAATATCAGGAAGAACTTTCTGACAGTAAGAGCTGTTCAGCAGTGCAACTGACACCCTTGGTCAAAACAAAATGAAAAAATTCCTTCCTGTAGCACCCTAGAGCAGTGTTTCCCAAACGTTTTTGGGCAACGGCACACCTGTTTACCGGAAAAAAATCTCGCGGCACACCACCATTAAAGCCCCGCCCCGTGACTTCAGCGCGTAGCGTCACGCCGGGAGGGACGCACAAAAGTGAACGTTTTTTCCCTTCCCCTTGCTGGGGTGGGAGGAGGCAGCAGAGCGAGGGACTGAGGGACGGCGGCAGCTGAGGCGGCGGCGGCTGTTGTGGTGGTGGCGGCGATAGCGGGCGGAGGAGGAGCCGTCGCCGGGAGTTGCTGCTGCTGGTGTTGCTGCTGCTGCCCGGACATGCCGGCCTCCTCCTCCTCCGCTGTCTCGCGCTCCTCCCTTTTGCGCGCGCTGCCCCGCCGCTCGGCACCACCACCGCGGAGCCGCCCCCGGCTCGACGCGGATCCTCGCCGCCGCCGCCTTTCGCCGCCCGACTCGCCCGACTCCCTCCCACGGCACACCAGCCGGTGTCTCACGGCACACTAGTGTGCCGCGGAACACCGGTTGGGAAACACTGCCCTAGAGACCAACTAAGTTACTTATTGGTATGAGCTTTCTTGTGCATGCACACTTCTTCAGATGACTCCCTTGGGCGGTGATGGTCTCTCCTTCCTTGGAGGTTTTTCAGCAGAGGTTCTAACAAATCATCAACTTGCTTCCAATAAGTTGCAAAGGGAATGTGCTCTGCTATTTATCACTAGCGTGAGTGAGGAGGGATAATATCAAAACAATATATCATCTCCTACCTTCCTTAACATTCCCACAATGTCAAAAATACATATTCAGATTGGCACATAGGTTACACACACACACACACACACACACACACACACAGCCCTGCTCAAGAAGCCTCCTCTCCACCCAGTCCCATCAGACTCAGCCAACGTTCTCCCTTCCAAGTTCCTTACCTTCCCTGGTGAAACTCGGGGGACATTCTGGCAGGGGCTCACGGTCAAAGGCTTTCAGCACCTCTGAAGCCACTTCCACAGCATAATCCTCATCACAGTATGCAAGAAGCAGTTCTGTGAGCTCCCAAGCATTTGCTTTCTGCAGCAGTTTCCTGGGGATTCTGACATAGCCTTCCTTGACGGGGAACATGCTGAGATCCTTCTTGAACTTCTTCAGATCTGACTCCTTCAATGTATTCAGTGTGGCCAGCAGGCATAATTGTGTAAACTGCACTGTGGTGATTATTGATGTTAGTAGAAGTATTGAACAGAAAAATCCAGCATTCCTACATCACCCTTGTCTTCCTGTTGGAGCACATTGAATAGGTAGCACTTTCAGACTGGACTAAGTAGGGAAGGGCTGTGGATTCGTAGTAGATCACATGCATGCAAAGGATCCCAGGTTTAATCCCTGGATATCTCCAGATAGGGCTTGGAAAGATTCCTGCCTAAATCCCTGGAACGAACTAGATGGACCCAGTGGCCCTATGTGCCCGAAGACAGCTTCCCATCCTTCTAGCCTCTCAGGTGATTGAAGGAGCTCAGCCTGGCCCAGAAGAGAGAAGGTGATCCAGGAGGGTTTGAAGACTCTCTTGACTTCCAGGCCTCTTCTCAACACTTTGGAGGCTTCTACAATTATTTCCCACCCTGTTTCTGATGTTCCTTCTTCCCAGGTGGGGAGCGGATGTCGTATAGTGTTTTGCCTCAGGTGCTAACATGTCCTGGGCCAGCCCTGGTTTAGATGGAGGGCAGAGGGGTGTGGGAAGACGCCACCTCACTTTGAACACAGGGAAGATTTACATCCATCATTCTGCTCATTTCACCCTGCCCCTGCCCCTTCGACTCTATCTATCATGGATGCTTTAGCTGAAATCCCTAAATTGGAGGGGGTTGGACTAGATGTCCCTTGGGGTCCCTTCCAACTCTTAGATCCTATGATTCTTTGGAATGTTGCCCAGGAGGATATGCGACTCTTCTGCTCGAAAGGTTTCCCCACCCAAGGACGAAGGCAACCATGGGAGGTTGACAGAACCCGCGAGGTGTCAGCACCATCAGTCGGATCGAACCCCCGCCCCGCTCCCAGTCCCTTACTTAGGCAGCTGACAGCGAGGGGATGGTCCGCCGGAGGATTGTAGTCCATCGCCTGCAGCACCAGGGCCGTCACCTCCACAGCATAAGCCTCACCATAGTAGCCCATCAGCTGGTCACTGAGCTGCCAAGCATCGGCTTCCTTCAGCAACCTTTTGGGGATTCTTCTGACGCCCTCCTTGAATGGGAACCTGAGTAGTTCGTCCTTGAATTTCTCCCTGTCCCCATCCCGGAAGCTCAGCAAGGTGCCCAGAAGAAGGAGAGCGGCGGATTGACTCTCCTCGATCTCAGTATTTAAGAGAATGAAGCGACTCGACGGATTTCTGGAAAAGACTAACTTCTTCGCCATTGCGCTCCTCCCTCACCAGCCCCAGCCCAGCAAAAGCCTCGACCAGAGGAAAACCTCAAAGGTCTGGAGACTTTGTCAAGGCAGA
The DNA here is from genome assembly GCF_965113315.1 of Podarcis vaucheri. Taxonomy (NCBI): domain Eukaryota; kingdom Metazoa; phylum Chordata; class Lepidosauria; order Squamata; family Lacertidae; genus Podarcis; species Podarcis vaucheri. Next base: position 16,407,008 of record NC_138751.1, read on the forward strand.
GACGCAGGTGGACCCGATCCCCGTGCGAACTCGCCGTGGCTGATGCCCTGGAGGAGAAAGGCGTGGCCGGTGGACAGCAGGAAGCCCGCTCCGAGAGCCCCGTCTCTTGCCCTGCGCGTCGCTTTCTGCTCCCTTTGGCAAGGAAACTCTTGGAGATTCTTCCCTCTGGCAGGAACAGGAGACTCGAGGGCGGGGAGGGCGGGGAGGGCGACAGGGACGTCTTTCCAGCAGCTCACCTTTCGGGCTCCCCAGCCCCGCCCTGCGTTGGAAGAACTGAGAGGTTCTCGGCGGAAGATCTCCGAAGGCAGCCCTCGCAAGATTTGCAGGGGTGAAGAGAATCTGCTCTTGTTTTGAGGAGGTCATAGCACTGCCCTCCAAGAAATACAGAATAACACCCCCGCTGTAATCATGCCCATTTTCCAGACACGCACACAGCATGGCAATCGAGCGCAATGGAATACAGTAGAACAAAGTCAGACTGTGAGCGCTTTTATTTTTTAATTGCATGAGGCATAATCCTGCCACAGAAACTTTCATTTACTTACTGCGTGACAGTCAAATATTAAATCGGGGGTGGTGGCGGTCCAGGGGTGCCAATTTGAAAAACACATTAGGGGGGCAGTCAAGCCCAGCCCTGCATAATCAATCACATGACGCAATGCACATGCTGTCAGTTTGCATTTCTTAATGCGGAAAGTATTGATACGATGTGTAGAGATCTTCCCTATTCTACTTAATTCAAGAGGGTTCTGGAAGCTTCTCTGTGTGAAAGAAACAAGCAGAAGGTTCATGCCCATCAACTAGGGTAGGTGGTGGGGTGGGGAAAGCTCCCTAAAATATTTTCTTGGGCAGCCGAAGACCTCATAGCCCCTAGGAGTTGGCTCCTATGCTGGGGGTTCAAGGGAGCTCTGACTGCTGCCACTGCTTCTCCTCACTTCTAATGTATAACCATGACAAGATCAGCTTCCTCCAGAATCAGAGCTATTGCAGCAGCTTAAATAAGGCAAGAGCAGCCCTGGCTACCTAGGACCTCTGTTAGGTCCAAAAGCACTCCAAAGGGTGAGACTGCTTCTTAAAAAACCTGTTATCACCAGGTTGGACATACCTTTACTTCTGGATGAAGACATAGGCAAAGTAGGTGTTGAGTAGTTTTGCCTTTTCTCTGTCATCCAATAGTATTTTTCCATGTTCCCCATGCAGAAGATCTACCACTTGCTTGTTCTTCCTCTTACTTCAGACTAGAAATGGGAAGGCCTGGAAAAAACCTGGAAAAATTGAAAAAACACACAGTCTTTTTCTGTCCCCCCCCCCCAAGCCATTTGGAAAAAACGGAAAACAACTTAGTTTCCCCCATTTTTTCCTGTTTTTTTTCCAGGCCTTCCCATCTCTACTTCGGGCATAGCCAAAGAAACCTTTTTTAAAATTATTTTTAACATCTTGCAAGCCTCAGCTCATTCTGAGCTTTCGGCAGCCTGACTCCCCCCCTGAAACTGTTGGCTACTCATGTATATTCTTTCTTTGAGATTTCGCCTTTCTTATACATGCCCTTCTTAACTCTCAGCTCACCTGTAAGCCCCTTATGCAGCCATACCGATTTCCTTAGATGCCTCCCACTTTTCTTTCTTGTTGGTATTGTCTGCATTTGGGCCTTAAATATTTCTCCCTTTAGAAACTCCCATCCTTCTTGGACTTCCTTCTCATTGAATATTTCTGACCACGGGATGAAACCCATTAGATCCTTCAGCTTTTCAAAATTGGTCCGGAGTGCATGTCTGACTCTGTATCCTGAAACTAGGAGAACATGATCACTTCCCCTCAAGTTTCTGAGCACTTTGACTTCATCAGTCAGTTCCTCCCTATTGGTAAGGACCTGGTCCAAGACAGATGATCCCCTTGTTGGTTCTTCCACCTTCTAGGAAATGAATTTGTCAGTGATGCAATGGAGGAATTTGTCAGACCTTACACTCTTGGCAGAGTTTGAGTCTGCACAGATATTGGGGAAGCTGAACTCCCCCACGATAACTATTTCTCTCCTTTTGGAATGTTTGGTAATCTGCTCTAATAAGGCATCATCCAAGTCTTCAAGTCTGGCTTGGCGGTCTATAGCAGACATCCACAGTAAGATCACTGTTGTCTCTCTCTCCTACAATTTTTACCCATATCTGCTTTTCATGCTCCAGGTCATGGATTTTTTCTGAAGTGTACACATCCTTTTTATATAATGCTACTTTGCCTCCCTTCCTGATTGGTCTATTCCTTTTGAACAGCTTATACGCCTCAGTTCCTACAGTCCAGTCATGAGTCTCAGCCCACCAGAATTCAGTAATGCCTATCAAGTCGTATTTGCCATCCTGGATAAAAAGCTCTGGTTCATCTTGTTTGTTTCCCATGCTCTGTGCATTATGGAGAGACAACTGAAACCATGAGTTGTTCCCTGCTGCTGCTTCCTTCCTGCAGTTTCTTGCCCTTTAGCAGGTTTCTGGAGCATCACCTTCGTTTCCTGTGACTAAACTAATATCCTTAGTCAGGAGATGCTTCAGCTGAGATTCCTGCATTGCAGGAGGTTGGACTAGATTACCCTTGATGTCTCTTCCAACTCTAAGATTCTATGATTCTAATGAGATTCACCAGCCTAACACTGCAGATTTTGCTTACACAAGGGTTGCAGCAGGTAACCGGCCCACTTATCCCAGTAATTAATATCCAGATTCTTCACCTACAACTTGTCTGCAGAAAAGTCTCAGACAAGAATATAGGAGGAACCTCCACACCCTCCCTGAAATAATGTGAGGAGGGAAGAGAGGAGTATCATCAGCATCCTATAGAGCTGGAGGGAATTTTCTAGGTCATCTGGCCTGATGCAGAAAATCCAGCCCTACAGCATGTTCAGCAGGTGGCTGTCAAGAGTTTTCCTGAAGACTACCAGCAGGGGTGCCAACTTGAAAAAAATATGGGGGGGCAGATAAACCCCACCCCACATAATCGATCACAGTATGTGGTTTACACACACCATTTGAATGACATTGTCTGTCACCTTTAGGGGGGTCCTCAACTATTTTATGGGGGGACAAATGGTCCTTGGCCACTAGGACTTGGCTCCTATGACCTCCACTGAGGGAGCTCCCCACCCCAGGATTTGGCTCCATGAAACCTTATGAGAAATTTCCAAATAAAACTATTCCAGCAGTTTCATGCAAATGCTAAGCTGCATCTCTGCAGGAGCCCACAAGCCCAATGCTTATATACGGATTCATCCATGGCCAATGTTTCTCATCCTTGCTGCCTACAAAGAAGAGATCACTTTGCTACAGTGCAGATTATGCCTCCATAACATGCAGTGCTTCAGTGTTTACTCTTGCTGAGGCCTAGCCTTTGTTTATAATAACCTGCCTGAATTCTTCATGCTACCAGCAAACGTTATTAACTGGGTTGGTTGGCATAAAACTAAAGTTCAAAAATGCAGCTTCACATCTCCCTACAATGTAGGGCAGGGCCAGGTATGAGAAAGCAGCAGGTGTGAATCATAGAAATATAGAGTCCTTGTGCCCTGGGAAGATGTTTGCAGAAACACTTTGGAGGTTTGTACTCAAGAACTACTGATGCTGAGGAATCACCATGCTATAATAAATCAGGGTGATTTCAGAGGGACAGACATGCTACAAAGGGGGAAATACAAGCCTGGGTTTAGAAACCAAGCACCCCTATTTCTCTTTCTGTGTTCCACCACATTATATTCAATTCAACTTAGAATTCCTGCTGCTGTGGGTATTTTCAGATGGTGTGTCATGGCACCCTGGGGTGACTTGAGGAACATTCAGGGGAGCCGTCCTTTCATTAACTTGCAACCCTGATCTTCCTGCTCTCTCTCTCTCTCTCTCTCTCTCTCTCTCTCTCTCTCTCATTCTGAGGAACATTCAGGGGAGCTGGCAACTTTAACTTTCAACCCATTATCTTCCCGAAATAAAACAGTGACCAAAAAAGTGGCACACACTTTTGCATGACTGTTTATATTCTGAAAATCTCCCTCCTCCAAACAAAAAACCCTCCCCAGCTTCAGTAACTAACAGTTCCTTAGTTTTACACAGAGGGCTTGAGAAATGCAAGAAACCAACAAAGTAGCTCGATGTGTGTGTGTGTGTGTGTGTGTGTGTGTGTGTGCACGCACACACGCCCCATAAAGAGGGATTTAAAAATAACCCTGAAAGTGAGTTGTGTCTTTTGTTTTTCTTACTCCTTCTACCTTCAACATTCCCCCTCCCCTTCATCTCTACCTCTCCCCCCAGGCAACCCCCTCCTCCTTAACAGTCAGCCAGCTTTATGGGGACAGGGAGAATGTTGCAGGAAAGGATCATGTCTGCATGTGTGTCCAGTGCTGTGTGTTTCTTGCTTTTCCTTCTCTACGGTAACAAAAAAAATCTGCTTCTGATTGTAATCTTGTTTTGCCCTCTCCATGCCCAACCAAAGGGAAGCTGGGCTGCCATGTGGAGTCCATCAGCTCAGCCCTGCAGAGCAGTGGCGTTTCTTGGCTTCCCGTCAACACATGCACTCCCACTTACATGTGTGCCAAAAATAGGGGTGGGACGGAATGGAGAGATTCCCCAGTACATGTGCCTTGTAGCAGATCCCCAGTGTAAGTGTGGTTGGTCAAGGAAGAATGTGTAGTTGGTCAAGGAAGCTGTGGACTCAAAAGGGTTGAAAACCACTGGGCGATGAGAGACACAGGAAGTGAGGATAGTGTATGGAACTGCTTGGACCAACAACAAGGAATTGTCTTCCATTTGTGCAGGTGCTCAGGCCATGAATCAAAGTGGTATGTTATGGTCACTGATCCTCTCATCTCACATAGGAGATCAGTATCGCTGCAAAGGAAGCAGTGAGCCTTTGTGGAGCACAATCTGAATGTGAGGAAGCCAGGAAAGCAATTGACCCAGCAGTCTGTGTGCCCAGCTCAGACCCAGCTGTCCATGTTGCCAGTCATTGAAGCACCCACTACCAGGATCCCTCTGGCCTCTGGAAAAATATCCTCAGAACGTGAAACAACTTCTTTGTTGAGACAGGCCTGCTCAGAGAGCTAAAGCTGACAAGTGTTTTAATATGCACTTTACTTTTATAAAGTTATATTTTTAACTACTGATATTATTCATATTTTGATTTTTTAAAATCATTTTTAATTTCCAACTTTTATCAGAAATTTTAATATTTGGTATTCTTAAGAAACTGTGAAGGGATTTTTTACAACTAAGTGGTATACACATTCAATTTTTTAAAAATTGACAGCTGAAGAGCACTAATTTGTGTGGGGGTTGCAGCCATAAGAACACATGTTCTGCTAGACAGTACAGGGCTAGTATACAGAGAGTTCTTGAACTTCCTAGAGAGGACTCTCTGTGTGTGGTCACTTCCTTTGGCTCCTCTGGGCAGGAACTCTGTAAAAAAGTAGACAATTCTTTATATTTCCTTCTGCCTGTGACAAGACTCTCTCTTTCCACCATGCCTTCAAGCTGAGCAGACCTGTGTGGTTGAGGCTCCTACTTGCAGCCATGTTTGCTAAGACTACTGCAATTTTATTGTAACTTAGAAGTATTTTTCTGCATACTATACTACTTTTTCTGTATATGCTGCTTGCATGGAAATGTAAGGAAAGCCTTTTCCAATTATCTTACTAAAATGTGTGGTTCATTCTCTGCAATGGAGGTGAAGAGGAGGAAGGTACGCAGACTGCAATTGAAAGGGATAGAATGGTGGGTTTGCTTAATTCCTAAGCTTTAGTAAACTGCAAAACTCATAGGTGCTTGCGAAAAAGGCTTCACAGCTAGATTTCATTTGCATTTCTCCCACACACTTAGAAGAGGAGGTTTAGATCGAAATCTACAGATTTAATCCTCCATCCATCTCCCATAGTTTGGCTCATGTATCATGTATCACTTTCCTCCTTGCGGCTCCTTAGCCCCCAAGTAGGGATGTTCTGAATTGCTGTCCATGTTGGGGGTGGGCTGCCAGCATTCCTCTTTTCTTACCCCTTCCTGCAATGCCTGAGGAGCCTCTCTGCCTCATCCCTGCAGTTGATGGTTCTGAGCACCTCAGCTGTCACCTGCGCGGCATAATCCCTTGTATAGAAATTCAGCAGAAGCAGGCTCAGGTCCACCACATCTGCCTCCTCCAGTGTCCCTCGGGGGATGTTGTCATAGCCCTTCTTAACAGGAAACTCATGGAGCTTGAGCTTGAACTTCTTGAGTTCGTTCTCTCGCAAGTTCTCCAGGGTGGACACCAGGCTGTCTGTGATGGTCTTCTCCATCCCTCTGCATTGTCACCCCCCAGAGGCAGGAAAAAACAGACACGCTCTCAAGATTCAAAATGGACCACCCGTCTAAAAAGGTTGGCGACTCCTGGTTTAAATACTGAGATAAAGGACTGTAAGCTACATTTATTAAAGCAAATGTAAGTATGCCTTTAAAAACAATAACAAACTGAAGCAGAGTATTCATCCCATCATACCTTTATAGATTAGAATAAATCAAGAATATAATGTTACATTTATTTTATTAAAACAGTGTCTGGCTGGCTTTGTACCACATCAAAATTACCATAGCTAGTGGGATACAGTTCAAGGCATTGGTAAAGAGCAGAGTACAGGTAAATGTTGGCTTGGGTTAGGTGAATCTGCAGCGGTAGATAAAAGCTCCAGCCATAAAGAAATTGGTGCATTTCCCCACATTTGGTGGAATCGCTCGCTCTCTCTCTTTACAGGAACACACAGATCTGTCTTCAGAAGTGTTCATCATACATGCAATTTCCCCAAGAATTTATCTGAATTCTGAGTAACGACTTTCAGAGCCTCCCCATTGCTTCCCATCCTCCAATACCCGTTGCCCACCTGAGGCAGCTGCTTCACTGTGCCTAATGGCAAGATGGGTCTTTTTTGGTGAAATGGAGTGGGGGAGAAAGGGTTAAGCCTTACCTGCCTTCTGCACCATGTCCAGAGTTAGTTCTGCTGAATGATGCATTGCTTGGTGTGCAGCCACAAGCACCTGGGAAGGTGAAGAGGGAGGGAATACATACAAAGCAAGCAGGGACAAGGAATAACATGAGCATGGTGGGAGATGAGCCCAAGACTTCCAAATCACATCCAAGTTTCTCTTGGATATGTTAAGAAATGATACTCAATTTAAAATGGAGAAGCTCACACTGTAAAACTTCAAGGGAGGAATTCAACGCCAGCAAAGGCAGTTCTGCTTGTCAGATGGGATAATTTCCCGACTCCTGCCTCTGAACTCTGTTCTGCAGAGTTTTATGACCCTCCAGGGAAGATTGAGGCAAGCAGGGCAAGGAGAGGACAAAGTCCCATTGCCCTGGTGGTGCCTTGTGCTGCCATGCTGAATTAGTTGAATCTGGGTGGGAAACGTCTGTAAAAAAAACCTAGCTGAGTTGAAAGATTTTCATCTGGCACCAAACCAAATGATAAGCCCAGACCACCTTATCCAGGAGGGCTGTTGTTGAATAAAGTCACAAACGTTACTTTTTATTTTCCTGCAGTTCATCTGCTACTGTATCCTCAGCCCTCTCTGCTCCTATTGGGAGGAAAGTGGGATACAAATACAAGGGAAATTAAAACCTGCTGACCTTGTGCTGGGTGTAGAATAGGAGAATCCAGCTCCCCTGAAATTAACTCTTCTGAAAAAGAATAAGAAAGAGGCAGTCAAAGAGGGAATGCCACCAGTGGTCCTTTTCTATCCTGCCTCCTTGATCCTGCTATGATCCCTTGATCAAAACTCACTTTTTTTTAAATGTGCCTCCCAAACAATTTCAGTGGTGCCCTTCTTCATCAGGTAGAAGTTGAACTTGTCTTGCATTTGCTCAGCAGACAGTTCTACGTACTGCTGCAGTTTCTCTGCATCCAGGTATTGAAACTTCAGTTCCTGTGGGAAAGAATGAAACCTCTGTAAGTGTGAATCTGGCTTAGCCCAGCCCACCATTCCGAGGGAGTCAAATTAAAGGGTGAAGAGGGATTCTGGTTGAATTTCTCCCATTCTCAGACTTCACAGTTTGACTCTCCCCCAGTAAAACCTTTCGTCATATTTGTCTCACCTTAGGATAAACTGTGACATCCTCTGAAGCCTTCAAAGATACCTGAGAACCAATCATCAGCGGTTTCAGGGTCACAGGGGGTTTCTCTATTCTCTTTGAATTTACTTCACGCTTTTCGACTGCCTGGGAATGGCAAATAAATTCACTTGTTAGATATGCAAAGAGGGAACCAAACTTCTTGAAGACTGGATCCCTACGACCTTCTTGACACCGTAACACCAGCTAAGGCAGGAATGGGGAACCTGATGCCCTCCAGATGTTGTTGGACTCAAATCAACCCCAACCAGCTGGGGTCAGGGATGATGGATGCTGTAGTCCAAGAGCACCGGCAGATACTCAGATTCCACATCTGCAGTATGAAGAAGATTAAACCACTATGGCACCAGAAATTACACATGGGGAAGTCCAACAAAGATAAGTACAGTTCATGCACCCTAATGAATAATTTTGCATAGGTATTCTCTCATGGTTAGAGTGAGCAAGCAAAAGATCCAGGTAATCTGCAACACCAATCAAATTTGGAGATTCCAAGTTACCTTTACTATAGAAGGGTCATTTGGCAGGAGGTACAGGTGAAATGTTGGTGTTTCCAGTCGAAGTCTCTGATAGAGCAGTACGACAGTGTTGATCTTTTGCTTAAACCACTTTTTGAAAATGACTCCAAGGGAAGAGAACTTGGGGTTTTCCAACACAGCATGGTGAGGCTCCACTCTGTCTGGTTTCTCCAGCCTCATCTCCCCTTCAACAAAATGTGCAACGTAGACATGGGAACTGTCGTCACCTGAAAAGACAAGCATCTTAGCAGTGGGAAAGTGAAACTTAACCCCCCCCCCATTTCAGCTCCTGCCAGTTCGAAACACGTCAAGTGCAAGTAGATAAATAGGTACTGCTCCGGCAGGAAGGTAAACAGCGTTTCCGTGCGCTGCTCTGGTTCGCCAGAAGCAGCTTAGTCATGCTGGCCACATGACATGAAAAAACTGTCTGCGGACAAACACCGGCTCCCTCAGCCAGTAAGGTGAGATGAGCGCTGCAACCTCAGAGTTGTCTGCGACTGGACTTAATTGTCAAGGGTGCTTTACCTTATTATTTCACGCAAACATTTATTTTCCTATTGTCTTTTAAGAGGTTTATAATGTTGTTCCACAGGACAATATGCTTACAACAGAATGCAAATGCAAATCAAAGAAAATAAAACAGCACAGTTGGAACATTTTGAAAAATTACAAAAGACTGGAAAGCCAGCACTACTGATTTCTAGACTCCACACCGCAGGCCCCATAGCATTCTGGAAATGTCAATGGAAGTTATTCCTGTTTAGGATTCCGCCTATTATGGTTATAATGCTGGGGACTTTTCCCCTGCCATACCTTCAAGACACAAGAAGTGAGGGACGTGAATGGCGGCCACAGCTTCTACTGCATCTACTTTAATGTTGAGCAGAGGGCCAGCGACATGCAACTCCTCAGTGGTCTGTTCTTCCAGGTGCTTAGGCCATGAATCAAAGTAGTATGTTACGGTCACAGCTTCTTTCACTTCACATATGAGATCCGTATTACCGCAAAGGAAGGAGCCAGCCTCAGTGGAGTGCACCCTGAATGGCACAAAGGGAAAGATGAAAGTGGAATCAGGTTGAACATTGTATTTGAGAGCAGAAGCAGTAAAGGAGTCTAGAAATGTTGTGAAATGCTGAAAAGCTGCAGAATCATTTAGCATGTTGAATCACTGAATCCTGAGGATGAGTCATTCTCTGTATAAATATTGTATCTGTTTGCAGGCAGACCCAGTGTCTCTGGTGACTCTGTCTGCAGTGACTGTCTGAGCTTTGTGAAGCGTGTGCACACTGAAGACTCTGTGTGACTCTAACTTTGTGTATGCTCTAAAGCTAACTTAATCTTCTGTTCACTATGCTGTGAGAGCCAGTGTGGTGTTGTGGTAAGAGCGATGGACTCGTAATCTGGTGAACCGGGTTTGCGTCCCCGCTTCTCTGGCTGACCTTGGTCACACTTTGAAGTCTCTCAGTCTCACTCACCTCAAAGAGTGCTTGTTGTGGGGGAGGAAGGGAAAGGAGAATGTTAGCCGCTTTGAGACTCCTTAAAGGGAGTGAATGGCAGGATATTTATTTTAACTCAGTAAAACGTTTATTCTTTTACTGAAGAAGATTCTGCGTTATTAATTTACGCTGCACGTCAAACATGAATTGGGAGAACTTCCACACCTGGTCTAATTGATATTTTTGCAGGAGATGCTTCACACGCTGAGTTATGGAGGTAAAAAATTGATAGAAGGACATCTCCTGGTCAAGCATCACTCAACTGAAGCACAAGTGCTATGAGGCCACCCAATAAGTAAAAAAGGTGGTTTTTCTTATACCGAGAAGCTGTTTTTAAAATGGTGCCTTCATGCAGAGCAAAGCAAGCTGGTGAAAGTAACTACTCATCTTCTGTTTACCCTTGTGTTGATGATACTAGAACATCAGGGAAATTTCTCATACTCGGTAAGCAGGGCAAGAGTTCTGTAACCCATGAACCCATTTAGCTCTAAACACCAGACCAAAAAGGACACTGCTTTAAAGTGATTGGGAGGGAAACCATGCATGCCACCTTGAACTCTTTGGGAGAAAGGTGGGGTATAACATAAATCATATCAAATGTTCTTAAGGAGGAGAAACAACAGTTCCTCAAAAAATAAATAAATGCAGAGTTCCATATTTTTCACTCCCTGTGAAATAGTAAGGAACAGCAATGCTCCAAGGTAATGATTTTCCAGCTGTGTTTGAGGGACCCAGGAGTTCCTCAGTGAAGAGATCAGGATTGGTGGGTAAGCTTCCTTCAGAGGGAATTTGCCCACCATGGCCAACTGTTAATTGCAACGTGCAGAACATAGTGTAGATGTACTCTGTGTATGTTTTAGGGAGCACCACCATATCTGATGACTGTGAGACCCACAGAAACCAGATGTGCTCTGTGGAACAATTAAATGTAAAAACCATTCCCTGAATGGAAAAGGTTTTTAAATGTCTGATGGAGAGATCACTCACCTGTATGCTTCGTCGCCCCTTTCTGAGTCCCAAAGCACCTCTGGCTCTATTGGGCCAGCTGCCTTGAGTGGAGTTTGATCCAAATCTGTAAAAGGAAGACAATTATTTGCCTGATGACTGTTGTAAGGAGGAAGTTAGTTGAACTGCCCTTGAAGTTTAAGAACTCGAAGTCAAACTCACCATGCATTGCAGAGAGCAGAATCAGAATGGTACCTGGAAGTGCCATTTCTAAACATTCCAGGAACCTGCAACAAGCTTGCTCCCCCCTTTCCTGGATTAGACTCAGCAATTTTTCACTTTTTAAAATTCTCAACATTTCGCAAATTTCTCTGTATTCTTTCAGAGTGATGACATAGAAATAGTATAGCACATCTACAAAATGTTCAATATCCGGTTCAAGAATTTCCATTAATTGTTTTCTTCCCTTGCAGATCATCTCATTACTAGAGATTGTGGATCTTTCCAATGACCTGTGGAAGAAACATTTATTTTATTTAGGTGACAGAAGGCGGGGAGAGGAGAATTAGAACGTAGTTAGGATGCAGACTGCTCCCTTACCATAAATGCCAACCAGGGTCCTTAGGGCAACCCCCTAATAATTTTCTTCTGGGGACACAACCCCTCAATATTTTCTCCCCACCACTGCCCACCCACCTGCCTTCCCATCTCCCTCCCTTGGTTTGCTGTCTACCCCCATCCAGGCATCACTCTCTGTTTCTGGCTTTCCTCCAGGAGGAGCAAAGTGGGACGCAGCAGTGGCGGGGGGGGGGGTGGATGTGAGTGTGTGGTTTGTGTGTGTTTGTCTCCTACCTGGCTTCCCATCCCTCCATCCATTGCTCACTCCCTCCCTCTGTGTGGCACCCTCCTGCAGTGGGGACAGCCCCCACCCAACCTACCATGGTGGCAGCCTGAGCAAAGATGAGCATGCCTGGCCAGTGGGTGATGACAGGCATGGGCAAGGCGGATGCCTGGCTGAGAGGAGGCAGCTGACGTAGGGACAGAGGGAGGCAGAGCAAGCACCCTGGCCGTGCTGCAAACACCAACACCGACTGCCTACACTCAATGCAGCTGCCTGGGTGCACACTGGCCTGACACCAGACTTAGTGCAGCAAGGGGGCGGGGGCAGGGGAAGTAGGCAGGCCTGCCCCACCCATATTTTGTTTAAGTTGGCGCCACTGTCTCTCACACGGAATCAAACTGTTGGCCCACCTAAATTCATATTATCATCATGTTATGATGAAACTATGCTAATTTGTCATATTATTATGAAGTTGCTTTTGTAGTGTTTGAAATTGGCTTATGGGTTGCCCTCTAGCCTCCCACCTCAGGGTTGCCTCAAGTTTATGTGAACCATACCACTCCTTGCTGTGGTCCTTTCCTTCAACCTTCCCCCAATCTTTGGGTTCCCTGCCCCCTAGGGCTTCTTTCCCCCAAAACAAATTCCAATCCTTACCGTGCCCTCCCAACTCGTCCCTCCACGGGGCGGGAGTGAGATGATAATCCCAGCCGAGCTATCCTGACTGTGGGCCATTTGCTGACAACCACTTTGTCCCCCAAGCAACTGGAAAGTTCCCTGCCCTCAGACCAGCTTAATGTGGCATACAGGGCTGGAGGGTTTAAAAGGTCTTTCAGATACCAAGAGTCATTTGCTGGGGAGGCTGTAGCTCTTGCTTTTCGACTTCAAGCAGCAGTTGGACTAGAATAGATGGCCCACCGAGTTCCCTCCAGGTCTGGTATTCTATGACACAGGCAGGATACCTGCAGCCAGTGGACCACAGGTAGCCCTCGGATGCACTCCCTGGGGCCTTCCAAGGCCTGTGGAGCCCTGCCTCCACTCCCCAGCTGCTAAGCAGTAGTCCACTGGCTGCAGGTACCCTGCCTGTGTCATAGAATTCTATTCTAGTCCAACTGCTGCTTGAAGCCGAAAAGCAAGAGCTACAGCCTCCCCACACAGAAAGTGGGAAAGGTCCAAAATAGCAATTTTCAAAGTTTTTTTTCCCCAAGCAGGGGCACACACACATTTATTAAATTTGTGCTAAAGCATTTTTGTTTTAAGCAGGAAAGCTTGTATTGTTTTAAGATTAATGGATTTTACGTTTGTTTTGGATTGGAAGGGTTAGCTGAGAGGGGAAAACATTGCTATAATTGTAGCTAAAATGGTGGCTTCCATCAATTATATAAGTACAGAAATTACCCTTTGGTGGCTTTTTCTGATGTAACCAGTTCCTCCTGAGCTTGATTAATTTTTGACGACAAGAATTCAGCTGGCCGGTGCCTTGAAACATGCATTTTGCAAAGTCGCTCTGCTGCTAGATATTGAGAAAGTGAGTGCATGTCAACAGCTTTACTGAGTCCTTTCCCCTTTCTACATATTTTTAACCATTATTTGGCACTGACACACAGATTTGGCATTGTATTGCACGAAAGACAACATTGGTATAGAAAGGATTCACTTCCGTCTCATACAGGTCAGTCTGCCAGTGATGTGGAGGTATCGTTTTGGGTGGCCTAAAGCTTAATGTGGAATGCATACTTCTTTCCAACACTACTTTGGCTGTTAATGTCATGGGTGACATACTGAAGGCACAAAGGCAGACAACACCAACATGAAAGAAAAGTGGGAGGCATCTAAGAAAACTTATTAAGAATTATAGACCAATTTCACTACTAAAGATGGATTATAAAATATTTACAGGTATCCTGGCTAACAGGCTAAAAAAATTCTTAAACAGGGTAATAGGAAATGATCAAGCCGGCTTTTTACCGGGGAGGCAAATAAGAAATAATACAATGACTTACTGGAATATACATAAATGAAACCAAGCAAAAAGGTAGCAATGATACTGGAAGAAGGCTTTCGACAGCATATCGTGGAACTTCTTAATTACCGTAAAACTTTTGAGAGCTTGAGAATAGGAAACAACATCATGAATGGAATTAAGGCAATTTATGACAACCAGAAAGCCAAAATAATTATAATGAAATCACTGAAGAATTTAATATAGAAAGAGGGACTAGACAAAGTTGTCCCTTGTCCCCACTCTTATTTATCACAACGTTGGAGACTCTCTTAATAGCAATAAGGAAAGACCAGGAAATAAGGGGCATCCATTTAGGTAGCCGATATTACAAGGTGAAGGCATTTGCTCATGATGTGATTATTACTATAGTCATACCTCATGTTACGTCCGCTTCATGTTACATTCTTTCAGGTTACATCCCACAGTGACCCGGAAGTACCATAAAGGGTTACTTCCGGGTTTCACCACTCGTGCATGCACACAAGTGCAAAATGACATCCCGTTCGCAACCAGAGGTACCACTGTTCTGAAAACCCAATTGAAGGCATACAAAAAGCACTAGTGAAAATGAATGAATTTGGCGAAGTCTCGGGATTTAAACTGAATAAAAATAAATCTAAATTATTAACAAAAATATGGAAGAGATGGAACAAGAGGACCTAGAAAGAATAACGGGTCTAAAGATCACAAATAAAGTAAACTACCAGGGGGTCTGGATTACAAATAAGAACACTAATTTATTTAAAGACAATTACATAAAAAATTGGAAGGAAATTAAAGGAAATTTAGAAAATTGGAGTAAATTGAAGCTGTCATTATGGGGCAGAATATCAGTGATTAAAATGACAATACTTCCCAAAATCCTCTTTCTCTTTCAGACAATTCCAATAATTATTGGGACAAAATGTTTTCAAGATTGGCAGAGGGACCTGGCCAATTTCATTTGGCAGGGCAAAAAAGCAAGAATGAAATTTAAATTGTTGACGGAACCCAGAGAAAGAGGAGGGTTCGCGGTCCTGGACCTCAGAATGTACTTTTTTTTATATATATAATAATTTTTATTACATTTTTCCAAATTACAGAAAGAACAGAAGAAAAAGCAGAACAGAGGAAAAAAAGAAAAAAGAACAGAAAATCACATCCATTTCAACAACTTATTTCAAATTTCCATTGGACTTCCCCACATCTCCCGCATAATGCATTCTTGATAATAAAGTCATCAGCAAATTATACCCTTATTTCGTGTGTTTCTTTATATTTTCAATTGCAATTTAAGTTTAAATCTCTTATTCTCCATTTATTCTAAAAATATAACATAATATCATTTTTACCCATTTAAACTTTGATTCTTTCACAAATGTTAGCAATTTCATAGATAATTAAATTTCATTACTGGGGCTAACGTTCCAAGTCATACGACGTCTTATATTTCATACAACTTATAATACTTTTGCAAATAGTCTTTAAATTTTTTCCAGTCCTCCTCCATTGCCTCTTCTCCCAGGTCTCGGATTCTTGCAGTCATCTCGGCCAGTTCCATGTAGTTCATCAATTGCGTCTGCCACTCCTCCAGTGTGGGCAAATCTTGGGTCTTCCAATGCTTGGCGATAAGAATTCTTGCTGCAGTTGTAGCATACAGAAAAAAAGTTCTATCCTTTTTTAACACCTTCTGGCCGACAATGCCCAGAAGGAAGGCCTCTGGTTTCTTGGGAAAGGTGTACTTAAACACCTTTTTTAACTCGTTATAGATCATTTCCCAAAAGGCCTTCAATCTTGGACAAGTCCACCAGAGGTGAAAGAATGTCCCTTCAGCCTCCTTACATTTCCAACATTTATTATCAGACAAATGGTATATCTTAGCGAGCTTGACTGGGGTCATGTACCACCTGTATACCATTTTCATAATGTTTTCTTTCAAGGCATTACATGCCGTAAACTTCATACCGGTGGTCCATAACCTTTCCCAGTCCTCAGACATAATATTGTAACCAATGTCTTGAGCCCATTTTATCATGGCTGATTTAACTGTCTCATCCTGAGTGTTCCATTTAAGCAGCAAGTTGTACATTCTCGATATTACCTTGGTCTTTGGTTCTAACAACTCTGTCTCAAGTTTCGATTTTTCCACCTGGAATCCTATTTTTTTATCTAGCTTAAAAACCTCATTAATTTGGGCATAATGTAGCCAATTTTGCACCTTATCCTTTAATTTTTCAAAGCTCTGCAACCTCCAATTACCTCCAATGTTTTCTATTATTTCCCAATATTTCGGCCAATATGCCTCCATATTGGATGTTTTCCGAGCTTTGGCCTCTATTGGTGAAATCCACCTCGGGGTTTTACTTTCCAATAAGTCTTTGTATTTTTTCCAGACCATAAATATTGCTTTTCTGACAATATGGTTTTTAAACATTCCATGTGTTTTCCCCTTGTCATACCACAAATACGCATGCCAACCTAACGAATTATTGAAGCCTTCCAGATCTAGGACATCAGTATTTTCCAATAAAATCCAATCTTTCATCCAGCAGAAGGCCGCAGCTTCATAGTATAACCTTAAGTCCGGCAGGGCAAACCCCCCTCTCTCCTTTGCATCAGTTAGTATTTTAAACTTTATTCGGGGCTTTTTGCCCTGCCAGACAAATTTAGAGATGTCCTTCTGCCACTTTCCGAAACAATCCACTCTGTCCACAATCTGCAAGGCCTGGAACAAAAACAACATTTTTGGCAGAACGTTCATTTTTATAGCTGCAATTCAGCCTAACAAGGATAGTTTCAATCTTGACCAAATTTCTAGATCTTTTTTGACTTCTGACCAACATTTTTCATAATTATCTTTAAATAGATTCAAGTTCTTGGAGGACAGATTGACCCCCAGGTATTTCACTTTTTTTACAATGTTTAGTTCTGTTTCCTTCTGAAACCCCTCTGTTTCAGTAACCGTCAAGTTTTTCCCTAACACCTTAGTTTTTTGTTTGTTCAGCTTAAAACCCGCCACCCGACCAAATTTCTGAATCAATTCCAAAACTCTTTTTGTACTAGGTTCTGGCTCCTGTAATGTTAAAACCAAGTCATCTGCAAATGCTTTCAGTTTATATTGTTTCGCTCCGACCCGTATTCCTTGTACCTGCCGATCCTCCCTTATCATATTCAGCAAAACCTCCAGGACTGAAATAAACAACAGAGGGGATAGGGGGCACCCCTGGCGTGTTCCTTTTTCAATATGAAGTTCTTCTGTCACCACATTGTTCACTATCAACTTAGCTTTTTGTTCTGAATAGATTGCCTCTATTCCATTCTCAAACCCCCTTCCCACTCCCATCCCTTCCAAGTTTTTCTTCATAAATTTCCAAGAAATGTTGTCAAAGGCCTTCTCCGCATCAATAAAAATTAACACTGCTTTAGTGTTAATATTTGTTTGTAAAAGTTCCAGAATATCGATAATGTTCCTGGTATTATCATACAAATGTCTACCTGGGAGAAAGCCTGCTTGGTCCTTATGGATTACTTCATTTAGTACTTTTTTAAATCTGTTAGCCAAAACATCCGCAAATATTTTGTAATCCACGTTTAGGAGTGAGATGGGGCGGTAGTTCTTGAGTTGAGTCTTTTCAGTTTCCACTTTAGGTATCAGTGTGATGAATGCTTCTTTCCACGTATCCGGTGCCCTCCCTCCCCCCATAATCTGGTTGCAAACCTCCATTAATGGTTGTATCAAATAGTCTTTTAAAATCCTGTAGTACTTGGAGGTGAGTCCATCAGGGCCCGGAGATTTGCCTAGTTGCATATTCTGAATGGCATCCTCGATTTCCTGTTGTGTTATTTTACAATTCAAGATTGATCTCTTCTCTTGAGATAATTTTGGTAGGCCGTTATCTTTCAAAAATTGTTCTATCTCAGTTGCTTCCTCGGATTCTTGTGTATACAGTTTTTTAAAGTATTTCTGGAAACACCTTCTAATTTCTCCCGGTTTCTGAATATTTTTCCCTTCAACTTCTAAGTTGGTGACATAATTTAATTTTTGTCTCTTTTTCAACTGCCAAGCAAGCAGTTTCCCACATTTGTTCGCAGATTCAAAGGATCTTTGTTTCATTTGTTTGATTTTCCATTCCACTTCTTGGTTAATCAATTTCGCATATTGTGACTGGTGAAATTTGATTTCTCTTAAAGTCTCTTTTGATTTTGGATTCACTCTTAATTTTTTCTCTCCATCACTTATCTTCTCCAATATCTTGTCTTTTTTACTATTCCAAAGTTTTTTCTTTATTGTATTCTGTTGTATCAGAAACCCTCTCATAACAGCTTTGCTTGCGTCCCAGATAATTCTTTTTTCCACCGAGGTATTCAAGTTAATTTCAAAATAATCCTTTAAAGTTTTTTGGGCCTTCTTTACGATCTCTTGATCTCTTAACAGGTTGTCATTCATTTTCCATCTGAAGGAGTCGGCAGTAGTAAATCTCATTTCCATTTTCAAAGCGTTATGGTCGGAGCAAGTCTTTGGGCAGATTTCTATTTTTGTAGTCTTAGGTGCCAGCCCTCTAGTTGCCCAGATTTGGTCGATTCTTGTCCATGACAGGTGGGCCTCAGAAAAGAAAGTTCCTTCTTTACCTAGGGGGTTTCTCGTCCTCCATAAATCAATTAGGTCCATATTGTCAGTTAGTTCAAAAAAAGTTTTTGGTAGTCTTCCATCTTTGGTCAGATTCTGATTCTGTGACTTATCCATCAAAGTAGAAACGACCCCATTCATATCTCCCATCATAATGATGTTGGAATAGTCCAGATAGTCCAGTAGTGTCTCATGCAGCTTCTTATAAAATTCTGATTTCCCCTCATTTGGTGCATAAATTCCTAATATCAAAACTTTTTCTCCTTGGGTCGAAATTTCAATAGCCAGGATTCTTCCTTGTTCATCTTTAAACAAAAATTTTGGTGATAAATTCTCTTTGGCGTAAATCACCACGCCTCTCTTCTTGACTCTGTCTGATGAGATAAATTCTTGGCCTAATCTTTTATTTGTTAGCACCTTCCTGTGTAACCTGGTCACATGGGTTTCTTGCAAGCAAATTATATCCAAATTCTCTTTCTTTAGGATATGGAAGATCCTTTTGCGTTTTTCTGGGGAATTCGCGCCGTTAATGTTCCAACTATACAGCTGCAGAGACATCCTGTGTCAATCTGTTGTTACTCTTGTTGGGTGTCTTCTTTTTTGTCCAAATCCGAGGGTGGTAACTCTTTTCCTGACTCTGGTGGTGGCCAAATAGCTGCCGCTCCTTTCTGCAAGTCTTCTCCGTGGTCGTGTAGGAACTTCTGGCTATCCTCTTTCGTTTTGATTTTTATCTTCTTTCCTTTGTATTTGAATGAGAGGCCTTGTGGGAACTCCCACCTGTAAGGTATTCCGTTACCTCTCAAAAGTCCAGCTAGGTCAGTGTAGTTAGATCTTAGATCCAGTAATTGTTTAGGAATATCCTTGTAAATTTGTGCTCTTCTGTCCTGGATCACAAGTGCTTTGTTAAAATGTAGGTCAAGTATCTTGTCTCTCTCCTGCTTAGTCCTTAAAATAATCAAACAGTCTCTAGGTCTGTCCTTCCCAGCAGCCCTTCCCAATCTGAATGCAGTTGTTATTTTGAAGTCTATATCTTCGTTTATACCCCAGAATTTAGCAAATTCTGCTGTTAAAAAGCCAATCAAGTCCTCTTTCTCAATCTCTGGGATAGAGCGTAATCTCAAATTATTTTCCCTGTTTCGCAGTTCCACCAAAGACAGATAGGCCTGCTGGTCAGTAATATGTTTATGGAGCGGCCTTACCTCTCCTTTCAATTCCTCCACTTCTTTAGTTACTGCTTCTACTTTTTCATTCGCAGCCTCGGCCAATTTTCGATTTTCGGATACAACGTCCTTTAGGTTTCCAATATCTTGTGAATGCTTAGCCACCTGTTCAGAAAGTTTGGTAATTGAGGATGTGGCTAAGTCAATTTTTGCAGTTTGGTCATCCACTTTTTTGTTCAAAATTGCAAATTGTTGTAGCATTTCCTCTAGGAGAGTGTTGGATCCCCCAGCTGCCATATCTTCACTTGTTGATTGTTCTGATTCTTCAGCTGGGGTTGTTGGTAATGGTACAGCCTGTAGAACCGCAGGGACTGAAGATCTGCGGGCCTGGGAAACCAAAGTTGTTTGTACCAATTTGCCTTTCCCTGCTTTCGACGCAGCTCTTGTTTTTGGTTTACCACTCATTCCACACTCATTCCACACCTGTCTTTGGATTCAAGGTCAAGCTGTCAAAAGTTCCATGGGAAAGACAGGCCTCAGAGTGAGTAACCAGACCACAGAGAGACAAAACAAAGTCAGTTCTCAGGAAATTGTAAATCCCAAACTCCACTAGGGGGAGTGTTGTTCAGTTCATGAAAGAAGAAACAAAGTTTCAGTCGCCATTAAAGTTCCTACAATTTGTTAAATTAATCAGTGTCTTTAGAGAAGATCTTTTCCCTCTGGCAGAGCCCTCTCAATTTTGCCACAATAGTTTCTTAAAAGGTGCAAAATACAGTTACTTAATTGTATCCACCGGTAATGCCTCTAAGTGTCTGTTTCAGCTTTGTAAGTGTATCCGCAACACAACTTTTTGCCCGCTGCAAGTCCGGGACTAGGGATTTTCAAGTCTTTAAAGTTTTTAAAAGTTTTAGCGGAGAAGAAACCCCAAGCAGAATAGACACAATCACAGGAAAATAAAGATAACTTGCCTTTCCCTTCAGTTTCCAAACTTCTCCAGACGTATGCTGTCTCTCATTTAAAAACCCTTTTGTACTGCTTCCAGCTTGTCAGTTCCTTTGCCTTTGATCATTAAGCACCTCCGGGAGACGGACTTCCTTTTTCTCGTCTCCCGCTTTCAGCCAAATTCACAATTTGTAATCCAATCTCAAATAAATCCTACTCACGAGTATTTGATTTGTAATCCAATGTGAAGGAAGAAAGGTCGGCGCTCATCGGTAACAGCCGCGCGGCTTCACTCCCGCAGAAAGAGCGATGAATCCACAGCACCGCTTCCCCTCCGCGCTTCCGGAGCCCCTTACGGGGTCCCTTCTTCGTTTTGGGGGTCGCTCTCGGTGCCCGCCGGATCCCACGGCCACGAGCTCGCTCTGCTCGTGGTTTAACTTAATGGGTTGTCGCTTCGCCGTAGCGAACAACCCTTTTCTGCGGAGCCCCTCTTTGCTGCGCAAAGAGGACCGCCATTACTCGTTTCGCGCCGCCTCCGGAAGTCTGGACCTCAGAATGTACTTTGAGGCCACATGCTGGACTTGGTTGAAAGACTGGATGTTGCTTAGGAATACCAAAGTCTTGGATTTAGAGGGCTGGGACAAGGTTTTCGGGTGGCATAAAAGCACATAAAGGCTTCACGAACCACCTAATGAGAAAGGCCTTATTCGAGGTTTGGGAGAGGAATAAATCCAAAGTTATAACAAAAACCCCTTGGTGGATATCACCTATAGAGTCAAGTGCCATTCATAAGAATAACATGAACAATAACTGGCCAACTTACAGAGACTTGGTGGATGAGATAAATTATTGCCCCAAACTGAAAAGGTTTGAAGAACTCAAGCAACTAGGGCTAAATTAGCTAGAATATTACCAGAGATCAGAAAGTTCTGGGATATGATCCATGAAGAAATAAAAAAGTTACTAAGAACTTCACATGGCAAAAGACCAGAAACATACCTTTTGGGTATACAATGGTATCTCAGGTTAAGTACTTAATTCATTCCGGAGGTCCGTTCTTAACCTGAAACTGTTCTTAACCTGAAGCAACATGTTAGCTAATGGGGCCTCCTGCTGCCGCTGCGCTGCCGGAGCACGACTTCTGTTCTCATCCTGAAGCAAAGTTCTTAACCTGAGGTACTATTTCTGGGTTAGCGGAGTCTGTAACCTGAAGCGTCTGTAACCTGAAGTGTATGTAACCCGAGGTACCACTGTATTAAATAGTAATATTTCTAGAGAAAATACTAAATTCTTCCTGTATGCGACATCTGTGGCGAGAATCCTGGTGGCTAAGTACTGGAAGGGTAACCAGGTACTGACCAAAGTGGAATGGTTATGTAAATTATGTGAATATTTGGAACTGGCCAAATGGTTGGATATAATAAGACTAAAGCCAATGAATACAGTCAAGAAGGAATGGAAGTGCTTGAATGATTATTTAGAAAGACAAGGTTCTAATGTAAAAATTTGGCTGTGTCTAGAATGACCTCGTGAATGGAAAAAGTACGAACAAATAATGATCAATTATCGGGATGGCTGGAATACCACCAGCTCTTTGAGACATTTAAACAAGATTTAAAAAATGGATTTAATAACGAGCCCTCAAAATTAGATAAAGAACTCTTAAATAATAATAACAAAATTATTTCCAGAATGTACTGACTCCTCCTTGACTGGGAAGGAGTCAGTAAGTTTTTTCCCTGGCAAGGGAAAAAAAACCAGAATTAAATATAAAATACTAACAGATTCAAAAGTGAGAGGGGGATTTTCCCTGCTAGATTTGAAGATATACTTTGAAGCTGTGACTTTCTGCTGGATCAAGGACTGGATTCAGTTAGACAATGCTGATGTATTAGTTTTGGAAGGATTTGACAATGTATTTGGATGGCATGCATATTTATGGTATGATAAGATATCGGCACATAAAGGTTTAAAAAAATCATGTAATTAGAAAATCATTATATCATGTTTGGATAAGGTATAAAGATCTCTTAGAAAGGAGAACACCCAGGTGGATTTCACCAATGGAAGCAAAGGCACACAAAAAGTAAAATATGGAGAGTAAATGGTTGAAATACACCGATTTATTGTTGGAAGATAATGAAGGATTTACAATGGAGACCATTTGACCAAATTAAAGATAAATTGGATGGATGGTTATCAATGAATTGCATAAACTTGATAAGAAAAATGATTTTGCGACAGAAAAATCCAAATTGGAAACAGAATTGTTAGATACCAATGTTAAAAATCTCTTTAAAATGTATAATTTACTGTTGGAATGGCATACAAAGGATGAACAAGTTAAATCTGTGGTGATTGATTGGGCAAGAGATGTTGGACACAATATAATGCTGGATGATTGGGAAAAGCTATGGAAGAAAGGGGTTAAGATTACTGCATGTACTGTATTAAAATGAAATATTATGAAAATGATGTATAGATGGTACTTAACCCCAGTAAAATTAGCAAAGATCTACCATACAAATGATAATCTTTGTTGGAAATGTAAAGAAAAAGAAGGTACTTTTTACCATATGTGGTGGACGTGTCCTAAGGTGAAAGACTTCTGGGGAAAGATTTATAATGAGCTGAAAAAAATGTTGAAAAATACATTTATTAAGAAACCAGAAGCCTTTCTACTTGGTATAATAGGATTGGAATTGCCCAAAAAAGATGTTAGACTGTTTGTTTATGCCACTGCAGCGGCAAGACTTTTATTAGCCAAAAATTGGAAATTGCAAAAAATACCAACAATAGCAGCTTGGCAGATGAAGATGTTGGATTTATTGACTGGAAGAATCCGCGACCAGAAAGAAGAGGAGACACAAGAGGATTGGAAGAAATGTAAAGAATATTTAGCTAAATATTGTAATATAAGATAACTAGAAAATTCTTGGAAGCAACAAATAGGCTTAGGGGTAGAATAAGAATATGTGTTAGTAAATATTAAGGATTAGAATGTTAATAAAGGAGAAGAGGTTAGTAAATGTTAGGAGTCAATATTATTAGAAATATGAATTTGGAGAACTGTCATACAGGTGATATAATGAAATTCAGTTAGAGGGGATGCGAGGAAGTCAGTTATAATGTTATGAGAATTAAATATCTGAAGAAATATTTTTTGTGTGTGCTTAGCTTACTGTATTGTACAGTGTTTTTCTTTGTTGTGTGTTTTGTAATGTCTTTTTTGTCATAAATGTGGAAAAACAATAAAAAAGGGGGGGGAGAGAAAATAATCAGAGAGCTTGTCTTCTGTGGGAGAGCCTATCGACCTGACAACCCGTAGCATATGTGAAAAGGATCAAGGGGTCTTAGTGGACTACAAGCTTGACATGAGTCAACAGTATGATACAGCAGCATAAAAAAGCTAATGCTATTCTAGGCTGAATCAACAGAACTATATTGTCCAGAACAAGGGAAATAATAGTATGACTTTATTTTGCCTTGGTCAAACTATGTCTGGAATACTGTGTCCTGTTCTGGGCACCACAACTTAAGAAGGATGTTGACAAGGTGGAACGTGTGCAGAGGGGGGCAACCAAGATGATCAAGGGTCTGGAAACAAAGCCTTATGAGGAATGCTTGAAGGAGATGTGTATGTTTAGCCTGGAAAAGAGGAGACTGAGAGGAGATATAACAGCCATCTTCAAATATCTAATGGGCTGTCACATGGAGGAGGGAGCATGCTTGTTTTCTCCTGCTCTTGAGGGTAGGACACGAACCAATGGCTTCAAGTTACAAGAATGGAGATTATGACTAAATACCAGGAAGAACTTTCTGACAGTAAGAGCTGTTCAGCAGTGCAACTGACTCTCTTGTGGGGTGATGGTCTCTCCTTCCTTGGAGGTTTATCAGCAGAGGTTCTAACGAATCATCAACTTGCTTCCAATAAGTTGCAAAGGGAATGTGCTCTGCTATTTATCACTAGCGTGAGTGAGGAGGGATAATATCAAAACAATATATCATCTCCAACCTTCTTTAACATTCCCACAATGTCAAGAAGACATACAGAGATTGGCACATAGGTTTCACACACACACACACACACACACACACACACACACAGCCCTGCTCAAGAAGCCTCCTCTCCACCCAGTCCCATCAGACTCAGCCAACGTTCTCCCTTCCAAGTTCCTTACCTTTCCTGGTGAGACTCGGGGGACATCCTGGCAGGGGCTCATGGTCGAAGGCTTTCAGCACCTCTGAGGCCACTTCCACAGCATAATCCTCATCACAGTATGCAAGAAGCAGTTCTGTGAGCTCCCAAGCATTTGCTTTCTTCAGCAGTTTCCTGGGGATTCTGACATAGCCTTCCTTGACGGGGAACATGCTGAGATCCTTCTTGAACTTCTTCAGATCTGACTCCTTCAATGTATTCAGTGCAGCCAGCAGGCATAATTGTGTAAACTGCACTGTGGTGATTATTGATGTTAGTACAAGTATTGAACAGAAAAATCCAGCATTCCTACATTCCCCTTCTCTTCCTGTTGGAGCACTTTCAGACTGGACTAAGTAGGGAAGGGCTGTGGATTTGTAGTAGATCACATGCATGCAAAGGATCCCAGGTTTAATCCCTGGAGGATCCAGAAAGGGCTGGGAAAGATTCCTGCCTAAATCCCTGGAACGAACTAGATGGACCCACTGGCCTAATGTGCCCTAAGGCAGCTTGCCATCCTTCTAGCCTCTCAGGTGATTGAAGGAGCTCAGCCTGGCCCAGAAGAGAGAAGCTGATCCAGGAGGGTTTGAAGAATCTCTTAACTTACATGCCTCTTCTTAACACTTTGGAGGCTTCTACAATTATTTCACACCCTGTTTCTGATGTTCCTTCTTCCCTGGTGGGGAGCGGATGCGGTGTAATGTTTTGCCTCAGGTGCTAACATGTCCTGGGCCAGCCCTGGTTTAGATGGAGGGCAGAGGGGTGTGGGAAGACGCCACCTCACTTTACACAGGGAAGATTTACATCCATCATTCCACTCACTTTCACCCTGGACCTCCACACACACACCCCACTGGACTTTGGCTCTGTTCTCCTGCTCTGGAAGGTAGGACTCGAGGCAATGGCTTCAAGCTGCAAGAAAGGAGATTCCGACTAAACATTTGGAAAAACCTTCTGGCAGTAAGAACTGTTCAGCAGTGGAACAGATTCCTACAAGAGATTTTTAAGCAGAGGTTGGATGGCCATCTATCTGCCATGGATGCTTTAGCTGAAATCCCTAAATTTCAAGGGGTTGGACTAGATGTCCCTTGGGTTCCCTTCCAACTCTTAGATCCTGTGATTCTTTGGAATATTGCCCAGGAGGATACGCGACTCTCCTGCTGGAAAGGTTTCCCCACCCAAGGACGAAGGCAATCATGGGAGGGAGCTGAGCTCTCGGTACTGACAGAACCCGCGAGGTGTCAGCACCATCAGTCGGATCTAGCCCCCCCCCCCTGCTCCCAGTCCCTTACTTAGCCAGGTGATACCCGAGGGATCGTCCACCGGCGGATTGTAGTCCATTGCCTGCAGCACCAGGGCCGTCACCTCCACAGCATAAGCCTCACCGTAGTAGCTGAACAGCAGGTCTACGAGCTGCAAAGGCATGGCTTCCTTGAGCAACTCCTCGGAGATTCTTCTTCCATTGACCGGGAATCTGAGCAGTTCGCGCTTGAATTTCTCCCACTCCCCTCCCCCCTCCTTCAACTCCTGCAAGACGTCCAGAAGGAGGTACCTGGCGGATTGCAGATTCGGGTACTCAGGATTTAAGAAAATGAGGGCACGCATGTGATTTGTGGAAAAGAAGAAGTTAGTCCCCATTGCGCTCATTCTCCGCCAGCCCAGCAAAAACCTCGGCCAGAGAAAAACTCAGAAGATCTGGAGACTGTGCCGAGACAGAGAGGCAGGCGGGCGCGATCCCCGGGCCAACTCGCCTGGAAAGAGAGAGGCCTGGCCGGTGAGCAGCAGAAAACCCGCTCCGAGAGCCCCGTCTCTTGCCCTGCGCGTCGCTTTCTACTACCTTTGACGAGGAAACTCTTGGAGATCCTTCCCTCCGGCAGCAGCAGGAGACTGGAGGGCGGGGAGGGCGGAAGGGGCGTCTTTCCAGCAGCTCCCCTTTCGGGCTCCCCAGCCCAGCCCTGCGTTGGAAGAACTTGGCTGAGCGGTTCTCGGGGGAAGACCTCCGAAGGCAGCCCTCGCAAGATTTACAGGGGCGCTTTGGCTGCAAGACGGGGGGGGGGAGAGAGAGAATCCGCTCTTGGTCTCCCTTTGCGCAGGATCTGAAACCGGGAGGAGCGGCGAGGAGGCAGAGCAGGAAAATGTGGGAGCGCGCGAGAAAAACCTGCTCGTCCTTTGGAAATCTAACGCACCCCACCCACAGAAAAGGAACCTGTGATTTTGTTCAGGGTGCTGGGACTTGTGGATCTCTCAGAGGTGAACTATGGTTTCCAGGATTCTTCCTGGGTGTGGGCTTGAAATGCGTGCCTTCTGGCACTTGTGCTGCGCTCTCGGAGGCTAGTTTCTAAGGGCGGCAGCTGAGGAGACTGGCACAGAAAAACCAAAGAGCCCACCGGAACATTTTCCACACAAACACACACAGAGACACACAGCGTGGCAATCGAGCGCAATGGAATAGAACAAACCTAGGCAGTGAGTGCTTTTATTTTTTAACTGCTTGAGGCATAATCCTGCCACAGAAACTTTCGTTTACTTGCAGCGTGGCAGCCAAGATACTAAACCTGGTGGGTGGGGGTCAGGAGTGCCAACTTGAGAAACACATGGGGGGGGCGGAGAAGCCCAGACCTGCATTATCGATCACATGAGGCAATGCACACACTATCAGTCTGCATTTCTTTTTTTTTATAAATATTTTTTATTACATTTTTTCCAGATACAGTTATACCATACAAGAGAACAAAGAAAACAAGAAAAGAAAAGAAAAAAAGAAGTTATTTCAAGAGCTTGTTTCAATCTTCTAACGGACTTCCCCACATCTCCCGCACAATGCACTCTTGATAATAAATTTATCAGCAAATTATAACCTTGTTTCATGTGTTTCTTTTATACTTTCAATTACGTTTTAAGTTTAAATTACTTATTATCCATTTACTCATAAACCAATATGTTATCCTTTTTTAAACATTTAAACCTTGGTTCTTTCATTAATATTGTCTAATTTCATATATATTCCACTCTCATTGCTGGAGCAAAATAAAATTTTTGCAAATAATCCTTAAATTTTTTTCCAGTCCTCCTCCATTGCTTCTTCTCCAAAATCCCGGATCCTGGCAGTAATCTCGGCCAACTCCATATCAGTCTGCATTTCTTAGTGCAGAGTGTATTGATACGATGTGTAGACATCTTTCCTATTCTACTTAATTCAAGAGGGTTCTGGAAGCTTCTCTGTGTGAAAGAAACAAGCACAAGTCACCATGATTACTATTTCTCTCCTTTTTGAATGTTTGGTTATCTGCTCATCCAAGTCTTCAATCTGGTAAGGTCACTGCTGTTTCTTTCTCCTACAATTTTTACCCATAACCCTCAATCTGCTTTTCATCCTCAAAGTCATGGATTTTTTTCAAAAATTTACACATCCTTCATATATAATGCTACTCCTCCACCCTTCCTGATTGGTCAATCCCTACAGCCCAGTCATAAGTCTCATCCCCCCTGGTTTCAGTAATGCCTACCAGGTCGTATTTGTGATCCTGGATAAAAAGCTCCAGTTCATCTTGTTTGTGTCCCATGCTTTGTGCATTATGGAGAGACAAATGAAACCATGAGTTGTTCTCTGCAGCTGCTTGCTTCCTGCAGTTTCTTGCTCTTTAGCAGGTTTCTAGAGCATCACCTCAGTTTCCTGTGACTAAACTAATACAGTGGTGCCTCGCAAGACGAAATTAATTTGTTCCGCAAGTCTCTTCGTCTTGCGAGTTTTTCGTCTTGCGATGCACGGTTTCCCATAGGAATGCATTGAAAATCAATTAATGCGTTCCTAGGGAAACCGCCTTCAGACCAGGTCCGGGGACAGTCTGTCCCCGGACCTCGTCTGAAGGCTGGGGGGGGGGACAAGGGCTTTTCTTCCCACCCCCAGCATTTTAAAAAACCCTGGGACAGCGGAGGACTTCTCCGCTGTCCGGGCGATCTTAAAATGCTGGCGGGCGGCATTTTAAAATCGCCCCAGGACAGCGGAGAACTTCTCCGCTGTCCGGGGCGATTTAAAAGCCCCTGGGAAGGCAGGCAGGGGGGACAAAGACTTTCGCCCCCCGCCCGCCTTCAGAAGGTGTTCCCGCCCCGTCGCCCGGCTTCGGAGCAGCGTTCCAAAGCCGGGTGGCGGGGGCAGGTGTTCCCGCCCCCCCGCCCGGCTTCGGAGCAGCGTTCCAAAGCCGGGCGGCGGGGGCAGGTGTTCCCGCCCCCCCCGCCCGGCTTCGGAGGCAGGTGTTCCCGCCCCCCCCGCCCAGCTTCGGAGCAGCATTCCGAAGCCCGGCGGCGGGGGCAGGTGTTCCCGCCCCCCCCGCCCAGCTTCGGAGCAGCGTTCTGAAGCCCGGCGGCGGGGGCAGGTGTTCCCGCCCCGCCGCCCGGCTTCAGAACATCGTTCCGAAGCCCGGCGGCGGCGGGAGGAGGCATTCCCGCCCCACCGCCCGGCTTCGGAAGAGGTCCGAGGACAGTGGGGAAGACGCGCTGCGCTTCCCGCTGTCCCGGATATTTCCCTATGGGCTGTCGTCTTGCGAAGCAAGCCCATAGGGAAATTCGTCTTGCGAAGCGCCTCCAAAACGGAAAACCCTTTCGTCTAGCGGGTTTTCTGTCTTGCGAGGCGTTCGTCTTGCGAGGTACAACTGTATCTTTAGTCAGGAGATACTTCAGCTGAGATTCCTGCATTGCAGGGGGTTGGACTAGATTACCCTTGATGTCTCTTCCAACTCTAAGATTCTATGATTCTAATGAGATTCACCAGCCTAACACTGCAGATTTTGCTTACAAAAGGGTTGCAACAGGTAACCGGCCCACTTATCCCAGTAATTAATATCCAGATTCTGCACCCACAACTTGTCTGCAGACAAGTCTCAGACCTGAATGCAGGACTCCACCTTCTCCCTGAAATAATGTGAGGAGGGGAGAGAGGAGTATCATCAGCATCTTCTAGGGCTGGAGGAAATTTTCTAGGTCATCTGGCCTGATGCAGAAAATCCAGCCCTACAGCATTTTCAACAGGTGGCTGTCAAGAGTCTGCCTGAAGACCCCCCAGCAGGGGTGCCAACTTGAAAAAATATGAACAGGTTGCAGATTTAACATATAGAAGAGAACAAGAAGAATATATCACAATATGTGGTACACACAAACCTTTTGAATGTCAATGACTGTCAACTTGGGGGGGTCACATGTTTTATGAGGGGGCAAAGGGTCCTTGGCCACTAGGAGTTGGCTCCTATGACCTTCAGTGAGGGAGCTCCCCACCCCAGGAATTGGCTCCATGAATCCATATGAGAAATTTCCAAATAAAACCCTTCCAGCAGTTTCATGCAAATGCTAAGCTGCATCAGAGACCAGCTGGATCTCTGCAGGAGTCCACAAGCCCAATGCTTATATACTGATTCATCCATGCCTGATCTTTTTCCACCTTGCTGCCTGAAAAGGAAGAGATCACTGGCCCAGCCTTTGTTTACAGTAACCTGCCTGAAATCCTCGTGCTACCAGGAAACTTTATTAGCTGGGTTGGTAGGCATAAAACTAAAGTTCAAAGTACAGTGTACGGCAGGTGTGAATAATAGAAATATAGAGTCCTTGTGCCCTGGGAAGATGTTTGCAGAAACACTTTGGAGGTTCATACTCAGGATCTACTGATGCTGAGGAATCACCATGCTATAATCAGTCAGGGTGATTTCAGAGGGACAGACATGCTACAAAGGGGGAATACTAGCCTGGGTTTAGAAACCAAGCACCCCTATTTCTCTTTCTGTGTTCCACCACATTATATTTAATTCAACTTAAAATTCCTGCTGTTATGGTTATAACATTGTTTTCCAACTAGTGTGCCGGGGCACATTGAGGAACATTCAGGGGAGCCTTTCTTTCATTAACTTGCAACCCTGATCTTCCTGCATTCTCTCTCTCTCTCTTTCTCTCTCTCATTCTGAAAAACATTCAGGGGAGCCAGCAGCTTTAACTTGCAACACATTATCTTCCAAAAATAAAACAGTGACAAAAAATAGGGAAACACTTTTGCATGACTGTTTATATTCTGAAAATCTCCCTCCTCCAAACAAAAACCCTCCACAGCTTCAGTAACTAACAGTTCCTTAGTTCTACTTAGAGGGCTTGAGAAATACAATAAGGTAGCAAAGTAGCTTGATGAAGATGGTGTGTGGGTGTCCACCCTATAAAGAGGGTTTCAAAAATACAGTGGTACCTCAGGTTAAGAACTTAATTCATCCTGGAGGTCTCTTCTTATCCTGAAACTGTTCTTAACCTGAAGCACCACTTTAGTTAATGGGGCCTCCTGCTGCTGCTGATACACCGCTGCATGATTTCTGTTCTCATCCTGAAGCAAAGTTCTTAACCGGAGGTAATATTTCTGGGTTAGTGGAGTCTGTAACCTGAAGCATATGTAACCCGAGGTACCACTGTAACCCTGAAAGTGAGCAGTGTCTTTTGTGTTTCTCACTCCTTCTACCCTCAACATCACCCCCCTGCTCTTCTCTACCTCTCCCCCCAGGCAACCCCCTCCTCCTTAACAGTCAGCCAGCTTTATGGGGACAGGGAGAATGTTGCAGGAAAGGATCGTGTCTGCATGTGTGTCCAGTGCTGTGTGTTTCTTGCTTTCCTTCCGCATGGTAACAAAAAAAAAAAAAAAAAATCTGCTTCTGGTCCTAATCTTGTTTTGCCCTCTCCATGCCCCCCACCCAACCAAAGGGCAGCTGGGCTGCCATGTGGAGTGCATCAGCTCAGCCCTGCAGAGCAGTGACGTTTCTTGGCTTCCCATTGACACATGCCTCCCCACTTACATGTGTGCCAAAAATAGCGCTGAAAAGGGGTGGGATGGAATGGAGAGATTCCCCAGTACACGTGACTTGTAACAGAAGCCCAGTGTCAGTGGCTCCCATAGGGGAGCTGCAAAAAGGATGAGTGGCTGGACAAGGAAGCTGTGGACTCAAAAAGGTTGAAAACCACTGGGAGATGAGAGACACAAGAAGTGAGGAAAGTGTATGGAACTCCTTGGACCAGCAACAAGGAATTGTCTTCCATTCGTGTAGAGCAGGCATAGGCAAACTTGGCCCTCCAGATGTTTTGGGGCTACAATTCCCACCATCTCTGACCACTGGTCCTGTTGGCTAGGAATGATGAGAGTTGTAGTGCCAAAACATCTGGAGGGCCGAGTTTGCCTATGCCTGGTGTAGGTGCTTAGACCATGAATCAAAGTGGTATGTTATGATCACAGATCCTCTCATCTCACATTGGAGATCAGTATCACCACAAAGTAAGGAGTCAGCCTCTGTGGAGCACACTCTGAATGTGAGGAAGCCAGGAAAGCAATTCACCCAGCAGTCTATGTGCCCAGCTCACACCCAGCTGTCCATGTTGCCAGTCATTGAAGCACCCACTACCAGGATCTCTCTGGCCTCTGGGAAAATATCCTCAGAATGTGAAACAACTTATTTGTTGAGACAGGCCTGCTTAGAGAGCTAAAGCTGACAAGTGTTTTAATATGCACTTTATTTTATAAATAAAATGCCTTGAAAGGGGTCTTGCCTTCTGCCTTCCCTTGGGGCCTCATTGCCCTTCCAGGTCTTTCACGAGATGTGGGTTTTTGACCTTCAGAGCCTCATACAGCATATTCTTGCACCGGAGGTCCCAGCTTGGCACAAGCCTGTAGAGCTCTCGCATCTTGTCTGGGTTAGTTTTGTGGGCAATGATTCTTTGGTATTGCTCCTCACTGAGGACGGAGCCATACAATCTATCCAGCACCGGTTCCGCTGGGGTAGTCCGTTGGATTAGCGCCTCCCTGTGCTGCTCGATGAAGTGCACGTTGGAAGAGTTTGGAAACTGCGGACCTGCCAGGAAAGCGAAAAAGAACGGAAATCTTGCTACAGGTTCACACTGCAGGCTTAAGACTGGTTCCCCAACTCATTACCTCTTCCCCCATGCCCTGGGAATTGTAGTTCCATGAGGGGAGGGATCGTGAACAGAGCATTACTAGTAGCTTATCTGCCTACAGTTCCCAGAATTCTTTGGGCAAAGCCATAACTGTTGAGGAAGTATAAAACTGAAATACAGTAAGTGAGAGCAGTTGCAAGGGAGCCAGGGATGGGGCCAGCCCTACCATTAGGGAGAGTGAGGTGGCATCATAATTTGGGGTATCATGAAACAACAGCACATTGTCAGATAATTAATTTCACATAGTATTATACTCAGCTTTATATTTTATTGCTTGAAAGCCCAGGAATTGATAGCTCCTTCATTGTAGTGGGTTGGACTAGATGAGACTTGGAATCCCTCCAAATTCTATGCTTCTGTTATTGTTGTTATAATTACTGAACCCAGCTTTCTCCCACAGGGAGAGAAGAGACCATTTCGCTCACTATCCAAAAGCCATGAAAACTTTGCCCACAAGGTCTCTGTCCTTGGAAGAAGACGAGCCTATGGAACATTGTCTCACAGATTTATGTATTATGCTTGCAGTATCACTTCATAAACAAATGACAATAAAAGCAAGTAACAGTTAATATTTAAAAGAACTGACACTCAGTTTAAAACTGATAAGCTCACACTGTAAAACTTAGAGTGAGGAGTTCAAGGTCAGCAAACCAGTTCTGCTACTGTTTCATTAGCCCTCTGTGCTCCTATTGGGAGGAAAGTGGGATACAAATACATGCAGAGAAATAATTAAAACCTGCTCACCTTGTGCTGGGTGTGGAATAGGAGAATCCATCTCCTCTGAAATAAACTCTCCTGAAATAGAATAAGAGGCAGTCAAAGAGGGTACGTGACTGGTGGTCTTTTTCTGTCCTGCCTCCTAAGATATGACCCAACCTCATGATCATCCCTTGATTAAAACTCACTTTTTTTCAAATGCGCCTTCCAGACAATTTCAGGTGTGCCCTTCTTCATCAGGCAGAAGAAGAACTCGTCTTGCATTTGCTCAGCAGACAGTTCTACGTACTGCTGCAGTTTCTCGGCATCCAGGTATTGAAACTCCAGTTCCTGTGGGAAAGAATGAAACCTTCGTAGGTGTGAATCTGGCTTAGCCCAACCCGACATTGTAAGGGAGTCAACTTAAAGGGTGAAGAGGGATCCTGGTTGAATTTCTCCCATTCTCAGGCTTCACCATCTGGGCTCTGCAAAACCTTTCATCATATTTGTCTCACCTCAGGACAGGCTGCGACATTCTCTGAAGCCTTCAAAGAGACCTGAGAGCCAATTGTCAGAGGTCTCAGAGTCACAGGGGGTTTCTCTATTCTCTTTGAATTTTCTTCACTGTCATTGACCGCCTGGGAAAGACAAATAAAGTCACATTTGAGATACGCGGAGAGGAAGTCAAGACTAGATCCCTACAACTTTCTTGGCATTGTTACACCAGCTAAGGCAGGAATGGGGAACCTGATGCCCTCCAGTCAGCAAGAGTCAGGGCTGATGGGTTTTGTAGTCCAGTAATATCTGCAGAGACACAGATTCTTCATCTGCAATATGAAGAAAATTAAAGCACATGGCACCAGAAACTAAAATGTAAGGAGGAGATTCCCTGGCCTCATGGGGAACTCAAGCCAGGGCTCTTGGACTGGACATCCTGGTGGCCGAGAGGTACCAGCAATCCTGGGTCCATCTGCATCCTGATGAATCATAGAATCATAGAATCATAGAATCATAGAGTTGGAAGAGACCACAAGGGCCATGATGAGTCCATGCAGGAAACCACAGAAGCCATGAAACCCATGAAGAAGGATGTTCTTCCTCAAAAGTTCATTTAGATAGCTTGTATGAATTAAGCAGAATTTCCTCATCACTAAATATGTTTACCCTGGAGGAAGCCTGATTTCAGTGAATGTTTCCGGAAGAAATCCATTGGGACTCACAAGAGAGGCTAGGGACTGAATTGTTTCACAATTCAGTGACAACACCGTTGTTTGGAGAACCAGACAGGGAATTTGGGCTTTAGCAAGCAGGTTGTTTAAGAAGTGAAAAGGGTGTATTTCAATTTTGGAAAAATCACTTTAAGGCAACAGTGTTGGTGAGAAGATAAGTAACCCAGCAGAGGGCAACTTGTTAATTTTCTCTCTACTGGCATGTTGGGTAGAACTGATCAAGTCCAACAATTGTGCATAGTCGGGGTTAATATGATCAAGTAAATGATCCAGGCAATCGGAATACCAGAGTTGGAGGTTCCTCGTTACCTTTATTATCGAAAGGTCATTGGGCAGGAGGTACAGGTGAAACGTTGGTGTTTCCAGTCGAAGGCTCTGATAGAGCAGCACAACAGTGTTGATCTTTTGCTTAAACCACTTTTTGAAAATGACTCCAAGGGAAGAGAACTTGGGGTTTTCCAACACAGCATGGTGAGGCTCCACTCTGTCTGGTTTCTCCAGCCTCATCCCCCCTTCAACAAAATGTGCAATGTAGACATGGGAACTATCTTTACCTGAAAAGGAGCCCAAAGGAAACATAGACAAACATGTTACAAGTGGGAAAGTGAAAAAAAATCACCATCACTTAACCCTCACCCTCTCTGTATCATGCAAGTATTTATTTTCTCATCATCATTTAAGAGGTCTATAGCATTGTTTCACAGTACTGTATGTTATCATGGTAAAGGTAAAGGGACCCCTGACCGTTAGGTCCAGTCGTGGACGACTCTGGGGTTGCAGTGCTCATCTCACTTTACTGGCCGAGGGAGCCAGCATACAGCTTCCAGGTCATGTGGCCAGCATGACTAAGCCACTTCTGACGAACCAGAGCAGCACACGGAAACGTCATTTACCTTCCTGCCAGAACGGTACCTATTTATCTACTTGCACTTTGATGGGCTTTTGAACTGCTAGGTTGGCAGGAGCAGGGACCGAGCAATGGGAGCTCACCCCGTCGCAGGGATTCGAACCGCCGACCTTCTGATCGGCAAGCCCTAGGCTCTGTGGTTTAGATGACAGCTCCAACATGTCTTACAACAAAATAAAAAGCATCACAAAAACAGTAAAATAGCAGAACATTTTGCAAAATTGAAACAAATCAGAAAAGACAATTTAGCCAGCACTACTGATCCCTAGAACCCACACCACTGGCCCCCAAACATTCTGGAAATGTCAATGGAAGTTATTTCTGTTTAAGCTTCTTCCTATTATGGTTATAATGCTGTAAGGTTTTCCCCATGTAATACCTGAAAGAGACAAGGAGTGAGGGACGCAAATGGCTGCCATGGCTTCTACTGCATCCACTTTAATGTTGAGCAGAGGGCCAGCAATCTGCCACTCCTTGGTGTTTTGTTCTTCCAGGTGCTTAGGCCATGAATCAAAGTGGTATGTTATGGTCACAGCTCCTGTCACTTCCCATATGAGACCAGTATCACAGCAATGGAAGGAGCCAGCCTTTGTGAAGCGCACTCTGAATGGCACAAAGGGAAAGATGAAAGGGGAATCAGGTTGAACATGAATTGGGAGAACTACCTCTGCTGGTCTAATTGATATTTTTGCAGGAGGTGCTTCACACGCTGAGTAAGGAGGTAAAAAAATCATGGAAGGAAAATTCCTGGGCAGGCACCACTCTGCACACTCAGGATTTTGCCACAGAGAAGCACGTTTATTATGAGGCTGCCCAAAAAGTATTCTTCTGATACTGAGAAGGTGACTTTAAAATGCCTGCGTTCATGCAGAGTAAAGCCAAGTGGTAGGATTAACTACTAATCTTCTGATTCCTGGTGTGTTGATGATACTAGAACTTCAGGGGAAATTATCATATTCACTGAGCAGGCCAGGGGTTCTACAAGCCATGAACCCATTTTGCTCTAAACCAGTATTTCTCATAGTGGGTGATCCCACCCCCTGCAGGGTGCTGGAATGATTGGGGGGGCAGTGGGAGCTTCAGGTGCAATTGGGGGGCATTGAATAAAAATAAGGGGGCGGTGAAAGCATAAAGAAGAAAAAAGAAGAAAAAACATATGTTGTGTAATGACGCTTACTGCAACCTGGGCACTGTTGTGAGACACTGACAATGCCTCCCCTTGATCTGACGGTTGTGCTGGAGGTGAGGGGTTTTCCTGGGTTTGGGTGAATCCATTTTAGCTTCACCCAGGCCCAGGAAGTGGATCGCAGCTTGACTGCCTATTTGGTCAATGGCAGGCAGGCTGCGACACTGGCCCCATCCCTGGGGCAGATTGAACTGACATGACAGGCTTAACTCTAGTCCTCCTCCTAGGTTTTTAATCCTGGACCTAGTCCACCTCCTCATCCAGTTCTGAAAAGCCATTTGTACATGTTTCATCTGTTCTGCAACGATGCTTACCAATGTAACATGGAGTTAAAGTTGTAGTG
The DNA here is from genome assembly GCF_965113315.1 of Podarcis vaucheri. NCBI lineage: Eukaryota > Metazoa > Chordata > Lepidosauria > Squamata > Lacertidae > Podarcis > Podarcis vaucheri. The sequence goes on from NC_138751.1 coordinate 16,444,163, forward strand.
ATTATTTTCCAAATAAACACACAAAATGCATGTTATAACTGATCAGTGGTCCAGTCCACCAGCGGGTCTTATATGCGCTACAGTACAAAAGTTTTAAATTGCATTTCCTTCATTGTATTTAGAGGAACATGGGTGGAGACAGCAACCATATTTGATGACTGTGAGACCCACAGAAACCAGATGCGTTCCGAGGAACAATTCAATGTAGAAACCATTCCCTGAAGGGAGAAATTTTCAAGAGATTGGGGAGAAAGATCACTTACCTGTAAGCTTCATGGTCCCTTTCTGAGTCCCAAAACACCTCTGCTTTTATTCTTTCTGGAAGATCCTATAATAAAACCACAAGCACGAATGAGGATTCCAGAATCCTTCTCCCATCTGAAAACGGGGCGTTCTTGTCTATTTCCAGCACCGCTGTGACCATACCAGGGAGCACTGCTTGAGGCTAAAGCCACAACTAGGCAGCCGCGCCCTCAGGTTGCCGTCGTGTTCCTCCTCGCTACCCATCTCCAGCCTTCGGAACTCCCCCTCTACCTGGGCTTCCGCGAAGCGTCCCCTGGGAGTCTTCTTGGCCATCGCGCTCCAGCCCCAGCCCAGCCAAATCCTCGGCCAGCGAAAGACCCAGATCCGGAGACTGTGCCAAGGAAGAGGCAGGAGAGCCAGAGAGGCAGGAGAGCCAGACACTGGTGCCCAACTCGCGGCGCCTGATGCCCCGGAGGAGAGATGCCTGGCCCGAGGGCAGCGGGAAACCCGTTGGCGAAGAAATCCTTTGAGATGCTTCCCTCCGTCCGCGGCAGGAGACTCGAGGGCGGGGCGAGCGCAAGAGGCGTCTTTCCCGGGAGCTCTCGCTCTCTTTCCCAGCAGGTTCTGAAGCAGGGAGGAGCGGCAAGGAGTTGGAGCAGGAAAACGTGTGAGCGTGAGAGAAGAACCTGCTCCTCCTTTGGGAATTTCAAAAACACACAACCCCCCCCCTCAAAAAAAGCAATTCGTGAAGTTGCTTGGGGGAGAGCTGGATGAGAGTGAAGCAGCCAAACAGCGGCTCAACGAGGAGGAGCACAGAAAGGGCGCCTGCAGGACCCAGGTATTACAATAAACAATTATTTTCTTACCCAGAACCATCTCTTTGTGTATGATTGCAACAGGTAAACTCTAATCTCTATCCACCAGCCAAATGTTGCATACGAAAGGTAACTGACCCACTTTTGCCAGTAATTCATATTCCATTTCTGCACCCACATCCTGTCTGCTGACAGCCAAGAATGCAGGACCTTCGCATCCTCCCTGAAATGATGTGAGGAGGGGAGAGAGGCATATCCACAGCATCCTATAGAGCTGGAGGGAGTTTTGTATGCCATCTGGCCTGAGGCACAAAATCTAGCCCTACAGCATGTTCAGCAGGTGGCTGTCAAGACTCTGCCTGAAGACCTCCAAATGAAGATGCTGCTCACCCCAGGAACTGGCTCCATGAAACCATAATAATAATTGATAATAATTTATTATTTGTACCCCGCCCATCTGGCTGGGCTTCCCCAGCCACTCTGGGCGGCTTCCACAGAAACCAAAAATACACTAAAATTACACATTAAAAACTTCCCTGAACAGGGCTGCCTTAAGATGTCTTCTGAATGTCAGGTAGTTGTTTATCGCTTTGACATCTGATGGGAGGGCGTTCCACAGGGCAGGCGCCACTACCGAGAAGGCCCTCTGCCTGGTTCCCTGTACCTTTGCTTCTCGCAATGAGGGAACTGCCAGAAGGCCCTTGGTGCTGGATCTCAGCATCCGGGCAGAACGATGGGGGTGGAGACGTTCCTTCAGGTATACTGGGCCGAGGCCGTTTAGGGCTTTAAAGGTCAACACCATCACTTTGAATTGTGCTTGGAAACGTACTGGGTCTTTCAAGACTGGTGTTATGTGGTCTCGGCAGCCGCCCCCAGTCACCAGTCTAGCTGCTGCATTCTGGATTAGTTGTAGTTTCCAGGTCACCTTCAAGGGTAGCCCCACGTAGAGCGCATTGCAGTAGTCCAAGTGGGAGATAACTAGAGCATGCACCACTCTGGCGAGACAGTCTGTGGGCAGGTAGGGTCTCAGCCTGCGTACCAGGTGGAGTTGGTATTCAGCTGCCCTGGATACAGAATTGACCTGCACCTCCATGGACAGCTGTGAGTCCAAAATGACTCCCAGGTTGTGCACCTGGTCCTTCAGGGGCACAGTTACCCCATTCAGGACCAGGTAGTCCTCCACACCAGCCCGCCCCCTGTCCCTCCAAAACAGTACTTCTGTCTTGTCAGGATTCAACCTCATTCCATTAGCCACCATCCATCCTCCAACCACCCCCAGGCACTCCATATGACAAATTTCCAGACAAAACTCTTCCAGCAGTTTCATGCAAATGTTAAGCTGCATCAGAGACAAGATGGATCTCTGCAGGAACCCACAAACCCAAAGGTCATATATGGATTCATCCATGTCAGTTCTTTCTCCACCTCCCTGCCTACAGGTAAAGATAAAAGGTTAATTAACCCTTGGACGGTTAAGTTCAGTCAAAGGTGACTATGGGGTTGTGGCACTCATATTGCTTCAGGCTGAGGGAGCTGGCGTTTGTCCGCAGACAGCTTTCCAGGTCATGTGGCCACTGGGGAAGTGGTAATTCTGTATTGATTTGTTTTGGATGTTGTATGTGATGCCAATAAAAGGTTTGATGATGATGACTAAACCACTTCTGGTGCAATAAAACATTGTGACGGAAGCCAGAGCACACGGAAATGCTGTTTACCTTCCTATCACAGTGGGACCTATTTATCTACTTGCACTGGCGTGCTTTCAAACTGCTAGGTTGGCAGAAGCTGGGACAGGGCAATGGGAGCTCACTCAGATTGCAAGCCCAAGAGACTCAATGGTTCATACCACAGTGCCACCCTACAAAGAAGAGATCACTGCCCATAACATGCAGTTCTTCAATGCTTAATCTTGCAATGGGTCTGGCTCTGTTTACAATAACATGCTATCAGCAAACTTTATGATCTGGATTGGTAGGCATGAAACTGAGGTTCAAAGAGCAGCTTCACATCCTCCTACAATGTAAGATCAAGGGGGGTGGAGTGGCTGTGCTGTGAAGACAGGTTGCAACATTTGGGACTTTTTAGTTCAGGGAAAGGGCGAGTCAGAGCTGACATGATTGAAGTTCATACAGCATGGAGACAGTGGTTGGAGAAATGTTTTTCTCTCTCTCTCGTATCACGAGAGAGAGAGAGCATCCAACGAAGGTGAGTGTTGGAAGATTCAGGACTGAAAAATGAAATTACTTCTCCATGCAATGCAGAGTTAAACGATGGAACTTGCTCCCACAAGAGACAATGCTGGCTACCAACCTGGATGCCTTTAAAAGAGGGTTAGACAAATTAGTGGACTGGGGGCTGTTGTTGGCTGCTAGCCACAATGGCCACCCTCTGTCTCCAGTTGGAGGCAGCAATGCTTCTGAATAGCAGTTGCAGGAAACCACAGGAGGGAGGAGTTGTGAGCCCTTGTGCTCAAATCCTGCTTGCCACTGTGAGAGCAGGATGCTGGAGTCAGTATGTTAACTTTAGTTTCTTTACCGGCCTATACCTTCCTAATACCTTCTGACTGATTATCTCAACTGTTTGACTGACTCCTCTTAACCGATTCTCTCACTCTCTCACACCAGGCTAGCCCAACCCACAGACTTATCTTCTCTTGTCTCTTCTAACTCCAGACTGTCTTCTCAACGACTCTAACTCCTAAAAAAAAAAAAAAAACCCTCTGTGCTTATACCTTATACAGTTAACTCTGCCCCCTGAGTTCCCATTGGTTAGTCATTTTACAATTAGTTAACCCTTTCCCTATGAACCCAGTATGATGTCACACACTTAGGAGGGCAAACGCCACACCTATATATTGCCAGGCCTGATTTGAACCTGCTTTGTCACTTCTACACATTCCAGGAACTAGCAACAAGCTCTCCCCCTCACCTTTCCTGGATCATACTTACCGATTTTTAACTTGCCTTTTTGAAATGTTCAGCATTTTGAGCGAGTTCTCTGGACCGGCGCTATCCTCAGTCTGTCTGAGGCAGGTGCCTAACACTCTGGAAAGGGTGGCATATTTGCATCTGGGTGCTGTGCCCACTCCCTGCCCCCTTGCTTGTGGCGCTGTCGCCTCCTACTCCCTGGGACAGTTTCTTCAGGAATGCAGGAAAGCTTTCCCTCCTCACCCACCATTTTCCTTCTCCATTTCGTCCCCCTTGCTTTCCTGCTTTCTTTCTTCTCCCTCTGTTTTCCTACTCCATTTCACACCCTACTTTCCCTTTCCCCCATTACAATAATCATCCTACAATACTAATCTATTTTCCCCTGCTGTTCAAAGTTCACTCACTTTATTAAATGACAATTACTGTACCACCTCCTCTCTCTGAGTGTTTTATCAAATGACCTCTCAGCATTCCAAGGACACTTTTAGACTTTTCCATGTAGGATTCAGAGAATCATAGACTTGTAGAGTTGGAAAGGACCACGATGTTCCTCTAGTCCAACTCCCTGCAATGCAGGAAGCTTTCACCCAAAGCGGGGCTCAAACCATGAGGCACAGAGGAGACTGTGGTGTCTTTATTATATTTGGTTTATTTGCACATATACCATATACAGCCTGAGCCTACTGTTCAAAGCATTACATTCCAAGAGGGTCCCTTGCTTCTCCCATAGGTGCAGCAGCTTTGAATCCAAAACAGAAATCTGCTCTCTGTTTACAGCCTTTCAGCCCACATGATTCTTTGCCTCCACCTTCTTGCTAGTCACCACTAATAGACCCAAAGGATTCCCCCCCCCCTGTCCACATCAGGCAAACCTATTGGCCTTTGTTCATCTAACTCCCTCGGGCTCAGGGTGGGCTGCATCCAGCAGAGATTCTTTGCCTGGTTGGTGGCTTTCTTGATTGTCATCACCCTGCCTTTGTTTGCTTACGACTTGACCATTATCAGGCTGCCTCATGAGTAAGCCGTCTTGTGTTATTTCCAACACTTGCTAGATCCAGGGATTTAGGGGGTTGCTTAAATGCTAACCCTTTTCTGAATCCAGAGATTTAAGGGAGTCTGACTGCCCCCCTCAGCAAACTCATAACCATACATTGTGCTGCATCCATGGGCTTCCTTGAATGAGGGGCTTTGCTTACCATATACAAGAGAATTTTAGTGGAAGGCAGGCCTGGAAATATACTGCAAAAGTCCTCTAGAAGAATGCTATACCAGGACTGCCAGTTCTTGTCTCTCTCTTACACTTACACAATACTGCCTTTCTCTTTGTCTTACTGAGTAGTTTTTAGGAAGTGCTTATATAATAATAATAATAATAATAATAATAATAATAATAATAATAATAATATATTTATATCCCGCCCATCTGGCTAGGTTTCCCAACAGAATTAGGATCTTATTATTATTATTATCATTACGTTTTATTATTATTATTTTATTACCTCTGCCAAGTTTTAAGTACTGAGATTATTAATTTATCTGCATCTGGTTATTATTATCTTTCTCCCTGTCCTGACCATCCCTCCGAGGTTATATTTATATTTATAATCTTTCAATTTGGCTGGTCTATTCACTTAACCGACCTGGAACAATCTACCAGAGAAAAGGCGGCCCATGGGACAGAGGGTCATGGATGAATGATAATCCAGCTTCTACCTAGGGTTTTAATAGGTCATAAGATTTTATGGTAACTATATTCGTAATGTATTTTTGTCAGTGTTTGTCCTTTGATGCTATGGCCTGTCGGCTACACAAATAAAGTCTATTCATTCATGAAGCAGTCAAAGAGGGAATGTGACTGGGCTGTCATTTTCCATCCTGCCTCCCCAATTATGGTCTAACCTTCCGATCTTCCTCCAATCCAACTCACTTTGTGTCACATGGGCTTCCCAGATGAGTTCATTTGTGCGCTTGTCCATCACACTGAAGTTGAACATGTCTTGCATTTGCTCAGCAGACAGTTCCACGTACTGCTGCATCTTGTCAGCATCCAGGTATTGAAACTCCACTTCCTGTGGGGAAGCATGAAACCTCCTTATGTGCAAACAAGGCTTAGCCCAGTCGACCAGTCCAAGGGAGTCAAATTAAAGCATGATGAGGGATCCTGGTGGAGTTCCCCTGTTCTCATACTTCACAGCCATGGCTCTGCCCTAACAAAGCCTTTCATCATCTTTGTGTCTCACCTTGGGACAGACTCTGACATCATTTGTCTCCACAAAGAAGCGAGAGCCAATCGTCAGAGGCCTCAGGGTCCAGGGGGGTTTGTCTATTCTCTGTGAAGGGCACTGTACTTCATGCTCATGAACCGCCTGGGAAAGGCAAAGAAGGGCACTTCTGAGTTATGCAAGAAAGGTAACCAATTTCTGGAAGACTGGATCCCTACCCCTTTCTTGGCTTTGTTGCAGCATTTAAGGCAGGGATGGGGAACCTGCAACCTGCCAGATGTCATGAGTCAGGAATGATGGATTTTGTAGTCCCAAAACATTTGAAGGGACACAGGATCTCCATCAGTGATATAAAAAAACTAAACCACTTCAGTAGCAGAGACCAAAATATGGATAGGTAATATGATGTTGGCTAGCAGTCTGGTAAATTAGTTCAAGCCCAACAAAAGGAGATACAGTTCATAAACCATGACACACTCTGATGCATAATTTTGTATAGCTACTGTCAGGCTTCCTATGGTCAACCAAAAGATCCAGGACGTCTGGAATACCAATCAGAGTTGGAGAATTGCAGTTACCTTTCTCACGGAAGAGTCATTGGGCAGGAGGTACAGGTGGAATTTTGGTGGCTGGAACTGAACCATTTGATAGAGCAGTGCTACAGTGTGCACTATTATCTTCCGCTTAAACCATGACCATGATGTTTTCAAAATGGCTCCACGTGGAGAGAAGTTTGGGTTTTCCAACACAACACGATATGGCCCCACTCTGTCTGGCTTCTCTAGACTCATCCCCCCTTCCACAAAATGTGCAATGAGGACTTGGGAACCATCTTTACGTGGAAAGGAGCAAAAGAAAAAACAAACAGACATGTTACAAGTGGGAAACTGTGGAGCCGTCCACCAGGAACTGGAGTCAAGAGCAGGTCAGCAATAAAACACCCAGGGTCAGTGAAGTCAACCCTGCACTGCAACTCATTCCGGTACATCAAGCCCCTATGAGGCTGTTCCCTAAGACTCTTTCTCCCCCAGGTCCTTCCCAAAGCGATCTGAGATTGCAAAACTATGTCTGTATTTGCTCTGCCTTCTTTATACCACTTCTGATTCTGGGAGACGAATGGAGAAAGGAGCAGGCTGCAAAAGGAGGGGGAGGCTGCCCTGACTTATTTAGCAGCCTGCCTCACATCTTTCTCCTAGTCCCCCTCCTCTCCAACCTCCACTTCTGCCTCCAATTTTGCACTGCTCTCGGTCACAGCCTCTTCCTGCTCACTAAACCCTGTTCCCTCTCCAACCCTCAACACCACCTCCTCCCAGGCTGCTCCCTCTGATCCCTCATCATTGTCCCATCAGCACTCTCCTGGCTCTGAGCCTTCTTCCCCTGGGGGTTCCCCTGGGGGTTCCATAACTGGTGCCTCCCACCACTCCTCTGCAGCCAGCCTGGGCATGACCTCCCCTGAGTGTGGATGACAGAGCTCATCACTGCACCCATCCTGTTACATGCAGTATTTATTTTGTGACAAACTTTTTCGCCTACCATACCTGCAAGACACAAGAAGTGAGGGAAGTGAACAGCTGCCACAGCCTCTGCTGGATCTGCTTCAATGTTGATCAAAGGCCCAGCGATAACCCAGTCCTCCGTGTTCTGTTCAGCCAGGTGCTTAGACCACGAATCAAAGTGGTAGGTGATGGTCACAGCTCCTTTCACCTCAAATATGACATCAGTATAAAAGCAAAGGAAGGATCCAGCATCCGTGAAACACAGTCTGAATGCCACAAAGTAGAAAATGGAAAGAGAAATGGATTGAACACCAGCTGGACACCCTCTATATCCCCCATGATGGGAAGCAATCCCCACCCCAATAATATTTGACCATAAAATCTCAAAGAAACAATAAAATGGGTTAGAGCACGGTTCTGATCAGTGTTATTCTTCTAGAAAGAGATGCTGCAACTCACCATGAACGCTTCCCTTCTTCTCTTATAATGGCCATGGCGCCCACCTGAGAGGTGCTGGAACTCAGTTCTGGTGAGGTCCAGATGAAAAAAGCCCTGGAGCTGATAATGCCAAGGTTTCAAGTTTGATCCCTGGATGGGGCAGCTGCATATTCTGGCATTGCAGAGGGTTGTACTATAAGGCCCTCAGGATCCCTTCCAACAATCCTATGATTCTATGAAGATTAGGAAGAGACCTACGCACACTTAAACCCCTATGGAAAGCAGGGTGTAAAAGAGTGAAATGGAGATGTGGAATATTAACCCCAAGATCACAACTGAAAAGTGGAAAACCATGAGCTCTTTGTGCGAGACATTTAAAATGCAGTCAAACCAACAATTTGTGTTTTGCTAGATAGGTGCATGAAAGGGTTTTCCCGTAAACTTGCTAGCAAGGGCTCTGTGATAAAAAAAAACCTTGTGCCCAGGCAGGAAGTGGGCGCAACTATATCTCCTCCTCTCTGCCTGGGCACACCTTCTTTCTGCTCTTCTCCATGTGCCTGCAATGTTGCAAGATCTGATAAGTCTGAGCTCCTTTATTTAAAGAGTAGAAAAACCTTTTCTCCAAACTTACAGACTTCACTTTCCTCACAATCTGCTTTGCTTAGACATCAATTTGTGATGCTAAGCCCATTCCTCAAAGGACGGGGGATATAAACAATTGGATTTAAGCAACACCAATGTTGAATTGTAATATTTTCCCAGCTCTGTTCCTGGGAACCCAAGAATGCAATGTGCAAGTGACAGATTGTCAGGATGCTGTCAGCAACACCCAGCTGTTGCCCAGAAAATTATCGTAACAAGGGAATATTTCTTACCATTCTTTTTTATTCAATATTTACAGAAAGAGGCTATACAACCCAGTCTCTTCAATAATGGCGTTGTCCCAAGTGAATCTCCACACATCCCATCTCTCCCCCCTCCTCATTTGTCACTTCTATTGGCGCTGTCTTTGACCTCTTAGCTCTCCTACTTTAAAGGCTCTCTAGGTTCTGGAAGATGGTGTGTCTGGAATGCTTTCTAATGACAACGTTAGCTGTGTGTTGCTCTCCCATGATTTCCCAACTTTCCCTCTCATCTGACTCTGAGCTGTGACCTCCCTCAACCCCCTGTTCTAAATCTATACTGTCTTCCTCTTCCTTGCTGCTTCTTCCTTCCTCCACAAACAAGGGGGATTCTGACTTCAGCCCTGAGGGGCCTCTCCCCTGGACCAATTCTTCACCCGAGCCTGTAAAAGATCATTCTTTACCTGACATGACTGTGAAAAGGTGGAGGAAGGTAGTTGAAATGTCCTTGAAGTTTAAAAAGTATTCTAAGTCAAACTCACCATGGACTGCAACTAGCAGAATCTGAATAGAGCCTGGATGTTTCCTTTCTACTTGTTCCAGGAACCAGCAACAAGTTGCCTCCCCCCTTTCCTGGATCATATTCAGCAATTTTTCACTTTTCTCCTTGTAGTCTTCTCCTGCTTTCCACAAATCCCAGTATTCTTTCCATGTGAGAATAAACTGATTGTGTGATAACTGTACAAAGAATCCTACGTCCTTTTCAATAATTTCAAGTAATTCTTTTCTTCCCTTGCAGACTATTTCATCCCCAGTGACAGCGATTCCTTCCACTGACCTGTGGCAAAAAACATTTCTTTTATGTTGGCATTTGTGGCTGGGAGGGTGGGGTGGAGAGGGAGGGATAGCATTAGAGCCGAATTAGGATACAAGCTGGGCCTGAAGTTCTCCACCCCTGCTCTACTGCCCTCACTGATCCTTGCAGACCATTTGATCAGCAGTGACAGCGACTCCTTTCATTGACCTGTGACAAAAACATTGATTTTATTTTAGGCATTGTTGTGGGGAGAGAATTAGAACCTGATTAGGATACAAGCTGGGGCTGAAGTTCTCCACCCCTGCTCTACTGCCCTCACTGATCCTTGCAGACCATTTGATCAGCTGTGACAGCGACTCCTTTCATTGACTTGTGGCAAAAACATTGATTTTATTTTAGGGATTATTGTGGGGAGAGAATTAGAACCTGATTAGGATACAAGCTGGGGCTTAAGTTTCCCACCACTGGTATACTGCCCGGACAGCCCCGTGGTTTTCCATGAATCTGAGGGCAATGAAACAATCTTTGAGATGGCTAGAGTGCCAGTGGCAGAAAACTCATTCTGAAGCTGACCAGACACGGGTTAGAGCTCAATGTTGAGCCTACCAAGTGGCACTAGCGATGGCGAAGAAGACTTTCTTCACCGCCTCTATTGCATCTGCAGAAAACAGCAGCAGAAGACTTTTTCAGGTGGTTCGCAATTTAGCGGAACCACCTGCTCCATCGGGGCCCTGTACGGGCCACATGATCTCCTGCAATGATTTTGCAAAGTTTTTTGCAGATAAAGTCGCTCAGATTCGGAAAGAGGTAGACTCCACCGTGGGAGCAGGGCCATCTCAAAGATTGTTTCATTGCCCTCAGATTCATGGAAAACCACGGGGCTGTCTGGGCTCCATGCAATCGGAGAGGGCACTTCGGAGCCAAACAGTCATTAGCCCTGGTTAACTCCACATTCCAGCGGGCCACCAGGGAATCAGCTGAAAGGCCATCAACATGGGATAAAGCATCCCCTACCACTCTCTGGAAGCCATATGGATCCATTAAGTGGCGGGGGCGGACCATCCGAATCGGTCCCACCTCCCTGCAGAGGGGATGGGTCGTGGAGAAGTCCAGTTGCACCAGGAAGTGATCTGACCATGGCACTTCTTTCGTTTCGCTTTTACTTAGTGCCTGATCACCAACATCCATAGAGGTAAACACCAGGTCCAAGGCATGTCCACGGCTATGGGTTGGGCCAGACTTATTCAGGGACAGCCCCATGGAGGCCATGCTTTCCACGAAGTCCCGAGCAGCCCCTTGTAAGGTCGTGTCAGCATGGATGTTAAAATCCCCTAAGACAACCAAACTAGATGTCTCCAGGAGAACATCCGCCACAACCTGAAGCAGCTCGGGCAGGGAATCCTTGGTGCAGCGGGGAGGTCGGTACACCAAAAGGAATCCTGTACTGCCCCTATTGCCCAACTTCCAGAACATGCACTCAGAAAACTGGGTCTTCCAAATAGGACGCCTGGTGCAAACTAATGACTTCCTAAAAATCACTGCAACCCCACTCCCCACCCACGTGACCTGGGTTGCTGTGCGTAAGAGAAACCTGGTGGACAAGCAGCGGCAAGGACAGGCCCATCTGCTTCATCCAACCAAGTCTCTGTTACACATGCCAGGTCAAGTCCTCCATCCATGATCAAGTCAGGGATGGCAGTGGTCTTATGAATCATTGACCTGGCATTGCACAGCAGCACCTTCAGGTCATGTGGGTATCTCTTGCTGATTCTAGTATCCATCCGGAGGCAGGGATAGTCCTCAAACAACGACTAAACCTGCCTCCTCTGTAATGACATGGTCTGGTCTTAGCGTAACTCCTCTTCCTACCTGTGATCACTGAGATCGGTTGTCCCAGTGCATCCCCCTCTGTGGAACATGCCCCAGCCATTTTGTTGGCTGGGACCCACTCCCAGGCAGCCCTGACCCCTCCCCCTTAAGAACAAAATAAAAGCTTAAAAATAAAAAACCCAATAAAACAATACAAACAAAAAAACTGTAAAAGTTACAAAACATCAAAATCAAACAAATTCCCAAGCCCAACCAAACATCCATCCCACCCCCACATACAAAAAGATCAAAAGAAAAATTTAAAAACATTTTAAAAAGAACTCTCCGCCCCTCTGAGTCCTACTGGACAGCAGCAGCAGTAACAGCAACCGTCCTTGTGAGGCTTCAGGCCCCGCCCTGGGCTGGTGGAGAGTGGCAGGAGCAGGGCCCTCAGGCAATCACACGGGGGAGTCCTCCTGGGCAGCAAAGCAGTCCTTGTGAGGCTTCAGGCCCCGCCCTGGGCTGGTGGAGAGTGGCAGGATCAGGGCCCTCAGGCACTCATACAGGGGAGTCCTCCTGGGCAGCAAAGCAGTCCTTTTGAGGCTTCAGGCCCCGCCCTAGGCCAGGTGGTAAGTGGCAGGAGCAGGGCCCTCAGGCACTCACACAGGGGAGTCAAGCTGTGATATTGCCAGTGCAAGTAATGAATAATGAATTTTTTGATCCAGTTACATTACTGGGCAATGTGTCATTCACCATTGGCACTTCTGAAATGTAAGCTACAGAAAGCATTTTTTTTTTTTAGTTTTAAAAATGCTATTCGTTTCAATTTGATTAACATTTGAATTTGTATGTATTTCAACTATATGTAATAGCCTTTTTTCTATTTTGGTGTGACCGTATTCTTAGCAATTGTATACCCTTGGCCATACAGTGTGATTTTTTTTACAGAAAGTAGCTTTAATGCTTTATACACTTAAAGTACCTAGGCCTATACAATTATGTGTAATAGCACGTGAGGTGGACTTAATTATTTAGCAAAAAGAAATAGGCAGAGACAGAACAGAAAAGCTTGCATATGTAGCACATAACTTAAAGCTCCGAGAAGAGAAGAAAACACAGCTTCTAACAAGCTCATTGAATTTTACACAACCTTCAACTTCGTTCTATGATCTCGCAGATGATCAGTGTGGAACTGAAAGCTCTGCTATCAGTGGAGACAAAGATGGTGACTTATCCTCTTAAGATGTTTGAGGAGTCAATATAAATTTATAAACATTTGAGACTTGTTACTTAAGAAATAAATTTATTTTAAAAATAGGCTTTGTCACAATTTCTCAGTTATAATTTTAATATGTTTTGTGTTGCCTTACTTGTCTAAAGGTAAAGGGACCCCAGACCGTTAAGTCCAGTCGCAGATGACTCTAAGCAGATAGTAATTTGCATTTCTGATGTTATGTAACTTGTCATTACTGATTATTTGTGTTTTATTTTCCAGAAATAATAGCATTTATTTTAAACTTTATATTGATTTTATTAGTGTTGTACAGTACTGAAAATATTATTATTATTATTATTATTATTATTATTATTATTATTATTATTACTGTACCATGTAGATATGCTTATTAAAGAACGTACTCATATAGTGGACCTGAGGTTTTTTATATTCCTTTTACTTTAAAAGCTACATTTCATACATACACAACATAATTAGAATTCAAAGTTGATGGTAAATATACAGTTAGTGGCAGGCTTAGTGATTTTTCAATTTCAAGTTTGGTGCAAAAAAATCAAAGAATGTGAATTCACTGCATTGTATCATTGAATAAAAGCATCTGTGCAGTTTTTGGTTGCCATCTGAACAAGTTTACCCATGAATAAACATGCATATTAATTAATTATATTGTTTTCAATGCATCAAAATTATACCATTTTCAATGCATTAAAATGAATATTCTCCTATTTTAAATGAAAATTCTCTAACATTCTCATTAATTGATAATATTCTTGAGAATATTCTCCAAATGATTATTCTCCAGAAGATTATTCACTAGATTTTAACATCACTAAACCATTTTATATCATCATAAAGCATGGAAATTCCTCCTCCTCTTCCTAGTGCAATCTATTTGCAGGACATTCAGCAGGCAGCACTTCCAGCTGGATGACCAGGGAAGAGCCATGGCTCAGTGGCAGAACACCTGCTTTGCATGCAGAAGGTCCCAGGTTCAATCCCTGGTGTCTCCAGGTAGGGCTGCGAAAGACTCCTGCCTGAAACCCCGGAGAGCCACAGTCAGGCAATGTTAGCAATCCTGAGCTAGATGGACCCTGAGGCCCATTTGGGACCTTCCTCTGTTCCAGAGATGTCAGGATGGCCTGCAAACTTTCTGAACTTACAGGCCTGATTTAAATATTTTGCGTCCTGTGTGTCCTAAGGGCGCTGAAGGTATTTGTAATATTTTAAGCAATAGCAACCAGACTGTTGAAACATACCAAATTATTCCATATGCGCTAAATGCCTGGCGCTAAAGTAAAGGTACTTCCAAACATACCAAGCCCATGGTTGTGTTGTTTTTCCTTCCCTCCTTCGCGGCTGCAGCTCAGCGCTGGGCTGGCGCAACCAGGGATGGAAGGATCTGCTGTCAGACTGAACGGCTGCGAAGGTCACGATCCACCAAAGCCTTACCTTCCGTGAAGTCGAGGAGCCTGCCCGCCTCGTACTCGCAGTCAGCGGCCCTCAGCGCGTCGGCCGCCACCTCGACTGCGTAAGTTCCGCCGTAGTAGCTGAGCAGCAGGTCTCGGAGGCGAGAGGCGCCTGCCTCCTGCAGCTCCTCCTCGGGGATGCGGGCGAAGCCCTCCTTGAGCGGGATCTCGCGCAGTTTGCGCCGGAACCTCAGCAGCTCGTCCCGACCCAAAGGCCCCAAGGAGAGTTGCAAGGCGCGAGTGATAAAGCGCATAGGGAAAAAGCAATTCTCCTGGTCAAAGGGAAAATGCGGGTGTGGAAATCTCCACGTGGTGGGGTACCAGTAGTCGCTACTGCTGCTACTCTGGCGCAAACCACCCTTGAGCCATCGGGGCCCCTGGTACTCGACGATGCCATCCACCTCCCTCTCCCCTTCCTCCCCCCCTTCTTCTCGGTGGACCAGCCGGCCTCTTTCGCCTTCAGCTTCTCGCCTCCTTCCTCCAGGGGCTCCTTCGCCCAGGGGTATTCGGGGGTCGCCATGGCGCCCCTGCCCAGAGGAAAGTCTCGCCCCGCGGCAGAGCCGGAGAGGCGGCAGCGTCCGAAGGGGGAAGAAGGAAGCGGGCGACGCCCTCGGGGAAGCGGCTCCTCCGCGGGAGCTTGGCGGGGGCGGAGACTCCCGAGGTTTCCTCCCGCCGAGCAGAGAATCAGCGCTGGACCTGGGAAGGCGAGAACGTGGGAAGGGTCTTCCCGGCACTCCCAAAAGATTGGCTGGCTGGCAGGCAGGCAGGGGGAAAACACAAAATAAAAACACCCTGCTTTCTTCCAAGTTTGGCTCAACCAGAGGCTAACAAGGTTAGGTGGTACCCGGTGCGGAATTTTTTTTTCACCCCCTCCCAAATCTTTTTTTTACAAAAGGTACCCTAAAGTTGTTGAGCTTTTTAAAGGGAAGGTTGCACAGAGTTTTTAAGCTTTTGGGGGACAGGGAACACCATAGTTTATCAGCTTTTTTTAGGGAGGGTTGCTGTGCGGGACCGATCTGCCCACCGGGGTGCGAGCGCTGATTACCTTTCTCTGGCAAATCAGCCTGTTTAATGCAATTCAGCCGTGGAACAACGCTAGCCATTCTCCCTTGCGTGCTTGCAGATGCTTCACAATTTCCTTTGCAAGAAGGGGCAAGGGAATCTTCTCCACTCCCTCCCCCAATTAACAAAAGGCTCAAGAAAGTGAAGTCTAGGCTTAGGCTGAGTGCACACCATACATTTAAAGCACCTAGAAAAAGCAGCATCCAGGAAGCTGTAGTTTGTTAAGGGTGCTGGGAGTTATAGCTCTTTCGGGGTAACCTACAGCTCCTATTGGAGTGTGTGTGTGTGCTTTAAAAGTGTGATATGTACACAGCCTTAGATAACTTTAATAAGGAATATAACAGTTTTATAGAGGACAGAGATCTACCAACAGGCCAAAACATTCATATTAATATACGTGTCACTAATTTTCTCTTCCTTTATTATGCTGTTGCTCTGATAAGAAACTGTTTTGTTATGAAAAACTGTATTCCATTGCACATTTATTATTACTATAATAGGTGGCCGTGTTGGTCTTCAGATACCTGATATCAGATATCTGAAGAAGTCTGCATGCACACAAAAGCTCATACCATAACAAACTTCGTTGGTCTCTAAGATGCTACTGGACAGTTTTTGGAAGGATACTTTTAAGGGCTTTTTTGAGAAAAATAAAATAAAGACTTGATTCTTTTAAAGGATTTTTTTGGAACAGTTTTTTTAGTGATCTTTTACATTAGAATTTATTTATTTCTTTTTTTAAAAAAACCCAAACTTTTTTAAAAGCACCTTTCAACATCCTCAAGCATTAGCACCAACCAATAGTCATTTTAACCACCAATCGGAAAGAAGTCGCTCCAAAGCAGTGTTGTGGTGCAGAGACAGAAAAACAAGTCTTTGGGAGCAACTAGATTCTTATGTGTCAAACAAAAGCACCATGCATTGCCCTAAAAGTCCAGGGAACACGAGGTGCTTTTCATTGGACATGCATCAATATTATTTGCACCTGCAAAAGTTTTGGGGCTGTCCTACATACTTCCTTTCCCACCAGTCCTAGAACTTCCCGATGAAATCCTATAGCTGTTCATGCCACAAATCTTCTAGGGGAGAGTGGGGGGTGGTCCCCTCTTTTGCTGTGCCACTCCATAAATCGACAATATGGTAGCCACAGGGAACAACTAATAAAAGGCAGAATTAAATCCACCACTGATGCGCTATTATTCTGTCTAGGAACAGAACACCATTGTGGAAGGGTCCATTAACTATTTCCCCAGAAGGGCGGCTACTCCCATAGCTCTTGAGACAAGCACACCCCAGGGACTAGGAACTTGAGCATCCAGTCACCTTTATTTTTTTTTTAAAAAATAGTTTAAATAATTAACAACAGAGAGGCTTGTTTCATGTACTACCGATTGCAAAAAAAGTAGGAGGGGAGAGATAACACACACACAAAAAAAACAAACCACACCTCGCAAAGTGGCACCATCTGATATTTGAGGATTATTTCCACCAGCCCAGTCTTGCTCTTCTGAAAGGGGGGGGGGGTATCAATGCCGACTCCTTAAAGGAGCAGATACTTTCCAAGCTCTAAATGGAGATGGGAAAGCTGAAAGTAGGCAACAGGCAGCCCTGCCAGGCACCCCACTTAAATGGACTATGCAAGGGGGGGTAGGGAAGAGAGCCCCAGGAAAATCCAAAGCCTGGCGCCAGAGGAAGAAAGCCTCTTAAAGAGGCAGGCAGCTCGTTAGAATGCTGAGGAAAATACGCCGTGCCCAGAAAACACCCCCCTATCCCATCAGCCGAGACTGGGAGGCAAGTGGCAAAGAACACACACTCCAACAATGCAAAACAGGGACTGGGAGGCCTGCAGCAAAGCAGGAAACACACAGAACTCAAAGCAGTAATGCAGGGGGAAACTCACCACACACACACACACACACACACACACACACACATTTTCAGGAGGGGAAGCGCACAGGCACTAAACAAAATAAAGGGGAGATCTCAAGTAAGTTTGGTCTTGCCCACCAGAGCCGCTGCAGCCAGGCAGCGAGGGCTGGCGAAAGGGCGCCAAGGCTGGAAACATGATGGTTTGCAAGAGCAGCGGTTCCCTCGCGGGACTGTCAGGGCGAAGTTGATCCCGCAGCAAAATAAGCAGGAGCTGTAGCAAACGCCAGATCGCCGCCGCTGCAAGATCCCCAGCCAGAGCTTCTTCTATATACTGCGGAGAGCCGAGCAGAGCTGGGGGGGGCGTGAATGTCGCCCCCTTCAGAGTGACACCCAGAGCAGCCTGCCCCACCTTCCTACGCCACTGAACATATTGCAAGCAATGGGGTTCCGTCCTTTATGCAGTTCAGTAAACTTTTCTCTCTCTGGTCCCAGTGAGAGATCCAAAGCTTGTTCATCATGCAGAGTGCTGTTAGCCATCTCTGATTTCTCAAGTTTCCTTTCCTGCTGTGAAAACTGCAGTGTGGGATTCCAGCAATGAGGTAGCTTAACTCACAGAAATGGAGAACCACTCTTCTTCTTTCACCTCGAGTGGAAGAAATGGCTTAAGGTAAACATCTCCTTACAGCATTCCAAGTACAATGTGTTCCAACACAGCATTTTCTGTATATAACTTTCCCTTGTGCGGGTGGCAAAATTCAGCTCCTTGTATGGATGGCACCAGCCTTAAAAGCCTGGAGACGCCTCACGGGAGGTGGGAAAGAAGAGAATGCCCAGGTGTTATTAGTGGATTGATGAATTCTTCTTGTATAACTCCTATAATTCCTGCCCCTCCCTCAGCCCCTTTTGTGTGTTATTATTTTAGTGTTTTCTGTTGTTTTATTGGCCGTATTTCCCACATTTATCCAAAGAGTTGGGAATCCCTGAAGGTGCTCCTCCTCTCACACATTTGATTTAACAGACATTCTTTGAAGCAGACGTAGACTTAAGACAGAGACTGGCCCAAGGAAACCCAGGGAACTTCTCTCATTCCAGACCATTTCTCCAATTTCTTTCTAATGGTCAAATTCCCAAAACTGTCTCAAAAATTCCCATGATAACAGTCTCAATTCTGTGCAAGACTTCTAGTACCAGTTTCCTTTCAATGAAATAATACTGGAAGCTTATGCAGGCCTAATGAAAAGGACATAATATTATTGGTAAAATATATTTATTACAAAGTACTTTTATTTACAAGGTACAAACTGAAAAGGAGAAGTGTTAAGAAGCCCTAAGGCAAGAAGGCTTCCGGTGTATGGCGATCTCAACACAAGCAGGGATCTTACCGTGAGGGAGACCCCGAGCTATTCTGAAGGATAGGGGGAATTCCAGGGCGCGGAGACCCCCCAAAATACTTCTGGAGGGTGTTCAGAAGGTCCTGTTCCCGGCGTGACCAGAAAGTGACCAACCCGGCCGTCAGGTAGCTTCGGAAGAAGTGAAGAGAGCGGCGGAGCGGTCTAGCAGGTTGAGGGAAGCCATTATCCACCTTCAGGTAGCGAAGCACTGAGCTTGCTGAGAGAGCGATATGCTCTCAAATTAAAGGACTCCGAACTCAAAATATTTAAAATCTTGCGGCAATAACAACAAGGAAGTCTCGGAGCAACAAAGAGAAGTAAACGGAGTTTAGCTGAAAGCTGAAATCAACTCTGACGCAACGCGACACCAGTGCGGGAGAAAGTGAAAGTGAGTCGCCTTAGCGGATACGCTGTCTTCCCCTCATGTATCTTCCCTTAAAAAAAAAAGTAAAAAGTAACTCTTTAAGCAGGAACGCTATACCAGAAGAACGGAGGGAAGAGAAGGGGGGCCAGAGACAAAGTATCGGAACTCAGTATTCCTGGTGAAACGGAGGGGGAGAAGAGGAGGAGGGGCGCTTCTCTATCTTTGTGTCTGAAACGTAAGAAATACTAAAACCGGAAGAGAAGGCTCCGTCGCCATTAGGAACCTTTGAGCGTAGTGATTGAGAAAAGTAAAAAAGAGGACAATTACATACATTTATGTTGGGATTTCTGCGCATATTATCTCTTTCTTCTGTTTGTTTTGTTGGGACTGGCAATTTGGGACCTTTGATTTGTATGAGAGACTAAAAACCTCCGGAGAAACAAGACACTGCTATATTTCTGGAAACAACGCCATCTCACAGAGACTTAGTGACCTCTAGTGGCAGGATGGAGACTGTTTGACTTCTGATCGCTCCCTGCTTCCCCTGCTCCTTTTCCTTTTTCCTTTGCCCTCTCCTATCTTTTCTTTCTCTTTATCTCCTTTCTATTAACCCCCCCCCCGTATGCCTATCCAGTAACATGGAGTAGCCTGATTGGAGGAGAGAAGAACCCCCGGTAGTGGAGTACCCCGAGTGGAGAAAAGAAGAATTTACAACAAGAACCTTATATTGACTTTCTGAAAACATATATATGTAAGGGGTTGGTAACTCTGACCAGTAATAATAATAAGAAGGGCAGTGGGAAAGAAAAAAACTGAAAGTTGGCATAAGGAAATGATGAATGGGGATACATAAAGGAAAGTATTAGAAAATAATTCCGGTGAGAAAGGCATTGTATGGGCGCGGGGGAAACATAAGAGTTTAAGATATCACATACAGGGAAGAAAGGAGCGAATGGGGGGACCCCTGGCAATAGGAGGGGATCTAAACAAGAGACAGACAGATATTTTGAAGATGTTTGCGGAAATTAAACAGAGTCAAAATAATTTAGAACACAAATTAGAGCAGGTGGATAATAAGATTGGGAAAACGGATTAAAAAATGGATGAAACTGTTAATGAACTTAAAGGCCAAATAAAGGAAGTATTTTGGAGGATGCAGCTCGCAGAGGAAGGATTAAAGAGGACAAGGATGGAACTAAAGGATATAAAACGGTATAAAGAAAGGATTAAAGTAGAAATGATGGACTTAAATAAAGCACAGGAAGAGATGAAGGATGTTATAGCGATGAATGAACTGAGGCAGAGGGAAGTGAATTTGAGATTTAGAGCTGTGCCTGAGACACAAAGTGAAGATATTAAGGAGAGACAGATAATAGAGCTAGCGGAATGGTTGGGTTTACCAGTAGAGGAAATGGCCAAAAATGTACAGAACGCATTCAGAATGCGTGTTAAAACAACAAAAGTAAAGAAATTCACAGGCGATTGCCTGATTACATTTAAGGATAAAGAAATGAGGAATAGGATTCTTCAAAAGAATAGGGAAAAGAGGTTGTACATAGATGGGAACTACATAATCATCTTTAAAGACATCCCAATCAGATTACTTGAACGAAGAGACTCTTACAAATCATTGGCGCAGACATTGAAGAAAAACAAAATTGAATTCAGATGGGAATTCCCGGAAGGACTATCATTTATGTATAGAGGCAAGAGGCACAGGTTATCAAACCTGGAAGAAACCGGGAAATTTCTGAGGAAATATAAGGAATTGAGAGTAGAGGCGAACGGAGCAAGGGGAGCAGAGGGAAGACTACCAGGAGAACCAGGAACAGGGGAGGAGGAGGAGGGGAGAGGAAGCAGATTGGACGAAGAGGAAGAGGAGGAAGAAGAAGACCCAGCGAATTTATAAAGAAAAGGAAAGCTTAGGCGAGAGTTAGGCACCATGGGGTTAAAAATTTGGAACTGGAATATTAATGGGATGAACGGGGGGGGGGGGAAGGAGGAATAAAATTGAGCAGTTTCTGAAAAAGAAAAATCTGGACATTATCTGTCTACAAGAAACACATGTGGCTAGAAGGCACAAAAAAGTGTTAATCAATAAAAGATTGGGAAATGAATTTGAATCTTCAGATAAGGAAAAGAAAAGAGGGGTGGTATTATACATTAAAAACAAGATTGAAGCCAAAACTATTTTCAAAGATGAGGAGGGGAGGGTGATAGTGGTTCGTCTTAACTGGCAAGGAGAAAACCTGGTTGTAGTTGGGGTTTACGCTCCAAATGGTAATAAGACTGAATTCTTTAAAAACTTAGAAGAGAAACTACTTGAATATTTGGACCAAAAAATCATTTTATTGGGTGACATGAATGGGGTGGTTTCTCTAGAAGCGGATAGACTTAGGGAAGGAGTAAGTAAAGAAGGAAAACTACCAAAATCCTTCTTCTCAATGGTGGAAAACTGCAATTTGACAGACATTTGGCGCCTCAGACATCCGCTAGACAAACAATTCACCTTTCATTCCGAACCTAACCAGTCGATGTCACGGATAGATCAGATATGGATCTCGAGTGAATTATGCCCAAGAGTAAAATTAATAGAAATAAGACTGAAAGTAATCTCGGACCATAGTCCGATAGAGCTGGAAATGGAAAGCTTGGAGACAAGAACCTTCAGATGGAGACTAAAAGATTATCTCTTGGACGATCAGAAAATTGTTGAAAATGCACAAAAGAAGTTGACAGATTACTTTGCGGACAATTGCGACAAAGGAACAAAGGCTAATGTAGTATGGGACGCAAGTAGGGCAGTAATAAGAGGATATTTTATCCAACAGAATGCAATTAAAAATAAGAATAGAGAGAAAGGTAAAGAAGAAATTCTAAAGCAGATAATGGTAAATGAACAAAAATTATCTGTCAGAAAGCAAAAGAAAGTAACAAAATTTTACAAGCCCAATTTGCCACAATAATAAACAGAGAGGTGGAGTGGAACATCAAAAAACTAAGACAAAAGAATTTTGAATTTTCAAATAAATCAGGCAAATGGCTTGCTTGGCAAATTAAAAAAAGAAAAGAACAGGGTATAATAAATAGAATAACAGTGGGGAGTGAAGAAATAACCGACCCAAAAGGAATTAGGAGGGAGTTTCTGGACTACTATAGAAGTCTGTATAAAAACAAAGAGAGAAACAACTTAAGGAGAATAGAGAGATTTTTGAAGGAAAAAAGGGTGCAGAAAATTTCAACAGAGGAAAAACAACGATTGAACACCCCAATTGAAAATGAGGAGATAGAGGAAGTAATTAAAGATTTAAAGAGGGGAAAGGCTCCAGGCCCTGATGGATTCACTGCAGGCTATTATAAAGAGATGAAACCCATTTTGGTGAAACCTCTGAAAGAGACTATGAATAACATTTTAAGGAAAGGAGAAATCCCAGAGACCTGGAAAGAGGCATACATCACGTTCATTCCCAAACAAGATGCGGACCCAACTCAAGTCAAAAACTGCTAAATACAGACTATAAAATATTTGCAGGAATTCTTGCAAGAAGGATGAAGACTCTACTATCAGAAATTATCCATAAGGACCAGGCGGGATTCCTTCCAGGCCGGCAGATGAGAGATAATACAAGAAACATAATCAACATGTTAGAATACCTATCCGTTAGGATTGATAAACAAGTTATAATGATGTTCGTGGACACTGAGAAGGCTTTCGACAACGTGACATGGGACTTTATGTTGAAAAATTTGGAACATATGGATGTGGGTAAAGATTTCTTTAATGGGATAAAAGCAATATACACAGAGCAGAAAGCCAAACTAATTATAAATAATATTGTGACAGAAGAGATAAAGATACAGAAAGGAACAAGACAGGGTTGTCCACTCTCCCCGCTATTATTTATAACAGTATTAGAAGTGCTCCTGAATTCAATAAGGCAAAATGGGAAAATAAAAGGAGTGATAATTGGACAAAATGTGTATAAGATCAAAGCTTTTGCAGATGATCTAGTAATAATGACGGAAGAACCAACAACGGCAACAGAAGAAATTTTAAAGGAAATAGACCAATTTGGAGAGGTTGCAGGTTTCAAACTAAATAAGATGAAAACGAAAATGATAGGTAAAAATGTGGATCAAAAGATAATAAAAGCAATTCAACATCAATCGCAGATAGAGGTGGTCAAAAAAGTGAAATACCTCGGTATTTGGTTAACACCTAAAAATATAGATTTATTTAAAAATAACTACGAGCCAATGTGGAGGAAAATAAGAAAGGACCTGGAAGTATGGGGAGGGTTGAAATTGTCATTCTGGGGAAGGATCAATACAATTAAGATGAATGTACTACCAAGGTTGATGTTCCTATTCCAGACCATCCCTATAATTAAGGGGAGCCAAATCTTTAAAGAGTGGCAAAAAGTGCTTTCAAGATACATCTGGCAGGGCAAAAAACCTAGAATTCAGTTCAAATTATTAACAGATATAAAGGAAAGGGGAGGCTTTGCCCTGCCAGATTTGAAACTATATTATGAGGCATCATGTCTTTGCTGGGTAAAAGATTGGGTAAAGTTGGTGAATAAGGAGCTGCTCGATTTGGAGGGCTTCGACAATAGATTCGGCTGGCATGCCTACTTATGGCAGAACAAAAGGAAAGTACATAATGGATTTGAAAACCACATTTTTAGAGGGCCACTAATTGAAATATGGGAAAAGTACAAAAATTTGCTAGAATCTAAAACACCACATTGGCTATCACCTCTTGAAGTAATGAGTGTGAAGACTATTAATATGAGAAGTAATTGGGCAACATATAGTCAACTACTAATCAAGGAAGATGGGAAATGGAAACTAAAACCATACGAGCAAGTCAAGGAGCATGTATATGATTGGCTACATCATTTTCAGGTTAATGAGATGTTTAGAAAAGATATCAAAGAAAGTGGCTATGCAGACAAAGATTCCAAATTTCAGATGGAGATTATAAACAACGAAGTGAAAATAATATCTAAAATGTATAGGATGCTGTTGGACTGGAATTTAGGGGATGAGGAAGTCAAATCGGTAATGATTCGCTGGGCTAGGGACGTAGGTCATAGTATACAATTCGAGGACTGGGAGAAACTTTGGAAGGATGGGCTAAACTTAACGGCGTGCATAACGATAAAGGAAAATGTCATGAAGATGTTCTACAGGTGGTATTTAACACCTGTGAAATTATCGAAAATGTATAAGGTGGATAATAAGTGCTGGAAATGCAAGGACAAAGAGGGCTCCTTTTACCACATGTGGTGGGAGTGTGGAAAAGTGAAACAGTTTTGGGAAAAAATATACATTGAACTAAAGAAGATCCTAAAATATACGTTCATAAAGAAACCAGAAATTTTCCTATTAGGGATATTAGGGCACAAGATAAAAAAGATGGATCGTAGATTAGTATACTATGCAGTCACAGCAGCAAGGGTAATATTAGCCCAGAAGTGGAAACAGCAGGAAATACCAACGGTGGAGGAGTGGAGATCAAAGTTGCTAGACTACGCGGAGCTGGATAAATTGACAGGAAAAGTCAGGTATATAAGAGACCAAAAGTTCATCAAGGATTGGGGAAAGTATGTAGACTATCTGGAATATATTAGTGAGGGACAAACAACGCTAATGGGATTCAGAGATGCACTGTGAAAGATTAAGAGTTATTGTGCAAAGAAAATAGGAGACAGAGAAATGTATAATGACAATATAAGCTAGGAAATGCGTAACTTTAATTATTAGTACGAATGATTTACGGACAAGCTGAAGGAAGTCTTGAAAGGGATGGTTATGTAAATTGTTGATGTAAAAACTACAATTTTATGTATTCTTTCTTTTTCTTTTCTTCGCTATTCTTTTCTTTGTGTGCTATTTTCTTTCGTTTATTTGTGGGCTAGCTTGCTTTTATTTTCTCATGGAACAAATCAATTAAAAAAAATGGAAAAAAAAGAAGCCCTAAGGCAAAGCGAAGCCTCCACCACCCAGGAAGTTCAGGGGAGGACAGGCTGTTTCTCCCTGGCTTCATCTCCTGGGATTGAAACCTGCTCCTCCTCCCAAGATGTACATCTCCCAGCAGGAGAAAAAGTCCTGTCAGAAAAGAAACATGCACTGAA
Organism: Podarcis vaucheri; assembly: GCF_965113315.1. Taxonomy (NCBI): domain Eukaryota; kingdom Metazoa; phylum Chordata; class Lepidosauria; order Squamata; family Lacertidae; genus Podarcis; species Podarcis vaucheri. The sequence continues at coordinate 16,469,301 of NC_138751.1, forward strand.
CTGCAGCCACAGGAGGGACTTTGCTCTCCAAGCACACTGTGCTTAGTGAATGAGACAGCTCTGCTTTGTGTGGCTCACTGGTATTTTCCTGGAGGTCTGGGAATTGAAGTTATGTTGGAAAAAGCTAGGGATTTTGTGGGAGAATTCTTAAGAGCTCACTGGACTACAATTTGTGGGATGTAAACACAGGAGCAGTCAATGACAACATTCCTAGAGTGTACATGTTAGAACATGGGGAGGGATGTCTGTCTAGCAAGCAGGTAAACTTCCTGGGGATGGACTTCCTCCGCATGTGACCAGAGGTGGGTGTGGCCTCACCTGTGCAGGTAATGACAAAAGCACAGGGCAGGCAGCCATCTCTCTCTCTCTGCCATTTTCCTTCGATGAGGAAACATCTAAGGATGCCCTCTTGGCTCCCAGCCAAGAGAGGAGATAAGGACTATCTTGCTACAAGATAGATTCTGAATGTATGTAACCTTTTTAAGCCTGTCTGCCTTCTGGGATCATATTGTGAACAGAACGTGAGTAAACTCTTTTATACTTTTATAAAGACTGTGTTGTGTCTTGTATTTTAAGAGGGAACAAAGGGGAAATTACCAGAGTAATTATTATAGAGGTTCTAGCGAACCTGTGCAAGCGTTACCGTTGCAAACTTAAAGGGGAATGTCTATAAACTCTGCTGATATTTTCAGAACTTGTTAGCACAAGTTGGATAAGGATATAATCCCACAATATATCCTCTCCTGCACCCCAGAACATTCCCACACAATTCACAGGATTCTCTGAAGGATGTCGGGGCATTATAAAACTGGCAAATATTTGTAGCTGTGGCCTGAGTGAAGTGCTGCAGAGGATGCTGGGAGAGCTGAGACAAAACATCCAGATCTTTTTGGAGACTGAAGGATCAGAGACAGTGGGAAGGGGCTCCCCATTGTTTCCCAAGGAGGAGGATGAAAGGGGGCAGCACAACCCTGGGGGTCACAGTGGGTCGCATGATGAAGAGGTGGATCTAGTGTGTGGCAGCTGTGAAAAAGTCCAACTCCATGCTAGGGATCATTAGGAAAGGAGATGAACTTAAAACTCTGAATATCATAATAAAGGTAAAGGGACCCCTGACCATTAGGTCCAGTCGTGGCCGACTCTGGGGTTGCGGCACTCATCTCGCTTTACTGGCCGAGGGAGCCGGCATACAGCTTCCGGGTCATGTGGCCAGCATGACTAAGCCGCTTCTGGCGAACCAGAGCAGTGCATGGAAACGCCGTTTACCTTCCCACCAGAGCGGTACCTATTTATCTATTTGCACTTTGACGTGCTTTCGAACTGCTAGGTTGGCAGGAGCAGGGACTGAGCAACGGGAGCTCACCCCGTCGCGGGGATTCGAACCGCCAACTTTCTGATCAGGAAGTCCTAGGCTCTGTGGTTTAAACCACAGCGATAATACCGTTATGCAAATCCATGGTGCAACCGCATTTGGAATACTGTGTACAGTTCTGGTTTCCACACCTCAAAAAGGACATCGTAGAGTTGGAAAACGTTCAGAAAAGGGCAAGCAAAATGATTGAGGGGATGCAGCAACTGCCATATGAGAGCGGCTGCAGGGTTTCAGACTGTTTAGAGAAAAAGTAAGAGAGGACATGATAGAAGTTTATAACGTTATTCAGGGTGTGAGCAAAGTGGACAGAGAAATGTTTTTATCCCTTTCTTGGAATGCTAGAACCAGTGAGCATCCAATGAGGCTGGAGGTTGGAAGACGCGGGACAGATAGAAGTCCTTAACACAGCGCAGAATTAGACCATGGAACTCACTTCCACAGAAGACAGTGCTGGTCAGCAACTTGGGTGGTTTCAAAAAAATTACTGGACAACTTCATGGAAGACACGGCTCCTTGCCATGATGGCTGCGCTCTCCCTCCTCAGTCAGAGGCAGAAATGCTTCTGAATACCAGTGGCTGGAAGCCACAGAAAGGGAGTGAGTTCTTGCACTTGCAGGTTTCCCACAGGCATCTGGCTGGCAGGGGTGAGAACAGGATGCTGGCCTGATCCAGCAAACTCTTCTTAAGTTCTAAGGCACAGGTTTCAGCAATGAACTGCTAGTTCCTGGAGGAAAGAAAAAAACAATTCCGTACATATGTGAGTCAATTCCGTACATATGTGAATCAATTAAATATTGTCAGTAAATGAAGAGGAAAGTAGCCCCCAAATCCTGTCAGGAACTCTAGAAAAAGCATAGGGAACCTTTGGCCCTCCAAATGTTGCTGAACTACAACTCCCATCATCCTGGGCTCCATTGCCCAAACTGGCTGGGGCTGATAGGAGTTGAAGTTCAACAACTTCTGGAGGTTCAACAATTACCTCTAGAGAATGATCTTCAACTTTGGGCCCCCAGATGTTGGCCTACAAGTTCCATCACCCCCTGATAGCTTAACATGACCTCAAAGAGGGTGGGAGTTGATGTTAAGCAACATCAGGGGAACAGAACTCTAGAATGTTCCAAGTGGTGGCCTATGCAGATAATCCAAATATATGAAGACATCTCTATAATTGTGAAAAGCTTCACTAATGCACATGCTTCCAGTGAGAACAAGCTGTCCTACAATCTCTCCCATCTAGATTTGGTCTTGTTTTGGTTGGGACTGGTGGGAGCAGCAGTCAAACACCTGAGAGGAACCCATATTCTAGCAAGGCAGCCCCTACACTGCAGTTGCCTTTTTTGTATTATGCCTGCTTTTTTAAAAAAATAACTTCTTTTTTAAGGCAAGCCTACCCAGATAATGTAAAGCTGATGTGTATCTTCATATGTGAATTCATTTTAAAAAAATTACATTTTAACTGCTTTTATTAGTAACATTTTGAATTTTTTCCACTCAAGTCACTTTAAACATCTGACTTTAAAAAATGACTTTAAAAAATGACGTTTCTCCTTTCACCTCCTCAGACTCCATGAAGAGATGATCAGAATCAATCCCCCTCACCTCACAGCGGGTGAGGCATCAGGCAGCGCAGGATTAAACCCTGCAGAGGCAGTCAAAATCTCCGGAGGGAGGGGCTCATAAATTATCCCCTAATAATCTTTTGTAATTTTCTTTCAAAATCAAATCAATATTATTCTGATCCATTGTCACGGGGCCCCTAAACAGTGTGGGGCCAAAGGCCGGTGCCTATTCTGCCTCTTTGGTAATCTGGCACTGACAGATTGGTGCGACTGGTGCTCAAAATTTGCCTCCTAGCAAGTTCCATGAGCTGGCCCTCCTTCTTTCTTACCTCTTCCTGGTGAGGCTGAGGAGCCTCTGTGCCTCATCCCTGCAGTTGATAGCTCTGAGGACATCAGCCGTCACCTGCACAGCATAATCCTCCATGTAGAAACTCAGGAGGAGTTGGCTCAGGTCCATGGCATCTGCCTTCTTCAGCCGCCCCAGGGGAATGCTGTCATGGCCCTCACTGACAGGGATCTCGTGGAGCTTGATCTTGAATTTCTTGAGTTCGTCCTCACCCAAGTTCTCCAGGGTGGACACCAGGTGGTCTCTGGTGGTCTTCTTCATCACTCTGCATTTTCACCCCAGAGGCAGGGAAAAGCAGGCACAAAACAAGGGAAGATCAGCAAAGGGACCCGGGAAGGAGCCACACCATCTGCAAGTGACTGGGATTGGCCCAGAGGGAGCAGGAAGAGATGCGGGTTGCAATGGTCCTTACGTTTACCAGCAATAAAAGGCCAAGCTGCTTCACTGGGCCTAATAGCAAGACTGGCCTTTTGTGAGGAAAGGGAACCTTAAGCCCTACCTGCTTTCCGCACCATGTCCTGAGTCAGTGCTGCTGGATGCTGCATCGGCTGATGTGCAGCAAGAAGCACCTGGGAAAGAGAGAAAGCAAAAGTGTGTGGATACATATGAAGCAAGGGAGGACTATGGGAAAATGATGATCATGGGACATGAACCAGGAGAGGACCTTGACTCCCTCCAGCGAGTGCTGCTAGCAGAGGGACTCAAGTGCCCAGCAGTTTCACCAGCGATACACTGCTGAGTGAAACTGACATCATGGTCTGTCCCTCATACTGGGTCCTGGGTGATGTATAGCAATATATTGCCCAAGCCCAGCAGGGAGGAAAGCCCAATTGCCCTATCGTGAGCATTTGCACTGGATTCCGTTAGCACACAGGGTGTGCTGAATCCAGGCCATAGTGGCTCCTACAAAACAGGGCTGGTATGAAAGACCTTCATTTGGCACCAAAGGAGACTATAAAGCAGGGGGAATCTGTATTGGAAGGAGATTCCCTAACATTACTGTCAGAGCTGCCACCCAGTCCCAGCTCACATAGGACCAAGTCCGCCAGCGTTCACTTTATAAGAGTCTTTATTAAGTTACAGGTTTCATTTCCGAACTGCAGCGTGCAGCTCTACACCTTCTGCCCTAGGTCGGCGAAGACCCGTCTGAGTCCCCGCCTCTTGCACACCAGCTTAATACCCTAGCCTTGCTCCACCTCCTTCGCCTCTCCCTACGTCTCTGGGTCCTTCTGCCCCCCTGGGCCTCCTCCCTTCTACTCTCCTCTGACGCTGACCCCCCTGATCCTTCTGCCTCCTTGCGGCGGGCTTTAGGACCTGGCTCACTCTCCGGGCTGCTTACTGCTCCAGCTTCCGCTGCATTTGAACTTGGCGCGCGCCCCCAACTCTCTACTTTCCTCTTAACCGTTGCCTCGCTCTCTGAGGAGGGCGTGACCACCCCTGACTCGTGCCCTCCCTCCTGCTGACAGCCTCCGGAACCCGATGCCTGGCTACCTTCCTCCCTGCTGCTCTCAGTCTTGAGCGTGGGTCCCGACTTCCAGCTGCTGCCGCCCTCAGTTATGAGCGTGGGTCCCGACTTCCAGCTGCTGCTCTCTGAATCTCCTCTGTTCCCTTCCTCCTGGGGTGTCCCCCCGGATCCCCCCCTTGCTCTGCTCACTGGGGCTCCCTTTTGGGAGTCCTCTGACTCACTGCTTAGGCTTGGAGATCTCGGGTCGTCATCATCACTCATTTTCCCTTCGGATTCCTCCCCCTCGCTCTCTGCTTCCTCCCTTCTCTGCGTCTCTGCTCCTGAACCCCTGACATCCATCCCCCCCTCGAAGCCCCCCCTTCCCCCCTCCCCGCTTTCAGGTGTGGGTGCTGGGTGCTCCATCATCACGGGAGGGAATGCCGGATACAGTTCGCTCCCCGTGGTTGGCCGCCAACTGAAGACCTCCGAGTCTTCCTCCTCGCGGTCGCCGACGTTGACCTGTTCCGCTTCCATCTCTGTACCGCCGTGCTCGAACCCAAGGTCCTCCCCGAACACGTCCATGTCAGTCTCTGCGTCGGTCGCTCGACCTGGCATCTCCAGCCACTTCCGGCGCCATTGCTCCTCCGGTCGATCGTCCCACCAATACGAGGTGTCTGACGCCGAACCCGCCGGCGATCCTTCTGGGGAACGGGTGCTCAGTGCGGGTTCCCCGTCCGAGTCGAATCCATGGAACGTGCTGGAAGAAAGTGTGGGCGTGAACAGCCAGTCGTCGAAGAAGCTCGCTGGCATGGGTCTGTGTGGGAAAAGGGCATGAAACTCGTCCTTGAGCAGGGGTTCCTCCAAAGCGTAGTCTGGCACCCAGCTATTGGCGCTGGCCCGGGTGCCCTCTCTGGCTAGGAGGTATTCGACTCCCTCTTCTCCCCATCTGGAGTCCAAAATCTCCGTGACCTCGTTGATGGGGTCTTGCTGCGTCACCCCTCGCGTCTCCGTCCGCTCCCGGAACGGACTCGGTGCCGTCCCTGGCTCCTGGAATCTGTGAGGTGCCTTGTAGGGAGTGAGCACCGACCTGTGGAACACCGGATGCATTCTGGAACCCTCCGGCAGCGCCAGTCGGAAGGCTACCGGGTTGATCTGTGCTTCGACTTGGTACGGACCAATTTGCTTGTGCCCCAACTTCTTCTTGGCTAGTGACCTGGTCGGCACTGCGTGGGCTGCCAACCAGACCCAGTCTCCCACTTGGATCTCTTCGCCAACCCGCCTGTGCTTGTCAGCTTGCACCTTGTAGGCGTGCTTAGCGAGCTCCAGCTGCCGTCTGAGTTGATCGTGTACCGCCTGCAACTCTGACGCGAACGCGTCCGCCGTCTGTGGTTCTCCGTCCCCCACTCTCTCCCGTCCCGGGAAGGTTCTGGGATTCCTCCCATTGTTGGCGAAGAACGGCGTCACCCCTGTGGACACGTGCTTCGTGTTGTTGTAAGCGAACTCGGCGAGCGGCAGGTAATCCACCCAGGTCGCAGGTTGTTGATTGGCATAGCATCTCAGGTACTGCTGCATGATGGCATTGACTCTCTCTGCTTGCCCATTGGTCTGCGGGTGTCTTGCTGATGCCAGATCGACCTTGACATTTAGAAAACTCATCAGCTTCTGCCAGAAATTCGAGACGAACTGGCGCCCGCGGTCGGACAGGATAGACCGCGGCAGACCATGCACTTTGAACACGTGATCTATGAACAGTTTGGCGGTTTGTTCCGCCGTGGCCACCTTCGCACACGGAATGAAATGTGCCATCTTGGTGAACAAGTCCACCACCACTAGTACAGCTGTCTTGCCTCTCGAGCTGGGTAGATCCGTAACAAAGTCCAGGGCCACTCTCTCCCACGGTTCAAACGGCGTTTGCAGCGGTTCCAGCAGTCCCGCCGGTGGTTTGTGCACCGGTTTGGCCCTCTGGCAGGTGTCGCACCTCGCAACGTAGTCCGCGACTTCCCCTCTCAGTCTGGGCCACCAAAAGTCCCTTGCGACTAATTCCACCGTTTTTTCCGTGCCAAAGTGCCCGGCCGTGGGTGCGTCGTGCAGCTGCTGCAGTACCCTGGCGCGAAGTTCGTCTCCCGGCACGTAGATGGCCCCTTTACGTAAGAGCAAGCCGTCTCGTATCTGGAACTCGTCGCCCTTCGCCGTGCCCTTGTGCACCTCTGCCATCTTCGCCCGCGCGAAGGAGTCGTCCTGCAACGCCCGCCGCACCGCATCCAGGTCTACTGTGGCTGAAGCGCACGCCCACGCTGTTGGCGCGAAGATGTGCATGGCTGCCGCTGGCGTCGCCTCTTCGAGGTATTGCGGTTTGCGGGACAGTGCATCCGCCATGACGTTGGTGTCGCCTGGGACGTACTCTATTCGGAAATTGAAGTCAGCAAAGAACTCCGCCCAACGTATCTGCCTCTGGTTCAGGAACTGAGCCGTGCGCCAGTGCTCCAGATTCTTGTGATCCGTGCAGACCTGCACCGTGTGCTTGGCGCCGATCAGGAAGTGCCTCCACGCCTTGAAAGCTGCATGAATGGCCAGCAACTCCCTGTCCCAGATGGTGTAGTTCTGCTCCGACTTGCTGAGCTTTCTGGAGTAGAACGCTCCCGGCCTCCAGACCCCCTGTGGGTCCCTGTGCAGCAGGACAGCTCCCACTGCTCTATCGGACGCGTCTGTCTCTACCCGCATCGGTTTGCTGGGGTCGATATGCAGCAGTTGCTCTTCCGACGCGAAGAGACGCTTGAGTGCCTGAAAGGACTGCTCCGCCTGCTCCGTCCAGATGAATTTCTTCTTCTTGGAGCTTAGCGTGTCCGTAATGGCCGCCGTCTGCATCGCGAACCCCTTGATAAACTTGCGATAGAAGTTGGCGAAGCCGACAAACCGCTGGACCTCCTTCCGATTGCGCGGGCTCTTCCAATCCAACACCGCACGAACCTTGGCGCTGTCCATGGCTAGCCCCTTGTCCGACAACTTGTAACCCAAGAAATCCACCTCCGTCGTGTCGAACTGGCACTTCTCCAGTTTGGCGTACAGTCTATGCTGCTGCAGCCTCTTCAGCACCTCCCGAACATCTTGGTCATGGGCTTGCTGCGAGTCGGAGAATATCAGGATGTCATCCAGAAAGCAGACGCACTTCTTGTAAAGGAGTCCCGCCAACACATGATGCATGAAAGCTTGGAAACAGTGAGAACCGTTTTGCAATCCAAACGGCATCACTCTGTATGCGTAGGTGCCCAGAGGCGTGAACATGGCTGTCTTCCACTCATCGCCCTCCCTCATGCGGATGAGATTGTACGCACCTCGCAGGTCCAACTTGGTGAACACGCGTCCCTTGCGCACCGTCGCTAGCAGGTCGTCAATCCTGGGCATGGGGAAATCAGAAGGCTTGGTCATCTTGTTTAAGAGGCGAAAATCCACCACCAGTCTTTTCTGGGGCGTGTCCTTCTTCTTCACGAAGAAAACAGGACTGCCCCCTACTGCCCTGGACTCCCGGATGAAACCGCGCTGCAAATTGTGATCTATGAACTGTTTGAGTTCCTGTAATTCGTCCTCAGACATGGAATACAGCTTCCCTTTCGGCAGCGTCGCCCCTGGTAGGAGGTCAATCTTGCAGTCATATTGCCTGTGCGGTGGTAGCTTGTCAGCCTCTTTCTCGCAGAAGACCTCCAGAAAGTCCGCGTATTTGTGGGGGACTGCTTGCAACGTTCCCAACTGCAGTTGTGATTCCTCCTCCTCTCCCTCCTGTCTGGGCAGGATGCAGTGTTCTGCGCAATAAGAGGAGCCGAAGATCAGCTGTCTCTGGTACCAAGCCAGTGTCGGACTGTGCCTGTCCAGCCAACTCATGCCCAACACAATGGGCGTGTCCGACAGTTGGGTGACATTAAAACTGATGACTTCCCTGTGGTTGCCAAGGCGCATCACCATCGGTGGCGTTTGCTTCACCACCTGCCCCCCTAGCAACTCTCTGCCATCCACTGTGACGACTTGCAGGGGCAGAGTGGCAGGCAGTAGCTGTATAGCGTGCTGCTCCACAAAATCCTGCGCTATAAAGTCTGCGTTGCTTCCAGAATCCACAGAAAGCGGCACTTCGATAGTGACGCCATCGGGTAGCTGGAGAGATGCTGTGAGCTGCACTACTGGTTTGGGTGGGAGGGGGTCCGTGGGTTGCAAGATCGCTGGGGACTGCTTCACTGATGCGTCTGGCTGGGCCCCAGTGCCTCTGTCTCCAGCCAGACATCGTCGTTTCCCTGCTGTGGTTCTCCTTGCTGCGTTGCTGCAGTCACCATTGCTGAGGCTGCAGTGTGCTTGTGGAGCCTCCGGGGACACTCTTTCGCCAAATGGCCTGGATCCTCGCAGATGTAACACTTCCTGTTCCCTCTAGGAGGCTTCGCTTTCACTGCTGTCGGTGCTTGGGCTCTGGCTGCTGACTGAGCCCTTGCACCTCCAACCTCCATCGGTTCCCCTCCCCCTCCTGGCGGAGGTGTGGATTGCGCACGCGCTGCTTCTCTTGGAACGAAAGAGAAACTTCTCGCTGCTTCGCGCCCTCCACGTCCTTCATCTCTGCACCAGGGACGTTCTTCCAGCCTCACCCCCACAGTCAGCGCCCTTTGGACCACCTCCTGCGTGCTTCGGGGCCTCTCCCCCCTTGCAATTTCATCCTTGACCGCTGAGCTTAGACCCTCCCAGAACAGGTCTCTGACAGGGGGCGAATCCCGGTCCCACTCTAAGGCACTGACCAGCGCAAAAAAGCGGGCGTGGTACTGCCGGACGCTTGCCCTCCCTTGTTTCAGTCCATGAATCTCCCGTCGGGCAAGATCCACATCAATAGTAGACAAAAAACACGCATCCATCGCTTTGATAAAGGCATCTGCATTCTGAAGCGCCGGATCTTTATCCCTCCACAAATTGCGTAGCCACGCTTTAGCATCCCCATGCAAATGGGATAGTATGAACCCCACTTTCTCTTCCTCATCTCTAAAGTCTTTTGCCAGCAGTTGCAGTGCGCACATTACGTCTGCTCGAAAATTGGGGTACTGTTGTAAATTCCCATCGAAGTGAGCCACAAGCCCTCCTGCTCTCCGTGCCAACCCAACCCCCTCCGGTCTGGGTCCTGGCTGCCCGTGTTTAACCCATGCTTCAAACCTGGCGTGGAGATCTCTGTAGGCGGCTGCCGCATCCTCCTCCCTCTTCTTGGATGCCAGTACCTCCGCGTTCAATTGGGTAACTGCCTGTTGCAGCGCTGCAACTTTCTCTGCTTCCGTCATCTCTGCTAACCGTCGTGAGCTTGCTCCCAAACACCGATCCCCTCCTCCAGCTGCCTCTCTCTCCGCTGCGAGATATCAGGTGTCCGAAGCTTTTAAGAGACGGGTCTTACTGTCAGAGCTGCCACCCAGTCCCAGCTCACATAGGACCAAGTCCGCCAGCGTTCACTTTATAAGAGTCTTTATTAAGTTACAGGTTTCATTTCCGAACTGCAGCGTGCAGCTCTACACCTTCTGCCCTAGGTCGGCGAAGACCCGTCTGAGTCCCCGCCTCTTGCACACCAGCTTAATACCCTAGCCTTGCTCCACCTCCTTCGCCTCTCCCTACGTCTCTGGGTCCTTCTGCCCCCCTGGGCCTCCTCCCTTCTACTCTCCTCTGACGCTGACCCCCCTGATCCTTCTGCCTCCTTGCGGCGGGCTTTAGGACCTGGCTCACTCTCCGGGCTGCTTACTGCTCCAGCTTCCGCTGCATTTGAACTTGGCGCGCGCCCCCAACTCTCTACTTTCCTCTTAACCGTTGCCTCGCTCTCTGAGGAGGGCGTGACCACCCCTGACTCGTGCCCTCCCTCCTGCTGACAGCCTCCGGAACCCGATGCCTGGCTACCTTCCTCCCTGCTGCTCTCAGTCTTGAGCGTGGGTCCCGACTTCCAGCTGCTGCCGCCCTCAGTTATGAGCGTGGGTCCCGACTTCCAGCTGCTGCTCTCTGAATCTCCTCTGTTCCCTTCCTCCTGGGGTGTCCCCCCGGATCCCCCCCTTGCTCTGCTCACTGGGGCTCCCTTTTGGGAGTCCTCTGACTCACTGCTTAGGCTTGGAGATCTCGGGTCGTCATCATCACTCATTTTCCCTTCGGATTCCTCCCCCTCGCTCTCTGCTTCCTCCCTTCTCTGCGTCTCTGCTCCTGAACCCCTGACAATTACAAACGTGACTTTTCCTTGTTGCACCATGTATGCAGCACTGTATCACTGAAAACCAAGAAGCCCATGTGGTAAAACATACCAGGGGAAATTCAACATCACCCTCTATGGCCATTTCTACTTGACAGACTGAGAGTTCTCCCCACAACAGCCAAGAACACACATTGCTCCTTTCCCCACTGTTCTGGAGGTTCTCCTGACCCTTCAAAGCACATCTGGGGGTGCAGGGAGGAGAGCCCAATTGCACTAGTGTGAGCACTTGGACAAGATTCCATCAACACATTAGGTTATTTGAATCCACGCCAAAGTTGTTTTTTACATAACTGAGCTGGATTGAAAGACCTTCATCTGGCACCAAAAGAGAATATAAAGCCAGGTGGAGCTATATCGGAAGGCAATTCCATAACAAGAGTGACTTTTCTGTGCTGTACCATGTATACAGCAGTACTCTATCACCAGCCACTCTGTGCTCCCATTGGGAGGAAGGTGAGATTTAAAGTAAGAGGAAATAATTAGAACTTGCTGACCTTGTGCTGCTTGTAGAAGAGGAGAACTCATCTCAGGGGACTTTAAGTCTTCTGAAAGAGAACAGGAAAGAGGCAGTTAGAGAGGGAATGTGACCGGGATGTCCTTTATCACCCTGCCTCCCAAATTATGGTCCAACCTTGTGATCTTCCTCCATTCCAACTCACTTTGTGTCACAAGGGCCTCCCAGATGAGTTCATTAGTGCATTTCTCCATCACACTAAAGTTGAAGGTATATTTCATTTGCTCAGCAGACAGTTCCACATACTGCTGCATCTTGTCAGCATCCAGATATTGAAACTTCACTTCCTGTGGGGAAGCATGGAACCTCCTTATGTGCAAACAGAGCATGGCCTAGTTAACCGTTCCAAGGGAGTCAAATTAAAGGGTGAGGGGGATCCTGGTGGAGTTCACCTGTTCTCATACTTTACAGCCTTGGCTCTGCCCTAGCAAAGCCTTTCATCATCTTTGTGCCTCACCTTGGGACAGATTCTGGCATCATTTGTCTCCACAAAGAAGCGACAGCCAATTGTCAAAGGTTTCAGGGTCCAAGGGGGCTTCTCTATTCTCTGTGAAGGACACTGTACTTCATGCTCATGAACCGCCTGGGAAAGGGAAAGGTCACTTTTGAGATATGCAAGAAAGGTAACCAACTTCTGGAAGACTGGATCCCTACCCTTTCTTGGCTTTATTGCAGCATGTAAGGCAGAGATGGAGAAGCTGCAACCTTCTAGATGTCATGAGTCAGGAATGATGGGTTTTGTAGACCTGCAGCATTTTAAAGGACACGGGATCTCCATCAGTGATATAAAGAAAACTAAACCGCTTTGGTAGTAGAGACCAAAATATGGACATGTCATTTCCCCACCCCATGGGGAACTCCAGTCTCGACTCTTGGAATGGCCAGGTTGACCCATGAAGCAACAGAGGGGTGCCAGCTATCCTGGGACACCCTACCACATCTCCCGATGAGACAACACAGGAAACCATAGAAGGCTGAAAAAGTAAGATAAAATTCTTAGGAGCAGTTAAAATTGAGAAGGCATTTTATCTTTTATGTTTGCAATATTTGCAAACCAGAACCAATGGATTTCCTCCAGTGATTTTGGAGAAACCTCATAGTAACTACTAAGCCTATTCCTAAAGAAAGCAAGGAAAATTTGGTCATCACAAAAAACATTTATTTTGAAGGAAGCTCCACTGATTTCAGAGAAGGATTAGGGAAATTAGAACTGGAACATAAATATATTTTGCTTGCATTATTTCAATGACAAAGCTGTTATAAAGGGAGCCAGGCAGGGCACTGGTCCACTGGAAAGGAGGTTACCCAGCAAGTAAAAAATGCTTATTTCAGCATTGGAAATGCCATTTTAAACATCACTACTGGTGGGAAGAAAAGTACCATATTTTTCGCTCCATAAGATGCACCTGACCATAAGACGCACCTAGTTTTTAGAGGAAGAAAACAAGACAAAAAATATTCTGAACGAAACAGTGGATGTATGATTTTTGTGGTCCATGCTGTGGCCACAGACATGTGATTTGGGTGGCACTGTGGGTTAAACCACAGAGCCTAGGACTTGATGATCAGAAGATCGGCGGTTCGAATCCCTGCGACGGGGTGAGCTCCCATTGCTTGGTCCCTGCTCCTGCCAACCTAGCAGTTCGAAAACACACCAAAGTGCAAGTAGATAAAAAGGTACCGCTCCAGTGGTAAGGTAAACAGCATTTCCGTGCGCTGCTCTGGTTCGCCAAAAGCGGCTTGGTCATGCTGGCCACATGACCCGGACGCTGTACGCCGGCTCCCTCGGCCAATAAAGCGAGATGAGCGCCGCAACCCCAGAGTCGGTCACAACTGGACCTAATGGTCAGGGGTCCCTTTACTGCAAAAATCCTGAGGATCCATGTGGATCCGTGCTTTGTAACCACGTTTTTGCGCCACTGCAGCCCCATGCAACAGTGGGTGTGTGATTTTTTTGGTGCAGGTTGTACCCATGGACATGCTATGTGATCTGCTAGTGAATTTGGGGTGACCCAATGTAAAAATCCTGAGGATGCATGGGCTTTTACCTCCCCCCTCCCAGGTAGCTTCCTTTATCACTAGTGTCCCTTATCTCCCTCCCTGATTACTTAATATTCTTTTGGAAGCCGCCCAGAGTGGCTGGGGAAACCCAGCCAGATGGGCGGGGAATGAATGAATGAATGAATGAATGAATGAATGAATGAATGAATGAATGAATAAATAAATAAATATTATTATTATTATTATTATTATTATTATTATTATTATTATTATTATTACCAATCAGCTGCTTCCTTTCAACACTCCCTTCCCTCGTTTGCCTTAGTGTCTTTTCCTTAGCTGGAGCAGTTTTTTGCTCCTCCTTTTCTTCTAATTTCTCTCTTTATTGCTTTAGTCTTCCTGTCTCCTCTCCTTGCAAGTTCGTTCTTTACCTCCCCCCTCCCAGGAAGCCTGCTTTATTGCTAGCATCCCTTATCTTGCTCTCGATCGCTTGCTGATCAGTGGCTTTGTTTCAACACCCACTTCCCTCTTTCAACAAAAGAAAGCATGATCTGCTTTTTGCCCCTGGGCAATTCAGCTCCAGGGACCACGCATTCACTCCATAAGACGCACAGACATTTTCCCTTACTTTTTAGGAAGAAAAAAGTGTGCCTTATGGAGCGAAGAAAATGGTAATTCATTGAGTGACAACCGCCAATCTTCTCTCTAGGGGCATGTTAATGTTGGAGAGCAGTTTGGTAAATTAGTTCAAGCCCAACAATGGGAGATACAGTTCATGAACCATGACACACTCTGATGCATAATTTTGTATAGCTACACTGTCAGGCTTCCTATGGTCAAGCAAAAGATCCAGGTCGTCTGGAATACCAATCAGAGTTGGAGAATCCCGATTACCTTTCTTAGAGAAGAGTCATTGGGTAGGAGGTACAGATGAAATGTTGGTGGCTGGAACTGAACCATTTGATAGAGCAGTGCCACAGTGTGGACCAGTATCTTCCGCTTAAACCATGTCCATGATGTTTTCAAAATGGCTCCACGTGGAGAGAAGTTTGGGTTTTCCAAAATAACACGATACGGCCCCACTCTGTCTGGGGTCTCTAGACTCATCCCCCCTTCCACAAAATGTGCAATGTAGACTTGGAAAACATCTTTACCTAGAAAGAAAGAAGGGTAGCCCAGGAAGCCACACCTACTGAGCATTGCATCTCATTCCAGTACATCTAGCCCCTATTCCCTAAGGCTCTTCCTCCCCCAGGTCCTTCCCAAAGGGATCTGAGATTCCAACACCATGTCTGTATTTGCTCTGTCTTCTTCATACCACTTCTGATTCTGGGAGACGAATGGAGAAGAAAGCTGGTCACAGCAGAAGGGGAGACTCCCTGGCTTCTCAGTAGCCTGCCTCACATCCGTCTCCTAGTCCCCCTCCTCTACAGCCTCCAACTCTGCACTGCTCTCGGTCACAGCCTCTTCCTGCTCACTAAACCCTGTTCCCTCTCCAACCCCCAACACCACCTCCTCCCAGGCTGCTCCCTCTGATCCCTCGTCATTGTCCCACCAGCAATCTCCTGGCTCTGAGCCTTCTTCCCTTGGGAGTTCCCCAACTGGTGCCTCCCACCACTCCTCTGCAGCCAGCCTGGGCATGACCTCCCCTGAGTGTGGATGACAGAGCTCATCACTGCACCCATCCTGTTACATGCAATATTTATTTTGTTGCAAGCTTTTTTACCTGTCATACCTGCAAGACACAGGAAGTGAGGGAAGTGAACAGCTGCCACAGCCTCTGCTGGATCTGCTTCAATGTTGATCAAAGGCCCAGCGACAACCCAGTCTTCCATGTTCTGTTCGGCCAGGTGCTTAGACCACGAATCCAAGTGGTAGGTGATGGTCACAGCTCCTCTCACCTCAAATATGACATCAGTATAAAAGCAAAGGAAGGATCCAGCCTCCGTGAAGCACAGCCTGAATGGCACAAAAGGAAAGGAAAGCGGATTAAACATCAGCGGGACACCCTCTGCATCTTCCTGATGGGAAGCAATCCCTACCCCAATATATTTAGCCATAAAATCTGAAAGAAACAGTACAACAGGTTAGAGCACGGTTCTGATCAGTGCTATTCTTTTAGAAATAGAAGTGCCGGAACTCACCAATAACGGTTCCCTTCTTCTCTTATAATGGCCATGGCACCCACCTGAGAGGTGCTGGAACTCAGTTCTGGTGAGGTCCAGATGAAAAAAGCCCTGGAGCTGATAATGCCAAGGTTTCAAGTTTGATCCCTGTATGGGGCAGCTGCATATTCTTGCATTGCAGAGGGTTGTACTATAAGACCCTCAGGATCCCTTCCAACAATCCTATGATTCTATGAAGATTAGGATTCTATGAAGATTAGCACACTTAAACCCCTATGGAAAGCAGGGTGTAAAAGAGTGAAATGGAGATGTGGAATATTAACCCCAAGGTCACAACTGAAAAGTGGGGTGGATGGTTGGCACCCCAGCAAATGTCTGGACTCTGGACAGTGTGGCAAATCTGGGGGGAAAGATCAAAAGTCAGTGATTTGGAGCAGGGGCAATAAAGCCCAGGGTGGGGGGAGGGGGGAGAAAGGAGGCACCAACCTTCCTTCAAGCAGCTCCTTGGGTGACTTTGGGCAAGCCACTCGCATTTACCCTAACCTACATCACATGGTTCTTGTAAAGATAAAATGAGGATGGGAAAACCACGTGCTCTTTGTGTGAGACATTTAAAATGCAATCAAACCAACAATTCATGTTTTGCTAGATAGGTTTTCCCGTAAACATGCTAGCAAGAGCTCTGTGATAAAAAAACCCCCTTGTGCCCAGGCAGGAAGTGGGCGCAACTATATCTCCTCCTCTTTGCCTGGGCACACCTTCTTTCTGCTCTTCTCCACCATGTCTGCAAAGGTACAAGATCTGGTTAAGTCTGAGCTCCAGTCTCAGGCTCCATTTCTAAGCTAGACTTAAGCATGTCTTTGTAACCGGATTACCATTTTAAGCCTGCCTGAATAAAGCTGCTTATAAGAAGCATTCTGAATGAGTAAGCGTTATTTCTACCTTTGACAAGACTATTTTGTGTATAATAGTTATTTTAAGGGGGAGAAAAGGGTGATATCAGCCTGCCTTAAAGCACCCTGAGTTACTTAAACTAAAAGGCTAAAACTAGCCTATGTAAGGCTTCTCTTTTAAGCTGCAAATGGATGGCACTCTGCTGAACTCACAAACATGAGGAAGGATAATATCTAACAAATATATCCTCTCTTAACAACTAACCACATCCCAACACTTTGATTTCTATACCACCTTTCTTCAAAATAAAATGTATGTATACATTTATTTAAGGAGTAGAAAAACCTTTTCTCCAAACTTACAGACTTCACTTTCCTCACAATCTGCTTTGCTTAGACGTCATTTTGTGATGCTAAGCCCATTCCTCAGAGGACGGGGGATATAAACACCTGGATATAAGCAACACCGATGTTGAATCGTAATATTTTCCCAGCTCTGTTCCTAAGAACCCAAGAATGCAATGTGCAAGTGACAGATTGTCAGGATGCTGTCAGTAACACCCAGCTGTTGCCCAGAAAATTATCGTAACAAGGGAATATTTCTTACCATCATTTTTTATTCAGTATTTACAGAGAGAGGCTATACAACCCAGTCTCTTCAATAATGGCGTTGTCCCAAGTGAATCTCCACATACCCTGTCTTTCCCACTTCCTCATTCATCACTTCTATTGGTGCTGTCTTTGACCTCTTAGCTCTCCTACTTTAAAGGCTCACTGGGTTCTGGAAGATGGTGTGTCTGGAATGCTTTCTAATGTCAGCATGTTAGCTGTGTGTGCTCTTGCTCTCCCATGATTTCCCAACTTTCCCTCTCATCCGCCTCTGACCTCCCTCAAACCCCTGTTCTAAATCTATACTGTCTTCTTCTTCCTCTTCCCTGGAAGGTTCAGGTCTCCCCCACTCCTCCTCTGCCCAGTCCCTGACACAGATGTAGTTTGGGAACGTTTTAGAGAGCACCACCACATACGATGATTGCGAGACCTTCATATACCAAATGTGCTCTGCTGAACACTTCTCTGAAACCCCAAAAGATATTCAATGTAGATAATTTTCCCTTAAAGGAGAAAGCTTTGAAAATCTGAGAGAGACATTGCTCACCTGTATCTTTCACGACTCATTTCTGAGTCCAAAAACACCTCTGGTCTGATTGTTTCTGGAAGATCCTGTAACAAAATAATTTATCACCAATATGAGCACCAGACCCCTTTCCCACCTGAAATCAGGACATTCCTGTCTGTTTCTAACACCCATATGGCCACAGCAAGGAGCACTGCTTGAGGTCAGCCCCACAAATACAGACCACTAATGGCTCTTTTAGAGCTACTTTCTTCTACATTCATTTATGCCATAGTAGTTCTCACTCAGGTCTGACAGTTTCTTATGAAAGGTTTTTTCTTTCACCTCAGGGGCATTCTCCCTGTTCCTTACAGAGAGCCCCTGCACAGGTTTCTCCCTATTAACGTTTAGCGATCTTCCTCTTTCTGTTTCACTTTAGACAGATCACACTAACACACACGGCCCAAATGAGTATCCTGGAAACTCTCTCTTGGCAGCCATTCTCCCTCCTCTCACGCAGAGAGAGAAGCAGAAAGATAGTTGAAAATGATAGTTACTGGAATAACAGTTGGAACAGAATGGAATGCCTCTCTCATGTGACCCACACTCAACCAATCCCATGAGAGATACAGTGAAAGGAAAATAAAACGTAAGAAAACATTCCCATTCCAGGAAATGGGAATGCACTGCCACAGAATAGGTCTTCAAAGAGGCTCTAGTCTGTGTTCAGTCAGACTCATTCTGCCAACTTCCTTGTAGTCACCCTCTCACACGCTTCTTCATTACCAGCTCCCTAGAGAACCAGGCGGCTGGTCTGGATCCAGTTCCTGAGCAGGGACACTCAGGAGTAATCTGTCTGGCTGTGTCTTGCAGATTTGGAATGAAATGTCTCAACAGCAGTTGTTTAAAATTACTCTTTTTTTTACCCCAAGTACTCAGAAAAATCTGTCAAAGTCTTTCTACAATTCCTACTTTTAGTTAAGCATTTTTATTCATTTATTTGATTGGGGGGAGGTGGCTGCCCCCTCCCCCGGTCTGGGCCCATGTGTTCAGCCACTTACCTCACAGGGACACAGATTACACACAACACTTTCCCCACAAACTGCTGGGTTTTCCACCTTGCTGCTTCTTCCTTCCTCCACAAACAAGGGGGATTCTGACTTCAGCCCTGAGGGGCCTGTCCCCTGGACCAATTCTTTACCCGAGCCTGTAAAAGACAATTCTTTACCTGACCTGACTGTTGCAAGGAGGAGGAAGGTTGTTGAACTGTCCTTGAAGTTTAAAAAGTACTCCAAGTCAAACTCACCATGGACTGCAACTAGCAGAATCTGAATGGAGCCTGGATGTTTCCTTTCTACTTGTTCCAGGAACCAGCAACAAGTTGCCTCCCCCCTTTCCTGGATCATATCCAGCAATTTTTGACATTCCTCCTTGAAGTCTTTCTTTGCTTTCCACAAGTCCCTGTATTCTTTCCGTGTGATAATAAAGCCATAGCTTAAGAAATCTATAAAGAATCCTACGTCCTTTTCAATAATTTCAAGTAATTCTTTTCTTCCCTTGCAGACTATTTCATCACCAGTGATAGCGACTCCTTCCAGTGACCTGTGGCAAAAACATTTCTTTTATGTTGGCATTTGTGGCTGGGAGGGTGGGGTGGGGAGGGAGGGATAGCATTAGAGCCGAATTAGGATACAAGCTGGGGCTGAAGTTCTCCACCCCTGCTCTACTGCCCTCACTGATCCTTGCAGACCATTTGATCAGCAGTGACAGCGACTCCTTTCATTGACCTGTGGCAAAAACATTGATTTTATTTTAGGCATTGTTGTGGGGAGAGAATTAGAACCTGATTAGGATACAAGTTGGGGCTGAAGTTTTCCACCCCTGGTATACTGCCTTCACTGATCCTCTGAGCATGCTGAGATCTGCTTTTCTTTGCAACCTGGAAAACATGCTGATTTATTCCACACTGGGGGAAAAGCATGATGTAATTTGCCATCCTTTTTAATGGCCAAGAATATACTAAACCAGTCAGCTGCCTCTCTTGTCCATAATTTTCCATCTTCCTGAGAGAGGAAGATGCAGCAGCTGTGCCTCCCCCTCCCCCCTCTGGGCTAGGGTATTATTATTATGCAGCTGATTGGTCTTAGCTGTCAGGTCCAGCTCTGCCTCCTCTTTCAGGTAAGGCAGCCTCCTTTCCACCAGCAGAAGGAAAAAGCCACTTCATCTCAGGTTGCCTCCTCCATCCCAGCCTGGCTCAGCCCCCCTGGTCCCAGCATCGCACCCCTCACCCACAGCAGGGCGAGGGTCTTCCCTGCCACTGATGCTGCTCCTGCCACTGCTCATTGCTGGTGGGGCTGCTGAGAAGGAATGAAGGCAGGAGGAAAAGAAAGGAGAGAAGTGACTTTCCCCTGTGTTTTCAAACACACACCCTTAGCAAACTACAGTTTCTGGGGAAACACCCGCTTGATTTGCCTCAGTCACTAAAATGTCTGGGGCCAGCCCTGCATACAAAGCATGTTCTATGACAAGATGAAGAAGTTTGAATTCAGAGTATTATGGTTTGCATGTGATGTCATGTGGTGAGAGGAGGCCTGATGGGGTCTGTCACAACAGCAGGGAGGGCCTGAATGGGTCCACCACAGCAGCCCATCGGGGCCAGTCAAAGCCTTGAGTGTGGCCAGGATTTATTTTAGGGGGCAGGCTTTATGTTGGGGGGGACAGAACTGAGTTCTCTTGGACACAACTGATCAATTAGTTAAGGTTTTTATTTATTTACTTGATTGGGGGGCAGCTGGCCCTCTGCCTACTCCCATGGTCATGGGCACAGAATATTGAGGGGACCCAACCCACTCCTTGAAATTTGGGGGGTTGTCAGTCCCCCGTCCCCTTGCTTATCATCAAACCCCTTAGCACCATTCGTTCTAGCAACACATTTGCCCATCCTGCAAACAGAATTGTGTTGGGACTTACCACACGTTTCTCTTTCTTTCATTGCTCAGCATATAATTATAACCTGTAAGGAGGTAAGGGAGAGGTCAAAATTGGCTGCTTTATTCCCCCTCCCCCTGCCCCCCAAACAGTCTTTTTCTATATTTAATTGGTGCCAGTGCATTTCTTGCTGGGTAAGCACTTCTTTCCTTAACCAGTGACTAGGGGTGTCACACTAGCTGTTTGGAGGGTATAGAATATTCTCCACAAACTGTAAATTCTAATGTAAGAACTGGTTTTACAACCCACATTTTAAAAATCTAGTAAAAATTAAGTCAAGCTGTGATATTGCCAGTGCAAGTAATGAATAATGAATTTTTTGATCCAGTTACATTACTGGGCAATGTGTCATTCACCATTGGCACTTCTGAAATGTAAGCTACAGAAAACATTTTTTTTTTTTAGTTTTAAAAATGCTATTCGTTTAAATTTGATGAACATTTGAATTTGTATGTATTTCAACTATATGTAATAGCCTTTTTTCTATTTTGGTGTGACCTTATTCTTAGCGATTGTATATCCTTGGCCATACAGTGTGATTTTTTTTTTTTTTTTTACAGAAAGTAGCTTTAATGCTTTATACACTTAAAGTACCTAGGCCTATAAAATTATGTGTAATAGCACGTGAGGTGGACTTATTTATTTAGCTAAAAGGAATAGACAGAGACAGACCAGAAAAGCTTGCATATGTAGCACATAACTTAAAGCTCCTAACAAGCTCATTGAATTTTACACAACCATCAACTTTGTTCTATGATCTCACAGATGATCAGTGTGGAACTGAAAGCTCTGCTACCAGTGGAGACAAACATGGTGACTTATCCTCTTAAGATGTTTGAGGAGTCAATAGAAATTTATAAATATTTGAGACTTGTTACTTAAAGCCTATTTTTTGAATAAATTTATTTCTTGTCACAATTTATCAGTTATAATTTTAATATGTTGTGTGTTGCCTTACTTGTCTAAAGGTAAAGGGAGTGTCAGCATCGCCCTAGAGCCAGTGCACCAACTGGACTCTTGCACCTCAACCCCGACTGGGCTGGGCGAGCTGGGAAGCACTGCCAGAGACCTCCTTCTCACAGGAACAGGTCACAGTGCTGTGGACTCACAGCTTAGAGCTGAGAGCACCGGATTCACTGTCTCAATAATACAGTCATTGCGCAGCAGAGTTTTGCAGAGTCTTGCAGAGTATAAACCACTCGGAGAGCAGCTCTGTAGAATATCTTCCTTTTATTCTATAACTACAACTATGATACAAAACTATATACAGAGCTGAATATTCTAAGCATAAATCAATGCTACACTGAGAGTCTGCAGCTGCTCTTAGCAGCAATCTTATCTCTAGGATCTCTAACACTCTCACTCTCTCCGATACACTGACTGACTGACTCTCTCTCACACACACAGATATGTTGCTGGGCAGAATAAGTAGATAGGCAGGACACGCCTCCTTCTCTCTGGAGAGTCAGCAGAGACCATCAGGAGATGATCAGGAGATTCTTGGGTATGGGAGGGGTGAAATCTCCTCATCGAGCAGATAGTAATTTGCATTTGCATTTGTTATGTAACTTGTCATTACTGATTATTTGTTTTATTTTCTGGAAATAATAGCATTTATTTTAAACTTTATATTGATTTTATTAGTGTTGTACAGTACTGAAAATACTGCACCATGTAGATATGCTTATTAAAGAACGTACTCATATAGCGGACCTAAGGTTTTTTTATATTGCTTTTACTTTAAAAGCTACATTTCATACATACACAACATAATTAGAATTCAAAGTTGATGGTAAATATACGGTTAGTGGTGGGTGGTAGGCTTAGTGATTAACGCGAGTCATACACGTTGTTTTTTCAATTTCAAGTTTGGTGCAAAAAAATCAAAGAATGTGAATTCACTGCATTGCCTCATTGAATAGAAGCATCTGTACAGTTTTTGGTTGCCATCTGAACAAGTTTACCCATGAATAAACATGCATATTAATTAATTATATCATTTTCAATGCATCAAAATTATACCATTTTCAATGCATTAAAATGAATATTCTTCTATTTTAAATGAAAATTCTCTAACATTCTCATTAATTGATAATATTCTCGAGAATATTCTCCAAAAGATTCTTCTCCAGAAGATTATTCACTAGATTTTAACATCACTAAACCATTTTATACCATCATAAAGCATGGATATTCCTCCTCCTCTTCCTAGTGCAATCTATTTGCAGGACATTCTGCAGGCAGAACTTCCAGCTGGATGACCAGGGAAGAGCCATGGCTCAGTGGCAGAACACCTGCTTTGCATGCAGAAGGTCCCAGGTTCAATCCCTGGTGTCTCCAGGTAGGGCTGCGAAAGACTCCTGCCTGAAACCCTGGAGAGCTGCAGTCAGGCAAGATCCTGAGCTAGATGGACCCTGAGGCCCATTTGGGACCTTCCTCTGTTCCAGAGATGTCAGGATGGCCTGAAAACTTTCTGAATTTACAGGCCTGATTAAAACTTTTTGCAGGGCTCAAGCAGGAAAGAAAAAGGACTTTCCCTTCTACAAAGGGACAAGCTCAACCCCGAGTCCAAAGAACTGCCAGCCCTTGTACTTAAGGCTGATTCTTTGCTGTTCTGTGTGTCCTAAGGGCCCTGAAGGTATTTGTAATATTTTAAGCAATAGCAACCAGACTGTTGAAACATACCAAATTCTTCCGTATGCGCTAAATGCCTGGCGCTAAAGTAAAGGTACTTCCAAACATACCAAGCCCATGGTTGTGTTGTTTTTCCTTCCCTCCTTCGCGGCTGCAGCTCAGCGCTGGGCTGGCGCAACCAGGGACGGAAGGATCTGCTGTCAGACTGAACGACTGCGAAGGTCACGATCCACCAAAGCCTTACCTTCCGTGATGTAGAGTAGCATGCCCGCCTCGAACTCGCAGTCAACGGCCCTCAGTGCTTTGGCCGCCACCTCGACTGCATAAATTACGCCGTAGTAGCTGAGCAGCAGGTATCGGAGGCGAGAGGCGCCTGCCTTGTGCAGAGCCTCTTCGGGGATGCGAACGAAGCCCTCCTTGAGCGGGATCTCGCGCAGTTTGCGGCGGAACCTCCGCCGCTGGTCCCGACTCAAATCCCGCAGGTAGAATTGCAAGGCGCGAGCGATAGAGAGACTCTCCCGGTAGTCATTCGCCTGCTCAGAGCCAAAGCGCAGGGCAAACGGGTCCTGCCGCCGCCCCGGGAGGAGGTCCCAGGGGGTAAAGTTGTCGTCGTCGCTGCTGCTGCTGTTGCTGCTACTCTGGTGGTAGAGCCATCGAGACCTCTGCTGTCCCTGGAACTCGAGGAGGGGATCCTCCTCCC
The DNA here is from genome assembly GCF_965113315.1 of Podarcis vaucheri. Lineage (NCBI taxonomy): Eukaryota > Metazoa > Chordata > Lepidosauria > Squamata > Lacertidae > Podarcis > Podarcis vaucheri. The sequence goes on from NC_138751.1 coordinate 16,493,233, forward strand.
TCTCCCCTTCCTCCCTCCTCCCCTTCTTCTCGGTCTCTTTCGCCTTCAGCTTCTCGCCTCCTTCCTCCAGGGGCTCCTTCGCCGAGGGGTCTTCGGGGTACTTGCCTGTGCGGCTCCACCGCCGCTGCTTCCCCTCCCCCTTCTCCTCGGGGGTCGTCATGGCGCCCCTGCTCAGAGGAAAGTCTCGCCCCGCGGCAGAGCCGGAGAGGCGGCAGAGTCCGAAAGGAGGAAGAAGGAAGCGGGCGACGCCCTCGGGGAAGCGGCTCCGCAGGGCGGAGTTGGCGGCCAACACTCCCGAGGTTTCCTCCCCCCCCGCCCCCCCCAAAAAAGAGAATCAGCGCTGGACCTGGGAAGGCGAGAACGTGGGAAGGGCCTTCCCGGCGCAACCAGAAGATTGGCTGGCAGGCAGGCAGGGGGGAAACAGCAAAATAAAAACACGCGCTTCCTCCCAAGTTTGGCTCAACCAGAGGCTAGCAAGGTTAGGTGGTCCCCGCTGCGGAATTTTTTTTTGTCACCCCCAAAAAATCTTTTTTTTTTTACAGAGGGTACCCCAAAGTTGCGCCTGCCTGGTATCAATAGGCAGGGAGTTCCAAAGTCTGCCTATGCTGCCACACTAAAATATTGATTTTTCACAAGTGCAGGTGTTTTATGTGGAACCAGTAACTCCAACAGTTTTCTGAGATCAAAGCAGTTGAGTTGGGAATACATGGGGGAAGGCAATCTCTCAAGTAAGCTGAACCCAAGCTGTTAAGAGCTTTGTAGTCCAGCATAAGACGAGTGGGGTCAGGTCAGTAGCCCATCCAGCCCTAGAAACATGGCTTTAGGGATTATTATTGTTTAATACAGGTAGGTGGCCGTGTTAGTCTTCAGATACCTGATATCAGATATCTGAAGAAGTCTGCATGCACACGAAAGCTCATACCATAACAAACTTCGTTGGTCTCTAAGATGCTACTGGACAATTTTGGGAAAGATACCTTTTAAGGACTTTTTTTAGAAGAAGAAAAAAAGACTTGATTCTTTTAAAGGATTTTTTGGAACAGTTTTTTAAATGATTTTTTTCATTAGAATTTATTGACTTATTTAAAAAAAACCAAACTTTTTTTTGTTAAGCACCTTTCAACATCCTCAAGCATTAGCACCAACCAATAGTCATTTTAACCACCAATCGGAAAGAAGTCGCTCCAAAGCAGTGTTGTGGTGCAGAGACAGAAAAACAAGTCTTTGGGAGCAACTGGATTCTTATGTGTCAAACAAAAGCACCATGCATTGCCCTAAAAGTCCAGGGAACACGAGGTGCTTTTCATTGGACATGCATCAATATTATTTGCACCTGCAAAAGTTTTGGGGCTGTCCTACATACTTCCTTTCCCACCAGTCCTAGAACTTCCCGATGAAATCCTATAGCTGTTCATGCCACAAATCTTCTAGGGGAGAGTGGGGGGGGTCCCCTCTTTTGCTGTGCCACTCCAGAAATCGACAATATGGTAGCCACAGGGAACAACTAATAAAAGGCAGAATTAAATCCACCACTGATGCGCTATTATTCTGTCTAGGAACAGAACACCATTGTGGAAGGGCCCATTAACTATTTCCCCAGAAGGGCGGCTACTCCCATAGCTCATGAGACAAGCACACCCCAGGGACTAGGAACTTGAGCATCCAGTCATCTTTAATTTAAAAAACAACAATGTTTAAATAATTAACAACAGAGAGGCTTGTTTCATGTACTACCGATTGCAAAAAAAGGTGGGAGGGGAGAGATAACACACACACACACACACACAAAACCACACACAACCACACCTTGCAAAGTGGCACCATCTGATATTTGAGGATTATTTCCACCAGCCCAGTCTTGCTCTTCCGAAAGAGGGGGGGGGGGTATCAATGCCAGCTCCTTAAAGGAGCAGATACTTTCCAAGCTCTAAACGGAGATGCGAAAGCTGAAAGCTGGCAACAGGCAGCCCTGCCAGGCACCCGCGGCTTAAATGCACTATGCAAGGGGGGTAGGGAAGAGAGCCCCAGGAAAACCCAAAGCCTGGCGGCAGAAGCAGAAAGCCTCTTAAAGAGGCAGGCAGCTCGTTAGAACGCTGAGGAAAATACGCCATGCCCAGAAAACAGACCCCCCCCCCCATCAGCTGAGACTGGGAGGCAAGTGGCAAAGAACACACACTCCAATAACGCAAAACAGGGACTGGGAGGCCGGCAGCAAAGCAGGAAACACACAGAACTCAAACCAGCAACGCAGGGGGAAACTCACCACCCACCCACCCACACTTTCAGGAGGGGAAGCGCACACGCACTAAACAAAATAAAGGGGATCTCTCAAGTAAGTTTGGTCTTGCCCGCCAGAGCCGCTGCAGCCGGGCAGTGAGGGCTGGCGAAAGGGCGCCAAGGATGGAGACACGATGGTTGCCCGACAGGACAGTTTGCAAGAGCAGCGGTTCCCTCGCGTAACTGGCAGGGGGGAGTTGATCCCGCAGCAAAATAAGCAGGAGCTGGAGCAAACGCCAGATCGCCGCAGCTGCAAGATCCCCAGCCAGAGCTTCTTCTATATACTGCAGAGAACCGAGCAGAGCCCAGCCCGCCAGCGCGGCCGCCGGGGGGGGGGGGGAGCGAATGTCGCCCCCTTCAGAGTGACACCCAGGGCAGCCTGCCCCACCTTCCTACGCCACTGAACACATTGCAAGCAGGAGCTGGAGCAAACGCAGATCGCTGCCGCTGCCAGATCCCCAGCTAGAGCTGCTTCTGTATACAGTGGAACCTCGCGTTATGTACTTAATTTGTTCCGGAGGTCCGTTCTTAACCTGAAACTCTTCTTTTAAAAAAAATATTAACAAATCAATTAAATCACATTAATTCCAAATTACAGAGCCAAATTTTTGTTGAGGGTACCCATGTTTCAAGCTCCGAAAGGGATCTGGTCATCTTATTGCTGCTGCTTTGATGTTCACAATTCTGTCCAAATAATGTTCACAATTCTATCCATTCCTTCTTTGTTGTTTTCCTCATCTCTTCTTGTTGTTTTCGTATATTTTTCCTTTCTTTACTTTGTGACCTCTGATAGTCTCCACAAGCGAGTTGAAAACAAGCATTTTTATAATCCTGTGTGGATTTTTCCATTCATCCAAGAGTCATATTCAGACAGCAGACGCATTTCATCACTTCCATAAGAACAATCTTAACATCTGCTCATTAATCTTCGCAGGCCTGTCACTCCCTTCTCGATCTTCTCAGGGGTTTCTGCCAAGAGTCCGATATAATAACAAAGCCATGGCCTCCTCCCCCCTTGATCGTCAATCCTACAACAAAGCCTGCCAACATGGCGACTCTCTTTTTATAACTGTGTCATTCCAAAAACCTTTCATTCTTTTCCAGATCTCCATAAGCCAAGCCTTTGGTTAGTAATTCATTTCCACACAGTTTCTTAATCATCCCGCTTATAGTCAATTGTCCAACGGTTCTTCTTGGGGAGGGATTGTTAGGTAATCACATAGAGAAAAAAAGAAAAGTCCCCCCCCTTTCCGTCCTGTTCCGACATACCAACCCTTTGATGTATCTTCTTCTTAATATATTTTCCTGTTGAATCCAGCCCGTCGCTCAACTTCAGAGGTCAGTTCAATTAGCAGTCTAAACTCCCGTTCTTCACTCGAAACATGTGCATTTGCTTTCTCTAATTGTTATTTTGAGCTCCTGCAATCAGGTCGCGCAATCAGAGACGGCATCGGGAGAGCCATCCCACACGAGTGCTGTGCGCCCAGTGCCCTCACCCCCTTCTTCTTTCAAACTCAGGGGTGATTTATTGGCAACCTCAGGCGAAGGCAGTGTTTTCCCCATTCCCTGGGGAAACAAGGGAGGCTACATACTCCCATATTAGCCTCTTAATTGCCTCGTGTGAGACGGAGAGATGGTATTGTCTGCTATCTTCCAATGCGCCCCTAGCGGGGCCCCCAACCTGAAACTGTTCTTAACCTGAAGCACCACTTTAGCTAATGGGGCCTTCTGCCGCCGCCACACGATTTCTGTTCTCATCATGAAGCAAAGTTGGAAGTCCGTTTGACTTCTGAAATGTTTGAAAACTAAGCCACAGCTTCTGATTGTGCAGGCACCCCTGAAACAATAGCCAACAGTCGCATTGGACATTTGGTTTCCAAAAAAACATTCGAAAACCAGAACACTTCTGGGTTTTCAGTGTTTGGGAACCAAGGCATTTGAGAACCAAGGCACCACTGTATAAGACAACTTCCTATGTTGCAGGACAATCCAGCAATGGTGGACCTCCTTTGTCCCTAGTCCAATATCACAAAATTCCCATACTTGGTTTCCCATTTTATAATCAGACTGCCTTGTCCAAATTCCCCCAAATTGGCAGGCAAAATGTGTATATGTTTGTGTATTTGTGGATGGGTTGGGGAAACAGTTTAGCAACTCCGTACATTGTTTTGTAAATGAGATAAGAGTGTCTGTTGAATAAGTATATTTGTGCCTTCTGGGTGTTTTTTTTTAAAATAAAATAAACACAGATTATGTTTTCAGTTCCAGGTGAAACAAAAAATGTAAGGTCTCATATATATATATATATATATATATATATATATATATATATATATATGCTTTCGTAGATTTTCACGGGTACAGGAATGCAGGTTTTGGTGTCTTCGGGTGTCTTCCCGTGTAAGAGTCGGGGTGTCTGGGCGACGTTTCGACGAGGTCTCACTCGTCATCTTCAGGCTGGTGCTTTCGGCTTCTTGTTACTGGAACAGAGCAGAATCTGGTGTTTGAGTTCCTATAAATACTGTTGAGGGGTGTGGTGTATAGCCTCCAACGTTCTGGGCAGAGAGGAAGTTCCTAGATTAGTGTGCCTTTTCTTCTTTTGTTCCTTAATTACTTGAGGGATATCTTGAGTGATTTCATGAGTGATATTCTGAATACCATTGGGTGGGTCATTAAGTGTAGATTAGAACTAATCTACACTTAATGACCCACCCAATGGTATTCAGAATATCACTCATGAAATCACTCAAGATATCCCTCAAGTAATTAAGGAACAAAAGAAGAAAAGGCACACTAATCTAGGAACTTCCTCTCTGCCCAGAACGTTGGAGGCTATACACCACACCCCTCAACAGTATTTATAGGAACTCAAACACCAGATTCTGCTCTGTTCCAGTAACAAGAAGCCGAAAGCACCAGCCTGAAGATGACGAGTGAGACCTCGTCGAAACGTCGCCCAGACACCCCGACTCTTACACGGGAAGACACCCGAAGACACCAAAACCTGCATATATATATATATATATATATATGCAGGTTTTGGTGTCTTCGGGTGTCTTCCCGTGTAAGAGTCGGGGTGTCTGTGCGACGTTTCGACGAGGTCTCACTCGTCATCTTCAGGCTGGTGCTTTCGGCTTCTTGTTACTGGAACAGAGCAGAGTCTGGTGTTTGAGTTCCTATAAATACTGTTGAGGGGTGTGGTGTATAGCCTCCAACGTTCTGGGTAGAGAGGAAGTTCCTAGATTAGTGTGCCTTTTCTTCTTTTGTTCCTTAATTACTTGAGGGATATCTTGGGTGATTTCATGAGTGATATTCTGAATATCACTGGGTGGGTCATTAATTACTTGAGGGATATCTTGGGTGATTTCATGAGTGATATTCTGAATATCACTGGGTGGGTCATTAAGTGTAGATTAGATTGCTAAAGCTCTCGTGTCTTGACCTCTTGAGCTTGTGAAGAGTTTTTCTGAGAAGATGGCTGTGCTGCATTTAGTTGTGCTCTGGCTTGGCTTCGTGTATAGGGGCGAGCTATGGTTTTGTGCCTTGTGCCAGCCAGATCTGTGTAGGGATTGCAGGGGGGTGCAGCATCCGGAGGTGCCACTATAGTTTGGTTGCTGGATGGAGTCTGTAATATGTCTGTGGAGAGGGTCTGGGTTTGGGTCTGGTGTGGTTGATTGGTGACGGCGTTCTGTGTGCCTCTGGTTCTGGTGTCGGTTTTTGTGGGGAGGGCTAATTTCCAGATGTCTGGCAGGCGGGACGTGTCGTCACGCTTGTTCATGTTGTGAGGGTGTTTCTCTATCTCGATGGCTTCCATGATTATTCTCTTGTGGTGATGTTCCATGTTAAAGAGCAATTTGGAATCTGCAAAATTAATTTCGTGTCCTGTTTTTTTTGCAGATTCCAAATTGCTCTTTAACATGGAACATCACCACAAGAGAATAATCATGGAAGCCATCGAGATAGAGAAACACCCTCACAACATGAACAAGCGTGACGACACGTCCCGCCTGCCAGACATCTGGAAATTAGCCCTCCCCACAAAAACCGACACCAGAACCAGAGGCACACAGAACGCCGTCACCAATCAACCACACCAGACCCAAACCCAGACCCTCTCCACAGACATATTACAGACTCCATCCAGCAACCAAACTATAGTGGCACCTCCGGATGCTGCACCCCCCTGCAATCCCTACACAGATCTGGCTGGCACAAGGCACAAAACCATAGCTCGCCCCTATACACGAAGCCAAGCCAGAGCACAACTAAATGCAGCACAGCCATCTTCTCAGAAAAACTCTTCACAAGCTCAAGAGGTCAAGACACGAGAGCTTTAGCAATCTAATCTACACTTAATGACCCACCCAGTGATATTCAGAATATCACTCATGAAATCACCCAAGATATCCCTCAAGTAATTAATGACCCACCCAGTGATATTCAGAATATCACTCATGAAATCACCCAAGATATCCCTCAAGTAATTAAGGAACAAAAGAAGAAAAGGCACACTAATCTAGGAACTTCCTCTCTACCCAGAACGTTGGAGGCTATACACCACACCCCTCAACAGTATTTATAGGAACTCAAACACCAGACTCTGCTCTGTTCCAGTAACAAGAAGCCGAAAGCACCAGCCTGAAGATGACGAGTGAGACCTCGTCGAAACGTCGCACAGACACCCCGACTCTTACACGGGAAGACACCCGAAGACACCAAAACCTGCATTCCTATACCCGTGAAAATCTACGAAAGCAAATATATATATATATATATATATATATATATATATATATTTAAAGGCTTCGGAACGGGGGACGGGGTGAGTGGCGCGGTGCTGAGAGTCGACTGCTTCTCCTGCGGAGTGAAGCCGCAAGCCATGGTCGGAGAGCGCTGACTTCTTCTTGTGAACAATTGGATTTTAAAGCAGCAACCCGTGAGTAGTACGGAAATTGGATTTGTAAAGGAATTTTATTTTTTTTAATTAGGCACTATCGGGGAAGGCGCAAACAGGAAGTCCGTCTCCCCGTTTTGTAAATAATCTAAAGCAAGGACCAGCTAACTAAGGTCGAGAGGATTTTTTCTTTTTTATTGGGTAAAATACATTAATTTAACGATTTGGCAGTTTAAGTAATCTTACTGGAGGATAAGAGCTAATTTTGGGAGCTGAAGTGCCCCCCCCGGACCCGGGAGTGATCCGCGAGAGAGCCTGTTGAAGAGATATTGAAGCGTTTGACAGCTGTCAAATTAGCTGTCAAGACGGAAAAAGAGAACTTTGTTTTCTATTGTCTCTGCTGGTCATATTCGTTACAATTTGGCTATATTTTGTTGAAAACAAGGAAGAACTGATACAAACTAACTTGATTTTTGGATTTGAACTGGAAGGAATACTAAGTAACCAAAATCCCACTAGAGGGGTTTTTGGGACATTACAAGAATGGCTGAAGGAGGGAAAACTCAAGCTAAATTGAACAGAGTTTTTTTTCTCTTGGGAAAGTTACAAGGCCAAATTGATGTTTTGGCTACCAACGTTGCAACTCTGGACTTAACAGTAAACAAATTCATTGAATTGGATAAGGACTTGATCCAGGAAATTCATGCAGCTGGACAAGAGGAGAAATTTGAGAACTTTGAGAGTGTGAAGAAAGAGATACATGTTGTTTCTGAGGAAAAGGAAGGAGGAGATGTAATGTTGCAGATGACAAAGGAGAGCCAGAGGCCTGACATGATGGCTATAAAAGAAAATAAGAACTTGATGATGGAAATCTGGACCGAATTGGAGATTGAAGAATGGAGAGATCGCCTTATGTGGAGATCTGAAGACCCAAGGATTACAAATTTGATTAAGGTGGAAGTTGGAGCTTTGGGGACATTTGGACTTGAAAGGAGTAAGAAACAAGATTTGGGCTCCACTTTTAAGTATGGAGGTCTGGCTGGAAGAAACATTGACCCCATCGGGCCAAAGCGTCTCCAAGATCTGGTGTTTAATACTAAGGACTATCAAAAACACCGGCAGAGAGGAACTGAAAGAGAATTAAGAGCCTCGGACGTGAGATCTCCAGGCTGATAGCAGATTAAGACTGATAGACATTTGTTGGGGATTGAAACCGGGAAAGGGGACGGGGTGGGGTTTGGGGATCCAAAGGGTGCATAATTATAATCTGTCTTTTTCTTTTTATTCTGTTTTGTTATTAGTATGAAAAGTGGGGAATTCGTGGAAGGGAATTTGGGTCGACTTTAGAAAAAGGATTTAAGAATGAGCACTGATGTATAAATTTTGATGTTTATAAGGTAAAATTGGTTTTTTAAAATGAACTAAATATTAAAAGGTTAAAAATTAGGGATAAGAACTTGTTGAACTAACAATTTGAATCGGAATATAAGAAGGGGAGGTGTGGGGAAGTCTGGGAAATATGTTATAGAAAAATAAGGATTGTAAACTGTATATGTTTTTAAATTTTTTTTGTTTTTTTCTTTTTGGCTTTTTAATGTATTAAAATGGAAAATTCTCAATAAATATCTTTTTTTAAAAAAGGACAGTGTTCTTGAAGCTACGACCATGAGTTTGACCAAACTGCAGGAGGCAGTGGAAGACAGGAGTGCCTGGCGTGCTCTGGTCTATGGGGTCACGAAGAGTCAGACAGGACTAAAGAAATATATAATAAATGTTCATAAATGTAGCAAGCAAACACGTACATAAATAAACCGCATTCCTGAAGCAGCACAGGAAAACAGCCTTGAAACCATTTTTTGCTCCCAAACTGACCAAATGATTTCTCTGCAAGGTCAAGGAAATGGAAAAGCCTCCCCATTGTCTTTTCCTTCACGAATCCTGTCTTAAGGGTATGTCTGTGTATGAATAGGCTGAGCCTGTGACCTGGCTCAGGAACTAAGTATTTATCATTATAAAAGACTGGCCAGGCTCCCCAGGGTATCCAATCAAGTAAGCATTAACAGGTAACCTGCCAGACAGGAAGTAAACAACACACTCAGATTTCTGTTGTAGACGGCCTCTTCTGTGATGTAGGTATGATGTTTCTGGGTGAGGTCTTGGACTCCAAGGCGGGCAATTTAAAATGTCTATATAAGGGCAGACACACCTTGGTTCTGGGTCCTCCTCCTCCTGCTGCATGTGAAGGGGGGCACCCTGTTGCAACAGATCAATAAAGATCAGGCTTACCAGCTGCTTTGCTTCTCAATATTCTCTGGTTGGCCTCTTATTTTCCCCGACCGATGGAGAACCTGCAAAGGACTCTATAAGGGCTCTTGTGTCCCCCATAAGGGAATAAGGGCAGATTTATGTTTATTATACAGGCTTGAGGTGTCTTCATTTGGTGAAAAAGTGGGCTGGAGTGACCTATCAGGGGGGATTTGTTTGGAATTATCTCAGTCATTTATTCCCAATTCAGCCATTGTTCCACTTTATTAGCTCTTCTGCAATGATTCCCTGGGAGAGGGAGAGAGATAGAGAGAGCAAACAACACATTTCCATCAGCAGGCAAACAAAAAAGAGTATGATCTGAGGCAAGGAGGAAATGCGAAACCCTTTGTCTAAATTTCCTTCCATAGAAGTTCAGTGAAAAACAATTCATAGAGGTGTTCACAGAGGAATTTATGAAGTCTATTAATCCCTTTATACACATGTACAGTAAACAGAAATGGTCATTTTGGCTGCAGATTTCCCCCACACTTCAAATGACCCTTCCCACAGCATCCGTTTCTTGCTCACTGTGGTGTGAATGGAAGAAACTACACACAGAAAAGAAAACACACACGTGGAAGGTCAATTTCAAATTTTACTCGTAGTTTACAGCAGAAGAGCAATGCTTGGGTAGCAGTAGGAAGCAGCTGCCGACAGATGGGAAAACCCTTGAGATGCATCATGTTTCCTTAACCATTGTTAGAGAAGTAAGGCACTGATGGAACCCGGAGCGTTTGAGAAAGCGTTGAGTTTCCCCTCCCCTGCCAAAAGACAAAGCAGAGGAGGAAAACAGGAAAAAACGCTCCTTCTGTGCTGGGGTGGTGAAATCTTTCTTAGTGCAGCCCAAAATGCCCCCAGCCCCCAATCGCCTGCAGAAAGAGAGGGAGGGAAAGAAAGAAAGAAAGAAAGAAAGAAAGAAAGAAAGAGCGAACAGGCAGGCTTTCCTGCAAGCCCCCTCCAGCGTTGGCACCACCTGCTGCAGGAGCCCCAAGCGCCCGTGGACTCCGCCCTTCGGTGCTGCTTTCCCGAGGGCGCCGCTTGCATTTCATGGGAGCCAACTTGAATGAAATATGGGGGCGGCCCAGGTAAGCCTTGCCCCATCGATCACAAGATTGTGGGAATGTTCTGGGGTGCAGGAGAGGATATATTGACTAATCATATCCTTATCCAACTTGTGCTAACAAGTTCCCAAAATATCAGCAGAGTTTATAAACATTCCCCTTTAAGTTCGCAACGGTAACGTGTGCACAGGCTCGCTAGAACCTCTATACTAATTACTATGGTAATTTCCCCTTTGTTCCCTCTTAAAATACAAGACACGACACAGTCTTTATAAAAGTATAAAAGAGTTTACTCATGTTCTGTTCACAATATGATCCCAGAAGGCAGACAGCTTAAAAAGGTTACATACATTCAGAATCTATCTTGTAGCAAGATAGTCCTTATCTCCTCTCTTGGCTGGGAGCCAAGAGGGCATCTTTAGATGTTTCCTCATTGAAGGAAAAAAGGCAGAGAGAGAGTGGCTGCCTGGGTTATAGGACTTGTAATTCAGCCACATCTGGAGGGCCAAAGGTTCCCCACAAGAAGAATTCATCGATCCACTAATAACACCTGGCCATTCTCTTCTTTCCCACCTCCTGTGAGGCGTCTCCAGGCTTGTAAGGGAGGCGCCATCCATACAAGGTCTGGTCTGAAGGCGGTTTCCATAGGAACGCATTGATTGATTTTCAATGCATTCCTATGGGAAACCGTGCTTCGCAAGACGAAAAACTCGCAAGAAGAAAAAACTTGCGGAACGAATTAATTTCGTCTTGCGAGGCACCACTGTACATGGCTTCAAGGTAGTCCCCTGACATGCCGAGGTGGAATTCCTGTGCCCCAGAACGGGGTTGTGCCTTGGCTGCCTCTTTATCCTTCCAGGTCGGCAACGAGGAACTTGTTTTTGATCTTCAGGGCCTCGTACAGCTTATCCTTGCAAGCTGGGTTCCAGCTGGGCAGCAACCTGAAGAGCTCCCGCATTTTTTCCTGGCTGGTGCTTTTGGCGGAGATCTTTTGGTACTGCTCATCATCCAGGACATTGTCCTGCAGCAGCACGTCCAGGATCCCCTCCACGGTGGCCGTCCTCTGGATCAGGGCCTCCCGGTGCCGCTCAACGAAATGCTGCTCCGGTGGGGCTGGAGGCTGTGTCTCTGCCAAGGGAAGAACAAGAATCAAGGGATCCAGCCACACACCAGACATTTACACTTGTCCTCTCTCACCTTTTCACCCCTTGCCTTTTCCTGTAAGACCTATTGCAGTCGTTAAGAGTGGTCAACAGGCTCATCTCAGCTATGTGCCCATCTCCCATTCCCACCACCCTTCTGAGTAATACCCCTCCCCACCTTCTCACTATATAGAAGGATCTGGCAACTTCTGTTTCAGTGTATCTGAAGAAGTGTGCATGCACACGAAAGCTCATACCAAGAACTAACTTAGTTGGTCTTTAAGGTGCTACTGGAAGGATTTTTTTTATTTTGACTATGGCAGACCAACACGGCTACCTATCTGTAACTTGTCCTCTCTGTGAGGGAAGACTATGGGATCCTTAAGGGTGTGCACAGGCGGGGGAAGGGCCACAGCTCAGCGGCGGAGCGTCTGCAGGGGATGCAGAAGGTCCCAGATTCAATCTCTAGCATATCCAAGTAGCAGTGGGAAAGCTAGTCAGGGTAGACCGTACTAAGCTAGATGGGCCTAAGGGTTGACTCTACACGAGGCAGATTCTTGTGGTGTTCCTGTGTACAGTGGTACCTCGGGTTACATACGCTTCAGGTTACATACGCTTCAGGTTACAGACTCCGCTAACCCAGAAATATTACCTCAGGTTAAGAACTTTGCTTCAGGATGAGAACAGAAATCGTGCTCCGGCAGTGCAGCAGCAGCAGCGGGAGACCCCATTAGCTAAAGTGGTGCTTCAGGTTAAGAACAGACCTCCAGAACAAATTAAGTACTTAACCTGAGGTACCACTGTATGTGGAATCTGTGGGAATGTTGTGGCTAGCAGAAGAGGATATATTGATGAAATATTACCCTTCCTCACTCATGCTAGTGAGTTAGCAGCAGAGTACATTCCTCTTTGTATTTTATGTGCGTCTGCCTTGCTCCTCTCTGCAATATCCTGGTGAGCTCTCCTCATTTTCCTAAGGAAAGCTCTTGCCATTGGCTAAGTAAAGAATACAGACACAGCTGCCTGTGCTTTTTCCATGGCTAAGTATGGCTTACTGCAAACGACTATTCCCATTTTGTGTGGGGGGGGGGAAGCCTGGACAATTAAAGCAGCATGAAATTGACAGGCATTTGCAGTACAGTGGTACCTCGGGTTAAGAACTTAATTCGTTCTGGAGGTCTGTTCTTAACCTGAAACTGTTCTTAGCCTGAAGCACCACTTTAGCTAACGGGGCCTCCTGCTGCCGCAGCACCGCTGCTGCACGATTTCTGTTCTCATCCTGAAGCAAAGTTCTTAACCTGATGTAATATTTCTGGGCTAGCAGAGTCTGTAACCTGAAGCATATGTAACCTGAGGTACCACTGTAGTGTGGATCTGGCTTAAGTGAGAGGATTATTGCAGGCTGGAGCAAAGGCCAACAACTAGCAGAGACCTGGAGGTTAGCTTATGGATGTTGATGGGGGACGGACAATATTTAAGAAGATAGAGGCTGGAGCTCACCATTTCTTCCAGAGGTGGTACTGGTGGAAGGCACAGGGATCTGAGGGTTACAGCAAGCAGCTGGAACAGAAAAGAGAGTTGATGTTCTGAATTTTCCGTTCCACACAAACATCATTCATTATTATAGACAAAATTAAAAATGTTTTCTTTCTGATACCTCATTAGATTTTTACCCCAAAACTCTTGATGGCAGGGCAGTTCCACCAAAGGTACCTCTGGGCCCCCCAAACGAGCTCCAACAATAATCAGGAATGGATGGAACTGGAAACATTTCCACCCATTTAACAGAAGCATAACACCATCTCTGCATTTCAACGGATGTGATTTTTAGATACATGAAACGAGCAACCCTTTCATGATTATAAGGCCACTAAATATCAGGAAACTAATTTTTGGAAATGTAGAAAGGAGAAAAATACAACAGCTGAGAGGCAGCCATCTAAAATGAAGGTGATGTAAAGATGCACAGAGGATGCAACGGAAAATAGTAAGATATTTAATACCTGCTATATGCATTTATTCTGTGGGAATTTTGAAATACTTCCAAATGGATAAAAGTGGAAAGAAGATCATAGCTTCCAGTCTGCAGGACAAGTATGCCAAGACACGTGGCATGGGTGGATGTGTTTTGACAGTCCTGTGGTTTTAAGTTTTAATTTGTAACATTACTGAAAAGAAAAGCCCTCTGTGGACAGAATTTAGTGATTGAGAAATATATTAGGTACGATTTCCAAATAGGATTTAATTTCCATATTGGGGTGGTACTGCCTGCTCCACAGTGGAACCCTCCCTGTGGAATGCCCTACCAAATGAGGTCAAGGAAATAAAGAACTACACAATTTTTAGAACGCATCTGAAGGCAGCCCTATATCAGGAAGTTTTTAATGTTTGATGTTTTCTTACATTTTATATGTGCTGGAAGCCACCCAGAGTGGCTGGGGAAACCCTGCCAGATGGGCGGGGTAGAAATAATAAAATTATTATTATTATTATTATTATTATGAGGAAGAAGGTACGTGGTGAGGATCTGCTGATTTCAAAATCACTCCTCCCCCTCTTTATGTGGCTTTCCTTGCAAAAGTGTACCTAATATTTCAGAGGCGCCTCACTAGACCTTGAAGAAAGAGCTCCTCGGACCAACTCCTGATGAGTTGATCGGGACGGACCTGAAAGAGAAGCTGGGAAAGTGTCCCCCCCCCCGCCTCCCTTCCCCTCGTCCAATGAGATGATCCGGATCCACGCTTGTCTCCCGGCCAGGCCTCCCCCTCCTCCCTTACTCTTCTCGCCGCCTCCGCGGAGCTTCTGCGCCTGGTCCTTGCAGTGGATCTCTTCCAAGACCTGCGCGGTGAGGCGCAGGGCGTAATCCTGCTTGTAGTAGCTGATCAGCAGGCTGGACAGATCCACCGCGTCCGCCTTCTCCAGCCGCCCTCGGGGGATGGGCTCGTGGCTTTCCTCGAGCGGGATCTCGGCCAGCTTGGCCTTGAACTTGCGGAGCTCGCCGTCGTGCAAGTTCTCCAGGGCGTCCATCAGGCGCTGCCGGGCGCTCTTGGCCATCGCGCCCCTTCAGCCCGAGCGCGCGCCGGGGAGACCCAAGGAAGGAGGCCCAGGATCGCCCAGGACCCGTTTCCGTCCTCCGAGGAAGAGGGAGGAGCCGGACGAGGAGCTGCCGCCGCTTCCTTTCCGCGCTGAGAAAGAGGCGAGCACTGAGCAAATGCAAGAAAATGCATCCCTGTCCGTTTGCTCACCCGGCGCTTTCGCTTCTGCCTTTCGCGATCCTGTTTTTTGTTTGCAACACGTGACTCCTGCTGGCTAAATTGAGATGAGCTGTTTGATAGGGCGAGCTTGTTTTTCAATAGCCGCAGGAGGAGGCGGGCCGAACCACACCCCCCCCCTTTAAAAAGACCTAAGAAACTTTTGTGTACAGTCGTACCTTGGGTTACATACGCTTCAGGTTACAGACTCCACTAACCCAGAACTAGAACTTTGCTTCAGGATAAGAACAGAAATTGGGCTCTGGCGGCGCGGCAGCAGCAGCAGGAGGCCCCATTAGCTAAAGTGGTGCTTCAGGTTAAGAACAGTTTCAGGTTAAGTACGGACCTCCGGAACGAATTAAGTACTTAACCCGAGGTACCACTGTACTTGACTTCGGAATTATGGGGTTCATTTGCCTCCCTGCAGCCTGCTTCGGTAAACCATTCAAGCAGGTAAACCATTTAAAATCTGTTCCAGCTTAATTAAGTAAAGCATTTTGAATGCTTGTGTAGGAGAAAGGAGGCGTCAGAGGCTATAATTATTGGGCTTCTTTCAGAGGTTTTTAGATGGGGCAGATCTCACAAAAGATCGCATAGCTGGGGGAAGGGAGGAAGATGGCCGCCGAACTAGCTGCAGAGTTCTGGAGGTTATCTGAGGCAAATTCTAAATCTGCTTTTTAAACAGGCTCGACACCGAGCCAACTTTTAAAACTCCCTTTATAATATATTTTAACTCCTCCAGAGTTTTTTTAAGTAGTTTAATAGTCCTTTTAGCCTGCTGTTTCTAAAGAAAAAGAGCTCCTTTGCTACTTTGTTACCTTGTTATCTTGATGTCTGGAGGGTTTTGCTCCCCGCGACGCCGCACCTTACAAGTCTGACCAACAATAAGGAAAACGGTTGACAGCTGATTTATTGCCAACTCCGTGTTACGCTCTGGACTATAAGCTATCAAATTACAAATCACAAACAGCTATCCCAAACCTTGCCTCATTTTGGGCCTTAGCCCATAGCTGGGCGGACAAAGATTTACAAATGGTACTTACCAGAAAGAAATGTAGGGACCTGGGGATAGTGACAAGTCCATTGTTCCAGGAGTGTTATGAGGAACAGAGTAAAATCACGCAATACTTTTTACACACAAGGGACAACGAAAATGGAAATGGAAATGGAAATGAGCAAAAGATGGCTGAGATGGCTGAGTTGAAGCAGGATGAGGCTCTTCCTTTTCCCTCTGCTGCTCAAGATCACTCAACCTTCTCTAGAGGAATACAGGACACAGAGAATAACAACCAAAATAGAAATACAATGAGCCTGGCCCATGAAATAGTCTTGGCTGAGATATTATCTTCAGAGTTACAGGAAGAAACCCGAAACTCCCAGAAACCCCAGACTTCATCTATGGGCTCCCAGACGGAAAACAATGACTGCTATCCTCAGGACTGGCTGCTCTCTATAAATCTGGATCTGGCAGCTATGAAAAAATATTTAACAATAACAAATGGGCTGCTCCTGACATTAGTGGAAAATTATCCCCTCCAGGCTAAAGGCTCAGAACCTTATGGTGTTGATCCACAAACCACCCCTCAAGGGCCAGAATATACAAAGCAACCAGCAACCAGCAAGTGCACACAAGGATCAGCAGCGGAAAATCATTTATACCAAGGAAAGGACATAGGACTGCATGTATCTGCCCCTAAAACTGAATTCCCTATTGAAGTAAATAAAAAGAAGCGAGGCATTAGTAAGAGATCCCATAAGAAGAAAGCTGAAACTAAAAAGAAAAGTAAGAACATAAAAACTGCAAGGAAATCTGTTACAAACCGACGTGCATGCAAAGTATGCTGGAAAAGACTATATAAGCTGATTCCAACAAAATCAAAAACAAACTCTAACAAACCTGCTACACATGGCAGCAGAGAGAACAACAATGTGGATCCAGGAAAAAAGATCCAGCTGAAATCTCTGAAAGAAACATCATTGCTGCCTAATAAAACAAGTGAGGAAACGGAATCACTACCCGGGTGCTCTATGCTGAAACCCCAAGGATCCATAAATATTAAAGAAGACCCACCTCACACTATTGATTATGGCAGATTTCAAGATGAGCCAGTAGCAGGGCAAGATCTGCCCCAGGATAAAGGATGGAAACTGATGTTGGCAGATAGGAAGTTAGCTTTTCTTAACTACCCGAAGCCAAAGGGCTTCCTTACACAGGAAGAACGCTTGGTGCATTTTGTGAATACTTTAGATGATATGCTGCCAGGGAAAATAAAACTAAATGACATTACCTCAGTAGATTTCATATTCTACAATGGATATTCTCTGCGAGTGATTACCTCCTTCAAAGATCAAAAATTGGCTAAATATATATATAGATCAAGATACCTGCTG
The DNA here is from genome assembly GCF_965113315.1 of Podarcis vaucheri. Taxonomy (NCBI): domain Eukaryota; kingdom Metazoa; phylum Chordata; class Lepidosauria; order Squamata; family Lacertidae; genus Podarcis; species Podarcis vaucheri. Next base: position 16,510,556 of record NC_138751.1, read on the forward strand.
TCAAAGAAAAGGATAACGGTAACAAGATTTTTCGAAAACAGCACATGTTTGAAATTGTTCCCTGATGAGTTTACGACAGCTGAGATAAGATTTACTTGTAAACCAAAGGAGGAGAGAGGACACTCAAAAGACAAACTGGAACATACTGAGCAAGGGCCCTTGAAACTAAGACAGGAGATGAGACTGCCTAATGAGGGGATGGACAACTTCTATCCGGAAGAAAAGGCATTAATAAACCAGTTTGGATTGTTGCCTTTCTTTGCCCAATCTGAGATTTTGAGAAGATTGGAGACCCTTAGAAATAAGTTAACAGAGATGAATGCTCAGGAAAAAGCAAGAGAGAAAGAACCGGCAACGGACCAATTGAAGAAAGAGAACCTCTCTGAAAAAGCTAAAACAGACCTCATGAAAGATTACTTTTATAATACCTCTACAATTGCGGAGATAAACCTGTTAACAACAGATCCAACACAGTGCGTAAGGGACAGCAACAATCTACCACCTAAGAAGGAAACCATCCCTATGGCAACCACGAAAGACTACCCTTATATTACCTCTGCAGCTGCAGAGATAAACCTGACAACAACAGATCTAACACAGTGCGTAAGGGACAGCAACAACCTACCATCTAAGAAGGAAACCACCCCTATGGCAACCACAACGCGCTCCTGGACCAGCATGAGATACCTGGATGAGGATGAACTTGGCACCAGTCAAATAGAACACCTCAAGGTAGATTCGCCAAAAAAAGGAGTACTGATCACTAATGTTAGCACGCTGCACCCCTCAACTGATTCTATTGAGTACCTGGGCGATAATACATCTATGGACATTGCCAAAATGAATGAAACCCAACTAACAGATAAAAAGATAGGCCCAAAAAATCTTTCAAAGGCAAGTTGACTAAGATCAACTGTTGGTAAGACAACGTGCAACCTTGCCTTGCTAACTTGGAATATTGCAGGCTGGCAAAAGAGGTGTTCTGACCAATCCTTTGCTAAATATATCCAGAGACATGACATTGCTTTCCTCCAGGAGACCTGGAGCACAAGTGAAGCGGAGTTAAACGGTTTTTCTGCGTTCTCCCTCCCAGGTCTTTCAAGTACTAGAGGGGGGCGAGTTAAAGGTGGGTTAGTTACCTTAATCTCAACAAGGCTAAGGGCCACATTTAAAAAACTAGACCCACTAGACCATCTGGCCACAGCTGTGCAGGTACAGTGGAGAACCCACAGCTGGCTGTTGATTAATGTATACCTACCTCCACAAAGAGAGAAAAGACTGATAAGAAATACCTGGGCTCAATTAGAACAGTATCTTGACAAACTATTAAATCAATTTCCTGATGCCTCTGTAGTGGTGGCAGGTGACCTAAATGCCAGAATTGGACAATCTGATGAGGCTTTGTGTGCCCATTTCCACGAAACAGCCCCCATTATAGAGGAAACCCACCCAATACCAGCTAGAATCTCAAAGGATAAAGGCTGCAATTATGCCGGCTTATGCCTATTATACTTGGTCAATAAGTTGGACCTGGTTATATTAAATGGCCGCACAGAGGGGGAGAAGGTCGGAGAATTCACATTTATATCTAACAATGGCGCCTCCACAATTGATTATATAATTGTGTCGTATGATCTTCAAAGCAAAGTTCTGGAATGCAAAGTGGAGGAGCGCTTAGACAGCGATCATCTGCCATTAAGTGCACTTGTAGCTGCGGGAAAGGATTTATCCTGCGCTGAAAAAATCGAGCACTCGAGCCCTACAGCTTTGGAGCTCAGATATTCGCGCATTAGATGGACAGATGAACTGCATAAGGAAATTTCAAGTAGGCTATGCTCAAAGGAATTCCTCATTAAGAGAGAAAACCTCATAACTTCCTCAAGCCATGAACTAAAGATAAATTTATTTCAGGAGCTAATTTTACTCCTTCAAGATCCCCTGAAGGAAAAAAGGAACAGGCCAAGTAGGCAATCCCCAGTATATAAAAACTCCAAACCCTGGTTCGATCAAGAATGTCAGGATATGAAGTTAAATTTACTGAAAAAATACAAGAATTATAGATCTGCCAATTTACCCCAACTCCCCACAGGCTGGTTTGAAGATAAACGGAACTACAAAATTTTGATCAAAAACAAAAAACTCCTGGCACAGAAAAGAGAATGGAATTGCCTAATAGATGCATCCAGAGAGAGAGATTCGGCTACCTTCTGGAGACTGGTAGCAAATGGAGTGCGACCTATTTCCTCAGAAGTGGAGTATACTATACCTGCAGGGACTTGGGAGGCATTTTTCCAATCTTTATATTCAGCTCTGCCTTTGGCACAACCACTAATACAGTGTGCGGCAGGTGATGAGTGGCCTCCGGTGTCGGTTGCGGAGACTAGGAGGCTTATTCAGGCACTCAAATACAGAAAAGCCCCGGGAGCAGATAACATCTCTCCTGAACTTCTCAAAGCCAATATTGACTGGTGGGCCCCAGTCCTTGCCACCCTTTTCACCAGCATAGATCAAACAGCAATAATACCAGAGGACTGGGGATTGGCAATCATTGTTCCCATATTCAAGAAAGGCTGTAAACTTGATCCAGCCAATTACAGACCAATCAGTCTCTTAAGCATCATCAGCAAACTTTATGCAACTCACTTACGTGAAAAGTTTGCGGACTGGCTGGAACAGGAGCACATCCTAAAGGAAGCCCAGGCTGGCTTCAGGGCACATAGATCAACTCTAGACCAAGGACTGGTATTGCAACATCTAGTGGAGAAATACACCTCAAAGAAAGGAGGCTCTCTCTATGTAGCCTTTATAGATTTTAAATCAGCCTTCGACTCGATACCCCGGCACAGACTTTGGGAAAAACTAAATGTCACAAACATCGATAGACGTCTTTTGCTTCTTATCCGTAGACTACATGAAAATACTCGGATCCGTGTTAGATGCGACCGCTATGGGAACTTATCAAAGGAAATCCAAAGTTCCCATGGTGTCAAGCAAGGCTGTGTTCTTGCCCCTATTCTTTTTAACTTCTATATAAACTCCTTAGTCGGAAAGATGGAGGAAGCAAGTACTCATTCCCCAAATCTAAATAATACACCAATTCCGGTCCTTTTGTACGCGGATGATGCGGCACTTATTTCCTTCTCTTGTGTGGGTCTAAGAAAACTTTTACGAGCTCTTACAGAGTATTGCGAAGTTGAACACCTAATAATAAACTACACCAAATCAAAAATTATGGTGTTCTCCAAGAGAAAACTCCGACATAGATGGAAAATTAATAACCAACCTATTGAGCAAGTAACATCTTTTAGATATCTTGGAATAATTTTCGATGAGAAGGGATCTTGGTGCCATCAGATTAAGAATTCCATTGTAAATGCGCAAAGATCTTCTAGAGCTATCATAAGATTCTTTTACAGAAATGGAGGTCAATATGTTCCCGCTGCCTCCCAGGTCTTTGTTGCAAAAATACTTCCACAATTGACCTATGGCACTCAGATATTTAATTGTCAAAAACTCAAGTCCCTGGAATCTGTACAAACTAAATTTTATCGTTCCCTACTAGGGTTACCTACCTGTGTCTCTAACACTGCCGTTAGGCTGGAGGTTGGCCAACTCCCTATTAATGCCAGGACATGGATCTTGAAGATTCACTTCTGGCTAAAACTCATATTTTTCCCAGTGGGAGTGGCTCCATTGACTCTACTAGACCCGTTCCAGTCCAAATGGAGATTGTCGCTCTATGAAAAACTGAGGGGCCTGGGGCTTTCCTCACAAGAACTTATAGCCTCAGGCTTTGAAAAGGCTAAAATGATGGTGAGCCAGCGAATAGGAGATGTAGAGCTTCAGGACCATATGAGCAAGATAGATAAATATCCAGTTATCCAAGACTATGGAAAAGGGTTTAACCTAACCCCATATTTGATGGACCTACAAATCGCAAAATATAGGCGGGCGTTTACCCTTACTAGATTTGATGTATTGCCATCTGCCTTATTAAAGGGCAGATACGAGGGTACACCCTATGCTGAACGAGTTTGCCCATGTGGTCTGAAGGAGGTGGAAACGGCTTCACATGTGCTGTTACACTGCGACCTTTACAGGGATATCAGGTTACTGTTTATCTCCCCCATCGTCCAGAAATTTCCAGGTCGATCTGAATCTCAGCGGCTGAAAATCCTACTAGGAGACAAAAACCCAGAAGTAACATTGAAAGTGGCCAAGTTTTCTGCGGCCGCGATCAAGCGGAGGGCATTAGCTGTAAAAAAGTAAATGATCTGACTCCTGGATAAGCCCCCCCCTTTTCTTTTCTTTTTTTTTAAGCCCATACATATACTGTAGTGCATATACGAGTATGTATATGTGTGGGTGGGTGGGTGTGGGTGTATATGCGCATTGTTTTTTATGTACAATTTTATAACTTTTAACTGACACCACCATTCCCTTGTAAATTATTGCTGCCTTCCCCCCCCCCCTTCTTCTGGTCTATGACCGTAATAAAATCATTCATTCATTCGATCGCATAGCTGGAGGGAGCTCCTCCAACCTGTCAGCAAGATTGCAAAATCTCTAACCACGATCTCTTTGCTTAAACGGGAACCTGAAGGTCAAGCTGACTTTCTGATTTTTTCATGCATACAATAAGGAAAACGCTTTCCTTTTTCACGCAAAACAACCTTTGGCATTCTGGGTTTTTGGTGCTTATCAGCAGGTGCAAGAGCGATTACTTATACTGTACAGGAGTGCCCTCGAGTGGCCAGATGGAGGTAGCGCAGTCCTAGCACGCTGCCTTTAGCCTCCTTTCCCAGTGCTACCAGGGCCGAATCCTGGCTAGTTTCCTAGCTGGAAGGAGCTGGAACCTCCCGCATAATGTGAGGTTGCTCAGGCAGCCTCTCCGCCTGTACAAACCATGGTGCAGATAGGGCCTAATATTCTCACGGGGGGAGGGGGGACAGGAGCTCCCTTGAGATGGCAAAGGGTATCATTGCACGGACTTTAAAATGTGGCAAGCCAGGCCTCCCGCTTTTGGGGTCCCTCCTGGTCATTCCACTGCAGTGGGTTCCTGGGCATCTGCCTCAAAGTCCTACCTTGCTGGACTAAATGAACACACATCTGACAGTAGAAAAAATCAGAAATATTCGCAAACCAGTAGAAGAACATTTCAGATTACTGGTGACTTGAAAGCTGCCTTTCTCCAAGAGAGGAATTATGGCCACTGGTCTTATTCTTCTTATTCTTCATAGCACTGATTCAGGGATGGAGAACCCACCTCTGGCTGACTTGCTACAGGCTGTCCTTTTTGCATTTCATTGGCACTTCACTCCACTTTCCCACCTGCATGCACATTGCACATGTACTCCTGCAAACTGAGGTTCATGCTTCATTCATCTGATGAAGTGGACCCATGAAAGCTTATGCCATAATGAATATGTTGCTCTTTAAGGCGACTCCAGATCCTTGTTGCTATTCCTGTAATGGCTTTCCTTGTAGAAATTGCTGAACTAGGTGAGTGATTGGTCAGGCCCATTTGAACAGATCTTTTGTTTATCTGAACCAAGTATATCACCCATTCGAGCAGAACATTTGACTGTCTGATACTAATATTTATTATTATTTATTGAATTTATATCCTGCCCTTCCTTCCCAAGGAGCCCAGGACAGCAGGTACACAATTTAAAAACCAAAACCAAACATTCTAAAACAGTTAAAGCATTCTAAAAGCAATTACAATTAAAAAAAATAAAAAAACAGATAAAAGTTTTAAAAACAACAACATTCTAAAAGCAGTTGCAGTTAAAACCATTCTTCCATCCAATGGTCTCATGGTTTTTGCCCCTTTGAGCAGATGTTTTGTTTCTTCAAACCTAATATTTCACTGACACACCTCTAGGCTCTGCTCTGGAGTCATCTTTGTGCAAACGTTTCCTGGAAACCAGGCTAATAGGGGAATGCTGCCGACTCAGGGTGCTTCCAGACTGTTGCTATTTTCGGGTGGGATGCAATCACATATCAGCAATTTCAGGTTGTGCAATGACAGTTGACTGGGAGGTCCTGTGCAATCAATCCGCTTCTCCCAAAGACCAGACTTTTGTGATAAGGAAAGTGAAGGGGAAATGTGTTGGAAAGTGTAGGATAGGACTTACTTGGATGCAAAGTCATCTCACCTCCCCACAAACAAATCAGAAGCCAATGCTCTTTCAATAGCAGTAGTGTGACTCATGCAACACTCATGCAACACAGAACAATAATTATACATAATTATACATACTTTATCAACCTTATGAGGAAAAATACAAAACATTAAACAAAGCCACAGAGACTTGCGAACTACCCAACCTAAGATGAACTTATAATGTCTGGTTTCAATAGATTTTTCAAATGCTTAACTCAGTCTTTTAGATAAGTTCATGAAGATACCAACCAAAGGTAAGTTCGGTGTTATTCACAATACCAAGAGATGCTAGTGGAGTTGTAGACAATAAAGTTGTAGACGACAGGGTGCCGGCGTTTTGCACCTGTTTCGCCCTGGCAGTCCAAATAATCAAGAGGCCGCTGTCCGCCCCCAATGGAGCCCTTTTACTGGGGCTTTCAGGTAGCACACCCCCAAGATAGTTTTCCAGGCTTCTTCAGTGGCCTAATCTCAAAGTCTTGATATGTATATTGATACTCAATCTTATAGAGAATACTCTTTCTTGGCTTAAGCTTAAGAGACTGATTTGCTTAGCCTATTCAATGCTCATTCAACAGCCAGCACTGTCCAATCTCCCAGCAAACAAATCATTACGCATTCATCCAGAACAGGCCATCTAGAAACAAACCCAGCCAGGAAGTGAGGAGGCGCCGCAAGTCAGCCACTAGGTGCCTCTGTAGGGCTGCTTCAAGGGAAGAGCTTGACAAAGTTTGCAGTTGGGTGGCAGCATGGATGGCTGCATAGCCTATGGCAGGAGTCAGCAACCTAAGGCCCACGGGCCAGAAGTGGCACACGGAGTTCGTTTGACCACCCCATGAACCGCCCCCAAACTGAGTTGCCCGCTCGCGCACTGCGCTAAACTGGCGTGGCGTGGGGACTCGCTTCCGCAGCACCAGAAATTACGCGATCCAGCCCACGAAGGGATCTCTGCAGGACCAATCCGGCCCAGGCAAGATAAACCTTGCTGACCCTGGCCTATGGTACCAAACAATGCTGGGTAGTTAATCACTCTGCACTGGACCAGTTGAGAGGGAGACAGGCTTTCAGATTTAAGGCTCAGGGTCACAGCCCCCATTCCTTCAAAGATTCCTCACTAGACCTGAAGCTTGGACCGCAACTAATAAGACACCAATCTTCCTAACTTTTCTCGCAGGGTTGTTGTAAGGTCCTTGGAGGAGGAGGGGATCATGTAAAATTGTGTCAGTGCTGTGCCACTTCAGATTGCAGGCAGTGCTTCTGGAAAACAGAGGTGCCAGGATGATGCCTGGGCTGGAACCTTTTCTCCCTGGCAAACCTGGACCAGAGCACACCTGGGCTTCCATTTTCAGTCTGAAGTGATACAGCAGGGCAGGGAATCTCCAAACATGGCCCACCAGGCTGCTTTTGGGAAGCCACTTCCCCCACACTACACCTGATGTCCTATGTTATGTCAGGTGTGGGGCAGGTAAGGGCAGGGCTTCAAGGGAACCATCCAGACAAAGTGGCTTCCCAACTGACCCTTTTCTGGAGCAGGGCCACCCCAACTGCCTGTCAGCGGATGGTTGGTAGGAGGGCACCATTCTCAAGTCGGCAGGGAGCAGTTTCCATGCAGTGGAAGCAATTTCTCCCTTACGGAGCTTCTTTTTTTGAAGCCACCAGAATCAGAGGTTGAAAGGAGCAACACAAACTGGCTTGCAAACCGTCAGGTTGTCAAGGCCTCTTGTGCTGCCGTTCCCAAGCATGGGAACTCCACATCTGAGATTTTGACAGGTGGGTGGGACAACACAAAGTTGGCTCACAGGCAAGGCCGTATTTAGGTTTGATGAGGCCCTAAGCTACTGAAGGTAATGGGGCCCTTTATATGTCCAGCTGTCCTTTGTCAACAACAAATTGTCGCTGTTTTTCGTGTTGAATATATGCTATATGGTAATTTATGGACCTATTAGGTATCTATAGCCATTTGCACATAACAAAATATGTATTATATCAAAGCAATTGTTGAACTGAAATACAATTAAGAAGAAGTATCCAGTTTTTTCCCCCTTAAATTTTTTCAGGCGCCCTAGAGAGTGGGGTCCTAGGCTTTAGCTTGTTTAGCTTATATGTAAATCTGGCACTGCCCACAGGGCCAGAAAAAAACCCCATCCTGATACACAGTCGTGGTGCAGGTTCACCATCTAATCACCTCCTGTACCCAGTGTTCACCCCAAATACCACCCAGTCCATGACTCACCCAGAAGATCGAGCTTCATCCCCCACCCATGTCTTATTCCACCCAGCTCAGTTCCCTCTGCCTGTTCCTGAAAATCCCCAAATGCCAAATGTAATGGTCAAGTTGCCTGTCAGTCTGCAATATCCTTTGCTAGGAAACTCTAGAGCTTCCACTTTCCCCAGCCCTCAACTGCTCCATGCACTCAAGAATGCAACTAAGGGGCTGTCCCTTGCCCTCCCCGCATGGGAACAAGCAGGGAGTTATGTATTTTATGCAACAATGTCGGGCCTTTGCCTCTAGGAGGCGCCCTTGAATCTGCAGAGAAGGCTGCATCAAGGAATGAATATTCTTGGGCCAAGTCATTTGAGTGGCATCTTTGGTGAGGGGGAGGAATCCTCCCACACACCAGCCGCCTTTTCCTCCAGGGCACCCCCCGCACCCCAGCCTTCCCAGAAGTACGGTGCCCTATAGAGCTATATATAGTTAGAACTGGGTGGGACCAAGGGTCATTCACTTGGCTTCTGTGCCCGTCCTGGGATGGTTGGTGTCTCCTTGCTGCCTTTCTGATCTCTGGCTGTTCCCTCTCTGGACGCTGCTGCCTCTCTTCAACGCTTGTCTGTCCTAGTAAGATCTTCCTTTCTTTCTTTTTCTTTCTTTCTCTTCCGCTTCTTACTTCATGCCTTTAACCATGTTCCAGATACATCCCCAAAAGCTAGAGGATTGGGCTGGCATTTTATTTAAGGGTTGGTTAAACAGATAATTTTTAATTAAAAAAAATACCTGGTGGGTATTGCAGGTTCTTCAAATGTGGGAGGGAGTGACGGAGGGGAGAAAAGTCCAAACGCTGCCCAGTTGAGTGCAGCAGATAAGACGAAAGTCTTGGGCCGCACAGCCCCTGTTCTTTGCAGCCAGCAAGTACCTATCTGGCATTTGCACCCATTTTTGAATTTATTGCTGGGCCTCCACTGCAAGCATAAATTAAAGGTGAGGTGGATGCTGCAGGTTGTTCTGTAAAAGGAGATTAGATGAGCCAGGTGGTCCTAGGCAGAAAGGCACGATATGGAGAGTTATAATATAATGTTGGAAGGACTCTGAAGCTGGGACGTCTATACCTTAAAGCTGGATCTGATGCTTGATCCTTGGGAAATCTAGGTAAGGCTTTCAGAGGGCTTCTTGTATCCCTTGAAAGGCTAAGATAACATCCCAAAGGTGCCACTTTCAGGGATGTGATGGAGCAGGGGTTGCCAACATGGTCCCATGGGCACAGCGATGCCATTGAATTCTCCCCCTGGTGCCCACAAAGCCTCTGGTCACATAACCCACTCACTGGCCCCTTTGTCATGAGGTGGTGAGGGCAGTTCCTTTTTCCTCCCCCAGAAAGTACACAGAGCTGCAGCAGGAAGAATGTCACTCTTCTCCACTTCCCCTTTCAGACCACTCTGCTTTTCAAGGCTTAGGTTAATCCACTGAATCCAACTTGGCCCAAATTCCTTTGAAAAAGGAAACACATGTTTTCTCTATTGCCATCTAGAATTAGCTTATCATGAAAGTTCATCAGGATGTTTTTACTAAAATGCATTTCCCCCTCATATAATGCATTTATAGGTGTTATTTTACCTAATATATGCATGTTTATGTACACCTTCCCCTAATAGTACACCTGCTATGGGTTAAACCACGGAGCCTAGGACTTGTCGATCAGAAGGTCGGCGGTTCGAATCCCCGTGACGGGGTGAGCTCCCGCTGCTCGGTCCCTGCTCCTGCCAACCTAGCAGTTCAAAAGCACGTCAAAGTGCAAGTAGATAAATAGGTACCGCTCCAGTGGGAAGGTAAATGGCGTTTCTGTGTGCTGCTCTGGTTCGCCAGAAGCAGCTTAGTCATGCTGGCCACATGACCCAGAAGCTGTCTGTGGACAAACGCCGGCTCCCTCGGCCAATAAAGCGAGATGAGCGCCGCAACCCCAGAGTCGGTCACGACTGGACCTAATGGTCAGGGGTCCCTTTACCTTTACCTTTACCTATGCACCTGCAATGCAATGCAATGGTTGGAGACCTGTGTTGGAAAAGTTGGAGAAGTGCAGCATTCAATGCTTAGCTGTGTTCATGCATTGTTTCAGGAAATGTGGATTAGGCAGCCACACATTAAAATGCCAACCAAACTGCATTTCTCCTGCGTCCCTCATTGAGAGGCTGTGTGGAGAATTGAGCAGAGATCCAGGAAGCCTTCAGTTCATATCCCTGCTTAATGCCCAAGGTCATCACTGGGTGACTTTGGCTTAATCAATGTCAATCTCTCAGCCTAACCCACAACACAGCTTGTTCTGATAAACTTGAGAAGGGGCAAAGAGAGAGAGAGAGAGAGAACAGTGTATGCTGCCCATGCTCCTTAGACGAAAGGCAGGATAAAAATAAAAGCCGGTCACAGAGGCGATGAAATTGAAGACTGCAGATGTAAACTACATTGTCTAGATCCGAATTTACCGTGCCATGCAGCCCAGAACACCGCAACAACCAGCATCATGAACGCTAAGCAGTTTATCGGGAAATGCAAGAATATACCACAAGGCAGAGCAGGGCTCCTGTTACCATGGCAGTTTCCCCTTCTGAACTATTTATAGGGCATTTGTCAGCTTGGCCTGTAGATTATCCAGCAGCTGCTTTGCAGGCATCACATTCCTCTCCAGCTTGCAATAGCTCAGCCTGAGTCAGCCCTGAGTAGGACGGGACCTGGGAGGAAGAGGTGGCGAAAGCAAGGAAATCACGGGTTGCTTGCTCAGAAGAACTGCACTAGTCTTCTGCAATTGAGCAACAAGCCTGGGATTCCCACTTTGAGAAAGGCACCAGCTTTTGGTGCTTTTATCATGCAGGACAGTTGCTAAGAGACTGAGCCGTGAATCAGGGAGAGCCTGGGTTGAAATGGGTTTCTCCCACAAATTCACACACGGCTTCTCAAAGTTGGGTCCCAAGCGGCTGTTGGACTACAACTCCCATCATCCCTCGCTAGCATGCCGGGAATGATGGGAGTTGTAGTCCAACAGCAGCTGAGGACCCAGGCTTGAGAAACATTGACTAAGGTCACATCCACACCACGCATTTAAAGCATCATGATACCACTTTAAGGAGTTCCTCCAAAGGATCCTGGGAGCTGTGGTTTGTTAAGGGTGCTGAGAGTTGTTAGGAGGTCCCTCTTCCCCTCACAGAGCTACAACGCTCCGAGCGGTTTAACAATCAAATCCCTCTTCCCAGGGAACTCTGAGAAGCCTCTGGGAAGTAGAGGTCTCATAGTCTGGTTGAGGAAGATGCACTGCTCTCTTCTCTGGCTGATCTTTTATGATCCACTATAATCTCCGCAGTCTCTCTGGTCTCTCTCACCAGAATCTCCTGTCTCTCCCTCAGTCTCCAACTCCCCTAAGAATCTGTACGGAAGCTTCTCCAGCCTAAAAGAACTGTGATGTTACAGTAACAATTCTAAACGAGTCAGTGCGGTACAGTGGTTAGAGCGTTGGACTAGGACCTGGGAAAGACCAAGGTTCAAATTCCGCACTCTGCCATGAAGCTGACAGGGTGACCTTGGGCCAGAGAGTCACTGCGTCTCAGCCTAAACTACCTCACAAAGTTGTCATGGGGATTCGATGAGGAAAGAGAGAACCATATATGCCACCTCGAGCACAAAGCTGAGATATAAATGCAACAAATAAATAATAAATAGTGTTGGTGGTAGTAATAATAGCGTATTTCCAATTTCTGGTGGGTGCCTGCCCCAGTGAAGAGAATAAGTAGGCACTGGCGGTCTGATATGTGTGTGGTTAAGCGAAATAAAAATAGAACATGGGTTCAAAATCTCAGGTGCAAGCTCTTTTGGCCCCAGGTTCCTGCTCTTTCCGCCACCATGTCGAAGAAGCCTCTCATTCAGGGCATGCACCAGGACCTCAGCTGCCCCATCTGCCTCAAGCTCTTCCAATCTCCCGTGACGGCAGAATGTGGCCACACCTTCTGCCAGGATTGCTTGTCCAAGGTGCCTAAGGAAGAGGATGGCAAGAGCACAGGGTGCCCCACCTGCCAGGCCATCACCAAGGTGGAACAGCTGTGCATCAACCAACAGATGGAGCACCTGGTGGAGAGCTTCCGGCAGGTGCCCCGAGACCACTGCGAGGAGCACCTGGACCCACTGAGCGTGTACTGCGAGCAGGACCGGCAGGTCATCTGTGGGGTGTGCGCTTCCCTGGGCAAACACAAAGGACACAACATCATCACTGCAGCTGAGGCCCACCAGAGGATGAAGGTAGGTATCAGTTTTTGAAGGCCTTCCTATCTGGCACCAGACTTACCTGGTCTTGTAAATCACTCCAGTGGACAAGCCGGTTTAAACTGAGCAGTTTATCATGCATACCCTCCAACATTTCTCTGATGAAAATAGGGACATCCCATTCCATAATGATAATTCTACTATTTATACCTGACACATCTTACTGGGATGCCCCAGCCACTCTGGGCAGCTTCCAACATATAAAAAACAGAACAAAACATTAAACCCTTCCCTATACAGGATTGCCTTCAGACGGCTTGGGGGGGGGGTCGGATAACTCCGGACCCTCCAACATTTCTCCAATGAAAATAGGGACATCCTAAGGAAAAGTGGGACATTCCAGGATCAAATCAGGAACCAGGATAGCTTCTCTGACTCAGGGACGTTCCTGGAAACTAGGGACAATTGGAGAGTCTGTATCATGTGGTAAAACTCTCCTATGGTCTGCAGACGTTGGACTACAACACCCATCATCTTTGTGCATTGGTTAAGCTGTCTGAGGATTATGGGCGTTGTAGACCAACACCTGTAGACCTACGGTTGAAAGCCCCTGAACTAGCCAATATGGTGCCCTCTAGATGTTGCTGGACTCCAACTCACATCAGGCTCAGCCTGCATGGTCAGGGATGATGGGAGTTGTAGTCCAGCGCCATCTGGAGAGCACCATATTGGCTACCCAACTGGACAGAAATCTTCCCCAGCCCTATTGGAGATGCCAGAGATTGGAGCTAGATATGCAAAGCATATTTTTTGTACATAATTGGGTTACATAATTCATAGTTCCAAAATACTGAACTTCCCACCCCCATCCTAGAACCCCCCAGGTACCAATTTTATCTTTTCCCCCTATGACTTCTCCCTGAAATACACCCATCCTCACATGATCAAGGATTTTAATGTTTTGTTTTATATGGTGTATAAAAATTGTATTACATAAACAAATGAAATTAAAACATTGCTGATTTTTCATTGTGCTTTTATTGCTGCTTTCTTTTCTTTTCTTTTCTTTTCTTTTATTGTATTTCCTTAATACAATAGTGAACAACGTAAGAAATGAAGCAGCAATAGAAAAATACAGTTAAAAACCATACAGTGCCCAGCACAGCACATTGTGATTGCTACAGAAGGCAGAAAAATCATTTAATGCTCTGCCAAGACTTTTCAAGCAATTTTCAAGTGGTCCCTGGGGGAAAGAAATTTGATACCTACTGGAATAGGGCATAGCAGCTGCTTCTTATTATTCTAATCTAAGCTCTTTCTTTTCTCTGCAGAAATACTGTATGGTGGCCAGCAGGTGAGCAGCTGTCCCTTTCTAAACCCTGAGCTCTGCCTAAGCTTGGCATGACCCTGTCCTGCCCTCACCCACCTCCTCATGAGCAGAACAAGACCTTCTCTCCACATATATAACATTCCTCCAGACCTCCTGGGACCCTCTGTTCCTATGTTAGGATCAAACCATTCAGAAATATGCCATCCATGAAATGCCAATGACTGCTCTTGTGCAGATAAGACACAGTTTTCATTAAGTGGCTTATTAATCTTTGTTAATAAATGGTAGATAAATACAGTGGTACCTCGGGTTACATACGCTTCATGTTGCATACGTTTGAGGTTACACACTCCACTAACCCAGAAATAGTGCTTCGGGTTAAGAACTTTGCTTCAGGATAAGAACAAAAATTGGGCACGCAGCGGCAGCAGGAAGTGGTGCTTCAGGTTAAGAACAGTTTCAGGTTAAGAATGGACCTCGGGAACAAATTAAGTACTTAAACCAAGGTACCACTGTAACACAGTGAGACAACCTAGCTTTGTATTAAGTCAGTCACCTTTCACCATACCACTCTTTACAACAGCAACAAAAACTCACCTTTTTTCTTCTAGAAAAAGAGGTGCCAGAACTCACCATGAAAACTTCCCTTGTTCTCTGAGAATGGCAATGGTGCCCACCTGAGAGGTGCTGCAGGAAGCACATTCAGGTGCTTTCCAATAATCTGAACACCATTCTAGTTCAATTTGATCCTCAATATGACAGGTTTCCTTTTGCATTACACTTGTTTTACTTGAATACTGTGTTGAAACCTGCATTATAGTGGAATGCAGTGTGGAATGTGCTTGTTCAGGATGCCAGCCAGTCCCCCAGCTCTGCTATCTTCAAAAATGTTTCATTCTCCTTACTCTCTGTTTAAAACACACACACAGAGAGAGAGAGAGAGAGAGAGAGAGAGAGAGAGAGAGACTGCATTCTGTGCCCAGTGAGAATGCTCAGTCCTCGTTTGGTTGTTTGCAAGGCTTTCCTCTCTTGGCTATTTCTTTACTTATATTTATTTGTACTTCTGCAAACCTTTGTCTGACCAGCATTTTGGGATGCTCTTTCCACTGCTGAAAATCTTCAGAACTTGAACTGTGCAGAGCAGAGCAGGGTTCCCAAACTGTGGTCCATGGACCATCAATGGTCCGCAAGCTTCATTCAGGTGGTCCTCAATGTGTGTGTGAAGTTCACTTACAATTTGAATTCTATGGAATTCAAATGGCAATATGGTGGTACCTCGGGTTATGTACTTAATTCGTTCTGGAGGTCCGTTCTTAACCTGAAACTGTTCTTAATCTGAAGCACCACTTTAGCTAATGGGGCCTCCTGCTGCCGCCGCGCCGCCGTAGCCCGATTTCTGTAGTTATCCTGAAGCAAAGTTCTTAACCTGAAGCACTATTTCTGGGTTAGCGGAGTGTGTAACCTGAAGCGTATGTAACCTGAAGTGTATGTAACCCAAGGTACCACTGTACAATACAAGAAATAAAATAAGCAGTTAAGATACAATTAAAAACCATACAGCACTGAGCACAGCACTTTACAGTTGCTCCAGCAGGCAGACAAATAACTTAGTCATCTGCCAAGACTCTCAGCAAGTTTCAAGTGGTCCATGGCGGGGAGGGATTTGGGAACCACTGGTGCAGAGCTTTAAGATAGCAGTGTGAAAGTTTAGAGGAGGAACGATGCCCTTGAATTTCTGGAGGTGGGGGAGTGGCAATTTGGGTTTCTATTCCCCCCCACCCCCCAATGCACACCTTCTTTTCCTTTCTGTAGATTGCAGAAGATTCTTGGAGAGTCCCCTCCAATTGCTCGCATGGACATCCAACTCCCCATCATTTCAGATGAGTTCAAGTTCCAAGTCTGGAGGAAGATGTTCCGTGCACTCATGCCAGGTAGAGATCCAAGGAGGGAGGAGCTATTGGACAAGGCTATGTGTACTTTTCTGAACAAGGTTTTTAAAAAAATTCATCCAGGTAACCCATATTCCACACCTGGGGAAGCTGATACCTGCAGCTCAGATAAATTATGCAAATGCAGGAAATCTGCATACATTCATTGGTTTCTACATTAGCCAATCAGTGAAAGGAGAAAGGGACTCAGCAGGATACTGCAGCTTTACCCTTGAAGCACCAGAAATCTTAGGAGTGAATCAAGAGTGCCATGACTGGACGTCCTTTGACTTTTTAATACTAAAAGCAGCTGTGGGAGCCTGAAGTTCTGCCTACAGCAGTGGTGTCCCATTCCCTGCTGTTTCCCTGTCCTACATTGCCTCCCCTCCTAGATGCTACTAGAAGGGGAACAGGTATTTATTGTGCTCATCTCCCCCCCCCCCACTCCATCAAACTGCACTAATAGCACCTTTGAGAGGGGTGATCTTGATCAGGAAAACTATGCAAAGGAAATGACATATCTTGCAGCATCTGTAAGACCAGTCAAATTCCCCTCACAACCGAAAAACCAACATCCCTTTGTGGTTCATTGTGCAACTTAGCACATTAAAATGAGCAATATGATTCCAAGTATTTTTGTTCCAAAAATAAAGCATGGAAATCCCATCTGTGGATTTACTCCTTGCCTTAAGAAAAGTAAATGAAGGGAAAAGTCATGGCTCAGTGGTAGCCCATCTGCTTGGCATGTAGAAGGTCCAGGTTCAATCTCTGGTAGCATCTCCCCAGAGAGCACCTGCTAGTCAGCTTCAGATGTCCATAGTTGCACTTGTCCCCTGACCTCACCTTCTTCCTCCTCCCCAGCCTTGGAGAACCTCACCTTTGACCCAGACACGGCCCAAGCTAACCTGGTGGTGAACGAGAACGGCAAGCGAGTGGAGTGCGTGGAGCACAAGCAAGCCGTGAGCACCGATGACCCGCAGCGCTTCGATAAGTCCAACTGCCTGGTGTCGCACCAGAGCTTCTCACAAGGCGAGCATTACTGGGAGGTGATAGTGAGCGACAAGCCCCGCTGGGCTCTGGGCCTCATCTCAGCCGAGGCAGGGCGCAAGGGCCGGCTCCATGCCACCCCCTCCAATGGCTTTTGGCTGGTGGGCTGCAAGGAAGGCAAGACGTATGAGGCCCATGTGGAACACAAGGACCCACAGTCGCTGAAGCTGGAGGGGAAGCCCAGCCGTATCGGCATCTACCTGAGCTTTGATGACGGCATCCTTGCCTTCTACGACGCCAGTGATGAAGACAACTTGGTTCCCATGTTTGCCTTCCACGAGCGCTTCACGGGCACTGTCTACCCCTTCTTTGATGTCTGCTGGCACGATAAGGGCAGGAACAGCCAACCCTTGGTCATCTACACTCCAGAACCAGAAGGGCCGTAGTCAACCCTGGGAAGAAGTTATCGGCACCACCAAACCTAGTCAGCTCTTACTTTATAGACACACCAAGCCATGGCCTCTCTTTAAATGTCCCCAAAGTGTGTGAGCCACATCCCTAGCCCATTCGAAAAGACACCCACATTGCCTCCGGGTATAAGCTTGCTGGAACGGAAGTGTCATAACTCCAGCATAAACATGGGATCTGGCACCAAGTCTGGAATCCTAGCCGCCTGATTGGTTGCCGCCTGATTGGTTTCCAAATGCAACTTCTCTGCCCTTTTAGTTCACCAAGTAAAACGGGGGAAAATGTGGGCCGCATCTGCACGCTCAGAAATGAGTGAGAGCCTGGGCATGCCTCCCAGTGGCTGGGGTCTGGGGGTCTGGTGGCCCTAGAGAGCTCTGTACCCCAGTCCAGTGCCTGCTGTGCCCCTTCCTCTCTCCCAACACCAGCCATCTTAAGTCAAGCTCCATGTCCTCCGTTCCATCCACCCATTTATATCTGCCATCACAATACAGAAGAGTCCCTTCTTTTCTTTTTTCTTTTTGAAAGCCTGAGTCTTGGAGGCACAATAAATTGGTGTAAAGAAACAAGGAGGTCTGTGCCAATTTACCTTACATGCTTCTTCTTTTTCTACTTCTTCTGAGCGCTCAATGTCATTTTTAAGGGTCTCAAGCTTGGACCTTGATTGATACACTCAAGAACATAAGATGAGTTCTGCTGCATCAGGCCAAGGCATTCAGAAACATACAGTAGAGATAGTATACAGTAATCATGGCTAGTAGCCTTCTCTTCAAATCCTCCTCTAAAGCCATCCAAGAGCATATCTTGTAGGAGCAAGTTCTGTAATTTCACTACACGCTGTGTTAAGAAACACTTCAATTTGCCTGTCGTGAATCTTCCAAACATTCTTTATTGGACGTCCACAAGTTCTAGTGTTATGAGAGAGGGAGAAGAGCTTTTCTCTATCCTTTTCCTCCATTATTTTATACACTTCTACCAGGTCAGGTCCTCTCTTACTAACTAAGGTGTTTTGAGAGAAGAATCGCTTTGCATTTCTATAAGCATGCACACAAACACACGTGATTTAAACACATTCCTTTTATCCCACTGTCAAAAAACCAGCTTACTGAACATGAACGTGGGTGACAGCCTTCAAGTGTCTTTAAAAACAGCTATCTTGTCTTTGGAAGGTGAAGAAAGGGGCATTTTCTTTCTAAAAGAGAGGAACTCCTCAGACAATGAGTAGTTCATGATCTGTCTACTTGTTTCAAAACAACTATACTTTCTGTTCCTAATATGTACAAACAGGAACTCCAAAATGTTTGCCGAATGAAGTCACCCACAATACCCTTTCTCTCTCTACTCAGCAGATACGCATTGCAAAATGATGTTGTTCTGTATACCCTTTTAACTGCTATGGCTTCCCACAAAGTTTCCTGGGAGTCGTAGTTTGAATAATGAGCATGCAGTTAAAAATCCCTAGCAATTACAATTTCAATGGGAGGGCAGAGTGATTTCCTCACAGTGGCTGACCAGATATTTATGGGAAGCCCACAAGTGGGACTTGAGCACAAGAGCAACTCTCCCCACTTGGGAGCCCCAGAAACAGGTGTTCAAAGGCACACTGCCTCCAACAGTGGAAGGAGAACATAGCCATCATGCTCAGGAGGCACTGACTAAAGGTAAAGGGACCCCTGACCATTAGGTCCAGTCATGGATGACTCTGGGGTTGTGGCACTCATCTCACTTTATTGGCCGAGGGAACCAGCGTACAGCTTCCAGGTCATGTGGCCAGCATGACTAAGCCGCTTCTGGCAAACCAGAGCAGCGCACGGAAATGCCGTTTACCTTCCCGCTGGAGCAGTACCTATTTACTAGCACTTTGACGTGCTTTCGAACTGCTAGGTTGGCAGGAGCAGGGACCAAGCAAAGGGAGCTCACCCCGTCGCGAGGGTTCGAACCGCCGACCTTCTGATCAGCAAGCTCTAGACTCTGTGGTTTAGACCACACAGCACCACCTGCTTCTCTAGGCAACTAGTAGAAACTTATTTCCAAATAGACGTACATGGGATTGCAAATTGCTCAGAATTTGAATCCTGAGCCTCATGAAAACTCACCAGCATTTCTGTGCAAATTTCTCTAAAGATACAGATTTCTGCAAAGCATTTTCCCCTAATAAACATGTATTTTTGCATGTTCTTTTCTCTGCTTTATGCATCAATATGCACATTTTACCCAGGTTATATGCATTTTTGTGCACATTGCGTGACGAGAACTGAACTGCAAACTTCAGAGAAACACAAATTTCAAAAGATGGCTGTGTTTTCATTTATTGCTTTGGAAATTAGGTGATTTCACGTTTAAGTGTCAACTGAATCAATTTTCTTCCACCCCCACCCCTAATTTACATACACGTAAATTTCACACACCAATTGATACACAGTGACTGGGTAAGGTCCAGTTTGGATAGCAAATGACCAGCTCATCTCCCATAATGGCCCACAGCCAAGCTACTTTGACCCCAACTTTTGCTTGGGAAAATTGTAGACAAATATCCCCAAATGACTTAGGAAACAGCTGGAGAGTCATCTGGAGTGTTCTGAATGAAGAATTATGGTAAGAGTTGTTCAACAGTGGGAGGAACTCCCTCAGAAGATGGTGGACTCACCTTCACTGGAGGTTTTTAAACAGAGATTGGGTGGCCACCTATTAGGAATTCTTACCTGTGATTCCCGCATTGCAGGGGGTTGGACTAGAAACCTTTGGGTTCCCTTCCAACTTTCCAATTCTGTGATTCTAAGAAAGGCATCGGTTTGTGATCATGACTGGAGGTTGGATGTTGTAAGATGTGTTTTGAAATATAACTATCCTATAGTACCTTTGAATTATTTACTTAAGGAGGTTGGATGGCCATCTGTCATGGATGCCTTATTTGAGGTTCCTGCATTGCAGGGGAGTTGGACTAGATGTCCCTCGGGGTCCCTTCCAACTCTTATGATTCTATGATTCCATGAATTGTAGCTCTGTGAAGGATTAAAACAAAGTTCCCAAGATTCCTGGAGAGGGGCTTTAAATGTTTTGTACGCAGCTGCCATAATACCAAATCCATTAGAAGATTCAATATTCTATTATTATTATTATTATTATTATTATTATTATTAACCCCCACCATCTGGCTGGGTTTCCCCAGCCACTCTGGGCAGCTTCCAACCGAAAATTAAAAACAATACAGCATCAAACATTAAAAACTTCCCTAAACAGTTGTCTTTTAAAAGTAAAATACGGTAGTTGCTTGTTGCCTTGACATCTGCTGAGAGGGTGTTCCACAGGGCAGGTGCCACTACAGAGAAGGCCCTCCGCCTGGTTCCCTGTAACCTCACTTCTCACAGCGAGGAACCGCCAGAAGGCCCTCAGAGCTGGACCTCAGTGGGGCTGGACGATGGTGGTGGAGACGCTCCTTCAGGTATAAGTATTTAATCAATATAACACTCTTAAGCTGCTATAATCCATCTACTGATTATATCACTCCTGCTGTGGACATCAGCGCAAGATAAGATGCTGCAGATGAAACGCCTGCTGCAGCTCACCAGAGAGTCAGACCAGCACCAAGAGAGCCCGGATGCAAAGCTTGCTCAGCACAGGAAAAGGGGAAGTGGTTGAGGTGTAATAATTTATCTTCCTGATCTGCCTCCTTGCAACACTCTAGATCTTACTCCCTCTTTGAGACCATCTCCTGCAACGGAGCAAGAAGTTGCAAAACAAAAAGGCAGAGTCTGGTTTCCACACACACCCCCCCCATTAGGCATCAGGACATCTCTCAAAATATTTCATCTTGAATCAAAAGTCAGAAGGATCGAATTGGTTGAGCCCATGTTATTCACATCCTCACCATACTGTATTGGCCCGAATATAAGCCTCACCCGAATATAAGGCGCACCTTTAAAATTCAACGGGAGGAAAGAAAAAAAGACAATATCCGAATATAAGCTGCTCCCTTAAAGTTCTGCAGGCACTCACACCCTTAAATGGCAAATGTAGAAGAAAATCTTATGCGTACTAGAGAAGACCCACAAATGGGTTAAACACCTGTTCGTAGCACCGTAAATGGAAATTAAATGCAAATAAAAAATCAATACTGCAATGTAAAGTGATGAATGACATTAGAATTAACTGCACAACAGTCTCAAGCTTGCAAATCGGCAATAAAATGTTTTTATGTTCTGTTTTACCATATGTCTGTTTCATAAAAGCCAAATTTTTTAAGGTCACAAATTTAAGCCGCACTTTAACTTTTCACGGTCGGAATTTGGGAAAAAAGTGTGGCTTATATTCGGGCCAATACAGTACATTCAAGTACATTTGAAGCACATTTAAAGTATATGGGTTCCCTCAAAGAATCCAAGGGGGCTGTGGTTTACCCCCTACAGAGCTACAATTCCCAGCACCTTTAATACTTTCCAGGATTATTATTATTATTCACCATCCGCATATGTCCCAAGGCAATATATTTTGCACATCACCTTGGGATATATGTGGAAACTGACTTATTACTGTTACTATTATTACTATTACTGTTTAATTACCTTCCACATATATCCCAAGGTGATGCACAAAATAAACAGCTTGGGGCAGGGGACAGCTACAGAGCACATACAAAAAATAAAAATAACAAAATTCAGTGGCCTTTCAACAGGGGTGCTGTTCCTCAGACATTGGGGTCTCAAATTTCAGCGATGCCCTGTGCAACGCTCGAAATTTACCCCCTGCCTCTTGCCTTCCACTCTACCTCATAGTTGTGTGCCCCTGTGGTACCCCATGTCTCCTCACTCCCTTAAATCTGCCTCTGTCCTCAGGGTCCTGGTATGGTTGCTAGCCTTGTAGTGACAGTATCACCTAGTTTGAGCCTTGCTGCAAGTTCGCAGGCAGGAAGTGCCTCATACCTCACTTATAAGCGAGTGAAGCACAGAGGGGAAAAGGCAGGAAGCACCCACACTCAGGCAACAACAATTGAATAATATTTTTTTAAAAAACAGGAAAAGTATGAGCTTTGGCAAGTACCAAGGGGAGTGCCTGAGGGCACCATGGTAGCCACAGGTACCATGGTGGGGACCTCATCCTGAGACAATCATAGAATCATAGAACTACAGATTTAGAAGGGACCATCAGGATCATCTAATCCAATGCAGGAATGTGCAGCTTTCCCATACGGGGATTGAACCTGCAACCTTGGCGGTATCAGCCACCCCCCTCTAACCCACTGAGATGAGTCAGTGGACGCTGGTCCATTAAGGTAAATGAGGTCCCTTCCCCACCAGCCTTTGTCTGTCCCCTATCTGCCTGTATATCCAGTTCAGGGTATACCTACCTGCCTTTCAGCTTCTTCCTTGTAGATCTCAGCAGGGAGGAGGACAAGGGCCAAGCTAGAGTTAGCTGTCTCTGCCTGCCATTGGCTCTGGCTCCAACTTCTACTGGCCTTCTGCCCTACCAGCCCCAATGGGCACCAGAAACCACTGGAGATGTTGAGACAGAGGCCAGACAGACCAAAGACTCTGAAACAGATACAGATACAACACACAAGTTTCCTGCCACATAATGAGTGCTCTTAGGGAACAGAGTTGAAGGGGACGAGCCAGTCAGGACAAGGTGTCGTAAGTCCATATCATATTGGGACTTGATTGCCGGAGGTGTCCCTTCTCTCAATCCCATGAGCATAAGCAATCTCTTGTCAATGAGGATATCCAGTCTCACTAAGGATCAGTTCCTCTGCTGTGCCTGCCTACAGGATGCACTCATTTCGCTGTGACCTATAGAATGAAATAAAAGGAGCCAGTTGTTCTTGGGCGTAGGTGGAGTGCCAGCTGAACCAAGCACATCCTTTACTGAACCAAAGGACCTGACTTTACTATTAACAAATATCAAACAAATAGCTACATCTGTTAATAAAGTTGGTTTACAACAGAAGAGATGATAGAGTGCTACATATCCTGGGGACAACAAAAAGCACATTTGATTGCAGACTTTGAATCCACCTCTTTTCTTTTGCATACCTGCTATAATTTCCTCATTTTCTTCAAATCCTTCCTCAGGAGCTGCCTTTCATCCCCTACTGGAACAAAGCTAAAATACTGTAGGTGCCACTGAATTGAATGCCTTTATTCTATGCTTCCTCACTTGTCTCTGCTGTACCATAATTTTAACTTCATACTGTCAAATGCCATACACACCGATGTATTACTACAGTGGTAGTAATAGTACGGGAAGTACGGGAAGAATTTTTAAAAAATCCTGTTTGCCCAGGCATTTGGTGGCTGAAAGATATTGTTCTCAGTTCACAGCTGTGGATTAACAAGGTGTGAGGGTTTGGGCCACTAGTTACAAATCTGTTGAATGGTCCCATTGTCCAGAGTGAAAGGCATTTGCCGTAAGTCAACATACTGAAGGTCATTCTTGTTCTGGCTCCAGCAGATTTCTCCTTATGCTGACTGCAGGACATTTTGGCCAGAATAAAAACACAGACTTTTCTCTCGGCACACAGGTCTGCCAGGCAGGTGTATCTAATATGTCAGTGAGATGCCTCTGGTTTAACTCCTGTGACTTTTATATGGATAAAGAATGGCTGTCATAACTATCAAAATCATCTCACAAAGTGAATGTAGAAATGGAGAATATAATAGAAGAGGAAATGTATTGATGGAGTACTATATTTGGCCCCTTGTGGGTGAAACCTCACATCCCACATGCTTTCATCTACCACTGCTCTTGACACAGCTTCCCCTTCGATCCCTCTGTTCCCTCTGTTTTGCAAAGGGCACAGAAGTTTGCTTCATCCGACCGCTTTTTTTCATACAGGGTCATAACTTTAACACCCACTTCTGGAGGGTGTGGTGATGCCTAATCTTTCTAATCACCACCCAGCCTCCCCAAGGCTTCTGCACAGCCAACACTTAGCCAAGGATGGACTCTCTGCCGCTGCTCATCTATTTGTGTGCTACAGGTAAGTGCCTCCTTATTGTTATTTGGAAAAGCGGAGTCTCTGAGCTAGAACAGAAGTGCTGGGGCAAGACCAGTTGATTTTCTTGTAAACAAAAACCCACTAGGGCAGAGCAAAGCAGAAGTACATGACAGAGGGCAAATCACTCACCCTTGAAAAAGAACAGAATGCATAGCAGTGGACACTTTTTTAAAACTACAGAATTGGATCTGCTAGCTTCAGCCAGCAGATTAATCAGCTAAAGCTGGGTTGATTAATCATTGGGGATGTTTGTTACTATGGTTACTGTTGTTACTGCTGTAGGAAATAACAAAGGTTGTATAAAGGGGGCTTTCCTGCTACTTCTATATAATAATAATAATAATAATAATAATAATAATAATAATAATAATAATAATAATTTATTATTTGTACCCCGCCCATCTGGCTGGGTTTCCCCAGCCACTCTGGGCGGCTTCCATAGAAACCAAAAGTACACTAAAATATCACACGTTAAAAACTTCCCTGAACAGGGCTGCCTTCTGAATGTCAGGTAGTTGTTTATCGCTTTGACATCTGATGGGAGGGCGTTCCACAGGGAGGGCGCCACTACCGAGAAGGCCCTCTGCCTGGTTCCCTGTAGCTTTGCTTCTCGCAATGAGGGAACCGCCAGAAGGCCCTTGGCGCTGGACCTCAGCGTCCGGGCAGAACGATGGGAGTGGAGACGCTCCTTCAGGTATACTGGGCCAAGGTTGTTTAGGGCTTTAAAGGTCAACACCAGCACTTTGAATTGTGCCCGGAAACGTACTGGGAGCCAATGTAGGTCTTTCAAAACTGGTGTTATGTGGTCTCGGCGGCCGCCCCCAGTCACCAGTCTGGCTGCCGCATTCTGGATTAGTTGTAGTTTCCGGGTCACCTTCAAAGGTAGCCCCACATAGAGTGCATTGCAGTAGTCCAAGCGGGAGATAACCAGAGCAATGTGGTACCTTTTATTTATTAAATTGTAAGCGTTCTCACATTTCCTCTAGTATCTGAAAAGACCCATGTAATGAAGTTTGATAACATTCAAGTATTGAAATTCAAACAGTTCTCTAATATGCAGATAATTAATCAATAAAAAAATTTAATAGCTTGACATCCCTAATTTTCTTGTACCAAACCTTCCTAGAGATATATTAATTGGGTTCTCACAAACATATCCGTTACTGTTAATCTGTGAAGAGGAAAACAGGCTTGTTTTACTGGTCCCACCCATTAGGACATGTATGCAGGTAAACTTCATTTGTGTGGCTGGGAAGGGAACCCGCCAGAATTTAGGGGTTCTTATTATGTGCTGATATCCTAGAAATGTGAGGGGTAATTCTGTATAGATCATATTTAAAAGTGGACTTGCCTAATTCACACTTCCCCAAACAATTTGCAAATTGAAACACAGTGGAGGAAATGACTTGCAAAAATGTCTCTATTAGGCAAAAACTGCAAACAAAAATATTTATATTGAGAGAAATCCACTTTAAAATGCTGGTTAATTTTTGTGGGGGCTTTAGAAAAATAAACAATTGAAGTGATGTGAAGTTGGAAGGATGGAAAAATGAGAAACTGAACAGGAACAGCTGGCAGGCAGGCAGGGAAAGAGGGCTGTGTCCTGCCTTAAATAGGGCAGGCCATGCCCCCAGAGCCAGCCGATTGGCTGGCCAGGGGATGATGAGGCCAGGAATCCCCCCAATCGCACGGAGCTGGGCTCCAGCCACCACGCGTGGTGGGGCCGTGAAGCCCACAACTCCACCTCCTTCGAAGGGTGGAAGTGGCTTTATCAATCCTATGAGACCCTTATACATGTAGAAGCTGTTCCGACCTTCCAATGGAAACATGGAAGTCAGAGATGGAACCAGTCAGTTCCATGCCATGCAATCATGTCCATGAAAATGGTTGCATGTGAAATGCCTTTGAAAATGGAGGTTCCATTTAGCTCTTATATCCATATATCATGAAATTGTCCTCACCAGCCTTTCAGCTGGTACAGTGGTGGGCTTGGGGAAGCTAGGGATCGGGAAGCAGGTTTAATTTTGTTTGCATTTTAATGAGAAACTTTCTAATTTGCACTTCTCAAAATGCAGCTATCCTTTGAAATACAATTGTGTGATACAGTTCTGCAACCATTGTTTACAAAAATGCATGCATTAGGGGAATATATATATATATACAAAATGAATATATTAGTGAAAATGATGTTCAAAAATGCATTGTACTAGGGAATATACTGACAAAATGTGTATTTTTAGATTCAGAAAAAGCGTTTGACTGGCTAGAGTTTGACAGGCTAGTAAGACCTTTTCTGAAAGAATGTATGATCAAATATGATTTTGAATCTGAATTATGTAAATGGATATGAATTATCTATAATGCTCCAATATCAGAACTAATGATCAATGGTCAAAGCTCCTCATTATAACAGATGTGCTGTTTATAATGACTTTAGAAATGTTAGCTGGGGCTATCAGGCAAAAACAAAAAGATACACGACAAGGCACACCAAATATAAAATAAGTTTATATGCAGGTAAGGTGGCCATATTTCAAGAAGTAAAACTCCAGACACAATGGTTTTGGGGGGAAAGTTGTTGTGCTTTTTGATGATATCCAAAAATTCTGGGTGCTACTTCAGCTCTGGACGTATGGCAACCCTATACACAGGTAATATGGTAATATTTCCGACAAATAGAGAAGAATTATTGCAATAAAATTAAATAACATTTCAGGTATAAAGTTAATTTAGCCAAAAGTGAATTATTCTCCTTAAATGTTGATATTGGGTTGGTCAAGAAGATAAATGGATCAACAGTTAGAACATTTGTGAAAGTAAATATCGCTTCAAAATGGCAAGATCTTTATGAGATGAATCGCCATCCTCTGCAGAAACAAGAACAAAAAGATCTAATGAATTGGGATGAGGTAAACCATTCCTCATTGGTAAGGATATAATAAAAATGAATATATTTCCAAGAATTCTACTCTAGCTACAAAATAAGAAACCAAGAGTATCTAGGAAAGTTGCTAATGCGAATAAGAACTAAGGTAAGCTGAGAATTCCTGAGATAAGTTTTTATTAGGACTCTGCAGGATTGACAAAGTTGATTTTTATTATTTATTTATAATTAAATTTCTATACCACCCTTCATCTGAATATCACAGGGCAGTTTATAATATAAAAATACACAGCATAGCAGCAAACAGAAGCAATATACTCACACACAGTTTAAAAGACCTGGGAGAAGAGGACTATTTTTGCCTGATGTTTAAAGATATGTAAAGAAGGTGACAGGTGAACTTCCCTGAGGAGAGCATCCCATAAATGAGGTGCAATGGTATAGCTCGCAGGAAAGATGTAACAGGCCAATGGAAGAATAGTCAACAAAATCTAATATCAGAAATATTTTACAAGCAAGCAGGAAGGATAGAAAAATAGTGTATGATAGAGGGTGTATTTTATACTCAATACTTAGTCAAAGTATGTATGTAGGGCTGGCATATGTCTGGAATTTCTGCCACTCCCCCAAAAAGCTCAACAACTTTTGTGTCTGGATGTTCACTTTTTGAAATATGGTAACCCTAAGGTATAGTAGGTTTTTATTTGTACTGTGTGTTTTGGATTATGCAATGAATGGTTGAGAAGAAGAAAAAGAACAAGAACAAGAAGAACTGCTGCAGAAATTTGGAGGACTGAATTTGAAATGGAAAAGTTAGCAACTGAGAGAACCAAACTTCACAGATTGGTCCATCCCTAACAGGAGCTTGGTACAATAAACTAAAATATTACACAAGTGCATTTGACCTCACCGATCAGAGCTGGCCTGCCTGTGAGCTAGGCTGAGGCAGTTGCCTCAAGGCAGCATGGCTTCCCCTAAAGAATCCTGGGAATATATACCGTATTTTTTGCTCCAAAAGAAACACTTTTTTCCTCCTAAAAAGTCTGTGCGTCTTATGGAGTGAATGTCTACGGATGGCGGCGGGATCCCGCTGCAGTCGCGAGCAGAGGATCCATATATCCTTTGGTCATCAGACTCTTCTTCGACCAGAACCATGCAACTTAGTCATTTCCTCCCTCCCCCAACTTCCTGTCACCAAGGGTCTCTCTTCTCTTTTTTTTTCACATGAGGGCCTATGTCCGAGGCCATAGCATGAAGAAAATGTGTTGCAAGTACTATCTGCGTGGGTTTGCAGTGTGACCCAGCATAAACAAATTCAAAGGTCACAAAGCCAGTTAGTCTGGCAGAGATAACCAGGCGGTTACTTCCTGAACTGCATTCTGAAGAATTATGCTTTCAGCATCCTAATTTCCCCCCCCCTACATCAGCCATTCATTGCTGTCTCATGCCCTCCTTCACATACACCCATTCCCCAGAAATTGTGATGTAAACCTCATGGGGCATCACCCTTTTTCTAATTAGAGCCTCTGTGATTTGGACAGTGTACTAATGGGCAGAAGTTCAACAGGCCTAGCTTTTCCCTTCTCATCACCATAACTCTATTGTGTTTAGGTAAAGGAACACCTGTTGGATTTACCTGTCATGCATTGTTAAAGGCACAGTATCTTCTTCAAGATCAGGATCCACTATCAGAGAAAAAGTGGGGATGTTATGCTTGGAATGAGCAAATGTGTCATTGTTGCTCTTTCTCCATTTCTCATTTTTCCAATCTTATGCTCACCCCCTCTTGCCTGACAATATGCATTGCCTGCTGCTCTAGGCACTGACCCAAAGACCTAGAGTGAGCAAAAAATTAAATATGAAAGGAAAGTGGGCCACATATAGAGATTTATTGATGGAAGTAGAGTGAGCAATTGGTTTCTCCTTACAACTGCTCCTAACAAAATCCCAGTTCAGGGGAGACCCTCAGATGCCATTTGCCATCTAGCAGCAGCAGATCATGGCCAGCCCACTAGAATTCAAGACACCTCCTTACAGGTGTCTCTTGATCACCCTCAACTATGGGTTGCCAGACCCAAAGTTTGATAATCATCAAGGACAGGGGTAGCCAATGCGGTGCCTTCCAGGTGTTGAACTACCACTCCTGTCACTTCTGACTATTGGTTGGGGGGCTGGTGAGGAGTAGGAGTCCAACAACAGCTGGAGAGCAATATGTTGGCTACTCCTGCTCTAAGATTTAGCTGGTTAATCTAGCCCAGCATTTGCCAAACTATTTTGGCCTCTTTAGGGTCTCCTCCACCCTGGAGAGAGGCCTTATAAATGCTCACAACGTGGGCAGAACTTCAATTACAGCACCAGCCTTCAAGCACACCAGGGGAGAGGCTCAGACTGTGATAGGAGGTGTCCTTCCCTGCCAGGTCTTATCGCACACCAGAGAGCCTATGAAGTGGAGAGGAGGTAAAAATGCTCAGAGTGCAACAAGGGCTTTACTTCTCCATTCAATCGTATTAAACATAAAAGAATGCACACTGAAGAGAGACTTTACAAATGCTCAGAATGTGACGCTAGGCCTTTGAGTGATTAAAATTTGATGTCCTTTTAAATGGGTTTGTGGGATGTCCTTTTAAACTGGTTTCCTTCGGCTTTCACTTTTATTGTACATTTTGTGTTTTTCTTTTGTATTTTAATGTTGTCAACTGCCCTGTGATCTTCAGATGAAGGGCAGTATACCGATTTAATAAATAAATAAAACAAATAAATTCCCTCTTTCTGTATAAAAAAAAAGCTTGAGGAAGTTCTTTGATCATCCCCTGCAGTGCTGACGCCATGCCGTGGATTCAGTTTGGATACCGAACAGCCAACCGTCTTCCAGGAAGCAGCACTGGGCTTTGGGCAGAGTGTAGCGCAGTTCGGAAGCGGAAGAAATGGAGGGTATGCAACTGCTGGTTCTCTGGGTCATTGGAGAGCTTTCTGTCTCATCATTCAGTCCCCAGGAGTGGCAGAAGAGACAGCCCTGAATTGTCTCCATGTGTTTTTGCTCCCGCAGGCTGTTGGTTGGTGCCCCACTCCAGAAGGGGGGAGTGAATGAAACGGGTAAACTCTACAAATGTCAGCCGGGGCCAAGAAAATCAGGCAGTTGCCAGGAGGTCCTTGTGCAAAGTGAGTATGTCACTGGGTGGAGTCTGTGTTCCTGTGGAGTTGCAAAAGAAGAAGAGAATTGGGAGCCAAGACTTGTGGCTTAAGTCTGGAGCAAACACCCAAGGCTGCGTGCCTCTCTTCTGTGATTCGGCAATCGCACTGCCCATTGAGCAAGAACAGAAATTGGCTCTGAGAATTGTGTTAAATCCAAAGGGGCCAGACTTAAACAATGCATTCAGTGTGTGATCACATTTCTGTACCTTTCACAATTTTTGTTAATAAAACAGCAGCCAGAGAATGCCTGACCTGGATCTAGATCAAGGTGCATGGGTGGTCAATCCTTTCCTTCTGTGCTCCCCCCCCCCACACAAAAATCTCCAGCTGCACCCCCACCCCACCCCCCAGAAGCTGCTATTTGTCCCTGATATAAGAGCAAATGATTGATGATATCAGGGGAGGAATATGGAGCAGAATCCCACTATGGAGAATGAGCAGGAGGGCCCTGAAACATTGCAAGGCTAGCTTACCATAAGGTTGCCAGACGTCCCTGTTTCCTTGGGACAGTCCTTGGATTTACAAATCAGTCCCCATACAAAATCCATTGAAGTTGAAAAGTGTCCCCAGATTCATTGGAAAAAATCTGGTAACCTTAGCTTACCACATTTGGAAGTGATTCTGGAGTCTTTCCAACAAGACTACCAAGTCCAGAGTCTAAGGCTATGTACACACCACATATTTAAAAGCACCCCCCCAAGAATCCTTGGAACTGTAGTTTGTTAAATGTGCTGGGAATTGTGGCTCTGTGAGGAGTAACAACAGCTCCCAGGATTCCTCGTGGCAAGTGCTTTAAAATGTAGGGTACATCTGCAGCCTCTACTTATATCTAATGGCACTACCAGGTGCAAGAAACAAACTGAAGAAAATTTGGAGTAAAGCTTTGCATTCAGGGGATACGGGTGGTGCTGTGGGTTAAACCGCAGAGCCTAGGATTTGCTGATCAGCAGGTTGGCGGTTCGAATCCCCGTGACTGGGTGAGCTCCCATTGCTTGGTCCCTGCTCCTGCCAACCTATCAGTTCGAAAGCACATCAAAGTGCAAGTAGATAAATAGGTACTGCTCCGGTGGGAAGGTAAACGGCATTTCTGTGCGCTGCTCTGGTTCGCCAGAAGCGGCTTAGTCATGACCCAGAAGCTGTACGCCAACTCCCTCAGCCAGTAAAGCGAGATGAGTGCCGCAACCCCAGAGTCGGCCACGACTGGACCTAATGGTCAGGGGTCCCTTTACCTTTTGCATTCAGGCAATGGCATTGAAGAGGTTAAAACCTCCCTTTGTATCTGGTTTGAGGTCCCGCACAGCTGTTATTTTTAAAAGCAATTTTTAAGAAGTAATGGAAATGTTTTCGGGCATTGCTGTATTGTCTAATTTGACCACTGTTTAAAGTCAGGATGTCAGGAGAAGTCAGAATTCCTAAGATGCATACTTTTCAACATCCCCAGTTGTCCAGGAACTTAGGTTTTGTGGTACCTCCCCATAGTAAAACAGTGCCCCTATTTCGTCGCCATTTTTGTGTGTCAGAGAGATGCTGAGGTATGCTTTTAGAGATGCACTAACGATAGTCTACAATGTACCGTATTTTTCGCTCTATAAGACGCACCAGACCACAAGACGCACCTAGTTTTTGGAGGAGGAAAACAAGAAAAAAATATTCTGAATCTCAGAAGCCAGAACAGCAAGAGGGATCGCTGTGCAGTGAAAGCAGCAATCCCTCTTGCTGTTCTGGCTTCTGTGATAGCTGCACAGCCTGTTTTCACTCCATAAGATGCACACACATTTCCCCTTACTTTTTAGGAGTGAAAAAGTGAGTCTTATAGAGCAAAAAATATGGTACAAGGCAAAACCACCCAGGCAAGGCCCTGAGCAGGACTGATGAGGGGTGTGGCTTGGGAACAGTCCCAAAGTTGAGACAGAGAGGTTTATAGGGCTGCATTCAGCCTCAGGGCTTGAGGTTCCAACCTATGCCTGCCTTAGCCCTGTGAGAACGTTGGCATGTGGAGCTACTTTTGATTGACAGGAGCATTCCAAGGCAGTTAAAATCTGTTAAGTGTCAGTTAGAATTTGAAGCGGGGAGGGGAGATTAGAGGCTGTAAGGCTAGTTAGAGTTTGTGAGGGAAGAGAAGCCAGAGTGGAGGGAGAAAGAAAATAAAGATTTAGAAATTCAGGGATTAACAGTTTGCTATAACTACTTCATAGGGATTGCTGGCTAATGAAATAACATCTGTTGGTGCTTTCCTTTTTCTTCTTAGAAAAAGCTATTGGCAGGTTTCTTAGACAACAATTGTCTGCTTTCTCCATGAGTCTGAAATATATTTCTTCTTAACACTCTTGCGCTGTGGCATAAAGGTTATTGAAATAAGTTTGCCAAGTCCTTTGGAGAGAAAACAAGCCAAGCCTATGCATCTTTATTTACAGTACTCAAATTGGTTTACTCCCAAGTAGTCAGTCAAATATTTATTTGTTTAAAACTAAAACAATGCAAGTAAATTTGCATAGAGTTTCAGCCTATGGTGTAATATAAATGCTCTATTAATAACAAACAAGTGTTCTTGCATTGATAATGGTAATATTCTGTTAGCCTTATCACCTTAGTACACATTTCTCCTTTCAGGGCCCATTGATGCTGTGAACATGTCTCTCGGTATGTCTGTCTCTGTCCAAGACTCCCAGTTGCTGGTAAGCAGCAAAGTCCATGTCAGGGATACAGGTTCCCTCAGAAGTACCTGTATAAACACAAGTTTAGGTATCTGTGCTTCTTTAATTTTCCTTTCAATAGCCTCCTAGTAACCAGGATGGTAAGCTTAGGCATGAGATGGAGACTAACACTGGAGACAGGATGATCTTTTAACAAATATTATTGGTTTATTGAAGGGATACTATATGCATAAAGTGATAGTGACACATTAGGGACTTAAAGGTGCTTGTTGACATTTTCCGAAGACTCTTTTACCTCAGGTCAATTTCCAAAAAACACCACAGACAAAGACTCCCACAACCCAGTGCAGCCACTGGGGACAATCTGTACCCCAAAGCTCCTCTGGTTGTACTCCGGGCTGTTTGGACAGTTTAGCCAACTTTTTAAAAAGCCACTTGTGTCACCTTCCTCTGATAAGACTTTTATGCAGGGCAGCTTCTTAAGACCAACTCAGTCATCACCTCCCTTCCCCTGATCTTCCCTAGGAAAGTATTGATAATACACTGGGTGGATACCTCCAGGCTTCAGTATTCCCCATAGCTTTTCTCTGGTCTGTCTTCCCTTCAACTCCCTAACTAACTCTCAGATATGCCACTAAGTAGTAGTAGTAGTAGTAGTAGTAATAATAATAATAATAATAATAATAATAATAATAATAATAATGTCAAAAAGCAGCTGCTGCTAATAAAAGGCCTGCAACTTCATAACACTACAAGCTGTCAAGATTTGCCTCAGAATATTCTTTCTTTCTTTCTTTCTTTCTTTCTTTCTTTCTTTCTTTCTTTCTTCCTTTCTTCCTTCCTTTCTTCCTTTCTTCCTTTCCCTTTCCCTTTCCCTTTCCCTTTCTCTTTCTCTTTCTCTTTCTCTTTCTCTCTTTCTTTCTGAAGCACTGCTTCTTAATTCTGTACCACCCTACTTGTAGGTATATCATGGACTCATAACGTGAATACCAGTTGCTGGATATCACAAGTGGGGAGAATTGCTGTTTCATTCAGGTGCTTTCAGGCTTCCCACAGGAATCTAGTTGGTCAATGTGAGAACAAAATGCTGGACGAGATGGGCCATTGGCCGGATCCAGAAAGGCTCTTCTTATATTTTTTAAGTGAGCGAAGGAACCCTCTCAGTTATTTCACAACCCTACATCCAACCTTAAGTTCCCTAAATAATTCCTTAAGTTCCTTAGGAAATTGCAAAAAAAACCAACCAATATCACTTAAGACCTACTGTAGTCATGGCAACCTGCTGACCTGTGGAAAGGAAGGTAGCAGCAGGGTGAAAAACCTTTGACTATAGTGACAGTGAAATGCTGCTGTGTGGAACATGCTCAACAGATCACTACATCAAGATAATTGGGTTTGGAATTTTCTTTCAAAGGTCTGCCTTGTCTGCCCCATGGCACAACCCCCTCCCCCACAACTGACACTTTACCATCATGCCTTGCTATCTCACTATGCCAGGGCTTGGGTTCAGCTCCCCCCTCAGAACCTCATCTAATGCCAGGGTTTCATTTAAGAAGGGCTTGCCTTTGAGCATGTCTGAGTTAACCAGTTGCCAGCTTGGTCTCCACACATCTGAGCATAACTGTACAAGATTTTCAAGTCTAGTAGTATGGTATATGCACAGGTTTGAACTCCATCTCCATAAACTAGCTAACTAACTAACTTATCATTACCATCTCCTCACCATTACTGACGACTTTCTTGGTTCTGCAGGTGTGTGGTCCCACAGTCCATCAGACCTGTGGGAAAAACATATACCTCAAGGGCTATTGCTTTCACCTGGATGAAAATCTGAGGGAGATACAACACTTTCCTAAGAACCAACCAGGTGAGATTGAGAAGCAAGGAAGGAATGAGCAAATATCAAAGTTAGATACCACTGATGGAATGGCAAGAGAAGGACTAGTGGTTAAACAACTCACTGGCCTGAATGTCTAGAGGTTGGGGGAGGAAACAGAGATTGGGAACAGGATATATGGAAGTCCCAGGTATCAGTTGTAGTAGTTATGTGCATTGGTGAATGTTGATCACAGGTTTTCTGGCAGTGGTTTTCTACTTTTAACATGTAGAAACTCAGCTAGATATGCTTTTTCAAGCATGGGAGTGCAGTGACAGGGAAGATTTGCCTGTTACATTACTACTTATCACCACACAGGACCACCTCTTTGGTAAAAAAGGTGGCAACACTTTGGTCAGACTTTGGATGGTATTCAAATAAATCCTGAACTCAATGAACTTAATGAACGTAAGTTAGTCATGTCCATTAACTTCAATGGGTCCACTCCGAGTAGAACTAGCATTAAATACAACCTTTAAAAAAAAAGATTGGGTCAGCTGAACAGGTTAACTAGCTTGGAAATATCAGTAGGCCTTCCCACTACAACCACTAGTAGCCAGAGGTACCCCCACCTCAAAAAAAAAATGTGATTGTATAGCACGATGACACAAGTGTTATGTGAGTTTCTTGATTTTGTGCCCCTCTTTTACATGCCTCAATCTCACCTCCCTGCCATTTAACTGGTGTTTCCTCTCCTAGAATGTCCAAAACAGCTCTCTGACATAGTGTTTCTGATAGATGGTTCAGGAAGCATCAAGCGCCACGAGTTTCCACAAATGAAGACATTTATATCGGAGGTCATAAAGCGTTTTGAAAATACTGACACCCAGGTAACATTGGGGTGTGGGGTAGTTTTCTTTTCAGTTTCTGGCATGGATTTTGCCTTTTTCACATCTTCACATGGAGTGAACATTTTCATTGAGCTATCTACTACAACCCCAAGGTATCATTCCTGGTCAGTCAGTGCCAGTTCAGACCCCATGAGTGTGTATGTGTTTTTGCCCAAACAGGCATCACTGTACACTTGTTTACATTGAATTGCATTTGCCATTTAACTGTTCTTTCACTCACAACCACATTTCCCCTATGTCATTGGTGCCAATGTGCACCATGACCACTGATTCCTCCCTATCTACCAGGCTATCTAGGTAAAGGACAACATCTCTCTTTTGTGCCAGGCAGGCAATTCACCTTTTGTTGCTATGCCCATCACACACTTTCTAAT
This sequence comes from Podarcis vaucheri, assembly GCF_965113315.1. Lineage (NCBI taxonomy): Eukaryota > Metazoa > Chordata > Lepidosauria > Squamata > Lacertidae > Podarcis > Podarcis vaucheri. Next base: position 16,546,711 of record NC_138751.1, read on the forward strand.
AATTTAGTCACCCACTACAGGATCCTTCCACCCCCAGAGAAATACCGTATTTTTTGCTCCATAAGACGCACCTAGTTTTTAGAGGGGGAATGCAGGTGAAAAAATATTTTTAAAGGGAGCGCTGAGCCACACACACGCTCCATACAGCTCATGAAAGGGAGCGTGGCTCTTGGGGGCTTTTCCAGGAGGTGGGGGAAGGGACTGAGGGGCTGCCCTCTGTCCCTTCCCCCACCTCCCACAAAAGCCAGCAAGAGCCACACGCTCTTTAAAGCGCTCTTTAAAGTGCCCTTCTCCCACCTCATAGAAAATCCCACAAGAGCTGCGTGGAGCCTGTGTGCCGCTCTTGGGGGCCTTTCCCGCCTGCCTCCCACCTGCATTCGCTCCATAAGATGCACACACATTTTCCCTCACTTTTTAGGAGGGGAAAAGTGCGTCTTATGGCGTGAAAAATACTGTATCTTAGGATGAGAGGATAGCTGTTTGTCCCACAAGGAATGGGTCCCTTCTAAGGGAATGTTTCCCTCTTCCTCAAAATGATGCTCTCCTTTCCCCAAGACCCTCATTCTCTCTGACAGCAGGGGAACTATCATTAAGGGAGTGGGGCACAGCTACTGAAGGTTTCATGCCTCTTTTAGCTTTTCCAGGTCTGCTACCTTGGCCTCAACAGAACAAATGTGTTTCTGGACTCATATGTCTGCTTAACTTGCCTTAGTGCTTTGTCAGCTGGAACTGAGACACTTCATCAGCAGGGGCTTCCTATAGCTCACTTAAAAATATTGTCCATCCATCTGGTCAGTCTCAAATTCCAATTTCTACCCTGCCAACATCACACAGTCAATCATGGCAACATTCAAAAAATGCCAATTATGTCAGAGTAGACACTATGAATTATGTATTTTTAAAACTGGTTTAATTCTCAACTCACAACTCCCCTTCAAAACTGAGCAATAATAGGACAGAACTACTGGTTATTATTGGATAAGGTTTCATCTAATTGTGCCCATCACTTGAATGCATATCAGTAACAGGGAAAATCATGCCATATCAGTATACAGTGGTACCTCGGATTACATACGTTTCAGGTTACATACGCTTCAGGTTACAGACTCCACTAACCCAGAAATAGTGCTTCAGGTTAAGAACTTTGCTTCAGGATGAGAACAGAAATCATGCTCTGGCAGTGCGGCAGCAGCAGGAGGCCCCATTAGCTAAAGTGGTGCTTCGGGTTAAGAACAGTTTCAGGTTAAGAGTGGACCTCCAGAACGAATTAAGTACTTAACCTGAGGTACCACTGTATGTCAATTCAAAGGTCCACTGTGAGTTGGGCAAATTCTCATATCCAGAAATCCATTACCAGGCTTCAGCCCTGAGTGCTCACTGGAAGGACAGATCCTGAAGCTGAGACTCCAATACTTTGGCCACATCATGAGAAGAGAAGACTTCCTGGAAAAGAGCCTGAAGTTGGGAAAGATTGAGGGCACAAGGAGAAGGGGACGACAGAGGATGAGATGGTTGGACAGTGTTCTCGAAGCTACCAGCATGAGTTTGACCAAACTGTGGGAGGCAGTGGAAGACAGGAGTGCCTGGTGTGCTCTGGTCCATGGGGTCATGATGAGTCGGACACGACTAAACAACTAAACAACAACAACATTACCAGGCTGTATTCCATGATTCAGCAATTCTGCCAAAGAAGCACATACATAGTTTACATATCCTGGGAATTTTAGAGTTCTGTTTTCTTTTCTCTCTTCTATTTATTTAAAGCTGGTTTCTATGCGTTATGACTGCACTTAAATATATGTGGGAAAGTCCTGTTGAAATCTGAGCAGTCAAACAGAGTCTTAGGCAATGTCATTTTCCCCTACTGCATTTCAAACCACATTTGCACAGTTTTGCTCATATCGGAGAAGAGGCAAGTATGTCTTCATCCAACACACATGGCCTTTCTGATTTCTCCACCCCTTCCACACACACACACACACGCACACGCACACACAGAGAGAACTCATATTCACAAAGCTGTCATCTGTGCATATGCGCTCCTCTGTGCATCCGTGAAGGGTGTCCAAAATATTCACACTACTGCTTACTCCGCACCCAGTTTTCTAGTCAAATTGAAGCTGGTTTGAGGAAAGACATGCATCAAACTGCTGTATTTGTCAGGAAACTACAGGATCAGCATAGGTTATAGCTAATATATTGTGAATGTGGCTTAGAAAACATGCAATGTGAATGCACTGGATGTAGAGTAAGCAATAACATGACCATATTCTTGTTAGGGTTTCTAGTGGCTCGCTGACTGAGCAGATTTTTTGTGACTTGAACAACTTTTTAAATCCTTCCTAGGTTTACTAGAAACTCAATTTAGTATTGCAAATGGAGGCAACTTTGCTTAATGTGCAGAACTTACATAGGTTGCAGGCTTCAGATTTTCTTCCCACAAAATTTGGGTTCCATTGGATACTGTGTCAGATGAGAGTTTATACAGCTTTGGTTGTAGCTTTCTGATCATTCCTCAAAACAGAGCCAAATGGATACACTTCATGTACATTATTTCCCGCATCATGTATCCAAATCCTTTCCTCAGTTTCCACTCAGCTGCTGTATCTAACATCTTTCACTCCCATTTTAGTTTGCCTTGGCCCAGTATTCAAACCTATATCAAGAACACTTCAACTTTCTTCAGTTCAAGAACACTCAAGATCCTAATACACTTCTTATACCAGTTAGACAACTGTTCGGGGCTACTCACACAGCTACATTTATACAGAAAGTGGTGTAAGTATCTCCTTTGTGTTCATCTGTTTCTGCATAAGATACTGTGTGCTTCCATTCAGTTTGGAATTATCATCTGTCAGGGTTCAGGGAATCCTTTCCCTCCCCCACTGGCGGCAAAAAAAACCCCAAAACCAAAAAAACCAAACAGGTAACAAGAAGAGTGCTTACCACGTAATTTATTCAGGATTTACACAGAGAGAGAAAGGTACTCCCTAATTAATCAATAGCATAGCTCTGAGTAATCTCCTCCCTCCTTTTATGTCATTTGCAGCATCACCCCTTCTACGGTGGCTGCATGAGGCCCTTTGTCTGTTTGCATTCTGCTCTTCCACTTTCACAGCCCTCCTGGTTCTAGGAGAAGTGGGGTTGGAAATGCTTTCTAATGATAACGTGTCAGCCAGCTGTTCTGGATCTGCTGCTTCCCCCTTCTCCCCTTCCATTATTTCCCAGCGCTGTCATGTCTCAGGGTCATGACCTTCTGCATTGTAAATCTATACTGTCCTCCTCTTCTTGGGAAGGTTCAGGGGCGGGGGGGGGGGGCTCCACCATTGCTCTTCAGTCCAGTCCCTTACATCATCTTTCATTCAGTCACTTTTTAAAAAGGATCCGCACCATGTAATTTCTGAAACACTGGTATTCCAGAGTTTTTTCCTGTGTTATTCTCTGATCTTTTTTTAGACCTGATTGGTGTTGATTCCACACACCCACACACCCCCCACACTTAAAATCCTTAAGTTTTAAGCACTTATTTTGTTTGCTACTTGGTTTGCTGCTTATTTATAACATTTCACTTTATTGCTTACTCAGCTTTGATTTGTATGTCACGTTTTTAGAACTCAATGAAGTATCTGAGAGTTTTGTTTATTGTTTCGTCTTCATACTCCTTCCCCACCACCAGGCGTGAGCTCTTTGTCCCAGCAAAAGGATCCCGCAGTGGTGCCTCTAAGATTCTCATTGTGATAACAGATGGAGAGAAATTTGAAGACAAGCTGGAATATAGTGACGTGATACCAGAGGCTGACAATGCTGGCATCATCCGTTTTGCCATTGGGGTAAGAAAACTAAGAAGCAAATCCACAAGACATTACAAGGAAGTCAGGTTAGAAGAGTGGAATAAGTAAAACCAACTCCCCCTCCCTGCCTCCTGTACCTGTTATGCCAGCATGGTGTACAGTTATTAGCAAGATGGACTATTTTAATTCTGAAAAAAGCTTCACCTCTTCATTTTGGCGAATAAAGCTGCAGTTAAAAGCAGGCTGCTCTATTTTCTTCTGGTCAGTTGGCAATGAATTGAAACAGTATGGACAGAGCAAATAGAAAGAAATTTATTTTCTCTCTCTCAAAAATTCCAAAAAAAAGGTATTTCTTCTAAATGCCTGTGATCAGAGCCTGCCTGCCCATGAGGGAAGGTGAAATGCCCACCTCAGGTGGCAGAAATGCAAGAAGCACCAACAAGAGGGAGGTGTTCCAGCATGTGGCATTGCTGCTTGTCTTCCCTGCCCTAAGTGGAGAAGTCAAGTGAGCAGCAATGCTATGAGGAGTGCCCTGGCTCCTGACAAGTTTGGTAAGAGCTGGGGCGTTCCTGCACACCACGTTTGGCTCCCCCTCCCCAATGGCAGAAGCAGAGTGGCAATACTTTGAGGAGCGCTTCAGCTCCCACTGAGTTCAGATAGAGCCAGGGTGTGGTGGCAGCAGAAGCATGGGGCAAGTGGAGGGACAGAAGGTGGCAACTGGGATAGCTCAGTTGGTAGAGCATGAGACGCTTAATCTCATGGGTTCAAGCCCCACATTGGGCAAAAGATCCCTGTATTGCAGGGTTTGGACTAGATGATCCTTGTGGTCCCTTCCAACTCTACATTTCTATGGATTCCTCTTTTGCCCCCAATGATGAAATGGGATTGGCCATCCCTGGCTGTGATGACACCATAATAAAAATAAAAAGCGGCATATAAATGAATGAATGAATGAATGAATGAATGGCTTTATTTCAGCCACCAACAAGAGGCTGGAGTAAAACAGAGGTGGAGGAGGGAGTTGCAGAAGGATAAGGGCAAGAGAGAGACCTCCCTCTCCATAGGGGCCAGACATATATTTGAGAGTGGAAGTTGAGAGTTCTTCTTAGCTTGGATTGCAATCAACAGTAGAGAAGAACCATGGATGAAATAGACACAGTTCAATGTTGAGATATGTATTACTATATGCCAGATTTGTATTCTAAGCAAGGCAGTTACAAAGTTTGGTGGCATCATTACATTCAGTACATTTCATTCTCTACTTTGCCCCCTCCCCCTCCTCTCTGGCATGCTGTTAAAGGTTGGCGCAGCTTTTTCTCAAGGCAGACCAAGGCAAGAGCTCAACACAATTGCCTCTTACCCGCCCTCGGACCATGTTTTCTCTGTGAACAACTTTAATGCTCTCAAGGACATCCAGAACAAGCTTGAGGATAAAATTTTTGCCATTGAAGGTACCAAATGCAGCAGGTGGTTCTAGGGATCTAGAGATAATGCTGACATCTGTAGCTTTTGACTTGTGGTTGGGAGACTCTAACTCAGTCCAAATCTGGACATGAATCTAGTCCATATTTTATTGACCATTACCCTGCCTAAATGAAATGGAGACAGCTCACATTCACATGACGACAAATAGGCTTGTTATGAGGTATATGTCTAGTTCTTTCTTACAAGAGGTAATAATTAAACATGGTTGGTAACACAAGATTAGTGTGCCGATCTTTATATTAAATATTAGGAGGTGAGGATATTTACTTGTAGCTTCCAGGTCATGTTCAAGAGAAGAGCTAGTAACAGAGTTAAAATAGCTCCTAATGGAGGTTTCTTTTTACGTTAAGCTATGCGAACTGCACTGATGCCATGATCTGCAGGAATAAAGCATGGAAACAGTTCAGATTAGCATACTGTTACAGGCTCTGGATGCCAGCACTTCAACTACCTTTTATATCCCACCTTTTTCTCCAAAGAACTCAAAGTTCCTCCTCAATTAACCCTCACAACAACCCTGTGAGGTAGCAAAAGACTGTGACTAACCCAAGGTCATCCAGTGAGCTTCATGGCTGAGTGGATATTTGAACCTTGGCCTTTAGGTCCTAGTCTAACACTAACCACTACATAAAGCTGGCTATCTAGGGACCTCTCTTGAATACCATGTCACATAGTATCATTCCATTGTCTACTCCAGCCTTCACCAACATGGTGCCTTTCAGATGTTTTGGTGCAGACTGGTGGGAATTGTAGACCAAAACATTTGAAAGACACAAGGCTGGCAATCAGGAATCAAGGTGTATGAGGAGAAGAGGAGACGTAAATCTTTCTGCTTGAATCTAATCTGATCTATTGATTTACATGTTCTGCCATTGCCATAATGTGGAGTAATATATAATTATATTGATATTGAAAAATCCAGATATTTTTGGGCAACTTTTGAGAATTGTCTATTACGAAACTCTAAGGGATAACATTAGGAGAGAATTAGGCCCAGCAGGGTCCTAACTTGACCCAAAACAATGCTGTTTCCCCACAAACCACAACCATCTACCTCAAACCCTAATGTGAGGTGGGAAGCAGGAAAAAGCATGACTGCTTTCACTTTGAAGTCAATTTCTAAGCAGTTTGTATCAAAGCAAATGGACTTTGAAGGTGATGTTGTCACCCAGCATAAAGTGACTGGTATGTGCAAACTAGGCTTGCAGGTCTGTGAGAGGATTAGGATTTGGCCTACTGGTTAGTTTCTCACCTGTATAGTAGAATATCTATGTGAGGGAGCAGACATTTTCCTGCTTGGTTTGAGAGGGTTTAACATTCCCTCTGCACTTTCCCTCCCCATTTAGGGTCTTGTTCTGATCAACCAGAGGCTATCTTCTGCCACACCAATAGGATGAGGTTTCACCTCTGTCTACAAGACTCCATCCTCAGTTAGCTAGATATTACCCCTTAGCTCTCAAGTTCTACCACCCTGCATCTCTTTCTTCCCATCTTTCGTCTACAGGTACACATTCCCAAGGTGGTACATCCCAAAGCTCCTTCCAGTATGAGATGTCCCAGGAGGGATTCAGTTCCTTGCTAACTCCGGTGAGTCACTTTAATCCCCTACCAATTCTTCTTTTTTGTAGGTTGATAAATCTCAGCTTTCTCATCCCAATCCTCCAAAACAAGCTAAATTTGGGCACATAGAGGACCAGCCTGATACACTGAAATTTAGATTTAGGTGGTACAGGACTCCAGATTCAAATGCCCACTTGGTTATGAAGATATGGCAAATCACTGACAGAATGAACTCCTGCTAACACAATATGGAATATATACGGTTCCAACTTTTGAAGAGGTAGGTAAGTTTGTGGAGTTAAGTCCTCTTGGAAGCCTGACCTGATTGGGACATGAATTGGTCTGGCCAATCCAGTGTTGGGATGACTAATGGAGACCTGATTTGACCAAGCAAGGTCAGTGCAAGTTGAACTGTAGAACTGGCTCCTCAAAAAGTAAACATATTTTTTTAAAAAATAATACTCTAGTGTAATAATGAGAGTGCTCATGCAGTCTACATTTTATGATTATCCCCTCCTGCTGGTTAACACCATCTCTTCTTTGCTGATTTGGTATTATTATCTCTTCCACTCCTTGTGATGAATTAGGTTGGACCCATTTTGGGGGCAGTAGGAGCCAATGACTGGTCTGGAGGACTCTTCCTATATGGGGACCCTGATAAACCAGCCTTTATTGATGTGCCCAGCTCCACTAAGGATATGAAAGATGCTTATCTTGGTAAGTGTCAAAAACAAATAATATTTCTTTTTTGTGCTTTAAGGCTCTGCATGAAGTGTTGGATGTGTTTGTCTAGTATGGTATCTAGTAGGAAGTTCAGAGAAGTCACCCCTTTATAGTAGAGGTGATTAATCTGTGACCCTCCAGATATTACTGGTAAAAGGTAAAGGTAAAGGGACCCCTGACCATTAGGTCCAGTCATGGCTGACTCTGGGGTTGCGGCGCTCATCTCGCTTTATTGGCTGAGGGAGCCGGCGTACAGCTTCCGGGTCATGTGGCCAGCATGACTAAGCTGCTTCTGGCGAACCAGAGCAGTGCACCTTCCCGCTGGAGAGGTACCTATTTATCTACTTGCACTTTGACGTGCTTTCAAACTGCTAGGTTGGCAGGAGCTGGGACCAAGCAACGGGAGCTCACCCCGTGGCAGGGATTCGAACCGCCGACCTTCTGATCAGCAAGTCCTAGGCTCTGTGGTTTAACCCACAGTGCCACCTGGACTATAGTTCAAATCATCCCTGACCATTGACAGTGCTGGCTGGGGCTGATAGGAGTTGAAATCCAACACCATCTGGAGGACCACAGGTTAGCTATACCTGTTTATAGAATTGGGCACCTTTGACATTTTAATTTTCTCCTACATACTTTTTAGGTCTGAACTTACACAATATTTTTCATACTACAAGCCCCACTTTAGAGTACCACTTTAAGAGGCATGTGATACACAGTCCTAGTTATAAAGAGGAACATTTGCAATGCTGTACAATTGGGAGTGGGGAACCTCTGGCCCTCCACTTGTTCCTGAATAACTACCATCAGCATAGTCAGGGAAGGGAATTGTTGTCCAGCATTTGAAGGGCCACAGGTTGCCCACTTCTGCTTTATGTGAAAATTAGGAGAAAGTTGCTTGTAATTATTCCAGTCTCAAAAGTAGCAACATGAACTAAGTCTAATATAGCTTCTCCTTTTAGTCAGCCTTCTCCAATTTCATGCCTTATTAATGTTATGGACAAATGTCATTAAATCCAGTAAGCAGTCAAGGAAAATGAGATGCAGATCAAAATGTTTTGAGCATACCAATTTAGAGAATGCTGCTTTAAGGTTATCTTACCCTTCATGACATTACCACAGGCCTATACAGTGGTCCCTTTGGTTAAGAACTTAATTTGTTCTGGAGGTCCGTTCTTAACCTCAAACTGTTCTTAACCTGAAGCACCACTTTAGCTAATGGGGCCTCCCGCTGCCGCCGTGCCGCCGCTATCCGATTTCTGTTCTCATCCTGAAGCAAAGTTCTTAACCTGAGGTACTATTTCTGGGTTAGCGGAGTCTGTAACCTGAAGCGTCTGTAACCCGAGGTGCCACTGTACTAGACTCTCCAGCTGTTTAAGCAAATTAACACTACAGCATAGTAACAAGAATAATGTACATAATTTTATTACAAAATTGTTAAAAATGTAATACAATGCAATAGTATGCAAGACAAGGTTGACTACCAATTTTACTACGATTTTTTAATAACTGCTCAAAATCAAGCTGTCACTGAATCCAAAGGACCATTAAATATGCCTGAACTTTTGACAATATCAACTTTTAAAATTCTAACAGTAGTGGCATTTAGCTACTACTTACATTAGAGGACAGGTCTCCCTACAATCACATTACCTATACACAATTCTATACAGTTTTTATACTGAATCTAACAATGAGCTGCACTCGACTTCACATTCTTAGCAAAATCATTGACTTTTTGAGCACAAAATCTTTACAGCAGCTTTATAACTTCACTCTTCCTCTTCCTCCTCCTCCCCTTCCCCTTCCCCTTCCCCCTCTTCTTCATCTTCTTCCTCCTCCTCCTCCTCTTCAGGTTCTACTTTCTTCTTGGAGCCTGCTGGCCTACCTGGACCTTTCTTTCCTACCTCACCCTTCCCCTTGGCACATCCTTCTCACGCTTCTCCTTTAGTTTTGCTGCCTTCTGCTCAAAGGGCTGTTTGTCTTTTGCTGTTTGCTCAGACCACATTTCTCCTAGTTTCTTTGCCAATAGACAAACCTGGGTGGTCACTTTATCTTTGGGTGATGCTCAGAACAAAAGAGGAAGAAAGCAGGTGGTGGTCTTTGGGGGCATTGGTGTCCTTTTTCTTCTTCTTCTCCCCTTTAGAAGGAATACAATATTTTCATCTCCATGTCATAACGAAGTTTGCCATGTCTTCAAACTTGTCCTTTTCTTTTGCTGACATTGTCTACCATCTCTCGGAGCATTTATTGGAGAAGTCAAAAAAGTTGATTGAAGTGTCCAGGTGCTTCTTTTTATGCTCCTTGCGGCATGTTTGCACGGAATAAATGTACAAGGATGTCTTGCCCCTGGGCTTGTTCGGGTTGCCTTTGCCCATGGCTGGGGCAACGGTCCCTGATCAGTGGGGAAAGATGTCTGTGGTACTTAGCACCTTGCCTGGCAGAGCTGAGGAAGAGAAACAGTGGCCATTAGCGACGTCAGGGGGGGTGTCAAGTAAAGCGCACGGATCACCTTCCTTCGCCGCAATCGAATCATGTTTTATTGATGTTTTAATGTGCTGTAAACTGCTTTGAGATATTTCTTAAAAATATAAAGCAGTATAGAAATTAAATAAATAAATATAGAACTATAGAGGAGATTCTTTCATTGCCAGATGCAGCTATGTTTTCTCCTTGTACCTGTCTCACTGCCTTTGTGTCCCTACAAGGTTATGTGATGCAGATGGTTCAAGTGAATGGCCAGATCAGCTTTGTGGTAGGAGCCCCTCGCTACCAACATGCCGGCAAAGTCTTTTTGTTCAGCCGACAAAATTTTAAGTGGCAGAAGACATCAGAGTTGTCTCCAAAGGAGGTAAGAAGGCTTCAGGATGAACTGTGGGTTGTGTCAGTGCATATCTGAGTGTGTTTCCTTTGCCTGTGGCAATTAAAGTTAACCATGCAGCCCACAAAGCAGGATCTCCCATTGAAATGACTGCCCTTAATTCTGACAAACTGTTTTTAATTCTCACTGTACATTTGAAGAACAGAACAGAGCTTCAGTCTTTATATTTTATGGAACCCCAGGCAGGGATCCACATGTGTTCCTCCAGACCTCACTATCTGGCCCTCAAGACTCTCCCCAGGCCATACACCCTCATTAGCCTCACCCCTCACTTCCTCTGCTTTGGCCCCTGCTTAAGTAATGTTGCATGCCATCCCCAATCTCTGAGTGGTGTGAGATTCCAAGGAGTTCCAGGCACGCTTACCCAGAGTTCATGCTTCCTTTCAGCAATGAGGCACAGTGGAGACTTTGGTGCCTTTATGTTATAAGGTTTATTTACACATACAGTGGTACCTCTACTTATGAGCACCTCTGGTTATGTATCTTTCAGGATATGCACGCGGCAAACCCGGAAGTATTTTTCTGGGTTTTGCCATGCACGCATGTGCAGAAGCTCTCTACCACACTGCACACATGTGCAAAATAGGCAACTCCGGTTGTGAAAATCTTGGAATCCAACTGGAGCTCCGGAATGGATCCCATCCACAACCGGAGGTACCACTGTATACAACCTGAGCCTACGATGAAGGGACTCACAGCATCAAAGCCCCATGAGGTTCTTGCTTTTCCCATAACTGCAGCTTTGGATTCAAACACAAGAGCTGTCTGGCACAGAATCCCCTTTTATTGACATTTTTAAAATGGCCCATCACTTTCCTTTTGTTCTCCTTAGTAGCTCTTCTCCCAGACAATTTCCTGAACTTGGGAAGCTGACTGGCTTTATATTTTAACTCTTGCTAAATCCTATGTCTGGCACTCAGGTTACCACCCCAAGCATTGATTAAATTCCAGCACCCTTTGGTCCCATAAATTTAGGGGAAGTCATAAACCCACAGTATTTGTGCCTGACTTGAATGTGCCATTGAGCTATGATAAGGCTTCTTGCATTCCTTGATGGAGGCTAGAGAGGAATGTGTGGGTGTGAAGAAACTAGCCTACTGTACAAATGTAGCAGTCACATTTATTTCTCCACCCACTTTTGCCTCTGGTCCCACCTATTACTGGCAGGTGGCCTCAGAAGGTTTCTCAGAAAGAAATGTGGCCCTCAGGCAGAAGAAGATTCCCTCTTCCTGATTTATAAGTACCACAACAACAAAAGTAACTTTTGAAGTATCTAGAGACTTGGGCAAGGTGTTTGATCCTGGAAGTGTTGTAGTTGCAAACAATGAACTGGTTGCCATTTCAAACCATTTTAACTGTCATTACTCTCACCTAGGGAATTCTGGGCACTGCTAGCATATGAAATCTTTAGCATCTTTATAAAACTTTAGTCTCCAGTGTTCTTTTTGGGAAGCCATGACAGCTACATCTGTCTCAAAATGGTTGAAATGTGCTGCTGCACCATGTTTGCCTACAGTATAGATTTCCCTCTCTTTTAGTCCCAGGCAATGAATGAATGGATGGGAGAGTCCACTGGATGGGGGAAAGAAGAATAGAAGGATGTGTAAATGCCTGGGGTCAGGGAGATCAAGAAATGGAAAAAGTTTAACAATGGTGATTTTTAGTCCCCCCAGATTGGCTCTTACTTTGGTGCTACGCTTTGCTCCGTGGACCTTGATAGAGACAAAAACACAGATCTGGTTCTTATTGGTGCTCCCATGTACTATGACGGCATGGCAGGAGGAATGGTCTACATCTGCGAGAGGCAGGTAGGTGAAGGGGAATGCAGGCCTGCCCTTTGTACTTGGTGGCACAAGGCAACTACCAAGAGCAGTTATTTGAGGGCAGGGATGTAAGAAGGCATCCTTTCCCACTCCACCCTGTATTTATCGAATGCAGCACTGTTCTGTTCCGCTGCAGTTTAGCTCCCACCCAAAACTATGCTATTTGTCTCACTGTCCAATGTGGCAAAATTCCATAACTTTCATAGTGTACATATGTAATTAAACACATAAACAGCATAAGTTACATTACCATGAAGTTATTCCAGCCTATGCATTTCATTGCAGGGGAGAGGGGAACATAGTGACATATCATTTGTGGACTGAAAACAACAACAACAGTGAATACTGATTGTATTCACTAGATTTGTTTCCATTCCAGAAATGGGATGAATACATGAACATCAGCAATTTCTTCTCCCATTTTTCTTTTCATCAGAATTCTCTATCATCCCTATTTGAGCACAGCTGTTTTTGTAGCAGTGGGACATTAAAAGTATTTTCCTTTCCTAGAGCACGTTTTGTGCTTTGGTTTCTTTTGCGAAAGCACAAGAGGTTTGAAGGAAGGCTGAGCAGTGCTAATTAAACAGCGGAACAGACCCCTTTATAAAGCATCACATTGTTCTGTATTTCTGTACTCCTGGCTGCTGACAGCTGGCAGCTAAAGATGTAGAGTGAGGTCAGGGAAGGACACCTGGAATGTTGTGGTGTCACACAGCACAACTTGCAGCTCTTCCAAGTTGCAGGGTGGAGGAAGCGGGGAGATGGTGTTTGAATGTCATGTTTTTCAATGACATTCATGGATTTTTCCAGCCCCGATAGCAGGGGAGAGGAGAACTGGGACATCCAGCAAAAAACCAGATAGATAGATAGCTGCTTTACTTATAGAAATGAAGAGATGGGAAAAGTAATTGGCACCCACCAATGGGGACGGACAGAGCCCAATGTAAGCTGGTCTTTTTTCATCAAGGGCTCCAAATTGTCTTGGGCTAGTCACACTTCTTTGAAGTCTCTCAGCTCCACTCACCTCACAGAGTGTTTGTTGTGGGGGAGGAAGGGAAAGGAGAATATTAGCCGCTTTGAGACTCCTGAAGGGGAGTGAAAGGCGGGATATCAAATCCAAACTCTTCTTCTTCTTCTTGCCAAATGGAAAAATGGGAAGTGCAGAATGAAAGTAAGAAGGGACTACTTCTATAATTTCTATAAATTACAGGGCATTCACTGACTTACTAGTTTGATTCCTTTGTGTCTGTCCCCCTTCTGGCACAAGGGGGTGCCATGGAACAAATAGTGCAGGAGATTGAAAATAGAAGGAACAACTTCATCAGAACTATTTTGGTTTCAACCCCTCAAGTGTCCCCTTTCATCATTTGCCAGGAGGATGGGTTTTTCTGCAGCCAGAAATTGCGGGGGGCAGCCAAACAGCCCTTGGGACGCTTTGGAGCCAGCATAGCAGAAATAGGCGAAATAACTGGGGACCGATGGACGGATGTGGCCATTGGGGCTCCAATGGAGGATGAGAACAGAGGAGCTGTGTACATATTCCATGGGAGCAGAAGATCCATCAACCCAGCATATAGCCAGGTGAGCCCTCAGCCCCTCTACTCCATAGCAGGAAGCACAGGCAACTGTCATTTCACTGTCTGGTAGTCCAAGAAGGCTGAAGCTTGAAGAAGTTACTTTATCAATGAAGGAGCTCAGACTGGAAGTTTATATAGGAGCTTGAGGCTCCACCCCTTCCTGTCTAATGATCCAGGCAGGTACTTCCATGCATGTTCCCCTCCTCCTGAGTAGCCTCATGTGCAGCTAACTGGGCACTTCCAACAACACTGAAGTTCCTGCCTGGCTCACTGTCACTTTAGCTCCTGTGCCCCTGGGGTAGATTGGGGTGGTGGGGGTAGTCCAAGAGCCAGCCAGGAACAAAACATCTGGGATGGGTGGCCCCCAGTCTTGGGACAAGGTCATCTAGATCCAAAGGCTCTTCAGGGTCACTGGTGATATGAAGATCTGCTGGAGGGTCCTCCTCTAAGGAGACCTCAGGCACCAACCTCTCCTTCTTTCTCCTGCTCCTAGCGCATCCAAGGCTCTCTGCTTCCCAATAGGCTCCATTACTTTGGCCAGGCTATTGGTGCCGGGAGAGATCTCACTGGAGATGGACTCCCAGACGTAGCAGTGGGGGCTCAAGGAAGAGTGCTGCTGCTGAGGTAAGGAGCTTCAGGACTCTTGGAGCCAACTTTTTTTTAAAAAAGTCTGCATGCCCACTTCCTTTGTAGTACATTAGAGAGTAATCAGTCTCTCATTAATATTTTTCAAAAGGAATTCTAATCAATTAAAATAACCCTTTTAAATGGTTGAGCAAGTAGTAGTGTCAGTCACAGCTCTCTGGACTGATCCAATGTATTTTGGTGGCTGAGGTGGGAGATGCAAATAGAACTCCTCCCCTAATTACCGTAATTATCATGGAACATAGCTCACACTTATAACAAAGAAGCCTATGTAGGAGAACCTCAGAGTTGTGTCTTCCATTCTGCTTCCTTTAATGGCAGAGTTGGCATCCACAGTCTGTTGCGAGCTGTTGCTTCAAGTAGGGACACCTTTGAAGACCTCATCCAAAACCACAACTCTTGTACAGCTTAGTCCTTCCTGCTCAGTAAGCCAGGGCGGTGATGGCATTTCCCCTGTCATTTGAATGGTGAGAACATGCAATATCCCAGCAACAGAAATGTCCCACACAGCACAAGATGATGTGCAGACTGGACATGTGACAATTGTTTGGAATGCACTTCTTTTAAACACTTTGCAAATATAACCCATGGTTGGAATGTCCGGATGGCACTAGCCCTGTGCTCCCCAGTGGGCTACATAATGAACCTTTGTCTCCCTCCAACCCAAATTCCTACCCCATTCTGTCTGCAACAGGGCTCGGCCCGTGGTACGAGTAGTACCCACTATCACCTTCACCCCAAATGAGATCCCCATCGCTGCCTTTGAATGCCAGGACCAGGATGTTCTGAACAAGGAAGTCAGTAAGGCAACTGTCTGCCTCACTGTTATGATGGATCCTCGGTTTACACAAGGTAGGCCCAAAGCACTTTGAGGGAGTAAGCTGGGCTTGGGTCCTAGCTGACAGTGCACATAACATGCTGAGGACAGGAGGACCCCTCAGTACAAGAAGTGGGGCAACAGAGAAGCTGGCTTGCCACACAGTTTGATTACCCATCATTGCCATATTCCTGTGGCTTTTCAAACTGTGTTCCTAGAATCCTCTGGGTCCCTGAGAAACTTATCAGAAGTTCTTCCATGTTGCAATTACTAATGATGGACAGCTTCCCATCAAAATAGCTTGCTTACTGCTACTGACTTTCCCATGCAATGTACATCTGAAAAGGAATACTGGTACAATTGGACACACTCCGGGTGAGCTTCTGCTTTGTGTGAGGTAACAGTGAAGTCCCAGAGGCTTACTCCACACCCACATGCACTGAATGTTTCACCCTGGAGCACAACTCTAATGCCTTGTTTGAAAGCTACTGCCAGATTCTGATGTGAGCTCTTCATTGAGTCCAGTGCCCCTAGAGAGCCCAGAAGGGAGGGTGTTAGCAAGGAGATGGCCCCCAGTTATAAGACCTGGTATTGTGAGCTTCCTCTTAACTTGGTAGGCATTTCAGTCCTCAATACTGGATGCATTGCTTTGACTGCGAATTCACAAAGATTTTGTGCTAAAGGGCCTTTGCAGAGAATCTGCACAGCACACTGTATCCCTCAGAATCCTATTCTCTGTGTTGTCTTTTCAATTCCTCTCCCTCAGGCAGCAGCATTTTGAACACCATTCAGTACAAGTTGAACTTGGATCCTGGTCGAATGAGGGTTCGGGCCATTTTTAACGGAAACCCAGACTCTTCCACCATCACCAAGGAGATAAAAACGGGACTGAAGAGACACTGTGAGGAGTATCGCATAAAGTTGCCGGTGAGTTCAGAGATCCAGTGGATGTTTAAAAGCAAAGACAAATGTTGGCATTTGGGCCCATGAAACAAGTGTTGTCACCACTAGGGATAGAAGGATCTGTCAATCTCAGTTTCTCATTTTTCCAATCTTAAATTCACTTAAATTCACTTTGCAGCAATTTCTGATTTTTAAAAAAAGTTATGAAAATTAATCCATATTTTAATGCATTTTTTCTTAATAAACACATTTTTATATGCAGTTCTGACTAACATACACAATTTTACAAAAAGTTTTCCCTGATGTAATACATTTTGTGTGCTATTTTCACCAATGTGATGTACACTTCCCCTAACATATGCATTTTTGTAAACATTGGTTAGTTGGCAAACTGCATAGCAAAATTTGGATAAGTGCAAATTTCAAGGGATAGCTGTATTTCTGTTTGCATGTTGTTTTGGAAAGTGCAAATTTGGTAGATTCAGCTTCAAATGAAACCTGGATCAAATTTCTTTCCCATCTCTAATCACAAAATAAAGCAGATCCTCACTTATTTTTATTTCTTCTCCCCCTCCATTACGCAAGACCTGCGTAGAAGACAGCTTCACACCCATAAACCTCCGGTTGAATTATACTCTCATTGGAGATCCCATTCCTGGTGCTGACAACCTGCAAGCCATCCTAAGCAAAGATAGCTCCCCTATATTTACAGCACCGGTGAGTCCACACACTCTCTGTTTCCTGTCTGGTTGATCAGTCTGTAAATGGAAGTGGCAGAGACGAAGGGCTTAATTTATATAGGGAAATGGTCTTTGATCATTTTCCTTTCTTACCACTTCCCATTTTTCACCGTTTCACACTGTAAGTGTCTTCCCTGAAACTCTCCTTTAGCAGCAAGAAGAACCTCCAATATAGAAGGGCCATTGGTTGCACATTCTAGCTAAAAAAATCTCAGCAGTTCAGCTGACTAAATGTACTTGCTCTTCTCCAACTGCTTTTCCCTAGAGAAAACTGCTCTTTAGCATTCATTCAGAGCAAATTCAATCAGAGCAGGGCAAGGGGGAAATTGCTTGAAAAACTTCTAGGTGGAAGTTTGGATGAACCCTAAGTTTCATAGTCTGTTATTAAATGCAGCTGGCTGTCACTAGGGTGCAGGGAAGACTTGTACTCCTAGGAAGACTTAGGTTCAGATTTCCACTCAGTCATGAAACTCACTGCGACCTTTGGCTGGTCTCTCTCTCAGCCTAACCTACCTTGACAGGGTTGTCACCTAGAGTGCCTTCAAGTGGAGATTCCCAAAGGTTTCCATTGCCCCTTTTCTGCTTCAGACATTGTTGCTTTAAGAAGTCCCATGCACCTTGAGGTAGCCGCTCCCGTTGCTATCTTCCACCACCCATCTGCTCCCCCATTCTATATGTTAATTGGTGGTGGGGAATTCCTCTTCAGTCTTCCCTTTTCTCAGTCACCTGAACAGTAGGAGTGGAAACCACAGGGAAGAGAGATAGTACATGAGGTTGTTGTATGAGAGTGTGTGGGGTGGCCCAGTCCATTTTTGTTTTGGCCCTGCCCACAGCTGGCAGGCAGCTTCCAGAAGGCTAGGAAAGTGGGAAATGTGAAAACATTTTCACATTTCAGCTCTAGACAACAAAATGTTACTAGCTTCACCCATCCTCAAACTCTGACAATGTTTGTACCCATGGGCATAGCCAGGATTTTTGTTGTGAGGGGCAGGACTTTTGTTGGGGGGACAGGACTTTTGTTAGGGGGACAGAACCGATGTGATTGGTCAGTTAAGTTAAGCATTTCTATTGCTTTACTTGACCTAGGGGGCAGCTGCCCCTCACCCTCCCTTGACTATGTCCATGTCTGTACCCCACCCTTCTTCTCTTCACAGCTACATTTTCAAAAAAATTGTGGTGCAGATGGAGTCTGTAAAGACCAGCTAAAAACCTCCTTCAATTTCTCAGGGTAATGTATGTTTTTCTTCTTCATGTCACACTACTCTGCTGCCCAGAATCACTGAACCTGGTGCATTTCAGGTGCTCGTGACTTCAGTGTTAGAGCATTGCAGGCTGGAATGCTAGGTTTCATCTCTTAGCCTCCCCCCATAATTTCCTCTCTTCGTGGCTTAATTAGAGCCAAGATGCAGAATACACTTTGATTTCCAAGGCTCATCTCTGAAACACATAATAATAAATGTAGTAACAATAATGTAGTAACAAAGGAGGATGGGCATGTAGAGAGTGTTCCCTCCCCACCCCCCTGAGCTTCCGTGGGCCGGGTCAGGGTGTCCACAATGGAGGGAATGACTTCCAGGCAGGATTGAGCCCTAAGACATATTGTCTTAGGATAAGGCTATTAGCAGCTACTACCCCAGAAGGCTATGATCTGCTTCCACTGTCAAAGGTCATATGCTTCTCAATACCAGTTGCAGAGAATCACAGGTGGGAAGAGTCACTATTGCACTCAGGTCCTGCTTGTGGACTTCCTATAGGCATCTGGTTTGCCACTGTGAAAATTGGATTCTGGTCTGGATGAGCCCTTGGCCTGATTTATCAGGGTCTTCTTACTTTCTTAAGCTTAGAAGAGACCCTCTTCTTTTTTTCCTTCAGCCTGGACACACTGGTGGTGGGCCTGACCCCTGAGCTCAATGCTACAGTCTTCATTCGGAATGATGGGGAGGATTCCTATGGCACCACTATAACCTTCTTCTACCCTTCTGCACTGTCCTACCGCAGGCTCTCACTATTGAAGGTATAAGAGGCAAAAGGTGGCAGTTCGGCAACAGGGGATCGGGGCTGGCCTAAAAGTTTGTTGCTCACTATCTTAACCAATTCCCCAATCTGATCCCTCCCACTGCAGTCCAACAGGAGAAATGTGGCTATTAAATGTGCTTCTACCCCTTCGGCAGAGGATGACCCCATGAGGAACACCACCTGTAACATCAACCACCCCATCTTTCGGGCTGGGGCTGAGGTAAAGTCCTTCTGTAAGCAAGTGAACCAGGGAACTGTGGTCATCTGGTTAAGAGCTCTACTCTAACAGAGTAGACTCCTCCTCTCTCCCCAAATAACACCTGGCTGCCCTCTCACTCATTTATTGTGTCATCATCTGTTGCAGGCTATTTTCATTGCCACCTTTTCCGTCTCCCAGAATGCAGATCTAGGGAGAGAGATACAGATCAATGCCACAGCTGGCAGGTAAGGTTTGATGTGCCTGACTTGGGAGATGTTCCTATTTGACCAGCTTGAATCAGTTTCACTTCAGTTGTCATGATGGCTAGGCCACATTCAAACTGGTTTGTAATGCAATCCCAATAATTTCTAATCAAAAGTAAGTCCCATTGAGTTACGGGTAAATGAAGCTTACAGTCACATAAGATTTGCAGCCTTAAATGTATAATGATGGTGTGTTCTGGGACTCAGAGAGTGTTCATTCATAAATAATAATTTATTGTTTCTACCCCACCCATCTGGCTGGGTTTCCTCAGCCACTCTGGGCATCTTCCAAGAGAAGGTTAAAAATGCATTGAAACATCAGTCATTAAAAACTTCCCTAAACACGGCTGCCTTCAGATGTCTTCTGAATGTCATATACTTGTTTATTTCTTTGACACCTGATTCTTTTTCATTTCCATGTGATAAAAAATAACCATACAGCAACTTGCATTACTTGTATATGTATTTTTTTCGCAGATGCACATATTGTATGCATTTAGAAATGCATATTTATATGCCACACTTTTGAGCTAAGAATTACATTGTAACATTCTGAGAAGCATGAAAACTAGAGGGTAACTGCATTCCAATTTGCATATAAGTCTAAGAAATACAAATCAGGTCATGAGTATCCCTAATACATTCTAACAGGCAGTGGGATGGGGGAGAAATTTGACCCACTTCACATTTGCAAGCAAATCTGCCAGATTCACCACCATATTCCCCAAACAGTATGGAAACCAAAACACAGGCACCCTTTAAAATCTGTACTTTTCTGAAAAGTTTGGACCCAGATACTGGTGGATTTTCATGGGGACTCTTTAAAAAAACACAGACTGATGTGGAGAACTGAACTTCAGAATGAAAAAGAGATAAAATGAAAGCAAAATGAACAGATTCGCCTAATGTTGTAGAACCACAGTGCATGTAGCAGTGTATGATGGGGTAGTGGCATATGTGATAAATGTTCCAGTCTTAACTCTGCCTCTCTCTCTTTTTTCTAGTGACAACAATGGCCCTGTCACTCCGGACATGATTCACCAAGCGAAGCTGCTTGTCAAATATGCAGTATATGTCTTTGTTAATGCGTACGTGACTGCAAGTATTCTGAGAGCATCCCAGCCCATCACACAGCTGCCCTTCTCAGCTCACTATTGACTGTCAGAAGGCTTGTTTGCACACCCACTGTTTTTCTTAGGGCTGGTGTCTTAGAATAATGATCCTTCTGTACAAACAAGAAATTCCAGCCATATATCCTTTCCTAATTATCATGGGTCTGTGTTTCACGGTGGCGCTATAATTTCAGCCACTAAATGGAACCCACCCCCTTTTCGTTTCAGGTGTTGAAAGACCTAGATGAAACAGCATTTGCTGGTTTTCCAGGACTTGACTGGCTTTCAAAAGATTTCGACTTCAGCAGATAGCTTACCTTATAAGCCTATAAAGCAGAGATAGGGAACCTATTACTATTACTATTACTATTATTACTACTACTATACTACTACTACTACTACTACTACTACTACTATTACTCAGTCTGATAGCAACACTGACCTCATACACGCCTACTCCTTCTGCCTCCCCAAGAAGCTGCACATTTTCTATACTGGTTTAGATACTTTGGTGGAGGGTAAAATAGTGGTCTTCTTGCAATCCTTTTGTATTAATCCCTAACAAAGTAGTTAGGATCCATCTGGTGATATTTCCACATATATTTAGAAATCAATTTCTATTCCAATGTATATTGAATTTTCAGATTCCTCATTTTCTTCTGTTTAATGAATTATTTTGGATGAATTCAAGCGTAATGAATTTGAATCTTTTGGAATTTGCCACTTCTGATTTATTGGATAACCCCCATTTTGCACATAACTGGCCAATTTCTATTTGCTGGCTATTGCCCTGCAGTGTGATACTAAGCATGTCTACTTGCAAGTCCCACTGAATTTAACAGGGCTTCCTTTCAGGTAGATGTGCATCATAATAATAATTTAAATATTTTTATTATTTATACCCCACCCATATGGCTGGGTTTCCCCAGCCACTCTGATCAGCTTACAGCATATATTGAAACATAATAAAACATCAAACATTAAAAACTTCCCAATACAGGGCTGTAGTTCTCTATCTCCGTGACTCAGAAACTACAACTAATCCAGAATGCAGCAGCTAGATTGGTGACTGGTGAGTGACTGCTGGGATCATACAGTATAACACCAGTCCTAAAGGATTTTCATTGTCTCCCAGTGCATTTCAGAGTACAGTTCAAGGTGTCGGTGCTGACCTTTAAAGCCCTAAATGGTCTCAGCCCAGTATACCTGAAGGAGCGTCTCCACCCCCATCATTCAGCCCGGACACTAAGGTCCTCCTCCAAGGGTCTTCTGCTGGTTCTCTCACTGTGAGAAGTGAAGTTACAGGGAACCAGGCAGAGGGTCACCAATCTAGCTGCTGCATTCTGGATTAGTTGTAGTTTCCGAGTCACCTTCAAGGTGATATCAGCATAGCTGATATCAATCACTTACTCACTTTTCTTGGTTCAATTAGAATATACTCATTTCAGGAGGACATGCTAAAATGAATGGCATTGGCTGCTAGAAAATATTGACCCCATCTAAATTGCCATAGCAATGCTATGCTTTGATCTTCCAAAAAGCCATTGGAATACATTGGTCAAACCTATATTGATTGCTTTATTACATAGTGATTTTTCTCAGACCCCCACCTCTTTTCTTCCAGTGTTGATGTGTCAACCAAGTATGTCAATTTTTCTGCTGGTCAGGAAGACGGAAATCAGACTGTGGAACATCGCTATGAGGTGAGGGGTTTGTGGAGCATTGTGGAATTAAGAATTTGAAAAAGGCAAAATTTATGTGGATCAGGTTTAAGGAATAAATCCAGACCTTCAGCTAAGGGCTTCATAGCAGCACAACACAATATGTCATACTGGAGCCACTCTGGGGAGTGTGGTTGGCTGCATCCCTCTTGCAGGACATCATCTTGTATTATGTTGCTCTGAAGCTGTTCTGGGAAATGTAGGCAGAAAGAAGAGGCATGGTGGATGTGTGCAAGCAGCACAGAACAAGCTCCTTGGTTTAAAAGTTTAAAAAGAGGGAAATAGCCCTCACCCACCTTGTACATCTGCTATCCTGGCCCCAAGGCTGCCACTGCTTGAGCCATATAGTAGGCGAGAAGGGCTTGGCAGTACAACAATCATTTGTAGGATGGGGATGGGAAAATATGTCACATTTGGTTTCTATCAGTTTCTCAAATTTCCAGTCTTCAGTTCTCCACATTTCCACATCAGTTTGCTTAAAAAAAAGAAAAGTTCTCATGAAAATTCATCAGCATTTTAGTGCAAATTTCTCCCAATATACATGCTGTATACAATTTTACCTAATTTACACATTTTTGCAAAGCAATCTTCCTGAATAAAATGCATTTTGGTACATTATTCTGTGTGTGCGTGCGCGTGCGTGCGCGCATTACCCTAGTATTTATATATGCATTTGGCTGGAGAACTGCATCTCAAAATTTGGAGAAGTGTGCATTTCAAAGGATGACTGTTTCATTTTGCACATTGCTTCAGAAAGTACAAATGTTTTTTCATGTTTGAGGTTTTACTACTGTATGTTTTTAAATGTACTACAAGCTGCCCAGAGTTTCCCCAGCCAGATGGGCAGGGTATAAATAATAAAATTATTACTATTATTATTATTATTATTATTATTATTATTATTATTATTATTATTATCTTAGGTAGATTTGACTTTAAATGCATATTGAATTGAATTTCTCTTCCATCCTTATTGTGGAATGGGGGAAATATATCTTGGTTAGTGATAGCAATGGGCTCCTGTCACATTTATACAGGATCTTCTTCTTGTTTAGGTGAAGAACACATATACACGAAAGGTTCCTGTCTCAATCACGTTTAAGTTCCCTGTGCAACTGAATGGGACATGGGTGTGGAATGCATCCGCGGACATCCTTCCTGAGGTATATCCTTCTGAGACCAAATATGATTTCTTTTTTGTTAATAGGACTGAATTAAGTACTGGTGTAGCAATAGTATACAACCAGAAATTTTTCAGCCTTCATAATACTAGAACTTGGGTTACGCAATAAAATTAATTGGCTGGAAATTCAAGGGGGACAAAGAAGAAGAAGAAGAAGAAGAGTTTGGATTTGATATCCCGCCTTTCACTCCCTTTAAGGAGTCTCAAAGCGGCTAACATTCTCCTTTCCCTTCCTCCCCCACAACAAACACTCTGTGAGGTGAGTGGGGCTGAGAGACTTCAAAGAAGTGTGACTGGCCCAAGGTCACCCAGCAGCTGCATGTGGAGGAGCGGAGACGCGAACCCGGTTTCCCAGATTACGAGACTACCACTCTTAACCACTACACCACACTGGCTCTCAAAGAAAATACCCCTCCACATACCACATCAATTTATGTCTCTCTTTCAATAGAGGAGTGTATATCCAGAGTGGGCCATCTCCTTCTCCATGTTCTAGCGGCAGGGCTCATTCAGCAAGCTCCTTTTGTATGAATGAAGCCCCTCCCAGTTTCAATCCTGCCTATTCAGTTCCTGTGCTAGATTTGAGTGAGATTTAATTGGAGAATCTTTTTAAAGCCATTTTGAGAGCCTTTCCAGGCTATTCTACAAGTAAATAGAGGCAAATTAGACAAAATTATGGAGGATAGCCCTGTCAATGGCTGCTGGCCATGAATGGAGAATGGATCCTCCAGGTTCAGAGGCAGTGTTGCTGACTAACAGGTGCTGGGACAAACAACAGTGGATGGCTGTTTCCATCACGGTCTACTTGTGAGTTTCCTAAAAGTACCTGACTGGCCATTGCTGGACCTGCTGTTCCTTTTATCTGATTCGTGAGAGCAAGTTTTATCTTCTTCCCTACCTGCTGGTTCCATGGTCACAACCAAAGAATTAAAATCTGCTCTCTACTCATAAGCATGAACAGTGTCAGACTTCCATTGCTGCTTAACACGCCTCTTCCCACTGTCATTCTCAGTACAGTTGAACCATGCTACCTAACCTGTGTTAAGAGATATTCTGCATGTGCCCTGAGCCTTGAACTAGGATACTTGTTTAGACAAACAGTGTGGAAATACATGAATTACAAGTGAAAGGCTTCTGTGATGGCTATTTTTAGCCCCTTACACATATGAAATTTGCTTTCCCTTTCCCTAGATGAACCACCTAGCTCAGTGTGCCCCTGAAGCAGACACCCAAGGGGCCAAGGATTTTGTGGCAGAACTAAGAAAGAATTCCATTCTGGTGAGTACATCCCCATTGTAAAGTACATCCCCTTATTTCAGAAGCACCTGGACTGGGTGACTCTGGGGACCCCTTTAGGTTAAGGGGTAGCTATACTCAGCATCAACACTTTATCTGAGGATATACTTGCACCTCCTTCCAGGACTGCTCTGTGGCCGTCTGTAAAACGATCCGGTGCAACATTCCATCCCTGGGGCAGAAGCAACCACTGGAGTTCAGCATCAAGGGGAAGATGGGATTCCAATGGGTCTCCCAGGTATGAAGGCCACTGCTGGGGCTTTATTGGTGCAGGGGTGGGAAGGTCATGTAAGATGTTAACATGCTTCTGTGCAGCACACCCAAACCAGCTGCATCTTTGGGTGCAGCCATTCTATGAACCCCAGGAACTCTTCTTCAGTGGTGACGAGACTTCTCAACAGAACCCTCACCAAATGACATTTCCTAGGATTCTTTGGGGGACCCCATGACAATACGTTATACAAATAATTTAAGTTGCTGTATAGTAGATATTCTCACAGTCAGTTTTGGATCCCTTCTTGGTGAAATCTTTCAGGAGAATACCTTTCCCACCTCTGAGAGGGTTTGTCTCTGTCTTTCAGACCCAGCAGAAGAAAGTGACCCTGGTGAGCTCAGCAAAGATTTCTTATGATGAGAAAATATATACCCAGAAAGAGGGCCTTCCACAGAATCAGGTAATGATGGGTCAAAAGGAGACACACTGTCCAAAGGCCATAGCTAGGAGCCAGGACATCTCCAGATGTTGTCTAGAAGGAGCTGGGAAGGAGTTAGCATTCCAGGCTACCTTTTGTAGCTCTGGATAAGGCACGGTTCAAATGACGTCACCAGGTTCTCCCTCTCAGTTTTTCCCCTCTTACCCTGTAGGCGAATACTGTGGTGGAATTCCTGGAGCCTTACAACTACCTTCCTGTTATCATTGGCAGCAGTGTGGGGGGACTCATTCTTCTTGCCCTGATTGCTGTTGTTCTTTACAAGGTGAGGACTGACATTTAGAAGTATGCTTATAAGTGAGGGGAGGGCCTTTGGGAGTAACTTTGGCCCACATCAAACACACACAAGTAGGGAGATGGCTGGGGCAGAAAGCTGCCACACCTAAGTGGGGGTGCCTAGTGTACAAACGTGGTCTATACTTGTTTCATTGATTCTTCTGATGCCATTTACCCATTACCCCCAGGATGAGCAAACCCTTCATCTGAATTTTCTCTCTGTGTGTGTTTCTTCCCTTCTTTCCAGGTTGGCTTCTTCAAACGACAGTACAAACAAATGATGGAGGCAGGAGATGGTGAGGTGGCGGGATCCCCACAACAAGACAGTGGTGCTGGCCCCAGTTCTGCTGCTACTAAAGGATAGCCAATCCCACAACCCATGCCTTCTATAGGTTATTTTATAGTATGCCCACAATAATCAAATGGACTGAACAAGATGAGATAATTGCTCCGGAACATAACTGAGGTCTGCTTCATAGATTGCAGTTTCCTTAAATAGAAAGAAGTTTGATGGTAGAAAATGACCGTCGCATGTATCACAGTTGCTCACATGCTGAGTTATGTTGGGGGGTATGTATGTGTGCACACAGATAAATATGTACATGTGACCTATGCAGGCGTCTCCCCACTTACATGGGGGTTACATTCCCAGGTACCGTGCATGTATATACAGTCATACCTCGGGTTACAGCCGCTTCAGGTTGCGTTTTTTCAGGTTGCAGACCGCTGAAACCTGGAAGTACTGCAGACAGGCAGACGCGGGTTGTGAACACTGCAGGTTGCGAATGTACATTCTTCATGGATCACGTTCGCAACCCGAGCGTCCACTGTACGTGAAATCATGTGTAGTGGGAAACAGCATCTAAAAAGCGGAACTCCACTAAAAAGCCATGAAAATTACTCCCTCCAAACCTCCTTTCTCAAACTCCAATTCTCCAAGGCCTCAAAGATCAGTGCAAGGGCTTATGGAATTACTAGCTATTTTCCCACTATTTTCGTGCCATTTTTGCAGTTTTTCTGTTCTTTTCAGGCCATTTTTGCTCTGTTCACACATTTTTGCAGTTTAGATTAATTAATTTAATTGTTTCCCGAAACTTCACATGTTCATGCACAAGTCAAACATGCATCAGTGGAGAAATGCCTGTACCAGGAATGGACAACTTGTGGTCCTCTAGCTGTTGCTGAATAGCTCCCTGATGGGAGTTGGAGTGTAACGCCAGGTGGAGGACCACAGGTTCCCCACTCCTGACGTACACAGTGTCCTACAAAAAAGTCCTTTTTATGCAGGAAAATATGCCTATCATGGCTTTGAAAGCTAGGGACCTTGCTTCTAATCCCTATGTCTATGGGCTGGTTAAGTTCAGTCATACGTTGCAGCCGTGTGAGAAAGAGTGCCTTATGTTTGTAGCACATCCAGCAATACACCTGTGGTAAAATGTTATTGTCCTTATAAACGTAGCAGACTGAAAAGAATGTGAACAGCAGCATCTTAGCTGCTGGAAGGGAGACTGAACCAAATTTATGTGGTCAAGGGGTGAGGCATAAGTGTCTTGCACAGTTCCTTCTCAATCTTCCATAGCAATTATTCATTGGTCCCTGCCCTTGTACTCCAGATATAACTATCTCTACCCCCAAATTCTCCCAGCGTTTGCAAAAAGAAAGGGGAGAGGTTTTGAATAAATGGATCATGGAAGAAAAAAAAGGGCAAATATCTGCAAATGCACTTATTACCCATAAATTAATCCTGGCCCTGGGTTTTAAGATCTCAGGCACAGCATTTAGATGAAATGCTTTTAGGTGAAATGCTGGGATTTTTCTGCCTGGGGACCATGTTCCCTTACTGGAGATAGATGTATCAGATTGTTCCTCCTGCAGCTTAATCTGCTGTGCAAACAGTTGCTGCCTGAAGAAGTCTCGTGGTTGGTTGTTTCTTTCATTCACAGTTATGCTGCATCTTGGACTTGGTATGTGGATATAAATTTATAACTATCAACATTAAAAAAAGAATTACATGATGCAAATTTGAGCAAAATACACATGAATTAATCCAGGTCTTTAGGAACTGTAAACAAAGGAAGCACAGCAATGCAAGCAAGATCAGCTGCAATCCTGACAGATTTTTCACTGTTAATTGGCTATCAGGACTTCTTCAGGGGTGGGGTTGAACATCTCAAGGCTAACTAACCTCAGCAGCCCTGGCTGAAAGCTATCATCTAAAGCACTAGGCATCAACTGTTTCCCAGCTGACCTCTTTTCCCTGAAAATTTGGCAGAAGAACAACACTCCCCCCCCACACACACACATTTCCCCAAACTGCCTCCAATACAATACAATTTGAAATACCAAGAAAGTGCTCCACCCATCAAAATGAGATTTTATTATCCCTGGAAACCTGTCTCAAAGCAGTAATAAAGTTATACAGGGGTATATGCCTCCTTGTCCCCCCGTAAGAGAGAATGGCAGTGGTTCAGTGGTGGCTGCCTCCTTCATAACCTGTGGGCAGTGGGTTGGTGTGAGGGTTATGAAAGAAGGTGTGATTTCCATCACCCCAGGGGAAAGGCTGAAAAAGAAGGAGAGAGAAAGAGAACTGAGGGCTAGATTGCCAGTACCCCCCTTCCATCTATTTATTTTTTAAATTGCATACCCCTTAATATAATGAAGACAATCATTACAATGATATTTTTTAAAGCAGCTAGCACAGTATGATGTAAAATAGCAGACAACTAAAACCATAGAATAAAAACCAAAGTCAGCTGACATTTTAAAAGACTAAACAATAATTCACATGGTGTCCTTTGAGTATCAATATCCCAAGCCACATAGCTTGACCTATCTGTTTTGGAAAATGATTCCCCCTAATCCATTATCAGAACTCTCCTGCTTAATTCTTACCTTTGATCGGAGGCGCAGGTGATGATATGGGATGAACTCAGGTGGTTCATGCGGGTGATTTGCTTGTTGCAGATAGACATTCAACATGCAGACACCCACTCCAGGAAGTGCCACCACAAAGGACAAGATTTTCCATGTTCGCACTGCATCACAAATAGGAAAAAGAAAGGATAATCCCAAATGCAAAGCATAAACTGCAGCAGATGGCATTGGTGTGGTGTTGTGGCATCCACTTCCTTGGAGCAACACAATGCCTCCTTGTGTTATCCTGAGCCACTGGCACATTTTGATTCTCAGGGGGCAAGTACCCTCTGCCCAGTACCTACTCTATGATCTGCTGTTGCACAGTGCCCTCTAACAGACAAATAAGGTCATTCTCAAGGTCCCTTTCTTTGCTGTCCTTTTTTGTGGAAAACAGATCAGATACCAAAACACCGGCATCTTTCCAAGAGCACAAACCCAGAGGGAAAACAATGGGGTAGTACATTTCAGTTAATTGGCCGGGGGGGTGTAGAGAAAGGGGCACTTATAGAACTAGATAGTGGAAGATGCCATCACTTTAATATGTACTTAGCTTCCTAGGACAGAAACTTCACCAAACCTCATAGGGACCCCAATCCAAAAGGCATATGCTAATACATAACCATTAAGATAAAAGAAAGAATAAATAGGTAGCAATCGTGACCTAAGAACATGGTGCTGCTCAACAATTTATGCTATTGGCCTTGTCTTTTACTGAATTCACTTACCACCTGACCCATCACCGTGGTGCCCACTAGCAGCTGCTGTGGCAAGATTTCGTCCCTGGGCCAGCAGTCGTGTGGCCCTCCACCAGGGAATCATGTGTGAAGCCAAGGACGTCTGAGGTTGTCAACAATAAAGGTCTCTCCTCGTCGGGCTGGTTGGTCTCTCTTCACTCTCCTGTGTTTAAGGCCTTCCTGCACACTCCCTACACCACAGCCCTCTCCTCCCCTTTTCCAGACCTGACAGTTATGCCCATCTGACCATGCTTGGCCAATCAATCTGAGAGACAAACATAGCCCAGCTT
The DNA here is from genome assembly GCF_965113315.1 of Podarcis vaucheri. Classification (NCBI taxonomy): domain Eukaryota; kingdom Metazoa; phylum Chordata; class Lepidosauria; order Squamata; family Lacertidae; genus Podarcis; species Podarcis vaucheri. The sequence goes on from NC_138751.1 coordinate 16,576,372, forward strand.
GAATATTATCCAGGAAGGCCATCGACTAACACATGTTTAAAGACCGAGGTCTCAATACCCTTGGCTTGAGGCCCAGGAACCAACCAACCTCTTCTCCCCACCCTTGGATTCCTGGCGTCTATTTATAGCTATACTCAATGCAAATGCAGACTGCCCAGTCTTCAGAGGGTGTCTAGCAGGGAATACTCTAGTTGTGTTAATAAGATAAGAATGGGGCTACTATAAGTAACATATGACAAAGTATGTGCTGAAATTTAACTTAAGTCTTATATCAAATTGAAATTTGGTGTTTGAGATAGTATGACATTTTTTGCAGAATTCTGACATGTTTCCCTAAACACTGTTACTTCCATCTAGGCTGGCTGAGCATGGGCTTCCTCACTTTGACAGATTTATTTCCCTACCATGCTTTGCTTTTAGTTGTCCACCAGAGCCTAGCTCTCCCTTTTTCTAAACCTTTAAGAACCCAGACTTATCCCATTCCTGCCTTCAGATCTCTCTTCACTGCCAACTATGTGACTTCTACATCAGTAAAGAGCATCAAGTATTGGCAGTCGGATTCAGTGCATATTACACAGCTATGTGACACCATGAAATGAAAAGGTGCAACTTTATTCAAAGAAACCAAAACAGCTCAGACCCAGGGATCACAGGAACTCTTCCAAATGGCCTCCCACCACTCCTCTGCATCTAGCCAGTATATGACAAACATGCAGTGACATCCCTGCATGATGGCAACTCATCCACAACCCACCCAGTTCCAAAGAATGCCCTCCTGTTACCAAGGTACCAGCTCACCCACCCCACCGTACTCTACCACCCAAGCTCTGATGCCATCCTCACTCTTTAACAAGTGACACTCTTCTGGTAATGGTCACAAGAACACAACTACCGTAAATCTAGATTCCACCATAAAACCACTGGATAATTCTTCTAAATAAATGAACATTTTAAAGTAACCAACCTTTTGCTTCAAATGTAACCTTTAAAAAAAGGAAAGAAGGAAGAAAGAAAGGTATTTGAGCCAAAACACATGGGGCAATAAAAAAAAGCATCCTTTCTATCATCTTTGAAATATATTTCTCTACAACCCTGTAGCATAGTCCCATGGCAATATCCCTGTTGCAATATTCTGTTGCAACAGAAACAGTGTGTGGCATCTTAAAGACTAACACATAACAACGTAAACTTCTGTGGGCTAGAGTTTAATAAAACTGGAAACAATGGGGAGGGGGTGATTTTCCAAGTTTGTTTGTTGTTTTTTTCAAATCAGTTTTTAATTACCTTATTTTAGCATTTTGAGATGTATTTCTCTTTTTCACACTGCTGAATGCTTCCGTTTTGTGTAAGGTTGTCTCTAGGGGTTGACAAATCTGTCAATTTTGATTTCTCTTCAGTTTCTTCTTTTTTACTTATAAAAATAATTTGATACTGCTATTTATAAAAAATAGAGTTGTTTACAACAATTGTACACAAAAACAATACAATTCAAGTTGTTAAATTTGCCACACTTCCACATCACTTTGCAGTAATTTTTTAAAAGACAGTCCTCATGGAAATTCATCAGCATTTTAATCCAAATTTCCCCTACTATATATTTTTGCAAGCAGTTTCCCCATATATTTTACATATTATTTCATTAGTATATGCATTTGCTACATGCTTTCCAATAATACACACTTTTTTTAGTCAGAAGACTATATCACAAAATTCGGGGAAGGGCAAATTTTGAAGGCTAGCTGTGCTGTGATTCATGCATTGTTTCAGAAACTGAATTACTGAATTTTTCGCCCCATAGGGCGCACCGGCCCATAGGATGCACCTAGTTTTTTTGGGGGGGGAATTATTTCCCCTCCAGGTGCGGGGCTGGGGCGGGGGAAGCCCGAGCTTCCCCTAACCCCAGCCCCCAGAACAGGCTGCTATCTGCTAGCCGTGGGAGAGCTGCGCGAAGCCCAAAGCTTGGGGCGTGCTGAGCTCAGTGCGCCCCAAGCTTCTGGGTGCAGGCAAGCTCTCCGCTAGCCCTGGAAGAGCTGCGCGAAGTCGTGCAGCCCTCCCATGGCTTGTAGAGAGCTGCGCTAAGCCCGAAGCCTGGGGGCGCTTAGCTCAGTGCGCCCCCAGGCTTCGGGTGCAGGCACCCCTCCCCAAGCCGTGGGAGAGCTGCGCGAAGTCGCTCTCCAGCCTTCAGCGAAAGCCTGCATTCACCCCATAGGACGCACACACATTTCCCCTTCATTTTTGGAGGGGAAAAGGTGCGTCCTATAGGGCGAAAAATACGGTAGGTTCACATGAAACAGCAAACCAAACCAAGTTTCTCCCTCAACTCTAATTGTCCACACCACTATCTCTTACTTTTCCCCTCAAAAACCCACAGTACCAGCATAATATTTCTCAGCTTCAAATACAACCACTGCTTTCAATTCCCTTAATCATTGTACTGCCTAAATGAAAACATGCTATCAAGGACACTGAAGACTCCATTACTCCCCTTTCAATAGCCTTTGGATGAAAAATTGTTCAAGAGAATCCTAGTTTGACATCCTCAATAACATTTTTGCAGCACAATTGAAGTCGCCTTCCAATTCTATCAGCCCACAGGATTAGGTGTAAATTTGTGCTAGAAATGTGGCACATTATGCTGGGGATAAACTGTAATACTGTGGTCCTTTTTTGTATCCAGTCTGCTGAAGGGGTAAAAGAAGAATCTCTTTGGTTAAGGAGAAATGTCACAAGACATGATGATTGTCAAGAGCTTAGATGTCTTTTAAAGGAGGGGGAGGATTCACAGGAAATAAGGCTATCAAAGAGCTGCAATGGATCCTCTGAATCCCAGTCACTAGGGAGCAACAATGGGGGGAAATCTATTGCCTCCAAGACCTGTTTGTCTCAGAAGCATCTGGATGACCACTATGGGAAACTAGACATTTGGTCAGGTCCTGGAAGGCTCTTCTTATGTCCTTAAAATGGGCTTTTGAGGGTTACCTTCCCCAGAGTATCAAAAAGCCGCAGAGGAACAGGAGGTTTATTAGTAGACAGTGTCTTTGCTGGGAGAAGAGGTGTCTAGGTCTTGAGGGGTGGGTTGTGAGGCGGGATCTGCAGCTTCGTCACCAGCCCCAGCCTCAGTAAGCATCTGCTTATATTGGCGCTTGAAGAACCCAACCTAGAAGGAAAGAAAGGAGCAGGGAGCAAGTGAAAGAGAAGAATAATGTTACATTTCACTCTTGTAGAAATATAGTGCTTTATTTCTGAGATTGTGGCATAGAAATCATACCCTTTGATTGCAGCAGAAGCCATTTGCCTCCCACCCACCTGGGATTACCCCACTGAGGAGAGGAAAGCACTCTGAACATGCTCAAGAAGCACATGCTTTCTGTTGTCACTTCATAAACAGAAATGCAGGCATTACCAGCCTTTTGGGACCTTTACAAATGAAAGAAACTGTCATGGGCTGCACACACACACCACAATTTACTCTATTGGCTATACTAAACTGCTGCTTTTAAGCCTAATTTCAGTGAGGGGGGCAGGCATAGCAGACCATTTTGGAGTTAGGGAAGGCTTTTGTAGATGCCTGTGGGCACCACATTGCTGGTTGCCACATTGTTGGTTGTCCCCCAAGCTGGTGAGGCTCACTTGATTCAGTGTTAAATTGAGTAGTGTCAACAGCCCAGCCCTGTGGAATGCACCTTCTATATTAACCTTTAAAGTTTTGCTGAATACTTTTCTTTGCCACCAGGCTTATGCAGACAATTAAGAAAAACATATTCTGTAAAAGTTACAGATAGGTAGCCGTGTTGGTCTGCCATAGTCAAAATAAAAAAATTCCTTCCAGTAGCACCTTAAAGACCAACTAAGTTAGTTCTTGGTATGAGCTTTCGTGTGCATGCACACTTCTTCAGATACATCTTCAGATGCACACTTCTTCAGATACACACTTCTTCAGATACACACGTGTGTATCTGAAGAAGTGTGCATGCACACGAAAGCTCATACCAAGAACTAACTTAGTTGGTCTTTAAGGTGCTACTGGAAGGAATTTTTATATTCTGTAAAAGTTAGTTGATGACCTGTGGTTTTCCTTTTTTTAAAGTGTGTGTACACACACACGCACATTGTAAACCACCTCAATTTTTTTTAAATGAAATCGCAGTATAAACAAATAAATATGACACATATGTGAACCTGACATCTTATGTCAGGTGGGTGTGGTTTGCCGAAAATGGCCTCACAGACCAAATTCAGAAGCCTTACAAACCTTCCCCACATCTGGATTAAGACCTCCTTCGCTTCTCATTAGATTCCCCCTGCAACTCTGCCTCACCTTGTAGAGGACTGCAGCAATGACAGCAAGAAGGACAAGCCCCGCAATGGCACTGCCAATGATCGCAGGCAGGTAGTTGTAGAGCTCTATTCGTTCCACCATGGTCTGCACCTGGGTGGGAAGAAAGTGAACAGAACCAGACTAACCAAGACATCCTGATGTCATCCTCTAACCCAAGTGCTGGGGCGAGTGGGAGGCCAGAGGTCCAGCTGCCTGTTTTCTGCTCTTATTCCCTCCCTCCCTCCCTTAGTCCAATGGTAGACATCTCTAGCAGAAAAACCCAGGAGTTTAGACCCCAGCTATAAGCACTGGGTGATGCTGTGCTCCCCCTGCCCTGAAAGCAGCATCATATCCTTATAGTTCAGAGTCTAAAGATGTCTAAAGACGGCCAGTATTTTGCAGGAGGGATTAAAACACATACCAAAATGTAAGGTTTGCACAACTGAAGTGGATTAAAGGGTTTTGTTGCCCTAGCGCAACAAATCCACTTCCAAAAAATACTGGACTTTTTGTGGTTTGGAAACTGATGGGGAACTGCATTGGAAAGTGTTGGGCAAACAACTGATTACTGGGAAGATGCATAAACACTACAAAAGCAAATCAAGATTAATGCAGAATGAATACTTGCCATATCACAAATGTTCAGTAAAACCACTGTTTAACTCTCGAATGTTCAGTGCCTAACCACTGCATAAGCTTTGTGCAAGCAAATCAGAATGAAGGATGAATAAGCAGGTTATCTGAGGAAGTCCTAAAATTAACTAAGTGCACCACTGCCCCTCCCCCCCCCATTACCTGGGCCTGTGCAAAGCCTTCCTTCTGTGTGTATTTTTTCTCATCATAGGAAATCTGTGCCATGCTCACCAAGACAACTTTCTTCTGCTGGATCTGGGGAAGAGAGAGCAATTCCTTCTGAGAGAGGCAAATCCCTTGTCAGGCACTGACAAGCTGCTGACCAGCAGAGCAAATTAACATTTTGCAGGTCACAAAAAAAAATTGCGTTGTTGTTGTTGTTTTTTAAAAAAAACCATCAATGGCAACCTCTATACCTGAGATGCCCACTGGAAACTGACATCCCCCTTGATCCTGAATTCCAGCGGCTCCCGTGTCTTCAGTGACAAAATGTCACAACGGATTATCTTGCAGGAGGCTACAGAGCAGTCCTGAGAGAGGTGGAAAGATAAACTGGGGTGAGCAAGGCCAAAGGGAAAACTCACTGCTGAGCAGATATATCTTCAGCCAGTATGCAGCATGGCAATTCAACATCCTGAAAACATCTACTTTCTTTTTATTAAAGAAGTTTCTAGCCACCATAGTTCCGAGGATGGTCTCTGCTGTTATTATAATATGCTGCTTTAATCCCATTCTTCCTCCAAGGAGTTGTCTCTCCACTCCTGTTATCATCCCAACAGTTCTGTGAGGCAGGTTAGACTGAAAGAGAGTAGCTGGCCCAAGATCATTCAGAAAGTTTCATGGCTGAGTGAGGATCTGAATCCAGACTTCCCTAGCCCTAGTTAAACCCATCTAAACACAACATCACACTAGCTCTAGATAGCTAGGAGCTTCAAGTCCTGCTTTTGGGCTTCCCACAGGCATTAGCTGGCTACTTTGAGAACAGGCATTAGCTGGATGGAAGGGGCCAGTGATCTGATCTGGCAGGGCTCTTCTTGTGTTCTTTTATATACAACGGATGTAGGTGATCCTGGGGAGAGGCTGCAGTATGCTAAACTCACCAGAAGGGGGAGGTCCTTTGTCACTGGGAAATCTTTGGTGCCAGCACTTTCTTTCTCCAAGACACACTTGGCAAACTGAGAATGTGGGAAAAGAGACAGTTTAAATAATCAACCTTCCTTCTTGGAGGTCCTAGGTTCAAGCCAGCCCCACATCTGGCAGGCTGGGAGTAGGACATGGCATGCTTTACCTATTTCCCCAACAAGATAAATAGGTGAGCAGAGGCACTTCATTAGAGATTAGGGGTATTATACATTGGGGTGGTTAGAGAATGAGCAGATAATTATACCTGGGAAGAGACAACCTGAGACACATTCCACACCTGGATCCCTTTCAGTTTTACAGGGATCTGAAATGTCACAGAGATGGGGACATTTCGTTGACGGAGATTTTTCACCTGAAAGTGAAATAGACACTGTTCAAGGCAGACAGAACACACCATGGGTCCTGGATGTCTTCTTCCACCCCACTCAGTACCATTTGAAACCCGGGCAGTGCCCAGCTCCCTCCCATTCTCCCTGTGTCCCCATCAGGCACAGCCACCCTGGGTCAACCCATGGACCACACCAGATCTAGTCCCAAATTAGTTTGGGGGCAGAGTTAAAGCTTAATTAGTGGTCAGAAGACTAATTAAGCATATGGCCGACAGGGGAGAGGACCCAGTGCCCTTTTCCAAGCAGCTTCTTCTGCAGGGAATTCTCAGTACCCCAACCAAAGTCATTTCCAGGTAGTCTGTTTATTTAGCATTCGTCCTGACTGGTTTGCACCAAGTCTGATTTGGGGAAGAAGCAGGTTTGTTGCACAAGAACCCCAAATCAACTTTCATTAAGCAACTTGAATTTGCCAGTATATGACTGAATCTCACTCAAAAATAGTGACAGACCAGAAGCACCTCAAACTACAATGCCCTGGATTATTATGGCAAGCTAAACGAATATAAAACTAATATAAGTCTACAGAAATCCTGGTTTCAAGTAACCTCACTTTTAAAGCTTTTGTTGACACCTCATTCCTGCCCATCATTCCCTTATAATTCTCTCCTTGCCTGTACCATTTTCCTCTTCCTACCAACCACCAGCCACCCTTTGCCATCCCCTTTGCCCTTCACCTCATATCGATGTTCCACGTTCTTGCTTGCATCCTCTTGGCCAGCTGTGAAGTTAATGTACTTGGTTGACTCCTCAATGCTGTGAAGATGAAAGAGAAATGAACATCCATGAGAAAAGGGACCAGGCTAGGATGGTGATGGGAAAGGGATATCTCAGAGGTAATATCCTTGTGAGTAGGAATCAGGGTTAGCTCTATTAGAGGGCACTCTACAAGCACCGCTTTACCCCCGAAACATCCATAGTTACTTACACTGTGACAATGATATACACAGCATATTTGACAGGCAACTCCGCTTCGTGAACCATATCCTTGGTGATGTTGCCACCGTTGTCACTGGGCAAGTGGAAGACAACAGATATGTTAGTTTTTTGTTTAAGGACTTGAACATCATGCACTATTTCATCATGCTCTGCTTCATATTAGTGTTTCCATCATGTACTACATCGAGCACCACTGCCCTGTCACAATGCAGCCAGATCTGTTTCACACTCTCTCCCCTCCAAACCCAACGTGCCCCTTACATTGTAAGAAACATGGGGTCCACATTAGGCCACATAAAGCTGCAAAACTGTGAGCATCACCTGTTGGCACTGGCCATGATCCGCAGAGTGTCCCCTAGATCAGCATCTGGGGAGACGTCAAATGTGGCAATGAAGATAACCTGCAATACACCAACATATGTTATGATTTCTTATTTCTACATGTGAAGGTTTATATGTATGGAGGGCTTTCCTTAGAGAAGGTAGTCTATACCTGGACTGCCCTTAACACATGAACCTGCAATACTTTGAGTGAGACCACCGACACATCTAGGCTAATCTTGCCTACTCTAGCTGGCAGCAGCTTCTGAGGGGGAGATTTATTCACCCTATCCTGCTGCCAGCATGGTGTAGTGGTTAAAGTGCTGGACTAGGACCTGTCAGACCAGGGGTCAAATCCCCACTCAGCCATGAAACCCACTGGCCAATCACTGCTCTTCCAGCCTAAACTACGGTATTTCACAGGATTGTTGTAAAGATAAAATCGAGAAGGGGAGAAGTGTACATGGCACCATGACCTCTTTGGAGACAAAAGGTGGAATATACTGATAACAACCATCACCACAACAACAATAATAAATATATATCCTGAAGATTGAACCTATGACTCAGTGTACCACTCATGCTGTTCTATGACCTTCGTTTGCCTCTACTTTTTTGCAAAGCAGCAGTAAGTTTTATTTATTGGATCTGATTTTCAGGTTGGAGGGTTTGTCGGAGGGGTAGCAATATTGAGTTAAAAATACTTCTTTTTTCCTTTTTTGGGGGGCAATTATTAAAATCATCTTCAATGACATTTCAATCTCTCTTTTAAGAGAATCAGGCCGTTATTTCCACACTGAACAAAAAACAACAACTCCCTGCACATAGACTAGTGCATCAGGTAACGGTAAAGGACCCCAGGGTGGTTAAGCCCAGTCAAATTCGACTATGAGGTGTGGCGCTTAACTCCGCTTTCAGGCTGAGGGAGTCAGCATTTGTCCACTGACAGGTGGTTAGGCAACAACCCTTTCCCTTAACATGCTAACTTTCCACAGGCAGTTGAGCTTAGACTTAGAGGGAGCATTTAATCATGCAATGTCCTCTGACATGCTACAATTCCAGAAGGACAGCTGTTTTGTTTTTGTTTGTTTCTCTCAATGTGACAGTTAGCCTTAAGGTAGCGCTTATGAACACATCTTGTGGCATTGAATTCAAAGAATATAATATACCTTTGCTTTACTGTAGAAAATTGGGTGATTGACATTGCAGGTGGTGTTCCTGCTGACATCTTCTTCAGACGCAGTAACTGAATGGCACTTAACACTCACGACCCTCCTACTGAGCTGAGAGAGGGTGGGGCATTCATCATTTATGAATGGATCCAGACAATAATTCCCAAGCAGCCCCCATCCCTCCACCTGCTCACTGTCCCTGCTCTTCCCCATGCCTGCATCCCTACTGCTTTGCTCACCTGTGGTAAAGTGACCTTGCGGTAGGATAACCCTGCAGGGTAGAAAAAGCCCAGTGTGGTGCTGTAAGAGTCCTCTCCATGATTCTGGATGGAAGCTGTTACATTGAATTCACCAGTCAGACCTACAACTACAATGTCCAAGCTGTGTGTAGAAAAGAGGGATGTGTGCAGGATTAGAGGTCTCAGATACATAGAGATTTTCAAATATCCAAGAGATTTAGACTCCTCCTAACGACCCTGAAAACCCAGTGTTTGTAGGGAGGTTATACAATAATGAGCACTGATTCTGAATTCATCCCTGACTTATTTGTCTTCCCACTAATAATTCGTTTTACCCACACTTTAATAATGCATTTCCCCATTTCCTTCCTGACTGCATAAGGTTGTGGGGGGTTTTTTTTGGGGGGGGGAGATGTTAAGTAGATTTGTTGCACCAGAGCATTTTAATTGACATTAATTGCACCAATCTCAATTTCTATGCAGTATGTGCTTGAACTCCTCCCACAAAATACTGACAGTCTGGAGGCAATTCCCCTATGTAGTCCACTTGATTTGAAAAACAAAAATAAAACCAATACAATAAGAGGGCATGCATTAATGTTTGCAAACACCGAATATTGAGCAAACATACTAAATGTTTCATCTCATCCCACTTCATGGGCACTGATTTATTTTCTTAGAATTTCTGAGCAATACTGGGTACAAGGCCGCCAGTTACCAATGTGACAGGTGGGTGTGAAAGTTGTGTTAAAATCAACCTGGTAATGGTAAGGCAGAATATAAATCTAGTGACTGACTGGAGAAATAACTCACTCGTAGGTGAGAAATGGCAGGTCTGTGTATCCTGGAACTATTGGGGGGGGGGAATATCCCTATCACAGTAACAAAACCATGAGACAGAGAAATTAATTTTTTTGAGTCCTGATGCCCAGAAAACTACAGTAGATATATTGAAGATAATGGAGAGGCAAAACAGAAATAGAGAGAGCAAATATTTTCCTACCTTGAGAAATTAAATGAAGCTTCTAAACGGTCTTCACATTTCCCATCCGTGCCACAATTTTTCTCAAAGTGGAGCTGTAAAAGCATGCAGGTCACAACATTTTACTTTTGTAGGCACAGAAATTTTTAGTGGAGAGAAGAATTAAGCACCAAAAACCAATGATGGAACCCAGTTCCTTGGTGGATTCCTGTGTTTCACTCCCACAATCACCACCTCTTTTACATTGTTCATTTACACATGACAAACCATATCCACCCCCCCCCCTGTGCTTACACAATAGCTCAAGGCCACAAGGTTGTCTCCTAGGTGTCAGTGGCACCTAGGAGCAGTAAGCTGGGGGAAGGCGCCATGAGGACCATAATTCAGTGGGCTCACTCAACAAGGAGCAGGGATATGCAAATTGGTCTTTCAGTTTCTCATTTTTCCAGTCAAAAGTTCAGTTCTTCATATTTCCACTTCAGTTTGCCTGCCTCATCAGCAGTTAGTGTGAATTTATCCTAATATACAAATTAATGCAAACAATTTTGCCTAATATAACACAGGTTTGTATGTTATTTTCACAAATGTATGAATTTTTATTATTCCTTTACCCAAGTATTTGCATTTTTCGGGGGGGGGGGAATATGGCTGGAGAACTACATGGAAAATCTGGAGAAGTGTGGAGTTTTGAAGGATGACTATGTTTCCATTCATGAATTGTTTCAGAAAGTGTGAATTAGGCAGATTTGCCTTTCAATGCAAACAGAACTGAATTTCTTCCCCATCCTTAACTAGGAATCCTGCTATAATGTTGCTGACTCTCATATTGTAATAAAAAGACTTGGGACTGAATTACTCACCAGTGCTGTGTGGTTCTTTTCTGAGTCTTTGCTCAGGATGGGCTGTAGTGTGGGGGCTTTAGCAATGGGCTTCCCTACGAGACTGAAATTGAGCCGCAAGGTGACAGGCGTCAGAGTATCCTCAATGCAGATCTAAAAGATTGGAGCACAGAAAGAGACTTCCTTAGAATGCATACTGAATGTATACACTCTGCACAAAAATAGAGTTTCTGCATGCCAAAAATTAAGTTTCTCTTTTCATTGCATGATAATATCAGGGAAGGTCTACTTTACATATTGCTTCTGAACCAAAAAGATGTATCTGAGATAGTCAAAGGGATGCTACAAATATTTCAATTTCCCCACCAGCCCTTTTCCCCTCTGAAAAAGAAACAGAACTGAAAATAACTTGGTGGCTTTGGATTTCTCAAATTTTTACTTTTCTGTGTGGCTTTCCTGCAAGCCAGCAGAACACTGCACCAGCAATGCACTTATAAAGTGTGTGCCTCCCTAGCAGAAAGTAAACATGCAATTCCAGTACTGCACTGATATGTGCTTATATAGTAATGGATACAAGCCATCAGAGTCTGCCAAGAAATAAGGAATGACTGTATAGGATGCTCTTGGCCACATTTACAATGCTATGCTCTGTTCACCATCTAGTGGTGAAACAAATCAGAAGAACTGCTGTATCAGGTTCATCTAGTCCAACTTCTCACAGGGGCCAATCAAATGACTATGGGAAGCTCACAAGCAGGACCCATGTACAACAGTGCTCTCCCTACTCACAATTCCCACATAGATTGGAGATGAAAGACAGAGCCTCTCAAATTTAAGACACTTTCTCCAGACAACCTGTTTATTGAGCATTCATCCTCATTGGTTTGCACAAAGTCTGTGGTAAGATTATATGACGTTGGCTGTTTATGGATAATCCATTCCAACTTGTTTGCAGGGAGATTGTATGAAGTCACATCAAACAAGTGTTATTCCACACTTTCCATCACATTTTCCCATTACTACCCCTTTTTTAACAAGCGGGTCTGTTGTGTAAGGGTGCCAAATCCACTTTAACTGCGCAACTTGAATTTGCCAGGGTGCACCTGAATCCCACCTGCAAAATAGCAGATGGTCTGAACCCCCCCCCCCAATATTGCACCTCAGATATTTAAGGGAATTAACGCTGCGCATAAGGCCAAACTTACAGGCAACTCAATTGGGTGGTTCTGGCATTTATTCTCAAGGCCTATCTGAATGTTTGTAGTCAGGACTGATTTAGAGCTGAAGGTGGCTCGAATCTTTGTTCTCTCGTGGTCTAGGGCCAAAGTGTAGTACAGGTCACTAGAGATTTCACCTGAGAAAGAGAAATAAGAGGGTAGGGATTGTGGTTGGCATGAGAAAAGAAACAAGGGAGAAGTTGGGAGGGCAGGAACAGTGAAGCTCAGATCTGAGGGCAGAATGTGGCCCTCCACACCTCTGTATCTGGCCCTTGGAATATCACAAGCTACAACCTCTCACTAGCAGTGGCGGAGGAAGCCGCTTGGGCGTCTGGGGCGGCGTGCCCAGGGGCGCGGCGCACCACAGTGCCTCTAGAGTCTGCCTGCCTCCTCCCACTCAGCCGCCCACTCAAGGTACGGGATACAAGTCTCTTCCCATGTCAAGGAATCTGGGGAAGGGCAGATTACAGAGGAATGCAGCTCCCCCCCCCTTTTTTTTTTTTGGACAGAGGTTTTGTATATTTAAAAAGCAAGTAGAAGTCAGCATTAAAATTTTCCCCAGCACTAAAATTCCATGCTGGGAAAAGCTTCACATTGATTTCTGTCTTAAAGGCACAGATTCTGCCCATTGGGAGGAGAGGACAAGAATTCCCATCCTGCCACTGGCAACCCTAGATCTTCATACAGATAAGGACATCCAGGTAAGGATGGACTCAGCACCAACTGACTTGACTGTGAAGGCCAAGGAGCAGCTACCTTGAAAGTGGGGCTGGTGAGGAATACCTAGAGTTGGTGTCAGACTCTTTCTTGAATCTTTCCAGCAGGGGAAGATGAGACCCAGAATTCTACGCTATGCCGAGACAGAGAAAAGGCACATCTGAGATGGGCATCTCTTAACCTTTTCAATGTGTAGAGAGGCATGTGGCACAGTCCTCTGGATGAATGTGGTGGGATGCTTGAATTCATCTCATGACAAAAACTCCCATCACACATAAGTACACGAGGGAGAGGACTTTACCCAAGATGGTTCAGGTTATGCAAAGAGAGCTATACCACTTCCCAACCCCACTCCATGTCCCACATAGGCTTATGCCAGAGCAAGCATGTGGCCTCACCTAGTTTATCCTGAATAGCTTTAGCAATGGTAAAGCACACTTTTGCCATGCTGGCTTCAGCCTTGAGAGATTCCTGTTCCTGACACTGGAAGTTTGAGGTGGGGATTAAAGGTGGGAAGAACTCAATGGAGACCGACACATGCAGAACAGGACGTGTCCTGTCAGTAGGGATAGGGGAAAAGATCAGTTTGGTTAGGATTTTAATACCAACTTACTTAATTCATGCCTTCCAAAACAGTACAGGAAGAAAAACATAGCTATCCTTCAAAATGCAGCACTTCTCTGAATTTTGTGATGCGGTTCTCCAACCAAATAATGTTGGGGAAAACTGTAACATTGGGGGAAAGTGTTAGACATGCCCATTAACCTCAATGGGTCTACTCTAAGTAGGACTAGCACTGGCAACAACCATTTGAATTTTGCAGGTGTTGAATTTGGTACCCACTGCAATCACAGCATTCATCTAGCTGTATTTAAGAATATTTTTAAAATTATTATTCCTACAGCCATTTGCACAGTTTTTGCACTGCCATTTGATAGCTTTTGTGTGTACTGAAAACTGTAAGCTGTGCTGAGCCTCTTTATTAAGATAGGGACTAAATTTAAACAAGGAAATAAAGGAGAATATGTACTTCTGTGTATAACATTTACCTCTTTACTGGGGCATCCATGGAAATGACTTTTCTCCTGTTCAGAGGAAACAGAATAAGAACAGGGAGGGGAGAGAAAGGCTTTCCCCGCTCCTCATTCTCACCTCAATAACAGGACCCTTCCTTTTTGTCCAACAGCAATATCCTTCAGGCCATCCCCTGTAAGGTCTGTTCCTCCACTGACAGCTTGACCAAAGTACAAAAACCCTCCAGAAAACTTCAGCCCTTCAATGCGCTGCAAACAAAAAATGAAGAATGCAAAATGGAAGGAGGGTGGCCTCAAGGCCAGACAGAAAGACTCTGTGATCCTCACAAAACAAGGTTAACAACAAATGAGGCATCAAAAGATCTGTACATATTCCCAACTGAAAGACAGCCCATCAAAATATTATACTATGCTTTTCTTTTTAAAGAATATCAAAACCTAGCAGCGTTCTAGTATGGAATGGTGTAAAAACAGACACAAACATTTCAAGTGAGTACAAATCGTCTTGAGAATTTCTCTCTTAGGTTGCTTTCACATTAGAGCCCTTGAGTGATACTGAGGCATTGTTTTTCCACACTTAGCTGAAAGTGTGGAATTCAAGAGGTCCTCCACACAGTACTATATTATTCAGCAATGCCTTTCCCCCTGCTCAAGAATCTTCTACAGTGTTTACTTTGGAGTAGTTCTCATTCTCTTAAATTCACAATAATCAAAGTCACATTAATCAAAACATTTTTCCAGTTCAGTCCAGTTAATTTATTTCTAATGAAAGCAGGTGGAGGGCTAGTAATTAATAGCCTCTGAATTGCCCCTATGTCTTTTTCCATTCCTAAAAGGGATGTAGAATTACTAGTTTCTTTCATGTTATTTTTCACAATAAAATTATTTGTTGAAAATATTTGCATATTACCCTCCATACCCAGGATGCTTCACAGTAAGAATTTATAATAAAATGCAATTACATAATTAGAAAGACATAAAAACTCAAAAATATAAAAAAGCAGTTAAATTAATTAATTAATGCAATGATAGAGATAGATAGATAGATAGATAGATAGATAGATAGATAGATAGATAGATAGATAGATAGATGATAGATGATAGATAGATATAGATAGAGAGTTAGATAATAGGCTTGCTCCAGATGCAGTCATTCTAAAAGTACTGAAATTAACGAAACTTCATTGGATCAGTTCTAAGTCTGAATAAGCCTAGATCTAACCCATAGAGAAATTAAAGCCTACCTCCCGTGGGAACAGAAACTGACCTAGGACCAACCAAAGTTGCTTTTAGATCACATGTTTATTGAGAATTTATCCTAATTTGTTTGAGGGTAGGTTACATGACATCACAAGAAGTGGGCTTGCTTTGTAATAATGTCAAATGTCAATATGTGATTGAACCTGACCTGCAAAACAGTTACCATCTGGAATCACCCTAAGAGAAGCCATTCAAGTTACAAATTTAAGAGGTTATCCTTTAAGTGCAATCAGCATGAAGAAATAAAATAAACAGACCTTCCAAGATGAAAAATTTAAATTAAAGTCAGAGGAACCATGAAAAGCCTCCATAGCACTTTGCCAACACTGGAAAGGTTCGTGCTGCAAAAGTATTTTATTCCCCCCCCAACCAATCCACCCAGTGTTAAACACTGGATTGCATCAAATAAACAACACTGACTGGAATCTCTATAAAAATGATTTCAGAGAAATTTCAGAGAAAAGGACCAGTATAGCAACTCTAGATGTACCTCTAAGTGCACAAAGAATAGGAAAAAGGAGGCAGTTGCATTGAGCAAGGGCCTCTTGGGAGGCAGCACAAGCAAGGGAGGTCCTTTGTAGGCTGGAACTGGTATTGAGCTCACCTGGAGGTACTTGGGGTTGATAGATGTTCGTTTCCCCCCAAATATATATAAGGCTCCTACATTCTCATTCTCCATGGGTGCCCCAATCGCCACATCCATCCATCTATCCCCGGTGATGTCACCTGTTTCTGCCATGCTGGCACCAAAGCGACTGAAAATGTGCCCTGCTTCTCCTTTCAAAGTCATGGTGCAGTGAAGTCTTCCTTGCTATACAGAGTAGTCAAATAAAACACTTGAAACATTTCCAAGCAAGCAACCCCACCTCAAGGTCTCAATCTAATGTACTCTCCCCATCTTCTCCCTTACCTTAAAATGACAGACATAAACCCTTCCACCTGTAATAGCATCATAGTACATGGGGGCTCCAACCAGCACCAAGTCCGTATCAGTGTCTTGATCAAGGTCCACAGAGCACAGCGCCGCTCCAAAATAGGAACCAACCTGTGGCATCAGACAAATGTCCCCTTGAGTTTCGCTTCTACTTTCCATTCCCAGACCTGTCTGCCGCTTATGACTACACAGCCAGCACATGGCCCTCAGCTGTGTAATCCAGCCCTTAACAGCAACAAAAAAAGGTCTCCACTTCTGGCTTCTATTTTGGAGCCATTTTCATCATATCTCATTGTTGACACCATAGCTTCCTCACCTCCATTCCAGGTTCAGAAGCTTTCTCAACAGTCTCTCCATTCCACCACCAGTCTCCTTTGCCCTAGCCCAGCTCAGTTCATACCTGTTCTCCAACAGCCTCAGCTGTTAGTTGCCACTTCCCACTCCTGGCGGCTTTCTCAAAGAGAACCACTTTGCCCACGTAGTCATAGCGGGGGGCTCCCACTACAAGGCCACTTCTCCCATTAAGCAGGACAGCTTGGGAAGAATAGCCTAGAGCAGGGGTGTGCAAAAGGTTGATTGGGATCTCCTGGAACATCTCTGGCTGCTTTGCAAGGGTCTCTCCCTCTCAACTACCCAGTAGCAGATCAAAACAACTTTTCCCCACCTAGATAGCAAGGGGCCCAAGGTCACTTCATGGCTGACTGGGATCTCAGCCGCAATTTCCCCAGCCCTAGCGTGATGCTTTAACCACTATACCACACTGTCTCTCAGTATAGCATACAGCTAGTGCAGTTGTTTACATAGAATTCTTATAATGAATTATTTGATGTAGGAATCTGAAGAGTGGAGACAGGGGGGAAATGTGTGGTGCTAAGAGTATCTAGATGGTAATTTCTATCTGTGCTCCTGAATGGAGAAAGGGTAGCATCTGCCAAGATGCAGCTGCCTCTGGGGTGGAAATGTACCACAGTAAAACATGGTAAACTTGGGGTGGGGGGGAAGGCAGCAGAAGCTGGTCCATTAGGGTGAATGGGGCACTGCCCCACCAACCTCAGTCTAACCTCAGCCAGCCCCCAATCTGCCTGCTTTCTTATTTCCAACCAGTCAGGGGGTGACTCTGTCATTGGGTCTGGCCCCACCTACTGCTGCTCTCCCTGCGTTCTGCCCCAACAGCCCCCCCCCCATGGGCACCAACCACCACTAGCTGGAGAGTTTTGTTTTAATACTTACCAAGATAAGCATTCTTCATCTCCTCAGTGGTGCTGGAGGCATTAAGAAAGCTTGAGTCTCTGTTACTGTTCTGATACAGAAATAGGCCTCCAGACCAGTCAAATGCTCCTACTGCTCCCAAGACAGGACCATCCTAAATCACAGCAGGCAGCACAGCAGGAAGAGTTGTCCACAAATCAACATCAACAGGAGGTAAAAAGTAAAAAGGAGGATTAGGGAAAGATGAAAAACTGAAAAAAAATCCCTACAGCTGCAATTGAACATTACAGTAAGTAGCACTACCACTGCTGAGCCAGCCATCTTTTCTCCCTTTGGCTCACCAGCATGGTTGTGTGAGCCTAAAGCAGTAATGCAAATTTCAATCATTTTTAAGCTTGTTGCTAACTGGGATTGAATTCAGCATCCTGTGAATATTCACTTTCAATTTTATAAGCAAGTTTCTGACTCTCAAGGTTGCAAGTAAGAGTACAGAAATATCTCTTGCGGCCATGTCCTCCCTCCATTATTCTTTAAGACAAGAACATCAGGCTATAAGATGAGCGCTGCTGGCCCATCTAATCCAGCATTCTGTTCTCACAGTAGCCAGCCACATGTCTATGGAAAGCATGTAAGCAAGACCTGAGCACCAGAGCACTCTCTGAATACCAGCATACCATCTCCAACTTTGTATTTCCCTTCATTGAGGAAAATAGGTCCATGCTGATGGAACAACTGAATACAGTAATAGAAACGGGATCGTGCAGTTAATCTATGAATAAATTCTTCATTAACAAAAATCATTCTGCTTGCAGCCATTTAGGACACTCCTGGATTCTTCCTGCAGGCAATTTTCTTCCTCCTGAGGTTGCTGAAGTATAACTGCCACCATCCCTGGCCATTGGCCATGCTGACTGGGGCAGATGGAATCTGTAGTTCAGCAAGATCTGGAAGAACAAAGATTCCACACACCCTACTCTGGGGGCCAGACTCACCCGAGTCAGTAAGGCACTGAATCCTTCCTGGGACATTTCCATCTGGAAGGAACTGCTGCTCTGGAATTGGGTACCTGCAAGGAAGGGTGGGAACAGGACACAGAAAAACAGGAAGAGCACATAGGAGAGGTTATAAGAAACCCCTGTATTTGTATTGCCAAATTCCACCCAGGTGGAATCTACACAGATATAAAAAAAACGCTGTGAAAATGTGTGGGTTTTTTTGAAAAATACATTGAATTTGGCATAGCTCACTGTCACCATCTAGTGTCACATTTGCATATTGCACTTTACAACACATTTAAAACATTTTATTTGTAGCTGTATAGTACAGTCCACAATCTCCAAACTGTGGGAGGTTTCAGGGGTGCCAATGCACAACTCAGGTTTGGTTTCCCTAGAATGAAACTCACTGGAATCATAGAATTGTAAATTTGGAAGGGACCACGAGAGTCATCTAGTCCAACCCCCTGCAATGCAGAGATCTTCTGTAAATCTGCGCCTGTCAAGAGTAACGCTGTAAGCCCCTCTAGTGTAGGCTCAGGTTGCATATATGTGTAAATAAACCACATATCATAAAGAAACCACAGTTTTCACTGTGGAAGTGGTGATGTCTTGGTGACATGGTTTTATTTACACTACAGGCTAAGTATAAGGTAAACAAGCTAATGGCATTAACACTCCAGTTGATCTTGCTCCCCTATTAGATTTTTGGGCAGGGCAAAGCCATGGCTTTGGATTCAACACAAAGAGAATTCAAGCCTCTGTGGCTCTTTCTCAGCCACTTGAATATGAGATTGCCCCCCAGGTTTATTGTTTTCCTACACCTAATGACAGCACCACCTCCAGACAGGGTGAGGGGAACTGCCCTCTTCAGCCCACTTTCTGAAAGCATCTCCAGCTAGTAGTTTCTGTATCAACCAGTCTCTTGGATTCCTTAGTTAAGCAAAGTGATACCTAAGAAACCTGGCTAGAATCATTAAGTTAATAAAGAGACTGGCTTGACCTTGTTGGAAGTCACTTTTCCTACATTAAAATATATACAAACACCAGTCTTGGAAGGATGACTTTTAGACTAATCCCCCAATCCTATAACAATATATAGCATCCCACACAGTTAGAGGCCAAAGCTGTTCCCTGTTTTAGCAGCAGACACACCAGATGGCGCTATAGCAAGCAACAGGAACACGTGGACCTCCATATATGCTGTTGTATTCCAGGTCCTGCTTGTGGGCTTCCTCTAGGCCAGCCTTTCTCAACCTGTGGGTCCCCAGATGTTGTTGAACTACAACTCCCATCACCCCTAGCTAGCAAGGCCAGAGCTCAGGGATGATGGGAGTTGTAGTCCAACAACATCTGGGGACCCACAGGTTGAGAACCGCAGCTCTAGGCAAATGGTTAGGCACTATGAGAACAGAATATGGGACTATGGTATGATCCAGCAGGGCTCTTCTTATGTTCTTAACTCCCATAAGGCCAAGCGTCCAACAACATCTGGAGAACCCAGGTTTCCCATCTGAAGCTTAGAGGACTTTCCTTTTGTATCACATATTGAGAGGTAGCATTCCAGGTGCAGGCTTTTAACCCTAGGAGATCTATGTTCAAGTTACACCTCTACAACAAATAGCTCATTTATCTCAGTCACACGTCTTCATCTGTAAAATGGGAATAATACTGACTTGCTGTATAAAGTGGTTGCGAGGCCAAACAAAGTAAAGACCACAAACCCCTTTGCAAATTAGAAATGTCATATGATCATGGAATAAACCATTCTCAGTGATACACAGTTCCAGACAAGGACTGGCGAAAGGGACTTCAATGCCTCCTCTGCATGCTAAGGTTCCTGTTATTATTACCTTCTATGGCAAAGATCTTATCCTGTAGCTGATCCTGGATGCCTTTCAGGGCATCAAAATTGTGCACTGCAAATACATGCTCGTTGTCAGGTTCAGAAGCAATGGCATTCAGCTCTTCCCTGGCACGTTGAGTTGAGAAAGCATTGCCAACCTTCATCAGACAGAAGAGAGAAAAGATGTGAGCATTTGGTCCCTATGCAGGTGAGCAATCCACTTGGCAGGAGGGCAGGTAACTGAACTAGCACCCTCCATCTCTATGAATTTTATGTTCTAAGGGTATAGCTGTACTTCAGACTTAGGGTAGATCTACAACATACCGTATTTTTTGCACCATAACACTCACTTTTTTCCTCCTAGAATGTAAGGGGAAATGTCTGTGCGTGTTATGGAGGAAATGCCTACGGGTGGCATGCCTACGGATTTTCCTCCTCTAAAAACTACGTGCGTGTTATGGTCGGGTGCGTGTTATAGAGCGAAAAATACGGTACATTTAAAGTACATTCAAACACCATGGCTTCCACCAATGAATTCTGGTAAATGTAGTTTGTTATGGGTGCTGGAAGCTGTAGCTCTGTGAGAAGATAACCATAGTTCCCAGAATTCTTTGGCAGAGGTCATGAGCATTAAATAGATGTTGAATGTGCTATAAACATATGGTGTGGATCTGCCCTTAGACCAATTTCACGAGGAAGTCCTAGAAGTCTGAACAAGTGGGTGGAGCACCAATGCCAAGTAGGGAGGGGCGGGGGGCCAGAGCACCCCCGAAATTTTCAGTGAAAGTCTGGACATTGGCTTAATTTCCAAAGAAGGGTATTAGTCACTCATTGGCTTAATTTCCAAAGAAGGGTATTAGTCACTCATTGGCTTAATTTCCAAAGAAGGGTATTAGTCAGTCATTAATATGATTTGAGCTTCTTAGCTGCAATTTCACTGCTCTTCCTTCAACAGGGGGGGAAGGGGGGGTTGGTAAGCAATGTGCGCAGGGGCACAGCCCCAACTATAAAGCATAATGAGCTAAAAGCTCGGGAAATGTGAAATTCTCTCTCTACCCATTTTGCTGGGTAGCACTGCCAACAAGAAAGGCTATAAACATCCAAATAAAAGCAATTAAATAAGCAAAAAATAAACTGATTTTGTGGAAATTCACAAACACAAAGTGTGTTCAGACCTTTGGTCCATTTACTGTTTAGTAAACCTAGAAGACTCCTTGCAAAATCCTCACCCCAATAGCATAACGGATAATCCCTGCTTGTTCAGCCTCTGGCACCACATTCCAATACTGAAGTTGATCATTCTTTTGACCATCTGTTATCACCACAAGAATCTTGGTAGATCCATTTCTGCAGCCTTTCCTTGGGATAAAAATCTCCTTCCTTGGAAAGAGAAGAGAACTGGATAAGGACTTCATTGTTTGCATTTCCCTAAAGCAGCCTAGAGGAGAAAACAAGAGGGGATAGAATAAAGATGTAACGCCGGGGAAGAGAACCTGTTTCCCTCCAGATGTTGCTAGCTTATAGCTCTCCTCATTCATCACCATTGGCCATGTTGGCTGGGGCTAATGTCCAGCAACATACGGAGGACCACAGAGTGCCCATCTCTGAGGGCAACCTCTTTAAAAACAGGCTTCATGCATTGAACTTAAAGGGGGGGGGGGTCTTACTGTATCAAAAATTGCTTCCTAATACAAATGTGAAAGCCTAATTGATGATGTTCAAATGTTTCCTGAGTTTTCTCTCCCATGTGCACACTGATCAGGCATTAACTTAAAGTGCTTTCCCAGCAGACATATAGTGTGGAATTGCCATTCTTCATCCACTCACTTTTTGTGGTGCATCCACACATTGCCTAATCCAGTCATTGCCATCTAGTATTTTCCCCGCAGTTCTTCCAGTTTTCTGTAGACAACAGAAAGTCTGACTTTTCCTAAAAGTAGCTTTCCCAGAAGGGAAAAATAGCAGAATTTCCACAAGTGTAAATGCCTTTAGTGCTATTCTTATCCTCTCTAAAAAGGCAGAGTTTAGACATGGGCAGCGACATAGTGCGAAGAAGATCCTATGAGAGCTCAGCACACGTTCATTACATCAGAAGTGTGAAACCTTTTGCAGACTGAGGGCCAAATTGTTTTCTGAGAAACCTTCCAACATCCACATGCTAGTGGTGGATAGAGCCAGGAACAAAAGTGGGGGTGATAATGTAAACATCACAGTACAGTACAGTACAGTAGGCTACTTTCTATGTACACCCACACACCCCTCTCTGTCCTCTACCCAGGCAAGCAAAAAGCACTTTTGCCTCTGGCCCTGTCCATCACTAGCATGTGGCCCCTGAAAGACTGCCCAGAAGGGATTGTGGCTGCTAGAGGGACCACAAAAGAGCCCCTCCCAATATTGGTTGGGGGCCTGAGCCACCATCCCAGGGATGATCAGGTAAAAGCTGATTGGTAATGGGAGATGTACAGCCGGTTTACTAGGACTTAGCAACCAACTGCACAATCTTAAGAACATAAGAACAGCCTGCTGGATCAGGCCAGTGGCCCATCTAGTCCAGCATCCTGTTCTCACAGTGGCCAGCCAGATGCCTATGGGAAGCCTGCATACAGGGCCTGAATGCAACAGTACACTCTCCACTTGTGATTCCCAGCAACTGGCATTCAGAAGCATACTGTCTCTCACCATGGAAGCCAGGCATAGTCATTGTTGCTTGCATCGACTGAGCATGAATTTGTTTTGCTTGCTGTGTCTAGGGAGCAAAGTTTTTCTGTGGATCTAAGCTAACTGAACTGAGCTGAGAGCTAAAGTTTGGAAAGAGATAGAGAGGGAGTGGGAGATAGTGATGAAGCTGAGAGTGAAGAGGATGAGCCCTAAACAGCAAGCTTCTAGTTCTTCTCCCAGCCTGTAATATTAATGAACTGTTGGGACACCTTTTGAATTTATTTATTTTTTTTTGTTTGATATTGGACCACAATGATGTTGGAACATCTTAAAAACTCTTCACAGGTCTCTAACCTAGCAATTCATTCTGATAACAGAACTGAACCATTACTCATGCCTAGTTTGTGCCTAAAAGGGGAAGAGATGGAGCAAGCTGTTTCTGCAGAGAAATAAGGTTCTTGAACATACACAACTCTTCTGATGGCAGTGGCTGTATAGGTCATGCCGCGATTTTGTGTGATACCCAAGACATTATTAGAAGGATCTGGAGCATTGAAATCAAAGTGTTCTGTGAAGCCAGTGGAATACTGTGCCAGGGCAAACTAACAAGAGAAAGACAAAAAAGGGAGTTAATGAATAGGGCTACCTATTCTCCAGAGGTCCAAGAAGCAAGCCTATACCCTCTTACCTGGGAAGAAGCCCCACTGAACTCAACAAGACAATTACTTCTGATTAGAACATAGTAGATTGCATTGTAAGAGACCCTTAGTGAGTGAAACCTGGGAGCTGGCTGAAGTAGCAGGCCAAGCCCCTCGGAGTGTGATAGGTTAAGGTCTTGTCCACACTTCCATTTGTGCCACAGGTTCTAGGCACAGGTCCGTGATTTGTAGGCACAGGTATGAGTGGGTTTTTTTGTGTGGGTTTTTGTTTTGTCCCACCAGTTTCCCACCAGAAAACCCGCTGTTTGCCACTGAATCTAAGGAAGTGTTTGGCTTTTAAACATTTGCTCTGATTCAGCAGTAAAACATGGGTTTCCCCAGGGAAGGTGCAGGGACACACAAAAAAGTGCTTGGACACAGATCTGGAAAGCCTGAACCTGTGCCTAGAAAGCACAGAGCAAAGGTAAGTGTGGATAAGCTCTGAGGTTGACTCTTCAGGGGAGGTATGGGAAACCTTTGGCACCTCAGATGTTGCTAAACTACAACTCCGAACAGCACCAGCAAGCATAACCAATGCCTGGGGGTGGTGGGAGTTATAGTTCAGCAACATCTGGAGGACTAAAGGTCCCCACACCTCCAGGTCCTCGGGCAGCGCTCCGTCACATGACCTCATAACCAGTCCTTTTAACCAGAGAATAGAAGCTGGAAATTTCTGCATGCAAAGCCTGCTGCCCCACCACTGACAGAGGGCCTTGCATGCGCCACAAGCAACACTTGCAGGATTGTCAAACTTTACAATTAACATGTGGTATTAGTGCAGTTTCCTGCACAGGGTTCACAGCTGGGCGGGAAACCAGTTACTTTCATCAACAGCAAAAACACCCCTTTCCCTCTTGCATTCACAAGTGACAGAGGGCTGGTTAACAGAGTGTCCTGCTAATTGACATTGTAGCCTACCCAAAAAGTGATTTTCTGTGGTGGCATTGCACCAGGGGTGGAGGAAGGGGGGTGAGATGGGTGCAGGCTGCCCTAGGTGCCACCACTGAGGGGGGTGACAAAATGCTGGGTGGCACTCACTGCGGGGCCTGCAGTGCGCCCAAACCATGCATCTCTCCTAGGAGAGATGTGGTGGCTTGCGCGCATGCAGGCTCTGCACTGTCCAAACAGTCCGCCCACTGCCTTCCCCCCCCAGCTGTGGGCAGCTGAGTAGGAGGAGGCAGGCAGACTCTGGAGGCCCCACGGTGCACCCCACCCCTATGGGCGGCGCACCCTGCCCCTGGGCGAGCCGCCCCAGGCGCCCGAACGGCGCCCGAACGGCTTCCTCCGCCACTGCATTGCACAGAGAAAAAGGTAATGTTGAGCTGCTTCTATACTTGGAAGTGGAATGAGGTGGCAAAATGGATTGTACCACTTTCAGGCTACAAATTTGGGGATTCCACTTTTGATTGTGAACACAAACACAGAGCACCCAGCAAACAAAATATGAGCACAGCTGGAAGAAAGATTCTAGCCTAGCCCTTTGAATGCTATGCTGGCTTTCTGATTGCAGGGAGGGAGTTTAATTTTTAAGTAGGTGTTGTTGGACTCACATGGCCATCAGTCCTAGCTAGCATGGGATGATGAAAGTTGCAATCATGGATTTCCTCACTATGGCTTTAAAGGCTCCTTGCAGTTTTGTCCAATAACATACAGAGGGAGCTAGGCTTAGGAAAAATCCCACCTGTGGCTTCTGCTGTATCACAGAGGGTGCTCTTCATGCATGCAAGTTTTTCATAATATCTGTGCAACATGAAGTCCATATCCCCACCGCCATTTAATCAGGATTTACTCTTTCCATAGAAAATAAATTAAATTAAAAACAAACTTGTTGCTATCAATCCATCTGCAATATATTAACAATCTGTTTGCAATATTATGTCCCTATCTGGAAGAACCCTAACTTGAATGTACATGAACTTTGCCAAGGAAACTCTGGGATGTTTTGCCACTGCAGACACATTTCAGTGTCACATCAGGAAGCCAGTAATTCTGTATGCTGGTCCCATTCAATCTATCAAGATGGAAGAAACCCAAACATGAGAATTGCGGGGGTAAAGATGAGGCAGTGACAGATCATCTGGCATGCAGCTCTAGCTTTCAATTCACTGATAACATATGACAGCCACATGAACATTAAAAAGAGAATGCAATGCAATGCCATGCATGCTACTTAGATCCTTTGATTTTAATGAGTCTACTCTGAGCATGATTAACTGGATCTCACCCAGAGTTCAAAGCACATTCTGAATTCTCTAAACCACTTTTTAAGTTATGTGTCTGCACACAGCAGGCACGTCCCAAACCTAGTTTGTTTTCTGTATAAAATTGGAGACACAGTTTCACTCTAACACCCCAAAAGGATTACATTTAGAGTAAGGAAACAAACTGTCTGCTCTCAAAAGAGCCCACCGCCAATATGTTTCTACATGTCACTATTCTGGCTAACAACTCCTCAACCCACCTAAAAACCACAAACTCAAACTAGCAACTCATGCAGGTATGCAAGAGATAGCCTTCTCCAAGGAGAGAGATTTGCTGTGCCTCTGCACTGGGACTGACTGGTGGATGTAACTACAGCCAGCCAATGGTGCAATGGAAAAACCTTTGGAAGGAGGCAAGAATAAAATGAAGATTTATGCAAAGATGCAGCAGGCAGCGTTATCTGTGGGTGAGTGCTTTGCACTCACAAAAAAACTCTCATGCTTAAAATAATGCATTTAGTACACTTGCAAAAGCCCTCCTACTAGTTGGTGGAGCCAGGAATGTAGGTTTTATATGAGGAACTGAAGTGTTGCCAATACCCACAGCTAACAGAAGGTGCCTGCATGGGGCCAGTGCTGGTCTTCCTCCCCCCAGGAAAGGAATGGCCTCCCAAAACACAATAAGATTACATAATGGTGCCCTCCAGCACCCCCCTTGTGTCCATTACCCGTGTGTTCCTGCCAGACAACCTCTTGATGACCTCAGAGACAAACCACTTCATTCTTTCGAAGTCCTGGTTACTCACGCTGCCTGAGCCATCAATCAAGAACACAATATCTGTTGGGTGGGTAGTGCATTCTGGGGGATACATAAAGGAACATTTCAATCTACCTTATATGCAGTGGTGTGGTGGTAAATTCTGAAAGCTCATCATGACAGCCCCCCACAGCCACACCACCAAAGAGAGTTTATGAACTCCCCAAAGGAGAGTCCAAAAATGCAGGCAGCTGAGTTGATCCATTCTTACACACACACATGCGCACACCAAAGTTCAACAATACATAGCTTAATACCCAATTCATTAGGATCAGCACAACTTCAATCCTATGCACAGTTTCCTAGGAGTGATCACTATTAAGCAAACCAACTTAATTTTCACTTCCTGAAACAATTGCAAACCAAAACATGCCATCCTTCTAAACTTGCACTTCTCCAAATTTTGCAGTGCAGTTCTCCAACCAAGCAATGTGTACATAAATGTGTATATTAGGGGAAAGTGTGCATAAAAATACATATATGAATGAAAATAGCATGTAAAATGCATTAAATAGGTAAAATTGCTTGCAAAAATGTGTACAGTGGTACCTCGGGTTACATACGCTTCAGGTTACATACGCTTCAGGTTACACACTCCACTAACCTAGAAATAGTGCTTCAGGTTAAGAACTTTGCTTCAGGTTAAGAACAGAAATCGGGCTCCGGCGGCGCAGCGGCAGCAGGAGGCCCCATTAGCTAAAGTGGTGCTTCAGGTTAAGAACAGTTTCAGATTAAGTACGGACCTCCAGAATGAATTAAGTACTTAACCCGAGGTACCACTGTATATTAGGAGAAATCCACGCTAAAATGCTGAAATTAGGACTTTGAAACACACAAACACACACACACACAGAGAGAGAGAGAGAGAGAGAGAGAGAGCGCACTATGGCAATAAGGAGAACTCAACTTGAAATTTGCAAATTGAGAGTCCAAGAGCAATTGACAGATTCACTCATCCCAAGGTCTCACCTGGTAAGATCTCTGGAAATTGCTGGAACTTTTGGAGCTTTTGATCCAGAAGGAAACAGTAGCCGTTCAGATACATGTTTGTTCCACAGGCCCTGTGTACTGTGGGGCCGCACACCTTCCAAGTGAACAAAGAGGGAGTTTTCATGATATGTTCAAATTTGCTGAGTATGCTATTTGACTAGGAGGAGAAGATTTTAATCTGGGCCCATTCAAACTCAATTATTTCCCTCCAACAATGCCGATTTCCCACCAGAGTGCCAAGAGAGAGAGAGAGAGAGAGAGAGAGAGAGAGAGAGAGAGAAGAATTTACCAAGATTTGAGAATCCCTGGCAGCCAAGGACAGACCAAGGGACATATTGACAGCATCTATAGGCCCTGAAAGAAATAATAGTAATCATGCTGAGATTATTAATCATTAAGAAGGGAGAAGAACAACCATATTAACTCAGTGGCAGAGCATTTGCTTTGCACTCAGAAGGTATCAGGTTCAATCCCCAGCATCTCCAGGTAGGGCTAGGAAAGAACCTTCTCTGAAACCCTGTACAGCAGCTACCAGACAGTACTGAGGTAGATTGATAGGTCCTTGCCCTAAGGGGCTTACAATCTAAAAACAGGTGCAGGGAAACAACAGAGGGCATGAGGAAATGGAAACAGAGATAAACAGGGGGAGACAACCTGGTACCTTCCGGATGCTGTTGGGCAGCAAGTCCTGTCATCCCTGGCCACTGACCATTCTGATTGGGACTGATGGGCATTGGAGTCCAACAACATCTGGTGGTCATCAGGTTGGCAAAGGCAGCTTTATAGCAATCTCAGATCTGTAGGGAAGCCTCGCTCTGACCTCAGGCTACTATAGCCTTACAATTTAGAAACTATTCTCACTTCCTCCTCTTTGTCGCTTCCCACTCACTTTTCTTGAACTGAAACTCAGACATCCTACCTCTCTCAGACAATACAGTCCCAAATTCTGTAAAAAAAAAAAAAAAACTTACTCACTCCTGCAACAGCGACCACAAGCCCAGGCTACCCTGACCCCATACCTCCCTCTCCCCTCTCTCTGAGAGAACCTGGACCACCATTTGGCTTTTCCCAGATAGGACCAGCTTCATTTGAAACTTAGAAGTTACCTACGTTGGATGCTAATCTCCGTACAGGCACTTGAACTGTAGGTGCACCGGTAAAGTTTACCAATTTCGTTCACTCGTCCATGCTGAAGTGGGGCACCGACAAGCACCCTGAGGTGAGGGGGGCAATAGGCAGGTGATTAGTATCTACACAGTGACTATGATGTAACCTGAGCCAGGTGTGGGGAACCTTTGGCCCTTCAGATGTTTCCACAACTCCCATCACCACTGATCATTGGTCATGTTTGCTGGAGGCTGTTGAGAGTTGTAGTTCAGCAGCATCTGGAAGGCCATGGGCTCCCCAGTCCTGCCCTAAGCAAAGAAAGAAAAGACAGTGCTCTGCCAAAAGGAGCTCACGAGACAACAAAGAGAGAAGGGAGAGAAGGGAGTGGCCAGCCAAGAAAACAAAGAATGAACTTGAGCCAAACCAGTTACTTTGCTTCAGCTGAGAAACAGCACTAAGGCATCAGGCCAAAAGCTGCTCAGACAAGGTGGGCTTGGGAGGGAGAGGGAAGTATGGGTGGGGGGGGATTCCATGCATACAGGTAGGGGTGCGAGCGAAATTACATTCAATTTGCATTTTAATAAGAAATGACCTAATTCACATTTCTTGAACCAATACATGGACTGAAATGCAGCTATCCTTCACAATTCACATGTCTCAAAATTTCACAATGCAGTCCTCCATTAAAGTAATGGGTAGAATTCAAAGTAGCACTAAGGAAATAACTCCATCAGTGCGAGCATTTTTGCTTGCCTGATGGAACAATCTCCCCCCGCCTCACTCCACACACTGTTCTGGGGGTTTTCCAACCCCATCTCTGAGCCAATGTGGGGGGGGGGGTATGGAGGAAGAGAGGGGAAAGAACCATCACACTATCAGGACTTGTTGCACTGACTCCCACCAGTGCAACTATTTAGTTGAATCTATCCCATCATGCAAAATAATGCATATAAAAGGGGGAAGTGTGCATAAAAAGCCACACATTCATGAAAATGCAGTTCAAATGCACTTCATGTTTCCTAGTATTAGTCAAAGCTGCATGGGGAAATGTGATTATTAGAACTTTGCACCATAGTGTTGAAGAAAGAGAGAGAGAGAGAGAGAGAGAGAGAGAGAGAGAGAGAGAGAGAGAGAGATGTAGACTGCTACAGAATTTAAGATTGGAGAAATGAGAAACAGAAATTGAAATGAACAGATTCATCCATCCCTATAGACAGAATAGCACGAAAGAATCTTAACAGTCATTCAGGAGAAAAGGAAAAACATGAAGCAACTGTGGGTGGTGGAGCTGAAGAAATATAGGTTGCAAGTAGGGAAGGAAAGCCTAGAAAGTTAGGGGTCAGGTCAGGCCACTGAAAATGTCACAATGCATACAAAAAGTGTTGCCTTGCTGTTTTTGTTCCCCAGTGCCATTTGCCATTTTTTCATCTTCCTTCCGAGCCCTCCTCCTATGTTCCCAGTAACCCTGTTCCTGACACTAAATCAGCTTCCTCTTACTCATTCCTGGTCTGTGCCACGCTGCTCCCAAAACTCTGAGTTCTTATCTGAAAGATGGTTGGTGTAGCCACATCCACGCTAAATCCGCAACACCACGACACCAGCACTGCAAGAGTTAAAGGGACTCTCAGTACACCACTTACACACACACACACAACCCATTCCAGATTGATTTTTGTAAAAAAATATTTTGTCTTTTCCAGATACAACAAGAAAAGTGAGGACCCATACCGCACAAGAGGGTACATCAAAGTTACTGCTGTAAGGTGTTTAGATAGGTCATCATTACACATACTAGTTGAAGGTTTATTTCTATAGATCTCCATGAGATGCTGGAGGCCTCTATTCATGCTCATTTTGAGATATGTAAGAAATAAAGATAAATCAAGTTGGATAAAAGGCATCTGTAACAAACGAACATTTGTCAATTTGCCCATGAAAATCAAGTCCCAAAGTTTTTCCAGCCAAGCCTCAAATCTGTATCCAAGGAATACCAGTAGTTGGTTATAGTATGCTGTGGTGCAACAGTCATGAGACGAATAATAAAGTCCTTATGGAAAAGTCTGAGGCATCTGAATCAACCCCTCCAGGTTAATTAACCCAGAACAATTACTATTGTTGCTCAGCATTGGAATTGAGTCAAGGCTCAGATCCAGACTTCAATCTAGTCTGAAGACAATGTGTTAAGGCAGGGCAGTTAACAGCATGGTTGGCCCTCCAGATTTTGCTGGACAACAACTCCCATCATCCATGGGATGATGCTACCTGGGACTGATGGGAGTTGGAGCCCAACAACCTATGGAGGGCACCACATTGGTTATCCCTGGAGCATGTAATGAAATACTAAAGTCAAAGGCAAGTCCTCATGGAGCTGAAAGCAATTGGTCTGGGGAATGCATGCTGAAGGAAATTATTTACAGTAATTCAAATTTACATTCCTACAGGAATCTCAAAAGGTTGCTACAAACAGGGCCATTTTTTTATTTATTTTTTTAAAAAACTTTCCAGTTCTCATCAAAATTGCCCAGTTTTTCTCACATTCTATTCATTTGATTGTGCATAGCTTCTCTCTTGGATGGAGAGAACACACAAGGACAGAGTTAAGGTCAGAGTTGCCCCTACTCTGCAGCACGGTCATTGCGTGAATTGTGTGTTTGTGGAGCAAGTGAGGCTAGAGCAAATTTATTTCAAACAATGAAGACGTTTCAAGCAGGTGAAAAGAAGTAGCAGGAAGCTGCTTCTTTTTTTTAATGCTGCTTCCGTAGAATGCAAAGAGACAATAACTTTGACTACCATACAGGATTATTGTTTTGCAACTAGGTTTCACAAGAAATAGATACACTTTGTTTTTTTCTTATCTCAATTTGGACCGAGCAGGTTGCTTTTTAAAAGATTTGGATGAGCACCCACCCACCCCAGTTCACACCCTCAGACTCCCTTGCTGTTATCACTTACCTGTGCCCAGGTAAAAAAGAAGTGCTGGGAGATCCATGCCTAGTGTTATTTAGACTGGGATGAAATGACCAGTGGAGAAAAGAGTAGAAAAGCAGGGAGCCCAGCAGGCGATGGAGCTGCTTTGAAGGTAACTGGCAGCTAAACAGCTGAATACATAAAGTACAGAAGTGTAACTTTATCTGATACAGAGTCTGAGAAGAAAGCCCAGCCCTCAAGGGGAGGGGGGCGGACTAGAACAGATTGTGTGAGTCAGAAAGTGTGGCTACTGGAAGGGGGTGGGAAAATGAGCGAAATGGAAAGCCAGCAAGATCAGAGGCCAAAGAAGAGAGGGCCCTGAACTGCCGTGTTAATAAAAGGAGGCTTTTTAAAACCACCGGCAGCTTACACTGGGATGAGAAAAATTGGACCTGCTTGTTGAATTCTCTCACACACATGCAACTAGTTGTTGTGTTTTATACAGGAAGTTTAACAAAAAAATTGAAAGAAAAAGAAAACATCAAAAGCTCACATTAAAAATATAATGACATCCATCTCAGTTTAAACATACTAAGCCCCATTTGCACTGTACATTTAAAGCAGTAAGGTAAAGGTAAAGGGACCCCTGACCGTTAGGTCCAGTCGTGGACGACTCTGGGGTTGTGGAGCTCATCTCGCTTTTCTGGCTGAGGGTGCCGGTGTACAGCTTCTGGGTCATATAGCTAGCATGACTAAGCCGCTTCTGGCGAATCAGAGCAGTGCACGGAAATGCCGTTTACCTTTTCGCCGGAGCGGTACCTATTTATCTACTTGCACTGCATACTTTCAAACTGCTAGGTTGGCAGGTGCAGGGACCGAGCAACGGGAGCTCACCTCATCATGGGGATTCAAACCACCAACCTTCTGATCAGTAAGCCCTAGATAGCATACCACTTTAAACACTTTATATCTTTCCCCAAGGAATCCTGGGAACAGTAGCTTTTTAAGGGTGCTGAGAATTGTTAGGAGACCCTTGTCCCCCCCCCAAAAAGAGTGGTTTAACAATCAACCCCTCTTTCCAGGGGACACTGCATGAGCAGATGGGCAGCTGGAGAACTTGTAAAAATTGCAGTCAGCAGTGCAGTAGAAAGAGCCTTTGATTGTTCAGAAGCCAGCCAGCGGAGGAGACATGGGAGAGCTTGAGGAGGGAAAAAGTGTCTCAGAGAAGGCTGAACTACAGGCTTGAGGTGAGAGGTGAGAGTTGCTGCTGATAGATTTCTTCACTCCATATGAAGAAAAAGGTCAAGAGGAGAAGTTGGAGGTGTGTGCCTCTGCAAGCAGCCAGCATCTGGACAAGTGGCTGTGTAAGAGAAAGGTCAAGAGGAGAAGTTGGAGGCATGTGCATGTGCAAGAGGTGACTGGGAAGAGGAGTTGCCTTCAAAAACCTTCTTCGAATCTCCAGCACTAGTAGAATCTGTGTTGTCAGTGCATCTTCAGCTCAGGGGGCCACATCCACGCCATACTTTTAAAGCACATGGCTTTTTTTGCTAAAGAACCCTGAGAACTGTTGTTTGTGAAATGTGGTGGGAGTTGTAGTTCTGTGGTGAGTAAACTACAGTTCCCAGGAGCCTTTGGAGAAAGCTATTTGCTTTAATTGTGCACTGAATAGGTTTTAAGGTGTGGGTGTGGCTGAGGTCTCACTGACTCAAAGCCCTCAGCAAAAGTACAGAACCCCCGCCCCGGCCATGGGAGCCAAATTCTAGAAGACAAGGTCCCTTCCCCCCGCAATAAAATACTTGAGAGGGCTGCCCCCCCCCCAAGAGTTGGTGGGCATTGCCATTCAAATAGTCGCATGCACTGCGTCATGTAATTGACTGGGGGGGCTTACTTGGGCCCTCCAGTAGGCACCCCTTTCACCCCCAATCAGGGGCGCCGACTTATAAAAAACATTGGGGGAGCCCGCGAAAGCTCATGAATAATAAATAAGCTCATGAATATGCAGATAAAGTGGCACCGTCTCCTCGTGAGCGAATAGGGGAGAGCGTGCTGCGCCTATTAATCAGCTCCGAAGGAAATTGGGTGGAGCTTTTGCTCGGGAGGGAGGGCAGGAGGCATGCAGCCCGACCCTGTGCATTTTGGGCTGGGGGAGGGGCGGCGGTGGCGCTCTGCTGGAGGGGCGCCCGAGATTATTGGGGGGTGGAGCCCCCCAAACGAATTTTTGAGGGGGCTCGGGCCCCCTCAGGCCCCATGGAGTCGGCGCCTATGCCCCCAATGCCACTGGAGTCAATAGCTCCTGAAACTGGCTGGGTTCTTCTAAACATAGGCTTCACTTACATTCTGAGCTGTCCAAGATGTTACCTTCTTTGCTTCTTTTGCCTTCTCTAAATTTGATGCATTCTTTCCCTGAATTTTCTGTGAACTCTGCGCTCTGACTCACTGAATAGTCTCATTGGAGCTCAGCCTGACCTTGTTCCACTGGACCTCTCTGCTTATTGACTTTGCACTCCTAGTACCTGACCCCCAGTTGGCCCAGTCTTACTTCCTAGACTGAAATTGGACTTCCAGGATATTATTTTGTATACTCATTATCTTTTTCACAGCCACACACCACTGGGGCTGGAACTCCTCAGCCCACGACCCCCTACCCAGAATGGAACATTGACCTGTCCTTAGGCCACATTTGCCTCACACATTTAAAGTAGTAAAGCAGCATTCTACATTAACAGCTTCCTCCAAAGAATCTGGGGAACTGTCGTTTGTTAAAGTTGCTAAGAGTAGCTAGAAGACCCTGTTGTGCCACCAGCCCCCATCTGTGCGATGAGATGCTCTGGCAGTCCCTGCAACCCTCTGCACCACCTTCCCTCTCTTAATAAGATGTACACCTATGAGCTGGCAGTTCACGAATCCCCCTTTATTCCTGCTGCCACCACGCATAACATATATCTGAATACTCCACCTCTAGCCTAGCCAAATGAGAAGTAGGCAGTGTCATGCAATTAATTTCTTAAACATAAATGATAAACAATGCTTATATAATCACTTGGTGTACATAAGCATATGGTTTCAATTCCTCTTTCTCTTTTTCGTTGCTTTGTTTCGTATGCAGCACTGGCTTCTATATTACTGTTCCTGTCAGGGCCGGCGCATCCCATTTTGCCACTTGAGGCGAAATGGGAAGTGCCGCCCTGCCCTGCCGCCATGCCACACAGCCTGCCCTGTCGCCTCTGGCATTGCTTCACCCCACCTCAGGGGTGGGCCATGTCTGGTTCCTCTACTAACTAACCAGCTCTGCTTCACACCCACTGCCAACTCTCCTCCCACCCTCATTCTGCTCAACTGACTCTCAACTGCCAGCATTCAAATTCCTTTTCAAAACTCCCATCCAATCAGCATGCACCACCAACATTCCAAACTCACTCCCCCCCCCACCTTGCTTCACCTTAATTCTTCCAACAGGCTTCCCTTTACATTTACCCCAGTTACACTACTGTTACACACAATATTATATACTAGAACCTCACAGACCTCTGTTGCTCTTGTACAGCTGCAATTCCCAGAATGGTTTAACAGTCAATCCCTCTTCCCAGGGAACTCTGGGAATTGTACCTCTGTGAAGGGCAAAGTGCTGTCCCAGCAACCTGGCTTTATTCTCCATTGGCTTCTACCAATATAAGTGACTTCCTGCGTACATTTCTTCCCAGGTCAGCCATTTCATATAATGGTTCACATCAATCAAACAAACCATAGCTGAGTTGCATCACTAAGTAGCAAGTCAGGGAAACCTATGGCCCTCCAGATGTTGCTCAACAGCAACTCCCATCATCCCTGGTTATTGGCCATGCAAGCTGGGGCTGATGGTGATTGTGGTTCAGCAACAGCTAGAGGACCAAAGGTTCCCCAGACCTGCTATATTGTTTTAAATCACACTTAATCCTTCCTCTCTGAGAGTATGGTCCACAGAGAATGATGCCTTTGATTGTTTCCTATAAAGCTGCCCAGTGTTGAAGCCTGCTGGTTTTTATCAAGGCTGTGGAACTGTCGCCAGTATTTCCTGCAAGCAAAATTAAAGTTTTGGCAACATAACATTTCTAAGGGTGTGGGTTGCAAATAACCATGATAGCTCCGTATCAGCAGAGGTTCACCTACTAAATTTCTGTGGGTCACAGACTGCTGCTGAAATGCATAGGAGGTGGGCAGTTGATAAGCAATTTATTTTTTAAAAGGTCTGCTATCTATCTTAAACTGCCCACATTTAAAAACCACATTCATTTTCCCCCATTAATATTTTTATTCATTTTCAGTTCCACTGTATCCATCTACTGCACACACCAACATACAGGGATAACAGCAACATGGAAAGAAATGCCAAATATATGGTGTTAACTACATGGTCTTAGACTTGCTGGTGGCTTCTCTTTCTCTCTTTTGTTAGGTTCATGACTTGGCCATTATTAGCTTGGTTCCCCTTGATGGTTCCTCTCTCCCAGGTGGTTCCCTGGACAGGGAAAGCTGAGGCCAGCTACTTAAGGTCAAATTTCAGTTTAACCTTCCAAACATTAATTAATTCAAACTTTTATTTGACCCAAATATTTAAGGGGATCTGACCCCCCACAAACTCATAACAGTATGTTTTAAAGTTTTGTAAATTTTGCTGATTTTATCATTTCAGCTTTTTATAAACTGATTTGAGGGGTTGTTTTTCCCCCCAATCAAGTGGTATGTAAATTTTTATGAAATAAATAAATGGGTTTTGAATTTTTCAAAGAACATGGAGAGGGGCTATCAGCGGAGACTCTAGACACCCATTCCCTGCCCCCAGAAACACACACACTGAAATCCTACAAACACACATAAAAGCCTACAGGCATAATATGGAAATGATTGCAGCTAATCCTAAAGCAGCAATCCTAACCTCTCTTATCTGGAAGTAAGCCCCATTGAACTCAATGAGACTTAGCTCTGAGTAGACATTGCAGCATACATACACATGCACACATAAACATAAACACAGGCCCCATATGCACTATACATTTAAAGCAGTGTTATACCACTTAAAACAGTTTTGGCTTCCCTCAAAGAACCATACAATTCCTGGGAACTTTAGTTCTGTGAAGGGGATATGTGTCTTCTTATAACTCTCAGCAACATTAACATTAACAAACTTCATTTCCCATTATTCTCTGGGGGAAGCCATGACTGTTTAAAGCAGTATAACACTGCTTTGAATGTACAGTGGTACCTCGGGTTAAGAACTTAATTCGTTCTGGATGTCCATTCTTAACCTGAAACTGTTCTTAACCTGAGGTACCACTTTAGCTAATGGGGCCTCCTGCTGCCACCGCTGCATGATTTCTGTTCTCATCCTGAAGCAAAGTTCTTAACCCGAGGTACAATTTCTGGGTGAGTGGAGTCTGTAACCTGAAGCGTATGTAACCCGAGGTACCGCTGTATATTGAAGAAAGAACCACACACACACAGGACTCAGCTATACAGCTGCAAAAAAACACACACACACACATTTTAAGTGTGTTTTAAGTGCAATATACAGTACAATGTGAAATTAGATGGCGATGGTGAGCCTTATCGAAAATTCAATGTATTTTTAAGAACGGTTTTTATATGTGTGGAGATTCCACCACAGTTTCTAGTGGGGTTTACCTTCAAAGTGATTAGTTTATTAAATCGGGCAAATATTTCAGGAGCTCCTCTGAGGTTTTCATTATTCATGTTAACTTTAAGTCTTGTTCTTTATAGCAGTTTCTCTTTCAAATGGGAGCTGCTGTGTGATGAAGTGGGGGTACTCATCTTGATCCCTCCATCACTACACCCAACCCCCCTGAATATTTCCTAATGTGTGCTCATTCATAAGAGTCACTGGCAGATCAGCTATTATCTCCCTTCCCTCAGATTGGGTGACATTATGCTTAGATCACTCTACATAGACTTGCCACTTTCCTCTAGTCGCTAAAGAGAGCGATCAGTACCTGTGTACTCCACACCAAGCTTAGGCCAGTTTGACTGTATACGTCTTTAAAATATTCTTACTAAATTATCATGGCAGTCACACAATATCATTTGCATTTTGTGAAATTAATACTACAGTAAAAAAGGGGGGGGGGATGTAGTTTGTATTAACAATGTGCCAGAAACTACTGAATCCTCACCCTGCTTTCAGTAGTGAGTTTTTTTGTGTGTTTGCTACATTTCCAACCTAAGTGTTATACGAAAGAAGATGAAAAGCTCTATTGTTATTGGTTCCCGAAAGTTCACTTTAACTTGCCATCCACTTTGAAGAAAGTGCTTTACCTGTCAGCCTCACCCACCTCATAGGGTTGTTGTGTAGATAAAACTGGGGGAACAGAGAAGAACCACTTATGATGCCTTTTACTCATTGAAAGAAAGGAACAATATACATAAGGAAATGATGCAACAGATACTTTTGTATGTCTAAGTGGCCCAAATCAGTCCTTGGATTCCAGCTGCCCTTTCTATTCTGGTTCCCCACAAAAGTATCAAAGGAACGAACAGAAAGCAGAAGGATTATGTTCCTCTTCTCAATTTGTTGCTAAGGTTTGCAAAATCCTAAATCTTGATTCTTGCAAACAAACAAACAAACAAACCCAGAGATCAATCATCCCAAGTCAAGATACTGCTTCTGGGCCAAGGGTACAGCAGCTGATTCAAAACTTTCTATCTTTTCCAGATCACAACCACCTTAGCTCTAATGAAGGTTAAGGAAAGCTTCAGAAACAGTGATCTTATAAATTTTAGCACTACAAGCTTTACAAGGTTGGTTGGCCTTGCTGTTCACATGGACTGTTCACACCTGATGTGACCAAAAAAACCGCTGGGAAATATGCACACGCCAACACTAGAGAAGGGGAATTCACAGCTGAGAAACAGAACTGCACATTTCACCAGGTGGCAGGAAATACTGAAGGCTTTCTGACTGCTAGTCACCTGATTTTTTATTCACCTTTAAAAATACCATAGGCAAAAGCCAATACAGTGGTAGCTTGGGTTACATACGCTTCAGGTTACATACACTAACCCAGAAATATTACCTCGGGTTAAGAACTTTACCTCAGGATGAGAACAGAAATCGTGCGGCAGCAGGGGTAGGCCCCATTAGCTAAAGTGGTACCTCAGGTTAAGAACAGTTTCAGGTTAAGAACAGATCTCCAGAACGAATTAAGTACTTAACTCGAGGTACCACTGTAGGTGTAACTAACCAAAGCAGTTGCACTTGCAGTGTCGTCGCAATGGGGGCGGCGGGGGGAGGTGTGCCCCCAGTGCCATGTCTGGGGGGGTGACAAGAAGGCACCACACGGGGGCTCGCCCTGCCATGGCAGCGCGAGCAGCCATTGCGCCGCCGCAGTCGCATGTGGAGGGTCCTCCGTTTGCGGCTGCAGCCGTGAGCAGAGGATCCTGGCACCATCCGTACGGCGCTGAAGCAAACCGCTATGTACAGCGCATGTGCGGCATTGCTATGTATGGCGTATGCGTTGTACGTAGGGACGTCGCACATGCACCCTACGTAGCAATGCCCTGCCTTTGTGTCACAATGCCTTTGTTGGCCCCTGTGCACTTGAATAAAATACTGAGGGGGGGGGGTTGAAGCCCTGCTCTGCATAATCAATCACAAGACGCAGCACACACAACCATTTGAATGGCAATAGGCCACCAACTTGGGAGTGGGCAGCCCCATTAAATATTTTATTGGGGGGCTGAAGGGACTCGGCCCCTAGTAGTCAGCTCCTATGGTTGTAGGAACATGGTCCTCCCAGCAAAATATACTGGGGAAATGTAATTTCCTTGAAATGAAAGCAGGATGCCTGCATTAGACCCTTGCAGCAACAGAATGAGGAGGACTGAGCATGATAAAATAGTTGCCCCTGCAAAGTTCCCATCAGCTACATAAAAATATTTTTTGCTTCTCAAAGCATTGCTCAATACTGCAGCTCTTTTCCATCTCTCTCACACGACCCGCTGCTGTGGCTTTGCTCACGA
The DNA here is from genome assembly GCF_965113315.1 of Podarcis vaucheri. Classification (NCBI taxonomy): domain Eukaryota; kingdom Metazoa; phylum Chordata; class Lepidosauria; order Squamata; family Lacertidae; genus Podarcis; species Podarcis vaucheri. The sequence goes on from NC_138751.1 coordinate 16,615,944, forward strand.
TGTTGTCAGGTGGCTGCAGCCCATAAGTGCACATTCTGGCTGATACAAGCCACATCACAGTGGTTTGGCTGCTTTAAAACCCACTTCCTTGTCTCGTGAACATCTGACTGCTGTGCCCCCTTTTCTTTGTCTTTTAAAGAAAAGGAGAGAAACATTTGCTCCCTAGGATCTATCCATTAAATGTGCCACACTTTAAAAAGGCAATTTGGTGTCCTTTTCCTACTTAATGCGCAACATACTTCATGGCTGGATATCCATAAAGTGATTGCAATGGGATTAGCGGCTGGGCTAGATGTGCTCTTAGGGTCTTTTTCAGCCTCGTGACACTTGATGGTTTGAACAGGAGAGTGCTAAGAGAACCAGGATTACTTTGGTGGCCTGGCAAAGTGGCAAAATACTTTTCCACATTACTAAGGTTGCTGCCTCTAGCTCTTTCGGAAGAGGAGAGCATTTTGGAAAGAGGCCTAAGCTTTATCCCTCACTCCTCTGAGCTCTGAAATGGCCTGACTGAGTCTGTGTGAGCAAAGATAACATATTGAGAAGCTACATCAGGGAGAGGTTTAGACAAGAGTCGGGCTGCAGGTCAGAGTGTAAAACACAGCTCTTGAAATATCACTGGGGTGCAAACCTTCTCCCTCACTCCAAAATCTGGTGACAGTCAGGGTATGTTAAGCATGCCATGAATCTATGCCGAATCTATATGTGAATAAACCATGTATCCCAGAATGCCTTAAGAGCGGCTCCAGATTGGTATATTCTGTCAAAGGTTTCTGACAAATACAGTGCAACAGTGGTGGATTTATTCTGCTTTAGTTTGTGTCCTGATGTTTCCCCAATGCTAGCACATTATTGTCATCTGGAAAGGAAAAACATAAACCTGAACGTTGTCATAAGGGCAATCCAGGCAGAGAATATAACAACTCTTGGTTAGCTGTTAAGGCAGACCCACTATCCTGGTAGACCTTTCAGAATCAGCAGGGATACAGATGCATGATGGAAAGGGTAGCTGGAAGGCTCATTTTGGCACCTGAGGTGAACCACAAAATGGAGTGAAGATCTACCTCAGGAACAAGGGGGGACTAAAGAGCTACATCGGGAACAAGGTTTAGAACAAGGGTTCACCAGGAGGCTGCTGTAGAGGCAGTCTAGGGAGGAGCTGCCAAGGAGACAGTAGATCCAGACTCCAAGGAGTGTGCTGCAGCCGTCACTGTCACTGTGGCACTGGCAGCAAAGTTATCCCCACCACAGTAGAATTGATATTTTTTTAAAAATATCACATATATGCACGCCTCCACTTAACTTATAAGAGGACTCTAGAAAGGGAGCTGGCTCCTGAAAAATAATAACTTTAGCAACTCAAGCTCACAAAATTTTAACAAGACATTGTCAAGAAGCATAAACACACAAATCAGGGACAGTGATTTGCCCGAGACAGGGAGGAGATAAGAACTGTCCCTAATAAACAGGGATAACTGAAGCATTTGTCATATTCCTCCAGGACTTGAATTTTTAAGGGATATATGCCAAGAACACATCATCTAAAATTGGCAGAAGTGACACATCAGTGAGAGCTAGAAACTTTATTTTCCTCACCCAGCAAAAGAAATAGACACAAGCTGATTAGTCTGACCAAATATAGCCCTGGGGGAGAAGTCTGTCATTCATCCGCTTGTGGTAAACTTCCTTGCTATTTAAAAATACAGATATATGAAAAATTCAACTTCCTCTTTCCTGTACTTTGGCGACCAGTGGGGAGGTGATGCAGAGAAATAATAGCAGGACAGAAATGACTATATGGGATTATTTACGGCTGAGTCCAGCATTGCAATACCACTTTTGCGCAGTGACGTGAACTCACTGCATTTGCAAGCTGACCTTGTGTTTCTCTTGGAAGCAGACGGGAAGAAATTCAAAATTAAAATGACACCGTCATCACAAATATGGTATCCTGCTTGTTTCCTTTTTAGATAGATAGATAGATAGATAGATAGATAGATAGATAAGAGAAATGTATTGGGGTCAGACCTGAGGAAGCTTTATATGTAGAACTGCACTCCATGTTATTGGACTACAACTCCCATCAGTCCAAGCTACTTTGGCTAAAGGCCAAGGATAATAGGAGTTGTCATCCAAAAAAAAAACTTCAGAAGAACATCACACTGGCTATTCCTGACCTAAATAGCAATATATTTGTATAGGTTTGTTGTGGGTCAAGTCTGATTTATCCATGAAACCCTTAAAGGCTTGTGGTTCTGTGTCCAGTTTCTTTGTAAGATAATTGCTTTAGCTGGCCAGCTAAGTAGCATAATTTACATGTCCAAAAAAGTTGCCCTGTTGCCTTAAGGGAAAAATTGGAGCAACCCTCTTCCATCCCTCACCTAATTGGAAGTGGGTGGCGCTGTGGGTAAAAGCCTCAGCGCCTAGGGCTTGCCGATCGAAAGGTCGGCAGTTCGAATCCCCGCGGCGGGGTGCGCTCCCGCTGCTCGGTCCCAGCGCCTGCCAACCTAGCAGTTCGAAAGCACCCCCGGGGGCAAGTAGATAAATAGGTACCGCTTACCAGCGGGAAGGTAAACGGCGTTCCGTGTGCTGCGCTGGCTCGCCAGATGCAGCTTTGTCACGCTGGCCACGTGACCCGGAAGTGTCTCCGGACAGCGCTGGCCCCCGGCCTCTTGAGTGAGATGGGCGCACAAACCCCAGAGTCTGTCAAGACTGGCCCGTTCGGGCAGGGGTACCTTTACCTTTACCTTTATACCTTGTAAGGTAGAAGAAAAATAGCCAGAGTATCACCAGAGATTGGTGAGTTAATTGTGTTCAAGGTCCTTGCATTAATTTACAAGGTTCTTGACAACTTTGGCAAAGGATCCCTCAAGGACCACTTGATCCCTCATTCCAGGGGAGTCACTGGGAGTTGTTCCCCCGTGGCTCAGATGCGCAGCATTCGATATTATGGGCCCAGTTTTATGGAACTCTCTTCCAGATGTGATGAGTCAGCCCCACCTACTGAATTCTTTTTTTATTCCAGCATGCATTTTAACTGAAGTCTGGTTTTATAATTTTAACTCTTCGTTGCATTGCATCAGATTGTAATTAAGCGGCATATAAATTGTCTAAGGAAATAAGGAATCAATTAATATTTCCAAAGAGCCCTGTTGACATCTTTTATACCAGCTACTAGAAATCACAACGGCAGGGACGGCGGAGCGCTCTTGCCAGCTCGCTGGCTTTCCCAAAGGCATCCCATGAGAACAGGGGTGCTGGATTAGATGGGGCTCTGGCTTGATCCAGCGACAAGAGGGCATTCTGCTAACTTGCTGCAAAACATCATGCTTAAGAAAAAACCACCATCAGCAGCGGCAAAGCGGGAGAGCAAAGAGTTAAAACCACAGAGCGACCGCGGCATTCCCAGCTTTCTGCCAGCCAGGCTGGTGGTTCCTGAAGATGTTGGAGATCGCTGCAGGAAAAGAGAAGGGGAGCTCTAATAAAGGGTGCACCTTCCTCCGTGGCTGCTCCTCCCTCCAGCTGGGCTTTGCTGGCTGGTGGATGCTTTAAGCCACCTGGGGAGACGGCTTGTGCTAGGAGCCATCCGGAGGGGGAGGCGGGGATGGTGATGTCAGGGGCACAAATACCCTGAGTTCGGTAAGTTGGCCGGGCGTGGGCGAAGGGAGAAAGAGGACTGATGTGTGCTATATATATGTATATGATCATAGCGTTGGGAGCCCGACGATCATCTAGTCCAGCCCCCTCTGCGATGCAGAAATATGCAGCTGGCGCATACGGGGATCGAACCTGCAACCTTGGCGTTCTCAGCAACACGCTCCAACCAGCTGAGAGAGAGAGAGGCGGGCAGAAAGGAGATGAACGGCGCAGGGAAACGGCAGTGGGTGGGAGAGAAGATATAATGGGTGTTCTATAGTATAATGCTTGGGAATGAATTGTAGCTTTACTTGCGGGTATTTAATTATACATTGCATGCCGAAAAAGAAAGATAAACAGAAGGGAGGACCAAAAGGAGAAAATGCACATCTCACTGCAGGATTCAACATAGTAATTCTCCCCCAGTAGTTGCAATGGCAAAGTCCGCTAAACATTTATAAAGAAACCCTCATTTATTTACAGCACAGTGCTAAGCAAGTTTGGTCAGAAATGAGTCCTGAATTCAAGGTGAGTTACTCCCAGAAAAGTGGGGTTAATATTGCAGCATTAAGGTACTACAAGGGGTTGAACCTTTGATCTTAATTTTATTTACTTACAGCTTTATTAGTATTAGTTTATTTTATTTATTTTATTCATTAAATTTATATATTCTCTTACAATAGTGCCAGCTGCTTGCTGCCTGCCTGCCTGCCTGCTATTGTCCTCCAGCCTCATTTTATTCCAGTACAGTACTGGATAAGCAACTGCAATATCTCTCTAGTTTTGTTGTACATTCTGATTCCTTCCTACAGGTGTTTAAAACTACTAAGGGTATAATATAGTGTTCTTGAGTGCTCAAAGTCCTTCGTGTACAATGATCTCAGTAACCCTTACAACCACCGTGTAATATAGGTCGATATTATTCCCCTCATATTGTAGCTTGGGACAGGGTGGGACTGGGACTGAGAATGAGAAATAGCAAGGAGTGTAAAGGTAGCCTTTTTAATAATGTGCTTTAACTTCTGTAGTGGGCTGACCATCATGGTGGTTGTGTGAATTATATGACCTTGCTGTTCCCATTTTGCAGATAAGGGCCTTATTAAATACGGAGAAGTCAACATTTGGATCCATCTTCAGAATCTACTTTATCAGTGATTCCTTTGGCCCAGTCCTCTGTTTTGCATGCCCTTACATAATGCTTATTCCTTCCCTCTCTTTGTTCTTTCCCTGTGTTGAATTATAGACTGTAACCTCCTCAGGACAGGGACCTGTTTTCTTGTACTGTGTAAAGTTCTATGCACACTAATGGCACTATGCAAATAAAAAATAAAAAAAACATGCATGAGGGAATCAACCTTTTTATAATAAATTGAGTGGAGCATACACAGACACACACACACACGTACACACATACAAATAGCATTTTACAATAAAAGCTCAGTTAGGAGTTGAAATTACACTAGAGCCATTTTTTACCATGTTTATATTGTGTTTCTTTTCTCATTTTTACATTTAACTTTTATAAAATTAACTTAGATTAACGTTTTTGTATTGTCGTGTAGTTCAGGCATTTTAGTGCTCTCCCATCATTGCTTTTTGTTGTTGTTGTGGGGAGGGGTGCCTGAAAAATAAAAGGTTGAAAGCAAATGGGAAGAAAACAGCATATTTCATCCTACCTCATCCAGCATATTTCACCCTACCTCATCCATTAGAAATGCCTCTAATTTAAATACAAAAGACACACACAGGAAACCAGTAGAAAGGATTTTGTGGGGGGACCAATAGTAAGAACAGTAATAACCAAGGTACATTCTATAAGATAGAGGATACCAAGAAAAAGAAAAATAGAGAGGGGAAAAGAGAAGGGGTGGGGAGAAGAAAGAAAGAAAGAAAGAAAGAAAGAAAGAAAGAAAGAAAGAAAGAAAGAAAGAAAAGGGTGGAGAAAAGTATGTGTGTGTGTGTGTGTGTGTGAGAGAGAGAGAGAGAGAGAGAGAGAAATTGTATATGTAGTGCAGAGGAAAGGTATTTGAAAATGGGATGTGTGTGTGTGTTATCACTAACCCTTTCATTCCAATGACTTATAAAAAGGACCCATCATTTTAAGAACTTGATCTCTTGTTGGTTTCTGACTTCTCGAGTAAGGCATTTTAATGCATTTTACCACTTCTCATAATTTCTCTGGTCAGTCTTTGCATTGGGGGTGGGGGTCGCTTCATCTTCCAGCATTTAGCTAGGCAAATTCTGGCTTGTGTTTCTTAAAATGAATACTGCAATATACACACCTATTTCCTTGAATGTCTGAGCATTGTTTTGGTCTGGACCCCCAGCCACCTGCCCCATTTCACTTTCTTCCCCGCACAGAACACATTGTATTATTTAACAGTGTTTGCTATTCCTTTTGGAAAGTCCAATAAAAAACTAATAATAATAATAATAAATCAAAATTCCAAGAATTCTGAATTTTATCCCTCTGAACAAAATACAGTAGGTTAGCTTTCTATATATGTGTGTGTGCTTTGAAATTCATGGTTGCTGCTAACATATCTAAAATAAAGGTATCTTCTAATGAAAATGAGTTACTAAGTATAAATACCATTAAAGAAATTGTGGAAAGAAGTACAATATTAGCTTCCCAAATTGCAAACCGGGGCCAAAGCATTTGACATAGATGGGTAATAAACTCCCTTTTAGGCCCCTAAACTCATTGGGTTTGGCCTGCACCAATTGTAGGCTCTTCTATATCAAAAAGTTCTCAGGGCAGCCGAGTTAACCCAAAAAAGTTAAAAGACAACAATAGTAAAATTAATAGAATACAATGTGAAGCAGAATTTAAATTCCACATTAAGCTCAGAAACAAAAAGGGGAGTGTCAAAAATGAAAACAGCAAGATTTAAAAGCCCTAGGAAATTAAGGTTGGTGCCAAGGAAGCCTCTCTGTGGAGGGCATTCCACAGCTGGTGTGCCACCACTGAAAAGACCCTTCGATTCATTTGACATCTCTCCCCTGCTGGGGACACCTAAAGAAGATCCTCCAGCTTTGATCTCAGGGTCCAGGCAGGTACGTTAGGAGAGGCGACCCTTCAGGTACCCCCATTCCATGCTATGAAGGGCCTTAAAACAGCATTTTGAATCTGTCCCAGAAACAGACTGTGAGCCAATGCATATGCCAAAATAACATGTATGGTGTAAGATGTTTTTAACACTCAGCCCCAGCGAGCAATCTTGCTGCCATGTTCCTTACCAGCCGGAGTTTCTGGATAGTTTTCAAAGGCAGTCCCCTCCACCTCACGACATGTTGTAATAACCCAGATGCGAGATTACATGGGCATGGATCACCAGAGCAAGGCTTTCTCTGCCTTGGTAGAGTTGTAGCTGTCCCAGCTCCTGCCAACCTAGCAGTTCGAAAGCATACCAGTGCAAGTAGATAAATAGGTGCCGCTGTGGCGGGAAGCTAAATAGCGTTTCTGTGCACTCATGGCTTCTGTCACGGTGTCCCGTTGCACCAGAAGTGGTTTAGTCATGCTGGCCAGATGACCCAGAATGCTGTCTGTGGACAAACACCAGCTCTCTCAGCCTGAAAGCGAGATGAGTCCCACATCCCATAGTTGCCTCTGACTGGACTTAACCATCGAGGAGTCCTTTACCTATAGCTGGGGTACAAACCTAGGCTGGGAAGAGGCACTCTGAGTTAATGACTAAGATTGCTCCACAAGTACCTCTGAACTACCAAACTGACCCTTGAGGGAGAGTGCAACCTCCTGCAGAACAGGTTGAACACAGAGGAACCACCTATTAACAGTACCAACAACATTTTGTCTGGATTGAGCCTTGTTTATTGGCCCTCATCCAATCCATTTCCACGTCAAGCCACTGATTTAACAACACACCTCACCTGGGTTTTGATGAAAAAGATAACTAGAACCCAGAGTTACCTGCCAATCCCCCAATGACCTCACACAGTTAAATAGCATGTTTTGAAAATAAAGAGGAGGGGATAACCCAATTTATGGAGGTTAACCTGACCTTTTAAAAGGGACTGTTTGCTCCTGTAAGATCATTTAGAATTAGATCATCTGAGGAAATTCTATTCATGGTACCACACTACAGAATGTCATAGGGCAGTGACCCCAAACCAGGCATTTTCTATTGTCCCTCTTCTATGAAAGTCCCTTCCCTCTGCCATACATTGCTTCAAATATCTTGTAAAGGCATATATTTTCACCAAGACCTTCCCTGACCAATAAGATTAGGGCCTGTTTTTATCTGTTTGAATTCCTGTTTTTATATGCTTCGATTTGCTTTTACATTCCATTTTGCTGGTTTTATGTTGTATTTTGTTTTAAAGATATTGTTCTGCTGCTTTTAAGTTGTACACTACATAGAGATTTTTAAAATATTAAGCAGGTTTTCAACATAATGGCAAGGAAATAGAAAAGACTCTTAAATGATTCTTGACAGAGCTTGTGCGATCCATAACCCCATTTTTGTGGTTTTTTTTCAGTCTCAGTCCAGGATCTCATGTCCTCCAGGCTCCTAGAATGGAGCAGGAAGAGGATCTGATTACCCAGAGTTCAAGGGATCTACCTGAGGCTCCTAGAGGACACATAGCAAGCGGTGAGCCTGGGATGGGGGGACTTGCGGGCGAGCCGGCCCCTTACAAGTGCTCCGTTTGCCGAAAGAGGTTCAACAAGACATCCAACCTGGTCCAGCACGAGAAGATCCACACGGGCGAGAAGCCCTACAAATGCTCGCAGTGTGGGAAAAGGTTCACCCGGAGCAACAACCTGGCCGAGCACGAGAGGATCCACACGGGAGAGAAGCCTTTCAAATGTCCCGAGTGCGGGAAGACCTTCAACCGCAGCTCCATTCTCCTCAGGCACCGAAGGATCCATACGGGAGACAAGCCCTACAAGTGCCCCCGGTGCGGGAAGAGTTTCGACGAGAGCGCCCGGCTCCGGGTACACCAAAGGACTCACCTGACGGAGGTGGCCTACCTCATCGACAGCAACGGGGAGGCCACGGCCATCGACACGAGCGGCGTGGCCCACAGCTGCTCCGACTGCGGCAAGACCTTCAGCCTCTACTCCAACCTGACGAAGCACCAGAGGATTCACACGGGCGAGAAGCCGTACCGCTGCGCCCAGTGCGGGGTCCACTTCAGCGAGGCCTCCAACCTGATCCGCCACCAGAGGTACCACGCACGAGACAAGCCCTTCCAGTGCCCCATGTGCCAGAAGAGCTTCGGCCAGAGCTCGCACCTCATCCAGCACCAGCGCATCCACACGGACGAGCGGCCCCACAAGTGCCCTGACTGCGGAAAGAGCTTCATCGAGAACTCAACGCTGAGGAAACACCAGCGAATCCACACCGGGGAGAGGCCCCACCGGTGCGTGGAGTGCGGCAAGAGCTTCAGCCTCAGCTCCCACCTGGTGACGCACCAGAGGAGCCACACTGGGGAGCGGCCTTACAAATGCGAGGAGTGCGGGAAGGGCTTTGCCGACACGTCCTCCCTCATCATCCACCGGCGGAGCCACACTGGGGAGAAGCCCTACAAGTGCGACGTGTGCGGCAAGGCCTTTGTGCTGAGCTCCGTCTACCTGAACCACCGCCGGACTCACACTGGGGAGAAGCCTTTCGGCTGCCCCGACTGCGGCCGCGCCTTCCGCCAGTGGTCGCAGCTGGTCATTCACCGGAGACTCCACACGGGCGAGCGGCCCTACAAATGCCCCTATTGCAACAAGGGGTTCTGCGACAGCTCCACCCTGACGAAGCACAAAAGGACCCACACGGGAGAGAAGCCAAACACGTGTGCCGAGTGCGGGGTGAGCTTCGGCTCGAAGGCGCAGCTGGTGGAGCATCAGGCGCTGCACGGGGGAGAGGCGTCCGCTCTGGCTATCCTGTAGCCCACAGCTGGCCATTGAGAACCTTGCCTTGGAGGTCCAGATACCGTTGGACTCTTCTTCCCATCATCCCCGGTAGCTGTGGCCAGTGGTGAGGGATGATGGGATTTGTAGTCTATCAACATCTGGATGCGCCATTCTTGCCTTTATTTTTGAGGTGTGTATGGGATAGCTCTACTGGCTGTTTGCTCATCTCTGTATTCACTCTTGACCCTTTGCCTTCCAGTGCCAGTGAGCATGGCAACTTTCGCCCCGTCGCTTAGTGTGAGGTGCGCTGGTTGCTGGGCATGCAAACAGGTATGAGATGAGGGTGGACATCGGAGTGGTGACTGGTAATGTCACACAGGCATTGATGCCTGCCAGAAGCAGGGGAAAGCGGAAGTGTTCCCCTCATTGGTTTCCACAGATGGGCACATAGGTGGGGACTCCTTTCACAAACAGGCTATTATCCTCCCCTCACTCTTTACTTTCAAATGATGCTCCTATGTGCACCAGCAAAACAGTGGACAGACTCACAAAGTATGGAATGTTGAGAGATGCACACTTGAGATTTTTTTTTTTTTTTAAGGGAGTAGAAAACCTGTCCTCTGTTTTTTCTCTGTGTAGAATTTTGAGAGTATAAGAACAGAAATTTCTCTAGCATAGCACTGTTATTAAGGGTTAACAATTACCACAGCTGCTATTTTTTTCCTGCATTCCACTTGGTGCTACAAAATATATTTTATTCTCCTTGTGAAAGGAATATCCCACCATCCATGGATTTCACGGAAGAGACCCAATGTGCCAATTCAGTGTGCGTCCATAAAACTTTTTTTAATTGTCTTTTTACATTTTTTTAAAAAAATGTCTTTGAAAGGACCCCAAAGCCAATAGCACTGCTTCCTCGGGTAGAAGGAGCAGCATGGGAACTTTTGGCCCTGTTTAAATCACCCAAAGCTTGCTCTGTTGTCACACAAAATATAGTTAAGATTAACTATGGCTTGTTGAAAGAAGCTGACTTCAAACCACAAGAAGCTGACCTATTTTCAACAAGTGGGGCTGTCTCTGTGGCTCTCAGAGGGTTGGCTCAGCCTTAATCCAGCCCTCAGGCTAAAAGGGGCCATTGCCCCGCACTAAACCATGGTTTAGCTTTCATGTGAAATGCACATGTGCAAAAGTAATCCAAACATTTTCCAAAACACTATATTTTTGTGCTTCCCCTTGCATTTGTCAATTCTGTTTTGGTCTGTTCGATCTTCAAATGTTTGTTTCCTCCGAGTGATGAAATTTGAAGTTATGCAAGAGCTGAATGCTTGATTTAATGGAAGCTCCTTCCAGGAGCTGCTCTAACGTTCAAGAAAATCCACAATGCTTCATCTTGCAGGGATATTTGGTTTTCCCTTTGGGAGACTAATATTTTGAAAGAGTGGTGGGCCAAAGGGGCCAAAAACAGACTGGACATTATTCCATAATGTTCTGTCAGCTCTGAAAAGAAAGTTGGCCAATGATGGTCTTCTCTAATGGCCTTAAAATCCTTCCAAGAAGGATTGCAATATTTAGTCAATTATTTGATTGAAAGCATTTATAAAGGAGATGCCCCCACAATTAATTGGAAAGAAGATCAAGATGCATTTAATTGACTCAAATGCCTGATTTCTAACACCAGTATCTGTGTATTAGAAGTGGGGATAATGGAACTAATGGGGCACTGAATAACTTTCCCTAAGTTTTGTTGTATAGCACACTAGGGCCTAGAGAGGGGATCAGCAACCAGAGCCCCCTGGGACTAATCAAATTTCCCAGAGGATGCTTTCTTTTCCCCAACATAGAAGGCAAAGAGATGTAGTAATATTGCCATCTGTGGGATCCTCCTCATGCTGATGGAGGGGGGGAGCTTGAGGGAGTACCTCGATTTGCCCATCAAGAAAACAAGTGTTTTATTTTTGAATATGAGACCATTTAGCGAAGGGCAGGCTTTGGACGGTGGCTTAAGGTCCAGACCAAGATCATCACACTTCGTTCCTATTGAAATCAGTGGGAGCAAAATAATCGGGACTACCTTGTCCCATTGATTTCAGTAGAAGTGCAACTAGCTTGGATTCAGCTCATTTGAATTATGGGTGAGGCATGTGGGTGATGATGCGTTATATGAAACTTTGGAAGGAGAAGTGATGGGGACAAAAACATCCCTCAGGACTGATTTTGCACCTTGGCGTCAAACCACAAAGAGAAGAAGCTGTGCTCTTTCTGTGAGAAGAGGACCAACCAGCGTAGAACCTCTGAAGATCTTCCCTCCAAAATAAGATGCCCTTCAGGTCTTCGCCCTGTTGCTCTTTTTGTGGTAAAGGCGATTAGGAATCACTTGAAAAGTGCATAGAACTGAAGGAGGAAGTCGAAAGAATGCCACTCTCTGCATACTTCCTCTGTCAGCACTGTGCTTTTCAAGGCTTAGGTTATTTCTCCTGGATTCGGCTGTTACCCAGTTCCCTCGGAAAAGCAAAATGTGTGTTGTCAGGGGTGGGGATAGAGAAGTGGCCAGAGGGGATGATGCCCAGGGACCTAAACGGACTGATAATCCCTCTCCTAAAGAAAAGCATCCTGATAATATTTTCATGCTATTGGGGAGAAGGAAAAGAGTTTATTTTGGAGTGCAAAGTTTTCCATTATCTACCACACTTCCTTGTAAGTCCACTTTTTAGCTGAACCACCACACATGACAACTGTCTGGATTCTTTTTTTTTAATATACGTGAATTTTATTATATAATATACAGCAGTGTGAGGGTAAAAAGTTGGCGGCAGAAGGAAACCCACATGCTCCTTGGACTCCCGACCCAAGTTCTGTCATAATAAAAGCCTCAATTTGGGTTTACACCGTAAGATTTTTTTTTTAAATGACCCTGATAAAGTAAAACTGCAAGCTCAGGCACATTCCCCCACCCACCCATTCCCTTCCTCCTTGATTCTTTAAAATCGAAATCAAAAGTGTTTTAATTATTTGCAATCCAGGGCTTTTTAAAAACTGCAACATGCAAAGGGAGGGGGGGTGGGATGCCACTTCCTTTCCTCAACACCAGCCGGTCATCTACCCAAAGCTGCTACATTAGGGAGGCTTTACTCTTGCCATACCACTAACCTCCTTAGGACTCTATGGGTCCCTAAGGGAGAGGCATCTTCCCAAATCCCACTGACAGCTCACAGATATAACCCTTGGGGTGGTGTCAAACCTGATTTTACATAAACTCGCCCCAAAATCTCTGCCACTGAAGGATGGGCCACAGAATTACTGCTGCCTCTCCCCTCTTGTAGTTGAACCATTTTAGATCATACTTGATCACAATCGTAAGTGCTTTAGGGCAGCCCCGAAGTGAAACAGCCCCTCACCTTGCACCCGAAAGCAAAAGCGGTAAAAGATACCAAAGGACCTGGAAGTAAAGGTTTTTTTCCCCCACCTCCCACCTGAACGGCGTTTATGGCTTGAGAGTAGGGAGATGGGTTTCAGATGCTTCGTTTCTGACACACTACCGGACGGCATTGCGGGAACAGACTTCACAGGGAGCGGAGGGGGTGTGGCTTCTTTATGGCCCCGCCTTCTACCTGGATGACATCGCCAGCTAGTCTTGTGTGAGTTGCGGCTTAAGGCACTGCCTCCTGTCTGAAGCGCTGGCGCTGTGTGGGTGTGGCTTAAAGTAGCATGTGACAGGGGGTAAGGGCTAAGGATTGGCTGCTCGTGGCTGCGATGGGATTGGCTCCTGAGTAGAGTGGGAGAAGCGGACAAGTCCAGCTTCTCGCCTTTGGCTAGAGGCGTGGCTTTGGCAATCGTGTGGTGGCTCCGCCGGGGTGGAACCCATAAGGCACAGGCCTCTCCCATGCGTGGCAGTGGGCGTGGCTCGGTCAAAGGCTGGGATTGGTGGGCCTTCCCCCTTCCCATGCTGGTAGCGGGCATGGCGTGGCCGTGGCGGCCTCCTGGTCACCCAAAGAGCTTGATGAAGCAAGGGTGGCAGTAGGGCTTGTCGTTCTGCTCCTTGAAGGTGCCCTTGTTGAGCTGCTTGAGGCAGAAGGCGCAGACAAAATGCTCGGGGTGGAACTTGCGCGCCATGGCTGTGATGCAGCGGCCGGTGATGGGCTTCTCGCACCCCGAACAGAGCGAGCCGCGCTGCTTGTGGTAGTGGATCTCGCAGAACGGGCGGCCGGCGTGCTCAAAGAAGCTCCCGTTCACAAATGGCGTGTAGCACTCCTGCAGCAGGGACAAAGGCAGAGGCGTTTCAGCAATTTGAAATGCAACGTGAAAAAAATAGTTTAAAACAACTTACAAAAATACGTCAGGGCCTAAAAATACACATCTTGGGAGTCAACGGCCAGGGTAAACAGGTGCATCTTCAGCATTCGCCAAAAAATGCACATTGAAGGTGCCACACACCCCTGTGTAGGGAGCTGGACATTTAGTGGTCCAGCTACATCTTGTTTTCTACATCTTGTGTATTTTTTTTATTATTATTATTGGTGCTCACACTTTCAGCATGGTCCTCAATTTCCCTTTTTGTTAACTTATGTTTGCTTTGCCAGAATTTGTGCTCCTTTTCGTTTCCTCACTTGGGCAGGACCTTCCACTGTTGAGGAGAAGCTTTGTTGCTTGTAAACCACATGCCAATATCTTAATGGACTTGATCGCTTCCTTTCCTACTTTCTAGATGAGCTTCTGTTATTGTGGCTTTAAATAACCTCCAAATTGGGGGTGGGCCTGGATAAATTTATCCCTCTTAACTGCTCTTAATTACAGTGGTGCCCCACAAGACGAAATTAATTCGTTCCGCAAGTTTTGTCGTCTAGCGAATTTTTCGTCTTGCGAATCACGAAATCCCATAGGAATGCATTGAAAATCAATTAATGCGTTCCTATGGTCAAAAAAAGTCCAAACAAAGCCAAATTTGGTACAACAACAGTTTATTAACTGCTCTTTAAAGTCACACATACTGTAAAGAGCAGTTCAAAAATTGAAGAGAAAATAAATTAACTTTATAAACAAAACATGTCTTTGTTTTTAGACAAAGGAAACAAAGTCGCGAGACGTTTTCGTCTTGCGAAGCAAGCCCATAGGTGAAATTCGTCTTGTGAGGCAAATCGAAAACGGAAAAACCTTTCGTCTAGCGAGTTTTTTGTCTTGCGAGGCATTCGTCTTGCGAGGTACCACTGTATTTTAAAAATCAATTCCTCTTTTGAAATCCAATGGGATAATGCTGGATTTTCTCAGAAATTTTCAATTGAGGTGATAGCACTACTGTCAGTGCCACTCGCATCTCACACCAAGTCCTGGACACTGTGGTTTGGATCCAATGTTAATTCTACTCAATGTAGACCCTTTGAAACTAATGGCCAATACTAATTTAGGTCCATTGATTTTAACTGGGCTACTCTTGAGTACAGGGACGCGGGTGGCGCTGTGGGTAAAACTTCAGCGCCTAGGACTTGCCGATCGTATGGTCGGCGGTTCGAATCCCCGCGGCGGGGTGAGCTCCTGTTGTTTGGTCCCAGCTCCTGCCCACCTAGCAGTTTGAAAGCACCCCTAAGTGCAAGTAGATAAATAGGTACCGCTTTATAGCGGGAAGGTAAACGGCGTTTCCGTGTGCTGCGCTGGTGCCGGCTCGCCAGAGCAGCTTCGTCATGCTGGCCATGTGACCCGGAAGTGTCTTTGGACAGCGCTGGCTCCCGGCCTCTTAAGCGAGATGAGCACGAGTCGGTCACGACTGGCCCGTACGGGCAGGGGTACCTTTACCTTTACCTTTACCTTACTCTTGAGTACAATTAGCATTGGGAAATGGAAGTTATCCCCCCCCCAAAAAAAATCCAGATATCTCAGCTGCCTCCCTCCACCAACTGCTGTTCACATCAGCAAGGCTTCCTTAGCATCAGCCCCCTATTCCCCAGTACCACTAGCCGAGTTACCATCCCCAGAGTGAAGAGGGATAGATTCTTAAACATCTCTGGAAATCGTAGCTCTGTGAGGGGAATAGGGGCCTCCTAACAACAAACTACAGCTCCCCAAATTCTGTGGGGGAAGCCACAGCTGTTTAAAGTGTATCACAGTCCTTTAAATGTATTGAGTAAACGCAGCCCATGTCCAGATTTTCATTCGCTGATCCCCAACACCCACCCACCAATTTTTGCAGTAAAAGTTCCCTGAGGAACTTTGGGTGGAGCCCTAATTAACCCATCACTTTCTCACTTGGCTGCCTCCCTCATTGGCTTCCCTGCACCCCCATGAAGCCCTGCCAGCCATAGGGCCCCTGTCCGGACATGCATACCCTGCAGACAAAGCATTCTGGGTGCCACAAGGCATTCAGGGCCGAGATGTAGTTCTCCAAGATGGCCTGGCTGCACCCCTGGCAACGGGTGGAGAAGAGCTCGTAGAAGTCCTGGCGGCAGTACTGCTTCCCGTCCTTCTCGTGGAAGCCTGCGGGGAACAACAACGGGATCCTTGAACTAAGCTATTGCCGCGTGTTTATGTGGATGGAGGATTGGGGTGGGCTGTCCACACTTTTGCCATGTTCACTATTGCAGACCCTCCAAGCAATATCCCTATTTTCATGGCACAGTCCTGGAATCACAGAAGCCCTGAATGTCCTGCTTTTACCTTAGGAAGTCCTCTATTTTCAGTGGAGAATTGTCGGAGGGTAGGCAATTGGCATACGGCCCCGGGAAGGCTTCCCACAAGAAAAATGGGGCCCTCAGGGTGAGGAAGTTTCCCTGTCTCTGCTCTAGCCATGTTGTCCCATAAACTACAGTAAGCTTACACGTAAAATACAAACGGGCCTATAATTCTTTATCCCCTATTTTCAAGGAAGACTAATCATGCCTCTGTGTGTGTGAGTGTGTTTTGTTGTTTTTCTTCCCCACCCGTCATTTGAGGGGCCACTCACTAAGGCCCCGCCGACACTCACCTTCCTCCCCAAAGGGCCGTCCACACTTGACGCAGCAGAAGTGCTCTGGGTGCCAGTTCTTATCCAATGCGGTCACCATTTTCTACACGAGTCAGGTGGATGCAGGGCAGAGGGGGAAAGGAGGTCACGTCAATGAGGAAACAGCAACTTGGCAGCAAAGCAGCAAACTAGACATGACAGGCCTGTGTTTCCCAGGCTTGGCCCCTTTGGTGTCTCCTTGCCACTCTGGCACCCACAAACAGTCTCCATAAATATCCCTTCCCAAAAAATGACAATGTGCAAGAGATCATTTGCACCTCCTGTTCAGTTCCTGTATGGACTGGAACATGCCCACATGTCCATACCACTGTGTGGTCCTACCTCTTCTGCCACTCATTCACACGTGGCAGCCATTTTGTGTTGTGCCATGCTGCCGCCACGGCAGCCATTTTTTGACCGGCGCCCTCAGCACATGCTCAAAAATCCAAACGTGCCAAGAAAAGCAGGCAAGCCCTGTATACTGTTGTCATATTCAGTAACATTTTCTGGATTACACTGGATTCAGACACACTGCCCATGCCTGGAGTGCCGTTTTAGGTTTCATCAGGAAGGGAGAGGAATGGAGTTTTGGTCTAGGGTTCAAAGGATTGCTCTTGATATACTCCAACTGTAAAAGTGCAAAAGGACCGGGGGGCAGGGAGTGGTGTACTTTAAGAACATTTGGCACAATTACTTTTTTTGCAGCACGTAATGACCAGAGATCTAGGAGAAATGGTCTGAATCACCAAAGAAGGCAACAGCAGCCCTCTCCACAAAAGAATAAAAGAGAAATGATGCCTCAGGGTGGTCTGTCTTGCAGCATGAAACTGAAGGAAATTAATGAGGGGTAGCCAATGTAATGCATCAAAATGTAGTTGGACTACAACTCCCATCATCCTTCACCATTGGCTACACCTTCTGGGGCTGATGGGAGCTGGAGTCCAACAACCCCCGGAAGGTACCATGTGCACCAGCCCTGAAATAATAGCTCAGTCGGTAGAGCATGAGACTCTTAATCTCAGGGTTATGAGTTCAAGCCCCACATCAAACAAAAGATTCCTGCCTCACAAAGCTTGGTTGCCTCTAACTGTGTTGTTATTTCCCTGTATAATTTTCTTTTAATATGCTTTTTTTGTGCAAATCTTTTGTGAGGCACTGAGAGTCTCTCGGGGCTGTACAGTATTCTACAACCATCTGTAAGGAAGTAGCGACCAGCTGAGGGTTAGGGCAACTCACGTCCAGGATGGGTTCATTGCAGAGTCCACAGCGGGGCGAAAAGAGCTGGAAGTAGTCCCTCTCGCAGTAGGGGGCGCCATCCTTCTCAAAGAAGTTGCTGCCCCCCATCTCCTTCTGGCAGTGGCTGCACACAAAATGCTCGGGGTGCCAGGTACTTCCCAGTGCTGTGACCACCTGGGCAAATGGGAGCGGGGAGAGGAGGCAGGGAAAGCAAAGATCCATCTGAGTTCAGGTAGCGACAGATGATTCTGGGGCTCACGAGTTTTGAGAGGGAGCACGTCATGCGTACCACACAGGGTGGCGCACCTCTGTTTCTCATGCTACGTCCAGCAGTGGCAAAGAACTTCCAAAGAAGTTGGGAGCGACAATTGTGGCAAGATTCCGTGGCCCTTGAAAATGGCCGACAGCATGCAGAAAAACGACTTGGTTGAGGAGTTCCTCCCTAATCCCAAATCCATCTTTCTCCAGCCTGGTCTTCCCCCTGCTTTGGCCTTTGGCAATCATCTATCCGCCCCACCTGATGACCCCTCCACGGAGAAGCCCGTTCTCCACCAGCAGCCGGCACTCACCTGCCCTGCGATGGGTTTCTGGCAGGATGCGCACAGCCCCTTGGCAGTGGTGGAGATCCCTTGGCGGCTGAGATCTGACTCCAGCATCACAAGCATACTGTCCAGGTTCCCGCTTGGCTGCGCTGGGGAGGTCTGTGAGGGCGCAGCAGTGGGGCTGGGGCAGACGGATGAGACCACTGGCAGCTGCGCTGAGGAGACTCGGGCAGGAGCTGGAGGGGGCGACACAGTGGTGGAGGTGGAGGCTCCTGGGAGCTAGAAGGTCAGAGATGGATATGGGTAGAGCTGAGATTTCTCTCTCTCAAAAAAAAAGACATTTCCAGACAACTTTGAATGTTTCCTCTCTTCCCGCCCCGAACCAATGGAGAATTTCCATCCTCCCATCAAGCATATTTGGGTGAAATGGCCTCCTCAGTTTTAGCACCCATGAATTTTGGCACACTTGTGTGTCTTGCTTTATTATTGCTGCATCTTACTTCATTTTCGTTGATGGCAGGAAATGCCCCCTGCTCCTTCCAGTCCTCCCTTTGCCCATTGCTCCCTTCATCAACCAAGAATATTCTTTCTTTCTTTCTATCTTTCTTTCTTTCTTTCTTTCTTGCCCATCTGGCTAGCTTTCCCCAGCCACTCTGGGCGGCTTCCAGCAAAATATTAAAATACAATAATTTATCAAATATTAAAAGCTTCCCTAAACAGGGCTGCTTTCAGATGTCTTCTAAAAGTCAGATAGTTGTTTATTTATCTAGTGGGAGGATGTTCCACAGGGCAGGAGCCACTATGGATAATGTGCACTAGCTACAAAGTGCCATTTTAAAGAAAACAGTTAGAAAATTTCACCTCCTCCAGCAGAATATTTGGCGAAATCTCCCTCCCCTCAATTTTTCTGCTTGCAAATAGCAAGTGGACTATTTGACTGGCAATTGTCACTTCATTTAAATGGCATAAATAGCTTCGGCAACTTTGCTAGGTTTAGCTGCCTCACTTTGCAGCCATAATGACTAGAAACTTGCCTTAAAAAAAAAAAAGAAATCTGGGCTTTTCAGGTTTGTAATTATGCACACAATCCCTGTGTTTGCAGGTTCCTATCACCAAATCACGAACAGCCCTGGAAGTAACCCCACTCCACCCCTTCTTCAGCCCCAGTGGTACCCGAGCCCCACACTCACATTGCTCTGGACCCGGAAATCTGACAGGGAGGCCATCAGCTTGTCCAGCTCCAAGGTGGCAGACGTAGCCGATGGCTTTGCAGGCGGAGGAGCTGTTGACCTGAGAGTAAGAACGCAGCATCAAGGGGCATGAACAAAGATCCAGTTCTCTCAATTGCAGTTTGATTCTGAGATATTTTACAGAGCCTTCATTTTAGTGAGTTCAAAGCCCACTTTGGCAGCCATCTACAGACACACTGATGGCTTCTGTACTTTAGTATGGGGAATCCAGCATGGCTTCCTTTACCCCAGTAGTACTGGGACAGGAAAATTCTCCCTTCCACGAAACTCTGAAAGAGACAGACTCTCTCTCAGGTGAGGGAGCTGGCAACAACAGGTCCCACCTCTCCCATAAGCTGTGGTCTGTATATGGGAATATAGTAGCAAACCCATCCTCACTGGGATGCTGTGAAAGCAACTCAAAGTGTTTGCATTTGAACCTGGTTAAGATCTTAGGAATGTCTGTGGGGTAGAAGAAAGGAGGCAAACTGTACTAGGGCTGCCATACATCCAGGATTTCAAAGGCAGAAGTGACATCTGGGGACAAGCAAACCGAAAATCATGGGATTTATTTGAGTTTTTATAAAAAATAAAAAAAAGCTCAGCAATTTTGGGATTTGAATGAATAAAAATGTTTAGGAAAACTCAGCAACTATCCTGGTTTTCACTTTTTGAAATATGGCAATCCTAGCCGCACAGCAGTGGTCCAGAGGCCTAATTAGGCCCATGAAGCCACTCCCCTTAAACCACACCCACATGACCTGGCACCAAATGTGGCATCAGGTATGGACGTGGTTGCAAAGTAACCAACCGGGAGCTTAAAGTGAGCCCCCAATTGTTCCTTTGCAAGCAAGGCTCCCTCTTGGTGCTGATCAGCTGTCAGGAATCCCTGCTGGGGCCAGAGGTCTACCTTCGAAGGAACCTGCTGTAACCATCAGCAGAGGAAAAATGCAAGAGGACTTTAAAGGCCTCTGTGTAACCAATGATCAGCTGAGCCCCTTGGAACTTTGGCAGCTGTCAGTCACCTGACACCATTCTGGTCCCGCCCACCTGTCAATGTTGGCCCACAAAGTGGGATGGCGGGAATTCATAATCTACCCCCCGCCCCCCGCCAGATCCAGTTCCCCACCTCTGCTCTATGGCAAGGCTGGGGAAACTATGGGCCTCCTGATATATTCTGGACTCCCGATTCCCATCCTCCCTACCAGCTGGTCATGGGAGTTGGAGCTGATGGGAGTTGGAGTCCAGCAACACCTGGAGAGCCGCAGGTTGTGCCTACATAGATCACTGAGGTGAAAATGGGATTTTGCAACAAACATCTGTTTGCCAAGACCCAAAGCACAGCTCTTTTGGTGCAATGCCTTTGCTTGCCATTGATCGCCCATACTACTCCATCAACCATCTGCTTACCGGGAAATGGAGCTGCCGTCTATAGATTCTTCCGGCCTGTCTTTGCCCTTGTCTCCGCCTGGGCTTTTGCTGGTTGGGAACTGAGACATGATTTCGTCTGGGATGAGGAGAGAGAGAATGAGAATACATCTTTTTATCACTTGCCATTTCACATCCTTGCCAGCAGATGGCAGCACTGCTGCACTTCTGATAGATAGATAGATAGATAGATAGATAGATAGATATAGATAGATAGATAGATAGATGTTGTTGTTTAGTCGTTTAGTCGTGTCCGACTCTTCGTGACCACATGGACCAGAGCACGCCAGGCACTTCTGTCTTCCACTGCCTCCCACAGTTTAGTCAAACTCATGCTGGTAGCTTCGAGAACACTATCCAACCATAATAAAAAAAATCCTTCCAGTAGCACCTTAAAGACCAACTAAGTTAGTTCTTGGTATGAGCTTTCGTGTGCATGCACACTTCTTCAGATACATGCACACGAAAGCTCATACCAAGAACTAACTTAGTTGGTCTTTAAGGTGCTACTGGAAGGAATTTTTTTATTTTGACTATGGCAGACCAACACGGCTACCTATCTGTAACTATCCAACCATCTCATCCTATGTCGTCCCCTTCTCCTTGTGCCCTCCATCTTTCCCAACATCAGGGTCTTTTCCAGGGAGTCTTCTCTTCTCATGAGGTGGCCAAAGTATTGGAGGCTCAGCTTCACAATCTGTCCTTCCAGTGAGCACTCAGGGCTGATTTCCTTAAGAATGGATAGGTTTGATCTTCTTGCAGTCCATGGGAAGAAAGATAGATAGATGATAGATAGATAGATAGATAAATAGATAGATAGATAGATATAGATAGATAGATAGATAGATAGATAGATAGATAGATAGATATCTGATGATAGAGATAGATGATTTATATACTGCCCTTCATCAAAAGATAAAAACACAAATAAATAGTTCAAACAAAACAAAAAATAATAGCCCCCTCTCCCACAAACACATTTAAAAGGCTATAGAATATTAATCAGCACAAGGCTTGGTTGAAGAGGAACACCCAAACAATTCCTTTGCAGCCACCACACCTTGAACTTTCCTGCACCTTGACATCAAGAGTGGCAAAGGTGGGCATGTCTCACCAAAAGTGTCTGGGTGGGCCAACCTCTGAGGCTCAGAGCACTCAATTACACCTGCAGGCTGGGGATTCCCCAAAACTCCTTTATATCCAGTGAGGAACCTTTTTTAGTCACATCCTGTTCTAGTCAACATTCCTGGAGGAGGAGCTCCTGTCGCTGGTGGGCAGAGCCAGAGGCAAAAGTGGGTGGACCAACAGAGGTGACTCTTCTGTTTAATCAGTAGGCTACATTCCATCCACCCAAAAGCCAAGAAGAGCACTCAAGCAGCACTTTGGTCCAGGCTCAGAGCCACAAAAGACTGGAACCACTCCATAACATGGTGGCAGCGCCTCTGAGAATTTGCAGAGTGCCCCCCTCACACCGCTTAGCATGTCTTGGATGAGCCTAAAGGCCTTTCACCATCTGAATCTGAGGCAATGCATTCTGCTGCTGTTTCAATGCCTCTGTTCAAAGGATTTTGTACTGTCTTGATTGCAATGTATTTTGCCTCTTGCCTTTTGGATTTGATATCACGCTTTATGCTTTCAAAGCTTTGTAAGTCGCTTAGGGGCTTATTACAAGTAACCAGGCAGAGGGCCTTATCAGTGGTGGCACCCACTCTGTGGAACAACTTCCCATCAGATGTCAAGGAAATAAACAACTATCTGACTTTTAGAAGACATCCGAAGGCAGTCCTGTTTAGGAAAGTTTTTAATGTTTGATGCTGTATTGTGCTTTTAATTCTGTTGGGAGCCGCCCAGAGTGCCTGGGAAACCCAGCCAGATGGGTGGGGTAATAATAATAATAATAATAATAATAATAATAATAATAATAACTCATAAACCAAGTGGATTAATAATAATAACAAAACCAGCCAGTTATCACCAGGAGTTTCCGCTTACACTGTCTTTAAAAAGGTAGAAGATGCAGCCTCTGCAGACCTGTCCCCTCTGTCCATCTCCTGCTGTATCCAGCAGGGGTCCAGTTTTACCTCACAGCCTGGGCTTGCCCTCCCAAGAGGCAGAGTGAGGCAGCAGCCTCAGGCGGCAAATACTGAGTTGCAGAAAGTGGCTAGAAATGTGTGCCATGTGGTCTGCCTCAGGTTGGGACCTGGCCGCCTCATGCAGGAACAATGGAACAAAGCACATGGCACAGGTGGAAGCTGCAATGTTGTGCTCCGTTGCAGGAAATAGCAAGAGCCCCACGGGGCCCCACAGCTCATGAGGCCAACCCCTACTGCTCCCAAAGTTAGCATGCAAGAGACATCGCTCAGCTACAGCGTCCTTCAAGCTTTGTTCCCCAGATGTTGTCGGACTACAAATCCCATCATCCCAGGCCAGCTTAGCCAGCGGTCAGGGAACGATGGGAGTTGTAGCCCAACAAAGAATGCTGAGAGCACAGGACACCCAGAGCAAACTGTGGGCTGCTTGTCGAAAACAGGGAGGCTGGTCCAATTGTCCTGACAGGGTTGGAGGGAGAGAGCTCCATTAGGAGAGACGAGATGGAAGGCCTAAGGGGAGCAGAGAACGTCACCCTCAGGGCTTCATCTGAGTCACAACAAATCCAGGCTGAGCATCGGGACATGAGCCAGTGCCAAAGCCTGGAGTGTGTGACCTCATTGCTAAACGAAAACAATGCAATGCCTCTGAGCAAGGGCAACCATTGCCTGCTCTCAAACCCTGGAGATTGGAAAGGGACCCTGGCAGGCAGGATAAATCAGCTCCAAGGGATATTTAAGAACACAAGAGGAAATCCTCCTGGTCCAGCAATTCATGGCCAGCCTGAGAAACTCACAGACCGCAGGCTACAGCAGTCGCTCCTTGTTACTCACTCCCAGCAGAGGTAGGCCACAACTTATACACGCTCTGTTTTAAGCTGTCAGTGGGGAAGGGCTGTAAGAGCTCAGTGCCTTGCAATCAAAAAACCCCAGGTTCAAACTCCAGCACCTCCAGGTAGGAATACCACTTGCCTGAAATTTTAGACAGCTGCTGCCAGCCAGTGTAGGAGGTGCTGAGTTGATGCGCCATGCCTCTGACTCAGAATAAGGCAGCTTCTTACGTTCCCCATTGTGGTGTGTGTTTTTAAACCTACACTAGCATCTTCTCGTGGCAGCGAGTGAGAAATGCATGCACACACAACAGATAAATAATTCCTTTCACTGTTCCATTAGAGTCTTTGCTTCTCTCTCCTTCTCTCTCTCTGGAAATCCACCCCCCAAGCACCATTTCATACCCCACTTGCCATACCTGTGATGTTGAACTGGGTCGCGTTGAGTTCCTGCAGGAGCCGGTCCAGTTCACAAAGTCCCGCTCCGAGCACACCGCTGGAGGAGGAGAAGGGCGGAGGGGCCCCTTCCTTGGGCTTGGGCGAGCGAGGCTTGCAGACCGTGCTGGAAGAGGCACCCGCATGAGAGAGAAAGAGATGGGATACATTAGAGAGAGGTGGGGGCGGGGAAAGGAGAGCTCAGGACTCACACACACACCCCACCCCAAGGAGGAAGATGCAGCATCCCTCCGCTCCAGAGAAAGATGGGGAAGGACGGAGCAGTAAAAGGGAGGCAGAGGGGTGGCAGCTATTTATAGGATCCCTCTGCTTAATGGATGCTCTGGAACGAGGCCAGGGGAGCTGGGCACAGCTCCCAGGGAGGCCAAACTCCTCGCCGTATTTCTTGCTCCTCACAGCTTCCCACACCCTGGTGCTTGTGGTCCTCCAAATCGGGCCAGGTTAAGGGCCAGAGAAAAAGGTGTTTCTGATATTGGAAGGGGGATTTTGATGCTCGCCACTTCTCCCATCAAAGAGCTGTAGCAATAGGAGGAACGGCACACACTGTGTAAGATCATAAGCAAGAGGCCTGCTGGATCTAGGCAAGGATCTTGTTCTCGCAGTGGCCAACCAGATGCCTCTGGGAAGCAGCGCCTGAGATGCAACCACTTGTGATTCCCAGAAAACGACATTCAGAGGTAGGAGATTCTCTGCACCTAAATTCTCCCTGGTACAACTGTTAATGGGAGAGAGAGTCCCAGTCCCTGATCAGAGGCACATTTAGGGGAGCGCAAGCAGTTTGGTTGCACTGGGCCTGGTTATAAATGGTTTCGCCTGGCGCCTAAAGAGATGTGTAATGAAGGTGCCAGGTTCTTGGACTACAGCTCCCATCAGCCTCAGCCAGCAAGGCCAATGGCCAGGGGTGATGGGAGTTGTAGTCCAACAACATCTGGAAAATGCACCACTGTTTTCTTTATTGTTATTGTTGTTGTTGTTGCTGCTGCTGCTGCTGCTGCTGCTGTTCCGCCCATCTGACTGCCACTCTGGGCAGCTTCCAACAAATTAAAACACAATAAGGCATCAAACATTACAAAACTTCCCTGCCACAGACACTGTGGTTCGTAGGATTTTCTCCACCATCTTTTCTTAAATAAAAAACGTCACCTTCCTTTCACAGCTTATTTCCCTGGTCGCACACCCCCACATCTTTGTTCTCCTGCCCCTCTCATAACCACCTCACCAGACTGTTTCCCTTCCTTGCATTTAAAAGTTATGCTTTCACCATATTTAGGGAAACGGCTAAGGAAATGGGAGAAATGGTTCCCCTAAACACAGCCAAGGTAACGCTAGGGACATAAGCCCTCTCTCGTGTGCATGCACAGAGGCCCCACAAAACAACCCACTGTTTACCTGTACAGGTGTTCCTTGTCACTTCCGCCCTGCATGGTTGATGCTGGGAATGGGTCTACCGGCATGGCTGTGGTCCCAGCCTGAGATTAAAAGGTGGAGATGGAGGTTGTAAAAGCAGAGGAAAGAGTTTGCATCTTGATGTGCTGGACAGACACAGACTAACTAGAAGAACATGAAGCCTCTGAATAATCCACATGCAAAGACAAAACATCTAGAGATGGACAGTTTTCTTTCTTTCTAGAGTGTTGGAAGCAGCAAGGAAAAGGGAGCGCCGCTCATCTGGGTTCTTATCCTGTTCCTGAAACTTGCAAAATCTTGATCAGTGGGACAAAGGAAGTATTTGGGGAGTTAAGCCTGCCTCAAGTCATACATACAGCTGTGCATCATTTGGGTGGTGAGCTCACTGCAGAAGTGCACATTTTGTTTAGACATACTAGTCCAGGTCACACATTCTGGTAAACCAGGAGTGAGGAGTATCAGACCTATGGACCAAATGCAGCCTTCCTAGCCTCTCTGTGTGGTCCTTGGGACAATCTCCAGGCTCCTCTTTGGCCACACCCCTCTCCCCAGGTCCCACCTATGACCAGCCCTAATGTGTACCCTCCGTGGGTGGTTTTGCCTGTCTGGAATGTGTCCTTGAACTTTGATCTTGCCTCTTGCTTTTTTCAACAGATAAGTGCAGGAGCGTTGGTAAAACTTGTCTACTGTACACAGGTAAAAATTTGCATTTGTTTCTCTGTCCATTTTTGTCCCTGTCATGCAGCTCCTGGAATGTGACCCAGGAGAAATGTGGCCCTCAGTCTGAAAAGGGTTCCCCATTCCTGTGGCAAAGCCATGTTTGAGTTCCCTCACGTCACAGTAAATAAACCATAGTTCTCATGTCACAGTAAATAAACCATAGTTAATGGTTTACCGTGATGGTACACAGAGGAAGCAAACCACCATCCCTGGCTTAGCAGTACATCTGAAACAGATATCGGTAAGCTAAGAATTAAGTGTGACTGGTTTGCTGGGAGAGAAATAAACATTGACCCCTGGTAATGCTAAGCCAGAGATCATGGCTTGTTTCCTCCCAGCAGGAGCCCAGAAGACAAACAGACCAGAAAGGTGTGATCATGGAAAGCCATTAATTATAATTTACCATGAAGTACAAACAATGATGGAGCTCGGGGGGGGGGGCTGGAGCTGTGTGTTTGCGACTGTGCACAGTGCTGATTGGCTGGGAATTAACAGCGTCACTAACTCAGCTCCTCCCCAAAGAAGCTTTTCAGTAGGGTAGTTGTGACCACTAGGCCACCACCACAGCCAGCAATCAGACACCCCTGCTATCAGCATCTCACCCCTTACATACCCAATCAACCACTGCACTCTTGCAGAGACCACCTAATCAGGAGTTCAGTTCCTCAGGATGTAAGAATTCAGTAATCCTTTTTGTAGTACCTTTCCTTTAGAATTCCCTCCCCGTGAATAACAGACAAGCACAAACTCTGATATCTCTTTGGTGCCTACTGAAGACCTTCCTCTTTCAGCAAAGCCTTTTGACTTAAGATTTTTCCCAGACTGCATCTGTTTTAAGAAACTTTTATTTTTTATCCTTGGTCATTTGCCACCCTGGGCTCCTCTAGATAAGATTAATTAATTAATGCTTACTTTTATTGTATATTTCTCAGTGAAATGTTCTCATCAACTTTTTTTGAGCATTAAAAGTTTGTTCTATTTTGGAGCTTTAGTGAATTATATCAGGATTTACTATGGCAAGGCAGCATTCAAATAAAAGATCATTACTTTTATGGACAGATGTTCTGTTCCTTTAAAGAAACAAACAAGAGTGTTTACAGTCATACCCCGGAAGTCTAACGCCTTGCGACTTGAATGTTTTGGCTCCCAAATGCCGCAAACCCAGAAGTGAGTGTTCCAGTTTGCGAACATTCTTTGGAACCCAAACCATCCAATGTGGATTCTGCAGCTTCCGATTGGCTGCAGGAGCTTCCTGCAGCCAATCGGAAGCTGCGCCTTGGTTTCCAAGCGTTTTGGAAGTCGAACGGACTTCCGGAATGGATTCCATTCAACTTCCGAGGTACAAATGTATTCCCAAAGCAGCAACTACATACATAACTCAATGGCAATGCCTGTCAGCTTGTTTCCTTTCCTCCCATAATACCTTTCACCTCCCTTCAAACAAGTTATGGTTAAGCACTGATACTAATGAGAGGGAGTCACTCCCTGAGCTAAGGTCTGTTGCCCCACAGAGCTCCCCTGCCCCCTGCTTAACCTCCCCAAGTGCTTACCTGCTGCTGAGGGTTGTTGTACGGTGGAGGAGTTGGCTTGGGGTCTGGGGTCCCGTCTTGGCTCAGCCCGTTGGGGTGGGCTCCTCCGGAGTCGGTGAGCAGGACCGGGCGTTTGGATATATGGGAGGTTGTCGTCTCCAGATCAGCCAGGAGAGCATCTAGTACAGAAAGAGATGAAGCAGGTTGAGAATGGGGGGAATAGCAGGAAAGGGCAGACAGGAAGTCAGGAAGGGGGCATTCTAGGAATATGGGGAGACCTGGGGAGGCTTTGATGTAAACATGAGGGACAGAATAGGGGAGAGGAAGGGGCAAGAGGGGAGAGGATCACTACCAATTCCAACTCACTAAGCAGAAAAGGCAAGAATCCTTATTCTGAGCAATGCCACTGCCGCCCCCGCCCCCAATATAAGGACTTTAAAGGAGCCCTGCTATATCTCTCCAAAGGCTCATTTAGTAGGAAGGAGCAAACATAACCGTTATAGTTTCTTTCAGTTTCTCAGTTTTCCATTCTTACGTTTAGTTTCCCACATTTCTTCATCAGTTTGTGGGGCGGGGGGTTGTTTTTAATCCTCGCGAAACTTCACCAGCATTTAGTGCAACTTTCTCCTAGTTTTCGAATGCAATTTTGCGCCAAAAGACACATTTTTTGGCAGACCAATTGCCCCCCCCAATATATTGTACATGATTTTCACTCATATATTCATTTTGAAGCACCTCCTAAATATATGGAGTTTTGCACCCAAGACTTGGCTGGAGAGCTCCAGTGCAAATTTCAAAGAATGGCTGTGTTTTGATTCATATACAGTTTTGGGAAGTGTGAATTAGGTAGGTTCACTGCAAACTGAACTGAATTCCTCCCTTGTCCATACTATTTATCCAACCATCTTGTTCTCACAGTGGCCAGCCAGATGTCAATGGGAAGTTTGCAAGCGAGGCCTGATAGCAACTCTCCCCAGTTGCGATTCCGCACAATGGGTGCTCAGAGACCTCGGTAGCCACAGGTAGCCACAAGTGTCTTCTGGAATGGTAATAATGCCGAGGACTGCAACCAGTCCTTTCGACGCAATCTGAACCTTCCCTCCACACAAACACACCAAGGAAAGCCCCCCCCCCCCTAGAATGACCCTCTTTTAGTAAAATCTGGGGAGAGACAGAAGTCTCTAGTTTTCTCCTCTTCCAGCAGCTGAATGTGCAGGGAGAATGCTAAAGTTAGGCTGCAAGACCCCAAAATAAGCTGCAAGGCCACCCCCCGGCCAGGCCTGCTGTCTCAGAAACACAAGCAAGCAAGCAAGCCAGCAGCTGGCTTTTCCTTGTGTTTAATACTGAAAAGGAAGCATAGCCTGAATTTACATTATTTAAGCAACCATCTATTGCGTCCTTTTTATCTATTGGCCCTGATTGGGCCTCAGGGACATGATCCCCTTATAATCCCATCCTGACTGGTTCTGTACTTGCCACAGTCCAATGCCCTCTCTGCATATATTGATGGGGAAGGATAGTCTTACAGCAAGAGGATAGACTTGACACTGTTTGCCCTGGTTTTTCCCCCTTTTAATCTAGATATCAAGGTGCACTCCTGCGCAAGAGAGGAGGAGTGCGCAACTCCTAAAGCATTTTATTAAAAGAGAATGGCAACCAACCAACAGCAGATCAATAGGATCCAGCCTAGGCTATGCCCACAACAGGAAGCTTACGCAGCGTCAGACCACTGGTCCATCTACCTCAATACTATTGACACCTACTGACAGCAGCTCTCCAGGGTTTTATGGAGCCCTAACTAGAGATGCTGAGGATCAAATCATCCAAAGCATGCACTCTGAACTTTGTCCCTTTCCCTCTTGCAACCGCATTCCTCACCGGAAGGAATACTGTGCTTTCTCAGGAAGTTTAGCATTCTCCCTGTTACAAATCAGCAGGATTTGCGCACTCAGATAGCGTCACATCCCAGCAAACTTCAGAGAAGATACGAGGAGTGGGCTGGATGACAGATCCGAAAGAAATGCCTGTTTGTTTATGAGTCATTGACTCCACAAAGCTTAGAGTGGCCTATGCAGAATTGCCAGGCAAGCTCCCATAGCCAGGCATTGATCAGACCCAGAGCTGCTTTGCTTGAGAAAAGTGGGCACGTCATGCGCCTTCAGAGCCTAGGCGGAATCCAGAGGAATTCTAACTCCACTTACATGGGAGCAAGCCGCATTGAATCCATGGGGATTTATTTCTGAGTGTGCTGCTCTGGTTCGCCAGAAGCGGCTTAGTCATGCTGGCCACATGACCCGGAAGCTGTACGCCGGCTCCCTCGGCCAGTAAAGCGAGATGAGAACCGCAACCCCAGAGTCGGTCATGACTGGACCTAATGGTCAGTGGTCCCTTTACCTTTAGACATGGTTAAGATTACAGCCTAAGTCTCACTAAAACTAGTGGAACTTAATCAAAACCCATTAATTTCAATGAGATTAAAATGTGGTTGACTTCCCCCAGAACCATCCTATGCTCTGAGATCCAATTATTTATTTTTGTGTGTGTAATAAAGTACACAGAGAGGCCTTCTCATGAAGCAACACAAAGCAGATTGGTCATTTTCTTTTCTCCAGCCCTCCAGTTCTGATTGACATAAATAAAAGGAACCCAGCTAAGGTTCTGAAGTAGCCAGTGCCTATAAAGCTAAAGTCGCTAGTCCTCATTCATCCCAAAGAACTCAAAGCATCCTGATTCAAACTGTTCCCCCTGACAACAACCACTAAAGAACCGAGGGATTATACCAGGCATAAGCAAACTCAGCCCTCCAGATGTTTTGGGATTACAACTCCCATCATCCCTGACCACTGGTCCTGTTAGCTAGGGATAATGGGAGTTGTAGTCCCAAAACATCTGGAGGGCCGAGTTTGCCTATGCCTGGATTATACTGTATTTATTATTATTAATCTGCATGGAGAGAGACTGATGGGCAGTATGAGGGCGCTCACCAAATACAGGAATTTTTTTACCCAACACAGGGCTTGAACCCACAACCCTGAGATTAAGAACCTTGTGAGGTAAGCCGAAGTTGATGTATTGTTCAGAACTGAAGGGATGTATTTTTCTTGCACATGCTCAGAGCCTTCCTCACAGGGTCAAAGCCTTAGAATTTAAACCACGTTCTTGGGACAAGCCCAGGAAATTTTGACCTCAGCATTGAATTCTCCCTGCATGGGCTTACAAGTTTGTTGCTTTCCATCAAGTCTTCTTGCCCGCAGAGACTTAAACTTTCCGTTTCAACTGCAGGCAAAGTTGCTCAGCCTTCCCCCACAATCGCTCTTTTGTACAAAAGACCCCCTCCCTGCAATTTTCCCACCCAGAGTGAGATGTCCACCACAGAGGCCTTTTTGAGTTCCCTAAACCCAACCGACCATCTGTGGCAGATCAGATGTGCATC
Source organism: Podarcis vaucheri (assembly GCF_965113315.1). NCBI lineage: Eukaryota > Metazoa > Chordata > Lepidosauria > Squamata > Lacertidae > Podarcis > Podarcis vaucheri. The sequence goes on from NC_138751.1 coordinate 16,647,307, forward strand.
TGGGACAAGAAGTCTGTTCATCCTCCTGGTCTCAGCCAGCTTGTCCCAAGATGCCAGGAGCCAGCGTCTATATAAACAAGACGCCGACATGGTTCTCAAGTGCGCCCAACGCCAGTCTGCAGTCCTGGAATAATAAAGATATTGACAAGGTGCCCCTCGCCACCCGCAACCTGATGGCAGTTGTAGTCTGAAGCCTGTGGAGGTCCCCTCCATGAAGTCCCCTCCATCCCATTCGCCCAGTCCATTTGCTTTAATACATTGGCTCTAAGGCAGGGACTGTACCACTCCTGGGTCCAGCCTAGACTCCAGCGCACACTGCAGATGCTACAGAATAAATGTTAGCAGCACTTGGGCCGACAACAACAAAGCAGCAAATGTTATTACAAAACCACCAAGTCAGGACAGTCTGTATTATTGCTGGCCAAATCTTCTTTTTTCCTTTTAACATTCCTAATTATTGCAATGTTCCCATTTAATTAAATGCCCCGGTTTCATAATTAAATTCACACGTGCAACCCAAATGTATTCCTGGACGCACAACACACACATCTTCCCTCCAGATTCTTTGCTTCAAAGCCCCAAGCAACTGGCTCCCAGGGATCCCCTTCTAATCTGACCCTGTGGATTCCTGATCCCTCCCAGCCGGCATGCTCTTTTGACCATGCAGGCTATAATTATAATGGATCCCTTCCAAGCCATGCTCTCCCATTGGAGGGACAGCCAGCATTTCTGGAACAGCCATTCAGAAGTCCTCTTAAAACTCAGGCCTTTGTGGTGTCAAATAAACCTCCATAATAATTGATTCCCCCTCCAGTGGGTCTTTTCCCAGATCTGCGCTGGATCTCCATCTTTCAACATCCTTTTTCTGTATCCCTAACCATCTATTTTAATGCACATTTGGAACAGAACACACAGATCCTTTTGAAGCCAGAAAATGTCAGGAGTTTGGATTTGATATCCTGCTTTATCACTACCCTAAGGAGTCTCAAAGCGGCTAACAATCTCCTTTTCCCTTCCTCCCCCACAACAAACACTCTGTGAGGTGAGTGGGGCTGAGAGACTTCAAAGAAGTGTGACTAGCCCAAGGTCACCCAGCAGCTGCATGTGGAGGAGCGGGGAAGCGAACCTGGTTCCCCAGATTACGAGTTCACTGCTCTTCTGCTATGGATCGTCTAGTCTAGTGGATCTGAGGCTGCAATCAGTTCCTTCCCCATGCAGAGACAGTCACATTATTATTATTATTATTATTATTATTATTATTATTATTATTATTATCACCACCCATCCCCTCCCACCCCTTGCGCCTGACACACAGCCCTCTTGCTCCCTTCACCAAATCTCCAGTAAATTCACCCAGTAAGCTTGCTCAAGCCTGAGTGTGCCTCTTCTTCCAGAGGTCACCTCAGGCCAAAAAGAGGAGGGGGTGTCAGAAGGAGAGGGATTTGGAGAGCATAATTAGAAAGAGTGGATCTTTAACTGTTATTCCAGCTGTTTGCTGGAGTGTGCGAGCATAGAATAAGGGGAAGGGGGGAAATCTCTCTCTCTCTCTCTCTCCCTTCTTTCCTTCCTTCCTTTCTTCCTCTCACTCTCTCAACTTTGCCTCCCGCCCCTCTCTGGCTGATGTCACAGCGCAGAAATGTGTCTAAAGCTGAGAAGCAAACCACAGAGGGAGAGACACAGGAATGTAACATACAAGAGGGGAGGATAAGAGACATGGGGACTGGGAGCAGGGCGGGGAGGAGAGGGGGAAGAGCCGACAGGCAGCCATAACCTCCCTCGGAGCACTGATGCTTCACCCCGGAGCCAGCAGATGGAATCAAAGAGGACCATCACTTCTCAACGCTCACTACTGATTAATCCACAAGAAAGCCGTTTCTGTGCTTGAAGCTGACAAATCTCAACACACACAAACAAGGAGTCTGTCCACTAATGCGCACAGCTGCTGTTTATTTCGGTTTCTTTGTTCCCTGCATGTTTTATCCACCCTTCCTGCAAGAAGCTTCAAGCATTTAAATGGCAGGACAATCCTCCGAGGTAGGCCAGGCCTGAAAGACTATCATAGGCCCAAGGCCGCCTAGAGAGCTTCCAGGGCTGCCTTAGGAGAACTTCCTGGTGGGATGCCATCCCACCTGAATCAGATCTGCCTCTGCAACAGAAAACCGGCACCCAAAACCGGACATGATCTCCTTTGTAATGGGAGGGGTAAAGGTAAAGGTAAAGGTACCCCTGCCCGAACGGGCCAGTCTTGACAGACTCTGGGGTTTGTGCGCCCATCTCACATCTATTGGCCGGGGGCCAGCGCTGTCCGAAGACACTTCCGGGTCACGTGGCCAGCGTGACAACGCTGCTCTGGCGAGCCAGAGCCGCACACGGAACGCCGTTTACCTTCCCGCTGGTAAGCGGTACCTATTTATCTACTTGCCCCCGGGGGTGCTTTCGAACTGCTAGGTGGGCAGGCGCTGGGACCGAGCAGCGGGAGCGCACCCCGCCGCGGGGATTCGAACCGCCGACCTTTCGATCGGCAAGCCCTAGGCGCTGAGGCTTTAGCCCACAGCGCCACCCGCGTAATGGGAGGGGTAGAGATTAGGAAATAACTCTCCCCCTCTTCCTCCCCCCCTCCTTGTGAGGAAACTGGAGGCAAGACGGGGAACCCACAGCAGGCACTTCTGCGAAGAGCCGGTCCTGCCATTAGGCAGAATGAGGCAGCAACTTCAGGCGGCCGTTTCTGGTAAACAGGAAGCAACTGCAAAGTGTTAGGCAGAGGTGTGAGTCTTACACCGAAGGCCAGCCACCTGCTCTCTATGCTACCCTGCAGGCCTCAGGAAACGTGGAGGGACCTGCCCCACACACCAGTGGTAGATTCAGCCACCAGCCTGGTCAGCTACTTTATGGGGAACGCCATGGGACAGTGCCAGGGAGCAAAGCATCTTGGGCGGGCCCTGACTCTTGGGCCCTAGGCCAGAGGTTCCCAAACTGTGGTCCACAGGCCACCAGTCATCCATTAATGTTGCTCAGATAATCCACTGCGTGTCTGTCAAGAACAGCACGAGCAGCAGCCAGGAACAGCAGGTGCAGTGCACTGAATATCGATACTGGGTTTTAATTTTTCTTATTGTTTCTTTTTATATTGTATGGTCCTATTGTATTTGGTATTCTGTGGGGTTGTATTCTGTGGGGTTGTATTCTGTGGGATTCAAGTTGTAGAACAATAAAATACAAAATGGGAAATAAAAGCAATTCGAAATGCAATTAGAAACCATGCAGCAATTAGCACAGCACATTAAAATTGCAGCAACAGACAGAAATATCATTAAGCAGTCTGCCACTATTTTCAAGTGGTTGTGGACAGTCTGGAAACCCCTGTCCGTTACATCGACACTTGTCTTCACACATTTAAAGCATTGTGGTTCCACTTTAAACAGCCATGGCGGTCTCCAGAGATTCCTGGGAACTGTAGTTTGTTAAGGATGCAGAGAGTAGCTAGGAGACCCCTCTATTCCCCCCACATTACAATTCCCAGAGTTCCCTGGGGGGAAAGGATTGATTGCTGCACCCCTCTGACAGTTGCCACTCTGTGCAGGGCATAGGGGCTCTCCTAACAACCTCCAGCACCCTAAACAAACTATACTTTCCAGGATTCCTCATGGGAGGGAACAATGACTGTTTTAAGTGTCAAAATCCTGCTTTAAATGTGTGGCGCAGATGTGGCCTTAGTCTCTGATCTAGTTTGAAGTAAAGGGAGTGGATGAGGACCTCAGATTTCTGGGTTCTCTGCTGCAACTCTTTTCTCCCATGAATGCTGGGGCGCAGAGGAGCCCCCCCCCCCCAATTTTCGTGCCTAGCTGAGGCAGCTGCAGGCAATGTCAGCGGGGTGCTGGAGAAGTTAAGAGAGGACTGCAAAGCACCCTTGTTCTCCCCTGGCGTCGAGCCGCTGTTCAGCTATTCCGCAAAGCCACAGGAATACGCTGAGAAATACATTCCTTCTCCGGATGGGAAGGGCTGAGGAAACGCAGCCTCTTCCCCCACCCCACCCTCGACACCCGCCCTGCCAGCTACAAGGATATGGGGAGAGAGACAGGGAGGGGCATTCAGGGAAAAGAGGGAGATAATAGGAGTGGCAAGGGATGAAAGGAGCCAGGGAGGAGGGAGACCAGAGCAAGGAGGTGTCAGAGAAAGAAAGGGGGGAGAGAGAGAGTGAAAGCAGGCACAAGGAATAAAGTGCCAATTCACACATTACTTTTGCACACTTGAAAATGTTAAATGAAGGCCACAGGCGGCAGGCGGCAATAGGAATTTGTGTGCCTGCAAACACGTGTATCAGACACAAGTACACACACTCTTCCATCAGGAAAGCCCAGAATGGGCAATCCGTCATTTCAGCGGTTAAACCGGGGTTTGTTCTCACGTAATGTGTGAAAGGGCCCGCAGAATGCGAGGAACAGCCAACAGGGGATTTCATTTCTTTCTTTTTGTAAAGAGTGAAAGAAAGTTACTGCAAAAACAGCACAGCACAAAGAATCCATTGCCGGGGGGGTGGGATGGGGGGTGTACGGCATCTGGCACAAAGGGTGTTTCCCACAGTAGCAGGAGTATGAAAAGAAGTGACGGGAGGAGGGAGAGTTGGACAAAAGGGGACAGTAAAAAAAAGTCAGGCAGAAGGAGCGTCGAAAGGAAATATGGCAAGATGAATGAAGGAGGGGATCGCGCACAAAAACCACCCAAACCCTCGACGAGAGTAGTCAGTGGTCAGTGAAAAGAAGAAAGGAAGGAAGAAAAAGAGGAGGGCAATTCGACAGGCAGACAGACACACAACATGGGAAGCAAGGAGATCGGTTTGGGTCAAGAACTGCTGCCAGACTGCGTGCAAGAAGAAAAAACTGTCACAGAGAAAGACAAGAGGAAGCGCGGAAGAGAAGGAGAAAGAGAGGAGGAGGAAAGAAAAGGAATGCGCGAAAGAGCGCGAGGAGGGAGATGGGGTCGTCGGGTTGGGGGGGGGGGCGGACGGAGCTCCCTCTCGGCTCTCCTTACCCAGATCGTCCATCCCGGGCGGGCGCGGGCTGGGTCCCGGACTCCGGGGCCGGTGGCTGGCTGCTGGGCGGCCCCCGCCCCAGTGACGCGCCTTCCCGGAGCGCAGCCCCGCTCGACTGCCGCGCCGCTGCTGCTGCCGCCGCTGCCGCTGCGGTGACCATTTATGGCAAAGGGGATCCGAGGCTCGGGCAGGAAGGATGGAGACGCCCCCCCTCGCCCCACAGCGCATCGCGCGGCGGGGGGGGGGGGCGCACCGCGCTGGAACTTGCCCCCCAAACACTCGATCCCCCCATCCCACCCTATAGGGCGCGGGGGGGGGGTTACAGGGTAATAAAGCAAGCAGCCCATAGAAATCGCCTCCTGATCTCCCCAGCTGGGACGCCTGGGTTCCATTTCTGAGGGGTCTTGTCTTTTGAGCAGGGGGGTGGGGGTCTGGATTCTCTTGCAGGAAAGTTTAAAGCGGGCTAGAAGCGCAGGGTGGGAGCCTGGGGGTGGAAGAGAAGAGAATATAGGCACCTTCTGGGAAAGGGAAGGAAGGCCTAGTGAGGGGAGGCAGTTGCTAAGGGCTTCTGGCAGAGACAGCAAGGCCGCCAATTTTGGACGTGGTAAAGAAGAGGCAGTAACTTTTTAAGATAAAAAAATTCCTTCCAGTAGCACCTTAAAGACCAACTAAGTTAGTTCTTGGTATGAGCTTTCGTGTGCATGCATGTATCTGAGGAAGTGTGCATGCACACGAAAGCTCATACCAAGAACTAACTTAGTTGGTCTTTAAGGTGCTACTGGAAGGAATTTTTTTATTTTGACTATGGCAGACCAACACGGCTACCTACCTGTAACTTTTTAAGCTGATTTTATATTTTTACCTGAGCTCCTGTGGTTTTCAGCCTCATGGGCTAAAATGACTTACCTGGCCTTGGGATACTTTGCTTTACCCCCTTGGCTTTTGAGGGGAGCTTTTGGCGCTGTGCCTCAGGCGGCAGAACATCTTGGACCAGCTCGGCTAATGTGTTTGGGGCAAAGATGTGGGGTGGCAGCTGCTCAAAGCTAGCAGAGCTGCTTGGCCATTTAGGAGGCTCCTTCTGAAGAGGTCCAGCCTGTTGCTCCTGCCAGCTAGCTTCTTTTAGGGAGCTGAATGAGATGAGGCTTATGCAGAGGCTCATGCATGGATATTATGGAGTAAAACAGTAAGAACAGGAAAAGGTGTGAACTTTGGAGAAAAGTTATCAATTGGATTTTGAACACTGGGAAGAAAGCCTGGCAGCTAAGCATGTATAAAATCTGTATTCTCTCTCAACACACAGTCTGCACTGTACATTTAAAGCAGTATCGTATCACTTTAAAATAGTCATGTCTTCCCCCAAAGAATCATGGGAAGTGTAGTCAGGGGCATACCTAAGGTTAGCTAGGTTGCTCCCCACCAAGGGTTTAGACCAGCCTTCCTCAAACTCGGCCCTCCAGATGTTTTGAGATAATTCCCATCATCCCTGACCACTGGTCCTGCTAGGTAGGGATCATGGGAGTTGTAGGCCAAAAACATCTGGAGGGCCAAGTTTGAGGAAGCCTGGTTTAGGCCCGGGGGAGCAAAAATCACCTCTCCTCTCTGGCTCCGAGTGGCTAGGAGCCCGCCCACCCATTTGCTCACCCCTCCTGGGCTGCTGCTCCACCACTCTGGGCCATTGGGCACATGTCCTTGCCAAGGGCACAAGGGAGCCTAGGTATGACTCTGTGCATTGTTTGTTAAGGGTGCAGAGAATTTTTTGGAGACCCCACTTCTTCCCAGAGCACTACAATTCTGTTCTCTGGGAAGAGGGGTTGGCTGTTAAACCACCCTGAGAGTTGTAGAGGGGAACAGGGTCTCACAACTTTGAGCAACCTCAACAAACTACAGTTCCCAGGTGGAAACTGTGATGGTTGAAAGTGGTACGATCTTGCTTTAAATGTATAGTGCAGATGAGGCCATAGATGTGTGCATAGGAGCCAACTCCTAAGGGCCATGGGGGCTTCGGCCCCTACAATAAAATATTTGTGGGGGCTGGGCCCCCACAAAGTTGATGGGCACTCCCATTCAACTGGTGTGTGCACAATGTGTCATGTGATCGATTATGTGGGCCGGGGCTTACCTGGTCCCCCACAATATTTTATTCAAGTTGGCACTGTGCCTACACATGCACACAGGGTGGTCTACTCACTTTTCAGTATCATTTTAAGTTCTGATGAGGCCCAGGAATTCACAAGATTCCAGGTGCCAAAACGGGGAAAGAGATGTACGACTTCCAAGTCCAGCTGAGGTCATGAGGTCTTTGGACAGAAATGGGTTTTGGCTACGCTGCAGCTGTTATTCATGATGGTGGGAGGGGGGGGTGAGGACGGAATCTAATACCTTGTGCCAAATGAGATTATTTAATTCAGAGGATGTTTATAGGACTGAGGAAACACGGGGTGTAAATGGTGCAAGCCAAAAAAAAGTTGCTGAGAGCGAGAGAACTCCGATATGTAATAAACGTACCTGAATGTTAAATCAGGGCTGGATTGTTAAAAGCTTTGGTGGAGTTGGGCTTTTGACCATAACAATTTTGGGGTACCCATAAGGTTTGACGGCTTAAGGACTGGGGGAGGGGGACATTTGGAGCAGTCTGTAAGAAGAGGGTATGCTAATGAGCGAGAGTTGTGATTAGGCATGGGAGCTCAGAGCCCAGAAGTCCCTGGATAGGTAAATGGTTAGGATGGAGGGTTACCCCTTTTCCCACGGTCCATGGCTCTGGAGCAGAACACATGCTTTGCTTGTGCCTCCAAGGTCAGATGCAGCAGGCCTGTGAATATGAGCTGCTGAGAACAGCAGGAAGAGCAGTGCTCTGGCATCCTGTTGACCACTGGGCAAGATGGGATACTGGCCTGATCCCGCCAAGCCATTCCCGGTTCTTAGATTATTCAATAGACAAGACCTGGTACAGGCAAGCTTCCTAGGTAGTTACGAGTGAATTTGTCAGGCCAAAAGGGCTATCTGCCTCTTGACAGACCTTCTACATCACATCTAGTTGCAGCCCTAGGCAAGCCACTTAGACTGAGCCCTGCCCCCAATTGAAATAGGATTTTAAAAATCCTAATCTACAAGAGTATTGATGTACTTTGAAAGCACCCTACGAGTTGTGTTAAAATGGGCTGTCACAATCCTGCATGTTTTTGCCTTGCAATGGTTTGTTGTTTTGAACTGCAGACGGTGTAGTATTTTGGGGATTGGGCTATACTTACAAGGTTTAGGACTTGCTGAATTTTCTAGGGTAGAGGGAGCATTTTTGAAGTGAACACTTTGCAAGAGACTTTTTCGCAAGGTATGGTCTCAGCCCTCCTGAAAGTGGCCTGCTCACAGTGCGGGCTTTTTCAGATGAATGCTTTTTCAGCACCATAATAAAAACTCTTCACCCAGGTTGAAACACTCACGAGCCTAACGGGCTTGTGCCAAGAGAAGAGCCAGGCACAGGAGGAATTCGGGAAGGAAAACAAGCCCTGGAACACTCAGCCTGGTTTGCTTCTGCACCAGATATGTTGAGACTGCATGATGGCTGCGTGATGAACAAGGACTGCCACCGTTAGTGTTACGCCCAGCTCCTCTGCCTTCTACAGCAACCAATCATGCAGAAATTAAGCAGGTGACTGTTTTCTTGGCATAGAGATAAAATTATAGGAAATGCTTCTCACATGCTGAGGAACTGGAGCATGACCAGAAAATAACATTAAAAAAATGAAGTCCTTACAAAACCTCAAATCATCCACACAGTATCCCAAGAGGGAAGGAGCAGCGTACCTCTGCTGCATGTCCCAGCTGTGATTTTACACCATAACCTCAGTGGCAGGGTTACGTATGCTAGCGGTCAGCTTCCAGCACCCAATAAATGCCATGGAAAAAACAGATGACAGCCAACCCTTCAAAAACAACAATATGGGACTGAAAATGGGACCCAGAAAAATCCATTGGGAAAGGCGCTCCCTTCCACCCCATCCTAGACGAACAGGCTCTATAGTAATCAGGCTCTCAGGAAGTGGTTTCTCCCTCCCCTTCGCCAGTTCTCCAGACCATCTGGATGCAGTTAGAAGCAGGCGTTTCCTGTCCTTGGCGTGGAAAGGAGGTGGGGAGGGGAGGAACGGGGGCTAAGAGGCCTCACAATTCAATTCAGTGAGGCTTGATTGGCATCACAGGGCATGCAAGTGTAAATCCCACCCCTCAAGAGCTTGCTCAATGGCCAGACAACTCAATTGTGCAGACCAGACACATTTTATCCCTCGTGCCAAGAATCCCCCATTGGATGACACTGAAATATCCCTCCCACCCATTAAGAGTGAGCGGGGTTAATGGTGAGAGACTCGTTGTGGGGGTCTGGAACAACTGGTTCGTTTGCAGAAGGCTGGCTCAAAACTGGGTCGCAGCCAATTTTGCAGCAACAAGGGTTGGTCACTTCCCATTTGTTCACTCACAGAAATAAGCTGAGGCCAGGTAGACGCTCCGAGCACCTCTTTGATGTCTGTATTTCTCTATGTACAATAGCTTATATGCAATATAGTTCCATCTATACAAATGGGCCAGACTCCTCTCAGTGCTTCCATGTGTCCTGGAGAGAAGCACCTTGATATCCTGCAAATTCCTTCCATTACTTGGTGGCATCAATGCTTTTGCTGCCCCCCCCCCCCCTCTGTGAGATGGCTCACCTTTCTTCAGTTATACATTCATGCCCTTTTAACATCTCCTCCCAAGACTAAGATCAATTCCAGGAGCAGCTGCCATCAGAATGGCACTCTCAGAAATGTTGCATTTTTCAATCTGGGGTCCCTTCCTGATACGCTATCAGAAAGGAATCCTGTCCACTTTGAACATGCTGCCATGCCCAAGATCACATTGAGGCTGGCCGTTCTTTGATTTTTAAGTGCTCTTGACAGAAACCCTCCTCAAAAGGGGCTATTGTTGCGTCCAAGCGGAATCTGACACCTGGTTCCTCCACCTTTCATCTTAATCAGGTGTGGAGAACCTCTGGCACCCCTCATGTCGCTAAACTACAATGCCCACCATCCCTCAGCAAGCGTGGTCAGCGGCCAAGGATGATGGGAGTTGTAGTTCAGCAACATCTGGAGGGCCAAAGTTTCCCCACATCTGATTTAAATCCTCCCCCATGCCTTTTGGGTGGCAGCACTGCCCCAGCCCTCTTCCTCCCTCCCTCCATTCTTTTCCACCCTCATGCAGTCACCTCCACCAACCTTACGCACACAACCACTCTATCAAGTGGGGCGCTCACTGCCACATCACTGCCCCACATGCTTCCCCACTCCAGAAGATGACCCTTTGACCGCTGCGAGGCCATTCTTTTGAGTCTCACCCTATTTATTCTCCTAGCACTCCTTCTGTCATCATACTTGCGTTTCCACTATAAAGCCAATATTGCGGTTATGTGTGTGCATGTGTGCGTGAGAGAGAGAAGGGGGGTGGAACAGGGCAGGAGGAGACAGAGCTGTAAATCCTTCAGCCCAGCTGGACCTCAGCACCAGAGCCCCACGGGGACTCCATCACCACCCTGAGCAGCTCCTCAGCCAACCTGCTAGGATTCCCAACGGATTGGAGAAGCTTGGCCAACACCGCGGCTTGACAGGTGGGCCTTGCCATGTCCTGGAGAATGTAAGCAGCACATTTCCGAAGCAAGCGGGGCCGGTTCTGCCGTTCAGCCAAGCAGTACACCTGGCCTAGAGTCTCGGGGCGCAGGAAGTCCCGGCACATGGCGTCATCAACCAGGGACTGGAGCTCGGGGAGGAGATACTGTTCGGCAACCGTGAGGATTTCTTCGGCTAAAGCGAAGGGGACCGAAACCCCCAGCACCGAGCAGGGTTTGCCGCGGCAGCCATGGAGGAAGTGCGCGAGAGCCAGGAAGGGCTCGGGAGACACACCGCCCAGCCTCACGGTGGTGTGGCACGACTCTGCAAACCCAGTGCTCAGCATGGCACAGAAGACCTCAGAGGCTTCGCTGATGACCTGGCGCACGGTGGGCACCCGGGTGCCAGAGTCCAGCTGGAAATACAAGTCGGCCTTGCCTTCGTCCATGAAGCGGCAATAAGAGCAAGGAGGCGGGGAATCCAGGCGCGGCCTCTTGGAGGCAGGAGGGGACGGCGAGGGAAGACCTGTGGCTTGGGAGCCCAGGAGGAGGGAGAGGGAATCCAAGGCGTAGAAAACAAGGCAGGGATCGGGGTCCCGCACCAGGGCACCTAACAGGAGACGCAGGCCAGAGTGGTCCAGCAGAAGTTTCCGGCAAAGGGAATCCTTCCTATGGGAGACAAAGAGAAAACCGCTTTGTATCCTCAGTACCTTTCGTTAGATCCCAACTCCCCCCTTCTATTAGCTGAAAAATGAGAATTGTAAAATATCAGACCCCCAACATTAACACACACTTTCCTCTTTCCTCAGTCTCCACACTTTTTGCTTCTTTCAAAAATAAGTATCTCATACACTCTTTTGAGTGCCTTGTGGTTCATGTGGTGAGGAGTAATATACTCCCCCCCTATAGTTTCACTGTCCACACCCCCAAATTTCTGAATCTGGGGCTAAATAAAACCCTGAGGTCACTCCGTCCCAGCCTGGTGGCTGCTCCTCATTCAAGATGGCCGCCACCATTTTGGTAGCCACATGAGGAAACTGCAACCACGTGAGGAAGTAAATCCTTTTTATCCCCTTCTCTTCATACCAGTTTGACAGAGCAATGTCAGACCTACCTGCAGATAAGTGGAAGGGCAAGTGCACAGGCCACCTGATCAGATTCGGAGCCCGACAGCAGCATGTGGGTGAGGACACCCACCCCGTAAGGGGACTCCGCTTGCACACAAAGGTTCATCAGCAGCGTCTCTCCTGGAGGGAAGGGGAAGAAGGGGTTAGAAATGCGTTCAACAAACAGCGCCTCCGTTTGATGCGGCATCTGCATCAACTCTGAAGGGAGCCAGCCCACTTTTTGGCATCTGCCCTGCCCCCAACTGCCCAGTCAGCCTTTTCTGTATCGCAAGAGCTGCGGTCCCCCACAATTTATTTCATGCTCCATTTTATGTCTGCGAAACATGTGGGAACCAAAAAGGCTCTCTCTGATCTGAAGCCTCAACCCCAGCCTACGTCAGCAGGGGTGAGGTGGAGGGGACTTCAATTACTCAGCAGTGAGGGGGAAAGTGGTTTCATACACTACCATAAGGTCGCTTTACACGTTCCAACACTGAAAACCACTTCAGAGGCAAAGGCCTGCTGAGCATCAGCTAACAGCATGGCCTGTGGCAAAGACAGACGAGGAACCACAGTATCCCAACAAACCAACTGGCTTTCCAATGAGCCAAAGACCCACTAAAGTGAGACACCACAGCATCTTCAACATGAGAATACCTGGTTCCTCTTTAATATGAGGAACCACTCAAAAAAATAAACTATGCAGGCTTGAATTCCAATATCCTAGAACAGAGGTTCTCAAATCATCCTCAGTAGACCACCGTTTTGGTGGTCTCCTTTTGGGTGCTCCACAGAAAGGTTGTGGAATATCAATACAGTGGTGCCCCGCAAGACGAATGCCTCGCAAGACGAAAAACTCGCTAGACGAAAGAGTTTTCCGTTTTGGAGGTGCTTCGCAAAACAAATTTCCTATGGGCTTGCTTCGCAAGACGACAATGTCTTGCGAGTTCCTGCTGGTTTTTTTCCCTCCCCCCCCTTTTTCTAAGCCGCTAAGCCGCTTATCAGCTGATCCAATCAGCAGATAAGCCGCTAAAAGCGCTAATCCGTCAATGGGCTTGCTTCGCAAGACGAAAAAACCGCTAGATGAAGAGAATCACAGAACGGATTCTTTTCGTCTTGCGAGGCACCACTGTACTTCGCCCTCAACTCTCAATCCCTGGGATAGTTCAGTTGGTAGAGCACGAGACTCTCAGGGTTGTGGGTTTGAGCCCTATGTTGAGCAAAAAGATCCTTGCATTGCAGGGGGTTGGACTAGAAGACCCTTGTGGTCCCTTCAAACGCTACAATTGTATGGTTTATTTTTCTGTTGAGCCAAACTAGACTCCCCTGAACTCTGTTCAAAAGCTCCCAACACATCCATTGCACTAGAAAGGCACTATCAAACGCCAACTGTAAGGAGAGTTGTGCATGTGGTTTGATGTACAGGACCCCAAAAAAGGGGGGGGGTAATTAAGTGGCCTTTTGAGATCTCCAGAAATTTTAAAATTACTAGTGGGGGGAAAGTTTAAGAACCGCTACGCTGGAATGCAGAGATAACAGAAAATCCACACACCAAGTTCCTTGAACCTCCTGGCGTCGTGCTCCCCGGCATCCAGGCTTCTTGGCTCCGCCTCTTCCCCCTCTTCCTCGGCAGTAACAGCCACCGCCACCTGCTCAGGTGACACGCCAAGGATCAGCCAGGCATGGATGAGCGAAGCGCCGTAGGAACGCACAAAGGCCTCCAGGCAAGTGGGGTTGCAGGTGAGGCGGTGCAGCAGCCGGAGGCAGCGAGAGGAGGGGACGGGGCTTCTCGTGACGTAGCGCAGCAGCCCTTGCAAGGTGGCCGGTGTCACCAAGCTGCGGCTGGGATCCTCAGCCTGGGAAAAGCGGGAAAGGAGCAGCAGGACGGGGGCCTCGGGGGCATGGAGCTCTCTGTCGCCCCCGTGTGGAGAGAGGGAGAGCGGCAGGGCTAGGGAGAGCAGTGGGGACGGAGTCTCGCCAGCAGGACGTGATGCTTGAGGAGGTGGCGCCTGCTCAGACGTTGACCGGAACTTGGCACGGCGTTTCCAGCAGGACGTAGGTGTCCTGTGCTCATCGGGAGAACTTGAGAGGCTCTGAATGCTCAGCTTTGGGGTGATCAGACAGGCCTCCTCGCTGGCTGGCGATTTGGCAATGGGCCTGGGGGACAGTTGGCTTTGGTCACTCTTGCTCAGAATCAACGCCATGGCAGCCAAGTGTGAGTTACTGGTCCCAGGCTCATTTTGGTCCATTGTCAAAGCAACCCAGGTCGACTGTTCCGTATCTTCACCTGGTTTTGATGGATTCGTCAGCATCGAATTTGGGGCTGCCCCTGAGGACAATGAATGGGACAGCTTCAACACGTCCTGTCCAGGGAGTCCTTTCTTTGGACTGGCTAGATCTTCCTCTTCTGATTTCATCAGCAGCCCCTTCTGCTGCTTACTCATCTCAACCATTTCCAGCTCCTTAATCTCCTCTGAATCTGGCACATCCAAACAGAGACTTCCAGGTTTGTCGAACACAGGCGATGCCACTGGGAACAGGCTCTGCTGTGGATACGCTCCATCTCTCTCTGCTGGGTTTAAGGTCTCGGTAGAACTTGGCTGACATGCAAGGGGCAAATCCAGTAATGGAGAGTTTAAGAAATCAGGGGATTCGGCCCGGGACTGGGTTTTTACTCCAGATGTGGCATGGCAGGGCCCATGGGTTTCATCTTGCAGCTCTTGGTTGGGGCTGACGCATCCTTGGACATCCAGTTCAGAAAGGGTGGTGTCGGGGGACCACTGTGGAGAAAGGTCTCCTGGGCTGGCAATGTAGCCTTCAGAAAGAAGCCAGGATCTGCAGAGTGGATAGAAGGAAAGGCACAGATATAACGGATGAAGTACAAAAGCGATTGTAGAGTTTGGGGTGGGCAGTGGGGAGGGAATCACATGACCATGTGGCATGTGGTTGGTAGCCATTAGCGGGTGCGAAGTGTTGGAGAAGAGTGCATGTATCAGCTTCTAGCCCACAGCAAACGGACTACAGGCATCTGTTGTTGTGTGCATGACTCCGCTTTTGGCAGCCAGCTGCAAAATACTGCAAGCATCTGCACGTACAGCTGTGCGGTGGCACATGCTTGCCAGAGCCTTGAATCGAACACTGCAGGCGCCTGCTACCACACAGCCAAACGATGGCATCAATAGGACATTGAAGCAAAATACAAAGAACATCTGGTGGCAGCAACCACAGCCACCCTCAGTAGCACAACAATCCTGGGGAACAAGGGAAGCACATGACACAGAACCCTAAGAAATTCAAGCCCAGTTTAAACGCAAAACTATTGTTTAGTTTTGTTTAAGGGCGCGGGTGGCGCTGTGGGTTAAACCACAGAGCCTAGGACTTGCCGATCAGGTCGGCGGTTTGAATCTCCTCAACGGGGTGAGCTTCCGTTGCTCGGTCCCTGCTCCTGCCAACCTAGCAGTTCAAAAGCACGTCAAAGTGCAAGTAGATAAATAGGTACTGCTCCAGCGGGAAGGTAAACGGCATTTCCGTGCACTGCTCTGGTTCGCCAGAAGCGGCTTAGTCATGCTGGCCACATGACCCAGAATCTGTACACCGGCTCCCTTGGCCAATAAAGTGAGACGAGCGCTGCAACCCCAGAGTCAGCCACGACTGGACCTAAAGGTCAGGGGTCCCTTTAACTTTACTGTTTAGTTTTCCAACCTGCGTTTCCAGCAGAGAAAAGTTTGAAAACAAGCTAAAAGTGATTCCGCAGAGCTGGCAATGATTGGAGTAGGGCAACATCCCTGTCCAGCTCCTTTGACCCTGCCCCCAATCTTGACACCTTTGCTTCTTTCCATTTTCCACGGCCTTGCTAAAAATTTAGAAAATGCTACACATTTAGATGTGACTTATTTGCACAAGACATTCCAAATGGGGTTTGTTTTGTTTTGCTGGTACAGAACTGGCATGTTCTGGGTATATACTTTGCTCACCATAAAAAGCCCTCTTTTGAAAGGACATCACCTCTTTCAGGCCTTGCATAAAACAATTCCCTAGCTTTAGGGAAGGCTCTTTACCTGAGGCTCTGAAAGCTGGAAGACTCTGCTCCAGGCGTGGCCTGCTCCCCACGACGCCCCTCTGCAGGTAGGTCAAAAGAAGCTGCATCCCTCTCATCTACCAGGTCGTCCTCCTCCTCTTCCTCTTCTTCCTTCCGGCCTCTCCATTGGCCCAGCGCTGCCAGCCTCCCAACCAGCAAAGGCACAAGCCCTCCAGCCTGCAGCACCTCCAGGGCCTCCTCATCATAGAAAAAGGCCACGAAGGCCACCACCACACGATCGTGGGAGGAGCTGTGGCCCTGGTCCCGCAGCAGGGACAGCAGCAGCTCCAGCCCCCCGGCTTCTCGGACCCGGCTTCTATTGATTGCCTCTCGGCACAGCAGGCACAAAGCTTTCACCAGAGGATGGAGGGCCATGCCAGGTGCCCCGGCCCTCTGGCGTTGCCGGATCTCCCCCACCAGCACCTCCACTCCACCAGCGTTGCCCACAGCTGGCCTCAGCATGCCCTGCAGGCAGAGGTTGGACAGGGCCACCAGAGCAGTCTCCCGCACCGCCCGCTTCTCGTGGCTAGTCAAGGCCACGAGGGTTGCCACGCCGCCCGCCAAGCTGATCTGCTGCGCGCAGTCGCGGCTGCAACCCTTCGTCAGCTCCAGGAGGGCGCGCACGGCAGCTGCAACAAGGGCGGCGTCATCCAAGGAGGAAGCCAAGCGCTCGGCAATGGAGCGCACCACCCCCTGCTGGACCAGCACAAGGCGATGCGCAGGCGTGTCAGCTAGGTAGCGCACTGCCCTGATCACACTCTGCAAGCACTCTCTGTCCTGGGAGGTGGTGAGGACCTGCACTAGCGGGGGCACTGCTCCTGTAATGGGAGATTTTTTTGGGTGGCGGGGTGGGGGAGAGAATGGAAGAAAAAGAAAGCCAAGTTATAGAGTCTCATATATTACCATTTCTCTATGGTTTGCCAGCAAACATCCAAGCCTCTCCAACTGGCCTGCCAAGTCTCAGCACCATCTCTCTCCACAACCACCCCCATCTTTTTCTGCTACTCTCAGCAGCTGCTGCAATGAAGGTGCTGTGAGCAGCAGATGCAGAGGACCTTAAAGGGCAGTCGCCACTTCCCAGGCAATTTTATCAAGGTAATATGCCACACCCTTCCAGGCTACTAGAAAAACACGTTGGTGATTTTTTAGCAGAGATGGGTGTCCATCTTACCCCCAGCTCCACAGATGGGAGCAAAAAGAAAAGGGTTCTGTGGCCACATCCCTTTCTATTGAGAGGGCTGCCACAGATTCCAAAGCAACTCCTCCATCTGCATCTAAGTTTTAGAAGTTTATATGAACGTCTGCACTTGAATCCAAACAGAAAGTTGTGCAGAAATTTCACCCAAATTACAGCAAAATTCCCACCCCGCCTCTGTTCTCTGTCCCAGATAAACGAGGGTGGGGAGAGAGATACACAGAGAGAATTAAAACAAGTCTCCAACACGAAATACGTTCCCCCACCAATTTTACCTAGGCTAAAAGAGAAAACTGCTAACATGTTACCTAATTTAACACACAACCTGTTTGTAGTTTATCCAGAAGTGACCAAATGCTCCACACAGATCCCCTATTCATTCTGGAATCCCAGTGCATTCTATCTGGGAATTTTGTAATACATGAAGACTATAAATATTTTCAATAACGAGAACAAAGCTTCATGTTTATATAGTGCATTTCAAGCACTCAGAGTACTTCACAGACATTCTTGCTGTAATCTTTACAACAGCTCAGTAAGGTAGTCCAGCATGATCCTGGTATTGCAGAGCGGGTGCCAAGAGTGAGAGTGCAGAAGTTTGCCTGGGGCCACCAAGTGAGGCTATAACTGGGATAAAACTGGGCTTTTCCAGCTCAGATTCTTAGCATTCCCCTCCACTATGCTAGTTTTCACCAAGAAGCTTCCAGTTATTAAGATATGGAGGCAATGAGTAATTATATAAACTCATGTCAGTCTAACACGTGGAAATGAGGAGCACCTCATTATGGGGGAGGGAAAGCAAGCAGAAAGAGATGCCATTCCCCCTGTTGCAAAGGGGCAGGAAGTCATAACATATGGACTGGACCCCCACCCAGCCCCACATGAACAAACCTGCCCTCCATCCCTACCCAGTGCACCATCCCACTTCCAACCTGCTTCATGAATGGCCTGGCAGTTTTCTGTGTCTACAGCCAAGTTGCCGAGGGCTCGTGCCGTCCGATTCTGGATGCTTTCTGCAGCAAGCGATCTCAGGATAGTAACTATAAACCCACAGATTGTGGCGGGGGGGGGGGCAGGAAGGAAGAGAGATGGAGAATAATGTAGCTGTAAAACCACAAACAACTTTCAGGGGAATAGCTGTGGTAGTCTGTTCCAGTGAAAAGCAACAAGAGTCTTGCGGCACTTTAAAGGCCAGCAGATTTAGCTCTCTTTGCTTTTTTTTAAAAGTTGTGTAAGAACAGCTGTTTAAAGAGGGTAGCATTTTCTGCCTGATTCTACCCCCACCCCTTCCATGTAATTCAGGCCTTAAGCCCTCAACCAGGAATTATCACATTTCTGCACTCTATGTACTGCAGTGCTTACTCTACACTGTATAGTGCTAAAGATTTATGAAAAGGTGTGGTCTCTCTTGACAACCAGTGTAAACACTGCTTTCCAAATGCACATACGCACAAGGTCTTGCTACTGCTAGGGGGAACCTCAATATAATCCCAAATCCCCAAGATCATTGCTAGCTTCTCCTAGAGGGAAAAAGCCAACCACTTCTAGTTTGCATGTGTTCACTCATCTTAAAACAGCCCCACAACCTATGAAAGAACCAAACGGGGTAGAAGCTCAAAAGGAAAACACTGAACTTAAACAAATTTGCATTGGTTCAAGCCAGCAGTTTTGCACCGTCCTCCATCGATGGAAAGACTGAGGCTTTGGCATTTACACATTTAACGGCCAGGTGGCGCTGCCAGCTGCAAAAAGCAAATTACAAGTCCCTGCGCATCCTCAAGCAACTTCCCTTAAAGGCTTAGGCATCTCCTCCCACCACAGCATTCAAAGGGTCACAAGTCCAACTCGAGTAGCTCAGGATGCCAAGAGGTGTGCGCATGTTCCATGCCAATGCCCTTTATTCTTATTACATTTATATCCCACCTTTATTCCAAGGAGCTCAAGATGGCATAAATGGCTGTCCCCCGGCCCCATTTTATCCTCACAACAACCCTGTGAGGCAGAGTGTGACAGGCCCAAGTTATTTTATTTATGTATGTATTCAGTTTGTATACCCTTCACCCACCGATCTCAGAGTGGTTCAGCCAATGGATTTGAACCCTGGCATCCCGGGTCCTATTCTGACACCCAACATCAGTCCGGTGCAGAGGTTAACCAAGGGCGACAGCTCATCACCCTTAGAACTGCACGTATGGCTTCAACCCTCCCCAGCCCCAAGGGCAAAGCCTAACATTAGCTGTGACTCCTGCGTTGCAGGGGCTTGGGCTGGCTGGCCCTTCCAACAGTTCTGCGACTGTGATTTCCACTTGCCAACACTTAACGCCCTTTAAAAAAACTAAAAAAACATAAGGAAATCCAAGCTACATCATCTTATTTAACGAGCTGGGTATCACACATGACAGCCCAAAGTAAAGGTATTGGAGAAGGCAGAAAGGCCCAGAAAGTGAGCCAAAGCAGCTATTATTCCACGCGAGGATCCAATAATCCTTACAAACTCTGGGGACGGGACCCCATCCTTTGACAAGTCAAGGGGGCCTTGGCAACACAGGCACTCAGGCAATTTTTGGGAGGGGGGCTGGAGGGTTGACTTGGGGGCCTTAGGATCCCACCTGGCGCCCCCCCCCAAAGGTTGTGGGGGGGACCAAGACTGCCCCCGAGCTCCCCCTTACCCCAAGGGGGTACCTGGTCCTCCCCATAAGTGGGGCCCCCCACTTACCGAGGGGCGGGATCCCGCCCAGCTCGCGCACCTGGGTGCGGCTGGCGCCCTCGGTGCAGCAGTTGCCCAGGATGCTGAGGGCGAGGTCCAGGGTGCGTCGCGGCCGAGGGGCGCCGGCCAGGACCCCCAGGAGAGGCGCCAGGCCCCCTCGGCTCCGGAAGCGGGCGATGCCCCCGGCCTCCTTGATGTGCTGCGTCCTGAGGGCCAGCAGAGCCCGGCCGAGGCCCGGCTCGGCGCCCTTCTGCAGCTGGGCCAAGCAGTAGCCCAGGGAGCCCCCCGGGGAGGTGGCCCCGACCCCGGCGCCCCGGGGAGCAGCAGGAGGAGGAGGGGGAGCCGCCATCTTGGGAGAAGCCCCTGCCAAAGCCGGGCGGGGGAGGGGCGGGGGAGACCTTAGAGCGGCCGGGCCCCTCGGCTCTGCGGGAACTGTAGTTCGCTCCCCATGAGGACAAAGGTGCGGGGGGGGGGGGCTGCGAGGACTATAGGTCCCGAGATATAGCCCGAGTCCCCCTCCCGGGCCAAGGGAGGCGCGTTGCGTGACGGGAGTTGTAGTCCCTTTCCCACCTCCTGGCTATAGACGGTGTAAGGAAACGTCGGGAGCAAAGACTGCAACTCCCAGAAGGCAACGCGCCACCAAATGGTTGACTCGGGGAGAATGGAGGAAGGCACGACGGGAAAGTATCCCGGACTGCGCCGCGCGTCGTTTTTGGCGTTTGCAGCCGTCAGTTTTTCCTGTTTTCCTGGGGAGAAATACGCGAAAGTTGTGTTTTGATTGGTCGTTCCGGGCTTCAGATATAATAAAGTGTTATCTTAAGTGCTTGCATTGGAGCACCGTGGCTTTTGCTCGTTCGATTTAAGTTTTAAAGTGTGGTGATGAAACATTGCATCAGCTAGGTAGTTAATGGCTTACACACTTAAGACGGAAAGTCAAAGGCGAGGGTTAAAAAAAAAAAACACCGTCCCGGGAATTCTGTGCAGTAGTTTAAATTTAGACAGGGAAAGAGAAGACAACAAAGGGAGAGGAGAGTCGCAGAATAAAGTTCCGCTCTGGTCACGGGGCTTTACTTAATGTGGTTGCTTCGATATTTATATTCAGGGTTACCCTTTCCAAGGTGACTTCTTATATATTTTTTAAAAAAACCAATTACAATCATGTTACTTTTTTATTTATTAAATCTATATCCCACCTTCCAAAGGAAAATAAAAAGTTATAGCCGGAAAATCCTCACACATATAACAATATGATAGCGGTGACAAATTAAAGTAGCAGCAGAATCAAACAATGCAGTGACCCCCCCCAAAAAAGCAGCAAATGTGTATATATGAGTGTTGGCATCTGTCTGTCTTGGGAGACAATGGAAGAGTGCACCATCGAGGCAAAGTCAAACCCAAACTGCGGGAGAATTCCAGCGCCTGCTCTGGCTGTTGAGACCAATGAGGGAGAGACATGCTTTATTCCAGCTGTGGCAGATGAAGGCATCCAGTATAACTGATGCAAGTGCACCATGCCATTTCTTCTCCGCTCCTCCGGTGGTCATTTCTCCTCTGGTTACTGATGTGGCTATACAACTTGTCTGTCTCCAGGGATTCCCATACAGTGGGGTTAATGTTGCCAGAATTCATGTCACTCTTGCAGACATCTTTGTAATGCAGAGTTGATTGGTCAACAGGCCTGGTGCCGAGGCCAGCTCCCTGTATTTTTTTTTTTTATAAATACTTTTTTATTTGCTTTTTTCCAGGGTATAATACATCCTCAATGACACAACAAAAGCGATTTTACAAATAGAAAAAAGAAATATAGAAGAAGAATTATAGAAAAAAAAGAAAAAAGAAAGTTCACTTTTCCAATCAAATTTTCATAATCAACTGGACTTCCCCAAGTCTTCCATCCCCTGTTTTCCTCACAATAAAAATAAACAGCAAATTAACACCTTATTTTGTATATTTTGTGTTTTCATTTAGTTATAAATTCCGCAATTTTTACTTTTCAAAACCATAACTTAATTTCCGTCTTTCACCAATCTCAATACTGAAGCATGTTTTTCTCAAAGGCTTAGCAAATTCTTAACATTCATATAGCTTAAAATGTTTTTGTAAATAGTCTTTGAATTTTTTCCAGTCCTCTTCCACTGCCTCTTCTCCCAGGTCTCGAATTCTGCCTGTCATTTCAGCTAATTCCATGTAGTCAATCAGCTGCGAGTGCCATTCTTCCAGCGTGGGTAGCTCCTGTGTCTTCCAATATTTGGCTATCAGAATTCTTGCTGCTGTAGTTGCATATAAAAAGAACGTTCTATCTTTCTTTAACACTCTCTGGCCCACAATGCCCAGAAGGAAGGCCTCCGGTTTCTTGCAAAAGGTGTACCTAAACACCTTTTTCAATTCGTTATAAATCATTTCCCAAAAGGCCTTCACCCTCGGGCATGTCCACCAGAGGTGAAAAAAAGTTCCCTCAGCCTCCTTGCATTTCCAACATTTGTTATCAGACAAGTGATATATCTTTGCAAGTTTAACTGGGGTCATGTACCACCTGTATATCATTTTCATAATGTTTTCTCTTAAGGCAGTACATGCCATAAATTTCATACCGGTGGTCCATAACCTTTCCCAGTCTTCAAACATAATGTTGTACCCAATGTCCTGTGCCCATTTTATCATGGCTGATTTAACTGTCTCATCTTGTGTATTCCATTTAAGCAACAAGTTATACATTCTTGAAAGTACTTTCGTCTTGGGTTCAAGTAATTCTGTCTCTAATTTGGATTTTTCCACCTGGAAACCAATTTTTTTGTCATTTTTAAAAATCTCTAAAATTTGGGCATAATGAAACCAGTCTCGCACCTTTCCTTTCAGTTTTTCAAAACTCTGCAACCTCCAAGTATCACCATCTCTCTCTATTATCTCACAGTATTTTGCCCAGCCACTCTCCATGTTACGTAGTTTTATGGCCTTAGCCTCCATCGGTGATAACCACCTCGGAGTCTTACTTTCAAAAAAAGTCCTTGTATTTAGTCCAGACAATAAATAAAGCTTTCCTGACAATATGGTTTTTAAACAGTCTATGAAACCTTATCTTGTCGTACCAAAGATATGCATGCCACCCAAAAGCATTGTTGAACCCTTCCAGGTCTAGGACATCAGTGTTTTCTAGCAAAAACCAATCTTTCAACCAGCAGAGGGATGCAGCTTCATAATACAATCTCAAGTCCGGCAGGGCAAACCCCCCTCTTTCCTTTGCATCTGTTAGTATCTTAAATTTTATTCGGGGCTTTTTGCCCTGCCAGACAAACTTCGTGATATCCCTCTGCCACTTTCCAAAACATTCCACTCTGTCCACGATCTGAAGGGTTTGAAACAAAAATAACATTCTTGGCAATACATTCATCTTAACTGCTGCAATTCTTCCTGACAAGGAAAGTTTCAGTCTTGACCAAGTTTCTAGGTCCTTTTTAATCTCCGACCAACATTTTTCATAATTGTCCTTAAATAAATTCAAATTTCTCCCAGTCAAATTAACCCCTAGGTATTTCACCTTTGTAACCACATTTAATTCTGTTTCCTTCTGGAACCCATCTATTTCTGAAGATGTCAAGTTTTTTGCCAAAACCTTAGTTTTTTGTTTGTTCAACTTGAATCCCGCCACCCGACCAAACTCAGAAATTAGCTCTAAAACTCTTTTTGTACTAGTTTCTGGCTCCTGTAATGTCAAAACCAAATCGTCTGCAAAGGCCTTAAGTTTGTATTGTTTTTCGCCGACCTGTATTCCTTCCACCAGCTGGTCCCTCCTAATCAAATTCAGCAACACCTCCAGGACCGAGATAAATAACAAGGGTGATAGGGGGCACCCCTGTCGTGTCCCTTTTTCAATTTTAAACTCCTCTGACACCACACTATTTACTATCAATTTAGCCTTTTGCTCTGAATAGATTGCTTCGATGCCATTTTGAAACGCCCTTCCCACTCCCATCCCTTCCAAATTTTTCTTCATAAAATTCCAAGATATATTGTCAAAGGCCTTCTCCGCATCTATAAAAATCAAAACTGCTTTCGTATTCATATTTGTCTGTAGTAACTCCAAAACGTCAATAATGTTCCTAGTATTATCAGACAAATGCCTGCCTGGGAGAAAGCCTGCTTGGTCCTTATGAATTACTTCGTTCAAAACTTTTTTCAATCTATTTGCTAAAATGTCAGCAAAAATTTTATAATCCACATTTAGGAGTGAGATGGGACGATAATTCTTAAGTTGGGTCTTTTGAGATTCCACTTTTGGTATCAGGGTAATAAATGCTTCTTTCCACGATTCTGGTGCCCCCTTCCCTTCCATGATCTGATTACATACCTCCATTAGTGGCTGTGTCAAGTGTTCCTTCAATGTCTTATAATATTTGGAGGTAAGTCCATCTGGGCCTGGAGATTTGCCTATTTGCATGTTCTGAATGGCTCTTTCAATTTCCTGTTGTGTTATTTTATGGTTCAGGACTGTTTGTTTATCTTGTGTTAACTTTTGAAGGCCATGTTTTTTTAAAAAGTTGTTTATTTCAATCTCTGCTTGTGGTCCTTGGGTGTACAATTTTTTGAAATATCTCTGGAAACACTTTCTAATTTCTTCTGGTTTCTGAATACATTCTCCTTCAACCTCCAGATTGGTAACAAAGTTCAATTTTTGTCTCTTTTTCAGCTGCCATGCCAGCAGCTTCCCACATTTATTTGCCGATTCAAATGATCTTTGTTTCATCTGTTTAATTTTCCATTCAATTTCTTAATTTATCAATTTCGTATATTGTGCTTGGTGGAATTTTATTTCTCTTAAAACTTCTTTTGACTTTGGATTTAATCTCAGCCTTTTTTCTCCATCTCTTATTTTGTCCAAAATCTTGTCCTTTTTACCATTCCAGAGTTTCTTCTTAATAGTGTTCTGTTGTATCAGAAACCCTCTCATAACAGCTTTGCTCGCGTCCCAGATTGTTTTCTTTTCCACTGAAGTGTTCAAATTTATTTCAAAATAATCTTTCAACGTTTTTTGGGCCTTCTTTACAATCTCCTGATCTCTAAACAAATAGTCATTCATTCTCCATCTGAAGGTTCCAGCTGGTGTGAGTCTCAAGTCCATTTTCAAAGCATTGTGATCGGAACAAGTTTTGGTGCAGATCTCTATTTTTTTTGTCTTAGGTGCCAGTCCTCTAGATATCCAGATTTGGTCGATTCTTGTCCATGATAGGTGGGCCTCAGAAAAGAATGTTCCCTCCTTACCTAGAGGGTTCTTTGTCCGAGGCCAGCTCCCTGTAAAGCACATCCTTGGAGATCCTGCCATCTTTCATACTATGCACATGACCAAGCCAATGTAGACGTCACTGAGACAGGAGTCTGAACAAGCTGGGAATGTGGGCTTGAAAGAGCACGTCTTTCTTTGTTTGAGACTCTGTCCTGCCATATGATGCCCAAAATCTTCCTGACACAATGCATATGGAAGGCACTGAGGCGTCGCTCCTGGCTGCTGTAAGTTGCCCACAACCATGCAAGCTTGGTAGATCTTCATCTTGGTATTGATCATTCTCCCAAACCCTTTTGGAGAGGCGAGCCATTGCCATAGCAGCCTTGCCAATTAGCTTGTCCAGCTCAGCATCAATGGAAAGGTTGCTGGTTATGGTGGAGTCCAGGTAGACAAAATTGTCTATCTTCTCAAGCATGTGGTTACCACCACTGATGCATGGAGTGCTGGCGACATCCTGACCCAATACGGTCTGAAAGGCTGATGGTGAGGCTGAACTTCCCACAGGCTTGAGCAGGAGCCTGTCTCTAGTGTCGCATCTATTGTGTCCTTGAGTCTAATATCTCCTGAGGGTGGATTCACACCAGGGCCTCAGAGGTCAGTATTAACCTTGGATCCAAATAAGTGGGCATAGGATTGCAGCCCCTGTAACCCGATTTCCAGTTGGCCATGCCAGTCCATCTACAGTACAGGACAAATGTTTGCCTAAAAGGGAAGCCTCAGAGGATCAACCCCCCTACTAATAATTAAACCTCACAGCCCTGCCCAGTGTACTGTGAGAGGCAGCTAAATCCAAGAGAAGATGCTTGAAGCCCAAGACAGGCTCTTCCTGGTGGAAGAGGACAAGCCCTTTGAAGGGATCAGCCGCGGTTCACTAGGCTATGTGGTGGAGAACTGGCCTCAGCTGGACTTGGAAGCCTCTTCACCTTCCTGGCAGTAGAGATGGAGGACAACTTGGGGGAGCTTGTAAACAGAGTGCTGATGACTGTAAACTTAAACCTATACCGGCAGCCACTAATGTCATTTGGGGTAGAAAGTTTATTGGGAGTGGGGTGTGGGGACTGTCCGTCCCTAAGAGAAAACAAGCCACACAAAGAGCACATTTTCAAAACAAAGCAACACGGATCGGATGAGCCTACTGATCTAGTCACCTTTATCGATTGGGCAATCTGAACAAGTGTTGGCTAAACATCAAAGATGGACAGAGCCAAGGGGCGCTATTTTTCAACCTTCAACCCTCCACCTCTGGAGCATGGTTCAGACAAAAGGACATGGTGAAAGAAGATGATCATGGCCACCCCACTCAACAAGCACGGCTGTCTCTTGCCACACATTTCAGGGGTGAAATGTCTTTTTAGATCATATCTGCACACAGACCCACACTTATGTTTTCATTAATGTACATAGAATCAGGGAAAGAATGGTTCAGCGTGAAACTACATTCAGTGGATTTTTTTTATGAACATCATCCGACTGTGTAAAATTATGTCCATGTGTCATGTCTGTAATAAGTAAGCATGGTCCTGTTTCTTCACTGTCTGTTCCCTCAGTGTTTATCCAGACTCGGCCTGTGTGTCATGAAAAATGAGCTAGGCAGCATTTTGGTGTTTGTACTTCAGATGTGGCAACATCTAGCGTCGTAGTGGTCCGAGCCTGAGTACGTGTTCCATTGACATTAATCATAATGTCAAAAGTAGCCTTACGTAACTCAGACCCTGTATACAATATACATTTAAAGCACTATGAAACCATTATAAACAGCATGGCTTCCCCCAAAGAATTATGGGAACTTTAGTTCATTAAGGGTGCCGAAAGTTGTTAGGAAATGCCCCATTTCTCTCACAGAGCTACAATTCCCAGAATTCCATGGGAAGGGGATTGATTGTTAAACCAATACCAGTCTTGGGGCAGGTATTGATGGAGCTACAGGCTGTCTTTCTGTATTATTTATCACTCCTTTGATGTGTTAACCTTTCAGTCTGAGACTTTTGTCCAGGATCCTGGACTAGGTAGGCCATTGGTCTGATCCAGCAGGCTCCTCTTAAGTTCTCATCAAAATGAAGTAAGAAGGGAGAGCCTGCTGGATCAGGCCAAAGGCCTACCTAGTCCAGCATCCTGTTCTCACAGTATTCAAACACATCCTGCCTCTGACAGCGGAGACTGAAACATAGCCATCATGGCTGGCTGTCACGGATAGCCGTTTCCTCCATGAATATGTCTAATCCTCTTTTAAAGCCACCCACATTTGTAGCCATTGCAAATCTTGTGGAAATGAATTCCACAGATTAACTACATTGTCTGAAGAAGTAATTTTTTAAAAAATGTACTGTATTTTTTGATATAACACGCCCCCATGTACAAGACGACCCCTATTTTTTTGGACCGCAACAAAAAATTGTGAGGGGGGGGAATTGCCCAAAGTTGTTGGTGAGCTTTTTGGGGGAGGAGTCACCACCAGCAATTGCTCTACCGCCTGCCCGCCAATGCAAATCACACACATCACCACAGCCACCAATCGTCTGCACACTTGCTGCCAAAAGCGCACACTCAACGAAACCACAGCCAATTGCACGCACGCCCTTGCCGCTGCCATAAATAGCCTGCCCAATTGCCACAGCTGCAGCCAATCATCAGCAGGCCTTGCCGCAGCAACCAATCACACACCCTATCGCTGCTGCTAATCTCCTGCTGGCTGCTGCCACCAATCGTCTGCCCCCCCCCTCTTCTATCCATGTATAAGATGACACGCAATCTTTGCCTATTATTTCTAAGGAAAGAATATCATCTTATACATGGAAAAATACGGTATGTGCCCAAGGTGGGTCTCGAACCCATGACCTTGAGATTGACGCTGTGAACACACCATACATTTAAAGAACACCTCCCAAAGATTCCTGGGAACTGTAGTTTGCACTTCACACAGCTACAATTCCCAGCACCCTTAACCAACTACAGTTCCCAGGATTCAGTAGGGAGGGACATGCTTTAAACATATTATGTGCAGACAGTCTAAGAGTCTCATGCTCTACCAACTGAGCTAACTGGATGTGTAGCCCAACCACAATCTAACATTTATTTTATTGAAAGGTAACTACTGGCTTGTCTTCTCAGAAGCTTGAGGCGGTGTAGACGGAGCTATCCCATTTTTATCTTCATAGTTACCCTGTGAGGTAGCTTCCTAGTTCGGAGACAGTTGCCCAAGGCCACAAAGTGACCTTCGTGTGTTGGGACAGCATTATCTTCCACTCCATCTCTCATAGCCTGGTTCACGCTTGGTGTCAATGGCAGCAGGGACAGGAGGGCAGGGAGTATCCAATATGGTTAGTAGGGTAGGGCTGACTGGTATAAAATCAAGCCTTTTTATACCATAATATCTGCTGTTCTCAAAAGTCCTGAAATCATAAACTCATCACACCACATTCCACCTTTTTGGTTTATTAGGCGTGATGCGTCCTCAGAATGGAAGGGAGGGCACTCGTAAAAAAAACGGGAAAAAAATCTGGTTGCTTCGGGGTGAACTCTGGCACAGGGGTTGTTGGCACCCCGGGACCAAAGGTGGTTTGGAGAGCAGAGAGCTGCTTGTCAGCAGGTTGCTAATTATGAAAACCAGGCCACAACAAGCTCCTTATATCTTGCCCAAATCGTCGCTACCTGTCTTTGTTTCCTCATCAGATGAAACTCCGGCCTGGCAGGCGGAAGGATGATGCAAGAGATTGCCACCTCCAAGTTGCCGCACGCAAAACAACTCACTCGGCGGCCTCTCTGCCTCAGGGTTCTTGGATTGACTCACAACAACGAGAGGGGAGGGAGGCTTGGGATATTTGGGGGAAACCCTGGGCTCCTCAATTCCCTGTCAGCATTTCTTCCTGACTTCTCAGAGCCAGACATTCAGGTTCCTCCTTGACCTGCTTCCATGAGATCCTATGGTAGCCACCATCAGCTCAGCTGACAGCAAGCTGGCATGTGGTTCCTGCTCTCCCAGGACTGCCTCCCACATTATAAAATCTGTGTCACTTTAGGGAATAATTAGGGCCTGAATTTGTTTGTTTTCCTTTCCCCTCCTCATGCCTTTTTCCTTTTGTATCAGAAGGTCAGCAGTTCAAAACCGCCTGACGGGGTGAGCTCTGTCCCACCTCCTGCCAACCTAGTAGGTTGAAAACACACCAGTGCAAGTAGATAAATAGGTACCACTGTGACGGGAAGGCAAACGGCGTTTCCGTGTGCTCTGGCACTCGTCATGGTCCTCCGTGCGCCAGAAGCAGTTTAGTCCTGCTGGCCACATGACCCGGAACGCTATCTGCGAACAAACGCCAGCTCCCTCCGCCTGAAAGCAAGATGAGTGCTGCAACCCCATAGTCACCTTTGACAGGACTTAACTGTCCAGGGGTCATTTACCTTTTTACCTATCCTGTCTACTGGATGGCAAGCCTATGTTGTATACTAATCTATACAACTAAAAATTGTAAACTAAACTAAAATAAAATAAAATACTATTATATTGCCTATAAAACTTTGAGAATGGTGGTGGAGGTCACGAATGGACCAGCTAAATGAACCAATAAGGAAACCCTACTGAGAAGTTACATAATGTGACTGGAAATGTCCACCTTGTCCTAGATGCTTGAGGGGGTCAGGTGACTTGTCTTTCATGCCCTAGGGTAAAAGAACAGTGCTACATTATCTGAAGTCCATTTCCACTCTCTGCTTTCACCATTATTGAGTAATGCCTTACTTCCCCTTTTCTGAGAAGAACCCCGGAGTCCTGGTGTGCCCATCCCATAACCCACAGCACTTTTGACCTCATGCACCAACCCAGAGCCAGTAATCCTGACACACAGCCCATCTCTCTCCTTCCGAAGAATCTAGAAGTCTTGAACCCACCCACCCCTGAAAAACCAACCTGATCCTCTCTATGGCTTTGCCCAGTGCAACTCACTCCTCTTCTGGAGGTCTCCCGGCACCAACCCCATACCCGTCTAATCTCGATTTCTCCCCTTCTAACCTGTAGTGGGAATAGAACTCCACTACCCTCGAGTATCCCTTCTCAGCATCACTTCCTCTATTGCCCCTGCAAGGAATAATACCGGGTATTGTTTAGGGTGAGTAGTACGAAGTGGATCAAAGCTGGTCAGTCCACATACCCCACCCTGCCCCAACCGGTTCTCTCGAAATTTGCAGTGGGAAAGAGGTTTGTTGTAATGACAAAACCACATCCCCCAAACGTACCAAAGAGTGTGCTTTGATGGCTAAGTGTGAGTGTCCCTACAGCACTCCGTTCAAACACTTGTCTGATCTTAACACAGAAATCAGTGCCAGATTTCGGGTGCTGTGGGCGATTCCCCCGCACAGGGTGCTGAGCTGAGAGGGTGCAAAGTCGCTGCCGCCACCACCAGCATCCCTCCTGAAAGATCCGTAAAAAAGCTGTACCAACTGTACCAAAAGGAATTATTTTGAAAATTATATTGGGGGGGGGGTGCAATTTATGTCCTGGCTCAGGGCGCCCTATTACCAAAGTTTTCCCCTGAGGGAAATAGCTGCTTTGGAGAGACAGGACCCCTGGTTACCCTCCCAACAGAGAATTGGGGCTGGGTGTCTGATGGGGTTGAGGAGGAATCAGTACAGTATTTTCCAGAGCAGGGCTATGTGCCCCTTGTCTCCCCTTCTAGCCGGGCTGGTTTCTTCTGTCTGAACAGCTGCAACACAGGCAGAAATTATAGGGAAACATCTGCATCCGATGTTAGTCCTCCCCGGAGCAGACCCACTGAAGTTGACTTCAATTTCAGTGGGTCTACTCTAAGTAGAACCTAATTAGATATTTTTTTTTCTCCTCTGTTCAGCTGAAAAGGCTCCCAGAGAGCAGCTTACAGAACAATCATTATTTTCCAAAAAGCTGTTGTTTCCCACAAGCTTACAATATTTTCAAAAATGACAGAAAAGGAAAAGGGAATGGGAAATAGGGAGGAAGAAACCAAATGTCAGGTGCCATCAGTTCCTACTTCTAAAAAAACGCCTGGCTTGAATTGAAATAGTTCAGATAACCATTAAAGGCATCCCCAAACTCGGCCCTTCAGATGTTTTCGGACTACAGTTCCCATCATCCCTGACCACTGGTTGGCCCTGTTAGCTAGGGATGATGGAAGTTGTAGTCCCAAAACATCTGGAGGGCCGAGCTTGGGGATGGCTGAGATAACCTGATGGAATGGCTGAGGTGAGGGGAAAGAGCAGTCAGAGCACCTGGTGTGTCAGCAGAGCTGATGGAGAAGCCCTGCTCTTTTCTCCCTCTCCCTTTCCTCTGCAACCTGCCAATGTCTGTGACTGTAGAGATAAAGCTGGCAGGCGATGCAGTGATAGAGGGAAGCTTCACCTGCTGAATTTCTGCCTGCCTGACGACTGTTACAAAAACCATAGCCCTGCTCATGGGAATCTTAGCTTTGTGGGAGTGTTTGGGAGGAGGAAAAACTGACGCAATCCAGACGTTTTGAACTACAACTCGCATCAGCCCTCAACATGCCAACATATATCTGTTTAAATGCAAAGCCTCCGCCTATCCCTGCACCTTAGATCTCATTCCCCTTAGAATCATAGAATTGTAGAGTTGGAAGGGACCCCAAGGGTCATCTAGTCTAACCCCCTGAAGTGCAGGAATCTTTTTGCCCAATGTGGGGCTCAAACCCACAACCTTGAGATGAAGAGTATCGTGCTCTACTTGGCTTTAAAAGTTCTTTGGCAGGTGAAAAGGATCCAGCCTGTGAATCCAAGTAGCTAAGGGAATTTCCACTTGCTTTGTCATGCAGAAAGGGCACAGGAACTTTTACTAGAGGGAAAAGTTGGCAACCCTCCCTTGCTGGTGGGAAGAAACCGGTACTTCTGGGTTGCTTGAGAAAGAGAGCACTTGGGATCAGGAGGGAAAGGTGGCGAGATTTTGTTGTCCGGGGAGTCCTTAATCCCCTGAAAGGCAAGTATGGATCTGCGCAGGGGTTAGGGCCTTACTTTGCAGAAGGGAGTGGAATCTAGTGGTTAGATCATCCCCTGGGTTCTACAGCATGGGGGGGGAGGAAGGGGTTGCTTTTAAGAAATGGGGACGTGAGCTTCCTCATGTTGAAAGGTTGGCTCCTACCTCGAGTCATTTCCTAATTGTGTAATTGACTTGCTCACAGCCTTTGTGTATGAAATCATTGCCCTCCCCAGGAATAGGTGCCGGGGACTAAGCCTACATGGATTTGCCTGAGGCCTGCCCCTTTTCCTGCACCGTCCCTGACTGACTGACTGCCTCCTGCCTGCTCCTTTTTATCTTCTCTTTTCTCCTTCCTGGTAATCTACCCTCCCCTTCTCTGTAATTCCACCCGCCCCAGAAGCAGACGGGGCGGTGACCTTAATGCACAGATATATATATCCACCTAAAAGGAGCCAAGATGCTTTTCCACCATCATCTGTGTCAACTTGCCCAGGAGGCGGACGAAGAGAGGAGCACACTTGACAGGTGAGTTTACCTGGGGCTGGGTGGAGAAATAATGGGGACCAGACCCCCAGATCTGGAAGGAAACCATTTTGCAGAAACTAACTTTACATGCGCTCAGGGGTACAGTTGTGGTGTTTACTAACGACATAAGTGCTCTGGTGAATCATTTTTGGAGGATCAGCTTAATCTTGCATTCTGTTTCCAAAAGCGGCTGGTCAGATCCCTCTGGAAAGCAGGGCAGGAAGATGACAACCCTTTGCCTGTTATTCATTCCCATCAATTGGTGTTCCGAGATATACTGGTTCTGTTAATGGAAGATCCATTCAGCTGTCATAGCTCTATATATATATATATATATATATATATATTCTAATCTCTTTTTAACCCATCGGCACTGGTGACCCTCACCACGTCTTGTGGCAGTCACATCTAGGAGAAAATTATCTGCACTTTCCAGAATCAGTTGAAGACATTTTTTTGTTCCCTGTCTGCTTGTTAGGGTTTTAGTCTTGTTTTAAATACATTTGTTTTTGTGTTTAACTGTTTTTAATTGTCTTATACATAAATTGCCTTGAGACCGTGATTTGGAAGGCGATTAGTAAATTAATAATGGCGATAATAATAAGCTATCATTATTATTTTTCATGTCCTAAAGTTTAACCCTGTCATTTTTAGAAAGGTAAACCATTTTATGAGATGTGTCTGTGTGTATGGTATTACACTTCTGTGAATGAATAGGCATGACCGTGGCTTGTGGTTTGGCATGTGGGAACGTCTGTGGCTGGTCAGTAGAGCTTCCCCCTTGCATGGAGAAGATCTTGGATTCAGCCCCCAGGATCTGTAGGCAGGGCTGGAACAGATTCCTGACCAGACCATGGAGAATCGCTGCCAGTCAACGCAGATTAATGGTCCCCAGTTACCTCAGTATTGCGGACCCCCTGTTTTTCAAAAGCCAAGACATGGCCCCCCTTATTTTTGAAGTTTTCAATAACCCTGTGGTAGTTTTTGTCATGTGAATGGTGCCATGGATCCCCTGGGAAGGATACATGGACCCCCTCGGGTCTATGGATCACCAATTGGGATCCACTGGCATAGACAGTACAGAGACAGATGGAGCCCTGTAGCTTCCTATGTGCAAATCATCACAAGTGTGCCTCTCCCATGCACATGTATCCTGTACACACCAAAAGATTTGCACACAACCACCCACACGAGATGATCTGCCTAAAACGTTCATTCATTTCCCCACTTCCAGCGCATTGGGAAAGTTGGAACTTTTCAAGCAGTCCTTAGGACACTGCTTTGAACTCGTTTGCCGTGATGCTACCTCAAAGCCACAGATGGATCCAAAGGAGAATGGCTTCTATGCCACCTGTAGACCAATTTCAAGGAGACAGAAAGTTACTGATAGCTGTCCCAAGGCCACGCAAGAGACTTCCTTGACCTTCAATCCAAGATCGCTAAAGTTTTCATCTGTTCCGCAAACCTTGCAAGACTCGTTTATCTGGGCTTCTGGTAGCCACATTAAACCTCTGGCCGTGAGGTTTTGAGCATGTTTTCTCTTGTTTAGTTTGAAGACGCTCGCTGCTCGTTAATGCTCTGCCACCACCCCATTAATCCACATTTATGTGGTAACTCCACCTACCCTGTGGGAGTCCGTATCAAATCAAACTGTTATTCCAAAAGAAAACAAGTTTTTAGACCTTGTGGCTGCCTGGGGAAACCATAACGTTTGTCTCCTGTAGAGAGCAGAGCAGCTACAAGTATAACGTTGGTTTTTGCTTGTGTTGCCAGGTAAGCTCCCTCACCTCTGCCACCGAACGGACATTGGTAAATTCCGTATTCTGCTATTGACACAGACTCTTGTTCAAGAATTTTCTCATTTGTTCAAGAATGGTATCATTTACTCATCTGTTCTCCTGCACTTTTTCTCCAGCATACTATGGCTTCTGTTTGGGTACCAGCGACCTTCACTGCGGTGGTCCTTTTGCTTTCTGGGGGATGCTATGCCAGTTCTTCAGGTAACGCCACCTTGACCTCACCCATATCCTAAGTGTCTCCATTTTGCTGGGAAGGGCTTTAAAGGATAATGCTTGGGGGTGAAATTAGATGTTCCTCTTTGCATGAATTCGGTCCCATAAACTTATGCCACCTCTGTTTCTTTTCCTGACAGGTTCCTGGTGCTATGACAGCCTAATATGTGGTAAGAAAAATAGCAGCCCTAACTTCTCTTTAGCCACAGATTCCAAGCAAGGCATACTTTTGAGCCAAGTCCATCAACTTTTATTTCCAGGGCTTTGTTCTGTAATGGACTAAAAATGCCTCTGAACATGCGCAAAGTGCGTTTTCCTCTCTACCTCCTTGTACAGATCCAGGGCTAAGTGGGAGGGCTACCTAACAGAGGGTATCGTTTTCGGGAAGTTTAGAATCCTCCTCCTGCTGCTGCTACTTCTCCGTTTTATTTATTTAATTCAGTTCCCCATCTCTAATTACCACGTTGCTTGTTTTGGGCTCTTTCTTTTCTTGGCCAGGACCTGACACGTGGTCATCCCAAGGTCATTGCAATGGCAAGAGGCAATCTCCCATCGATATTGTTACCAGCAGTGTCAGGCATAACCCCAAACTGGGTGCAGTGACTCTCACCGGCTACAACGACACCAAAAAACTGCTGGAAATGAAGAACACCGGGAAAACAGGTGAGTGTGCAAGCATTTCCTTTTTAAAACACTTTGCTTCTAGTCCTTAAGGTAGCAGGAAAGTATGAAAAAAAAAGACACAAAACTGCAAGACGGGGAAGCTGCCAAACTCCATCCCTTCCTGTGTATTCATAGTAAAAAGCTGGATTTCCCCAACTTTACAGTGATGGCAGCATGGAGGAGCCCAGAAGAGTGTGGGAGAATCTCTCAACCTTTTCCCCCAGTGTGGGACAGGTTTGGAAAGGCAGTCTGCTCTTTTCTGAAGGGGAGCGTCATTTATTTCCCTTCAGTTTAACAGGCTGTAGGCAGATCAAGAGATTTCACCTGCATTCTGCCCACATTCTGCCAGGGCCCCATGACAGCATGTTCAGTCCTCTTCCCTCCAGTTGTTGTTTTTTTTCTCTGTGTGTGTGATATTCTGCCCCCTTTCAGGTGGGTCAGAACAGCTTGGTGCTTCTATCCTTTAGCTGGTGGGTGGACCCTTTTTTATTTTTATTTTAATCCAAACCAACGGGCGCCAACCACCTGAGCTGGCTATTAGAGAGATTGGTACTTTTCAAACTCAGAATGGCCTGCCCTCAGGGCAGCCCACCTGTTCTGTGTGTGTGTGACTTTCTCATTGGAAGGAGACGATCCCACCCTCCACGCTGGCAATGATTCGTACATGATTCATAGCAGAGCAGGCAGTTCTGCATCTCTCTGATGGGGATGTTTGAATGGCCCACTCATCAATGGGAAATGCTCCATTGAGGACCTTGTCTTTTGCTCTTTGTTATTGGCCTGCTTGCTCTATGTGCTTCAGCAGGGACGCAGGTGGCGCTGTAGGTTAAACCACAGAGCCTAGGGCTTGCCGATCAGAAGGTCAGCGGTTCGAATCCCTGCGACGGGGTGAGCTCCCATTGCTCAGTCCCTGCTCCTCCCAACCTAGCAGTTTGAAAGCACGTCAAAGTGCAAGTAGATAAATAGGTACTGCTCTGGCGGGAAGGTAAACGGCATTTCCGTGCGCTGCTCTGGTTCTCCAGAAGCGGCTTAGTCATGCTGGCCACATGACCCAGAATCTGTATGCTGGCTCCCTCAGCCAGTAAAGCGAGATGAGCGCCGCAACCCCGGAGTCAGCCACAACTGGACCTAATGGTCAGGGGTCCCTTTACCTTAACCTTTACCTATGTGCTTCAGCAGGATCCAGGCTTCGCCAGCCTGCTGCCCTCCGGATATTTTACACGTCAACTCCCTTCATCCCCTGCTAGCACAGGAATTGATCAAAAACCTATGGAGGGTGCCTGGTTGGCAATAGCCGGAAGAGGGTGCAAGAGAAGGGAGGGAGGGGGTAAGTGCCTCCTCCTATACACGCAGCACTTCACCCCACATTACTGAACCCCTGTGGCTACCTGAAGAGAAGGCACCTTTTACATACGGTACTTTAATTTCCAGTTTGATGATTTAATTAAAATTTAGTAAGGCAGCAATCCTAAGCATTGTCAAGCTTCCTGGCAAAAGTTATCACCCTCAAAAATCAGCACAAATAAGTCATGAATCATCGTTATGTTCAACTGAAACCATTACTCTGCTTACTCTGTAAAAATCAATAGGATATACTTGAGAGGAGGTGCAGTTAGGATGGGACCGTCAGTGTGTGATGGACACTGATGTTTCTCTTTCAGGATAAAACTCAGCCCCCCTCCACCCTAAAAATGCACTTCTGTGGCTATGTGCGCACTGTACCTTCAAAGCACATGCAGAGCACATGTACATTTCCCTTCCTCTCAAAAAAACCCTGGGAACTGGTCTCACTTTCCCGATCGTACGAACCAAAGTGTGACCAACCCAGCCCAATCCTGCGCGTCATTGATTGCAAATGACACCACTTCCGCGGCTACAAAAGCAGTAAGAGAAGCTTTTTGGTGGAGAATTCCAACACTCTTGATGCACTAATAGAAATTGGTCTGGTCTGCAGTTGACATAGAACTGGGCGAAGGTCTCCAGCTGAGCGGCCCTGGGCTTCCGGCTACATACACAGCCAAGGCCTTTCACCTCCACTGGGGAGATGGAGTCCATAAACCTGGATCAGAGCACTACATAAACGGCGAACGGTACTCTATGGAGGTGAGGATATCTTCTCTAATCTGGACTCTGGGATTGATAGCATGTTAATGTCAGCTGGCATATGTTTTATTATATTTATTTTTCTTTCCTTTTGCTTTATTAGCAAATATTTTTTGTGTTAAAATAATTGTTTCCTTGAGCATGTGCACGTACATTTCTTTTACCTCTGCATAACAGCAGCATAAACTCCATCTATACTGTATTTATCACTGTATGCAAAGCTTTCAAGTCAGAGGGCTTTTTAGAAATTATGAATGACCAGGTCTAAGCGGAGTAGACACAAGGATGGATTTCCAATATGCACCAGGCTTTTGTGTACTGCAGTCTATCTCTTTGCTCGTGGAGGTTTCTCCACAAAGAACAGCCAGGTGGGTCAGCAGGGATATGTCCCAAACTGATCTATTTTCTTTTCTCCCCTCAGTTACACATTGTGCACACCAAAAACAACACAAGTCTACCGGAAGCCTTGAAGGACCCACAGGGCATTGCTGTGCTAGCATTCTTTGTCCAGGTGAGGGATTGGGGAGGTCAAGGTTTGTGCATGTCTATGCTACCAGCTGGGATATCAGTTGTAAAGCATTTTGGTTGTTTTGGCTTTTCCCAAACGATTCTGGGAACTGTGGCAAGAGTTTTTCTCTTGGCCAGTCATTCATCGTGTCACATTAAACCAGGGGTCAGCAAACTTTTTCAGCAGGGGGCCAGTCCACTGTCCCTCAGACCTTGGGGGGGGCGGACTATATTTTTTTTGGGGGGGGATGAACAAATTCCTATGCCCCACAAATAACCCAGAGATGCATTTTAAATGAAAGCACACGCTCTACTCATGTAAAAACAACAGGCAGGCCCCAGAAATAACCCAGAGATGCATTTTAAATAAAAGGACACATTCTATTCATGTAAAAACACGCTGATTCCCGGACCGTCCACGGGCCGGATTTAGAAGGCAATTGGGCCGGATCTGGCCCCCGGGCCTTAGTTTGCCTACCCATGCATTAAACCATCATTTAATTTGACCGATGGTTCAATGTGATGTGCAAACCAGGCCACTGACTGAACTGCTTTGCCTCAAGTTCACTGGGAAGGGGGCACAGCTGTTGAAAACACCACTTAGCTATTCCATGGTAGAAATGGGAGAACTGGAAGAAGTGGATGTTGTTGACAAGCAGTAGATTGTTCTGCGTGATGAATGGGCAGTGTTGCTTCTGAAGAAGCACTTCTTTCAAGGAGATAATCACATTTTCCCAGGACTCAAATAACCATCTTTTCTCGCTGGAACAAAGTCCCCAAAAGTATGCGCCTGTTGGATAATGCCAACGACATTATGAGCGATGAGCACCACAATTCCTGCCTCCCTCTGCCTCTGCTTCTTAAGGTAGCCCTGGGAAGGGGAGGAAGACATTAAAACAGGAGATGCCGAGCCCTAGGATTCTTAGGTTCCTTTATCACACTTTATTTCTCGGTCTTATTTTACACTATATGATGTTTCCTCTTTACTGCAGGGCTATGAGAAGGCACAGGGCAAGACAGCTGAAGCATGGGAATTGTTTAAAAAAAAGCTGAAGGATGTTGAGGAAAAGGGTAAGTCCGTCAGTGAGTGGAAAGCCAAGTAAAACATCTGGTTCTTCTCTTGTCTCAGAGAATCCATCATGGCTGCCACAATGAATTGGAACAAAAAATAACCAGTTTGAGCAGTGGGGAGGTGTGATTCTTTCAGTCACCTCCCTGATAAATCCTGGGGGTGGTGGTTTCACAAGGGCCCCTTGGAATTCTTCAGAACCTTACATAGAACTGCAGTACTCAAGAG
Organism: Podarcis vaucheri; assembly: GCF_965113315.1. Lineage (NCBI taxonomy): Eukaryota > Metazoa > Chordata > Lepidosauria > Squamata > Lacertidae > Podarcis > Podarcis vaucheri. Next base: position 16,686,388 of record NC_138751.1, read on the forward strand.
TCCCTTGTTGGGGAACCATTATTATTATTATTTATGAAATCTGTATTATGTCCCACGTTTCTTCTAAGGAACTCAAGGCCCCCCCAAAAAACATTTTATCCTCACAACAACCCTGTGGTGTAGGTTAGGATGTGAATTGAGTATGGAGCAGAGATGCAAGCAACTTACCTCCCCCTGTACAGGTGAAGAGACAAAATTCGATGGCAGCTTCTCTCTCCAGGACTTGCTGGGCCGCCCGGAGCTTGACCGCTATTACCGCTACCCTGGGTCCCTCACCACCCCCGGGTGTGACGAGGTTGTGCTGTGGACCATCTTTGCCGACCCCATTCTGGTGTCGGAAGACGTGGTGAGTGCTGCCATCTTGTGTGTGTCTGTGTGTAGGCAGAATGCTGAGGCACAGAAGTCCTTAGAGAGGTAGGAGGAGCTGTTGTCTAAAACAGCTGAGGTACACTAGGTTGGGAAAGGCCAACAGCACAGGTATGTTATACTCTGGGATACATGAGGGAAATTTGGGGAATTGGCTTCTCCTCTCTGGGCTCCCCTTGCAATTAGGATCAAGAGACTTTTCTTGGTGTTTGAAGTAAAATAAAAAGGCCTACCTACTAGAAGTTGGGCTTTTGGGTGGTGGCCTGTGGTTTAATGATTCCTTCTCCCACAGCCACCACACCAGGAAGGTAGGAGCAAATACTGAATTAGACCTGTTGGTACATCTAACTCAGGGTTTCCCCAACTTGGGTCTCCAGCTGTTTTTGGACCACAGCTCCCATTACCCTCAGCTAACAGGATCAGTGGTCAGGGATGATGGGAATTGTAGTCCACAAAAACAGCTGGAGACTCAAGTTGGGGAATTGGTTGCCCTGCGTTTCAGACGGGACATCCTTGGAGATACCAGGGATTGAACCTGCAAAGCAAGAGCTCTGTCCCTGAGCTACGCCCTACTCTAGGGTTTCAGACAGGGGACACTGCTAGCCCTATCTGGGAGTTAAAAGAGGAGGCCTGGAAGAATGAGAAATGGAAGTTTAGATTTCTCAGGCAGCTGGACTCTACAGTCAACCCCAAACCCTGACCCTATTTTTTCTGTACAAGATGCAGATGTGTTGAGCTGGAGGGTGAGCGTTAGATGGGTCAGAGACCTTGAGGATATACAGGGGATAGCCAAATAGCAGGTAGACGAGTGGTGAAGGTACCAATGGGAGGGCAAGAGAGGCTTTGAAAGCGGAGGTGGCCTTGAGAAGGAAGCACCTTGATGACCAGAGAGAACAGAGCCATTTCCCAGCTGTACACTATTACGTCCTGTTCCTTATTTGCCTCATTACGTTATCCTGTTCTGTCAAAAGCAGTGTCACGGGGCTGAACAGAACTGGCCTCCCCCAATTCTGTGTGCTGTTTGTGGGTCGTGGAACTGGAGAGTGAGGGGGCAGCTTGCTGAACGTTCTCCAGCGGAGAACCAAAATTCTCCAACAATTCAAGAGCAGCTGAGAAACCTCAGTTCAACTCCACGCTGTCGTAACTCGTGCTGTGGAGTTGCCACATCCTGGTCTTCACCGGGTAGATCCCACAGCCCGACGTAGGAGTTCCTCCTTTGCCATGTGGCACCACCTGACGCCTTCCTTCTCCCTTCCAATAGGTGCATGCTTTTCCGAATGAGCTTCATTCAACAGATTCCTCCACCGGGCCCCATATTGAGAACAACTACCGCCCTCTGCAGAACATTGGGGACCGGAAAGTGGAATCGTCTGCCGCTTTGAAGCACAAATCCGCTGCCACGATAGCCTCTCCACCAGTAGGGCTCCTCCTCTTCATTTCTGTGGCTACTCTTGCATCCTTCTTACCTGCATAAAGGCTGGAGGTGGGTGGGTGGATGTAGAAACCACACGGAGGAAGAGTCGACATGATCTCCAGAGAGGCCAAAGCTAGGCCACAACTCTTTCTGTCCCCCTCAGAAACTCCAGTTCACCTGCATCTACCTCTCAACCAGCTCATCCAGTACCAGAAGCACTGGCAAAGGACACTAAAAAGGCAGGAGGTGCACATTTCAGTGAGGAGAGGAGCACAGAGAAGGAGATCAATAGCAGCTAGGATGCCCAGTGCTGGGGAAGGAGTGCGGTTCAGTCCACTACAGCTAGAGCTGAAACTTTCCATTCAAAAGAGCTCGTTGTTGACATTTCCCAATCTTATATTGTGGTTTTGTTTCTTGGTGATATTTGAGTTTCCAGATCAACGTTTGGGTTTAAGTGGAATAGAACTATCATCAACGTTTGAGCAATGACGCACATTTTGATACACTGCATACCAAAACTTCAGATGTCAACAAAAGCAAAGGGGTGGGGGGTGGCAGGGAATCACTGGAAATATATAGATTTCCTTGTGGAGTTTGAGGTTCAGGTCTGTCTGGGCTAAAACTTCCAATGATTAAAGAATCAACATTAATTTCAGCTCTCGTTTTAGCAGGAATTAGCAGAAGCTCTGCTTGTTCCCACAAACGTGACTTTGGATGGCACATTCACACGCGTCTCCAGCACTGCAGAGAATACCCATAGTCCCTAGTGACAACCTCTCAAAGGCAACACATCTCCAGTGAAGCATGTTCACACGTTCAGCTGCCACTGAGGCACCAAGCGATGTGCGTGCATGTGTGACCCAACTCATTCCCCATCGTGCTATGAAGCAGCAACTGGGACCAGAGGTTTACATTAGCTGAGAAACTGAGGCAAACAGCCACCCTTTAATTACCTTCCTTGCTCTCTTGAAAGTTTGTTTGTTTGTTGTTATATGACCAGTGCTTTTTTCAGGAGGGTACTCAAGGGTACACAGTACCACTACCTCTTTCTGTTGTGATTAAAAAGTGTGGCACTTAAGTGTACTGTAACAACTTCGTAGTGCGTACTGGCACCTCTCTGTCTTTCTCTCTGTTAAAAAGTGTGACACACACTGTAACAACTTCATGGGAAACAACTTCTAGGGGGAAAAACACTGTGTACGACCAATCTCCAATGGTGGAAAATCACTTATTTTTTAAAGAAAAAAACAACAACCACAAAATTTTTAAAGTGGAAACTTTCACGAATGGAAAATGCATGGAATGCTACTTACTGATCATTCCTTGGGAGCTTCTATTGTGAAAATAGCTTTGAGAACTAATGAATAAGCTGTGACTTAAAAGACAAATGTGTGTGGAAATTAAATTAAGCGGATTGTGTGCTGCAGTGTGTGTGGTTGCACTGGCATGAATAGAGGCAAGCGATGCTAATTATTCCTTACTTTATACAGTATCTGTCTTGCTGTTGCTAATGGGGTCTCTCTACCTCCTGCCTGCCTAGCTCTAAGGGGGGGGGGCACCCTCTGAGGTCACAGCATTCTGAGAGAGGTGGTCCGGGTGAGTGCCAGCGCTATTGCCACTTCGTCATAGCAGCTAGAAATTTTATTGGGAAAGACAAAAGCAGCTAAAGATTTAAATGAACTTCAGTAATTCTAGATTTAACTGATTTTAAAAATCTGTCTTACAATTTTCTAGCTGTCATGGCAAGGCACCAATGATGGCACTTCCCCCCACCCACCCACCCACCCAACTCACCAAGAATGCTTCACTCTGAGCAATTATGGAATTGGAAGGGACCACAAGGGTCATCTAGTCCAACCCCCTGCAACTCAGGAACCTAGCAAGGACCCGCTGTCCTCAGAGTGATGCATGAGGATGGGGCAAGCGCTTTGGAGAGCCCTGCATAGCCACAAGATCCTTGCTGTCTGGGCTGGGAAGGTGTTAATTCACTGTTTCCTAGACCCAGCACCTGATGCAATTGCTATGATTTGCCTCATGATAAGGCCAGACTTGAATCTGAACTCGTGTCTCCCTGGTCCTATGTCCAACTGTGTACCCACTATAACTCTAACCACAGTGGCTTAATATATCGGAGGACACCATGCCGCCACCACATTTTCCACACAAGGAGTACAGTCTCTGGGGAGCCCTATATGGCTATCCCCAAGTTTTTCCTTGGCCTGAGGTAATTTTCCTCTCCATGATGGGCAGAAGCACCCTGAGAACAGTAGACCAGACTGTGAGGCAACCAACCAGGAATTAATATCTGGTTAAACTGAAGCAACTCTTGGTGTACATGATGTTTTGGCAAAATGTTTCAGCATTTGCATGTTAAAGAAATAAAAGAATAAGCTGCCTTCCTCACTACTGGCGGGACATAGGAACACCTCCATTTTGTGTGGGGAAGGGCCAGGGGGACAAATCACAGTCAACTCTCAAAACCTGGGCTCAGTTTCTGTTAAAACACCACAGCACAATTACTCTTCACCTGAAATCTCATGAGTTTCTTCTGTCTACTGAGTGTGAGTACAAATTGAGTAAATGTAAGTTTAATAAAAGAAAACCAGCCATGGGTGTGAGTGGTAATAGAGGTGGTTTTAATTTTTCTAAGAAATACCTCATATGTGTTGTCATCAAAAGGGGAGGGGGAAGGGAAAGAATATGGTCTCCCTTATGAAACACACCACATTGAGAAATTGTTGATTCTTGGGTCAGGAGGTGGAACTCCCTGCATAGCTCAGATCTTTCAAGCAGAAGAAAACAGTTGCTGTCAGTCCTTGCAATCCACACACTCTTTGGCCCCAAAACGATTGCCAGGGCATTGTGCCGGATCATACTCATTTAGGTCGAAGGCACTGATCCTTCGGTTGTTCAATGGTTGCACAGGACGGTAATTATCCTGCATACGCCGATTTTCTTCTTTGGTGGTAAAAAAGAGTGAGTTGGCGAATTTCTTCACCTAGAAGGGAGAAAAACAGGAGAAATGGGAGGAGGAGGAAGAGGAAAGGAGAGTAGCACATACAAGCTCAGGAAACCCATGCAGCAAAAGGACCAGTGTCAAATGTCTAAAGTCGAACTTGAGTGCCTGGGGATCGAGGTGGCCTTCCGCCATGAAAGCTCTCTCCAAGCGACTGTGAAAGGAGACACTGCCTACTGACCTAGAAGTTTCCGTTGCTGTTGCCAAGCCCAGATCTGTAAAGATTCTGTGTGGCCTCCTTGGAAGGTAAACCCTAACTCTAAGGAAAACCTTGTGCAGGAAGGACCCAACCTAGCCCGCTCACCGAAGCATTTCTGGAGATTTTGAGGAGCTCCCCAGAATCCCTTATAGCACCTCACCAGGGGACTTCCCTGGTGACCATGCTCATTCTTTGGAGAATGTGGCTCAGCAAGGTCATAGATAATCTGGGCTGCTAGTAAACTTAGTTGACATCCACACTGGATGTGCATGGCTTCCACCAGAGAATCTTGAGGACTAGTCTATTAAAGGGTGCAAATAATAGCTCTGCAAGGTGTAAACTACAGCCCCCAGGATTCTTTGGGGGAAGCTGTGTATTTTTGAATGTGTGTCAGATGTGCTTTAAATGTGTGGTGCAGATGCACCCCACTATTGTGTGAGGCACTGGTGGGGCGGGACACATGAGAGTCTCAAACCAGGACTCCAACTGGGCACCAGCACCTCACTATCTGTGCTACCTAGCGTCACATTGTTCCTGCCACAAACCTTGCAGGCTGAGATGTGTTTCTCAAAGGTACCTCCTAAGGGGATGCCCCACCACTTACCTGACAGAGCCCTCAGTCAGCTGGTCTCACAGACCAATCAGGTTCCACCAGGCCCAACAAGGGCAAGGTGTGGAACTAGGAGGCCAACTCTGAGCAGGCCCTATCTTACTTGTATGAGGAGAATCCTGTCAGGCTGAAACACCTGCTTCTCTTCCTCTACATTGTTCCCTTTGGAATTTGACCCCCTGCCTTTCTGTCTTGGGTTACACTCTTGGCCTTTGGCTCTTCTGATGCCTGAGTCCTCAACCCTTTCCCACCTTGGACCATGTAATTCACCTTAACCCCTATGAGAGCTGACTTCTCAAGGAAACCTGATTGCTTGGAGCTGGAACTCCTTACGAACTCTGAAATATTGTGTCCCTTTTGTAAGGGACTTTGGGATAGTACCATCTGATTTTACATCCTTATGAACTAACTAACTGATCACCTTCCACAACAATCTACGAAATATAATAAAAACAGCAAAAATGGTTAGGAAGCAGCATAAAAAAAACCAACAACCCAGAAATCAGTTTAAAAACTATATGAAATGGACAGCCAAGGCAGAGACCTATTCGCCCAGGTGGGAAAGCTTGTTGAAACAGAAACAGCCTCATCTTTTCCCTCAGAAAGTGCATATAATTGGCACCTGCTTCTGGTCAACAGAGGACTTTGTTCCACAGAGGAGGGGCTGCCACAAATAAAACCCTGCTCCAAGTTATTGTGGAGCAGGCGTCGAATTCCTTTGGGACTTGAAAGAGAAATTCTCCTGCACCTTGCAGTGACCTATTTGGGGTCGGGGATCTGAACGTGAGGGTGTTGTTTGTGGTGGCGATCTTGTGATCCATGTTTGTTTCCTAAGAACCCACGAATCAAAATGCCTAGGCCTCAGTCCGCTCTGACCCCAGCAGGCTCCATTCAGTGAACCTAATGATTCAATCCCTCCAGCTGCCGCCACCCCCACCCTTCCTCAAAGAATAGATGACACCCACTCACCACATAGGGATGCACCTTGATGACCTTAGGAAAGACAAACCAGGTCACAGCTTCAGAGCAGTTGGGAGTGGTGAGGGAGCCCTGGTAGCGGTAATACTTGTCCGTAATGTTAACGGTGTCTCTACCTCCTGGTCTCAATAAGTCCGAAAGAGAAAATTCCCCATTCAGTGGCACAGAGTTACCTGGGGAAAGACAAGAAAGGTGAGAGGCCTGGTAGAAAGAAAGATCCATTCATTTTCTAAGAAATGGGGGCAGGGTGGCGGAATGGGGGAACCTCACCTTTTTCTGGGATTCTGCGCAGGCTACTAGCCAGAAAATTCCATACACTGTCAAAAGGAGCCTCAAAGGACTTCTACGGGGACAAGAAAGGTAATGGCATTCGTTACAGGAAATTATCTCTATGAGCTTCTTGGCCTCCTCCATTCCAGAGGGCTGAGCTCTAAGCAGCCCACAACAGCCCCCAGGGGGTTCAGGGGCTCCTGTACCAATCCAGCCTTTGACTGCACAAGCATGGGCCACTCTGTGCTGTTCCTCACCTGTATGAAGAATCCCAGGACAACAAATCCCTCTGGGTCCTTCGCCGCTTCTTTGGCGCTTATGCCATTTTTAGTGTGAACGACGTGGAGCTGGTGCAAGAGAAGGGAAAAGAAAGGGAAGGGAAAGTGAGAACGGTATTTCTAAATTATGCCAGAGAGAGAGCAGGAGTAAGATTCCTGGATTTAGTTCAGTGGGTAGCAGTGAACTATCTTGCTGGCCGCTCTGGATAAGAGGATGCTAGACTAGACTAGATGTGTCTTTGGTTCAATCCATCAGGACTCTACTGAGTGCAAAGCAGATTCCCTACGGCTGAGCCACACACCTTCCACGTAAACTCAGGCATCCTTGGAGTGCTGTTGCTCCCTTTGGAGACGCGAGCTATGATTAGCAGTTGTGCTGCCTCCTCTGGGAGTCAGTCTGCTCCCAAAGTGCTCTGCTTGCATATTTGGCGTGGGTTTGAAAGCAGCACCAGATACAACCCCATAAATCTCCAGGATGCTCTCTCATCCAAAAGCAACTAAACTCTGCATTGCCCATAGATTTATCACTGCTGTCAAGAGCACTTAGTAATACTACAGCTGGTTATTATATTGTATCCTCCTTTCCAGAAAAGCAATAGATTGCCCCAAGCCCTTGAAAAATAAGTAGCTATGTGCATTTTTTTAATCTGGCTGTTGTGTTCTGTAAGAGCTCCTTCAGATTATCGGAGCATTCATCCCTATTTGCTTGCACCAGTTAAATCATGCCCGGTCTTTTATTGAGCATGATTTCTGATTTGTTTACGGGGTGGTTTGATGATAATGAGTGTTCATCCTGCAACTTGATTTCCTTGTGAGGTGTTTCCCTTAATCATTAGTTCATCCCACACTTTTCAATGCATTCCCTTTCACATCCCAAAGTACAAAACATCTGCTGGAAAGGGATTTGCTGTGTTAAAATGACAGAGTGTTGCTTTAATCCACTTCAACTGTGCAAACCTAAAGTTCTAGGATGCACTTGAATCCCTCCTGCATGATACTGACAGCCCAAAGTAAGGTTACCAGACGTCCCTGTTTCCCGGAGACAGTCCCCAGATTTACAAATCAGTTCCCTGACAAAATCCACTGAATTCGACTGAAGTTGAAAAGTGACCCCGGATTCATTGAAAAAAATCTGATAACCTTAACCCAAAGGCACCCTTACTCCCCCAGCTAGCCTAGGAGCTGTGACATCATACATTTGCAAGCACACTGTCTGCTGAAGAGGAAGGTCTGCCCTGGAATGTTTGCCTTTTTTGCTCAGTGTTTCTCAGAATTGGATAGGGAGATACAGCATATAAACAAGCGAGAGCCCAGAGTTTCCAGGAGCCTTAATTGCAGCCTCAGTGGAATTCTTAAAAAGGAAGAAAGTGTGGGTTAACCTTTGCTTGATGCAACATTGCATAACCTCCCTGCAAACTAATCAAAATGAACACTCATCAATAAACAGCCAGTATCATCTAAACTCCCCACGAACTTAGTGGAAACAATTCAAGACGAAGGCTCAATAAACAAGCCATCTGGCAGTGGCAGACATTGGGGTCTCAATTTTCAGTGACACCCAGTGCAACGCCAAAATTCAGCGACCCTTCGCCTTTTGTGCTCCATTCCAAATCATATCTGCAGCGTCCCCTGCAGCATCTCTGAGGCCCCGCGCCCAAACCAGTCTGCATCTGGAAGTGGCCAAGATCTAAACGGCCTCAGTCCAGTGTACCTGAAGGAGCGTCTCCACCTCCATCATTCTGCCTGGACACTGAGATCCAGTGCCGAGGGCCTTCTGGTGGTTCTCTCGCTGCGAGAAGCCAAGTTACAGGGAACCAGGCAGAGGGCCTTCTCGGTAGTGGCACCCGCCCTGTGGAACGCCCTCCCACCAGATGTCAAAGAGAAAAATAACAACCAAACTTTTAGAAGACATCTGAAGGCAGCCCTATTTGTATTTTAGTGTTTTGTTGAAAGCCACCCAGAGTGGCTGGGAAAACCCAGCCAGATGGATGGGGTATAAATAATAAAAAATTATTATTATTATTATTATTATTATTATTATTATTATTATTATTATTAAAGCACAGCCTGAACACCAGAGAGCGGAAAATGACATTTATAGGTCCAGGGCAGCAGAACAATAATAATACAGTGGTGTCTCTCAAGACGAAAAGAATCCGTTCTGTGATTCTCTTCGTCTAGCGGTTTTTTCGTCTTGCGAAGCAAGCCCATTGACAGATTAGTGGATTAGCGCTATTAGCGGCTTTTAGCGGCTTTTAGCGGCTTATCGGATCAGCTGATAAGCGGCTTAGCGGCTTAGAAAAAGGGGGGAGGGGGAAAAAAACCGCAGGAACTCGCAAGACATTTTCGTCTTGCGAAGCAAGCCCATAGGAGATTTGTTTTGCGAAGCACCTCCAAAACGGAAAACTCTTTCGTCTAGCGAGTTTTCCGTCTTGCGAGGCATTCGTCTTGCGGGGCACCACTGTATTTGGGCTAAAATGCTCAGCTGCTGTGGACTGCAGCTCCCATCAGCTCCTACCAGCATGGTCAACTGTGGGGGTTGATGGGAGTTGTAGTCCGCAAATGTCCGCAGGGCACCACCAGGCTGGCTACCCTAGTCTGCCCATTTGTTGCTCACTCTCATCGCTGCTTCCCCCGCTCTCCCAGATGGCTCACCTCCATTGAGTAGTGCTGGCCATTAATGGCATGTTCTGAGCCTGCGTGGTGGTTGGTGCCAAAGTGGAAGTGGAAGGACTTCAGGTGGTACTTGGCCGGGAGGCTGGGGCTGGAAACGGTGGCTCCTTCCTTCATCTCAACATCAGCTGCAATGGATCCAAGAAACAAAGCAAGCATTGAGTTGAGATGGCTCCTTTGATTTTAAAAAAGAATAATAACGTTTCCAGGATTCCCACCACCAGCGAGGCAAAATGCTGAAGCTGAGTTGGCACCGGGGCTGGTCCATTGTTAAGAGATGGCTCATGTAGTCAGAATGGTGTGCTCAGAAAAGACCAGACTAGGTGGCTGTGTGTGTGCTCTGTACAATTAAAACACATTTCCACTCCCTGAGAATCCTGGGAGTTGTAGTTTGCAAAGGGTGCTGGGAATTCATAGAATCATAGAATTGTAGAGTTGGAAGGGATCCAAAGGGCCTTCTAGTCCAACCCCCTGCGATGCAGTAATAAATTGTAGTTCAGAATTGTAGTTCTGTAAAGGTTAAGCTACAGTTCCCAGGATTCTTGAAGGAGAAGCAAACACACTTTAAATGTGCATTAAATGTATTGTGCGTATGCATGTGGTGTTTGGGAAGGCAGGTCTGTTAGGGAGTCATTCATCCAGAAACAGGAAAAAGATTTCAGAACGGTCGTATATAAGTGGGAGTGGCACTCTGAACACGCGCAGCTTCAGCTGGAAGTGCCAATCAAAGGAGAACTTTCATTTTCGCTTTTTGCGGACGACTGAGCAACAAATGCTGTCTGCAAACTGATGTGTCATGACCGCCGATAGATTGTGTCTGCCTAGGTCGTTCCCAAAGAGGAAGAGGGACTGAAGCTTATGTATGCCGTTACAGCTATTGCTATAATGATTGTAAATAGTGCTATCGTGATGCATTTATGACCAGTCAAGCAGTAAATCACTTGACTGAGTTTTACAGCGTCTGTGGGTGTTTCATCTCAAAGTGTAACTTCAGTTGCTGACCACTGCTTCCAGAAATGCTGCTAAATGGACGAAAGCTGCTAACGAGATGCCTACACATGAGTATTCTCATGCAGCAAAAGTGTGATGGACTATGACCTTTAATAAGGTCTCCACTGAATATCTAAAATCAGGGGCAGGGGAACTTTCTAGCCCAGCAATCTAGATCTTTCTGTCTCCACCACTCCGTCAGCCAACTCTGCCATCATAATGACATCTGGTGATTGACAAGTGGGTGATACCACCCACCTGTCAAAGTTTGCCTGCGGGGGTGGGGGAGGGGAGATAGTAACCGTGCAGGATTCAGGTAAGCAAACAAGCAGGGCTGAACTCCAAGTGCATCAGCTGATAGGCATGGGGTTCAGTCCTTCTTTCTGTAGGACTTAGGGATGTGAAAGAATTCTTCCCCTCCCCCAAAGAGCCAATCCAGTCATATGTCAGTTATGGGACAGGTAGACATCAGGGGCAATGGCAGGTGGGTGTGATTAAGAGAAAATGGCCTTGCGGACCAAATGCCTAAAATGTATTTTGGAAGGGTGCAATTTGGAGGGAAGAAGTGGAGGGGGGGATGAGTGAGCTTATCCTTTCACCCCATCCACCACTTTCCTCACTCAGCTGCTTCCCCCCCTTCCCTCCCCCAGCTTGGTTTTGCTCTGTGCTGATAGGACAGTCTAGTTCTGCAGCGGCTTAAGTAGTTCTGTGACGTCTTTCGATTTAGGAAATCATCAAAGCTTATTTTTCAAGTCTCCTGAATTTGTAGTTGTGCATTTGCTGATGCCGTGATCCTACGAAGTACTGCAGGGCCAAACTCCGCTTCTTGGCAAATGGCTTTATCTGCATCTTAGATTATGTACAGACGGTTTAATAACACCAGTTGTTCGCTGCCCTTTAACTGATGGCTGGCTATAAAGAAGAGAGACAGGAACCTCTGTACGTCATAGACAGAGTACATGTCAACTTCTCTCTCCCTGGGGCCAGTTTACCTATGAGATTTTCCTTACCCAATATATTCTTGCTCAATCCCTTTGATATGCAGCACTGGCCATGTTACTAGGTGGTGCATGACACCCATTCTGCACTTGTGAGGAATCTATATTTTAGCGTGGCAGCCTCCACACTTGCGAACACCCTGACTACAGTGGTACCTCGGGTTAAGTACTTAATTCGTTTTGGAGGTCTGTTCTTAACCTGAAACTGTTCTTAACCTGAAGCAGCACTTTAGCTAATGGGCTACACTTGATCTTAGCCAAAAGGCCGAGAAGCGATGCCACCACTTTAGCTAATGGGGCCTCCTGCTGCTGCCGCTGCGCCGCCGGAACACAATTTCTGTTCTCCTCCTGAAGCAAAGTTCTTAACCCGAGGTACTATTTCTGGGTTAGCAGAGTGTGTAACCTGAAGCGTCTGTAGCCTGAAGCATATGTAACCCAAGGTACCACTGTATTGACATCAGGCAGGCGCTGTCACTGTACACGTTTTGGAGAATGCTAAAACCTTTTCCATTTAGACAAGACTACCCAGATATGTGGGGAATCGGGTGGCGCTGTGGTCTAAACCACTGAGCCTCTTGGGCTTGCTGATCAGAAGGTTGGCGGTTCGAATCCATGCAATGGGGTGAGCTCCTATTGCTTGGTCTCAGCTCCTGCCAACCTAGCAGTTCGAAAGCACACCAAAAGTACAAGTAGATCAATAGGTACCGCTCTGGTGCGAAGGTAAACAGTGTTTCCATGCGCTGCTCTGGTGTCAGTGTTCCTTTACACCAGAAGCGGCTTAGTCGTGCTGGCCACATGACCCGGAAAAACTGTCTGCGGAGCGGACAAATGATGGCTCCCTCTGCCTGTAAGGCGAGATGAGCACCGCATCCCCAGAGTCGTTCAAGACTGGACTTAACTGTCAGGGGTCCCTTTACCTTTTTACCCAGATATGTAGAATGCCGCCATGCATTTTAAAATCTGTTTTCATCTTATTGTTGCTTTAAAAGACTTGGCGGAGCCCATTTAACTGGTGGCAGCAACCTTCCAATCCACCACCCTCCTGATGTCTGGGATCCCCGCTCCCATCAGCCCAACAACTTGGCCAATAGTCAGTGATGATGGTAGCTGTAGTCTAGCAATGCCACTATCTGGGTCTCCCCACTGTGTTGAAGCATAGCTGTGAAGCCACCAGCTCCCATGGAGACACAGAGAATAACGCACCTGCGGTCAGAGTCCCAATTTCAAGATCCCTCCCAATGCCTTCCACATTGCCCGCCGTTGCTTGTCGCCTATACTTACGGTAGTCTCCTTTGTTCAAAAGCTCTCTTGGCCTCCGACGGTCCTCATAGCCGGACAATGTCAAGGGACCCAGACAGGAATCAGGCTGTGTATACCTGGTGACAATGTTGATGGGAGACTGCTTCTTGCCATTGCACTGGCCCAGGCGTCTCCATGTAGGGGGGCCTAGGGAGAGGGAGGCAGAAGCAGGTGTGGAGCCAGCGAGGAAGAGGAGGAGCCCAAGGCAAAATTGAGTATTGCCTTCCCTTTGGACAAGACAGCTTATCGAAGCAGAAAGGGTGACTGTTGGCCTTCCAGTACCATATAGACACGCACTCTATTGATTAATCTGGGGGTCACGACCTGATCCTGCACACCCAGTCTTCCACAGCAACCAGCATCTTCACTCCAACCATAATTGTGGACTGAAGTTGCAAGGGTGGGGAAGAATTCGCTCTTCTGGGAATTGGGAAGGGTATCATTCTAAGGAAGGGCTGGGGAACTGGTTTTAACCTCTTGGTTGAAGGTGTCACTAAAACAAAAACATTTTCTTCCTTCATCCTGGCAGGAGTTTCTGGAATCCTACCAAACTGAGCAGGGTTTGACCCCCCCCCAATTGTCGGCTGACGAGCAAGGGGTTAAATCCTGCTGCTCTGGCTGTGCACACCTCTTCGCTGCTGGAAGAAGATTTAACCCCGCCCTCCTGAGAAGGTGTCCTCCCACCCATGCAGGATTTAACCCAGCCCTATCAAGTGACGTCAGCTGGTGGGCGGTTGGGAAGATGGCTTTGTGGGTCAAACTCCAGCTTCTGGCCGGCAAGGATTGGCCAATGGGCTGGAGGTTCCCCATTCCTGGCCTAAACTCTAATTTGGATTGAACAACTGCTCAAATTCCTACCCATTTGTCCCACTTCAATATGGAAAACTTGGAACTGCCAATAGGGAACCAGGAACCAATTGGGAATTTCAAACTGGCATTATTGAATTGGTGGCCTAGTTTGTGCTGAGGCCTCTTTCAGGCTGAATATGGCTCAGCCCTGCTTCCTGCCTAGCAGATTAAACAGGCTGCTCTGTGGGAATGAGAGTTTGAAGCCCCATTAGGCCTGCTACCCTTTCTGTGCCTCAGCGATCGAACCGCACTACTGGAGAGAAATAGTCTTTACTTCTTACACTGGGAGATACTGAGCTTGTGGATGAAACCAAGGAATGCTGTTTTGCTTACCACAGCTTGGCTTGTCATAGCACCATTTCTCTGTATGAGAAAGAGAGAAGTGTTAGCAGATGGGAGTCCGTAGAGAAAAGAAGCCCGATAACACTTTACTGAAAAAGAACAACAACAGAGGTTTTGTCTTTCTCAGTACAAGCCTTATACTTAGCAGGAAGACATTCAACCAGGCACACAGAGAGGAAAACTCCCTCCAAACTACACAGCCAATCAGAGTATGTGCTACCTCAGTGAAGATATTGCAATTCTGCTTGGTTACTAAGCAACACCTCCACCCATCACCCTCTTGGCTAGTTGACTTTAACATTAATATAATTGACCCTTAAACTACAAACTGAATGACCCCTGCACTTCAAACAAGGACAGAAATTTTGTATTATATTAGAGACTTGAGAATATTGCACACACATCTTTCTGCCTTATTTCCGTCTATAAGGCAAGAGAAGACCGGGGCTGTTTATTGTTGCCACTGTATGAAGTGAAAGCAGCTCAGCTTCACCCAACTTTCTGGCCCCCATTACAGCCATTTCTTACCTCCACTTTTTCCTGCTCTACACACAGAGACAGAGGAAGATGGGGGAGAATTTCATTTGGTTAGTATTTTTATCTGAAACCCCACCCCACCCTTAATTGCATTTTCCATAATAGTAAGTGAGCTGGAACACAACTAGCTTTCTACATTCACACCTCTCTGAATTTTGTAATGCAATTGTCCAGACAAATAATGTGGAGAAAAATGAGTATGTTGGGGAGAAAACATGGATCAAAATGCATCGGTTTCCTCTCCTTTCTCTGGTTTAACATGAGATGATAAGATTGCAGAACCCAGTAAATCCCCAAGGACTGATGCAACACTTTCTTCCACAAAACTAATCCGAAACTCTGGCCCCATGAGCCAAAGAAATGAGCCCTGGACTCTATGAACCTTCAGTCTCCGACCAGAGACCCATTAACAACACATCTGCACCATACATTTAA
Organism: Podarcis vaucheri; assembly: GCF_965113315.1. Lineage (NCBI taxonomy): Eukaryota > Metazoa > Chordata > Lepidosauria > Squamata > Lacertidae > Podarcis > Podarcis vaucheri. The sequence goes on from NC_138751.1 coordinate 16,701,642, forward strand.
AGTACTCTGATATCACTTCCCCCAAAGAATTCTGGGAGAATTCAGTCATGGCCTCCCCCAAAGAATTCTGGGAGCTGTGGTTTGTTATGCATAATGAGAGTCACAAGGAGGCCCCTTATCCTGAGCTACAATTCTCAGAGCAGTTTAACCATCAAATCCTTCTTCCCGGGGAATTCTGCGCTCCAGAATTTACCGTCGTACTTTGCCGCAGAGGCTTACCTTCACAGCTAACATAGGATCCTCCCAAAAGCAGCAACATCACTAGATGTGTGATTGGTTTCAGCGTGGGAGCCATGATTGCTACCTGCGCAGAGAGGGCATGTTAGCAAAAGACTTCTCCCACTCAGCCTTGTCCAACCCTCAGCACCAAAGCAGTGCAGGCGCCAGCCCCGTTCACAGCCACTTTCCTCGGCTATGTGATCAGTGTCGCAATTTAGCAGAAGAGCAGCCCTACTGGATGAGGCCCTAGTCCAGCATCTTGTTTTCACATTGGCCAACTAGATGCCTCTGGGAAGCCCAGAAACGCAACAGGACCTCTCCCTCCCCACGTGTGATTCCTAGTGGCTGGTAGGCAGAGGCACAACATCTTCAATAGTGGAGGGGGAGCACTGTCCAGGGGTGGACTTTGGCTTCTCGAATTTCAGTGGCGCCCTGCGTGACACTAAAATTCAGGACCCTCTCCACCCCACCTGCCTCTCACGCTCCGTTCTACATCATTGTTGTTGTGCTAGCACCCAGTGCAACCGCAACAGTTGTGCCATCCCAAATCCACCTCTGCCTTGTCTGCCTCCACTTGGAATTTTCAGAACTCTGATGCCCAACTATGAGCCAGCTTATCTAAGGCAGAACAATTGTCTTAGATCGACACCAGCCCATGCATGAAGTCTCTCATCCATTTACTTATCACCAGGATCTCCTATGTGCTAATTAGCTCAACAGCAATTAACTTCAAATTTCGCAACAACAAATTTTGAATGTGGAAGGTTAAAGGGAACAAAAGGCATTCGCGTAATATTTCCATATGCCCTTATGCAACTTGGAGCGGCCTGAGGGGAAATTTGGGTAGGATCCTTGTTGAGTGATCAGCCTGGGTGCTCCTGGCTGATCAGGGGATCACAGAGCTGCTATATTATATTATTATTATTATTATTATTATTACTACTACTACTACTACTACTACTACTACTACTACTACTACTAGATTACCCCTGCTTTTCAGCCATGATTGGTTCCCAAAGTGACCTACAGCAATTAAACAACATATAAGAAGATACCAAGGCTGGATCTAGACACATCAAAGATGCTTTTCAGTTTAAAGCGTTGTAAATTGAAACAGGGGAAAACGGGACTCCACGTTGCCATCTTGGTGGCACAACGTTATATTGCACATGCAATGTACCGTATTTTTTCCTCTATAAGACTCACTTTTTTCCCTCCTAAAAAGTAAGGGGAAATGTTTGTGCGTCTTATGGAGCGAATGCAGGCTGCGCAGCTATCCCAGAAGCCAGAACAGCAAGAGGGATTGCTGCTTTCACTGCATAGTAATCCCTCTTGCTGTTCTGGCTTCTGAGATTCAGAATTTTTTTTTCTTGTTTTCCTCCTCCAAAACTAGGTGCATCTTGTGGTCTGGTGCATCTTATAGAGTGAAAAATACAGTATACAAATCACTTTAGAGCTGAGTCCCCAGTATAAAATATTGAGAGCACATTGAGTACAGAACCATAGGAAGGGACCCTGAGCATAGTATTTTACTGTGTATAGTATTTTACTCTGACACTGTCAATTGATGGCATTATCTAGGTTCCAGGAGCCTTCCTCCAGAAGGAAGGTGCAGGGAGGAGATGCGGAGAGAATCAGGGCTTGGCTGGAGCTGAAGAAGGCATCTCACAAGAGCAACCTCTTCATTGATCTACACCAAGAATGGGGAACCTGCAACCCTCCAGAAATGTTGCTGGACTTTAACTGTCGTAATCCCCAACCATTAACTACACTGACTGGGGCTGATGGAGTTGGACGATGACTGGAGGGACACAGGCGTCCCATCCCTCATCTACAGCCCTGTATGGCTTCTAGTCAGAGAAAAGCATTTGGGAGACACCAAAAGGTCCTCCCGTCTGGCCCTACACTTACCCAAGGGCAGCAGCATAATATACCCACCCACAACACATACGCAACCAAGCTGTGCAAGCTTCTAGACCCCATTGTGCCACAAGCTGAAGGCTGGGGGACTGAAGAGAGGCACAGACCAGGAGATCACCTTATGACAGACAACAGAGGAGGAGGAATTAGCAACACACACACACACATATCTTGCAAATCCTAGAGATTCTCCTGCCCTTGATCTCTACACCAGGAGAATGCCTCCCCGTTCTTACCTTCTATACCAGAGTCGCCCTGCGTTGTTGCCGAATCCTCTGGGAGTTGCTTCTTTCCAGAGATATACTACTTCAAATATGGGCCCCTCCCCACGGAGGAGGGGAGCAGTGGATGAGAAAGATGGGTTACCCAAGGGTGGCAATTGGACACACCCTGTAGCACAAGAGATACCTAGTTGAGGACAAGACAGATAGGCACTCAAGAGGAGGTGCCAAGTGCGGTGATGAACAGGTTGACAATGTACTCTATGTGCACTTTGCATACGGCAAGGAAGTCATCATATATAAAATTAAGTGGCTGGTCATCTGATTTTTTAATTGAGAAATCTCTCTCTCTCTCTCTCTCTCTCTCTCTCTCTCTGACATGTCATCTTCGACGTTTTGTTTTTAATTAGTTTGAGACTTCAGAATATAGAACATTCCCTATCAGGGTCATCTGCATGGTGCAGGTGCAATCTGTTCCATTATCATCAAGTGGGAAAGTGCTGGTATTTAGGAAGGATGGTCCTGCTTTACCATGAAGTATCGTGAAGCAGCGGGACGCAGGCGGCACTGTGGGTTAAACCACAGAGCCTAGGGCTTGCCGAACAGAAGGTCGGCAGTTCGAATCCCTGGGACGGGGTGAGCGCCTGTTGCTCTGTCCCAGCTCCTGCCAACCTAGCAGTTCGAAAGCACATCAAAGTGCAAGTAGATAAATAGGTACTGCTCCAGTGGGAAGGTAAACGGCGTTTCCGTGCGCTGCTCTGGTTCACCAGAAGCAGCTTAGTCATGCTGACCACATGACCCAGAAGCTGTACACCGGCTCCCTCGGCCAATAAAGTGAGATGAGCACCACAACCCCAGAGTCGGTCACGACTGGACCTAATGGTCAGGGGTCCCTTTACCTTTACCTATCGTGAAGCAGCAGTTTGGGGCAACAGGAGACTCCATTTCCCTGCTCTCCTTCGCCCTTTTCAGTTTGAAGCAGCAGGGTCTGTTTAGCTTTTTATTCTTGGGCGGTTTGACGTTTTGAGATATGTTAAAGGACTATTTGTTCTCCGTTTTTTAAACCAAAGTTGGCTCGGGTGCATTAAACCCTCTTAAAAGTGCCATTGAATGGCTGAGACAGGGCCATACTTCTGAGGTCAGAGCATCTGTGCCACATACAGAAGGCCCCAGATTCAATCCCTGGTGTCTCCAGGCAGGGCTGGAAAAGATCCCTGCCTGAAATCCTGGAGATCCACTAGCCAGTCAGCACAAACAATCCTGACCTAGATGGACTGGTAGTCTGACTTTGTATAAAGGTAGCTTATTATGTAAGAGAGACTGGAACAAGGGCAGAAGTTGGGCCTACAGTGAGATACGGCAGCTGCCTCAGGCAGATCTGGAGACCATTAAAGACAGTGGAGGAGAACGTGATACACTGGGTAGAGGGTTGGACCAGGCCATGGAAAGCCAGGGCTCAAATCCCCACTCAGCCACAAAGCTCACTGGGATGACCTTGGGCCAGTCACTGCCTCTCAGCCCAACCTACTCACAGGGTTGTTGTGGGGACAGAATGGGGAGGAGAAGTTTTGTATGGCACCTTAAGCTCCTTGGAGGAAGGGCGGACTATAAAGGGATGAATGAATGATTAAATAAATAAGCATAGCCTGTTGGATCAGGCCGGTAGCCGATCAAGCTCAGCATCCAGTGGCCAAGCAGATGCCCATGGGAAACCTGCCAGTGGCACCCCTGGCACAACAGCGCCCTCTTCACTCCCGCAATTCCTGGAAAGTGGTATTCAGAAACAGGCTGCTTCTGACAGCAGAAGTAAAGACAGAAATGTCTGACCCGCAGGGCACAGGGAAGCAAGCGACTGAGGTAGAAAACCCAGGTGGTTTTCTGCGGGTTGACATTTGTTCTAATTCAGCAGTAAACTGTGTGTTTTCCTGGGGGAAGCAGCGTGACAAAAGAAATACCTCTTGGGCTCATGCCTAGCAATCACAAGACAGAAGAAGAAGAAATCAGGGGACAAAGGGAAGTGTGGATGAGCCCTAATTAATTTATTGTCTGTCGGCTTTTTGGTGCTTGCTAAAGGCGCTCCTCTTTTGAGCAAGCCTTCCAAAGGGAGATCTTTATGCCAGATGCTATCTGTATTGGGTTTGAATTGATTTTATGTATGCACTATTGTTGTCTTAAACTCCTTCCCGCCCGTGTGTGTGTGTGTGTGTGTATGTGTGAAGAGAGAGAGAGAGAGAGAGAGAGAGAGAGAGAGAGAGAGAAAGAAAGAAAGAAAGAAAGAAAGAAAGAAAGAAAGAAAGAAAGAAAGAAAGAAAGAAAGAAAATGAGTGAATCAGTGTGTATCTCACCAGCAGGTCCCAGGCCATTTAAAACTCAGAACTAAACATTTAAATATGCCCCTTCCCTATGCCCTTTGCATCTTGTCCACTATTTCAGACAATAACAAGCATTGTGGCTTTCTTTCCCTTTCTCTGCTTTTCTTAAAAAACCAGCACTTGACAACCAGAGGAAATTCCAGGGCCACCTGTTTAAAACAAAAGGCAGAACCCCAAAACCTCAGGGCGCCATCAGCCTAAGCCTCCTCATTATGCTTTAATAACCGGGACTTTACGGGAAACATTGGCGGAGAGAATGCAACCCCAAATACGTCCTCAAGTGCAAACCACCCACACAAACACTCACTGTTTGCACACAGTGGCAATTCTACAGCAGCGTACCCAAGGCGGAAGGAAGAATCTGCTAAATCTTTCCTGGATGAGGTTGTGTTGTGCCATTCCTGGCAGTTGCAAAGGCTTATTGCCAGGGATTATGAAGGATTAGACCTTGGAACCTGCTTCCTATGCTCAGGGCACCAACGTGAAATACAAAGATTTTGAGCGTGTGATGTGTCTTTCCCATATACATCCCATGCCATCTACACCATTAGCCAAAGTGAGAACCCACCTCAGGTCAAGCTGAGAGCCAGTGGTGGGTCCCAACACACCCGCTGAAGCCCAGTGATCTGGAGGAAAACAAGACCCCCACACGTTAGAGGGTATGACTTTCCCATAGACATGAACCCTGCTATTTTCAGTTTCCTTCCATTTCTAGTTCCCAGTCTTAAATTCAGTTCTTCACATTTCCACATCAGCTTGCGAATGCATTTTTAAAAGTGTGCATGAAAATTTGTCCGTATGTTTTGCATGCAATGTTTCCTAATACACACAATTTTGACAAATACAATAGTGGGTTATTTTCACTATTACAGCCACACTTTCCCCTAGCATAAGCATTTTGTACACATTACTTGGTTGGAGAATTGCACTGCAAAACTTGGAAAAGTGAAAATTTCAAAGGGTGAGTGTGTTCCAGTTTGCATGTCGTTTCAGAAAGTATGAATTAGGGAAATTTGCAGTTAAATATGAACTGTATCAAATGGCACCCCACTCCCCACTGTTGGATCAGTATCCTCTTTGTTTTAGCACAGCTCCTGTGCCTTGTACAGAAGGATACGACAAAAGTTCAACAGGATCAGTTTTTTCCACCATAGAGATGCAATTACAGTGTAAGTGCAGTTGGAGATGAAGGGGAAACTTGACCTGTTGAATTTCTGCCTCTTTTTCAGTTGCCTAAAGGCACAAGAGCCAAGCAAGGGGGTAGAAGCTGGCAACCTTACATGCGTACCAGTTTTAATTAGCGTTGGTTCAGCACATCCTGTGGTCGAATCACAAACCTACCACATCAACCTTAATTCATTTGTTTCAGTCACAAGCCATAACAAATTGCATATGGGTTCAAAATGGGATGTTAAACAAAATGTACAGAACTGTGGGGAAACTTTTCATAACTTTTCATAAGATACAAAAGTAAATCTCTTGTGACAAAAATTGTGAAACCATATGGCACAGTGTACGTGTTGATCCAAATGGCAGTAGAAAACATGTCTACACATTTTGTCCCATTTTTAGCTGGTGGGAATACAAAGATGGGCAGTTTTTGAGTAACCTCTTCATTATCTGAAAGCAAACAAACTTAGTGGGGTGTTTTTACAAGTCTGACCATTTCAAACATGTCATTTTAACAGCCCAGGGAGCAAAGCATTCTAAACATGTTCAGTTATAATACAACTAAGCAGGAACTGCAGTCCTTCCCCACAAATACGATGCCTCAAATTATTTTTATTCTGATATCCATCCTCTAACACAATAGGTATTTGTTGCAGTCTGAGAGGATGAGAGCATTTCTGAAGGAAATGACTGAACAACTGAAACCATGACTGAACAACCAGGAGGCTGCCATAGTATTACTCCAGAGAGATCATCGTTCTCATCTATTTCTTATACCCAGAACATTTGACTGGGTTGCCCTAGCCACGCTGGGCGGTCTCCAACAAAAATACAGGAAAAACAACAACCACCATTTAAAGCTTCCTGAAACAGGGCTGCCTTCAGATGCCTATGAAAAATTATCTAGCCATTTAACTTTATGACATCTGCTGGGAGGGCATTCCACAGGATGGGTGCGATTACCAAAAAGGCCTTCTGTCTGATTCCAGATCAAGGGCCTGGAAACCAAGCCTTATGAGGAACAGTTGAAGGAACTGGGTTGTTTAGCCTGGAAAAGAAGAGACTGAGGGGAGATATGATAGCCGTATTCAAATATCTAAACGGCTGTCACATGGAAGATGGAGCAAACTTGTTTTCTCCTGCTCTGGAGGGTAGGTGATGAACCAATAGCTTCAAGTTACAAGAAAGGAGAATTTGACTAAACATCAGGAATAACATTTTGTTTTTTGTTTTGTTTTTTTATTTCATAATTTTTTATTCATATTTGCACATATATACAGGAAAAACATAAACAAAAAATCCACCACATACCTTATACAAATTATATCCACTTCACAAATCATAAATAAAATACATAACTGAGTTAGTCTCAACTGATCCTTGGACTTTCCTCCACTCCTTTGGTAAGTATTGAATAAATTATATAGTTGCGTACTTTTTAACTCTTTTACATAGGCCTTTCCCGCTGTTAGAGTTATTTCAACCCCGCCAGTGTCACCTGAACTTTAGATTCCATATACACTAAATATTTCTTCCAGTTGTCATGAAATTTCTGTTCATCTTGGTCCCTTAATCTTCCTGATATTCTATCAAGCTCAGCATAATTTATCATTTTAACCTGCCACTCACTTATGTTAGGTATTACTTCTGATTTCCAATTTTGTGCTAGCATAATTCTTGCAGCTGTCGTGGCATATAGAAACAAGGTCTTATCTTCTTTTTTAATTTCTTTACCGACCATTCCTAACAAAAAAGCTTCTGGCTTTTTGGGAAATGTATATTTCAATATTTTTTTAAGGTCATTATAGACCAATTCCCAAAAGCCTCTCACTTTGCAGCACAACCACCACATATGGTAGAGGTCACCTTCTACCTCTCTACACTTCCAGCATCTTTTATCCTTCAACTTATAAATCTTCGCTAATTTCACTGGTGTATGGTACCACCTGTAGATCATTTACATCAGGAATAACATTTTGACAGGAAGAGCTGTTGGACAATGGAACTGTCTTCCTCGGGAGGTTGTGAACTCCTTCCTTGAAGCTGGATCTCTCTGACACCTTCGTACTAATCCCCGATGCCACCCCCACTATCCGCTGCCTGAAGCAACCACTGCACTTTCCCTAATGGTAGGGCTGGCCCTGTAGTCCAGATCTGGAATAACAATGGTGCTACAAAGTATCATGCATTCTCTGAAACAATCCTCCCACCTTTGTGGTCTGGCTGGAGAAGATTGCTCAGGAAGGTGAGCAAAATGCTGAGTTCTAGCCAGGAGGAAAGGCTGCCATTTCAGTTGCCCAGGTGGAAGGCGAGAGGTCTGCCCACCTGTCAGGGCCCGACAGCTGCCCTGATTCTGCCTCACCCCTATGCCCTCGCTAGCCTGCAGCTCACCCATCTTAACCAACAGGTAGTTCTGTCCACAACTGCCTCTCTAAAGGCACCCAAAATAGCAAGAAATGAAGCTGGAAGCAGCAGCACTGAAGGAAGAGCCACACTTAAGTTATAAAAGACATATTGAGACCATATAGAGTTACAGTGGTACGTCGGGTTACATACACTTCAGGTCACATACACTTCAGGTTACAGACTCAGCTAACCCAGAAATAGTACCTCGGGTTAAGAACTTTGTTTCAGGATGAGAACAGAAATCGTGCTCCAGCAGCACACAGGCAGTGGGAGGCCCCATTAGCTAAAGTGGTGCTTCAGGTTAAGAACAGTTTCAGGTTAAGAACGGACCTCCGGAACGAATTAAGTACTTAACCCGAGGTACCACTGTACAGGCCATGCACTTAAAGCAGAGGTTTTATTGCTGCTATATTTATTGCAGGTTCTTTGGAATCCCTTGTGAAAAAAGGAGGGCCAAAATATCATTCACTCAAATTGACACACCAGACGGCTATTCAAAGTCATGGGATCCAGGAAGGTTTGAGGCCAAAACTGCATGCAATGCTGTGCCAGCTTCACCTTAATGTTTGTTCTGTACGTTATTATCGCTTCAGGCCTTCTGGCACTAAAGAATGGTACTAGAATCAGGGATGATTCTAGTACTGCCAGCAGGTCCTGGTTCCAGTCTGTAGTGTAGCGCCAAATTTAGAAGTGTGGGGTCAGAAGTGCCACGCCCCATCTAAGATTATACAATCTTATAATTATATAATAGCAGCAGTAATTAGGGGTGTATTGCAATGATCAGATCTTCATGTGTTGCCTTTCAGCTAGCTCTATTACTTCCTGTGCACCTACAGAAAACTGGAGTGCTCCAAAATCATCTTCTGGATTGTCCTAAATTGCGTTTTCCACAAAGTTCCATTGTGTGGAAAAGAACTTGCATGCTGTTCTCTTGAAACTGAAGCGCCTTGTGTTTCCAGGGTTCATAAACGCTTCATTTGGAGCTTACAGTGGCTCCCCTTTCATGTTGATTGGGCAGCTCTAGGAGACAGGGACCCTCCTGCAGAAACAGTAATGGGTCTCTGACACTGGGCCACTATACCACTGGTACCGTTTAATCCCATTTAATTTAATCCATTTAATTTTGAGCCTCTGAGGGTTAGAACAATGGAGATGCAGAGTTTATGTGTTTTCAAGGAGAGAAAGAAGTTCTTCTGGTAACAACAGAGAATGGTGTTCATGATCATGACTGCTGGCATTTGTCAGCAGATCAGGAAGAGAAGTGCAGCAAAGCAAGTTTGCACAGAGGTATGGATGGGAAAGAAATTCAGTTCGGATTTAATGAAAATTCACACTTTCTGAAACATCGCCCACACTTCCATTTGTCCCATGCTTTCTAGGTACAAGTTTGAGATGTTTTACTTTTGTCCTGCCTCTTTCCCCTGGAAAACCCGCTGTCTACTGCTGAATTGGAACAAATGTCCATCGGGACTGACATTTGTTCTGATTCAAAAGTAATCAGTGGGTGGCAGGATGAAAGAAAAACCTCTCAAACTGGTGCCTAGAAAGTACGGTACAAACAAGTGTGGATAAGCCTAATATGCAAGCTGAAACAGGTGTACTCTGCACTCTGCACCTTGAAATCTTGTGATGCAATTCTCCAGCCAAAAAATGTGTGCAAATTTGTGTGATACGGGAAAGGATGAATTAAAATGTATAGATCTGCAAAAAATAACACATATAAATGCATTCTGCTATGGGAAAATGCGTGCCAAAACATGAATATCTGTCAGGCTTCAGGGAATCAGCTTCTTCCCCCGTGGCCATAAATGAGCAGATCAGACAAAAGGGAATTCTTACCAATTACGGTAGTTTCTTTAATAAACACAGTGAAGGACAAAAGAAAGCATCTTCCCAGAATGGTGGTTTGGTCTGACAATATCAGAACAAACAGGAAATAGAATGTGTGTTTTAGGAAAAAATTGCATTCATATTTGCTCATGATAACTTCACCACAACTGATGCAGAAATGCAGAGAAATTTTAAGACAGGGGGGGGGGGAAATAAGCAACAGAGAAAATGAAATTGGCAGATCTGTCCATCCCTACACAAAGGAAAACGAAAGCTCAGGGAGACCACCACTTGCTGTGTGGGGCAAAGGCATCTAGTGGCTCTCAGCTTATTGGATAGGAGCATGAGCTGGCTCCTCAGACATCCTTGTCCTGTTTGCCTCCAGAGAGTAGGTCACTCACCCACCACCTTTTTTGAGAGCTCACACCCTGAACTTTGGAGAGCAATTATAGTTGCTGCACACGTTGCAGTCAAGAGTTGCTATATCAAGAGCTTTTAATTCCCCTTCTGAGGGAGTGCCAGCAGGAAGGCAGATTCTTGATGAGGTGCCATGAAGCCCGGCCGGGCAAATGCCAGACAAAATTGCCAGTATGTTCCATCATTTTGCAATTTTCAACTGTACCACCTTGCCAACTGCAAAGGTATACCAAGGAGAGCAAAAACCACGTCAGTCTTCCAAAGCATCTTATATTTGCCCCTACAAAGTTGGGGGTGGCGGGGGAATGGGTTCAGGCTTGGCTCTGGCAAAAAAAACCCACTTCCAATCCTCAGATAATAATCTTGTCACTACTCACATGCTCAGAGAGAGAACAGGGAATGACAGCAAGGATGTGGGTGGCGCTGTGGTCTAAACCACTGAGCCTCTTGGACTTGCCGAGAAGAGGGTCAGCTGTTCGAATCCCCACAACGGAGTGAGCTCCCATTGCTCCATCCCAGCTCCTGCCAACCTAGCAATTCGAAATCATACCAGTGCAAGTAGACAAAAAGGTATCGCTGTAGCGGGAAGGTAATCAGTGAGTCCGTGCGCTCTGGCTTTTGTCACAGTGTCCCGTTGCACCAGAAGCAGTTTTTAAATGCTGGCCACATGACCCAGAAAGCTGTCTGCAGACAAACGCCGGCTCCCTCGGCCTGAAAGTGAGATGAGCGCCACACCCCATAGTCGCCTTTGACTAGACTTAACCGTCCAGGGGTCCTTTACCTTTTTACCTTTCTGGGGGTCAACAGTGGTATGGGCCTCAGCAACTGCCCAAAGATGCCTACCTCTGGTGCCAATCCTCCCTTCCTGCTAGGCTTCTTCCTCCCACCACTCACAGGATTTCATTCAAAAATAAATTTCAAAACAAAGGATTGTAAAAGACAAGGGCACATGATGCAGCCTCTGTTGATTTTCTATATTGCGAATCCAGAATGACGTGTTCCCCTGCTTCCCTCAGTTTTTGCAAAGCATACTTTCGCTAAGGTGGGATGGGTGCAGGAGAAGTTAGTCTCAGATCCACATGATGCATTAGTAATAACTAACTGAACTTACACCGAATTCAGTGGAACTAAAGAGCGACTAACTTCCTCTGGATACAACTCAGTTTACTGAAGCATATACTCTTCTGAGTCTTAAAGCCAAAATAGATATTGTTGAGAGGTGAGGCTTTTTTGGAGGGGATTAGGACGTATGCCTGCATCCCTTCTAATTCCTGAATCCAGCAAGAGCTAAAATCTAAACAGAGGATTCAGTTGCTGGAATAGCCAGGTCAACTTCTTGGTGAGTTTAGCTCCTAAGTGTGGGTCAGTATGGTAACAAAGGAAGCATAGGTGCCAACTCCCTAGGACCCTGGTGCCCGAGCACCCACAAAATTCCCCATGAAGGAGCCGGGCACCCACAGATTTCAGTGCCAGGGCCATGCACGCTGCACGGCACCCACTATTGCAAGGCCAAGCTGGCACTCCTGAGAGGAAGTGGCTTTGAGACAGGGGGCAAGGGGGTGGGCCCTCTCCCTCACTCAGCTGGTAGTGAGAAGGGCAAGAACCAAAGTTATGTGTGCAGGAGCTGGGCTAGAAGCAGGCAGATGCCTGAGAGTGAGAGCTGTGCCTGATTTCTGTTGGAATCCAAGGCTGTGGCTATGGGAGAAGCAAGACCTTCTGGGGTGTTAATGCTGTGAGCTGCTCCATCATAGGCTCAGGTTGTATATAGTTGTAAATAAACCATATATCTTAAAGACACCACCGTCTCCGTTGTGCCTCATTCCAAAGAAAGCAAATGCTGGGTAACCGCCTGGAATTTTGCACCACTCGGGAGACTGGGGTGGCGTGAAACACTATGATATTTGACGCATATGTTACCCTTGTATTGTTGTCGCTTTCAAAGGAAGCTGCCTTATCCTGAGTCAGACTATCGAGGTCAGTATTGTCTGCACAAATAGCAGCTCTCCCGGTTTCAGGCATGAAACCTCACCCAACCCTACCTGGATCTGAACCTGGGACCCTCTGAATACTAAGCAGATGCCCTACTGCTGAGCTATAGCCCTTCTTCTAAATAAATAGCTAGAGGGGGAGGGGGAATAAGATGGGGGTGGGGAGTTTTAATCATTTGCCCCCACCTTCTGCCTGCTATTTGCAGTACAAGGAAAGCTCCCATTGGTGAATAGCTGACATGGAGGTTTGGATTCCAGCTGGGACCACGGTGAGGTCAAGGCGTTAGAAAGCAACCCCTGCTATGTTACAGCCCTGATCCAGCTTCTCCCCAACCCAACTGTTTAAAATCTCGTTAATATTCCATTTTTAGCTCATGTTTCAAATTCTCATTATTCTTTAATGCAATAATCAAATTTACTCATTGATTTAAAAAAAATCCTAATAAAGCCAGCGGAGGTGATTATAATAACCTTTAATTTTTAAAGTTGCACCAAGAGACATATTTATTGGGGGGGGGGGGGAGTTCTCGATGTGATCTCAAAAAAGTTTATAATCTGCTATGCCTGCCCTGTAGGGTTTATTTAGTTTGGAAATGGTGAGTAATTAACCGTAGGGCACAGCCAACCGTATTTTAATTAAATCTGCCCTTTCTTGCTTGGGAGGGAAGGAGGGAAAGAAGTGTATGAACTTGCCAGCATGGAGAACAGACTCTTAGAAGTATGGAGGTGAAAGGGGTCGTTAGCTGGGGAAGCCAGTTGCAACCCTAAAGCGGCTAGTAACCAACCTGTACCTAACACAATCCAGACAACAACATGCCAAGCGGGAAAGGTAGAGGCGCTGGCTGCTTCCAGACAACCTGCCTATTGAGCATTCATCCTGCTTTTTTTGCAAGGAGGTTAGACATTGGCCATTTTGGGAGCACTCTGCTCAGCGGCATCTACATGACGGTGCCAGTGCGACCATTAGGCAAAGTGAGGTCTCTGCCTCAGGGGGGAGATGCTGTGGGGTTGGCAGGCACTGTTCCTCCTGTGCCTTCTAACATGCATAGGACCGCAAAGCAGAAACAATTAATCATGGACCCAGAAGAAGAAGAAACTGTGGGGACCAACATGGGAATAAACCCCTTAAGTACCTTTATGGGCACCACTTTCTACTCTGCTGTAAAATGTATCAGTCTGGCCCTGCTGACCATCTGAATATTAAGTATACTTTCTCCCTATGTTCCAATTTGTCATATTTGTATGCAAATTGATGAAGCAGTGGATCAGCTAGCACTAAGTCAATCCACTGAAATGTCTTTAATCAGGCTAGGTTGGTAAAACCTGTATGAGCTCAATAGAAGGATGGGGTGGTTTAAAACAAAAACAAAAAACATGGACAGCAGAAAACCAGAATAAATTGACAGCCTGTTGTTCTCCGAAAGGCCAATTTAAAATCTTGTTCTGAGAATAAGCATCGGCGGGGAGGCGCTTTTCCGGTAGCATCTCTCAATTCTGGAGCTACCACAAGAAAAGTGGGGGAAACACATACGACAACGTTCAGAGCCCCCCTCCCTGTGGCCCAACTCCTTTCCGCTCCCTCGCGCCTCCTTGCCTCGGTCTCCCTTTTCATCTCCCGTCTCAGCCAAGGCTACCTGACGCCAGGCTAGTCGGGAGTGTGATGCAGGACCTGGTCTCCCTGACACAAGGCCAACAGGGTCCCTGCATTATTCATTGGCGCGGTGTGTCAAACCCTTCATAATTCATCAGTGTGTTAGTTACATTCAGGAGAAAGACACGTCTAAGAGGGCACAGAAAGGAGAAGCCTGACAAAGATGACGGTGGCAGGAAAGTTGCCCTGAGGGAGCCTGGCTATCTCCTCTCTCAGATGGAAAAGGACCTTCTAAGACCAAAGTTGGGAAGGCAAGTTACAGCCAGGGAGTGGGAACAAGGCATTTTCGTTTCGCAACCTCAAGCATTTACACTGGCATATAACCCCCCTCCCTTTCAAAAGAAGCGAATGTGGCCCTCAGGTTCCTCACCTCTGTTTTAAACACTGGAATGCTGGTTTTGGGTTCCTTTATTTGTTATGGTTATTACATTTTAAAAGGTAAAGGGAACCCTGACCCTTAGGTCCAGTCGTGGCCGACTCTGGGGTTGCAGTGCTCATCTCGCTTTATTGGCCAAGGGAGCCGGCGTACAGCTTCCAGGTCATGTGGCCAGCATGACTAAGCCGCTTCTGGCGAACCACAGCAGTGCACAGAAACGCCGTTTACCTTCCTGCCGGAGCGGTACCTATTTATCTACTTGCACTTTGACGTGCTTTCGAACTGCTAGGTTGGCAGGAGCAGGGACCGAGCAACAGGAGCTCACCCCGTCGCGGGGATTCGAACCGCCAACCTTCTGATCGGCAAGCCCTAGGCTCTGTGGTTTAACCCACAGCACCACCCGCGTCCCTTATTACATTTATACAGAAAAACTCACCACGAACGCCTGCCTTTTTCTCTCATAATGGCAATGGTGCCCACCTGAGAGGTGCCAGAACTGAGTACCAGTGAGTTCTGGCTGAGAAAAAGGCCTGCATTTATACCCTTCCTTTCTTCTGAGGAGCTCAAGGTGGCACACAGAGTTCTCCATTTCATCATCACATCAGCCCTGTGAGGTAGGCTAGGCTGAGAGACAGTGGCTGGTCCAAGGTCAACCAGTGAGCTCCATGGCAGAGTGGAGATTTGAAGCCTGGTCTCCCAGATCAAACCACTACACACACACACACACACACACAGTCTCTCCTGGTCCTTATTTAGTCCAGAAATGCAATGCATTTGTACCTGTGAGCGGAACATTGCTGCACCTTAAAACAGAAGCCAGCACCTGCCTTTTCGTAGCACGCATCATGGATGCCCTCTTTACAGAAGTGGTCCAGTGCTAATTTGGGGAGCATAGATTTGTTCAAATTGACAGAGTTCTGGCATCTAGCTGTTACGTCTTCAAGACTTGTAGGCGTAACAGCTTCTGCCTTTATGTGTGCACTGTGGAGAGGATGAGGATCTGGGATAATCTGCCCACCCCACCCCCCAGAAGGTTTCTCACTAGGTGACCTAGTCCTTGAATTGAGTATGGTTCCCCCACCCGCCTGGAGGAGAAGCTAGTTGGGCTTATTGTGGCATCATCACATTCCAGCCACGGAGGAGAGAGGTTGCCACAAGACCTAGCGTTTCCCACTTCAGACCTTCGCCCAAACTTTTCCAGGCACACAATGTCCCCATTTATTTATCATATTTAAAAGGATTTCTACACTGCTAAATTAATGAAACTTCCAAACATCTAATATAAAAGCTACCTTAAAAATACCAACAACAAAAAAGTAGATATCAGGAACAAGGGGTTATGGTCAGTTCACTTTTGCTCTGAGTAAACCCATTGAAATGAATGGGCCTAAGTTAGTCATGGTCAGTCACTTCAGTGGGCCTACTGTGAGCAAAGGTTAGTGGAATGCAACCTCTGTTGGGCTAAAAGTTTTCAAAAGAAAATTGGTAGGCTTAAAAATTACCTATTAAAATGCATGTCGAATTTGCATGTGTGGGAAGGCAAAACAAAAGGCAGAACAAAAATGTTTTTTTCGAAGGTGCCAAAAATTATGGAGCAAAGGCGCTTGCCTAATATCAATGGGCAGGGAGTTCCAGGGAAGAGATGTTGCCACACTGAAACATCAATTCCTTTTATGTGCAGAATGAACATTATGTGTACCTTGCAAAACTGCCAGTTCCCTTTAATTTGATTAACTTGATGTGCAAACAGGGCTTAAGAGGAGGGTGTATCGGGAATTTTAAATAAATAAATAAATAAATAAATAGGCCACATATGAGAAAGCTCATCAATACCCAAACTCACCCCCCACCCCACCCAATTAAATCTTGATTATTTAAATTATCCAGATCTTAGCTGCTTTCCTATTAATCAGGAAGTTCCCTGTTCAAAAAAGACACATCCTCTCAAGATAATCATTACTCCCTCAGCTGTGGGGAATGTATTAATGGGTCCCCAGTTGTGCAGATTTGTTTCAATAAGCATTAGCACCGATAAGATTATAGTTCTTTACACACAAGACATTTCTGTTGACGAGTGTGTGTATTTAAGGACTTCCGGGTTCAGAGTCTCAAGAATAATTAAGGGAGTCATACCCTTCATGGCCAGTTTCCAGCCTAGAAGCAAACTGTATTGGAGACTTTACTCCTTTTTCTGAAAACACGGATCAAAATTATGTTTTCCCTTACACTAATCATATACGATTTATTTAGCACGGTGTAATAAAATGTGAAAAACGTAGTAACAACAGTACTTGGTCACTGAATCTCTTTGAATGTTCACATCACAATTTGAAAGTCATCATAGCCAAAAAATGTGGCAAATGATCTGCTAGAAAATAATTCAGAAAATAATATTTCCATGGGTACATCATGGCCAAATCACCTTTTCCAGACATCCACAAATACAGACAGATACTCCTTGACCTGGATTCACACATTAGCAGCTAGGTCATGGCTATTAATTGTCTGAATGCCAACCATGGTTTAGCTACCAACATGAGTTTGACCAAACTGTGGGAGGCAGTGGAAGACAGGAGTGCCTGGCATGCTCTGGTTCATGGGGTCACGAAGAGTCGGACATGACTAAACAACTAAACAACAACAACAACAAGTAAACTCACTTTTGCGCATTCCCGACTCCAGCACTCCCACCTGATATGCCAGTGGAACAGATCATCTGTTTATGTTTATATTTAATTGACTTACTG
This sequence comes from Podarcis vaucheri, assembly GCF_965113315.1. Taxonomy (NCBI): domain Eukaryota; kingdom Metazoa; phylum Chordata; class Lepidosauria; order Squamata; family Lacertidae; genus Podarcis; species Podarcis vaucheri. The sequence continues at coordinate 16,718,959 of NC_138751.1, forward strand.
AAACCTATCAGTTGATTCTACTGTAAGTCACCCTGAGGCAGTGGCACAGGTGATTAAGGACTCCTTCAGATGACCTGTTTATTGAGCAGTCACCCTAATTTACTTGCACAGAGGTTACATTATAACTGGCCTGTACTGAACATTTGTTTGACTCCATTCGCAATAAGATTATATAGGACAATGAGTATTCATACTGCGTTCATCCTGATTTGCTTGTGGGGTGTTTGAGCATCTTCCTATTAGTCATTCACTCCTCCTACCCCTTTCCAGGGAATTCCCCTGTCACTTTCCTAACTGCAAATGTGTTCATTCCTATTTTTAAGTGGATTAGTTGTGCTACAGTGACAGAACGCTTTAATGGCACAAGCCTAAATTTCCCAGTTATGAGCTAGAACTCCTCCTGCAAAGCATTGACCGTCTCTGGAGGAAACTCTAGAAGTCAAATGAAGAAACAAATAACAAAATGGGGTGCAGTTGTGGGTGGAACAAGGAAGCACAGGCTTGGGAGCACTCTCACGCCCCTGCCGAAAGTGGAACTTTGCAGCTGTCACCATGAATCTCATCAGTGACTACTCTGTGTCAACAGCCACCTCAGTCACATTGCCACAGCACCCAATCACATGGCACACCACCTCCAGCATGAAAGAAACCCCATAAGTCAGATGATGGGACACATGGTACAGGACTGCTTCTCTTTGGCTTAAGGTTGCGCACATTGAAACAGAATTGTGTGGCTTTGTGGGCTGACCTGCCTCCCATATCACTTACAGTGCTGGAAAACTGCAACAGGGACAGGCCGTTGTTATTTTTGTTTCAGCAGCCTTCCCTATGGAATGATTTGCCTGGGGAAATCGGGGTTTAGGAAATTATCTTTTTCAGAAACCTTTCTCAGTTCTTCATGACTCCCTGTTTCTAAGGTCTTCTGATGGTTTTAAATTAGTTTTCCTTCGGAGACTTTAACACAAGATTGAAGAATCTGTGACCTTCCATCTAGAAGAGGGGTGGGAACAAGAGATTGCTGGACTCCAAACTCTCAGCAGCCGCAGCCAGCATGCCCAATGGTCAGGGGTGCCGGGAGGCCCACAAGCTGTCTGTCCCTGTTTTAACAGCGTGACATGGTCTAAATGTTTGAGGGCTTGTCTGCTCTTTCGTCGCCACTCCCATGCCACTTAGGCTTACAGTAGGAAAAACAATTAAAAAATGTTATTCATGGGTATTTTAAGTGAATGGTTGCATTGCTGTGCCAAATGAGTATAGACCGCCCCCTGGCGGTGGTGCCTGTGTAGTGTAGGATAGATATCAGATGTGTGAAAACCAAATGAAGGATAGATCAAGGTCAGGGCTGATCTGAAATGACGGATTGGGGCTCAAACTGTTGGGTGGGGGTATATCCCCCAATTTTTACCAATATCTATATTTTATGCCCACTTTGCCTTGGTACATGCATTTTAGTACACATAACTTGGTTGGAGAACAGAATTGCAAAATTCAGAGTTGTACGAATTTAAAGGGTGGCTGTTTTGGTACTGAAAGCATGAATTAGGTAGGTTCGCCTTTAAATGCAAACAATTGGAGTTCCCTCTCTGGCTCAGGCAAGGAGAGGGGAGTGCTTGGCTGGGCCTAGGGGCTGAGAACAGAGCTTGATGAATCCAGCTCAACCAGAACAACCTTTGTGGTTCTGTTCCTGTACTCCGAGATTTTAGTCTTTCATAGAATCATAGAATCATAGAGTTGGAAGAGACCACAAGGGCCATCGAGTCCAACCCCCTGCCAAGCAGGAAACACCATCAGAGCACTCCTGACATATGGTTGTCAAGCCTCTGCTTAAAGACCTCCAAAGTAGGAGACTCCACCACACTCCTTGGCAGCAAATTCCACTGTCGAACAGCTCTTACTGTCAGGAAGTTCTTCCTAATGTTTAGGTGGAATCTTCTTTCTTGTAGTTTGGATCCATTGCTCCGTGTCCGCTTCTCTGGAGCAGCAGAAAACAACCTTTCTCCCTCCTCTATGTGACATCCTTTTATATATTTGAACATGGCTATCATATCACCCCTTAACCTCCTCTTCTGCAGGCTAAACATGCCCAGCTCCCTTAGCCGTTCCTCATAAGGCATCGTTTCCAGGCCTTTGACCATTTTGGTTGCCCTCCTCTGGACACGTTCCAGTTTGTCAGTGTCCTTCTTGAACTGTGGTGCCCAGAACTGGACACAGTACTCCAGGTGAGGTCTGACCAGAGCAGAATACAGTGGCACTATTACTTCCTTTGATCTAGATGCTATACTCCTATTGATGCAGCCCAGAATTGCATTGGCTTTTTTAGCTGCCGCGTCACACTGTTGGCTCCTGTCAAGTTTGTGGTCAACCAAGACTCCTAGATCCTTTTCACATGTACTGCTCTCAAGCCAGGTGTCCCCCATCTTGTATTTATGCCTCTCATTTTTTTTTGCCCAAGTGCAATACTTTACATTTCTCCCTGTTAAAATTCATCTTGTTTGTTCATCTTGAGAGACCTTGAAAAAGAGACTAAACCTGGCAGGAGCTTTGAGTTTTGAGTGTAGCTGAGCTTTGTTCCATGTTTAGATCAGAAGGCCTGGCAAGTCTCCTAAGGCCTTCTGGAAAAGAATGGGGGGAGCCTCAACTTCAGCTAGAATTCATCACAGTACATATTGAAGCTTGTTTTCAGGGCTAAAACATGAAGGTAGAAACATTTCCGGTGCCCCCAAGTATGTAAGAACCAACAGGCAGAGATGTCAGAGAATTCCATCAGAAGCACAAAAGGGTGTTGAAATTGCCACAATTCTGATTTCCACAGAAGGTCAGGGACAGATCTCCCACAAATGAATATGAGTAGTAATCACTGTGGCTGTGGTGTTTTTTGGGTCCATGAAAATTTCATAAATAATTAAGGTTGTTTTCTGCATTGTTTTTGATACTTCCCTTCCGTTGAAATGCACTGAAGTGATTAACTATGTTAGCTTCGGCCATAGTGGATAGCAAGACGAACAAAATAGGTTTTAGCAGGAAAATGTTATGAAAATGATATATAGGTGGTATTGAACACCTGTTAAACTGGCCAAAATGTATACCGGTAGAACAAAAAATGAATTTTGGAAATGTAAGGAAAAGGAAGGTACTTTTTACCATATGTGATGGGCATGTAAAGGAGGTAAAAGCTTTCTGGGAAATGATATATAATAAGTTAAAGAAAATGTTTAAAAACACCTTTGTTAAAAAAAACAGAAGCTTTTATGTTGGGTATAGTGGGTAGAGAGATAGCGAGACAAGATTTTTTAAAAAATGGTCTTATATGCAACAACTGCAGCAAGAATTTTGTTAGCCCAAAGATGGAAACAACAGGAATAGTGGCAGAATAGTGGCAAAAGAATAGTGGCAGATGAAGCTGATAGACTTTGCAGAACTGGCGAAACTGACAGGAAGAATCCAGAACCAGCGAGACCAAGCATTCCAAAAGGACTGGTACAAATTTATATTATATTTGAAAGACAACTGTAAGCAATTTACATCATTAACAGGGCTATATGAAGATTTGTAAGATGAAATTCTACCTATTAAGGTTGAGTAATATAATATTTTAGGTAATGATATAACGAGGATAAGAAACGAAGCGAAATGTAAAGATGTAAAGTTTAATTTTGTAAAACATCAGATGGGAGGGAGGGAAGTTGTTAGGCTCAGTTGAGCCAAAAAGATAAAATAAGAGGGTACAATGCTACGTAATGTGATTATATGTAAAACCAATAAAAATCATTTATAAAAACAAAACAGGTTTTAGCAGGAGCCAAACTTATAGCGGCGCTGATTGTGATGAACACAGGGAAGAATGGAAATTGCCACCCCTTGACATCCCTACTGCCAACAGGTGAAGTTTATCCAAGAAGGGAGATCCGGGAATCTGAAATGAAATGTCAGTTGCTGTCTGTGGAGACACACAACTCTTTGTCCGTAAAAGAAAAGGTAACAACTTGAGCCAGGGTTCCTGGAAGTTGCCCTCTCCCCACATCGCCCTGCTTCCCATCCACCACGTAGAGTCCAAGTTAATCGCACATCCAACCCATGACTGAGTTTTTTATTAACCACCACTCCTAGAGGAGCTGCCCCAGAGAGTTCCTTGACTTTGCCTACTTGACTGTGGGAGAGTCAGAGCTTGAGGCACCATGGAGGAGGAATCGCCAGTCCTTGCGCCAGAGAGGGCGGCCATCAACAATCCAGCAGACATTTCCGTCATCTGCTTCTACTTCCTTGCGGTCATTGGAGTCGGTCTGTGGGTATGTATGTAGGGAGGGAGGGGGTGTGCTCCTCTCACGTAAACACGCTTCCCTCATCTAAGGTGTTTTTTTTTTGCAGACTGTCTTTATTTTCAGGTGGGATTCCATCCCATCCTGGAAAATTCAGGTTGTGCAATTAGTTGATTGGGAGCTCCTGTGCAACAGACTTGTTTCTCCTCCCCTGAAACCAGACTTTTTGCAATAAGTCATGGGAAAATGCACCGGGAAATGAGTCTGTTTGATACACAACATCATCTAATCTCCCTGCAGACAGATCCCAATGAATGCTCGATAAACAGGCAGTCTGGAAGTGGCCTAGGAAAGAAAGGACTCAGTTCCTCACTTAGAAAACAAAGACACTGCCTTGCTGTGGGGAAGGAATTGGAACCAGCATTTGAGGGTAAAATATGGAGCTGTCAGAGCCAAGCCAGGACAAAGAGCATACCATCACCTATTTTTCTGTTACTCAGCTCATTTTGTTGCATAGCTCAAGAGATTCCTGCATTGTAAGGGATTGGACTAGATGGACTCCCTTCCAAATCTACAATTCTAAGATTCTATTATTCTAGCCCAAACACAACTCATCCACCCACTATCATCTCTCCATTTGAGTCTTCCATGTCTTCTCTCAGAGTATTTCAGGCTCGTCTATTCATTTACAAGGCAACTTGGGTCCAGGGTCTCTTAAGGACAGCCTGATTCCATATATCCCTGGCCTGACCACTGAGATATTTGGGGGAGTCTCTGTTAGTGGCCCCCAATGCCACCGATACACGGCTTGTATCCACCAGAAGCCACACATTCAATATTGTGAATCAAATCGTATGGAAACCCCCCCCCCCAGCTGAAATTAGACAAAACCACCACCCCACCCCCATTGAATGTCAAGCGCTTGACAAAGACTTTTCCGTTCCAACAGGCATTTTAAGTTCACCTGTTTTGATAATAATTTTTCATTTATTTTAGGCACTGTGTGTTGGTGGGATGGAGATTGGTTCTAATTGGTTTTATTCATCGTATACTTTTTAGAATTTTTTATGTAGACTGCTTAGAAATCCTGGAGATTAAGTGTCCTGTATAAATAGCATAAATAAAACAAATTTACAGAAAGGAGAATGAAAAGCAGCTGAAGTGTTAGATTCAAATGCACTCTAACGGTTCACTCAAAGGATTACTCAGTGACAAAATGTCATTAATAATAACCATAAGCATGAAAAAGGCAGAATAAATTTGTGGGGGTGCTGGTCCATTAGGGCTGCTCCTCCAACTTTGGTTGGCTTTCAGCCAGCCCCCGCCAGACCACCTTCTTACTTGTAACCAGGCTGGGGGCGCATTGCCCGTCAGCTTCCTCCTCCTTGATCTTAGTGTTTCTCTTCTAGATGCCTTCAGGGAGGAGGTTGGGGAGCAAAACTAGACTCCACCTATCACTGGCTCTCAGTCCACCTCCTGTGGTCCTTCCTGCCTTCCACCCTTCCAGTCCCAATTGGGCAGAAGACACCAACTGATAAATTTGCCCGAAGGTTGGAGCAGATGTTTTCAGAAACACATCACACCCTTTTAAGTTTTGTTAAAGCAGCTGCACTGGCTGCCCATCTGCTTCTGAGCCAGAAACAAGATTCTTATATTAATTTACAAAACAACTTCGGTCCAGGGTAGCTCAGAAACTACCTAAACCTTTCTTTCCCAGCTCAATCCTGAGATCATTCGCAGGAGCATCGGTGTTCATTCGCCGATTTTGCAAGGCTCATTTGCTGTTGAAACCTGATTGTCACCCATGATTGACAGGTCGATGTGTCAACACATGGAATGGAACCAAGTCTCAAACCCATGAAAGGCCACTGTGAGCCTATATTGACACCTCTCAAAGATGCAACTAGAACTTCTTCTTTTTAAAAGCCTGATTAATATAGCAAACTTCTCCCAAGGCACTGCAGATAAATACAAAGATTTAAACTAATCTGTGTATACCTAAACTGCAAGTTTTATTGTTTAGTCATTTAGTCATGTCCGACTCTTCGTGAGCCCATGGACTAGAGCATGCCAGGCACTCCTGTCTTCCACTGCCTCCCGCAGTTTGGTCAGACTCATGTTTGTAGCTTTGAGAACACTGTCCAACCATCTCGTCCCCTTCTCCTTGTGCCCTCCATCTTTACCAACATCAGGGTCTTTTCCAAGGAGTCTTCTCTTCTCATGAGGTAGCCAAAGTATTGGAGCCTCAGCTTCAGGATCTGTCCTTCCAGTGAGCACTCAGGTCTGATTTCCTTAAGAATAGATAGGTTTGATCTTCTTGCAGTCCATGGGACTCTCAAGAGTCTCCTCCAGCACCATAATTCAAACTGCAAGTTACTTGGATGTTATTAACTAAGTTATTTTTAAAAATGTGTTAAATTTAACTGGGGGCAGTCTGTTCCGTTATGCTGCCTGAGGTGGCTACTTCCTGACCCTGTAAATGCAGTTGAGGAACCTAGAACCTAGAACCCAAACACTGCCTCAAGACTTTCCTTTGCTGTTCTCCTCTCCTACAGGGTTTCTCTGCCCCACATTCAAGCAGGGAGGCCTGTCACACTGGGCATATTTTCTGCTTTTCTCCCCATCCTTGTCTCTCTTCTTTGATCCTAGGCCTGGTCGTTCCAGATGGGTTAATGATTGCAAAAAGCTACATCGGTCAGGAATGTACTAGCAAGCTGGTAATGAGGTGTAAAATTGAACAGATTAGCAATGGAACAATCTGTTCCCTAGAGGATGGGCTCTGTTCCCTCTGTGCTTGTCTCCTTTTGATGCAGCCAGGGCAAGAAATATGCCCCATATTATAACACACACACCCCAAAATGGCTGAGCCCTTCCACAATGTCTACTCACACCACCTTTCCTCTCTCTCTTGGCTCACAGTCGATGTGCCGGACCAACAGGGGTACCGTCAGGGGATATTTCTTGGCTGGTAGGAACATGGTGTGGTGGCCGGTGAGTAACAGAAAATGGACAGGAACAAAGGAAGAGATGGGAGCCCTGGGGCTTGGGAACAGGGGGAAAGAGGCCCCAAATCAGAGAATGGGAAAGCTTTTTCAGCCTGAGGGCCACATTCCCCTTTATGGCAACTTTCTGGGGGCCGCAGGTCAAGTGCACAGGCAAAAATGGGCGAAGCCGTGGATGTTTACCTTTGTACAGTAGGCTAGTTTCCAGACAGAGTCACACACCTCTCCCTCCCCACCATTCAGGGAAGCAAAAGGCATTATTAGAATTCAAGGACACATCCCAATGAAGGTGTGAAGCAAGGCTGCTTAGGGGTGTGGCCCCAGGGAGAGCCCCAAAGGCCAGAGAGCTGTATTTGACCCCCAGTCCTGAGGCTCGAAACACCTGCGCCAAATACTTCAGGTTGGGGAGAGGGATGGATAGGAATGAAATGAGATTATGAGAATGGGAGGGTGGGAAGATAGATCAGAAGATAGGGAAGACCAGGAGCGAAGAGGAAAAATACAGAGAAGCAAAAAGAAAGTGAGAAATAAATTAAGATGATGAATAGGCATGGCATGGCGAGAATTAAAATATTTAGGACATTGGATGAAATTGGAGACAGGAGGGAAGAGAGGGAAGAAGCACCAAGGTCAAGATGGTGGGTGGGCTTTGGTGTTTTGTTTGGTGGTGTGCGTGGGGAACGTCAAGCCCTATTCCTTCTTTGGCGGTTGGTGTGCCCACAGATCGGCGCCTCTCTCTTTGCCAGCAACATCGGCAGCGGTCATTTTGTGGGCTTGGCAGGCACTGGGGCAGCGACCGGCCTGGCCGTGGCAGGATTCGAGTGGAACGTAAGCAATGGACTGCAGGCTCCATCTTTGTTTTTCTGGGAAACACAGCGTGCGGGTGGGGAGGCAAGACGCTTTCATTCGGCGAACGGAAACTGAAAGCAGGACTGATCACATACACACTTGGATCGGGGCCTGCTGTCACCTGGGCAGCTTTCTGAGGGCCATCTGCCATCTGTGGGTGGGCCATAGTAGAAAGTGGAAGGGGCAACACACGCAAATTCTACCTTTGTACAGTAAGCTAGTTTCTAGGCATACGCACACTCCGTCCTTCACCCAGGCCGTCCAGAGGCAAGATCAGAGTGCAAGGGAACATTCCAGCCAGGCACAAGCACTCAAAGAGGGTGTGAAGCAGGGGCCAGTGAGTGGTTGGGCCTGGGAAGAGTTCTGAGGGCCAGGCAGAGAGGTCTTGAGGGCCACATCTGGCCCCCAAGCCTGAGATTCACCACTTTTCCTATAGACATTCAACTAGTGTTGATTTTCCCAACGTGAAAAGGCAGCGATAGAGGAAACTTCACCCATTACATTTCTGCCTCTTACGTACATGTTAATGACATAGAAGCCCTACCAAAAAACAAGATTTCTTTTTTTAAGTGAGAACTTGAACCACCCTAACCCACTTCTCTCTTTCCTCCCAGGCTCTCTTCCTTGTCCTCCTCCTAGGATGGCTCTTCGTCCCGGTCTACCTCACAGCTGGGGTAATAAGAACACACGTTGCTTGCTTCTTTGTGACATTTGAAATCTCTTCAAGGAACCCAGGGTAGCCCCATGGTTCTCCCTGACTCCAATGTTTTCCTCACAACTGTACTGGGTGAGGAGGTGGGTTGGGCTGAGCGATGGGGACTGATCTGCAGTCACCCAGCTAGCATCATGGCTGCGCAGAAGTTTGAACTCAGGTCTCCCATGTCTAAATCCAGCATTCTTAACTCCTTGGCTATGTCAAACAACGACTGGTGTGTGAAACCTGAGGGCAGGAGAAGAGGAAGATGCTGAGTGGGCTTGGGAGGCAAGAGAAAAGACGATGGAAAACCAGGATGTTTGTCCTCGGGTCTAGGAGGAGGCTAGTAGGTTGGGAATGGAAGAGCAGAGCCAAAATATTGGATTCATCCCAGGGAGCATGCTAAGAAGCTCACCCTTGGAACCAGAAGCTCCCCTTTTTCCATATACAGCTGTGTGCCATTAATACCTATTTATTAGACCAGGTGTGGAGAACCTCGGACCTTCCAGATGTTGCTGAACTACAAGCCATTCAGCCCCGGCAAGCACGGCCATTGGCCAGGGATCATGGGAGTTGTAGTTCAGCAACAATCTGGAGGGACAAAGGTTCCCCGCACCTCTGCTACACCAATAAGCTGCAGATTTAAGCAGAGAATTCATTTTAAATGTGCAATCAAATGTTAACAAGTTGACTTTAAATTTATCATCATAATGTAAGCTTTAAAAAAAGTCAACAATCACACACACAAATTACATGTCTAGAAAGGCTTGCCAAAGAAGAATGGCATTTTTAGCAGGCATCTAAAACAGTAGTGCAAAGTTGCCTGTTTAATGTCAATGGGCAGGGAGTTCCAGGGTTTAGGCGTTGCCCCTCTGAAAGATTAACTCCTTGCTAGTGCAGAGCGAACGTTATGTGGCTCTTGCTTGAACACTCTAAAAGACAGCAGTGACATCTCCCCTGCTGATTCCCTCCCCCTGCAGGTCATCACGATGCCACAGTACCTGAAGAAGCGCTTTGGGGGCAAACGTATCCGACTCTACCTCTCCGTCCTCTCCCTTTTCATGTATATCTTCACCAAGATCTCAGTAGGTCATTTCTCTGGGCATGAAGAACTGAGAGGGTGGGCAAGCGGGTGCAGGATTTCCAACAAGGGTTTGGCTGGTCCACTTCCACCTGAGGAGAGAAGGCCATTTTAATGGTGAACGGAAACTGCCCGGCAAAGCCTGTCCCCTCCCCCAGCCTCCTCTTGGAGAGGGAAGAACCCCTTTCCCAGTCTGATTTCTTTGGGGGGCATTAGCCATGATCTATGGACTTGGGCTTTCTCTTTCTCACCTGGCAGGTGGACATGTTCTCTGGAGCCGTCTTCATCCAGCAAGCTTTGGGCTGGAATATTTATGTGGCCGTCATAGCCCTCCTGATCATAACCACCATTTACACAGTGACAGGTAACTGGAACGTTGAAATGGTTATCGGAACAGGCTGGTGGCAGGGAATACAATAGAGAAGCGGGTTGCCAACCGGCCATGAGAGAGAGGCAGCCTGACCTGTTCATGCCCCTTTAACCACAGCAGAAACCAGCTTTTCAGACAGTCAACCTGTTAACTGCTGCAAGTCAACGTGCTTGACAGGTACAAGGGCAAATGACACCTCATCCCCAGACTCAAGCTATATTATACTAATAGCTTTCTTCTTCTTCTTCTTCTTCTTCTTCTTCTTCAATCACTCGTAGCCGAGTAAGATTGTCTTCCATAAACACAGTTTTAACAGTGAGTCTGTAAGTGACTGTGGAGGCCAATTATGGATCCACATGTCCTTCCACAGTGGGGACATCTGTGTGGATTTGCCAAGTGTGCCTTCCTCTTAGCACGTTTCTTCTTTTTGTCGTGAGTTTGAGCATCTTCAAAGCCCATGATACTAATAGCACCCAGGACTAGTCAAGGGTTTGTTTGTTTGCTTGCTTGCTTGCTTGCATCTGAGACAGAAAATCCCACATGTGCCTCTTCCCATCCCAGGAAGCAAAGAGAAAATAAGAATGAATTAAATAATAAAATATTTGCTGCTATTTTGTGGAACTGCTGGTCTAATGGAAGGACAGGCAGTCATTTCTAGTGCATAAGATGGAAACCTCAAAGAGGTAGATAGGCAGGTCTGTGCACATATGTGGAAGAGAGAGAGAATGGGAGAGGGAGAAAAGGGAAGCAGCGTGTGTATGTATGTGAGAGGAGAAGAGTGTGTATGTATTGCAGTGAGTGACAGACAATATGAGAGTGAGAGAGATTGAAAGGCAAGCGCTCTCTCTCTCTCTCTCTCTCTCTCTCTCTCTCTCTCTCGTGTGTGTGTGTGTGTGTGACAGAGAAGAAATGCTGTGCCAAGCATGGCCGTTACTCCTTGCATTAACCAAGTTAATTGCATACGATTTCCCAACAAAACATAGGCTAAGGGACCACCCACCAACCCACCCCCTGCTTAGAAATGGACTTTGCACTCTTTGTGTGTTTGAATCACAAAGGAGGGAGCCTCTTCTCACTGCATTATCTCCCCTTCCCTCCATCCCGGCACATAGGCAATCTTACCCCTGGGGACATTACGCACATTTTCTGCCCTCAGATCTTCAAGCGCAGCCTTTTCTGAGTAAACTCCAGTTTCCCACCCCCAGCTTCTATTTGCCCCAGGTAGAAGAACTAAAAACTGTGGGAGGCAGTGGAAGACAGGAGTGCCTGGCGTGCTCTGGTCCATGGGGTCACGAAGAGTCGGACACAACTAAACAACAACAACAAGAAGAAGAACTAAGCTCTATTTGGCTCCAAAAACTGCTTCCTGGGCTAATAGGAGCAGCTGAGGAGGAGGAGGAAAGGATTCAACCCCCTTTCCCCAAACTGGGGGACCCCACTTCTATGAGGCACTTTTAAAAAATAAGACACAGCAGCAAGGGCTAAGGGCCTAACTCTGGCTGAAAATATGCAAAGAAATGTACCTCAGACCATGGGCAGAATGCCTCAGTAATGCATAACCGCTGCTTACACACCCCACTGAGGTTTGGTGCTCTGGGCATTCAGGTGTTGTTTCCTTGAAGAGTTGAGGCATTCCCTATTTTTCGAAAAATTAATAACAAACAGGCTAGGCTACCTGAAAATGGCAAACATCAATGGCACGTATAATAAAGCTACTACTGATCCACAGATTAGGCACCCATTTTTCAAAGCACTGTCACTCCATGACGCTTCCACCTCATGGATGAAGTTGCCGATGTTTCTAGTTTTCTGTCCTGAAATCATTGGCTGCGGTTGTTTTTAAAACACATTTTGTCATCTGTACATTAACCACTCCTTTGGGAGGGAGGGCAGGATATAAACTGAACGAATGTACAACTGAAGGTGCCTTTAAATACCTATGCAGCAGGCAGAGCTTCAACAGGCAAAGCTTTGCCTCATCCTGAGGGAGAGTTCACCTGTTGAATTTCTGACCGACATTAAGGATCCCTGCCAGAAAAAAAGATAAGCAGCCTGACTAATGATGAGCAGGAAGAACAGGTCTGGTTATTCCTTTAATGCCCTTGAGAAACCCCGAGCTGTTGCTGGTCTGTGTTATAGTGGTAGCATTTCGACAGAGCCTCTTGCGCACATACGGCTTTACAGAGTTTAAGAGGACAGGTCTTTGCCCTGAGGAGCTTACAGTCTAAAGTTCAGCTGGTGCCAAGTGAGATGGATCAACCAAATGACAAGGTGATCCCCAGGATCCCTGTTCCAACTCTGCAGCTCTATGATTCTATGATTTAGTGCAGTAATACGGTTCCCTGTGACCTGCGCATGGCCTTCTCCTGTCTTTCCTCCAGGTGGGTTGGCAGCGCTGATGTTCACAGACACAATCCAGTCATTCGTCATGATTGGTGGATCCTGTGTCCTGATGGGGTTTGGTGAGTAGGTCACTTCCCGTGGTGCATATGACACTGAAGCATGGGCATCATATTGGCAACAGAGTCAGTAGGGTGCAATGGTTAGAGGTTTGGACGAGGATCTGGAAGAGCAGGGTCCAAGTCCTCACTGGGTGACCTCGGGGCAGTCACTGACTCTTAGCCAAACCTACCTCACAGGATTGTTGTGAAGATAAAATGGGGAGGAGATAGAATCCACCCCTTATGCCACCTTAAGGTCCTTGAAGGTGGGACATTAAACAAATCAACAAACAAGCTTTTAATCAGTGCTAAAATGCTTTCCCCACTGTTTTTCAAAGAAATATATTAGATATTAATGAAATATTTTCTGAACTTAAAACATTAAAAAAGTGGTGCTTAAATTAAAGCAATAAAGAGAGCTATAAAGCTAAAATGCTTTTTTAAAAAAAAATTAAACTCTGGTCATCACCATTTTAGCAATTTCCTCCACGTTTCCAGTCTACATTTCTGATCCAAAACACTTCTTATTTTTACCACCACCACTCCACAAAAAACCAATATCCTGATTTGCACTGGTGCTAAATAAATATTTTTACTTATTTTTAAACTAGGATTATTATTTTTGATGAGATAACTCAGCTGTGCATCTTCCACATTTCATCTCGGTATCCCTTGTACGACTCTGGTTTGAAAGTCTTGTTCTAAAAACAATCTTTATTTGTGAATTACTTGTGGTGGAGAACGCCTGGGTTCTTTTGGGGTTGGAAGGAAAAGTCTGGGCAACCGTAGCAGATGTTTGGGGTGACATTATGAGTGGGTGTGCCATTTCCTGTCTTTAAATTGCCTCTATTCCGCTGCAGCCTTTAACGCAGTGGGAGGTTACCAGGCGGTGTTCGACAAGTACATGCAGGCTCTTCCCAGGCAGACCCTCTCCCCGAACCCCACTCTCTACAACATCTCAGCCTCCTGCTACCTGCCCCGCGAAGACTCCTTTCAGATGATGAGAGATGCTGTCGTCAGCGACATGCCCTGGCCGGCTGTTATCCTTGGCCTCTCCATCAATTCTCTCTGGTACTGGTGCACTGACCAGGTAAGGCAAGGGCGAGAGTATCTCTCTGTCTCTGCCTGGCTCTATCGCAATCTCCTAATGCCTTCTTGCACAAGATCATACCCTTTTCCTCTGGATTTCAACACCCAGTTTCTGACTCGCCGCCTTTCTAATCTAAAAAGCCTCAAACGTTGTAACTTTTCTGCAACCAGGACTTGATCGTTCTGGTTTCAGTTTCCTGCACCTTTTCCAGCTTTGTGCTATTTGAGTTGCAAAGGCCAGAACTGTATATACAGCAGTGGTTCCCAACCGGGGGTCCGCGTAACCCACCCAGGGGGTCCCCATGGCACCATTCACATAACAAAAACTAGCACAGAGATATCACAACTTTCAAAAGCAGGGGCTTGGCGTTTGAAAAACAGGGGGTCTGCAGTACTTAGCCAATTGGAAAACACTAGTATTCAGTTTTTCCAAGTGCAGTTGCACCATAGATTTGCACAAAGTGGGTTGGGGAACCTCCTGCTAGCAAATTAAAAAAAAAAAAGGCCACTTGTCAATTACCGGTAGCTGACGTCATCCTGATGGGTTTGAGTTTGCTCAGTTTGGCTGTGTGGCCCTGTTCCCTGCCCATCAGTTCATAAATGGGGATGTGGAGGTGTTAAATCTTGCAGGGACCTACTGTGCATAGTCAATCCTTGCAAAAAGCGGAATTTATGAGCAGCGATTTACATCCTGCTCCACCCCATCCACCAGCTTTGACAGATGAGAGGGGTATAAACATTATTATTATTATTATTGTGGTTTTCGCTATTGAAAGGTGGGTGGTCTCACTTGTCTGCCAAGCACCTGACATCATGATGACATTTGTTGAATGACAGGTGAGGGATCCTCAGGGTGAAAGCCACCCCACCCCACCTCCAGTGTAAAGGCATTAGCTAAATCATGGACAAGATGACTGTCAGCAAAAGTTCCTGTTTTCATCCCGCACAGGTGATCGTGCAGAGGTGCCTGGCTGGGAAGAACCTCACCCATGTCAAAGCTGGCTGCATCCTTTGTGGCTACCTCAAACTGCTGCCCATGTTTCTTATGGTTATGCCCGGCATGATCAGCCGGATCCTGTATCCAGGTAAACACCTGGGAGAGCTGGGGAGGCAGGTTGGAACTGAGGGAAGGAGGCCACGTCCTGGTATTCCATGAAGGCGGAAAAAATTTGGAGTGCTTTCCTGATCTCAGTGCGTGCCACTGTTGCTAGACCGCCAACGTACAATGCAACCAAAACCTTCAGTCCTGTCACCAGTGGCCTGAACAGAGCTGACGGGCTTTTATTCTCAATATATGTGTTGCCCTCACTAACCAGTGCTGTTGCGACTGGGCAGATGCACTTATTCTGCATGCATTTAAGATTTAATCAGATAATCTTAGGCCATGGTACATTTGTTAGCCTGCAACCGCCACAAAGCTCTTTCCTGCTTTTGCTGAAAAACACTAACACAGTTACCCTTCTAGAAGCTAGAATGTGAGTTTGGTTCCTCTCAGCAGGTAGAAACTTCCAGCTCTCCAGCTTTTTCCTTCACTTTTGTTGTGGCCTTGGAGACCTCGAGAGATTTACGACAGTTTAAGAATTTAGGTTGCATGCACACCATACATTTAAAACACATTTTCCTGCCAAAGATTCCTGGGAACTATAGCTTAAGGGTGCAGGGGATTGTGGCTCTGTGGGGGGTAAACTAAACTTCCCATGGTTCTTTGAGGGTAGGACGTAAGCACCTATTTAGACATTGGCTACCTACAACGTAAAAGCCAACACCTCTGGCCCATCACCTAGTAAGCAGTGCACACACAAAACATCAGTCCAGAATTGATGGCACCCCTGCAGTCTTCCCATGACACCTGCAGCTCCCCCCACAACTCACCAGTCCTTGGGCATGAGGTGGTTGTCTTTCCCTTCCTTGAAAAATACACAGAGCTGAAACAAGGAAGTTGGAAGAGTGCCACGTCTTCCCCTTTCAGCTCTGGGGGCTTTTCCAGGTTCAGAATAAGTCTGCAGAATCAGACTTTCATCTAAATCCTTTGGAAAAGAGAAGTAGGTGTGCACACAATTTCTCACTTCCTGTCCCTCTGCAAGTGGGGAGAAGGGGCGGCCCCCACGACCCTCGTTCAAAGATCCAAATGTATTGACAGGCCGGTGACACCTGCAGTTATTTTAATCCGGGAGTTACATTGCGTCCCCTCTGCTTTCTCAGACGAAGTGGCTTGTGTCATCCCAGAGGAATGCAAACGGATCTGTGGCACGGAGGTTGGGTGCTCCAACATTGCGTACCCCAAACTGGTGGTGTCTCTCATGCCGAGTGGTAAGGAGTGGTGGTGTTAAGGGGAGGGCGGGTTTTGCCTGACTTTATTGCGCTTGAAATCCTGAGTCCTTTGGAACCCACTGCGCTCGCCTTATTATGGATTCTGACCAGCTCCATCTGTGTCACCTGAGAGATGCTGAGCTCCAAGGAAGACGGACCTGCTTCCCTTCCCACTTCATTGTGTCTCCCCTCTGCAGGCCTCCGGGGTCTCATGCTGGCTGTGATGCTGGCGGCATTAATGAGCTCGCTGGCTTCCATCTTCAACAGCAGCGGTACCCTCTTCACCATGGACATCTACAACCGCCTGAGGCCGCAAGCCAGCGACAAGGAGCTCTTGATCGTGGGCAGGTGAGGAAGAGTGCTGGGTTGTGCCACCATAGCTGTCAACGTTTCCCTTTCTTAAAAGGGAAATTCCCTTATTCTGAATAGGATTCCTCGCAAGAAAATGGGAAAGTTGACAGCTATGTGCCCCACGCCCATTGAGTACCACTTCATTCATTAAGATAACTTAATGGTGCCCTGTAGCAGAAATGGGGAGCTCAGGATGGGTCCAGTTTGCCTCCATTCTGCTGTAGGGACATATTCGAAAACCCTAGAAACTGTCACGGAACAAATACACTTTTTACATTAGAAAAACTAGCAACAACCGCAGGCCAGAGACGTCGACTGCCAAGATGGCTTTTGTAAAAATTGGAAAACCAAACCAGGTGATTCCACAGCACAAGGCAAGGACCTGCAGAAATCTCTCCCCAACTGCAACCAAGCACCGCTGGCTAACTGCCTTTGGTGGTGCCTCCATTGTCCTGCTCTCCCCAAGGGGGGTGCTGCGTTCTCACCTTGCTGTTGCTCCCCACAGAGTGTGGATCCTGCTCCTTGTGGGGGTGAGCATTGCGTGGATCCCAGTGGTGCAGGCGGCCCAGGGGGGCCAGCTCTTCGACTACATCCAGTCCGTCAGCAGCTACTTGGCCCCGCCAATTGCGGCCATCTTTCTCCTTGGGCTCTTTGTCAAAAGAGTTAACGAGCAGGTGAGTGACATTCGGGAAGGGGCCAGCATGGGAAAGGGACACTCAGTCAGCGGAAAGGAAAGCCAGGTGCCGAAGATATCTGAGTGATAGGCAGTAGCCATTTTGGGATATGGAATTCAGGTGCTCGGGGGATGGGGAACCCCTGGAATAGAAGATACAGTGGTACCTCAGGTTACATACGCTTCAGGTTACATACACTTCAGGTTACAGACTCCGCTAACCCAGAAATAGTGCTTCAGGTTAAGAACTTTGCTTCAGGATAAGAACAGAAATTGTGCTCCGGCGGCGCAGCAGCAGCAGGAGGCCCCATTAGCTAAAGTGGTGCTTCAGGTTAAGAACAGTTTCAGGTTAAGTACAGACCTCCAGAACGAATTAAGTACTTAACCCGAGGTACCACTGTACAGAGAAGTCACTGCAAAGAAGCCTAACTCTCCATAAAGCATGTCACAGGTTTATTTTAGGATCCATCCTTGTTCAGGTTCTACTGCGGACCTCAATTTTAGGGTGCAGCACAGGAGACCAAAAAGAACAGGACAAGCAAATATTAGGGTTAGAAAGCATTCAAAGCAGCCAGACCTAGCCCAGCCCCTTGGCTCTGTTGTTGTTCATCCTTCTCTTTCACCCTGTTTTTCTCTCTCCCTCTTTAGGGTGCGTTCTGGGGACTGGTGGGGGGGCTAGCCATAGGCATGGCCCGGATGATCCCGGAATTTTTTTATGGGACAGGAAGTTGCCTCTTCCCCAGCACCTGCCCTCGCCTGATCTGTGGAGTCCACTATCTCTACTTTGCTTTCATCCTCTTCTGCCTCACGGCCACCATTGCAGTGGGTGTCTCTCTCTGCACCTCACCTATCCCTGAGAAACACGTAAGTATAGAGGCCGGGTGGGCAGAGGAGTCCACGTGAATCTGGCACACAAACCTAAACTGAGGGCTATAGAGTGACAGTGCCTCACTGCCAAGACAACTGAAGGTTGCCACCTCCAAATCTGCAGCCTCGAAAAGCCCAACTCTAGTTTACAGTCTTTAAATGCATGGTGGGGGTGTAGCTCATTTTGGGGAAGGCAGGCCTAGTGGTATGAAAGATGAGCCACAGAAAAGTATATTTAGAGCACACACAAGAATCCTGGGAACTGTTGTTTTCCCCATCACAAAACTATAGTTCTCATCGCATTTAACAAACTATGGTCTAACTACCAACCAGTTGATGGAGTGCCCCCCCCCATTTGTTCTCTGGCACAGAGCCACTTCCTTTGGTGCCTTAATGGCCCATTACCCAGGCTATCGCCTCACTAGGAAGCTAGCCTGGCTATTCCAAGACTTAGAAGGGGGCCCAGGCATACAACCGACCCGTCTGCCAACTCATAACAATACTATCTTTGCCCATCCGTTGTCAAGGGAAGGGGAGGGGGGCTTGGGCGAGAGATAAAGGGTGGCAGGCGAGCAGCGCAACCATGCACCTTGCGTCTAACCAATCCACCCGTCTTGCCACCCTAGCTGCATCGCCTGGTGTTCAGCCTCAGACACAGTAAAGAGGAGCGAGTTGATCTGGACACGGAGGAAGAGGAGGAAGCCAAACAAAGGGAGGCTGCCCGGCAGCGGCGCCGGGAACATGCAGAGATGGAAGCCGCCAGGAACGGGAGGCTGGAGCAGGCGCTGGAGGTGGAGGGTGAGGCGGAGAGGAGGCTTTGTATCGCAAGGGTGGGAAGCCTTTCGCACCCCAAGGGCCATGTTCCCTACTGGACAGCTTTCCGAGGGCCACGTGCAGGGTCAGGTGCAAAAATGGGAGAAGCAAATGCAAATTTTACTTTTGTGAAGTAGGGCAGATACACACACTCACACACCTGTCTCGATCCTCCATTCAGAGACATGAGTTCGAGGACACATTCCAGCCAGGCAAAACCAACTGAGTTTTGAGGCAAAGCCAGTGAGAGGCAAAGTCCTGGGGAAAGTTCCAAGGGCCAGTGAGAGGGGCTCATGGGGCCACATTCAGCCCTGAGCCAGTATCAGGAGATGAGAGGCAGGCCATCCCACTTTTCCCCTCTTAACTATCCCTGCAGGAGGCCCCAAACCACTTACTACTCGGTGGCGTCGTTTTCCTTCTGAGGTGGCCTCAATCACACAGCCTTGTAGGCCCTGACCATCCTCTGTTTCTTCCCCTCCCTGCGCAGATCCCAAAGCAGCGGCCTCCTCTGGCAGGCTGCGCCGGTGCCTCGGCTGGTTCTGTGGGGTGGCAGCAGACAGCCAGGAGCAGCCAGAGCCGAGCCCAGAAGAGAAAGCTGAGGAGCTGCGGCGCCTGACAGACATCACCGAGCATCCAACATGGAGGCGCGTCGTCAACATCAACGCCGTCGTCATGATGGCCCTAGCGATATTTTTGTGGGGCTACTATGCCTGAGCGCCACCCAGGACGACAGCTCTCCGTAAACCTCTTGACACCCTCTTATCCACCAACCCCACCTGGGCATAACTTCAGCCTCTGAGGGACAGTGGCATCAAGGAGTTGTCAGGGAACAAGCAGTCATTAACCCACCAGCCAGGATCACCCAAGCCCACCCAAGACCAACCCTTGTAATCCAAGTCAGAGAGGGCATCGTAATGCAACACACGGAAGGAGAAGCTGAGACCTTTCAGGTGTTGTTGGACTCCAGTTCCCATCAGCCCCAACCAGCATGGCCAGGGACGATGTGCTTTGTAGTCTAACATCAGGGAAGGGTACTGGCTCCCCGTCCGTGCTGTAGCAAGACGCTCCATTTTGAAGGCCCTTCTTCGTTCCTCTGTGCAATGCCACATATACTGCCTCTCTCCCACAGCCCTCACCTCAAAGGTATGAAGCCTGCAATGAAAGACAAACCACCCAATGTTAGTGGCGTTGCAAAAAAATAAAAGAATGGCACGTTCTTCTTGGGGGCCCCACCGATTTGGCACCTGGGGTCCTCACCCCTTCGAGTCCCTAGAGCAAGACATTCTAGCTTCTTGTCCATGCTTCTACTTTTCTTAGGTCTGGTCATCCAAACCACACACTTTCTCCCAATACTTTTCACCTTCATCACATTTGTGCAGCCCCTGGAATCCAAGTACCCCTCATGCCGTCATCACCATTTTCACCAAGGTCGGTGTAGCAGAGGTTGTTTAGTTCCTCCAAAGCCACATGGAGGTCATGAGAGTCAGGCATAAGGGTACCTCCCTTATGACTTGGTTTGAGGTAGGCAATGCTGGCCTGCCCATTCCCCCCCCCCCCCGAAGGCCGCCCATCTGACAGCACCAGCAGCATCCAGACCCAATGTTTTGGAAAACAGAGAGGCCAAAGAAAGGGGGAATAAATGTGACTGTGAAAATGGCCAACGTGCTTTTGTATGTTCTAGGCCGAAGGCAAATGGGGAACCGGAAGGAGGGCAAGTTCCCACTGCAACTTATTCTGTCAGGAATGGAGATGTGTCTGCCTGAAAGTTCAATTTGACAAATACAGGCCTCAAAAATGCACAAGGAAGTTATCGGTACTGCAAAACTACTACATGCACACATATAACATTTTCACACACAAAATGGAAAAGAAGAAACACTTTTAAACTTAACGTTTATAAAAAAAGGGTTTATTTTTGTGTTTCCCTCTCACCCTCAAAAAACCAGGGTGAGCAGCTGGTGAGCACTCATATCCCAACATCAGGTACCCTGCGCTCCCCTCCATTTTGGCATTAAAAACTCTGACAACCCCACGTGAGGCAGAGACAGCACCTCTGCCATCCACTCTTTCCAAGGCTTTAGCAAGTCGCCATGTTAAACGTCTCTTGGAGTTAAAGGGTTTTCTTTTCAGGGATGGTCCAATCCATGCGCCACTCATCAGGGCCCAGAAGGTTCCGGTCTGTTACCCATCCTGCTGCTGTCAATCCTTGGAAGAGACAGGTGGGTCCAAAGTGAAAGGAAGGGAGTTTTGTTTAGCTGTAGCTATACATTCAATTAATTCTCGACCTACACTTTCCTGCTCCTACCTCTCTGATACAGGATAATGCAGAAGGGTGAAATATAAGCAGGACTGAATGGTTTTTCAGGGGGGGGGAGGGGAGGATTCTTGCAAGCAGAAACAGCGTGAGAAATCATAAAAACTTCTGCAGTCTTTTTAAAGGAAAGCAAGTTTCCACTCCTTTGGATTAAGTTGAAAATCTGTGATGGGCAAAGCCTGATAAAAGTTCTGAAAGGAGCTGAGCAGAGGCTCTAACAGGAGTGATTCCCTTTCCCCAGATCTAATTAATATACTATTATACTAATCTTATTATTATGTACAGCTAAACAAGCAGCTAGATGCAAATCTATTATATTTTCATAACTTACCTAATTTTCATAACTTACACTGGTCGTGGAAATGTAGCTTTGCTCAGTGCTGCATTCAGAATTATTATTTTTTAAAGTAAAGGTCAGCATCTATATCACGACCCCACCATACCTGCCAGGAATTTGGGAAATATTTTGTCCAACAGCTGATGTGTTTCAGAAATCGCAGTGCTGTCCTTATTCTCAGGTTCTGAATGATCCAAAAAAGAAAAAAAGAAGGAAATCAGAGCATCCTCCCTGGGCAGAGCTACACCAAGAAAAGAGCATATTAAAATGGGTACATTGTTCACACTTGAACTCTAAGTATACTCTAAGTATACGGTGGGCTATAAATGCAAATAAAATAAACTATCAAAGAGCAGCCCAATAGGAAGGGGGAAATCTCTCTCTAAAAATGTCAGAGAGAAAGATCACCTTCCCAACCCTTTAAGTCATATCCTTTAAGCCTCGGATGGACAGCTGTTTCAATTTTGTTTTATTAATACATTTCTATCTCCCCGCCCCGCTTTCTTCCAAGAAGAATGTGGTGGTGTACGAGGTTCTCCTCCGCCTCAGTTCATCCTCATCCACAACCCTACTGACCCAAAGTAGCCCAGTCAAAGTAGCTCCCCCAGGTCCAGCACTCTAACCACTACACTACACCATCACGTACCCCTCTGCCTGATTTCACACAGTCCTCAACCTGATTTCACGCAGGTGGCCCAAAGGGCAGAAATGGGGGGGGGGTGAGAAAGTGGGCCGTGGAAAAAGAGACACAAGAAGGATGTCCCGCCCACTTTTGGCTCTGGGCCCACCTGCCACTCTCCACAGGTAAGAGGGTAAGATTCTTCACCCGTCTTAGAAGTGGAGATGCCAGAAATTGAAGGGGAAAGCTGTGTGCCCCACCCCACTGAGCTGTAGCTGCTCCCCACTCCCCTTCCCTCCTGGTTCATCACCTTCACGAAGCCTACACTGCAGATTCAGGAGAGACTCTTCCCCCAAGGCAGACATTGCCACATCTTGGTACAGCAGGACTTCCAGGAGGAAGGCGTGAGTGCAGGCTTTAATTACATCCACGCTGCCTGCCAGTCGGTGTAGGAGAATGGAGACAGTCCCTGGGGATGGAGGGAGAGAGGTGGGGCAAGGTCAGCGTCATCGTTTTATTTGTATGCCGCCTTTCCATACTTAAAACCAGTGTTTTCTCGGGGGGCTGGGGCGGCACAGGGGTACACATACCCCTAAACGTTTTGTGAATCTTTGTACTTCTGTCCATTTACTGTATTTATTTTTCCTTATTTGAACTATCAAATGGTGATTTTCTTGAGTCAAAATGAGAGTATCCCTAAATGTTTTTTTAGGGGGGAGCACTGGTTAAAACTGTGCTCAAGGTGGCCTACAACGTGACGAGATTTACACCATTGCAAACCTAACAAAAGTAAGGTAAAGGTAAAGGTACCCCTGCCCGTACGGGCCAGTCGTGTCCGACTCTAGGGTTGTGCGCCCATCTCACTTAAGAGGCGGGGGCCAGCGCTGTCCGGAGACACTTCCGGGTCATGTGGCAAGCATGACGAAGCTGCTCTGGCGAGGCAGCACCAGCACAGCACACGGAAACGCCATTTACCTTCCCACTAGAAAGCGGTACCTATTTATCTACTTGCACTTAGGGGTGCTTTCGAACTGCTAGGTGGGCAGGAGCTGGGACCGAAGATGGGAGCTCACCCCGCCACAGGGATTCAAACCGCCGACCATGCGATCGGCAAGTCCTAGGCACTGGGTTTTACCCACAGCGCCACCTGTGTCCCTAACAAAAGTAATAAACAATAAATAAAACATATAAAAAGTACACAACCAAGTTGAAACAATTTCCACATAAATAATAAGATCTAAAAATAAAGATGCAGAAATCAGTACCATTAACTTACCAAAAAAAACCCAACTTAAGCAATATCACAGCCTAAGAGTGTGTTCAGCAGTTTTTGTAGCTGGAGTCAGTCCTGTAAGGCCTGTAAGGCAGGCAGCAGGTTTTCCAGGACTCACAGCCAAGATGGTGCTCAGTATTCTCACATGCTGACACACCTTTCTACTAGGACCCCAAATCTGCCGCCAGAGGTTGCATCCAGACCAGCCTTTACTCTGGCAGAGAGTGAAGTCGTCAACTGGGATTGGGAATTCAGGACCAATTTAAAAAACAGGTAAGTTTAATTCATGGTCCAAACTTAGCTGCTCCTTGAAATATCCATCTCTATTGTTATTGCTTCTGCTACTCCAGTTTACACCCCACCTTTCTACATTAATATATGCTCTGTGGCAGACTGTAATCAAAATACAACAATCTAGTAATTAGGGGGGGATACAAAATAAAAAATGTGATGCAAAAAGGATATATGTATGAAATTAAAAAACAACAACCCAAACTCATTTGCAACCTCTCTCTTTTTCATGCCACATTGCTAGGAAACTTCACTCATGCCTTAGGCTGCAATCCTAACCCCCTTTACTTGGGAGTAAGCCCCACTGAATTCAACAGAGTAGACAAGATTAGTATTGCACTCTTAATAACCAGACACTTCATATATGCAACTTTCTCACCGACCCACCTGCTGCTCGGTTGAAGAAGATTAAGTGATTTGTGGCGTTCCCTTCAAGGGCTTTCTGGAAATCTGCAACTCTGGTTGGAGTTGGAAGAGAAATTCATGAATGCCAAAAAGTGATGCAGGTGCACTGTGGCCAGGATGGGAAATTCAATCTGAAAGACAAACCTCTGGGACTCCTCTGCACCCAGGAAGAACAAGTTTAGGCCCTGGGACCACAGGCTGCATCTAGAAGCCTGCCTTTCAGTAAAATAAATGCATGGAGGTTTTTTTACTTTTAAAAATTTAATTACATTACTTTTAAAATTCCTATAGACACCTTTTCCAGGTTATATTTACACACTGTCACTTGGCAACAATGCGGAAGTGATCGCCTCCCACCCTCTGGAATGCCTTCTCCTCAAGGATTTTGTGACACTTTCAAAAGTCCGCTTATCCAAACCTGTCCTGGACTCTTACATGTTTAATTCTCTGTTCTGTACACTGCTCAGTTTTATTCATGATATGTACTTCTTTTGTTTTTAAACCAGTTTTCTAGGAAATCTTATTCGATTGTTATTGCTATTGTTTTCATCATTTTAATGCCATGCACTTGGACATTTTTAGTTATAGGTGGGTTGAAAAACTTCACCAAGAAACGGCAAGCTTAGGAACAAATTATCTTCCAGAGAATGGAGGGTTAAAGGGGCACCTGATAGTTCTTACTCACCTGGAGGCCACAGTGTGGAGTGGTGTCCCAAGGTTCATCCTGAGCTCCTGCTGAAACCCTAGGCATGGGGGGTGAAAAACCGCCGGGTTTTTAAGGATGCAATCCTGAGGGCCTTTTGCTGAAGCCCCACCGTGTTGACGAAACCAAGGTAGGTCACCACTGTGACAGACATGCTGGCAAAACCTTCCCTGACCTTGTACCCTTCAGATGTTTAGACTATGGCTCTCATTTACAACTGGAGGTATCACTCAGGAGAGCTGAGCGAGAGAGACCTGGGGGGCTGCACTTGGCTCCCCATCTCTGACCTGGGACATAATGTGACTGTCAGTTCCATGGTCTCCCTCTCCCACGAAAGGATGGGGTGGGAGGGAAGAAGAGGAGACGGATGGCATGAGCATGGCCAAAGCTCCACTCCTCCTTCCCCCTGGCACCAGAGGCTCCTTACCTGGCACCAGAGGCTCCTGAGGGTTGGCAAGAGCAGGTCCCAGCACTTTACCCTGCTGCAAAAAATGCCGCAAGACCAGGCGGAGCCGGGCACGGTTGAGGGTCTCCATGCAGACGGATCGTACCGCCCTATAATTGGCGTAGAGATGCAAGGCAGTGAAGAGGCCATAGAGGGAATAAGTGAGGCTGAAGGGAAAGGAAGCAGACAAATCAGAGAAAAGACTCACCTAAGAAAGGACCTTCTTCTGTCCCTCAGTGGCCCCTGCCAAACACTTCCATTCCTTCTATCCTTGTAAAACCTGACTCTTCCACAGCCCACCTCCCTACCTGCCACGCAGAGAGAGAGAGAGGCAGCATCCTTCCACTCACCGCAGATTGTCTGCTACAAGAGGAATGAGGAGAAGACTGAAGAAGAGGCCAGCTAGGTTCACCAGGGTCTCCTGGGTAAGCGAGAGAGGACGTCACCAGAAGGCAAATGGTAGGCCTCAGGCCTTGCACGGCCCTAACAAGAGTTGGCCAACGCATGCCTCATTCCATCCACGCCCCCTAGCACTCTCACCTGGCTTCCATCTTTGGCCGAAACATCGGCCATGTTGTCCCGCCGGGCCTGGTGCATGGTGAGGGCTGCCCGAGTGGCCCCTCCAGCAACTCCCACAATGCACTGGAGCAGAGAGAAAATGGAGATGGAAGGAGAACAGAAAACTATGTGGGTCACACACAGACACAACTACATACTCCTCCAAACAAACGACAGAACATGACACCATGACCTCCTCAGCCCCCCGGGCTATCCACAACCCATCAGGAAAATCAGGATGAAAACGGACACCAAGCTTTGTCCCAATACTGGCTCACAGAAGCCTTAGGCCACATTTGCACCATACATTTAAAGCACTATGATACCAGGTTAAACTGTAGCTTCCCCCAAAGAATTCTGGGAGCTGTAGCTTGTTAAGGGTGTGGAGAGTTCTTTTTTAAAAAACCTGATTTTCCTCCCAGAGTAGAATTCCCAGGGTGGTTTAACAGCCAATCCCCAGTTAACTCTGGGAATTGTAGTTCTGTGAGGGTAAACTACAGGTCCCAGAATTCTTTGGAGGAAGCCACGATTGTTTGAAGTGGCACCACAGTCCTTTTAACATATTGTGTGAACGTGACCTTACAATCATAGCTGTCAACGTTTCCCTTTTTTAAAGGGAAATTCCCTTATTCCGAATAGGATTCCTCGCAAGAAAAGGGAAAAGTTGACAGCTATGCCTTACAATAAATGTCTCACCCATTATACCCGCCAAGTTCCACTCCAGTTTCACATCTCAATTATCCCAGCATCTCACCAACCCAACTCCCATCCTTCCTCATTTATTTATTTTTTACCTTGAAGAAGCCACTGATGCACACAATGAGAGTGAAGCATGCTGGGAATGCTGGGGCCAGGATCTCCATTAAGATGGCCATGTCATTCAGGACATCAGCAAAGAGCCTAAGAGGTATTGGGGGGGTGTATTAAATGTCAATCAAAGAGAAAACACTGACCCATCAGGTGTCTAAACACAACACCCACAAGAATGCAATTACCAACAACCTGGAATCTAAATGTCCATACAATACAAACTGAAATAATGTGGCACTGGTGTTATAAAATCATTTTATATCACAAATATAAACAATTACAAACATGGCCTGAAATCACTCAACTCAATAAAATAAACCCAAACACATATTGCCTTTATTGTACTCCCCAGTAGTCAATAATATTAATACATACATATGTACACACACAGAGAGAGAGGCATATATTTCAACGTATTTCAAACAGTTGGAGCCATCAGTGAAATTAATAAGTAAACGCGCACCAAATAAGACTACTACTGGTCTTGTTTCTTATCATACTATGGATGGCCACATATGTGTGCCTGTAAACCAAAACTAGCACTCAAGTAAAGCCATAAACTGTCCTTCCAACTGGAACATATGTCTAAAAGTGTCCTAGCTAATGAACCAACAGAAAGTACAGTTGGTGTACTGGATTTGTACCCAATTTTAGACATGCAGCTAGAGAGGAGGACACCTATGAAGTTGGGGTCAAAACACCCCTCTTTACCTCCATTGCTTTGCATCGCAGTCCAGTTTGCTTCTGGTAGATAAAAAGGAAATGGGATCATGTGAGAAGGAGGAGAAGGACAGGGCCACCTAAAGATCAAACTCGGAAAACAGACGGTGGTCAGAATGTCAGATTAGAACTGGGCAGAAGACCAAGGGTCAGACCCCCCCACTCAGCCATGAAGGCCCCCCTTGCAGCCTAGCCTACCTCATAAGATTGTTGTAGGGATAAAACTGGGGCAGGGGGTGTAAAATCATGCGTGCCACCTTGAAGGAAAAGTGGGGTAGCAATGGCTTCTAGCCATGATGGTTCTGTTCCATCTCCGCTGCCAGAGGCAGCATGTCTCTGTGTTCATGGGGGGTAGAAAATCTCAAGTGGGGGGAAACCATTTGTTGCCCTCAGGTCCTCCTTTTGGGTTCCCCATAGGTATCTGGTTGGCCACTGCATGAACAGGGGTGGGACTAGATGGGGCTTTGGCCTGATCCAGCAATGCACTGGAACAAATAAAACAGGAACAGTCCCCCCCCTTGCACATTTCCTCCTCCCCACCCCCCACTAGCACCAACAACACAGGGCGGAAGCAGGACTCACCCCTTACTCCAGGCAAAGAGAATTCGCCCCAGCATCCCAGTCCCATCTGAGGAAGAAGGGATAGAGAGCAGACATCAGGGGTTGCCACAAAGGGGCAACTGGTCCACGTGAGACTGGAGGTTACAGGAAGCTGGCTCGCCACACAGTTTGAATCTGCAAGTTACAAGGGCTTCTTTTTGGAGTGGGGCAGAGACTGTATTGCTGGCAAGATGAGGAATGAACTGGAAAAGGGAGAACAGTGCTGAGGGGGTCACCTTAACCTGAGTGGTTCTGGGTTCAAATCAAGATGAACAGATTTGGGGAAAGGCTCTGGGGGAGCAGTTTTACATGGCACATCCCCCCCGCTTGCCGAAACTTAGGCCACATTCAGCCATGGGCTCTGTTGCATTAGTTGTACTGTTTATACGGCTAGCCCTTCTGTTTCTGACGTTCCTAAATGTAGTGGGGCAGTCAAGAGGGTTTGATTTTGTGGGCACCAGTAATTTAAGTGTTGTTTAAATGCTTACTAAGCATTTATTTTTTAGGGACACGGGTGGCGCTGTGGGTTAAACCACAGAGCATAGGGCTTGCTGATCAGAAGGTTGGCGGTTCAAATCTCCGCAACGGGGTGAGCTTCCGTTGCTCGGTCCCTGTTCCTGCCAACCTAGCAGTTCGAAAGCACGTCAAAGTTCAAGTGGATAAATAGGTACCGCTCCAGCGGGAAAGTAAACGGTGTTTCTGTGCGCTGCTCTGGTTCGCCAGAAGCAGCTTAGTCATGCTGGCCACATGACCTGGAAGCTGTACGCCAGCTCCCTTGGCCAATAAAGCAAGATGAGCACCGCAACCCCAGAGTCGTCCGTGACTGGACCTAATGGTCAGGGGTCCCTTTGCCTTTAAGCATTTATTTAAAGTTCCAAGCAAGCACCTCGTGCTACTTTTAACCGTGGGAAAGGATCAGAAGAGGAAAAGTTGCAAGAGGATGAACAGAAGGGCAAGTCCCACCTTTCAGGATCCAAGTGACAGTGGCAGCCGTGACGGTTGAAGCCTCATCCCCGACTCCCACCCCTTTCAGCACAGCCTGGGTGGCTAGAGTCCCTGTGATGCTACTGGCAAAGGCCTGGGTTGGGGCAGGGAAAAGAGAGGGGATCAGTTAGGGCAGAACAGAGGAGGGTTTTTGCCCCACTTAACCACCAGTTTGAGACCTTCCCTTGGGCCTTCGATATCCTATCCTGCCTCAAACCACACAGTTTCATCCAAGCCAAAATACTTCCTTTAAAAAAATACCCTCCACAGAACTGATGCCCTCGCTTTTTCCAGCCTCTGATAATGAAGAAGGCGAGCAGGATGTTGGAAACCAATCACCCCACTGAAAAGCAGACCACCCCCACCCCTGCCCCACCAGGATGGAGAATAGAGCCTTCACCTGCACTGTGTCCCAAATCTGGTAGGCCAGGTAGTCTGAACTCACACTTTCAGGATAACCCTGGGGTAGGAAGACCAACTGCAGGAAAGAGAATAGAAGTTGTTGTCATTGTTTCTAAATTCACGACCACTGAGACACATCCGTTTTGACTGTTGGAGTACTTCGGACTTGTTGCCACACGTTTCCCCTCTCATCCCCATCCCAAGAGAAGTGTGGCTGTAGACTCAGCAGCCCCCCTTTTATTGTTTTTGCGTCCCAGAGATACGTTGCCTTTTATGCCCACCCTTACGGCCACACGATATGTTTCAAGCGGTATGATACCCCTTTAACTGTCATGGCTTCCCCCAAGAATCCTACCCTGGGAACTGCAGTTTATTAGTGGTGCTGAGAGCTGCTACAAGATGCTTATTCCCCTCCCAGAGCCACAATAACCAGAGTTTGCTGGGAAGAGGGTTTGCTTGCTGAGCATTTTGAGAACATCTTTTAAGAGTCAGGGATTCTTTTCCTCTTTACCCTCCTTCTTGCCAAGACACAACCTGGCATAATACGCAGCACTCGCTCCCACTGACAGATAACACATCACCCCCAAATTCTCTCCTACATCTGTTCCCAACCAATTTCCCTTCTTCAGAAACACAAATCATGCAGCGTCCATGATGCATCTGGTATCACTTATCCCTTTCTGCTCCCACCCCCCCCACACACACACACACCAATACACACCAAGACATCCTTCATCCCATCACTCCAGTATCTTCTTCCTAAACCACTATCACCAAACAGTCCTTCCATCCACTCTGCTAAATCTGTACTGCAAAAACACAAAGGGACAATGGACGTTTGTTTGTGTGTGTGTGTGTCCATATACAAACACACACTCTCTCTCATACACACACAGAGAGAGAGAGAGAAATTTAATAAATAATAATAATTCGCATATACAACATTCAGGAGAAACCAACAGAAGCTGTTTTCTCACCATGAAGATCTCCCGCACTGAACGGAATCCTTGATTTTGAGGTCCATCTGGAATACAGTCTAGCCTCCCATCAGGCAAGGCCCGGTAGTGCTGAGTACTGAGAGAGCCATAACTTTCCATACAAAGCGGCTGAACCCCCAAACTGGTCATATCTCAAGCAGCTCCTAAGCTGTCAAGGACACACAGTATTATTAATCAGTTGTTAATTTTGCGTTTGAGAAACAGAGTATGTGAATAGGAATGCATAGGTTAGGACAAGAGAACGTCAGGTCCAAGGACTAGATGTGGCCCTCTAAGCCTTTCTACCTGGCCCTTGGGATTCTCCTGGGGCAGCCATGCCTTCTCCTGACTGAGATGTGTCCTTAAACTCTGATAAGGGCTCCCCCTGCACTGTACATTTAAAGTAGTAGCATACCACGTTAAACAGTCATGGCTTTCCCAAAGGAATCCTAGTAACTGTAGTTTGCTAAGCATCCTGAGAGTAGTTAGGAGACCCCTTTTCCCCTCACAGAGTTGCAATTCCCAGAAATTCCTGGAAATTCCCAGTATTCTCTTTTGGCCTCTGCTTAAAACATTTTCGTTTAGGTAAGCCTACCAGACAACATGTAGACATTGATGTGCTCTAATCTTTTACTGCTGATTTTAATTATATTATAAATGCTACAGTTATTTGCTTTATCACTGGCCTTATTGATAATGTTAATATTTCTTGTAAACTGCTTAAAGGTCGTATCAGAATCAAGCGGCATATACATTTTGCTAAATAAAACCAGTAAATTACACTGCTTGCACAAAGTACTCAAGACAGCTTGCCACTTTACTGACACAACTGATCTATCCCAAAAGCCCCAGCTAAGTCGTTTTCAGATGCTTGTCTGCTTTAAAAACAAAACAAAACAAAAACCTTCCACATTTAAAGGCGTGTGCATCCTAGAACATTATAAGCAGAGGGAATCCCCAAGTATTCAGCACAGGCAACCCAACCCCCTTTTGCACCTAGCTCCTGGGCATACATACAGATATTATCACTTAAGCTCTAAGAATGTACGGGGGGCGCATCCGGAAGCCAGCTTTCCCCAGCAGTGATTGCTGACTGGCAGCTCTCACAGAAGCACGCACGCCAATGCCTGCTGGCTCCCGGATCTCTCTCCGGGGCTTGGCATGGCACCGCCACCCCGAGCCCAGCCTAACCTTTGCAAGCCGCCGTCCAGGCGCCACCCGCTCAGCACCCAAATCTATTTCGCCAAGTGG
Source organism: Podarcis vaucheri (assembly GCF_965113315.1). NCBI lineage: Eukaryota > Metazoa > Chordata > Lepidosauria > Squamata > Lacertidae > Podarcis > Podarcis vaucheri. The sequence continues at coordinate 16,750,444 of NC_138751.1, forward strand.
CAGGTCTCGGTTGCTCCAGGGCTGCAGAGGATGCTGGGGGATAGTTGCAAGGGACCATGGGGGCTGTAGTTTTGGGTGGCATTGAGTGCCTCTTCCTCTCCCTAACCTGTGTCCTCCTTCGCTATTAAGATACAGTACAGTGTTTGCTTCTTAGGGAAGAAAAAGAAAATCCGGAGGGGTGGCCATATTAATCTGTTGCAGCAGCAACAGCGGCGCAGGATCTTGCAGGTTGTGAAAACTCTTTTAACAAATGTCTTACGGCGTAAGGTTTTGTGGACTAGGCTTACGATGCCAGCTGGCAAATGATATCGATTAAAAGTTATACCGCAATTAATGCGCTCGGTAGCACAAGACTACTGTTAAACAAATAATAAAAGCCTTTTTTGCGAGGCTGGAAAATGCATATTTACACGCACCCCGAATACCCCATCTCCAGGTTCTTAAGTGAAGTCTTATCCGCGAAGGTATCGCTGCTTAAAACGCTTGCAGAGGTACACAGATTTGGCAGCAACTTTTCCCAGCGTGGACTTGGAGAAAGCTCTGCAGGTGGAATTGCTGCCTGGCATGCAGCCGCCGAAGGCACAGGGGCTTTATGGGGGGGGAGAAAGGGGGCGCCTTCCGTTCTGTTGGGGGGCTGGAGCTGGCTCGTTTCCAGCTGACGCAGCAGTTCTTTACTGCGCGGGATTTAGCTGGAGAGAAACGGGGCGCAAAGGGGTGAAAACTCCACGCGAAAGGGAACCGTTTCCCCCTTTACGAAATAGGCAGCCACGTCCTCCGGGAAGCACCTCCAGCAATCCGGAAACACCGAGGCTCCAGCAGGAACGACGGGAGGAGTTGCAACCCCGGTTCCAAGGAGCTCTGGGAAATGTGGTCCTCCATCGTTGCAGTTGCTGTCATGACCATCCATAGAATTCTGCATCTCTCCGAGTTTATGGAATCCCTTTTAAAGCCATCTAAGTCCGCAGCCATCACCACCCCATGCCGTGGCAATAAATCCCACAATGATTAATTTTTTAAAAAAAGAAGTGGAGAACGTTTATGCATACAACCTGCTGATCTCCATCTGAATTAGCAAGGTGCAATGGGGGATAACCGTTGGACAGTGTTCTTGAAGCTACTAACATGAGTTTGATCAAATTGCAGGAGACAGTGGAAGACAGGAGTGCCTGGCATGCTCTAGTCCATGAGGTCAGGAAGAGTCAGACAAGACTAAACAACTAAACAACGAGCTACTTGATTTGTACCTGCCTTGCAGATCACATCACATCAAGTAGTCTTTTTTACCAAAATGCAGCCAGAGAATAATATTGAGAGGGGGAGCTGTATTTTCAATAGATGCAACTTGCTCTTGTCACTGAAGGTTGTATTATCTCTGGCAAGCAGGGTTGGGATAGGTAAAGGAACAGGGGAAACCAATATCCCAAAGTGATCCAGCTCTACACTTGAATCCAAGAAAAGTGACAGTTGGGAGCTACTTTCATTTTTGCATTATCTGAGTTTGACTTTGCTTAGCACAGACATGGAAAATTTAAGATTTGTATATATAAGAAGTTGTTTTTGTGGATGGGATCTTAGAAACAGGATTCTCCAGGGACCAAAAAGTTGTGGTATCTAAAAAGCAACAACAGCTCTGAGCTGCTTTGTGTTTTTGGCTAACAAGTGACTTCAGCAGAAACTCCTGGCCCTCATAAGGACCCCAGCACTCGACTTTGTTTTAATCTCTTCTTGTTCTATGAGGGGGCTGTGTGAGTTATAAAAAAAAAAGCAGCACAGAAATGCTGTAAAATAAATACATGCAAAAGAATTCCTAAAGCCCTTCCATATTTGTACAATACTTGTAGCTACATACAGAATTTGAGATGGAGGCAAGCTTTCACTTTAAAAAGTTACTCTTCTTATTTCTGGCTGGCTTTTTCCAGTGCTAGTAAAAGCAACTGGTCCTTTTATCCTGCAGCCCAACTGGCCTAGTGAATTGCTAGGGAACAATCCATTCTTTCCCTGCACTGCTGATTCCTCTAGCCACTTGCACTGTGCTTTCCTTCTTTTGTGACAGTTCACCTTACCAGCTCTGAAATGTGTGCCATTTGCTCCTAAGCCATGTCTGCCCAGTCCTGGTTAGACCCAGATCCTATTTATTTCCCCCCTAATCTTCACAACACTTTCCACTCAGCTCTCCTTCCTCAAGAGTGAGTCTGTTACTGCATTGGTCCTCAAACTGCTGCGTAAGGACAGCAAACTGCTTCATCTGACGTGGGCCACAACTACCATGCAAATATTATTACTCCTCAAACAAAGGTTTGTGCTAAACATGAGTCTGAATATGGAAAGGTTAAAGTCTGCTGTGACCACATTAACATGCACAGCCAGTCCATGGCGTTCATGCATGATTCCTTGTGTATCTCTGTCTCCTCAAACCCTCCTCATCCCACAAAGCTAAGCTTTGCTCTGGTGGGGCTCAATGCAACCTCCAGGAATTACCCATAGCAAAAACCTTTCCCCCCCCCCGCCCCCACAACCCCCAATCCTGCCCAGAACTCATCTCCAGAAGGCGGAACACAAGGTTCTAAGAACACAGGGATCTCGCAGGAGCAGATCATCTCCAACTTTTACTTCCAAAACACGGAAAACAATTATTAAAATAACTGAAGAATAAGAATGCACCTCTCCGACAGGAAGCATTTGATCTGCATGACTGCTGCCTGCAGACAGTGGTTGTCGAAAAAGTTTTCAAAATGGTAGAAGAAGAAAAAGATCCAAAGGCAATTTGGAGGGAGACCATTTGGGAAATGCCGAGAGGAGGAGCAGCAGCAGAGAGGATTCCTCAGATCTAGGGAGGGGATCCAGTGAAACAGACCCAGGAAGTATAAGGGCAAGGGGAGAGAAGAGAAAGTAAACCACTGAAAAGGAAACGCTGCAAAATATTTTAAATGCACGGGAAGGGGTCCATGGACCAGAGCCAGAAAACTGGTGTGGGGGAGGAATGAGTCTTATGCGGACCCGAGGCAGGTTTTTGCTAGGTAAGCCACAGGATCCAGGCACCGTCTGTGAAAGGGACCCCCTTGGGCGGGAAATTGGACCCAGGTGTTCAGCTGATATAGATGCGGTGGAAATCATTGGCGCCAAAGGCCGCATTGCACTTAGGGCACTTCCGCTGGCGGGTGTCGTAGCGTGTCTTGACACAGTCAAAACAGAAGACGTGGAAGCATTTGGTGAGGACAGCATCCTTCTTGCGGGTATTGCAGCAGGGGCAGGTCAACTTGGCCTGGAGATACGGGACAGATAATTTGCGTAAGATCCTTGACTTGGCTCTCCCCAACAAGGCTTGCTCTGGGTTGCCAACCAACCAACCTCCTCCTTTCTTCTCACCTTGTACTCCTTGATCTCCTCCTGCAAAATCTCATCAGCATCCGCGTACACCTCCACTTTGCGCTGTTTCTCCAGCTTGCGCCGCAAGCGTGATATGTCCTCCTGAGGAAGGGATGCAAGTCAATGAATCCCAAAGGTGGCTAGCAAGACGGAAGGTAACACTGGCATACCAAGAAATATTTATCAGCAGCCATGAGGGCTAATAACTTGCTTTTTAAAAAAACCTAACATTTTCAACCAAGAAGAGCATTAGAGCAGCTGACACACTTGCAGAGGAGAACAAGTTATCCTCTTTTCTCCTAGTACCTGGGCTCTTTTGAGGTTGAAAGATTCCTTCTCCTTGGCTGCTCGGTTCTCAGCCATACAGGTCTGGATCTCCTTCAGCTTACACTGCACATGCTCCAGCTGCACCTTCAAGTCCTCTGCCAGCTGGGCAGCCTCCACTGCCTGCCAGAAGAAAAGCAACAGAAGCCACCACCTCAGAATCTCCCAAGTTAAGGACCATCAGCCGCAAGCAGCCCCAACAAAGGCACCCATTCCTGGGGCTGTGAATACATAGCGCAATTGCACTGCGTGCACCCAAAAACTAGCAATGGGAAGAGAACGCAGTAGCTTGGGAATCTCTGCTTCTAGTTTCTAGCCCCCTAAGGCCATGGAGACCAACTGAGAGGGGATGGGCAATGCCTGGGGAAACTTCATAAGCAGAGGGGCTGGGGAGAGAGACGGAACAGGATTTCCAGGTCTTGGGCTTGCAATTGCCCCCAACCCCAATTACAGTGGTACCTCGGGTTAAGTACTTAATTCATTCCGGAGGTCCGTACTTAACCTGAAACTGTTCTTAACCTGAAGCACCACTTTAGCTAATGGGGCCTCCTGCTGCTGCCGCGCTGCCAGAGCATGATTTCTGTTCTCATCCTGAAGCAAAGTTCTTAACCTGAAGCACTATCTCTGGGTTAGCGGAGTCTGTAACCTGAAGCGTATGTAACCTGAAGCGTATGTAACCCGAGGTACCACTGTACTGACAAGCCCAGAATATATTATTTAAAATACAGGCAGAAAATATAACAAAGTTTCAAGATTGAAGAACTGAGCTTGTAAAAAGACTCACTGACCTAGAAAATAATTTTGCTTTTTGGAGCACAAGTACCCACGGCCCTGAATGTCTCCCAGTTCAGCCCATGGCTCCTCCCAGCTCTCTCTCCTCACCTTCCTCTTGTTGAGTTCCAGGGCCTGGCTGCGCAAAGTGAGCTCCTTCTCCACTGTGCCCAGATTCCCCTGCAGAACGCGCTCCTTCTCTTCCAGCTTCTGCACCACCAACAGCTGGGTGTCCACCTAGGCATGGAAACCAAAGCCACAGCCTTCAGGACATGGGGCAGGAGCCTCCCCTCAAGACCCGCCCCCCTTGCCTCAGGCTCCACAACCCTGTGAGGAGGTAGGGGGACGGGCTCTGCCTTACCTGGGACTTGAGGGCCAGCACCTGCTCAGCCAACTCGTCCTTCTCCTCCCGCAGCAGCTTGTGGATCTGATTGGACTTGATGCGCTCCGACATCAGCTTGAAGTTGGCGTCATCCTTCTCACGCAACTGCTGGTTCAGCCGCATGTTCTGCTCTTGCATGTCCTCAAAAGCCTGGCCCGTCACGTCCATTTCGGACAGGAGAGCCTCCTCCTCCTGCCCCAGCAGAGCAGACATAAGGAAGGGAACGAGATTGCTCAAGTTCTCCCTCCTTGCCCTTGCAGCTTCCCTTATTACTACACACACACACACACACACACATGGCTGGTAATTTTTGGGGGGTGCCTGTCAATCCCCTGTTGGCATCAGGACATCAGGCGATTGAAAGGTGAGTGGTCCCGCCCACCTGCCATAGTTGCACTGCAGCTGTGCGGGGAAGTGGTGGCCAAGGAGCCTTGAATCCTGCACCCATCAGCAAGGAGAATTCATGCGCATACTACTGCTCCCTACAGAAAGCAGGAATGAACTGAAATGGCTGACAGGTGAAGGTGGTTTTGGAAAAATGGCCTCGCAGGCCAAACCCTGGTGAGCCGGTGAGCCAGAATCTCCCCAACCCTGGTCTATAGATGGCTATAGATGGACTGAAAGAAACACCAGGCCTATGGGAAGGCTTCCACCCTGCAGGACAACTTACACCTTGGCTCCTCCCACAGCCAAATACCTGCTTGGTGGCAGCCAGCTTCTTCTGCAGGTGTTCAATTTGCTCCTCGGCCAATTTGATCTTGCGCAAGGCATCCTCATCTGCCATTTTCTTGCTCTCTTTCTTTTCTTTCTCCTCCAACTCGCGGATCCTCACCCGCAGCTCCTCCACCTGCCAAGGGGACCGAGTAAAAGGGAACAGGGGTGACTCCTTATCCCTAGTCCCTCAACATGGTGCTGCCAAATCCATCACCCAGCACTAAGGCAGGACAAGCCAAATTGCAAGCGTCACAATGTTATTCGCCCTCATTTTAAAAGCACAACCAACCAACCCCAAGCCGCTTTTTGGGGAACTATGATAGCTACTGTCCAGATGCATCATTCACATCAACTTGCCCAGAATTAGCATCCCAATATGCTATACTGTCACTCAGATGTCCACTATTGGGGGGCTTTGGGTTATGTATGTTGTATTTTGATACAGTGATCTTCGGATGAAGGGTGGCATATAAACTTACCGTATTTTTCGCTCTATAACACGCACCAGACCATAACACGCATGTAGTTTTTAAAGGAGGAAAACAAGAAAAAAATATTCTAAACAAAACAGTGGATGTATGATTTTTGTGGTTCATGCTGTGGCCACAGACATGTGATCTGACGGTGAGTTTGGGGTAGCCCAATGCAAAAATCCTGAGGATCCATGTGGATCCATGCTAAAGTCGCCCTAAAGTCGCAGGGGCGCTGGGGGAGTGAACAGGAAGCAGGAGGAGGAGAACAATCCCTCTCTCACACACAGACACACGGAGTATCAATCCTAAAGTCACAGGAGAGGCAGGGGCGCTGGGAGTGGGAAGCAAGAGAAGGAGAACGATCCCCCCCCTCTCTCTCACACACACACACACAGTATCAATCCTATAGTCGCAGGAGAACGTAGGGGCTGGGAGTGGGAAGCAAGAGAAGGAGAACGATCACACACACACACACACACACACAGTATCAATCCTAAAGTCGCAGGAGAGCGCTGGGGCGCTGTGAGAGAGCAGGAAGCAGGAGGAGGAGAACGATAGCTCAAGCACACACACACACACACACACACACACAGCCCCTACAGTGGCTGATCCAAAATCGGACAGCAAAAAACTGCAGGCAGGGACAGAGAGCACGGGTTGTTTTAAAGCAGCCAGCGCCGCTCTGCTTTTTTCCCTCCTCGGCTAGGCTGGCTGAAACGGTTTTCTGCTACTTAGCAGCTCAGTGAGGAGAGAGGGACAGAGAGCACGGGTTGTTTTAAAGCAGCCAGCGCCGCTCTGCTTTTTTCCCTCCTCCCCGGCTCGGCTCGCTGACAGGAGCCGCTTACACCCGCTTTGCAGTTTCAAAGAGAGCCACGGACTGCTCACAACTGCAGCGGATTCCCCTGCCATCTGTAGGCATTCGCTCCATAACACGCACAGACATTTCCCCTTACTTTCTAGGAGGAAAAAACTGCGTGTTATAGAGCGAAAAATACGGTAATAAAAACCCTAGAGAGGACTCTGACTCACTCATACTTATGTGTGAACTAGCAGAAGGGGCCAATGGGACCTGCACCAAAGCTTGACAGTGCCTAATGCTCAAGTTCAGAGTGCCAGCCCTTTCCCAGGGCACAACTTTCCACATCTCTCCAGACCACCCGGCATTCTGCTCCTACCCAGCATGCCCTGTCCTTGTCAGGCTGTTTGGGGACAGAGGGACTATTTTTGTACTTTCCGCCAAAACTTTGGGGTTCCCCCCTTGCCCAGCTTGCTGATATCTCCCAGCTCTGCATGGATAGCATCTCTTTAACTACAGAAGGATACACACTTGAGAGAATTGAGATTGAGAGTAGCGCATTTGACCAAAGCAGAGCTGGAAAAAAAGGGGGGCAGAGGAAGTGCAACATTCAGAAGGCAGCAGGCATCCGTGTGCAGGTGGGCCTCTCACCTCTGCCTTGGTCTTCTTCTCAGCAGCCATGAGCTGCACTTTGTCCCGCTGCTCCTTGGGTGCCGACTTATACATGTCCAAGAGTAGCTTCATCTCCTTCTGACTCTCCTGAGCCTTCCTGAGGAAGGAAATAGGGTCAGCATGAAGTGGGGGGGAACCTTGCACCCCAGGGGTTATTGCTTTGAGACCTATGAGAAACTATGGGGGTGCAAAGGGAGGCTTCAAACTGTCTTACAAGGAACTTCTCAGTTGGGGGGTAACTATTTCAGTGAAGTTCTAGCTTACAGAGATCTTTCTTACCTTCCTCTGGGTCCAAACACCAGAGTGAGGGGCCTACCACCAAGGCCTGCCTCCTGAAACCCTAAAATCTCGGCAAAGCATTTTCTGGGCCTCCAGCTCTTCAGCTGCAATAAAGCCCTCCAGAGCCCAATCTCCCTCTCTGCTGAGTGCAGAGGTGCAGCTGCTCCCAGGAGCCAAAGCACTGGCACAGATCCTCCAGGTTCACGGCCTTTCCTGAGGCCGCCGTGCCCTCCCCTACCCAGTGCTATCCCCCCAAAAAAACATCCTCTCCCCACTTCCCCACCCCCATTTTGAAACAGCACCATCTTCCACCTCCCTCACTTGAGTTCAGTCCGCAACTGCTTGAGCAGATCAGAATCCTTTTTCTTGGGGTCCTCAGAGCCTCCGCCACCCTTCTGCTTCTCCCGATCACGAGAGGAAGAGGAAGAGGAGGAAGATGACGAGGAGGAGGCCTCTTTGTCCCGGTCCCGGGATCTCTCGCGATCCCCGCTCCGTTCCCCGCCGCTGCGCCCCTTGGACCGCTCAGGCTCCTTGGCGCGAGGGGGTGGGGGTGGCTGTGGGGCGAGGGGCTGTGGGGCAGGCGGCTCCTCTTCTTCCTTTTTCACCCCTTCGTGGATCCCAAGAGGCTGGGGGGCAGCAGCTTCCTCCTTGGGCTCCTTCTTCATTTGCACCTCCTTCGGCTCTTTTTTCACGTCGGGAGGCGCTGCTCCCTCTTCCTCTTTCATGGTGGCAGCCCCTGGGGGCCCCAGCAGCCCTGCGGGGTCCTCAGCCCCTGGCGTAGGGGGCGCTGCCGTGGAGCTGGAGGAAAAGCCACTTTGCTGCAGCCGAACCTGAGCAAAGAACAAACGGACATGAGCTGCAGGGTAAGGTGGCCGTCACAGCACCTGGAATTATGGAGCTCAAAGCAGGGGGTGGCCAGAGGCCGCTTGCAGTCCCTAGCAGACTGTCATATGGGCAGCAAGGAGGAGAAATACCACTCACTGAGTGGTAGAGCATCTATTTTGCACACAGGAGCTCCCAGGTTCGATCCCCAGCATCTCCAGGTAGAGCTGAAAATGTTTCCTTTCTGAAAACAGGACAATATTGAGCAAGATGGACCAATGGATTGGGCTCAGGGTAAGGCATCGTCCTCTGTTCCTGCGAGAGAAGGGGTGTCCTGGCCACTTGGGGCTCTGGCCCCATCCACCGCCAGCATGCAGCCCCCAAGAGATTCCTTTGGGGGGGTCATTCCCTGAAACCTCCCCCTCCTGCAGCCCCACCTTGTTGATCTCCGCCTGCACTTCCCGGAGCTTCCGCTTGTACCGCTGCACGTCGCCCTTCAGCTGGTGGTTATGGTTCTGGAGGCTGCTGATCAGGTGGCGCATCTCTCGGTTAATGGGACCTTGGGATCAAACGGAGGGAGGGGGGTAGAGAAGAGTGAGAATGAACAATTTGGTAGGCAGATGACTTCTGCACAGGGCAGACCTTAGAGCAGGGTTTCCCAAACTGTTCGTGGACTACAATTTCCATCATCCCTGACCACTGGCCCTGCTAGTTAGGGATGATGTTCTTGTAGTCCAAGAACAGCTGGATACCCAAGTTTTGGGAAACCTGCCTTAGAGTATTAAAGGGAGAAAAATATTCATTTGGGGCCAAACCACGAATGCTCAGTGGGAAGGAATGCAGCCTCACCTGCTTGCTCGTTGGCGGCCAAGTTCTGCTCAAATTCAATGCGCAGCATCTCATATTCTTTGCGCACCTGGGCCAGGGTGTCCTCCAGCTGGATCACCTCCGTCCGCAACTTCTTCTGCAGGTTCAGCTCATCACTCTGTTGCCGAGGAAGATGGGGAGGGGCAAGAAATATCAGCCGGGGGGGAGGGAGAGAACAGGGTGCAAGACCACTCTTTCTCCTTGGTAGCTTTCGCAGTCTGACAAACAATGGCGGCGTAAGCTCTTCCCACTGAAATGAACCTAAATCAAGGGTGCCCACTGATTTCAATGGCTAATTTTGGATGCCACCCAGGGCTTCGTGAGATTATGCTATCCGGGCCTAAAAGGAAGGCCACCAGCGGCCACTAGCCATGACGGCTATGTCTTCCTCTACTGCTGGATGCCTCCGAGTGCCAGTTTCTTGGCATTGTGGGGAGAGCAGGGCTCTTGCATTCAGGTTCTGCTTGTGGGTTTCCCAGGGGCATCTGGTTGATCCAGCAGGGCCCTTGTGCTCTTCGACGAAACTGCAAAACTGCTTTCTTTACCATTCTATCTAATGCTACAAAGCAAAGAGGCACAGGAAAGGGTTAAGCACGCCTGCTTTCAGGAGTTAGAGAGCAGGCACACACACTTCACGGGCTCCCTCACCTCCATGTGCTCGATGTGGCGCAGGTGGCTGTTCTTGGTGGTGAGCAGAAGGGCTCGGGCCTCATCCAGCTGCGTTTTCACCTGCAGGCTCTCGTTGTACAGCAGCGAGAACTGAGACTGCAGCACTTTGTATTCCAGCGTCTCTTTCACCGCCTCCTCGGGCAGGCTCCGCAGCGCCACCTGCAGGGGAAGGGCAGAGAACAGGTGCCTGGGGGAGGAGAGCCACGGTAGCTCTCCACGTCAACTGCCCCACGTCATCACCCCTGGGAGTGGTCTTGGTGGCACTTTTAAAAGCAACATGTCCCATCCTGCATGTTCGGGTGTATTAAGTGTAATAGCAAGTGTACAAAAAAACCCACCGGAAGCAAATGCGTCAAAGGCTCAAGATACTCAGCCTGAGGCTTGTGCCTTTCTGCCTGATTGCTGAAAGGCTTCGGATGCTGCATGCATGAGTGTACTTAAAGGAGGCATCTGAAGTTGTTTGGACTGGTTTGGTTCTATTGATAAATGTTGGGGGAAGGGGAGTCATGGGAACATAGGAATCTGTCAAGAGCATTGGTCAATTTAGGTCAGCACTTTTGATTGACAGCGAACATTTCCAGCCTTAGCTGGAGATGCCAGGGACTGAGCACGTGACCTTCTGAGCTACGAGCCTTCCCCAAAGTCAGTCTGGAATTCTTTTGCCAGGAAGCAAAGAACACACAGGTCCTGCTTTCTGAACACAACGCATTCTCAGAAAATCGTTCATTAGGCAAGCGTGCATATAACAAGTTAATGGTTTTCATTATTTCCTATAGGAGCATTTCTAATCCATGCTTTCTCACTCCATGCTTTCTGCCTGAAACTGCTGCAGCCAATCAGCAAAAGTAAAACAAAGGAAAAATAGATTTGTCCAATCTCTCTTGTTCCCCAATTTGTCCAATCGCTCTAATTCCCTGCCATGGTTTTGGCCTGAAACGGCAACTGCTGACCAGCAAAACACAAACAAGAAAAGAACTGGACAAACTCCAGCAGTTCGGATATCTGAGTCAGCCGTTTGTGAATAATTATTTGTGTTCAGATAAGTGAGATTTTGGATAACAAGTGTTCCGATAGCAGGACCTGCGTGTAATGGACTGAGGTGCCAAGAAGAAGAATATGAAATACTGAAGCACTACAGCTACACAGATGGAGAGAACCTGGAAATGCACAGAAACAGAGCTCTTCAGAGACACCGTCTCCCCCCATCACAAGGACTAGAAACATAAATAATATCCCTCTGCACCTGCAAAAGTGGCTCTAAAGCAGATTCTCCAGAACCATCATTCCTGGTCACACTAGCATATTTTCAGCCTGCCACTAGAGGGCATTCTGCTTCCCTTCCCCAAATTCCACAGGAGGCTCTTCCTTACCTTGAGCTTCTCATTGGTCCTCACAGCCTGCTGCATTTCATGTTGCAGTTTCTCCAGCTCTGCCATGCGGCTGTTGGCAAGCTCTTGGTGCTCCTCCAGCTCCGCGTTCAGCATTTCAAACTGCAAAAGCCCAGGCACAAAACTGAAGCAGGAAGATTCCACAAAGGGAAGCACTTGGACCTGCAAGACTCGCATCCCAGCGCCGCTGACACCCCCCCATCCCCCGGTTGTTTTTCTCCCGCTTACCTTCTGCATGCTAAGTGTGATCTGCCCACCCTGGAACCCGCCAGAACTGCCCGATGCGTAGTAGCCCGAGTTTAGCTGCCAAAGGAGTTAGAGAACAAAGTTCAGTGCCTTGAATGCTACAATGAACCATATTGGCCCATGGGCTGAGCGGGGGGAACAGGGGGGCCCTGAAGATCTTTGCTTGCCTGTTCCAGGGCCTCAGCCAGGTGCTTGTTCAGCTTCTGCTCCCGCTTGCGCAGCTTCTCGATATCCCACTGCAGGTCCTCGATGGTCGTCTCCATCTCCAGCACTTTGGTCTCGGAGGAGGTCACCTTGTCCTGCAGTTCCGTGTACTAAGCGAGCCAGAGAAGAAAAAGATGCAGACAAGCCGGGCTTCAGAACGATTCTCTCCCACAAAGCGGCACTGGCCATGGGAAGCCCCGCCTGCACCGGCCCTTTGCTGGCATCTGACAAGGAACCTACCTCCAAGGAGATCTTATGGTGCTTCTCTTGCAGCTGGGTGGTCAGGTCCTGCAAGTGCCGATTCTCCCTCATCAGGTCCTTGTTGAGAGACTTCACTGCTTCTTCCAGCTGGTCAAACTCCACTGGGGAAAGAAAGAGGCCCCTGAGAACCCAGGACGCCAACTCCCAGCCCCCGCTCCCAGCAACTTCCTCAGCTGGCTGCTACAGGCTATTTACAAGTTTGCATTAAAACATCTTACGATTCCTTCACCGCACAGGCATGACAAGAACAGAGAAGACCGTGCTGCTTCCAACACCTCTCTCCTCAAGGGACCAGAATTCTGCATCTCAACAATCTCCCTTTTCCATTAATTAAAAAACTTATCTGGTTTCTCCACAGGTCCTATTTACCGCATGCTACACTTACACCTCCATTTCTAACAAACCTTTTCTACTATCTATTCCACATGAATTCCAAGTCACATTAGGGCTTTTCAGAAACACCCCCTCTGAACTGAACTGAACAAAATCAAACAATACCAAATAGAACATATTTTGGTTTGCTTTGCCCTTAAAGCAAAAGAACTTTTTAGGTCAGCATCTCGGACACAGGTAGGAGCCAAACCTTTTAATACCAGGCTTTTCCATCTCAACAGGTTAATAATAATAATAATAATAATAATAATAATAATAATATACCCTTGAAAATCAATAAAGCACAATTATTATTATTAATAACAATAATTAAAGCATTCATGTCAGCATCAAAAAAAGATCCCATGAGGTGACCCAACTGAACTCCAAAAGGACCTTTCCCCCCAAACACTGCCAAAGTAGACAACTTTATCCATAACTCTTGCTTTTGCTTTGTTGCTTTTGCTAGCTCATTTCTATGAATTCTTTTTTTCTGCATTTTTGAAAATTTAATTTAAAAAGTCATATATATAAAAACCCTCCCTTTTCTAACCGATGCCTGGAGATAAAAGTTATGTAAAGGATCCTGAGAATGCTGTCAAAATCTACCTCATAGGGTTGTTGTGGGGATTAAATGATATAGGGCAGAACCATGTAGAACACCTGGAGCTCCTTAAAGAAAAATGTGGGAAATAAATGTGATAAAATAATAATAATTATAATAATAATAATGCTTCAAAAGGTGCCTGCTCAGCCCAGCTCTGACATGGGGCCTGGCCTCACCCCGGGCGTGGATCTTCTGGCAGAGTTCCTCGGTGCGCCGGTGGATCTTGTCAGAGAACTCCACGATGCGGGAGACGGCAGCTTTGGAGAACTCCATGCGCTCCTGGAGCTGCAGCTCAATCTCTTCGCTGCTGCTGCTGGCCAAGGTCGCCAAGAAGGAGAGGGCTGACTCGTTCAGCACAAGCCCCGCTCCGGCTTTCCAGGGAGCGGGGGGAGTAACGGGGGACAGGACTGCCTCTGTGGGGACCAGAAGAACAGCAATGGTTACTGGCTCCGAGGATGGGAGCTGCGTCTCCTCCCAGCATCCTGTATCAGAGAGAGCTGGGCTCACCTCTCCTCTCCAGCCCCTCCTGCCCCAGGAGAGAGGCATCCAACTCGGCTCCCGTCATCTCCAACTTGGGCTCCTCGAGAGGCTGGCCGCATTCTCCGTCACATCGCCTCAGCAGCACTTGCACGGTCTCATCCAGCTGTAGAAATTGGGGGGGGGGGGAGGAGACAGCTTGAGAAAGACACAGGGAGAGAGAGGACATAGGGGATGCCACAGGCAGGGCTGGGTGAATACCAAAACTATCCAGCTTCCAAACCATGCCAGTTATCTCCATTTGGCTTGTGCTTGTCACAAGGAAGGTGACACAGGAGCAACACGGCAAAATATCGCTCCCCAACCACTTAGAAGCTCTGCTTAATGCCCTGCTGGTTTCCTAACACTTCCACCAGCTGTTGAACTGATCATCAACCTCATCTTGTCAACCTTAAGGACTAGAAACTTAAGAAAGCGATCAGCCAGGAAGGCGCCCTGACCTGCTTCCAGTAGCGGTTGACAATCAGGAGAGTGGCATCATCGGTGGCCTGCCTCTTCTCCAGCTTTTCTATGCGCTCACGCAGCTCGTCCTCAAAGGCCTGCCGCTGCTCCAGGCGCTCAGCTAATTTCTTGTTCTTGAACTGGAGCACCTTGAGGTCCATCTCCTCCTGAAATAAAACAAAATGTCAGAATGTAAATCACAGAATGATCCTTGGCCATTTCCATCAACAACTCCAAGTTCTGATGGTATTTCTACTAGATAGATAGATAGATAGATGATAGACACACACACACACACACACACACACACACACCAACAGCACCCTAAAGAAAAATATGGTCCATCATCATTTACCCTAATGAGGCAGAAAACTATAACTAGAATGAATTCCACCCCCCCCCCCTTTTTAATTGACCATTAATTCTAAAAGGGTGCAGATCAGTGAAAGAACACATGCTTTATTTGCAAAGGCCTCAGATTTGAACCCCAACATCTCCATGAAGGATTAGGAAGGACTCCCTGCTAAAAGCTGGTGCTAGACACTGCCAACAATACCAATCAACAGTCTGAGTCAGTATAAGGCAGTTTTCTATTCTTTTAGTTCAAGATAGATAAACGTATTGATGTGCATACACTGACAGATAGCATATAGACAGTAAAAGTAAGCGTGAAGAGGATGTTGGGTGGAAGGATGTTATAAAGGAGTCAATATGCCTATTAAAGAGTGAGAAGGAATTTGCTGGCACTGATAGGTGAACCTATGGCCTTGCTCTTCACCAAGCCCCTGCCTATGATGTTACTTTTGCTCTCCCAGTAAGATTGTTGCTTAGTTGCCCAACTGCAATTCTCCTTGATATGGTACTTAATTTCTACCTGTGTACAAAGCTAAGGTGAGGGAAGGCCCCTATATAAGCCTGAGTCATTTATAGGCCACAACTCTACTTTTGTGAGTTCCCAGCAGCTGCTGCTGTTCTGACCAAGCAAAAACTGCCTTTGAAATCACAACTGGTGTGGTTAAAAGACGAAAATCTACCACAGGGGCCCATGCCCCTGTTGGCAAGGTTCACATCAGGAAGCAAACCTGGAATCTGCTGCTTAACATTTTCCTCTAAAAGTGATGGGGGAAGGTATTTCTAACTCCTAAATCTTAGCATCTAATTTTATGCCACCAGTCCTGCAGAGATATTTCAGATACCCAGCTACCAACATCCAGTTTCTAGGCAAAATTATAGGCATGGATTTTTTTTTCCTGGTCCCAACCTATATAATATTCTTTATTACAGAGTTGCCTATTTAAAAAGCCTGATCTGGAGCATACTTGCGCCCCCAAATTCCCAACATTTATTTCCAGAAGGGGTTTTTTTTATTTAAAAAAATCAAAACAATTAATTGCCATATAGAAAGAGTTCTCTTCTCACAGTGCCCAGCCAGATGCCCATGGGAAGCCCACAAGCAGCACCTGAGGGAAACAGAACTGTCAAGCTCAGGTTCCCCAGCAGCTGGTATTCAGTGCAAGCTGCCTCTGACAATTGAGGCAGAATGCGGTCATAACTAGTGGCTGCTGACAGCCTTATCCTTCATGAATCTGTCCAACCCCCTTTCAAAGCTATTCAATTTGGCAGCCATCGTGGCACCTTGCAGAAGCAAATTTCATACTTTTGCCGCCACCACCGCCCGAGTACTTCTCCACCCTGCACTCAATCCCCTGGTCCTCACCGTGGAAGAGATGCCCCCCAGGCGGATGGGCTCAATCAGGGTAGTGGTAGTCTTCTCCTCCCTGTTGGATTTCTTCTCAGGGGGCCCAGAGCCCCCATCCCCAGCTGCCCGCTTGCTCACAAGTCCCGACATGGTGACTCTGAGCAGCAGGCGAGAGCAGAGGAATCAGGCAGTCAGCCAAGGGGGCAGCGCTTCAGCTACAAAGGGAAAGGAAAAAAGAGAGGGTGAGTTACAGTTGCCCATAAGTAGACTAGTGTGACATTAATCCTCCCATAGTCAAAACCAGGTACTGCTTCCCATATCTGGTCAGAGATGCAGAAAGAAGGGGATCAGCTATGCTAAACAAAACACAGAGGGCAAAAGGGGTGTGTGGCAGGTAAGGAAATGCAGTGACATTATCAAGGAATCATGCAAAAAATTTTAAGAGGCCATAGAGGGGAACAAAAGTTGCCAATATTGCTGCTAACTCCCCCGCCCCCGTGTGCTCTTTAAAAGTTATATACCAGGCCAAAAAACAACAGGTGTCCCCTGGTTCAGAGACAGTTAATGGGGAAGAGGCACCTGCTGAACCACTGATGTCTATCTTGGTGCTGTACCAAGAGCTCTGCTGGGCGGAGAGCTGTTGACAAGCAGATAAAAAGAAAGCATAGGTTTGTACACTATGGAAAAATATTCTTAAACTGAGAGTTAACACACCAAAATAAGGAGTGATATAAGGGGGGTTGCGGGGAGAGGGGAAAAATGGGAAGGAGGCAAACACTTCACGCCCTATTTTTAAAGACGAACTGAAGTGTGTGTCCCCCCCCCCCTCGCCCCAGCTTTGCTCCTTCTCTCTGGCATGTGTTTCAGGCGCGAGGGGTGGGGGTCCCGCGTCCCTCCACCAGAGGCTGCGGGACTCCGACTCCCCTCAGACCCTCCGTCGTGGGGAGACACTGGGGGTCGCAGTCCCAAGAGCCTCTGCAGGGCCACAGGTTCCCCCCCCCCGACTCCCGACCCCGCCGGAACCACCTCACAGCCCTGACAATTCTAGGGAAGGATGAGGCCACCTTTCAAAGGGCAGCATCGGAATACCCGCCAAGGCGGGCGGGGCTTGTTCTGGGGAAAGTTCAGTTAGGAACAATCCACATAGGCAAGGCGGGGGACCTCAATAAGGCGGGGGGGGGAGAGACGTGCAGGGAGCGTGCTGTGAGGGGGGGAACCTGGTGTCGGGGGGGGTCTCCTCTCACACTCACCTGCCTGAGCGCCCCTCCCCGCCCCCGGCTGCGGCTTCCTCGTCCTTCTCCCCCCGCCCCCCATGCGTTACTCCGGCCGAGAAACGCCAGCGCGCCTACTGCGCATGCTCTCGCGCAACCATTCTCAAGGCCCAGCCTTCGCCTCTTTGCCGAGTGCGCATGCGCAAACCCATCCTCAAGCTATTGGGCAAAGCGCGAACCAGGGCTGCGCTGGTTAGCCTCACCGAGACGCCTTAACGGAAGCGCGCTCTGTGATTGGCTCTTTCTTTATCGTAGACTTCCCATATCTAGAGTGATGTGCGCCGCAGGAGACCCTTGAATTGGAGATTTCGATCCAACATGTCAACTTATGCTTCAGGTCCTTAACTTAAAATGCAAATTTTAATCCAGGAAGATTCTACTCGGCGCCCAACACTGAGGTCCTTAGGAATAAAAGAGCTTTTCTAGCTCTATGGCGTCCGAACAAAATTCCCATATGTTATGATGTCGCTCTAAATATTCTATCTCTACTGATACTCTCTCTCCTCCCCCCCACCGCCGGAATACTTCAAAGAGAACCTCTACAATTGGCTAAGGGCTTCGCCCTCAAGTGTTCCTCGTTCTTATTGGACGAATTTCGACGGAATTCCAATTGGCTGAAGCAGAGATTGCTATGGCAACGCGTGATTCCCCCAACCTTCTACACCCCGACAGCCAGAGATGGGGTTGGAGGGCTTCCAGCAGGTGAAAGGGGCGGGGGGAATTCAATAATATTCACGTGCAGGCCAATATTTCCCATTTTTACTTCGAACATATTGCTGGGGAAAGGGGGGAGGGCGACACGAGGCAGAAACTCAACTGGGACAGCTTTTGGCGCAGTAGAAATGGTGGTAGGAAACGCTTCGCCTGCCAAGTGCCTGCCTGTCGTGCAGCTGTTGAAATCACAGGGGTGTCTGTCAGGATTGGGAAGCAATCCTAATACCAAAAATTGTCAACGTTTCATAGTAAATAATAGTTATCTAGCAGTGGTAATAATAATAATCCATGCGGAAGTATAAGTTGTGATGATAAAATTAATAAAACTACTGGTATTAGAATAAAGTGCTGGGCCTAGGAGACTGGGTCAAAGTTTTACTTAGCCAGTAACTTAACCTCCTTAAACTCCTCACAGAGTAGTTGTGTGGATAAAATGAGGGTAAAACCCCATGCAATACCTAACCCAAGCATTGTAGAAGGTGGGTGGAATGTATGCACATGTGAAAAACTGCAACTAAAATACATGATTCAACTGAAATGCAGAGGCACAGAACTGCACAGTGTGGATTTCTTAGGAGGAGTCCGTTTTCTCCTATCAGTCAGAGAAACTTGGACTATCTGCCATCTGCCTCACATTTTGCATAAACCACCAACATAAATGAAAATTGATTATGGTAAATAAAAATGTTCTGTTTGACGAAAAAAATGATCTTATTTGAAATTATAGCAATATGGCTTTCAGCTTTAAATTGTGTACCCAACACTATTCAAAGCACACTCTAGCCAAGTAGAATTTCTTCCCATTGTGGCAAGATAATCTGCCACCAAATCTCATTGAAATCACCAGTAGTAATAATAGTAGTACTAGTAAAACATGCCTCTCCTGTATCAGCCTCTACAGGCACTGTAACTCTCCAGTGGCTTGACTTCACCCCCAAAGGCACATTCTTCTATTGTCTCTCGAAACAGACAGATGCCAGCAATAGTAGTATACAATTTGGTCATACAACAGAAAAAATATTTGTAAATTGATCCCTAACACTCCTACTCAAAAATTATTTCTGTTTTTCAGCCTCGGCCTCATAAGGCAAAGATATGCATGTGGTGAGTAACTGTTTATGTGTATTAATTTAGAAGAAGCATTAATTGCCACATCCTACCCCAGAATCAGCTGTATTTTGGTGCATGGCCTGAAAATCCTTGAATTTTGGCATTGCTGCATGTTTGATGCCCATTATACCTAAGACATTAAGAACATGAAGCTGTTTTTCAGGTTACTTGCTTTCCTTTGTTCTTCCTGTTCCAGGAAATATCTAGATGTTCACTCCATGGATTTAATCAACAAGGCTGGAACCACTGATGAACTGAAGAGGTGATGAGACATTAAGACTAAGAAACATTAGCCATGTCAGTCTCTTACCAAAACAAACATCTAAGTAAGAGTTACTGCTGAATAAACACATAGAGAATCAGGCTGCATTCAGGATGTTCCAGATAAAGGAACACATCCTAAATGCATAGAGACAGAGGGTAAAGTCCTCTAAATTTTAAAGAACCAGCATTGACTACTATAAGTACATATTTAACCAGACACTGTTTAAAGAGGTTACTAAGAATAGGTGGCTGGATATATCCAAGTCTGAAGAATCAAACTGGCAGTGAAATTTTAAAAACTTTGATCTATTCCCTCACTGTTCTCAGGTGCAGATTCATCTTATTGCAGATAGCTGTGCAAAATAAAGGCAGACTCCTACCAGTTAAAGGAAATAGTGATGATGGAAGAATTTTGTCATTCTCCCATCAAACAGGATTGTCTATACCTCCCTATTTCCCTTCTTCTCTGCAGCCTCCTCTCCAGACTCTTGGATTTGCAAGATTTCGAAACAAACCCACGCTCCACTATCTTATTGGATCTGTACTTCTACACCATCCAGTTCTGCCGGGAGCAGGGCTTCAACAGGGAACAGACCTCAGCCTTCTTCTCAATTGTGAAGGATGTACACGAGGCCTGTGTAGGTAAGCAAATGGATGTCAGAAGAGAGAAGGGAGTTTTGTGAATGGAAAAGAAGAATGAGGGGGGTGTGGGAAAATGTGACCACAGAAGCCTCATTGGGAGCAATGTGGCATTATAAAGAGTAGGATGCTGTCTTAAGTACACAGTTCCTTTAGGTTATTGTGAATGCCTGTTAGTGCTATAGTGATGCTGCCTTATCGTAAGGCAAAGAGGTGAGAGTAACACCCAGAGCCGGTCCTGTTGGCTGCCAGTTGGGGAACTGGGCTGTAGGAAAAGGGCTTGAGAAGAAGAACATGATGCTTCCACCTCCTTCTCCTGTAGAAACACCACTGCCCAATGTGGAGGAATGCTACAACTACTTCTCTGAACTTGTTTTTTGCCACTCCATTCGGGTAAGTGTGTCCAGACAGGGCAAAAATGATAACACAACCGAGATGTCATCCCTCCCCAATATTCCTTTTTACAGCACTGCGTATGTGGAAGGGAATGGCACACACACACAATCTTACCTATTTTTTCACACTTCTTTAGAGACCCCCCTTCAGCATTGATCTCTTCAATCAGAACCAGCTGGTGCGCCTAACAGACTACATGATCAACACCTACTTCCGCCACTACAAACTTTACAAATACGCTTTCACTCCACAGGTAAAAAATTGTCAGGGTTTGGGTGGATGGGAAGGAGCTGTCATGTCACCTTCCCATGCCATGGGAGGAAAGAGTTTGCAGGATCCTGGATGATTTATGTGTAGCACAATGGATTAAACATGGACTCTGATGCTCCCGTGGATTTTGGGGTGGGATCCAACATTGCCACTCAGCTTCCATCAGCGGAACAGGAAAGGAAGCAATTTCCAGCTATTCCAAAGGAGCAGCACAAGAGCTTCTGCTCTAGAGGATCCCCCAACCCTCTAGAGAAGGTATAGGGGGAGAAAATTGCTGAAGTTTGCTTCCTTCCCATTCCACTGACAGAAGTCTTACCATCAACCTGAGCAACACTGCTGGATACGGCCCTTTGTTTTTAAGAGCAAGGTACTTGCCTTTGTGGAAGCAGTGAAAAGCATCAAAATGTGACCAGAAACCAGCCAGCCAGTGAAATCAGTGGATCACTCCTCAGCAGCCACATGCTCATACATACCGGTCCCAAATCCTCTCTCTTCCCTAGGTGCGATTGGACATATCATTCACTTACATCGGGATGCCTGAACCAGAGCCCAAATATGAAGGTAAGTGTGGGCAGGCCCAGATCCCCCTCCCTCTGAGCACAACAGTGTAAGCTGGCTGTCATTCACCTGTATTGACAAGGATGGTAAAGGGGTGAAAAAGAAATTGGCCAGTCCTTCTAAATGAGGACATCTCCCGGAATAGAACAAGGGGAAGACAAAAGCTACATATAAATCTGTGGCAGAAGGTGGCTTTAAAGCAACTACCAAGAGGGTCCTACAGGCCCAAGAGAGTCTGTAGGAAAGGATACAACATCAAGAGTTGTTGCCCCCAATCCAACCTTTCCCCCCAAAGGGTTTTTATCATCTCTCTCTTCTACAGAAGCAGCAACTGAGGACTCAGAGGCAGCTTTGTCACCTCTGCAGGAGGATATGGACGAGACAGCTATTGCTGAAGAAAGTAAGAGAGAGTAGCTCAGTGGCTGGGGCTAGTGTGTAGTATCCAGGGTGAGCTAAAATGTCTCCCAGCTCAGATTTCATCTTAGTCATGAGGTCTTGGGTGAACCTCCCTCACTCCCTCTCTCTCTGCCCTTGGCTCCTCATCTGCAACCTGGGGATAGTTGCCCTACCCTACAGGCTTGTTGTAAAATCTACTGAGATTATGACCTTGCCTATGCATTGCACTAAGCCAAACCGTGGTGTAAACACGTGGTTCCCAGGGAAGAGCTTGCAGCCAGTTTGCTCCTCCCCAGCTATGTTTTTGTTGCCACACCACACTGAACTAAGCCAGTTTGGAGTGGCATGGCATCCAAAACCAGGCTTGTGCTTGAGCTCTCGTCAGGCTATCCGCAAGCTTTAACCAAGAACAAACTCGTGGTTTGTCTGAAAAGAGCTTAACCAGAAACCTGGGTTTAGACAACATGCTAAGCCAGACATTGGCTTAGCTCAACACAGTATTGAAAGAGGCTGAGGCAGAGCAATGCAGCCCAGGCCAGTATGCGGTAAGTGCTTCAACTGCTGCAAAAGTGCTATTTAAACGGTAAGTAGTGTATTCTTTTTTGGTGTGGGGGGCACTCCTGAACCCCAAAGTGGTAGCCTAGAGGCGAGTGCTCTCTCCCGCTTATTCTGCCTCCTCCTAGGTCCCACCGCTGTGCTGCGAGAGTACATTGCAAACCAGCTCAGCCAGGAGCTGACCATGCTGCGCCTTTCAGTAGATCAGCGCTTGAAGGCAACGGAGGACCAGTTTAATGCCAAGCTGCTCCAGCTGGAGAAGGGCCCGGGCAAGGGGGGTGCCAAGGGCAAGAAAAAATAAGCAGGTTGGGAGGCCAGAGAATTAGCTTTTTAGATTAGAATGTTGAGAGGTTATCAGGCCCCACCCATAAAGTATCTCATTCCTCAGAAATTGTGGAAATGAATAATAGTCAAAAGGGGGGTGGGCCAGATAGACCACACTTTTAAATGCCTTTTAGAAACCTGTTTTTCAGAAACTTTCTAGAGAAACTGTGATGTTAAGACATTAAAGAGCTTTCCAAACAATCGGTACCACTGTTGCACATCTTCTGTGTGTAGGATCCAGGCTGTATCTCCTCTCTCTCAGCCTGCTGCATTCCCCATCCGAAGCACTCAAACCATTGTATAGAGTAGGTCTCCTCACACCCTACTAGCAGAGCTGCTACACTTTGGGGGTGCTGTCTGAATTGGGGATGTGCGAGTATTGCAGGCATCATGCGTCCATGCCATCTCTCTCACTGGACCAGCTGCTGGAGTGAAACTGAAACACTGCCTTTCTTCAAATTTTCTCTTGAGTCCCTTTGACTCCCACTCTGTCCCACTCTTCTCAAGCTGAACTCTTTCCCCGTGGGTGCACACCCCTTCCAGCAGCAACAGGATACCCCCCACCCCCAAAACATTGAACACCCCTTGGATTTTTCGCAGGAGAAATTCAACTCTGTGCCCTCTCCCAACTGAAAGAATATGGCTGCTTCTTAGGAAGCAAAGAAAGCCAAAGTCCGGCATCAGTTTTGGTCACATTCCATTTTATTCTAATTGTGACATCACGGATGTGGAAAGATGGCACAACCAGGTGGAAAATAAAATACAATATAATCTACAGAGAAGGGTCGAGCCCAATTCCTGCTAGTAGGGAAAGGGAACTCTGTAATTTCCAATCCCAATCCACCCCCTTCCTCCCTGGACCACCCATACTGGCTATATGCAAGGATTGATCCCTCAGCAATGGTGAAATTGGCTGCTTTGAGGGGCAAGAGGTAGCAGGTCCCCTTACTGTGGGAAGAGATGCAAGGACAGAAAGTCCTTCTTCTGGCAACACACAGATAAACCTCCCTAATCCATACACATCTAACAATTCAGATGCTCTGTATTCTTGCCCTACACAGATATCGGGGCCCTTCCCAGGAATGTTAGGGGACCCTTAGTTTTCGACAGCCACAAACTCAGGAATTCTTTCCAGAAGGCAAAGAAGTCCTTGTTCCCCAAGAAATTGGACCCCCCTTCGCATGCAAGGATGATACCTCCCCACAGGAGGTACTTGCCGTTCCCCCAAGAAGAGATGGAAGGTGGTGGGACAGTTCTTGAAGTGGCTCCTGCCTCCCTTCTTCGTTCAGGGACCCAGTGATTCCGCAGTTGCACAGGGAGCAGCAACCGGGTGTTTAGTTGGGAGGGTCGTCCACCGCAGACGCAGGGGCTTCCTCCCCCTCTGTGCTGAGCAAGACCAGCTGGATGGCCTTGGGGACATTTTCAAAGAGGGCGGCCCGGTTCTGCTGCTCACCTTTCTTGACCCAGTGCCCATAGATGCGGAAGGCGCACGCATCAATCAACTTGCGCACCCCCTTGAGCGCATAGGGGTCGCACATGAGCACCTCCTTGGTGACCGGCCGCACCCGCCGGTAGTTGGAGACGATGCGGATAGAGGCCCGCACAGTCCATGCAAGAACCTATCGCGGGAAAGAGACGGGAATAGTGTCAATATGGGAAGTGAGACCTAGAAGGTTAGCAGGAGAGAACATCAGCACTTGCTGTGCCAGACTAAGACCCACCTGGTCCGGCATTCTTATTTATCAATTCACTTATTTAAATTATTGTAATCCACGCTTTCATAAAATATATCAAGGTGGCTTACAATGGAGAGAGTATAATAAAATCAGTGTAGAAGTATCAGTAAAACATCAGTAGATACTGGTTGGTTTACAAAAAAAAAGTTCCTATTGTGAAGAGGGGTCTAAACAGTAGTTTCCAGCAGACTGAAATAAGGCATTTTCCTGCCAAGCCTCTTCCGGATAAGTTCAGCAGGGCAGGGCCTAAAGGCACAACCTCCAGTTAAGGCCAAATGAAACCTCCAGATGTGTCCTGTTTGAGCAGAGCTTTCCAAACCGTGCATCGCGAGTCACGACATGTTGGTTTGTCAGCTGCAGTGTGTAGGTGTGTCGCACAAGCGCTCCCCACACTCCTCCCGGGGATGGAAAGGGGTTAGTTTAACCTCCGGTTTGCTAGTAAAACTGAATTACTGTCACAACATGATGCATATCTTAAAAGTGTATCACCAACATGAAATGTTTGGAAAACACTGTCAAAGAGGATCTCCGTGATCAAGGGGGAGTATAATGCATGAGACCATCCTGAACGTACTTTGCACCCAAGTTGTTTAGGGCTTTGTGAATTAACACAAGGACCGTGAACCTGGCCTGGTAGCAAATCAACCACTTCTTCAGTGTGGCTTCTGGGAAGTCAACAAATGGGACATAATTGCAACAGCCCTCTCTCCTTCTCCTGCTCCTCAGCAAGTGGTATTGAGAGACATGCTGCTACCTCTGATCCCATATTACAAAGCAGTCATGACCACTACCTATTGATAGACACCCTCCATTAATCAGTGACAAAGGACAATGGAAGAAACACATGGAAAGACTCACAAAGTTTCAGGAGCATTACCAGAAAGCTATAAAGCACCAGCGTTGAAAGGAGATGATCAAATTGGAAAGGGGGATGCACACAAACTGACTAAGAAGCCCTAATTGATCCATCATACTGGTTTTGGTCAATTCACTGATTACATTGGGGGGGGGGAAATGGTATGAAGGAAAAAAACACATTGTTTTTAGAAAACGCTTGCACATGTTGCAGCAGGAACCACCTTAGAATAAATGTTTCCTCCTGTGTGGGAAACATTTGCATGGCAGGAGGATCAAGAGACTTGCCCTGAATGCATGGTGCGGATTGAAGAGCCGGCGTTTACGGCCGCCGTACTGCTGGAAGAAGGGGTGCTGCAAGGCCTGCTGAGCTGTCAACCGTTCTTCTGGATCCACCTGCAGCAGTCGTGAGATCTGCCAAACACACACACACACAGAGTTGGACAAGAGACATTTGGGGGAGAGGGCATATATTTGGCGCCCAATATAGAAGGCTGAGCAATTCAGGGGCAAATAATAATAATAATAATAATCTGTTTTCATCCCACCCTTCCTGCAAGAAGCTCAATACAGCATGAACAGTTCTCACACTGCAAGCTAAGTTAGGCTGGGAGATAGGGTCAAAGTCTTCCAATGAGTTTCGTGGCTAAATGGATATTTGAACCAGGATCTCCTCCGGTCCTACTCTGATACTCTCTAACCAATACACGCTGACTTTATCGCTTAGTTGTGAGTTTTTCCACAGACTCTCACTTCTCCAGCTCCCTCTGTCAGTCTACTTTGCCAAACACTTCATGTCACTAGCTGCCAATCTGGGCCTTTGTTTCTGCAATGGAATCTTGTTTTTTAAACCTGCCAATTAGGGCAGAGGTGAAAGTACTGGAAGCCTCAGGCGATGATCTATTATCATGGGCAACAATCGCTGGGATCTCTTCTACCCCACTGTCGCCACATTTCAAGACATGAATCTTAAAGCTGAGAAAAGCAGAAAAAGAATTGTTAATCCTGAGAATGTTGGTTCTCTTTCTAAAGGGAAAAACAAGATTTTAGTTCTCAAGGCCTAGAAGATACATTTTGAAACTATAGAGGCTGCTGAAATATGTGACGCTTGAATTGGGAAACAAATAGGATTTTATGAGGTAAAGGGCAGGGATCCCTGTGTTACTCTTTGGTCCTCCCCATAACAAGCAAAAACAGAATACTGTAAAATATACAAACAGGCTTGAAATGTGTAACACAGATGTAAAGATACTGGATTTTTTTAAAGCAGAGATTAAATGTAAGAAGGTTGTTACAATAGCAGTATTTGATATAAAAATGGTTAATTGTGTGAAGAAGCAGGGAAAACCAGCATTTTGTTTCTGGCTGAAGTCAGACAATATATAATGTATGTGGATTCAGCTGGCACACTTGCCAGGAAGGAGCTAGTTTCAAAATACCAGATTTGGCTCCATACTTGCTAGGTTTACAGTTAATGGCAGTTAGCTGTGGACTCTACCTTTTATTAGGGTCAAGTGAATTGAAAAAGTCAAATGGTGATAGGTCCTTTCGTGGACATTCCGTTCGAATGATTGGTCCAGTGAGGACTCAGAACTCCAGAAAGAACCCAATGATTGGCCAGAGGGAGTAAATATAAGGGCAGACACAGCATTCTTTGGGAGCAGTTGGTCAGGAGACTAGAGAGAGTCGGAAGGTGAGCTTGGAACCACAGGAGACAGGGGCTGAGGGAGGCTAGCCAGGAGCGGTGTTTTCCAGGATGGTGTCTGACCAGAGTTGCCAGCAGCTGACAGTGGGCCTCAGGAAGCAGAAAGACTTCAGAGGCAGCACCATCATGGCTGAGTCTTCAAGCACCAGACCAGAAGAGAGATTTCTGAAGAAAACTGAATCAAGCCAATCAGGGGGTGAGCAGGAGTCTCAAGAGATGGGAGTTCAGTCTGACTAACAGGTGAGACACCCTTAACTACCTTGTGCTCTTTCAGTATTACCCTGACCAGAGCAGCGGATAAATGGAGATCTGTCTATTAGGTCGGCATAGGGATGAGAACTAGGACAATTATGTAGCAACCTCTTTTGTGCCAACGCCAGATTTAAAGTAGAAGTAACATATTTTAGCAATCATCAAACTATGTTGTTAAATAAATACCTGCATTAAAGCTATGATTTTATATTAAATAAGCTTTAATGCCTATTTGTTTAACACAAGCCTCCAGCTCCATTTGTGCCATGCCTCTAATCCGCTACTCCATGTAGTAAAAGGTTAAAGCAACCAGCTGGAATTAAATAGTGGCAGCTATGAAGTAAAAAGTAGGTACACTGTATATAAACTGCATGAGACAGGGATCCTATAGGATTTAATAAGAAATTGGTGGGAAAGCAAATCCCAGTTGGGCCCAGCCGGTAAGATCCTTCACAATACCACATTGCAGAACTCTCTTTTCTGGGCACAGATGTTTCCTAAAAGGAGATGTTGAATGTACATGTAGCTCAAGTTGTGTTACAAGAGATGGGATTTTCACCATCTTACCAGATCTTTGACTGTGTCGGACCGGTCATCCCACTCAGGGGAGCCAAACTGGTATCGCCCTTCCATGATCATCCGAAGCATCAGCATCTGCTTACGGTGCCAGAAAGGAGGAGAGCCAGCCAAGAGGGTGAAAAAGATGACTCCACAGGCCCAACTTCAGGGAAAGGAGGAGAGAGCTTTATTTCCTGCACCCTTTTCCCAAACACCAAAATTGGAGAACAGCAAAGCAGAAAGACTAAGGAATATTGGCCGAAGAAGCACCCTATACAATTAGTGTAGCTTTTGGGAATCTTGGGGGGGGGGTGTTATTTATTTATTTATTTATTTAAAATTACCGTGCTTTATTCTTGGGGAACTGTCAAAATATTGTTCCCATTCAAAACAACAACAACACAAAACCCAGTCCATATTTTGCCTCCAGACTCAAGTATGTAAGCGCATGCAAAATCTTGTCAATGGGTGTAGTAGTTCTGCCAACTATAGAATATGATGGTAGAGTTCCAAGCTACTTTCAAATAGTGACTGTGTGGTGAGTAACAAGAGGACAGAGGGACAGAACCTGGGGAGAGAACAACTGATTCCCCCCCTCCCATTCCCTTGGGCAAAAGAGCAGCGAGTAGACACCTCTCTCTCAAAACAGGTATAAAGACCCAGCTGAGCTTTGGATCTTGTCATGGAACTTCCTTCACCCCTCCTTCCCAAAAAACTATCCCTCCGCCAAGGGGGACAGGTGTTAGCTAGATGTCACTTACAGGTCCACTTCCTTTCCATAACCAGGGTGGGTTTCGTCCATGGAGCATTTCAGGATCTCTGGGGCCAGGTAGCCAGGGGTCCCACACAGCTCTAAGGAAGGAGTTGGAAATTACAGAGGTGCATAAGGTTTGGTGCCCAAGAATCTCAAATCAAGAGTCACTGCTAGCAGGAGCTGTGTAAGTCAGACCAGCCACCCTGCTCACAGCAGAATCACAGAATCTGTCGTGTTGGAAGGGGCCACAAGAGTCATCTAGTCCAACCCCCTGCAGTGCAGGAATATTTTGCCCAACGTGGGGCTTGAACCCACAACCTAGAGATTAAAAATCTCATGCTCCACTGACTGAGCTATCAATGAGCTGGTCTGCCCTACAGAGACCTGTACTCAGACTGGCCCATGCCCACCTCGCAGCTTCTCCCCTGGCTTCAGGTGGCAGGAAAAGCCAAAATCCGAGAGTTTGATGTTCAGCTGGTCATCCATGAGGATATTCTCGGGCTTGAGATCTCGATGGATGATATTATTGGCATGAAGGTAGCTCACGGCGTCCAAGAGGGCTCGCATGATACACCTGAAAGAAGAGAGACACAAGCTGAAGGAGCCGCCACTTATCAGATCACCACAGAAAAACAGCTGGAGCCGAGCCAAGAGAGCTTCTGCCTCCCCAGGTCCAGCAGAGGGGACGGCACATTACCTGGTCTCCTTCTCGCTGAGGGTCACCTTCTCCGTAAGGTAGTCAAAGAGCTCCCCGCGTCTCATCCTGTCAGGGGAATGTGAGATGGGGTAAATCCACATGCATTGGGGGTGGCATGGAGGAGAAGAAGAAGAGTTTGGATTTGATATCCCGCTTTATCACTACTCTCAAAGTGGCTAACATTCTCCTTTCTCTTCCTCCCCCACAACAAACACTCTGTGAGCTGAGTGGGGCTGAGAGACTTCAGAGAAGTGTGACTGGCCCAAGGTCACTCAGCAGCTGCATGTGGAGGAGCGGGGAAGCGAACCCGGTTCACCAGATTACGAGTCTACCGCTCTTAACCACTACACCACACTGGCTCTCCCCATCTCCCCTTCCTACGCACTTACAATGTCTCACTAAAATACCTCTACTTATCTACACTGAAGAGGAAATTCAGAGGCACAACAGCAAGCACACAGGCATTGTGGGTTTGAAAGCAACACCACTTCAGCCCACAAGGGTTGGGAAGCCTAGCAGCAGAAATCCACTGCCTCTGTCAACTTCCCTTTTCAACGACTATTATGGCTCTTCCTTCCACCCAGCTGCCTCTCTGAGGGTGGCTTCACACATTACTTCTCAAAACCAGAATGATCGCCATCTTGGAAGAAGAGGGCCTGTAACATGCAATGGGAAAGTACGTCTCTCTATTTTTCCTTTTAATCCTTCTTGGGAGGGTCAAGACCCACAACAGCTACAAGGGTGTTTCCCATCTTGGTGAGAACAGGGTGGATCAGCACTCCTCTTTTCAATAGCTTGTTACTTACAAGTCAAACACCAGGAACATGAAGGCAGATGACTCATAGGAATCTATCAGAGTAACTAGAGAGGGAGAGAGAGAGGAGGAGAAAGAGGGGGATTAGATTATACAGTTCGAGAGCTGATTGCTTCACCGATGTAAAATGGCAGGAAACAGCTCCAGCTCAGTGCCTAGAGACAGGCAGCTACAATGAAAGAGAGCATGGCCACAGTTTTATTGTGCTAACAGTGCTGTGTAGCTTTAGGAATGGGGGAATCTACCGCCCTCCAGCACGGCCAATGGTAACAAATTATGAGAGCTAAAGTCCCACAGCTTATGGGAGGCGGTCACAGGTTAGACACTGCTGAAGTAGGCAATGGGGGGGTGTTCATCCCTTTCAGCAGTAGGGTAGGAGAGCTGCGGGGAAATCACATTTGGCAAACCAATGCGCCCCTTTGGTTTCAGATGGTACATGGCTAGGTGAGTCTAAAAAGCCCAGGACACAAATTTTCATGACCTCCTATCGGCTGTGGTGGCTCATTTACCAGAAGTAATGTCTTTACTGTTAACTCTGGAATGTATACTCTATTCTGACCAAAC
The DNA here is from genome assembly GCF_965113315.1 of Podarcis vaucheri. Classification (NCBI taxonomy): domain Eukaryota; kingdom Metazoa; phylum Chordata; class Lepidosauria; order Squamata; family Lacertidae; genus Podarcis; species Podarcis vaucheri. Next base: position 16,780,766 of record NC_138751.1, read on the forward strand.
TAAGACTCCTGATGTATATTTTGCTCTCGCTCTTCTGTCAATTGACCAAATTGCCGCTCCCCAACAGACCACCCTTTGCTCCTTTCAACCCCCCCCCTTCCCACTTTGCTACATTCCACACTCCCAGCAATCTCCTGCTCCCCACCCCAATGCAAACCCTAAACATGGTTTCCTCCATTCCGACAACAATTAAGGGCAGGGCAATTCTCATTACCAGTCCGCATAGCCAGCAGTCAAGGATTATGGAATTGGCAGCTCAAAAACATCCAGAGTGTCACAGGTTCCCCACCCCTGATTTAGGAGTGTGCAGGATGAGACCACACAATGATTAAGGAAGTAGAGATGGGCACAGATGCCAACATGGTTGCTGTGAATGTTGAGATCATCAATATGGTGGAAGGCCTAGATGCTGGGGGGGGGTTCATTTGGGGGCAACTATACAATATAAAATTACATTTGAGAAAATACTAGGGTTTCAGTAGGAGGCCCAAATATTGGGATGCACATTTGGGTTACAGAGTTGCTGGGCTGGGTGGATAGTCACTCACTGATGTAGGGGTGTCCAGAGACCTGGCGCAGGATTTCAATCTCTTTGCCTGTCGATAAGCGCACTTCCTCGAGCTGCTGTGGGGTCATGCGTTCCGGAGTAACCTCAATAATCTTCACTGCATACTCCTGGCCTGTCTGCTTGTGTATGCAGCGCCGGACCACGCTGCTGACACCCCTGCAGAGGAGCAGAGATGAACAAACAGCAAGAGAGACATCAAGTTTCTAAAAAATATTGGCTCCACAGTGGGGAAGAAATGTAGGACAGAGGTTGGAAAGCCATAACTCCTCCAGATGTTCTGGACTACAATTCCCATCATCCCTTATTATTGGCCATGCTGGCTGCTGGGAGCTGAAGTCCAACAATATATGGAGGGAAACAGTTTATCCACTTGTAGTGTAATGGGTCCCCATCCCAGCACATCATTCAATCCATGATTATCCGCCCCCATCCTGACCCACTCCTCACCTGCCAATTACATCCTTGGGGTCATATTTCTGGTAGAACTCTTTGGCTCCAGCCCAGTCCGGAAGCTCATCTTCTAGACCCACGTCCCGGGTCATCCTATTGTAGATGTGGAATGCTCTGGATCAAGAGCTGAAAAGCAAAGGGTGATGGCATCAGTGATATTTAGACAGCTGAATACTTCAAACACCAGCTCCCCAAGAAGAGACATTTTGAAAGGTCAACATGGAAGGTGGAATGCAAGGAATGCAACACAGCAGTTGGAGAGCTAAGAAGGGCAGTAAACATAAGAGGCAAAGGATGTCTGATGTAAGGGGAGGCAGGTAGAGACATGCCAATTACCACGCCACTTTCAGGGGAGTTGTGGAAGAGCTAAAGGAGAATGACCCAGTCTTGGTCATCACTGGGCAATAGCCACTGGTAGGGCATAGCTGACAATTTCATCAGACACATTTCAGCCATCAAGTTATCAAGGCCTCCGACACAAAATCACAGGTCATGAAGCTTCCTCCCTTTAGATCAGGGGTGTCAAACTCAAATTCATCGGGGGCCGCATCAGCAGTTTGGTCACCCTCAAAGGGCCGGTTGTATCTGTAGGACTATGTAAAGGACATGTAAAGTGGAGGTTTCCTGTGTAGAACGGCCGGCGCCGCTAGAGGGCAGACGTTCTCTGGCTTGTAGGCTGCCGCGCATACGCTGAAGAGGCGGCTTTCTTGTGTCAAAAAAAAAAAAGCGAGAATAAAAGGTGAAGGCTGGCGGCCGGCAGCGGCTACACGGGCCACATGACAAGGTCTGGCGGGCCGGATTCGGCCCGCGGGCCTTGTGTTTGACACCTGTGCTTTAGATCATCAAACTAATCAAAATCAACAAGTTGGAGGACTGCAATGTGGCTGCATCAGATTTCCCCAAACAGGGAAGAAAAAGACCAAATAGCCTGAAACAGTGCTCTGGCACAACCACAATGACAGGTTTATTGCTGCCTTGAGGATATAACTACAGCAAGACTGCAGGGGGGAGTAGATTGCAGAACTGATCTAAGGGAGATTGCTCTTCAAATGTCAGGCGTGAATGGTGCAGCTTATATCCTTTATTTTCCATCCTCATACTGTAGCAATTCTTATTCTTTCTTCCTCCAAGCAACTTGGGACCAACATTTCAACTGCCTTATAACCCTGTGAGGTTAAGCTATGCTAAACCCCACAGAGAATATGAACTCAGATCTCTCTGCAATACGGCTGCCATCCAAAACATCCTGACTGCCACTGTGGAGCTTCATTTCAAACAAATATGCATAGGATTGTTCAATAGCCATCTACTACATCCCCATGACTCTCATATCTCTTTAGTCCTTCAAAATAGATCCTTACAACCATGAATTTGAAACAATACACTGCAATTACATCTCCTGGGTATCAATACAAATTAGGAAAATAAAAAGAGCCTACTGGGTTGGACCAATGATCTGGCCATCATCCTGTTCTCATAGTGGCCAGCCGTATGCCTATGAGAAGCCTGCAAGCAGGACCTGAGAACATCCTGCAGTTTATAGCAGCTGGTATTCAGGATCTCACTGCTTCTGATCATGGAAGCAGAGTATAGCCAAATAAGAATAGTTGAAGGGAACCTTTTTTTCAGCCACATTCCCTTCTAGACAAGCTTCTGGGGGCTACATGCCCCATGCGGGGCTGGACAGGGCCAAACACAAAAGTAGGAGGGGCAACAAGTGTCAATATAACCTTTGACCATTAGGCTACTTCCTACACACACTCACACACCCCTCTACCCTCCATTCAGGGAAGCAAAGAGTTCTAGGACACATTCCAGCCAGGCAAAACCATTCAAGGAGTGTGCAAAGCAAGGCCCATAAGGGGTGTGGCTGGGGAGAGTCCTGAGGGCCAGACAGAGGTTGGGAGGGCTAGAAGACCACATTCAGCCCCTGAGCATGAGGTCTCCCACCCCTGAAGCAGAATAAACATGCACTGGCAACAGGCTTGGCAGGATAGATTTTATCATCCAGATTGTGCATAGGAGCATATCACAACCCCTATTAAACAAGTATGGTACATCCCTACTAAACAATCCCTATTACATTATCTGGAGTGTATAACCCCTTCTACAAGATCAAACCCATAATACCCCTCATTCTTTCCCCATCCCAGGACTTCCCCTTCTAAAAACATCTGCAATACTGGACCACCTTGAAGGACTGGTGTAAGGATGACTAAGACAGCCCTTCGTTCATTATATAAATAACCAACGTTTAAACTATTATACTATAATCTATGCAGCGGCTGAGACAAGATACCCATGCTGTTTATCCTGGAAGTCCCCTTCCCAAGTCTCAATTCAGAGCCACGCAGAGGTGGGAAATGCACTCTGTTTATACTCAGAGGCACTCTGTCCGTAGATTTCAGAACCGTGGCCTAGCACTGTCAACAGGTTCCGGGGCTCATAAGAGCCCCAGGGCGAAATGAAGCCTTGCCTACCGGTCCAGCCCTTCCGAGTCGCCTCCCCTTCCTCTCTCCAGAGGGATTCCACACGCCGCCCCGCCCCGCCCCGCCCCGCCCGCGCACGCGGAGGGACTCCCCGAGATCCTCACCCGGCAGCGCCGTTGCTGGATGCGAGTGAATGACCCCCACCTGCAGCCGGCGACTCCCAGGCTCCGCCTCCTCTTCTCTCTGATTGGTCCGTTGCGTTCCAGAGGCGCGGCCGGGCAGTAGCACCAATCGGCGAAAGGAGAAAACAGGGTGTGTCGAGACGGAGGAAGGCCGGCATCCAGTGAGTGGACGGATGGAGAGGGAGCCCTGTCAGCGGCAGTAACCAATCAGCGCTAAGGTGAAGAAATATGGGGCGGGGATTAAAAGAGGAAGCGGCTGTTTCCGAACGGCAGCAGGGGAGGGGAGAATGCTCAGCCAATGAGCAAAGCCACGGAAGGGCGAGCAAAAGAAGCGCGTTATTGACAGGCGAGTTGACCCATCGGCTGCTCATTTTGAGCAACAGCGCTGAGGGGAGGAGCTCAGAATCCGAAGGCTGGGGAAGACAGCGGCCAATCGCGATCGGAAGTGGGCGGGAGCAGAACATTGGGGTTATTCAGGGTTTCATAATCGCGATACTAAAGGTCAGGATGAGGTCATTTCTACTACTTTCCCTCCTTCGGTTATTTGTTATGCAATGACACAATAAACACCCCCCAAAACGGAAAATACACTAGGGTCTCTCTACGGAGCAGGAGGGAATTTGTGCATTTTATTACTATCTCCATAAACTGCTGCCTCTTGTCTCCTGGGTGGTCCTTTCGTGTCTTTCAGTTTGGGACAAATCAGGAGTTTGGCTGTGAACAAAACAAGATGATAATGATGATGATTCCATCTTTCCTCCAAGGAGCTCGAGGCAGTACATATTTCCTGCCTGCCTCCTCTTCCGCTCTTCACAACAGTCTTGTGAAGGGAGTTCTGGCTGACAGATAATGACCCGCCCAAGTCACTCATCTGCTCATCATGGATGATTAAGCATTTGAACCTGTGTCTCCTGACCCATCATTTTAACCTCAACTTCACAGTTGGTCTTCGGGTTTCCTGCACCGAATCAATTGCTCCATCCCATGACATCCATAGGGGAAGAAAATCCCTCCAGTAGGACACCCAGTCGCCCAGAGGCAGCTACACAAAGTGTAAAAGGATTCCTTGGGCCAAAAGGCTTTCCCTCTCCTTCTGCATATGCGAAGTCAAGCTACATGGCCTCTCCTCCACCCCAAATTTTGCCCTGACAAAGATGTGATCTCTTAACATGCAGTAAGAATCGCTCACTCTCTTCATAAGGTGGGAGGGAGGTGGTTATTGGCTGGTTGTTTTTATCATGTATTTTTAGCTTGTGAACCAACCTGAGATCTGTGGATGAAGGGCAGTATACAAATTTAATGTAAATAAATAACAAATGCCAGGTACAGTTATATCCGTTGTCTGACCAGCATCTGCCAGTAGTGGTTATACAAGTGTTGTTATTAATGCTTTTTCATTAAGCATTAATGGAAGTGTAACTTCAGAACAGCATCAAGCATTACAAGGCAACATAGGCTTGTGTGCAACACCATACAGTCAAACAACATGACTGCCCCTCAAGAATCCTGAGAACTGTACTTTGTGAAGGGTGCTGGGCACTATGAGGGCTAAATTACAATTTCCAGGATTCTTGGGAGGGAAACTAACTGGTTAAAATGTATGGCATGTATGAGGCTGAAGTTGGCAATACAACTCACACAGCTGTTGTATATGTAGCATGTAGAAAGCTGCCACACCTCATACCTACCGTATTTTTCGCCCCATAGGACGCACCGGCCCATAGGACGCATCAAGTTTTTTTGGGGGGAAATAAAGAAAAAAAATTATTTCCCCCCCCAGGCGCTTGTGGGGCAGGCAGCGGGGAGAAGCGCTCTTCTCCTCGTCGCCCGCCTTGAGATCAGGTCCGGGGACAGCAGGGAGACGCGCTGCGCCTCCCCACTGTCCCCGGAGCTTGCGGGGCTGGCAGCAGGGTCTCCCCGCCGTCAGCCTCCAAACCACTTCGGGAGACAGCGGGATGGTGGCGTTCCGCCTCCCTCTGTCCCCCAACCTTGTGGGGCTGGCGCTGGGGCTCTCCTGAAGCCTGGAGAGTGAGAGGGGTCGGTGCGCACCGACCCCTCTCGCTCTCCAGGCTTCAGTGAAAGCCTGTATTCGCCCCATAGGACGCACACACATTTCCCCTTCATTTTTGGAGGGGGAAAAGTGCATCCTATAGGGCGAAAAATACGGTATACTTCTAATTCCAGATGCTAACCAGCAGCCTCTCCCTTGGAGCCTGCATGTAACAAGAAATCAGCGATTCAAATAGTTGTGAATGTTAACACCTTTCATCTCAGCTAAGGATGCTAAGCCTGACTGACCCCCCCCCCCAACCATTCTAGCCTCCAATTACATGTGGCTGAAGGCCCTTCTCTGCATATTGTATGTTGCATTAATTTACCTTTTTAATTGTCTGCTCTGCTCCGTAACAAGAAGACAACAGAGTATTGGAGTGGCACCTTAAAGTCTTGGATTTCTCATAAATCTGCTGGTTTTTACAGCGTCACAAGGTGCTGCCGTTGTTTCCTCGGTTTGAAGCAGGGTGGGTTCATAAACTGAGAAAGGCAATTTCGCTTCCTTTTAAGTTATGTTTAAAGGAATGCTTACTCTCACAATGGGCTTGACTGCACTTGGAGAATAGCTGCACCTTAAACATGCTCAGCATCATCATGAGTGGGTCATTACCGGTGAGCAGATCTGAGTAAAGGAAATAGGCAGTGACATTATGGGGGCAGACCCACACATTTAGAGCACATGTGGATCTGTCCCACAATGTCAATGCATTTTTAAATCAGATGACTTCCCGCAAAGAACCATGGAAGCCATAGCTTGTTAAGGGTGCTGGGAATTTGTAACCACCTCCAACCACCGAGGCCAGGCAGAGGCAGCAGCTGGAAGAAAATAAGTGGTGGTGCAGTGGCAGGATCTCCTGCCCTCTGTGGAGCTTGCTAGAAGTGGGTCGCTTCAGGTCACCTCATTGTTGCGCCGGCCATGGGACTACAACTCCTATCATCCCTGACCAATGGCCATCCCAACTGGGGCTGATGATAGTTGGAGTTCAGAAAGGTTGTTTTCTGCTGCTCCAGAGAAGCGGACACGGAGCAATGGATCCAAACTACAAGAAAGAAGATTCCACCTAAACATTAGGAAGAACTTCCTGACAGTAAGAGCTGTTCGACAGTGGAATTTGCTGCCAAGGAGTGTGGTGGAGTCTCCTACTTTGGAGGTCTTTAAGCAGAGGCTTGACAATCATATGTCAGGAGTGCTCTGATGGTGTTTCCTGCTTGGCAGGGGGTTGGACTCGATGGCCCTTGTGGTCTCTTCCAACTCTATGATTCTATGATTCTATGAACCACATCTGGCAGGGGGCACAACTATTCTGCCACTAGACCCCAAATCCAATGTTTTATCTGTTTCTTCCAGCCCTACTCCTGTAATGGCCACCCAAGAGACAAGTGGAACAAAAACAACAACAACAACCCACCCCCATGAAATGGCTGTAGTGCAACTGTTTATTTGTATTTTTGCATGTATAATTGATGGGCAGAATAAAAATGCTTATTGAAAATAAATTAAATAAATAAAAGATTGAAGCAAGAAACACAGCACAGTGCAGAAACCATGTTCCTGTGTTTCCAATATCCTTCTGTTCCAAGGGAGTGGATCCTAGCATCTACATGCCGGAGCAAAACCTGAATAGGGACAGAGCACATATTTTGCCTCAAGAAGAACTCAGGTACATCCCAGCTACACTAGAGCTTAAAGAGGAGGCGCCTCCCAGCTCAGAGCAAAGGGCCCTCTAGTCCTGTATTCCACTGTAGCCAGCCAGATATATGTTTTATCCTGGTGAGTCCATAGAAGCAGGCCACGGAGATCCGATGTCTGCAGCAGAAGCCGTTCCATTTCTCCAGCCTCTCTTCTAGGACCTCCGCAAAGCAGGCTTTGACAAGAGTACACCAGACCAGGGTGCACATAACAAAGACCCACATAATACCCATTTCTGCTAAATCCAGCTGGGCAAGTATGTGGGAACCAGAGGAGAAGATGATCCTGGAAGTCCCAAGTCACCTGTTCTTCAGGGTCATCATCATTCGGCTTGAGTTAAGAGGTAGGAAATGAGGTACACTGACATGGGTGCCAGAATGATGAGGGACACCCAGACACTGATACTTAGGACAGACAACCTCCGGGACCTCCGAGCCCAGTCAGCTGCTGATACCTGGGAACCAGCCTTTTGCTTCTCACTAGCCTGGATGGGACAAAACCAAGAGAGAGAACCTCATTATTGCTGTCACTTATTTTAAAGAAATATCCTTACATTTTAGGACTCCTCCTCTGGACTTACCTTTCTCAGTGTATCTTGATGATATGTGTCAGGACTAAATTTCTTTGCAACCTCTGATCTTAGTAGCCTTGACCCAGATTAAGGCTATATAATTCTAAGCTTGTTGTATAATCTTAGAAGGGGCGCAGGGACGTGAAGGGGCATGGCTGCGACTCTCATTAAGGGACCCGGCACTTCTGGGTTTGACTCCAAAGGGCCAACTTCCCAGGAACATCTGGCCTATGCCACAGAATGCCTGCCTTGCTGGGAAACTAGGGCTCCTTTCACAGTCCAGGTAGGGTGGCTCGGCTGTCAGAGGAATGGCATGACCCAGAACAACCCCCAACATCCCTTTCTGGCCACACAGTGCAGGGGAAGAAGATCAGTAGTGGTGGCAAGCCCTCTCAGGGCATCTTGTCCACCATCTCCGGCCTTGTTGAGGAACCCCAAGGGTTCTCTGGAGCAGACTCTTTTGTCTGATTTTTGTCTGATCAGTAAATACGTTTGATTTTTGTCTGATCAGTAAATACGTTTGTAAAGGCACAAGGTTTTCTCTAACCAAAGTGTACTCACAGTGGACCTAGTGAACTTAATGGATCCAAGTTTGCCATGTTCACTAATTTAAATGGCTCTGCTCTGAGAATGATAAATATCGAAACCGCTTCCCCTCCCTAAGCCTCCAGGAATTCTTTTTCCTAAAAAGGAAACTGGTCCAAATACTGCACTGTACTTTCATTCATTTGGGGAAGGGCATCCCTTGTCCCACCCACCTGCATCCCTTGTCAAAGCAGCAGGTAACTCACCTTGATTGCATAGATCAGTGCTAGGACTCCGATGCAAGAGCAGCCACAGATGATGCTAAATATGGCCAGACTGCGCAGTCTGTGCTTATGAAAAGAAGGGGGCTTGGCAGGCATGTCCTTCTCCTGGGTGTCTGCTGGGATCATCACGATGGTCTCTGCAGCATCTTGCTGAAGGGTCCCATTTTTGAGCTCCTGCTCTCCTTCCATAGCAACTGGCACACACAAAGTTGCCTGCTCTTTTCTCTCTGCTGTTTCAATTATCGCCACAATCAGTGATGATCTGAGTCCACATTTGTGCTTCTAAATCCCAAGCCAGGAGCTTGAAATAGCTAATGGAGAGTTTGAAACCCCACCTCTTCTGTGAATTCTCTGTACAGCACTGAGAAAGTGACTTTCGCTCTTGGCCTCAAGTTTCCTTTGTGTAAAATACCTGGGCGTATTATTGCCCTACCTCACTGCTGCAAAAGGAAACGTGGAATTTAAAGAGACATCTTTCACAAGCTGAAAGTGTTATAGAAATGATAAGGTAGGAACGCCCAAGAATTAATTCACCTGAAGCCAAAAGGGTGTGATCCTCTTTATATAAGTCTCAGTTCCTCAGTCTTCAGTACAGCTCCTCTGAAGGAAGAAATGTTGAGAATAATCCAACATCCACAGGCTGGGAGCTCCTCTCAGAAACACTTTTATACACACCTGGCAGCTCCCAGTTTGTTTGGTTATACCTTTTTTGGGCTGGGTCCCAGACTCTTTATTGGGTGAGGTCACTGTTGTTGGACCTGACTCAGGTATGCAGGTTGCATATTACTCCTGAGATCATTCTCTCCTTCCCCCTCTTTGTCTATAGGCTAGTGCTTCAGCTTAACTGAGTTGCGGTTCAGGGAAACTTAAGAGCAGGAATTTCAATTAATGCAGGCAATCTAGGGGCGGTCTCCTCAGCTGCTGAAGGGAGATCAGGCTGAAATGGCAAGGTAGGCAAAATTACCTGCTGGGAGCCGCCCAGAGTGGCTGGGGAAACCCAGCCAGATGGGCAGGGTATAAATAAATTGATGATGATGATGATCCACAGTCTCTGGGAAAGGGAGGGATGTAGTGGCACGAGTTAGCACTGTGGGTTCCTTCACCCCTAACTTTTACACCTATCACAACTAGATTTTTATGACTTTTAAGTGCTTCCAAAAAAGAAGAGAAGGGGCGATACAATATTGCATCCACATATTGGTTGTCTAGCCCCACTGACTTCAATTTTAGAGCTATATAGTGTGGGACACACTTACTGTAGCCTTCACAGGCGTTTTTTTGGTGTGTCCCCCCAACCTTTATCCTAACAGAGATAGCAAAGCTGAATGCAGTGCCTCAGTAGCAAAATGGACTCTTTTTCAACTCTTCTTTGCCAGTCCTTCAGACGCCTCAGGTCTGAGGCCTAGCACATCATGCTCTGAGGCTCAAGTGAGCTCAGCCTCCAGTTCTGCTCTCATGTAAATATGGCTAAGAACCAAACTGCAGAACTCTAGAATGGTTGCCCCTGCTGGTTTATACATGTAGGTTTTGAAATAACACAGGATTCTCATTTCACCGTAACTGAGAACTTTGCATTAACTTCCAAGTACAGGTTTAACTCTTGGATTCTGCAAGATTTCACATTTTGATCCCCTGAAGGCACTTTTTAGAAGACAAAAGGGGCATAAGAAAAGAAAGGCTGACCCATCCAGCCCTCTCACTACCCCCTGCCAAAAGAACAAATGTTTCCTTTAAAAGTTGTTGTTTTGTAATTACAATTAAGCAACTGTAGCACAGAGGAACTACAGTGGAACTTCGGTTTTCAAACTTAACCCGTTCCAGAAGACTGTTCAGCTTCCGAAAAGTTCGAAAACCGAGGATCAATGGGCTGGCTGCAGTCAAGGGGGAAAAATGAAAAATGTGGATCAGAAGCTGTTTGGCTTCCAAAAATAGTTTGAAAACCAGAGCAGTTACTTTCGGGTTTCGGCGTTCAGGACCCGAAACGTTCCAAAACGGAGGCATTTGGGAACCGAGATTTGACTGTATGTTTAAATTAAGGACTTGTTTTCTAGCATTACATGTACCCATTTGGCCACTGCCAGGGTGGTTCTCATTTCTACAGCCACTCGTATATTAGCCCCAAAGTGGGCTGTGTGTTTCAGAGGAATGCAGCTGCTTGCTTTTTCACAAAACACTGTTGTATGGAAAAGGGATATGCCAAAAATGAATCAAAAGGTCTAAAAAGTGTTAACGGGAAGTCATATATCAACTGACTCATTGTTTACTCTTGGTTACTGTTGGCTTCGGAAGGTGTCATTCCTGATGCTGGCTACAAAAATGTGACCAAACTGGTCTCCCGTTGTTTGTGGCATTGCCTGGCAGTGGGAACTTTTGTGCAATTGCCCCGTGCCTCAGCTGAGGCGTGCCCTTGTTTAGACTTGCCTGGGCCCATTTCTGGCTCCTTGATAATCTATTCTTGCTCATGGTACTTTCCAGATTATTAGATAAAAAAACCTAGATATTGCAATAGCAAGGAACTAGATCTTCTCCACCAACATGTGGAAGTAGTACAGGCCTCCCTATTAATCCCCGCTCCCTGAAAGGTATAAAACCAAGAGGGAGCGACTTCTCTCCCCCAGCGATCAAGAGACATTAAGAGTCAGAGGACACACTCCAGCCAGTCAGAGACTTAGGGGGTGCAAAGCAGTCAATGAGGGGTAAAGTCCAAGGATTGTCCCACAGGCTTGGCAAGTGGCTTGGAGGACTGCATTTGGTCCCTATGCCTAAGTTTCCTCACCCCTATCAACAGTTAGAGCCCAAAAAACATTCCGTTTGGTACGAATGCTCTTGCACCAAAGAGGATGCCTCACCCAGAGTACAAAATAAATAAGGATGGGTGCCCTGTGAGGGTGCTGTGGTCTAAACCACCAAGCCTCTTGGGCTTGTCAAGCAGAAGGTTGGCAGTTTGAATCTGCCCAACAGGGTGAGCTCCCGTTGCTCTGTCCCAGCTTCTGCCAACTTAGCATTTTGAAAGCACAACAGTGCAAGTAAGAACCCCTGCAGCAGGAAGGTAAACAGTGTTTCCGTGCACTCTGGTTTACGTCACGGTGTTCCATTGTGCCAGAGGTTTAGTCATGCAGGCCACATGACCCGGAAAGCTGCATGTGGACAAATGCCAGCTCCGTAGCTGTCAACCTTCCCCTTTTTTGTGGGAAATTCCCTTATTCCAGCAGTTTCCTGCCGTTATCCCGGATTGTTAGATATCCCGTAGACTGTCCCCGGGACAGGTGAGGCTGCTGATCTCTTATTTTCAAATCTGAAAGTTGACAGCTATGGCCAGCTCCCTTGGCTTGAAGCGAGATGAGCACACACCCCAGCCGTCCTTGACTGGATCTAACCGTCCAGGGGTCCTTTAACTTTACCATACCTGCCCCTGTGAGTCATTGAACTTCTGCATATATGGCTTTTAGAAAATGGTGTGCCCCACCTTGTCATCACTTGACAGTGGAGGAAGACTGGAGAGCTCTCACAGAGGAGCTGAAAGAGGCCATCTAGAAGACCGTGCTGCTTTTAGCAGCCAACCTGCTCAGTGTGATTTTTCCCACCCTGGAAATTTTTTTAGTCCTGAGCCTCAGTGTATAAAAGCAGGGATGTAGCCCTCCTAATGCTGTTACTATCAATTATATTTGTTGCATGTGTTGCTTGCCTCTGGCTCCTGTCAGCCTCTGCAAGCATGGCCAAGAGTCACACCTGACAGAGGCCATAATCTCTGAAAGACCACAGGTCCCCCATCCCTGAGGTAAAAGATAATCCCATCCTATCAAAAGCCAGTCATGGCACACAAGCTGGTTTTAGACTAAATGGGAAGTTATCTTTTTGAATATAAGTGTGGGCAGAGGGAGGGGCTGTGAGAGCCTGAGGCTTGCTCATGCAACGGTCTAATATTGTGCATGAACCAAACATTGGATCTTCTAGGGCAGAGCTTTCCAAACTTTTCATGTTGCTGACACACTTTTTAGACATGCATTATTTCACTACACAGTAATTCAGTTTTATTAGCAAACCAGAGGTTAAACTAACCCCTTTCCAGCCCCAGAAGAATTCAGACGACACATCCGCACACTGCAGCCAACACACTAATGTGTTGCGACACAGAGTTTCGAAAGCTCTGTTCTAGAGGGCACTGGTGGGGCACCAGAAGTTCCTGGACTCCAGCTCCTATCAGCCCTAGTCAGGATGCTCAAGAGTCAGGGATGATGGAAACTGTAGACAGACATTGGGAGGTCCACAGGTACCCCATCCCTGCTCCAAGAAGACTGAAACAATCAGAAAAGGAAGCATGAAGTGTCTTCTTTTTTTAAAAAAAGACTCTACAGACCCATTTGGTGTGCTGTTGGTTTTTCTTTTTTTAACACTTTATTCATAGCATTATTCTGAAGAAAGATTACATCGGTCTTCTGTACAAGTTCTGAACATGCTTCAGTAGGAAAGACAGCTCCATGGGAACACCTCCCCCTCCACCCCAACTGCACCCCCTTCCCCCAAACCAGAGAACTACTGCCACCCCTCAATCCCACTGCGGTGGGGGAGGGGAGGGAACGTTGTGCTCCCCTATACAAAATAACCTTTGCATAGATTATGTTCAAAAGAACCTATTTTACAATGAGAGCTGTACACAGAGAGGAAGGGAAGGGAAGAGGGATTTGATCCAACTCAGAAGCCCACAGAGTCCTCGGAGCAGTGAGGCTGCAATATACATCATTAAAAATAAGACCATCTCTCCTGGTGGCAATGCAAAACGTGAGGGCACAACCTTCCCCTTTCCACGGAGTCAACTCTGCTACCTCCTTGTGCCTCAAGAGGGCCCTAAGCTGTGAACGGAATAAACAGGGCGACAATCAAAAGGGAAAGCCAGAGAAGGGGACCCAGCATTTGGTCACTGTCATTTAAAAACCAACCCAGAGGCATTAAAAAAGTAAGAGCTAACTGTGTTATAAATCAGGAGGGCATCCCCTGCGGGTTTCTCGAGGGGAAGGGGCAGAGGGAAAGGATGAAGAGCCTCAAAATGTGATTTTCATTTTAAAAAGGATGCAAGTGCCTAACGAAAGGCTGAACGGAGGCTTCCCAAAGTGGTACTGAACTTTGCGGGGGCCATTCAGTGGCAGCGGGAGCCCTGAAGCATCACTCAGGGGGCCACGTCTCTATGGGGCTGCTCCCCCACCCACTCCATGATCAGCAAGTAGCAGAATTAATTGGGAACAGTGCTGGCTCTGTCACTTCCCCCGCGAGGGGGCAGCTGAGCTACACATCCAGAGCTAGCCAACTTCTGCAGGAGTGTCCCTCGCCCTGCTCTGAGACAAAGCATCTGGGAGGGAGCAGCCACGCCTGCTGCCCTCCTCCCCCTCCTCCCCCTCCAAGTAGTACTCTTAACAGTCAAGTCTGGAATGCAGGGAGCTGTGTGGGGACAGAGGAGCCCCATCGGCTGCCCTCCATGATAACGGGAGGATCGAGAGCAAGGGGTGGGGCGGGGCAGGGGGCTAAAACTGCTTACAGTATGTGCGAGGAAGAGCTGGCCATTGCCCACCCCCCACAGAGAAGTGACGGCAGAACTTCTCGCGCTGTGGTCACGTCTTGGGCTTGCGGCCTCTGTTACTTAGTGAAGAGGTAACCGGGGCAGCTGGAGAAGGAGCGCAGGAGGGAGATAGCACCCCGGAGCCTCCCCCCGCTGAGGTGGGCACGGAAGCAGGGCCCATTTTCCTGGTGGGGATGGGGGAGGAGGCCGGCCGGGTGCCATCACTGGGCTTAGCCGCGCTACGGAGAATCCGGTCAGCCGGGCTCCCAGTGCGCCAACCCCGCCCCCGCCCCCTGCCTCGCCCACCGCCCGACTCGTAGCACTGGCGCTTGGGCTGTTGGGAGCACTTGTTGCTGCTCGACTCCGAGGAGGACCTCAGGGAGGACTCGGACTCCCCACCCTCTTGCTCCGAGGTGGCCTGGGGAGCAGGTGACTGGCTGCTGTTGCTCACCCGGCTGCCCTTCAGGAAGCAGCGGCGTTTCCGTCGCTGAGTCTCGCGCTCCAGTGGTGGGACGAGGCTGCCGGGCCGGAGGCGGGTGGAGCGGGCGGGGGTGTCCCCAGGCGGCTGCTCCCAAGCGTTGCTCTCTGCAGACGAAGCGCCCTCGGGAAGCACCTGCTTTGGGGAGGGCTGCGCTAAGCCCTCGCCACAAGACTCTGGCTTTTCCTCGCGCTTGAGCAGAGCTAGCCTGGTGAGCGGCCGGGAGTCCTCGCCCTCCGAGGAGCTCTGACCGACGCCCGGCAACGACGGGCCCAGTTCATCCTTTCTCCTCCTCCGTCGCCGCTTGCGGACAGGGGGAGCCGGGGTCTCCTTCTTCTCGGTGGAGATCTCATGGTCAGAGGGTGAGGTGGGAGGTGGCGCGGCCTCCACACGAGGGGAAGGTGGGTTCTTTGGGGGCCGACCCCTCTTCCGCTTGGGCGGAGACTCGGAAGTTGTGGAACTGAGGGCCGCTTGGGGCGAGGGGCGGGGTGGTCGGGGCAGAGAAGGCAGTGCTTGAATCTCTGGGGAGGCTTCTGCGGCAGAGACAGCTCTAGGGGGAGTGGGAAGGGGCTCACACGCTCCTGCGGAGAATTTGGAAACAGGCTTGGGGGGAGCGGCCAACAGTTCTCGTGCCTTAGGAGCTGGTTTAGAAACGGAGGTGGGTTTGGGAGGCACAGGCATTCGGTTCCGCGCCTTGGGGGATACTTTTGAGATAGACGTTGTATTGGGATTGGGATGCAAGTCCAGCGATTCGTGAATCTTAGGTATTGCTTCTGCCACAGGGGTGGGCCTAGGGGACTTGTCCCACTGCTCCTGCACATTAGGGAGTAGCTCTGTGACCAGAGGATTTGCAGAGGAGGCTGGCAGAACTTCAGAAGGAGAAGGCTTTGGAGACACAACGGGGGCCTCCCGTATCTTCGGGGGGCGGCCACGCCGTCGTTTTTCTACAGGAGAGTTGTTCTCACTACTCTCCGTTTTACCCTTGGGAGACTTGGTCTTGGGTGAGGTCGTCTGGGGCACCTTCTTGTTTAGCGTCTTACTTTTGAGCTGGGTCTTGGGCACCTTCTTCTCAGAGGTCTTGCTTTGGGACTGGGTCTCGGGCACCTTCTTCTCAGAGGTCTTGCTTTGGGGCTGGGTCTTGGGCACCTTCTTCTCTGCGGTCTGACTCTGGGGCTGGGTCTCGGGCACCTTCTTCTCAGAGGTCTTGCTTTGGGGCTGGGTCTCGGGCACCTTCTTCTCTGCGGTCTGACTCTGGGGGGTGGTCTCCTGGACAGGCTCCGGGAGGGGCTGGAGCAGCCCTGGACTCTGCTGCTCAGAGGACTTGTTCTTGGGGGGACGCCCTCGCTTGCGTTTCAAAGGCTCAGCAGAAGGGCTAGTGTGCGCCTCTCCTCTTAGGCCACCATCTCTCTCCTTAGCTGCTGCCCGGCTCTCCAGCTCGATTCTCCGACGGGCAGGCAAGTCTCGCAACAATGGCAACTCTTTGCCAGAAGGGGAGGAGGGCTCTGACATGCTCTGAGCTGAGCTGTTGCTGGGACTCACCACGGTGCTGTTGGCAGTATCCAACTTGCGCACACGATTACGGCGACGCCGAATCAGCTCTTTCTCCTCCACCACTGTGACCAGCCGCCCTGGCAGCTTGCGCAAAACTTTGGCGGCAGGGCCATCTTGGTCCTGACAGCTCTGCCGGATCTGCACGTCCGCACTGGTTCGACGGCGAGGGGTTTTAATCAGCGACAGACTCTCATCTGCAGATGGCGCTCCTGAGCAGACAGCAGTATCTGATGGACTCGCCTGCGAGGAGACAGCTGGCAGGCACGTGGCCTGAATTTCAGCCTCTTTGTTTTGGTGCTCCTCTTCATGAAGCTTCTTCCCCACAACCCCTTGATCCTGCTTGTGTGACTCCTTGGGGCTCTTGCTTTCACTGCTTGAGACCTCTGGTGTTGGCAATACAGTCTCTCCAGGTGCAATCTCAGGCTCTGGTTCATCTAGGAGGCTTGAAGTGGGACATGGCAAGTCTTCTGCTCTGGGAACCTGCTCCAAACCATTTGGCTCCTTGACACAGGGCGGAGCTTCCAGTTGAACAAGGGAGCCAGCAGCTGGCATGGAGTGGTCCAGGGAAGGAAGCACAGGCACCTCAATCTTAGGGGTCTCACTGTCCACCCTGGATGATGCACTAACTGGGGACTCCAGGGGGGTGGCCTCTGAGCTTCTAGAGGTGAATGTCTTAGATGCTGTTCTGTCAGGACCATCGGAAGGTGCTGCCCCTTGAACAACCTCGGGCCTGTGTGCCTCAAATACAGAGTTCAGTGACTCTTGTACCGCAGTACTGCAAGAGGTGCTCATGTCTGCTTCTTCCTCTGACCTTGGCAGGCTCTCCTTTTGCTCCCTCAATGGTAGGTCTACCTCACAAGCAGCCTCGGGTTGTTTCTCATTAGGTAGTTCCACAGCGGCAAGGAGACTCACTGCGCTTGGTGCCTCCTCTTTAGTTGCTGGAACCTCAAGGCTAGCCTTCTCAGGGCCAGGTGGCGACTGCGTACTCAACACCTTCTCCTCAGCCACTAGCACATCTTGTGCCTGGAAGACTGGTACTTCCACATTTGGGACATTCTTGGAAACATGGGGTTCAGGGGCTGATGGACTGAGCTGGGCACTTTCTTTCTCTTCCTGCTCTTTTAAAACTGTTTTTAAACTGGCCACCTCTCCATCAAGTGCCCGAGGAGGAAGCTGGAGGAGCTGTGCCTCATTTATTGGTACTTCTAACCTAGGAGGGTTGGGTGGGAGTTTATCCAACTCACAGGGTTTCTCGGGCTTCTGCAGGCCTGGTCTCACCTCCTTCTCCAAGCCAGTATCTATTCTCTGGGGGCCACTTCGTGGCAACTTATCACCAGCAGGCTGGCTTTCTGTCCTTGGAGAGGTTCCTTTTAGCATCCTGTCACCTGCAGCCCCTGAATCTGCCTTCTGTGGAGTAACTGGTAGCAACTTCTCCGCAGCAGACAAGGTCTCTGTCCTGTGGGGATTATTTCTCAAAACCCTGTCACCAGAAGCAGAAGCCTCAGTCCTGTGGGGAGCTGTTTTCGGCACCCTCTCCCCAGTCACTGGGGCCTTAGTCCAGGGCTCCTCTCGGCGGGCCAAAGTTCTGCGGGAGTGCAGGACAGCCTGGGCAGGCTTCTCCTCCCGCACCAACTCCCTGCGCACAGCAGCCCCTCGCGTGTGTTGAGCTACTTGGGGCAGGCTATCGTCTTCCTCATCCGTCACCATGTGGGAATGCCGGAGATTGGGTAGTCTTGCCTGGGGGGATTCCCCATCTCCACTCTCCCCATCCCGCAGCAGGAGGCGGGTGCTACGCAGCCTTTCACTCACGCGGGTGCCTGTCCTCTCTGAGGCTGTGCGGCTTGAACCCTTGGACTTCTTACTCTTCTTGCTGGTGCCTTCCTCAACGAGATAGCTCTCATCCTCATCCTCTGGCAGCTTGAAGACTACCTCATCCTTTGCCTGGTCAATATCTTTGCGGGCAGCTTCTACTTGTTCCTAAGGACAACAGAGAAGGGAGCTTAATAGACAGCCAAAGGGGAACCACTACTGATTTAACAAGTGATGCCAACCAGGCCTGGTCCATTCAGTGGCACCAGAGAGAGGAGGACTCTTAAGAGGCCTGAGTAATCTTCTTCCCTGATAAGACTGAGTACGCAACACCGTAACTTCTAATAACAACCCACAGAAGCTCCTCCTACAAGTTTCTGAGCCTTGGTGTCATGACCATGAAAGATTGCTGTGCGTTTGTCTTTAAAAAGTTGCCATCCGACTGAGGAGCTCACCAACTTCAAACTGGCAGATGCAACCAATCAGTCACAGAGCATCCCTCCAGCTGTGCTTGCCTGACAAGATACTATGCAGGGGGTGCTTCCAGTCAGGGGTAGAGAACTTACCTCTGCCTGCTTCAGCTCCTCCCGACTGATGTCCTCTAGAGATGCCTCCAGGAAGTTCATGGCGTAACGTTCAATAGGGGTGAGCTGCAAAGGGAAAAGGAACTTCAGAGGGGTATGTGAGGGAAACTGCAGGCCAAGTCAGTCAGAATAGGGAAAAACGTGGAGAGCCAGGTTATCAGGGTGGCTGCAGCGGAGGGGTGGGAGGGAGATGGAATAGGAACTGAAGCTTCTAGAATGATTTTGGCTACCAAGTGTCTTGGAAAAGGAGGGCCTATAGTTCAATGGTAGAGTACATGTTCTTGATGACTCAAATTCCATCATCTTCAGTTTAAAAAAAATCTCTGCTTGAGATTTTGGAGAATTGCTGCCACTCA
Source organism: Podarcis vaucheri (assembly GCF_965113315.1). Classification (NCBI taxonomy): domain Eukaryota; kingdom Metazoa; phylum Chordata; class Lepidosauria; order Squamata; family Lacertidae; genus Podarcis; species Podarcis vaucheri. The sequence goes on from NC_138751.1 coordinate 16,799,846, forward strand.
GAGTAGACAGCACTAGTAGACAGTCTGATTAAGGAAGCCTCAAACATGCACATACCATGGAGGAACAGAACCACCATTCCATCCCCATCTAATTTAGCCTAAAAGTTGATAAGCACTTCCACTTTCTAAAGGGGCACCAAGAAACTGCGTACCTGTTCCACCAGTGAGGCAATCTCCTGCTCAGCTTTAGACATCTCCTCTTCTTCTTCCCTGCTGGGCCGATCTTCTGTGTCCAAAGGGATGTTCTCATTGAACTCTGCCAGCTCAGCCACTTGCTCTGCTTTGGCCTGGGTAGCTGCCCGGATGTCTTCTGGGTCTTCTGCCTTGCACAGTGCCTGCGAGTCAGAGATAGCCACACAGATGTAGACAAGGACTCTCTTTGTTGGAGGGCCACCACTCTTATTTTCAATATGAAAGCTGAAAGCTTACCTGCTCCAGAATCTGTGTCTGCTTGGTGGCCATGGGGTCCTCTTCATCCTCCTGTGCTACAGCTGAGGCCTCTCCTTCTTTCTTGGCTGGCTCATCTAGGGGCATGTCAAACAGCTCCCGAATTGTTTGCTGAGGAGCACAGAAATAAACACATTACAAACAGACCTTACAGAAGCGAGCTCCTCATTCTCAGCATACACGTCAGAAACCCAGTTGCAGCAAACTAATTTGCCTGTAAAATGCCATGAGATTCTTGTTTTGCCGTTCTTGCAGCAGACCAACATGGCTACTCCCACGGATGTCTCAGGATAATACAAGTGTTAAGGAACTCTTCATGAGGCTCAGCATCAAAACAGTGGCACTGCAAAGCCAACTGTCTGAAAGGCTATACAAAGCAGATTTCTGCAGGCAGGTCTTGACAGATCTGTGTGGTCACCTGTTTGAAATAGGCTGTCGTGAAGTTGCCACCCTCAATAGCCATATCTCCAAGCATCCTCTTCTGATTGGCCTTCTTCAGGATATTTTCCTCCACTGTCCTTTCACTGATCAACCTGTACAAAGCACCAGAGAGTTAACATTCAAGTTACTGCTAGCGTTTATAGCTTCTATATGTTACTGTGCCACCCTATTACAAGTCTCTTTCAGGAAGTGTGTCCTGCAGTCTCTGCAATGGCTAAATAACAACAATTGTACCCTGCCCATCCGACTGGGTTGCCCTAGCCACTCTGGGCAGCTTCCAACAAATATCAAGAACTTCCCTATACAGGGCTGCCTTCAGGTGTCTTCTAAAAAGTAGTATAGATGTCTATCACTTCCTAAAGAACACGTTTCATATGCAAAAAGGTCCAAGGTTTGGTCCCTGCTATCTCAGGGTAAGGCTGGGAAATATTTCTGGGAACCCTGAAGAACCACAGCCAGTCAGTGAAGATAATAATGAGCTAGTCTAGACTGACTAGGCAAAATAATATTATAATAATTTTATTATTTATACCCCACGCATCTGGCTGGGTTTCCACAGCCACTCTGGGCTGCTTACAACATATCTAAAAACATCAGTCCTTAAAAACTTCCCTAAACAGGGCTGCCTTCAGATGTCTTTAAAAATCAGATAGTTGTTTATTTCCTTGACATCTGATGGGAGGGTGTTCCACAGGGAGGGTGCCACTACTGAGAAGGCCCTTGGCCTGGTTCCCTGTAACCTCATTTCTCGCAGTGAGGAAACAAGCAAAAGACCTTCGGAGGACCTCAGTGTCCGGTTTGAGCGATGGGGGTGAAGACGCTCCTTCAGGTATACTGGGCTGAGGCTGTTTAGGGCTTTAAAGGTCAGCACCAACACTTTGAATTGTGCTCAGAAATGTACTGGGAGCCAGTGAAGATCCTTTAAGACCGATATTATAAGGTCCCGGTGGCCACTCCCAGTCACCAGTCTAGCTGTCGCATTCTGGATTAGTTGTAGTTTCCAAGTCACCTTCAAAGGTAGCCCCCTGTAGAGAGCATTGCAGTAGTCCAAGCAGGAGATAACTAGAGCATGCACAACTCTGGCGAGACAGTCTGTGGGTCTCAGCCTGTATACCAGATGGGCTGGTAGACAGCTGCCCTGGGCACAGAATTGACTTGTGCCTCCATGGACAGCTATAAGTCTAAAATGACTTCCAGGCTACACACTTGGTCTTTCATGAGCAGTGTTAGACCTGCTGTATCCTAAGAACAGTACTTCTGTCTTGTCAGGATGCAACCTCAATCTGTTAGCCGCCATCTATCTGCCAGCTGCCTACAGACACTCACAGGACCTTCACTGCCCTCACTGGCTCTGATTTGAAAGAGAGGTAGAGCTGGGTATCATCTGCATGCTGGTGGACACCCAGCTCAAACCCCCTGATGATCTCTCCCAGTGGCTTCATGCAGATGTTAAAAACATGAGGAAGAGGACGGATCCTTGAGGCACCCCACAAGTGAGAGCCCAGGGGTCCAAACACTCATCCCCCAACACCACTTTCTGGACACAGCCCAGGAGGAAGGAGCAGAACCACTGCGTAAGTGCTCTCAGCTCCTCTAGACGGTCCCGAAAGATGTCATGCTTGATGGTATCAAAGGCCGCTGAGAGATTCAGCAGAACTAGGAAACAGTTTTCAGATCTGTCCCTAAACCCACTGGACCAAGGAAGTTTCAGTCCCATGATGAGGCTTCAATCCCGATTGGAAGGGATCCAAATGGTCCACATCCTCCAGGCGTGCTTGGAGTTGTTAGCAACCACCTGCTCAATCACCTTGCCCAAGAATGGAAGATTTGAGACTAGGCAATAGTTGGCCATATTGGCTGGGTCCAAAGATGAAGCGCCTCTTTCAGCGGGTCTGGGAAAGCTCCCTCAGAGAGGGAAGCATTCACCACCCTGCAGAGCCCATTGCCCAGCCCTTCCTGTTTGTTTCTATAAGCCAGGATGGGCAAGGATCAAGGAGACAGGTGGTCGGTTTCACTTGTCCAAGCAGCCTGTCCACATCCTTGGAGGCAGCTTCCTATGCCAGCGGCTCAAGGAGCCCAGCTAACCTGTAGATGTGAACATCACGCGTCTGCCCGATACGGTGGCAGCGATCTTGGGCCTGGGCATCCATGGTGGGGTTCCAGTCACTGTCATAGAACACCACAGTGTCGGCACCCGTCAGGTTCACTCCCACACCACCACTGCGCGTTGACAAGATGAAACAGAAGATGCGCTTGTCTGCATTGAAGCGCTCCATCAGTGCCTGCCAGGATTAGAGAAAAATCTAGAGCCAAAGAGGAAAGAAACCCAAGACCCAAACTCCTGGTTTTACTTTTGAGCTTTGGAAAGTGTACATAGTTTACAAGCCAGAACTGTAAGGAAACCAGACCGGTATACAATAATTCCCTTAATTCTGCAATCATAAAAACCAACTTCTATCTCCCAGATTACTCAAAAAGACACTACATAAAGAAGATGGGAGATTCCTTGACTTGCATGACTTTCTTTTCTCATGCCATACAGTCCCTGCTCTCTCTATAATCCATATTTGCCCAGGCACTTCCTCCTGCCATCACATTGCTCCTTGCCAATAATGACATAATTCTGGGGCAAAATGTAGTAGTACCCAAATCTGGCAATTTCAGGTTTGAACCTTTGCAATCTTTGTACACCCCCCCCCCCCGGATTTCTTTTATCCACCTTTTGATATAATAATCATTAAGGCAGCTTACAGACTAAAATAATAAAAAACAAAAAGACACACACACAAAATTCACTCAGCAGCCCCTTTGTTCTCTATCAGATGGCAGAAGGCCATGAATGAGCTTCCTTTCATTTGTCCCAAATGCAGACTAGCATTCTCCTTGAGTTTCATGTTTTGATTTTTTTGGATGCACACCTTTACAGACCCATTTGCCAAAGCAGCCTGGACCTCAGGAGTTCTCTGAGCACTTTGTAAGTGGCCACAGGCTGTTACTGCCTACCTGCCGCTGCTCCACACGGGTGCTACCATCCAGCCGCAGGTAGATATGTCCATGATAATTGAGAAACTGTTCCAGCACATCCAACATGCGAGTCATCTGAGTGAAGATAAGGACCCGGTGGGCACCAGCCTTGAGCTGCCGCAGCAGAACATCCAGAGTTTGCAGTTTCCCTGAAGGGGGGAAAAGGGCCAGAAAGAAAAACTGAGCAAAGGACAAAGAGTGCCCAGCAGTATAACTGAACACAGTTCGCCCTAGCAGCTTTAATGCACAGCACTCCACATTGCCCTGGCTCCTAACTGGCAGCATGCAGGCCCTACCCGGCTACACGTACCACAGTCATATTGTATGAGGCGGAGGTCCGGGAACTGAGTCCGCATGTTGCAGACGATACGGTGCAGGCCGCTTGCACGGGGCGAGAGCTCCTGTCTCAGGGTCTCCTTGAAGACAGCCTGCTGGAGCAGGAGTGATGGGGGCGGGTGAGAGGTATGCATGGTGATAGCAGGAGCCTCCACAGGAGGCATAACAAAGATGAACCTGCAGAGAGAGAAGGGAAAGCTGAGGACAACAAGGGGGATACCATGGCACCTCTGGAGAGCAGGGAGCAGGACTCTTGGGTTCCCTCATAGCCTTCAAGCTGCAGCTCCCAGGAACACTTTTTTTTAAAAAAAAAAAGGTTTTATATGCTTTACTGAAATTGATTTAATAACAAAACATTCTTATATATGGCATCCAGGTATACAAATAAAAATCTGTCCAATCTTATAGTCCATTTCACCATAGCTTCTTACTAAGATACTTATGACTTCCCGTCACCCCAGTGTAGTTACCAATTCTGCTATCAGTTGTACTTAAAATTATTACTTTGTTCTTTTTATGTTATCTTATAGTTTATTACACCTTTTTGTACCCATTCTCGTTATCTGTTGTTATTTTACACGGAAATCAAACGCTGCCATAGATGCCACACCACTATTTTATTTTTCTAAATGTTTCTTGAACGTGTCCCATTTTTGAATAAAGCTCTGCTTTGTATTGCCTCTCAGCCTCTTTGTCATTTGTGCCATTTCGGCAGATTCTAGTAATTTATTCTGCCAATCTAGTTTTGTTGGAACCTTCTCACCTTTCCAGTTCATTGCAGTCAACATTCTTGCAGCAGCGGTTGTGTACAGGAAAATTTCTTTTACATTTTTTTACGTTTGTGCGCCCTCTATTTTTTGCCGCCACCCCCCAAAAAAATTTCACCTCCCCACAAAAAGATGCTACCTCTCTATAATGTCTGTCAGTTCCTCAATTCGCTGCTGTGGCTTCAAGATAGCCTGGGCCAAGGTGTCTGCCCGCTGCCAGTGAGCCTCGAGACGATGGGGGTCCTTTTGCACTTGTGCTGCATAACAGTGCGCATAGCTAGCCCCTCTGCAGCCCTTGGGCTCTACTTCCTGGGCTGGCGCTGCTGCTGCTGGCTCCTCTTCCTCCTCCCTCCAGAGAGGGGGAGCAGGGGGGAAAAGAGTACAAAAGTGTAGCACCTCCGTGCCGTAAATTGGCACAAGGTTGCAGTGTTGCTCATTGAGGTGGAAGAGCCGGTCAAGGCGCTCTTCCTTCTGCTTCTTCCGCTTCTCTTCAAGTGATTCCTGCAGGCCAGAGAGAGTGAAGCCAGTCAGGGAGAAGAGAGGCCAGGGCCCTTTCCCCAAGCGGCGAGAACAGCTTCTAGGCCACCCTGCTCCTCGATCCCCCCCAGAGCCCAAGGCCTCCGGCAGAAACTCACCAGATAGAAGGGTGAGCGAGGTGGGGGAGGCGGCTGCCGCCTTGGCCGTGGGGCCAGGACGGAAGGGGGCGGGGGCGGCGTTGGTGTGGTGGAGCGCAGCATTAACATCTCTGGCTCCTCCTTGGGCACTGCGCTTGAGGCCGTCTGGGAAGTCATAGCTGGGGAGGTGTTGGCGGCAACAGTGACGGTGGCCGCTGGAGTGACCGCAAATGGAGCCGCTATTGGGGGTGTGGCAGCTGCAACTGAAAAAAGAGGGGACAGAAAGGGAATCAGAAGGGCTGCTGGGGAAAAGAGAAGAAACTAAACTCTACTAGAAGATGGTGCTTTGGCATTTCACGTTACAGTTTCCACCATTTCCAGGCTCCCAAGATGGTGAGGAACTCTTCCCAACCCCACAGCCGTCTAAGATGCACGAATCGCTACGCAAGGTGCTGGGAAACATGCTTACCCAGCTGTTGCTCCAGGCTGGGGCTTGGCGCCTGTACCATTCGCAGCATGGGTCTCACAAGGCCCTGCAGGGGAGCTGGTGTGGGCGCCCTAACTGGCACCAGCGGCTGAGCGGGCAACCTGACAGGCGGCACAGGAGTCATGGGGAGCGGGGCTCGTTGGGCCATGAGGGCCGCTGGGAGACCAGGCAGTGTGGCAGCAGTTGTTGCTGTAGCAGGGCGCAGAGGTGGCTGCTGCGGGCCAGGGGACGGGGTCAGCAGGCCATCTCGAGGAGCCTGACGCACAACGATCTTCACCACACCAGAGCTGTTCACTGCTGAGGAGGGCACTGTGGGGGCAACGGCAAAGAGAGAGGCTGCACTGCGGCTCTCCAACAGAGCGCTGTCATTTCTAATTATTCCTACCAGACATTTATTTTATGCCGGTGCTGAAGGAGAAGCCTCAATATAGGACCAGGCCATGGCAATTCAGAGAAGGCTTGGGTGGTGGAGGGTTGGAACAATGTAGGGAGCAGGGCAGAAGGAAAGGGAAGTGGAAGGCGGCCAGGGTGGAGCAACAGATGCTATACGAGGGAGGATGAGAACAATATGCTGTTGGAGACACAGAAGGAAGGTTTACTGACCGAAAGGCAAAGTCACCCAGGCCCTCAACCCACAAAACCACATTGCCTTCCAAGAGTGGGAGGGCAACCCCCAGGAATCCAGATACTGACTAACCTTGGGTGGCAGCAATGGGGAGGCTGATAGTTGCTGTGGAAGCCACAGCTGCAGCAGCTGTGCTGGTAGCTGGGACAGGCAGGATGGTGGGAGGCTGGTGGCCTGGCACAGCCTGCACCCCAACTGGGGCCTGCCCAGTCTGCTGAGACATGGCCTGGATCAAAGCAACCTGTGCTGGCTGGCTGATGATGTGGTGCTGCCCCCCGGCCGACACCAGGTGAACTACATTCCCTAGATGGGACAGGAGGGAGAGACCATTAACTACACAGCTACCTGCCTTGCCTGCAGATGGTGGCCAAACTTCCAAGTGCATGTGTAAGCCCTCCTGCAGAGATCCCACCATAGAAACAGTGGGCCTCTATGTCAGGAAAGGCTCTGGAGATTCCTGTATCCCTCGGGTCACCGGATGCCCCACAAAGAGGCATCAGGAGCTTAGAGGGACCGCTCTGATAAAAGTATTTCTTCCACTGTTCCCATTTCCTACCAATTCTGGTATTACTACTTCTCTGCATATTCACATTGCAAGGTTTTTATTTTGCATCCAGATCTACGAGGAACATTTTTCAGGACCATTTCAAAGGAGGACTCAGGCAATGGGAGTGGAACAGATTATCTGCTGCAGGAGCAAGCTGCGCCAAAGGGCAAGTGGAAAGCTCTCCCATGGAGACACCGGCACATGGAAAACAAGCCAGTCAAGAGAGAGAACCCTCCCCCCAAAGACAATCATTATGGAAGGCTCAATGAAGTCGTACTGAGGCCCACCCTACCAACTATTTCCAGTAGCACAGTAGTCTAGCAACCGACACACTGTGCAGAGCTGCCCATCAGGCTCTGACAGGACACAGAGGAGAAAAGTGAGTTTGGGATAGTGGGGGGCTGGGGGGGGGTTACCTACTTGGCAGCTGTCGGGCTGGCTGAGGCATAGTGACCTGCCGGACCTGTGTACCCGTCAAGGTAAGCTTGTTGCCTTGGATCTGGAAGGTGAGGGGTTTGCTCCCTGGAGCACTCTGCAGGGGCCGGGTGGCCAGTGAGGCAAGCTGCCCAATGCTTACCACTTCGCCAGCTGCAGTCAAAGAAGATACTGGTTAGGCTTGGGAGATGATCAAACTGTGCTGCCTCCTTCCCAGCGGTCTCTCCATACTTACAGGGCAACCGTGCCTGCATATCCGGGGACAGCAGAAGCCTTTGCTGAAGGGCTCCAGCAGTTGCAAAGTTGTAGCCTGGCAAGGCGGGCACAGCGGAATGGATGTTCACAGGCTTCATCATGCCTCCTATGGCGCCTGTGCCCATGGTGCTGGTTGACTGCTGGGCTGTAGCAGCCGGACCCAAAGTGTTGGTGGGTGGCAGCTGCTGTCCAATGGGGGAAACACCCAAAGTGTTGATGGGCGGTGGCGGCTGCCCCACGGAGGACACACCCAAGGTGCTGATGGGCAGAGGTGGCTGCCCCATGGGAGGGACACCCAAGGGGCTGATGGGCTGGGTGTTGATGGGCTGCTGCTGTCCCAAGGACGTGATGGCTAAGGTGTTGATGGGCTGCTGCTGCTGCCCCACAGGGGCTGGCAGTGCACCAGGTTTCAGCGAGGAAGATGCTGTGGTGGTGGGAGGAATAGGAGATGCCTGGAGGAGGGGTCGGGGAGCATTTGGGACCAGCTGAGCTGCAGTCATCGCCACAGGCAGGACTGTGGAGAAAGGGGAAAAGATTACAAATTTGTAGTGTCTCTTGGTCTAGCCGTGGGCTCATTTAAAAAGAAGAAAAGAAAGGAAGAAGCCATTGTTTTGTTCCCAGTGGCATAAAAGAAAACTTTTCTCACTCTATCTCTGCCTTTACTAACCCTTCCAAGCAATACCCTCTTCTCTCTCATTCAGATGCAGGATTGAAATTGTTCCAACGCACAAAATGGGCACATTTCCCCCCTGCAACTTGCAAGGGCTACTAGCTTAAAAACCCCTTTTTTATAGTGAGAGATTTGACACCCCAATACAGAATACTTGTATGCCAGAAAGGTAGATACGTTTCAGGCAGTAAAAATTCTTAGTACATCACTGTAGAGAAGAATTTGAGATGCCAGGGCTCAACTGAGAAAGTGAATTAGCTCCCAGCCCCCTTTCTTCCCTCCCCGTTACCACTGCTTTGGGATCTCTGAATCTTACCCTGTGGAGTAGAGGCCTGGCCTTGCAGCAGAGAAGCAGCTGTGTTGTTCTGGCTCAGCGTAGGCACTAGAGTCTGGGTCTGTGGTCTGATGGAAGGAGGCACTGGTATTGACATGGTCACTGGTGAGGAGGGCAAAGGGATGGGCATGGGGAGAGAGACTGCAACAGGGAGTGTCGGGGGCTGCACTGGTCCTGGCAAGACTGGGCCCGGGTGTTGGATGGGGGCCAGAGCGGGCGTCAGTGTCTCTGGAAGAACAGGGGCAATGGGCTTTTGCAGAGGGGCTGTGGGACGAGGGCTGTTCACCAGCACCACAGTTCGGTTCTCCGGCTTGGGCACTGGCTGCAGCATCCTGTGAGTAGAGAGACCGATTTAGAACTAACACACTGGAAATCCTCTTCTCACAAAATCTGTGTTCTCTACAGAAGATCCCCTGTTAGGCGAATCTCAAGCACAACTACTTTACTTTCTCTGCCTTAGCCAAAGGAATATTCCGAGTCAGGATCCTGGGAAGTCACTAAGGTGAGGGCTTTGCGGTTAGTCCATATTCTGCCATGCAGCTGGGAAGAGGAAAACCTGATGTCAGCCTCTTTTCCGTGCTAGAAAGCTTCCTGCATTCTCCAGCATCGACAAATCCAAGGCCAAGATAAAATGTTCAGTGCTGCTTTTCTAATACAAGCAGCAACAATATGGGGTGTGCAGACTTTCGACAGCAAAGAGCAAAGATGGTTTTAATGTTTGATGTTTTGCTGTAGTTTTATAATTTATTGGAAGCAGCCCAGAGTGGCTGGAGCAACCCAGTCAGATGGGTGGCATATAAATAAATATCATCATCATCATCATCATCATCGTCATTAATCCACTGCTGGAAGCTGCCCACTATTGAGAATGAGAAGAATCACAGGTACCTGTTAACTTTCATCTTGACAGGCTTGGGTCTGGGAGGAGGGTCTGGGGACTCAGCAATCTCTTCAATCAGTTTCCTTGTCACCTTCCACTTGGGCAGGAATGTGTCTGTCTCATAACGGGACACACGGCCCTCCAAGTTGATCAGATCGAAAATGCCCAAGTCCGCATGCTGTAAGGAGCAAGGCCCATATGCAGGAAATAAGCACAGTCCCAATTATAGGGTCTGGTTACCCTGGGTACTTACACATACCCCTTCTTGCCCCAAAGACAAATGATCTCTCGCCCAACCTGGAGCATCTCCCTCTCCTACTAGACCAGAGAGAGAACACACTTGCCTTGAAAGGGTCGTTGTCAAGGGCATGGAGGATGAGGGAAGCTGTGTTGAAGCAGATGCCTTCTGTGATAAATGGCGAGTGGATTGGCCGTGGGTCAAAGAGGTTGGGGTGATTGCAGACCTTGCGGAGCTGCATCAGGATGTTGATGACGCTCATGAAGTGCCCCGTTGCCAATGTCTCCTTGGTGCTAAAAGAGAAACCAGCCACAGGGTGAGACAGACTCAGAGGTGCCAAGCATCAGAATAACAGCTGCTGATGTTAAGGAGGAATGGCATAAAGGATGGCTTGTCCAGCGTTGAATAACCAAAGCCAGAGAATAAAACACTGGGCTCATCCTCCAGAGCTTCTGCCCACCAGCCCTCTCCTCTAAGATCCAGGCCACTGAGAGCCAAGCAATCCCTAGTGCAGCACCCCATCCCTCCCTCCCTCCCCCCAACTAGCTTTCTGTACTTACGCAGCCTGGGCCATGAAGTCATCGTAGAGATAACGCTGGCGCTTGGAAAGCCGACACTTGATGACATGTTCGTATTTCTTTGGCATTTGCTTCTCTACATCCACTTTCACCCTCCGCAGCAGGAAGGGCCGCAGCACCTGGGGAGGTGGAGAGAATCAATTCCCATTCGCCTTCCAACCACGCCAGCTGCTCTCTGTACCCTCACCCCCACCCCGCTCACCTTGTGTAGCCTTTTCACCAGGTTCTCGTTGTACTCCTGGCTGCCCTCAATCATGCCCGTCAGTGGGTTGGAAAACCACTCCTTAAACTCGCGGTGGGACTGGAAGACATGGGGCATCAGGAAGTGCATGAGGGACCACAACTCCATCAGGCTGTTCTGGAGAGGAGTTCCGGTCAGAAGAAGCCGCCTCTGACTGAAACAGGAATATGACAGGACAGTGAGAACCTCTGAGAGGGAGGCGTTCCCCACCAGCACCCCAATCTCAAGCCCACCACCACACACACACTCACCTGTTGAAGTTTAGCAGAGACTGCCAACGTTGAGACTTGAAGTTCTTAATGTTCTGAGCCTCGTCCAAGATCAGATACTTCCAATTCTTGCGTCGAAAGGCCTGGTGGTCCTGCAGTACCAGCTTGTATGAGGTGATGCAGATATGAAAGGCATTGGGCTTGGTCCAACCCTGAGTACAGACAGTGAAGGCTTACAATTGTGACCAATAACGCAAGAGGCACCAAGCTCAACAGCTGTAGACCTGCGGCAGGGAACTTCCAGCCCTCTCTGAGTTTCTTATTTTGATAGTTATTTAACAAAATTTATGTACCACTTGATTATTTTTTTAAAAACCAACAACTTCTAAGCATTTCACAAAGATAAAAAACACATTAAAAATATTGATAGAAAGCAATTAGAAACAGATGTTTTAAAACATTCAAAAGAGATATAACACATGAAACATTCTATATGTCTGAACTGGCTTGGGTAAACAAAAATGATTTAAGCAGGTGCCAAAGAGTGTATACAGGAGGGTCCTGCACTACTTATTTAAAAACAATGCTGATCTAAGAACCCCTTATTTCAGCCCTAAATGCATTCCAGACTATTATCAAGTAATTTAGAGACTAAAAATAACTAAAATTCTTTAATATCTCTACTTAGGGTTTCCCTACCTTATGTTTCCTGGAGTACCAAAGAACTGAGCCACCAACATGTCTTTTTCAGAGAATCATAGAAAAGTAGAGCTGGAAGGGACCACAAGGATCATCTAGTCCAACTCCTTGCAGTGCAGGAATCTTTTCCCCAACACGAGGCTCGAACCCATGACCCTAAGGTTAGGAGTCTCCTGTTCTACCAACTGAGCTATAGAGGTGGGCTTCATATTCCTTTGTCGTGTGCCAGCAAAGAAATACGATAGCATGATTTGCCCATGTTTCACCAACTGGTTCCCCCCCCACTCCCCAAAATGAATAGACACACAAATACAAATCAATTCTGGAGTACAACTTGTGCCTCTTTTTACAATATGAGGTAATCTCTATCCCCTGGACTCGTATGACACATACTATTTCAATACTTTCTTTTTGTGCTTTTGGGAAATTATGCTAACTATATGTCTTCTATTGTGAGCCACATATGGATCAGAGACTGCATTACAATTACCCACAAGCATCATCTCAGTTTCCTTAAAACAGATCTCTTATTAGCACAGCGTGACCACCAAACCTAATTTAGCACCATACAGTACATGCTACCCAAAATAATGCTAATAGTCCAGTTTCTCACTTTGTAGACTAGTCACCCTTTTTGATTTACTTAGATGTGTGGGAGGGAAATCTTTTAAATATTTTATCAAAGGACCCATAGAAGTAAGAATGTTTCCTGGAGGAAAATGATACCCAACATTACATTTTTTCAACCACAAAGACCCCTTTTTATGCTTATCTGGAGGATTAAAACCATTTACACTGTGAGACACAAAACCCATCTCTGGCAAAGCCTGAGTTCTCTCACCTGCCGTTTTAGCTTACGCTCCTTCTGTGCCCCGTAGTAGGTGAGGATCTTGAAACTGGGGCACCAGCGCTTGATCTCCATCTCCCAGTTCAGTATCACGCTGGTGGGAACGATGATCAGGTGGGGGCCCCAGCTGCCTACAGGAGCACACAAGCACAGCAGAGAAGCTTCCATGACTCTGGAGACCAAGGCTGCCTCTGTGCCTCACTCCTCAGCCACATGCCCTCCCCTGAGCAAATCCAGCTCTCTCCCCTCCACTAAAAGCACTGAGAGCATGAATTTTGTTACTCCACATCTTAGGAGGTTTAAGATGCCATCTACTGCTTCTAGCAAGGAGCCCATCCTCACCCTCCGTTCTCTTCTCAAAGTTCCTGACCCACCCTTTTCGCAGGCCAGATGCGCCAGCAGCGAGATCGTCTGGATTGTTTTGCCAAGCCCCATCTCATCCGCCAGAATACCATTGAGTTTCTTCTCATACATGGTGACCAACCAGTCCAGACCAATGTGTTGGTATTCTCGCAGTGTCCCACGCAACAGATAGGGAATAGGCGTCTTAACCTACATGGGAGAAGGGCAATATAATTTGCCTGCTTTATTCCAGTGCAATCCCCTGCAGATTCCCTCTGACTCACCTGCGTAGTATCCAAAGTATAACCTTTGGGTTGCAGGCTCTCCGCTGCGGCTGCTATGTCTGTGATCTCCTTCTTGGGCCCTGGGGCTGGAGTCGAGTCATTGTCTCCCTCGCCACCACGATCCTCATCCTGTTTCAGAAGATACTCAACACCAAAGTCTTCCTCCTGGCTCACAGAGGCTTCTTCCTCCCCGCCTTCCATGGCATCCTCCTCTTCACTTTCATCCTGCTCACTCTCCACCTCTTCTGTGGAATCTGAAAGAAGTAGCAATGTCAGGACAAAAAGCAGCTGGGCAACTTACTGCTATCATCTTTAAATCAGTGCCTTACAAACTACACTGCTCTATACAAGAAATCATTTGTTCCATCAAGACAAATGCAGCATGTTAAGTTGTTTTGGGGACAAACATTTCTTCAAAAACAAAGTCTGATCCCAAGACTGAGGTAAATACTTGAGGACACCTGCTAAGAATACCTTCAGCTATAAAGAGGAGATAATACAGTGGTACCTTGGTTTTCGAACAGCTTAGTTCATGAACAACTTGGAACCAGAATGCTGCAAAACTGGAAGGTTTTTTTTGGAAGCCGAACATGCTCAGTTTTGAGCCCTGTGTTTCCTGTTGCGCTAATTAGCGTCCTCCATTGTAATTCAAGCCTTCCATTTCCGTGTTTCCCGTTGCACTGCTACTTTGTGCCCCCCCCCATTGTAATTCAAGCCTTCCGTTTCTGATTGGAGTTCTGAGGTGATATTTGGACCTTATATTTGGTGCTTTTGTTTTTGCTATTTATTTTGTGTTTTCTGTTTCGAGGCTTTTTCAGTTAATTTGCTTTTGTGACTGTGTGGATCCCAGTTCAGCTACTGAATGATTGTGTGACTGCAGAAATGGATAAAAAAAAACCCATCCAAACAATGACTATCATCAGTGCAGGTAAGAATTTTTTTTTCTTTTAATTTTTATCATCTACAATACTGTTTTATTTATTTTATAGTACAGTGCATTGTTTATTGCTTTCATTTTATGGATCAATGGCCTCGTTAGATAGTAAAATTCATGTTAAATTGCTGTTTTACGGGTTGTTTTTAAAAGTCTGGAACAGATTAATCTGTTTTACGTTACTTTCCATGGGGAAAACACGCCTTGATTTTGGAACAGACTTCCGCAACAGATTAAGTTTGAGAATCAAGGTACCACTGTAATTACACACAAGATTCAATTACTCTCCAAATTTACAAGACCCATTCCCTTCCTTTTACCTGACTGGCTACTGCTGTCTTCTTCCTCTGACTCTTCCTCATACTCAGAAGTGCTGGGCTCCGAGGCCTCGGATGACGTGTCCGACTCCTCCATTTCAAAGTCTGAGGTATAGGCGCCAGCGTATTTCTGCAGCAACTCATCCATGGGTAACTCACCTGCCAAAGGGAAAGAAAGCACAAGATTATGCCCAAACACTAAGATAGATAGTTCTCTTCTCTGATCCCTGATCATATCCTGTTGAAGTGGCCCTCTGGTTCTGTAACTAGCTACAAATTAGAACAGAGGGTTCCATCTTGGAAACCCCAGCCTAGGTTTTGGGTTCAATGACTTGTTATCATTTCTGAGCTCACTAAACCTTGTCCATCAGTTCAAATCAGTCCCCTTTTAGACTTTTGTTGGCAAAAAATTTTTTTCCATGGTTGTGGAAAAAAATGGGAAATAGACATAGTGCAACCAATATAGGCCCAACTCAGTTCACCAACAAATAAGGTTGGTCTACTAAGTCAGATTACAGGTTCCAGGGGAACTGGAAACACTTGGGGGTAGGGCAAGAAATACAATACTGAGTTGGGGCAGGTGCTTACCCTGGCCCTACGTCCCTTTAAGAGCAGAAATTCTGGGAACGATGGTTCACAGACCTAGCAGACATTCGGAAACACAATTTAGTAATAAAGCGAGTAGTGTTCAGGGCCCAGGGAATGAAAGTCCTGACCCCCATTTGCCACCCCAGCCACCATCTGATTCCGAACCTTCCTTGGCCAGCTCATCCAGCTCCTGGCTGTGATCCACATCTCCTTCCAGCTTTTCTTCTGCATCTATTGTTTCCTCTTCATCTTCAGCTACAAGAGGAAGGATGCCCTCTGTTACTGCATGAAAGGATTCCAGCGCTGGTCCCTGCCTCAAGTTTCCAACGTGCTCAGTCAACCACAGACCCAAAATAACAGGCTCACCTTCCTCCTCATTGGCAGTGAACTCCTCGTCCTCTTCATCGGGCTTCCAGGGTTTTTTATTCCTCTGAGTAACGGGCTTTGGCTTCTCCTGCCAAATATGAGAAAGGGCTTTCAGACCAAGATGGGAGGCCTTTAGCAGTGCATGTGCATGTCACAGAAAGCAGGACAGAAATTTGGCAACAAGTATTCTCAACTAACTTAATCGTTCCTGCTATCTACAGCTAGGCCCTTGCCTGTCCAGGCCCAGCCTGAGCCATTGCCTGACTCTGTGTCCCTTTCCTACCTGCTGGTGATGCCCATCGAAGTGTGCATGATGGTCAGAATTCTGTAGCTGCATATTCTAAGTAGAGTTCCCTACGCATCTGAACCCAAGACTTGCCCATAAACCAGCAGCACACCTTTAGCTTCTTGGAAGTCTGTTTTTCGTCCTGCTCCTCTTCCTCTTCACTGTCACCCTCCTCCTCTTCATCATTTTCAGAACTAGAGGCACAAGGGGGCACGCTGAAGGAGTTCTCCAAAATTTGGGGTGGCAGTGACTGCAGCAGCTCTTCTAGGGGCAGTTCACTCTCCTGCTTAAGCAACTCAATCTCCCGTTGCTGAGTCTCTGAATCATTCCCTTCCTGCTGCTCTTCTACTTCGATAGTCTCCTCATCATCCGACTCGTCATGGGGTTGAAAATCCCCATCTGCCAGAGAAGGAAGAGGGGAGTGGTCAGACACAACTCCTTGGGGCTTACACAGTCTCTCCTCAAAAGAAGCACACATTACAATTCTACCATGTTTGGTTGGGCAGGAGGAGGGAATGGGCATGGAAGCATCCCCCTGCAATTACATTCATAGGATGTAAGCCATATAGGGGTACCTGTGTTGAGCCAGCCCTGGATGGGCTGGGGCTGGGCAGTTTCAGAGGAAAGGGTTGAGACTTTTAAGTTTCTGACCTTCATCCTCAGCGAGGTGACTGGGGTGTGGTGGGCTAGAGGCAGTAGAGCCCGCATGGGAGCCACCGGTCTTGCTGGGAACTGGAAAGGTCTCATTGAGGCTCTGGGTCAGGAGGTCCGAGTATTTCTCTGTCTGGCCCACAATGAAGTCTAGCTGCAGGTCCAAGGCTTTTTTCCGTTTCTCCTCCAGACGTGATTGTTGCTTGAATTGCACAACCTGAGGAAAAAAGAGTTTGGCGGGGAAGTCTCCAAGTTCATTCTTGCAGAATGTGCTGTGCTAGAACTTGCTCTTGAGTTAAAGGCAACATGGGCAAAGAGCTACTATCTTCTCAAAGTCTTCACCAGCCCTGTGCACACAGTGCCACTCTTTTCTCTGCAACCTTAACCATGCAAATTTTTCAAAGCTATTAAAAAGCACTTTGTTACTCATGTAAAAGCAAGAAACCCCAATTTAGTTACTGTGGTACCTCAGGTTACATATGCTTCAGGTTACATACGCTTCAGGTTACCGACTCCGCTAGCCCAGAAATAGTGCTTCAGGTTAAGAACTTTGCTTCAGGATAAGAACAGAAATCGGGCTCCGGTGGCGCGTCAGCAGCAGGAGGCCCCATTAGCTAAAGTGGTGCTTCAGGTTAAGAGCAGACCTCCAGAACGAATTAAGTACGTAACCTGAGGTACCACTGTATTTGGAACAGTAACTCCAATTACAAGTAATAAAAGCAACTGATGTTTGAGACAGAGCAGAACAATTCATTTCACTGCTGTAGGAGAATAAACAAAAGCATAATTTGCCTCGCCTTTTTAATATGAATGCAGAAGTGAAGAATGAGTGAGAGTGGACATAAATACATAACAAACAAAACCTCCAACTAACTGCATGCTTTATGTGTTTGAAATTCTGGTTTGTTATACTTGACGTATTTTGCCTAAATGAAGTCATTCATATGTGTGTGTGTATGCATGTATGTATATATATGTGTGTATGTATATATATCCATATATATGTACACACACACACCTACGTTTACCTATACGCATATATTAATTAGAGAAATTCCACCAACAAACTATGAAGGCAAGAGATTCACTCAACCCTTCTATGGATGAATCCACAGTATTTCTGATTAGGCAAAGTAGAGGCAACCAGCTCCAGACACCTGGCTCAAGGTGTGGCTCCTGTATTCAGGAGCAAGGCCTGCATGCTGCTTTTATGATGCCAGACAGGTTCCTCACGTACCTTCTCTACGTTGCTCCAGAATTGCTTGACCTCTTTGGCGATGGACGAGGCAATACGGCGCAGCTTGGCCTGCTCCTCCCGTTTGGCTCGTTCTTCTTTTTGCTTCTGCTCTTCGTGGTGTCTGATCACCATGCGCACCACCTGCAAGCAACAAAGGAGAGAAGGATCATGTTAATAATCACAAGTCTTCACAGATTTCCACGGCTCTAAACAGTCCTTCCTAAATCTGGGTCGTAGGGAAGAGCTAGCTCCACTTCACTAAAGTGGATGGAAACCCTAGGGACACACATATTATATTGCTTTTCTGCAGCAGCACAAGCCACAAGCCTGAGGTGTTACAGTGGTGCCTCGCAAGACGAAAAGAATCCGTTCTGTGATTCTCTTCGTCTAGTGGTTTTTTCCATCTTGCGAAGCAAGCCCATTGACGGATTAGCGGATTAGCGGCTTTTAGCGGCTTATCGGATCAGCTGATAAGCGGCTTAGCGGCTTAGAAAAAGGGGGGAGGGGGAAAAAACACAGGAACTCGCAAGACAGTTTCGTCTTGCGAAGCAAGCCCATAGGAGATTCGTTTTGCGAAGCACCTCCAAAACGGAAAACTCTTTCGTCTAGCGAGTTTTCCGTCTTGCGAGGCATTCATCTCGCGGGGCACCACTGTACAAAATGGCACGATTATGAAATGCCCTTAAACCCAGAGATTGGAATGCATGAGTGAAAACTGACTGAGATGGGTTAAATGTTTGGAAATTGGCAGCTGTTTCCATCAAACTCACCTTCCTCGCAACACCCCTCTTCCATCGGCGCTCTTGGGCAAAGTCAGCAGAGAGCCACTGCATCTCCTCGCAAAGATAATCCCAGTGTACTTTGGGCCGGACTGGCTCAGGCACCTTCGACAGCCGTTTCATGGACCAGAACCCTTCCTTCTTCATTTCTGCGATGCGGTTTTCAATCTCTGCCTCCTGGAATACATCCCCCAAGTCAGTTAGCCCAAAACACTGTATCCTTGTGAACTGCAGCTTGGAAGGACAAACTAAACAGAATGTTAACTTAGATTGTGTATGTTCATGCCCAACTTCAAGAGGGCAGAAGGGGCCAAATGATCCCTGGACCATGTGTGGCTTACATGCTTGGCCTGCTCAGCAATCTCCGCGTGTGTCTTGTCCCACATGCTTGCAGGGTCCGGGGAGGTGTACATCCCGGGCGACACAAGGGCTCTGTTCTGTGTCTTGGGAACATCAAAACCTGGGTGACTGTCCAGCGAGGAGTCGTGGGTGAGATGTGGTGGTGAGATGCTGCCAGTTGAGGCAGGTGAGCCGGAGGAGGCTGGTGACACTGGGTTACTGCCTGTCATTCTGTCCGATGCAGTCTGAGATGAACAAGAGGAGACAAACGAGGATAGAAAATTATTATAGTGGCCTTAAAGGAACCCAACAGCTCTGGGGAGCTTGTCTAGGTAGAGCATCAGAGAAGAGCATCCCTTGTTCTGACTCTCACAGATGCTCTTTGTAGTACAATGATCATCCACATACTTCACTAAAGCAGTCAAAATTCATTCTGAAGACCCCTAATGAACTACAGTGCTTTGAAAAACTGTAATCCAGTAAGTGGCCTCAAAACACAGGGCCTTACACTGGGATTCCCCTCACCTCCAACTCTACCTGTGGTTGCAGCGCATGTTGCTGTTGGGGAGGACTGCTCTGCATTTTAGTTCTCTCTTGCTCTTTGCCTCTCGTCCCAACAGCTTCGTTTGCGGTTGTAGTGCTGGCTTCCTGCTCCAGTGCATGCTCGGAACCGGCCTCATTCTGGTCAGCCAGCCACTGGGACGAGCCGTCCAGCTCCTGGGTTCCTTGGCAGCCCAGCCTGCGCTCGGGACTGCCTGTCTCAGAATTATCTAGAGATTCATGAAGAGGAATCAGTCGCAATGTGATCAGAGCCAGACTGAAAAGAACTGAAAGACACCCACTCAAGAACAAGCTAAAGGAAGATTTTCAGAGGAAGTGAAATTAAACGTCAAAATGACATTAGCATGCCCTCTGCCTACAATTTTACTTTCCTTTAACACAAAGTAAAGCACTAAAAATTAAAGGAGGAAAGTAATGCACCTTAAAAGCAGCTATTAACTAAAGAGCATAAATGTAAACCAAACAGTTCCCAGCTGATCAAATCTCATTTCTCACTAGGTTTTTTTTCAAAAAAGAAGCTGTGAGTATAAACATGATTTGATTAATGATTACAGTGAAGGGAGGAGGGGTTCTTTTTTCCTTTTTTGTTGCTGTTGCCAAAATCAGGGGAGCCCCAGAAAAATTTGCTTGGGAGCCGGATCAGGCCCCCCCAAACTGGGGGTTAGCCTCTCCCAATTTACGATATACAAGAGATCTGGTGGCAGAACCCAGTAGAAAATTAATATATCCAACACAGTAGCTATCAAAAACACAAAAGCATTAAAAAATCGCCGTTGCTAAGTTTGTACACACAAGCAAACATTTTCTGTTACAGAATAAATGTTTGGGTAATGTAAAAAAATGTTTTCTCTCAAAGTTTGCATTTAAAACTTTAATATTTAGACACAAAAGATGTAAACCCTGCCTACAAGTAGAGGATTCCCCTCTCTTTCTCCACTGGATACATATTCTACTGTTTAGTACTAAATGCCTAGACTTTCCAAAAATTTCCAGGGGAGCTACGAACAGATACTGTAAATTTTATTTCATTCCTTTGAGCTGCTTTTTATATCCCTCCATCATATCTCAACAAGCAAATTAAGTTTAGTTGTGGCCAAGCCAGATTCCAGTACATAATAAATTCTGGCCCATCAATACAGATGTTTGTGACAGAAAAAGCATTTTGAAAAGAAAATAAATCCAACACTGAGCTCAGAAAAACAGCCAAAGATTTAGATTTGCTTGATGTTCCTGCTTAAAACCCTGTTGCCAATTCCCCAATGGTATTCAGTTTCACCTGTACCTGCGTGAGCTGCGAACTCCTCTTGCTTGTCAGGCTGAACTTCCAGGGTTTCGCTTTCCTGGGGAATACTACACCTGAAAAAAGATGGAACCGTTAGTCCAGAGAACATTTTGTGTGCGCGCGCGTGTGGTAGATGCACAGCAACCTATTCCTTTAGGTAAGGATCACTCAAACTTGCTCTTGGGACCCTGAACGACTCTGCCAAAGGGTAGATCAAACCCTGTCTCTCTTTTATTGTTACGCAGACAGCATGGGAATAGCCTGCCCACGGGTTGCGGTGGAGAGTTTTACTGTACGCACCAGCTACCAAATTCAAGCCTATGAAAAGAGGCAGGAACCTGTTTGGGGTGCGGTTTGGTGAACCACTAGAATTATCTCACTTTCCCATCCACTTTACGGATTCTGAGTTGTCTAGCAGTGTCCTTTTCACTCACTCCCATGCCTAGGTATCCAGAGCCCAAAATCTTCTCAGTATCTGGGGCGACCAGGCTAGATGAGTGGAGTATAAATAATAAATTATTTTTATTTTGCTTCCTATGTACCCACCTTTGCTTCAGAAGCGTCAATATTCTGCACGTCACCCTCATATCATTATCCCAGGGAAGTTTACTTCCCTTCTTGGCTTCATTCTTTTGAGAGAGATCTACAACCCATTCATCCTGCAAGCTGAGATTTTGCAACTCAACTCTATTGCTATAGCGTCCTATTAACTCTCTGCTTCTATAGCTCAATTTTGTCCCTAGCTCATAAATAACCCACTATCTCCCAAACCTTTTGTTCCTTCCCTCTCACTCCACACTTAACCCAGTTACCTTGTAATTCTACCTCCCTGGCCTGACCCTGCTGGCTCCATATCCTGCTTCAGCCTCTCAGCCAGCCCCTGCCCTTCTACTTCCAATCCTGACACAGCCTCACCCTCCACATGCTGTGCCAGCCTCAGCGCCCTCTGTTCAACCTGCCCCAGAATGGAACTAGTCTTAAGAAAACTCAATGGAATAGTATCAATGGGACTTTCAGCCACCTTCACTCCCTTCACATGCAAACCAGCTGGGCCTTCGCCCCACATTGCCCGCCTCATGGCATTGTACCTTTTAATTGCAATTCCCATTACCCCATCCCGCCAATCTTTCAACTCTTGCTTTCCTGTTAAGAGGCCTGGACTTCGTCTCTCTGCCATAGAGTCAGGACTGTTTGCTTTTGAGCCACGAACTGTTACAGAGAGTCGAGACACTGTCTGCTTAGATCCCAACACGTCCTTCAGCCAGTGTACGTTGGCTGATTGGCTTGTAAGCCCATACACCCTTCTTCCCATCCCAGACACTGGTGGCTCAGGACTTGGTCCTGCTGACTTTACTGCTCCCTGACCTGTCACCATCATGTTTATTCGTTCTTTTATTCCAGCCCGCAATGGCCCTAAAGCAAGTCCATGCCCAGACCCAAGGCCTGCAGTCCAACCAGAACCTGGTCGTATTGTCGAATAATCTTGTGTCAGTGGCCTACCAAGCCATGGCAAGTACATTCCTTCTGGATGTTGCCTTGCTCTGTCATCAACATCCTTGGCCAGTATCTCCAACTCCTTAACTATCTGTTCCTGCCTCGGTGGTTCTGCTGGGGTCTGATCAGATCCCTTTCCTGCCTCCTCCATCACAGGAACCTGCTGAAAGCTCTCTATCCTGTTATCTGCCTCAGAGAAACATGACATCCCTTCCCGTCCAATTCTGTACCCCATCATAACCACCGGCTCACCTACCTTAACCCTAATTGCACGAGACCTCAATTCAGCTGATCGTGTCTCCCTCTGATCTAATTCACCCTTTCCCAGTTGCGTACGAGCCTCCTTAATCATTCCCTTTTGCTGAGCCATTGCTGTTAAACTGGTCACAATCAACCCTGGAGCCCTGTGCTCCAGCACTCCACGACGGAATCCACATGAGCGTGTTGCCCCTTGATGTGGTACCAGTATTGGCCCTTGCCGTAATCCTGCCAACCCTGAAATTATTTTCCCCTTCAACTTGCGACGTTCCTCTTGACTTCCTATGGCAGTGCGCTGTGACAAATGTGATGACAGCACTGAGGAACCTGATTTATTCAATTCAGCCACCTTCAGGCTTGGTTCCACTTGACCTTGGGCCAGGTTCGTATCAGATGCCAACCAGGTGACTCTGGTATCTTCTATCCCCTCCCTGGAAGGCACGCCTGCCACCTCCTGAGTTGGTCCTCCCAACTGTTCTTCTAATTCTGGGCTCCAAACTAATGTCTTCTCCTGAGAGGGTACCTTTCTTCCCATAGTACCTTGATGCTGCTCAGTCAACGCAATCTCACCTACACTTGTAACCTCCACTACTGGTCCCTGAAATGGTTCCACCAGCACCTTAGTATCACTCTGATCCCTGAATAATGCCTCTCTTATTTCTCGAGACTCCTCCCTAGTAACCCTCTCAGTTGAACCCAACTGCTTGGCTTCTCCCTGATCAAGTCCTACTTGCTCTTTTGTCTCCCTTTGTTCTGGTTCTGCTAGCTCTCCAACTTTCTCCTGACTAGTTCCTAGTTTCACCTCTTCTCCAGGCCCCATCTCCTGACTTTGCACAAGTTCTTCCTCCAGGCCTCCAGTTTCTTCTTGTGCTCCAGCTACTCTCACTGGTGCTCCCACTGCCTCCTCCCTTCCTTCTTCCTGACCCACTGCACTCATCTTTTCTGTTTCCCTCTGAGCTGCTCCTATCACTTGCTCAGCCACATCAAGAGCCACGTGTATCATATCCTCCTTGACAGTCGCCTCCTCAGTCTCTACCTGACTTGTCACTACTGAACCCTCCCCCTCAATAAATGCTACATCTCTCTTTGAAGTTGCCACCTCTGCCTCCCTCTTATCTTCCCCTTCCTGCACTGTGGCTACCATACTGCCAATCTCACCCTGACTTATCCCAGCCAAATCCTCAACTTGCTTTTGATCTTCTACTGATTCCACATCTTTCTCCGCAGCCACCTCTTCTGCCTGCTTTTCATCTATTCTTGGTGATCCCTGATCCAATATTGATGACATACTTTCTTTTTCAGTCTCACCCTCAACTTCTCCCTGACTTGCCACCACCAAATGCTCAGCCTTCTCCTCAGCTGCACCTGCCTCTCCCTCAGCAATCACCAACTCTGACCCCCTCAGATCTTCTTGTAGGACTTCAGCTTTAACTTGATACATTGATGGTGCCACCTCCTCTGCTTCTCCCCTGCTTGACTTCACCAAGTCTTCAACTTCCCCCCAACCCTCTGATGATGCCAAATCTCCTTCCACAATCATGCTTTCAGCCTCTCTCTGATCTACTCCAGATACCCTGTCTTCCCTTTCAATTTCCTCACCAAGTCCCTCCTCACCTGGTCCAACTGTCATCTCCGCCTCCCTCTTACCCAAAACTGGTTCCTCCTCTCCAGTCAACACCTCAATTTCCCCCTGACCTAGTCCTACCAACTCCTCCTCACCCCTTGCCAATATTGCATCTTCCTCTGCAGTCACTTCTTCTAGCTCTCTCTCATTTACATCTGGCACCTTCTCAGTTTCCTCATAGTCAATTGCAGGTGCCACATCCTCTTCCTTTCCAGTGACCTCTAGGATCTCCCCTTGACCCAGTCCTGACAACTCCTCCATTTCTCCATGATTATCTGTTGATTCGCCTTCTTTGTCACTCTCTCCCACCTCCACTGACTCTGGCATCTTTTCAGCCTCCCCCACTGCCTCATCTTCCCTAACAGTTGCCTCAGCTTCCCTCTCTTCCAGTTCCATCAACTTTTCCTGTTCATCTCCCTTTTCAACCCCCTCTCCAGAATCTACACGGTCCTCTTCTACCAAATCCTCTTCTTTCCCATGGTCTGGCCCTGCCACCTCCTCAGTCCAATTTCCCCCCATTTCTAGAACCATTTCACCCTCTCCAAGCAGTGCTTCTTCCTCAGGAACAAATTCCTGAGTCTCCTGCTGATCCATTCCTTTTCCAGTCTTCCCCTCAGCTTCCCTCTCGTCTGGGCTCCCAAAAACACTGGTTTCCTCCTGATTTGGTTCTCTTGCCTCTTCAACTTCTTCTTTCTCTCTATTACTCTTAAGCTGAAGTTCCTCAAGAATCACTGTCTCCAACTCTTCTGCTTTTCTCAGATCTGGTTCAATAATTTCCTCAGCCTCTTCCCCAGACATTCCTAATGCCACTTCTCTTTTCAGTGCATCCTCAGCCACCCCCCTATCCAGTTCTGCTAAGGGTCCAAATGTATCCAGGTCTGGTTCCATGAACTCTCCAGTAGCTGGTGCCTCATGTTCTTTTTCAGCCTCCTCTTCTGCCTCCCCCTGACTTGCCCCCAACGAGTCCTCAACCTTCCCCTCACTTGTCTCTGAGTCTTTAGCCTCTCCCTGTCCCACACCTATCTCTGGAAGCAATCCAGATATCTTCCTCTCTGCCTCATTGGGAGGTCCTTCCACTACAGCCTCCTCTCCCTTCCTTTCATCCTGAGCTTCAGCCTGCCCCTCCTCAGGCTCCATGACCACATTAACCTTTCACTTATTTCTGGTCTGGTTTCTTGCAAAACTTTGATGGTGCTAAGTAACTGCAACCCACTCCCAACTTTTCAAGTATTATCCCTAGCCAACCAAACCCTAGAGCTGTACAACTGCTCAAGTTCCAGATGATACCCTAATACCCTTTGAACTTGTCACCCTTTTTCAGAACCCTTGCGCCCCGCTAAAAATCAATCCTTGTACCCGCAATCCTGCATTTATTCATTCATTGCACCCTAATCGCAAGCGATTCCCCCTCTGACGCCTAGTTTCTTTCTTTTTCAGCACAAGTTCGATGCCCTTTGATTTCCCCCCCACCCTTTAACCCCTTTGTCACCCTTTCCCTCCCACCTTTTCCCTTTGACCCCTTGACCCCGCCCCGGTTTTCCCCAAAACCCTCCCTCCCTCCCTCGCCCTCCCTCCCTAGTCCCCGAGAATCCCCGCTCGCCCCTCCCCCACCCGCTGAGGAGTAGGCGGCCGTTGGTTGGTCGGTTTCGCGGCGCGCGAGGAAACGAGGTGACGGGGGGGAGGAGGAGGGCGATAGGTGAAGTAATAATAGGCCAGCATTGAGAGCGGCCGTTGGCTGGGTAAGCGCGTGCGGCTCCCACATTGGCTCCTTTCTCTTATTTCCCGCCCCGCCACACTCCATTAGTGCGCCCTCTATAGGCAGGGGAGGGAAATGACCGACGGGAGAGAGGAAGGGACTGGGGAGGTAAAAGGCCGCGCGCGCGCGCGACCACCGGCAACCAGGCACACGCGCGCGCTCTTATCTGTTTCCTCACTTTTCCCTCCCGACTCGAAGCAGAGACTTGCACCCTTCCAGGGAGGTGGGTGTGAGCGAGAGGAGTAGAGCCCCGGCCGGTCCGCCATCTTACCTGGGTGGGAGGGGGGAGGAGTGAGGAGGGAGGGGAGGCGCCTCCTGCCCCGCCTCCTCCTGCCGCCGCCTCAGCCCCAGCGCCGCCGCCTCGGCCGGAGAGAATCCGCCGCCATCCGCGGCCCCCAGGCCTCTCCCGTGCGACTTCTCCCTTTGCGCGGCCTTCGCCGGTGCTCCTCGGCACGTCGCCCACCCCTCCCACCCGGATGCTGATCCCTAACCAGGCCCCGCCGAGCCAGACCCGACCCGCCGCGGCAAAATGGCGGCCGCCACCACCAAGCGCCAGGGCCAGCCCCTCCCTCCTCCCACCGCTCCCTCCACCCGCCGGCCTCGGCGCTCAAGTCTCGCGAGAGCTCGGGTAACGCGAAGGAGGGTGTGCGTGCGCGGAGAAAGAGAAAAGAAACTCAAACCCAAAGTGTCTCACAGGCACGTCACGAGGGAGGACGGCGTCCCGGCGAGAGGCCGGGGGCCAGAAGGATTGCGGAAGACGGCGCTCAATCAGATAGAGCGGGATGCGGGACTGCGAGCCCGCGGGGCGAGGGAAAGGCCATCGCGAGTGAAGGGCATGCTGGGAAATGGAGTCCTGGGGGATGCTGGGGGTTGGAGTCTCCCTCTCTCTTTCGGACGGAGGGAGGGAGGGAGGACTCGATTTGTCTTTCCTCAAAATTTCTTCCAATTGTTCGCTGGGCGGGCTGGCGCGACTATTCGAAGGTGCTCAAAACAAGATGCACAGCGCGCTTATGAATGAGAAGAGGCAGCTTTGGCTCGTGAAAACATGCACTTCCACTAGGACTCGCAGATACTTCGGATGCGACTTTGAAAGTCAGGAAAGTTTCAATGAATATCGTTTACAAGGGAGGGTGCTCGCACCGTCGCGCGAAACGAGGTTGACAAGGCGTTGACAACATTTCGAGCTCATTTCAAAACTTCCAGTGCACTGATTTTACAGGTGATAAATCTGCATTGGGAACTCCAGAGCTTCAATGAGTTTTGAGTTTGAAATCCTGATTTCTCCAAAGGGAACCAATTCCAAATTTTGACGTTAGATGCAAAAGTGGGCCTGGCTAACTTGGCAAAGGAAAGGGAAAGAACTCATTGGCACTTAAAGCAAATATGAAAGTTATTTCAAAACCAGTATTTTCATTTTAGATGTAGCATAGACCTTTTCATGTTCATGTGGTCGAGGCCATAATCCTACACACACAGTTAGCAGTAAACCCTATTGAGCTTAATAGATGTTACTTTTGAATAAACATTTTAGGTTCATGCTAAAGCCTTCAGCTACCTGCTTATAAATTCATTTTTACCTGCTCTTAATTATGTTTTTATTACCATATTTATTGCTTTGATAACTATAAGTCATAGTTAATTTCTAAATAAAATAAGGGGATGACGTTTACAAATATTTGCTCTTCACTTCCATTCTAGATGATGCTTCAGGATTGGGCCTGTCCAACAAATATAAAACAATGGGGACAGAGAGAGACTGTATAATGCAATGTCTACTTGACTTAATATGTGAGAGGCCTATATTCAAGTCCTATTTCTGTCATTGACTAATTCAGTGTTTCCCAACCGGTGTTCCGCGGCACACTAGTGTGCCGTGAGACACCGGCTGGTGTGCCGTGGGAGGGAGGCGGGCGAGTCGGGTGGCGAGAGGCGGCGGCGGCGAGGATCCGCGTCGAGCCGGGGGCGGCTCCGCGGTGCTGGTGCCGAGCGGCGGGGCAGCGCGCGCAAAAGGGAGGAGCGCGAGACAGCGGAGGAGGAGGAGGCCGGCATGTCCGGGCAGCAACAGCAGCAGCAGCAACTCCCGGCGACGGCTCCTCCTCCGCCCGCTATCGCCGCCACCACCACAACAGCCGCCGCCGCCTCAGCTGCCGCCGTCCCTCAATCCCTCGCTCTGCTGCCTCCTCCCACCCCGGCAAGGGGAAGGGAAAAAACGTTCACTTTTGTGCGTCCCTCCCGGCGTGACGCTGCGCGCTGACGTCACGGGGCGGGGCTTTAATGGTGGTGTGCCGCAAGATTTTTTCCCGGTAAACAGGTGTGCCGTTGCCCAAAAACGTTTGGGAAACACTGGACTAATTGGCTGCAGTGGAAAAAACAAATACTAACGGCTAGCTAGGACACCCACCCACTTATTCTAAGGATAAACAAGTTAATGCTGCAGTCCTAAACACACAGGGATTTTGAGCAAAATTGTAGCTATATCGAGTACTAGCATCTTTGATCAAGCCAATTTATTGTGAATATATGGCAACTTTAAATTTATTTAAACCACTATGTTGTGTAGCAGGAAGAGCTAACCTGCAGCCCACATGATGTATCCAGCCCCCTCCCCAAGATTCCTCTGTATTTGTCATTTTTAAATTGTAAAAAAAAAAACATTTTTGTTAACTGCTTCCATAGGTCCCACTGTCATAAGTGATGATGATAGAGAGTGTCCATCCGTAATCACCCCCCCCCCAAGATATTATAAAGGATGCATGAATCCATGGAAGTTTTGGACTTCTGGATTGGAGTGCAGCTTGGTAAGTTTGTATGTGTGCGCTGTTTTAAAAAAAAACTGATAACCATACAATGTTGCCTTATATTTAAGTCAAACTATAGGTCTAGCATGAGGGACGTGGGTGGCGCTGTGGGTTAAACCACAGAGCCTAGGACTTGCTGATCAGAAGGTCGGCGGTTTGAATCGCCGCAACAAGGTGAGCTCCCATTGCTCGGTCCCCGCTCCTGCCCACCTAGCAGTTCGAAAGCACGTCAAAGTGTAAGTAGATAAATAGGTACCACTCCGGCGGAAAAGTAAACCGTGTTTCCATGCGCTGCTCTGGTTCGCCAGAAGCGGCTTGGTCATGCTGGCCTCATGACCCAGAAGCTCCCTCGGCCAATAAAGCGAGATGAGCACCGCAACCCCAGAGTCGGCCACGAAAGGACCTAATGGTCAGGGGTCCCTTTACCTTTATAGGTCTAGCATGACCTAAAGCATTAGTTATCTATCACTGCTGTACGTAGCTCCGCTTGTTGCAGACACAAATGCAAACTTTGCTGATTGTGTGCTTGAACTAGATTCTTCTGTTTTTAAACAATTCATTAAAATGCCTTCATCCGTGACATGTTTCTTTCAGGTAACTTTTATTTTCATCATAAAAGGAAAAAAGTCACACATTCCATGAATGACATCCAGTTCTGAAGGAACAATTGGAAACATATGTAGAAGAACTCCTGAGGATGTATTATGAGGACAACACCTCAGAAGGTTTTTACCAAGGGTTTATAAAATCATTTTCACTATACAATAAATTGTCTTAGGATGGTATCCAATTTTAGTCACACATAGAACAAGGTCAGTTAAATCAATAGACCTAGCTTGGGACTAGGTTGAAATCTGTGTTGGGGGTCTATAAATCTCAGTGGATATTCAACCCAGAAATAATTTTTATCTTTTGTTATCAACACCACTGAGTTTAAAGAGGATGTAGAGTTTAAGATGCAATACTTACTTGGGAGTAAGTCCCATTGAATTAGGACTGTAGTATTAGCAGCTTCGGGATGTTTGCATGTCAATTAAAAAACCCCGCAGCATTCCTATATGTGATAACTACTTTCCAATGACAGCTATCATTTGGAAACCTCTTGTTTTAACTTTTTTCACAAGTATTACTTTTGAGACCAGAAATTATGTTATTGGGAATATTCTGGCAACATATTATGAAAGCATCAATATTTACTAAATAACCTACATGTTACAGTGCATATTCTGATTACAAAATATGGGAAGAGTCAGTTTGCCTACTCTGAAGGACTAGCTCCCATTTGACAAAGGTCAGTTAACAATAAAAATTACTTGCTATAAACTACAGGGATTCTGTTTTTTTGGACAATTGGGAACCTTTATTGATCTACCAGTTTTTTTAAAAAAAATCATACAAAACAGCTCATCAAGAAGATTGGACATTAGAGATCCATCTCAGTCTTCTGGATAATTCTGTACCACCCCAAAGAGATCATGTATCTTTGTGTGTTAAAAATATAAAAATAAAACCATTTTTAAAAGCTGGGAGACACAATCCCAAATTAGATTGAAAACTGCAGGATTCCTGATTTCCTAAAAGCTTTTGCCACCCAATTCAATTTGTGAATTTGTAGACAGTGGAGTATAAAAGGCAAGAGTAAGGACTACTACACTTTTCCAATACTTCATGTTTCAGACCTGAGCCTCAGTCCAAACTGAACCAGGCACGTAGGTGGGGTTTTTTGTTTTGTTTTTGTGTATAAAAAATAAAAGTAACCTAGGATATAGCATTTGGCTAGTTGCACTCATTTCTGCAAAACTGATCCCTGCATCACCTCCTAGAACATGATAAAATCTCTAAATTTGTGGCTTGGCAGTGGAAAGAAAAGTTCATTCTTATTAAAGTGGTTTTAAAAGAGATTTTGGATTTCAGTCATTGTCGCTCCAGATTCTTTGCTCCCTCCTGGTTGGAAAGAGACAGCACCAAACATTTAGACCACTAGAAAGCAGAAAAGTACAAAGCTAACTTCACAGACAAGAAACTTTCAATTTTACCTACCTCTTCAGTCCTATTATTATCACAGAGATTAAAAAATAGCTGCAATGGAGAACTTTTGTAAAAATACAAGGAGTATAAGCCAAATAATATATATGCCACTTATGTAATCATCACCATTCAGTATTTAGTGAGATTTTCCACTTTTTTCCAAGGGATTGCAATGAACAAGATGTGGCTTTTGAAGTGAGAATGGAGAAAAATAAGAGTGCAACCTGGTAGTAGTCCCGGCCTGGCTCGTTTTTGGCTGTAATGCCACATCTTTTATCACTTTCCCCCAGATTCTACCAAAGCCCAAACAGCCTATGGCATTAAGGTAGGGTTACCAGATGTCCCCGTTTCCCGGGGACAGTCCCCGGATTTACAAATCAGCCCCCACAAAAAATCCATTGAAGATGAAAAGTGTCTCCAGATTCATTGAAAAAAATCTGGTAACCTTATGTTAAGGAGTTGGAAGGGATGTGAAACAAAACTCCAGAATCAGAGATCTCAGGCTGGTGTTAGCCAGGGGATTTCCCCAATGACAACAATTTCACACTGCCAACCTAGTTTTATAATATAGCAGGACAGTACAGGATTTGAAGATGTCTGCCCCTTCTGTGTATTTTCTCAACATTAGGAAGTGTTTGTGGCAGAGGTGTTGAAGACTGACAACTACTGGTTTGAAAGCGGATTATGGACGGGTCCCTTGCCATAAGCAACCAGGCTACAAGCAGCATCAATGGCCTACTTCCTCCTCCACTCTCATTTGGCATGATTTATCATCCTAGGGCAGGGGCGCGGGTGGCGCTGTGGGTTAAAACACAGAGCCTAGGACTTGCCAATCAGAAGGTCGGCGGTTCGGATCCCCGTGTCGGGGTGAGCTCCCGTTGCTCAGTCCCTGCTCCTGCCAACCTAGCAATTCGAAAGCACATCAAAGTGCAAGTAGATAAATAGGTACCGCTCTGGCGGGAAGGTAAACGGTGTTTCCGTGTGCTGCTCTGGTTCGCCAGAAGCGGCTTAGTCATGCTGGCCACATGACCCGGAAGCTGTACGCCGGCTCCCTCGGCCAATAAAGCGAGATGAGCGCCGCAACCCCAGAGTCGGTCACGACTGGACCCAATGGTCAGGGGTCTTTAAAAAAAAAATCATACTAGGGCAACTCATAATAATGAGAATCCAGCCTTTGGGGTAGAAAGAGAAATCTTAGGGCTTTTAGTGCTGCTTAGTGCAACAATCAAATCTAGCTCAGTGTTCAATAGTGGCTAGCAAAGTGAGATACCACACTTGGGTGGGGAAGCCTCTGGGTATGACTGGTAGGGGTTACCTGTAGACCTGCACAAATTTACCTTAGTGTCTTGGCATGGCTTATAGCAATGCAAGTGAGAGGCACCAAAACATACTTTGTCCCAACTTCAAAGGCGTTACGAAGTCTGTCATGCAGGTATCGTGGACCATTTCATTTTGCCCAACTCCCTGGCAGGTGTTAGCTTTTAAATGGGCATTTCTTAAGTTGCCCTCTGGGGTGTGGGATCATGTTTTGGAGAAAGGGCTTTGTCTGCTGGGCTCTAAGTCTAGGACTTGTGCAGGAAGGATTAAAGGTGGAGGCAGGAAAATGGAAAACCCACCTTCAATTTCAGGCAGCCACTCGCACTGGTTTATCATTTTGTCCCTAAAGCAAAAGGGTGAGGGAAGAGGAAGACGAAAATGAGGGTTTCATTTCTCTTCCAAAGCAAAAACACTGTTGATGCTGCCTTCATGCCAAAGTGTTTCACCTCCTGTAAAACCAGTGTCCTACTTGCAGACCATCACAGTTGCTCTGGAGATGTGATGCTTTTGGGGGAATCTTGATCAAACAGTGTACAGTTTGGCTCCAAGTCTTGTTCCCTTTCATCTTTTAAAGGGCTACAAAAATTATACTCGTCCAGGGTGCCAGCCTCCCTTTCCCAGAACTCCAGTTTTAATCTAATAGTGTCCTGCTTCCAACAGATGGGGCTAAACACCCAGGATTGAAGTGAGAAAGATTGTAGAGGTCTTGTGCTTTCCCCTCCTCTTCCTCCTGCCCTCCTCCCCGCCAGCCACCCAAAGACACACACGCACACACCGAGGAATCCAGAAGCACCAGTTTGGGGTTTAATTAACCAACCTGGGGAAGAAAAGGGGCACTGGACAAGTGCATTGCACCCTCCTCACTGCACCTTTCCGATCAATTACAGAAGGAGGAAAGGGACCGGGAGGTGGAGAGGGTGCGGATACAGGTATAGAAAAGAGCAGTACAGTAAAAACAAGGGGAGCCGTGGGGGGAGGACAGGAGAAGAGGGAGAAGTCACTTTTAAAATCACAATCTCAAACCTTTTATAAATGTACAAAAAAACCTTTTCCCCCACCTGCTTGGGGCAGAATATATAAATATTTACACTGCCTGGCAGGGGGAGGTGCCCCAAGATACAGCCCTCCCCCTTCCCCTGAAAGCAGCTTTCCCATCAGTCCATTGAGGGAGAAGAACACGCCCCAGAGCCATTTCAGCCCAGCAGGAATACTGGAAGCAGACACAAAACCTGTAAGGAAGAGGGATCTGGGAAGAAACCGGGACCCCAAACCGGGGGCACACCAGCCCCTCGACTCCTGCCCTCCCTCCGCCACAAACACCTCTAAAACAGAGACACCACACCCCGTATCTCTTAAGCCCCAACCTGAGCTTGGAAGAGGTTCCAACTATTCATAGCTGAAGGAGGCGAAAGTCCTTCTGGGTGGGGTGGCTGGGCGCTCCTCAGGTTAAGGCAGCAGGAGGCTGCACTCTTATCCCTGCCTGACAGGAAGGGGATGGGGGGCTCAGTTTCTCTGCCCAGGGCTCCCGCTGACCCCACCAGTCCACTGGAGACAAGGGAAGCTGCTTGATACAGGTGCGCACATGTCCCAGAGCAATATTATCTGGAGTCCCGGTCCTTGTAGGCTGCCAGTTCCCGGATGTCAGGCGCACGGCGGGGGGAACAGGGCCGAGCATTCGAAGCAGGGATGAGAGGCGGGGGGGCGCTCAGCAGTCCTACAGCGGCAGCAGCTGCGGCGGCAGCCGCAGCAGGGGTGGCTTTTGCCAGCAGCCCATTTGGGTGGCGGGGATAGGCCATGAGGCTGGGGTGGGGTGGGGGCGCCAGGCCATATAACCGGGCCCGTTCGTAGTCCTCGGCGGCA
Organism: Podarcis vaucheri; assembly: GCF_965113315.1. Lineage (NCBI taxonomy): Eukaryota > Metazoa > Chordata > Lepidosauria > Squamata > Lacertidae > Podarcis > Podarcis vaucheri. The sequence continues at coordinate 16,833,621 of NC_138751.1, forward strand.
GTGGCGGCAGGCGACGGGGTCTCCAGGTAGCGGGGCAGGCGCTGTAGCGGGTGCAGCTCCAGCCCCCGGTGATAGGGCTCACGCCAGGCTTCGAGCGCAGCATAGGAGGCAGCTGAGGGCGGGGCAGCAACCAGGTATGGGGAGACGCTTCCGCCAGTTCCGGTCTGGGGTCTCTCAAACACAGCCAGCGTCCCCAGGGGGTGGGAAACATGCAGGGTGCTGTGGAAGGGAGGCCCCGTGCGCAGCGCCCCCTCAAAGCCCGTCAACTCAGGCTCCTCCTTGACCTTCACTTCCTTCTTCAGAGGCAGCTCTGGGTAAGGGGAGCGGGAGGCGTGGCCTGAACCTGCCGGGCTTCCGTAGCGATGCTCACGCTCTGCTGGGATGTGTGACCGGCCTGGGGGCTCCTCGTGAGCCAGTGCTAGGTTCTTTGGGGTGGGAGTAGCTGGAGAGGCACGCAGTGGATGGCGCGAGAAGAGGGCATCTCTGAAACATACACAGGGAAAAGAAAGTTTGTGCTGGGGCGGAAAAAAGTCACTCTCCACAACCTGGCACTGTCACCCAGCCCTATGCAGACCCCTTATTTGTCATACTGGGCTGGCCCAACTGCCTCTTACTCCACCCATACCTAAAGAGTCCCAAAGAGCAGCAACTGCCCTCCCTCTCCTGAATACGGTGGAACCTCGGTTTTCGAGCCTCTCAGAAGCAGAACAATTCAGAACCCGAATGCCGAAAACCTGGAAGTAATTGCTTCCGTTTTTGAATGCACATCAGTAGTCGAACGGCTTCCACTGCATGTTTTTCCATGTTTTTAATGGGTTTTGCAGACTGCCTATTGATCCTCGGTTTTCGAACATTTCAGAAGTCAAACCGTCTTCTGGAATGGATTACGTTCAAAAACAGAGGTTCCACTGTATCGAACTTCATTCACTCTTCATCCAGGAACAGCCTTGACCCCCTTGTCATCACCTCTGTGTCCCACCTCTTACCTGTCCTTTTCATCCTTGATCACTGGCCCTTCTGGCTTCTCGCTCTCCTTCTCATGCTGGCTTCCTCCACGCTCAGCCCCATCTCCAGCTCCACCTTTGGGCCAGGCTGGGGCGGTGGGAAAGGAAGGGGGTGTGCGGTGTAAGCGGTTCCATGCCTCATGGGGGCTAGGGAAGGCTGGAGCTCCGGGACTGTCCTTCTGCCCAAAGACAGCACTCGAGTCTGGGAGGAGAAAGAAGAAAGATTGGAACTGGCCCATTAGAAAAGACTGCTGTCCCCATGGCCCCTTTGCAGTGGGGTTCTCAAAAGCCCCAGGCAGCTGGGCTCACCCAGGTAAGAGGTGTGGGGGCAACTAGGCCCCCAAGTTGGAATAAGAATAGAAAAAGACCCTGCTGGATCAAGCCAATGGCAAACCTAGTCCAGCATCCTGTTCTCACACTGGCCAATCAGACGCCTGGGGGAAACCAGCAAGCAGGAAGTGAGCCCAAGACCACTCCCCCTTCTGTGGCTTCTAGCAACTGGTATTTAGAAGCATTCCTGCCTCTGACTATGGAGGTAGAGTTTAGCCATCATGTCTAGAGCACTGAGGAACATTGCACCATGGTGAAAAGGGCATAAATAAGAGCTCGTGCATGCAATCATTCAGAAATAGCCCCCTCCCAAATGCTGCTAGTGAATTGGGGGGGGGGGGAATGCATCACACGTATGAATGCTATCTCACAACCAAAACTTTCTGCATGAAGGAAGCCAGCATACCAAGGACACAGGTTCTGACTTGGGCTTCTCCTAATATTTGAGTTTCCTAAGGGCACAATTTCTCTCTCTATTCCACTCCTGCCCCAACCCAGTTATTGCCCCATTTGCTTTTCTGAAAGTTTAGATCAGTCCTAACAGCTTCAAGTTTGCAAGGAAGAGGTGTAAAGCCTTAGCCTTGAAATGACAGCCAGGTGGTAGGAGCACCACAAATGGAGGCAAAGGGAGGAACTTCAAAAGCTTTGGCTCAATGGGAAAAGTCCTGAAACTTAGCCTCTGAGAGGGGACACAGAAATTGGCAGAAGGAAGAGGGTGGGACCTATAGCTCCTGGGTTTTCCTTCCAGCTCTGAGAGGGAAACAAAGGAATGTGGGTGAAACAATGGGAGAGCAAAAAAAAAAAGCCCAAAACTTAGAACCCAGGATTTTCTGTCTCTAGTTCTTCATAATGGGGCTGCAAGGGCTGGGATGGAAAACCAAGTTTCCTGAGTTACTTCTTCAGCTGTAAGAGTAGAGGGTGGAGTAAGAGGAAAGGAAAGAGTCCTGTGTTCAAATCCCCATCTGTAAGTCAGCCTAGAGAACCATTCTGGCCCCATTAATTACAGATTTTATGCCCCTAACCCCCAAACAATACTCACTGAAAGATGGGTTCCCCAGGCCCCCAAAAGCCCCATTGGAGAGCGCCCCGAGGGAGGCAAAACTGGGGGGCCTGCCAAAGGGATCTGGAAAAGAGGCGAGCAGAGGAGTGAACAATCGTATGGAAGATGCTGGGTCCTGCCCCACCGGCCCTGGCATTCTGGTGCGCCAGCTCTTACCAATGTGGGGGCTGGGGCTGAGGAAGGAGCCATGAGGGGTGCCGGCAGGACCAAATGATGTGCCACTGCCTGGGTGGTGGATGGCACCTGCAGGACAGAAGCATGAAGAAACATTAATGGTCAAGATGCTGGGATTGACAAAAGGGGGTGCACCTCACGGTTACTGACATGATTTAACGTATTTGTAGCCTACCTATTCCCCAAGTTGGGATCAAGGCAGCTTCAAACATTAAAAAATATCATTACAACATACTAAGTAGTAAAAACAAACTAGTTTAAAACAATAGTGAAAATCCCTTAGAACCCATTTCAAACCAGCAGTTAAAATGCAGTTTGCCCTGACAGTGGCAAAGTGATCAGCATTGTCTGCACCTTAGTCTGTCTGAATGGGAACATCTTTGCCTGCTGGCAGAAGGATACAAAAAAGGAACCAAGCTAACCTCTCTTGGGAGGGAATTCCACAATATAGGAGCAGCCAAAGAAAAGGCTCTCCCTCACATCACCACCAACTGTGCTTCTGATGTTGATGGGACTGAGAAGGTGCTCCCCTGAGGATCTCAGCATCTGGGCTGGTTAATACAAGGAGATACTATCTTTCAGGTAGAGGATGCTGGGCTCCCAAAAACATAAGCAGGAGTAAGAGTCCCTTGTCACTACCAATAATCTAAGCAGCACATAATCTTTTTTAGTGTCTTTTTTAGCTGCCTTGACACAACCATATAAATGGCAAGGCACACCAGTTCACATTTCACAGGCAGGGCTACCTGGGGGGGGGGGAACCACCTTTGAAATCCTGCACATTGGGTCCCTCAAAAAGCTCACTATCATTACTGGCATAGTTCTAGGGGAGCCTCCAAGTACCATAGAAAGAGTGTACACAGAGTTTGCAGGAGGCCCAGAAATCTGGCAGGCTGGGTTACAGAGTGCCCTCAGCCTTTTAAGAATCAAGCGCTGAGGGCCTTTTGACAGTTCCCTCGCTGCGAGAAGCCAAGTTACAGAGAAGCAGGCAGAGGGCCTTCTCGGTGGTGGCACCCGCCCTGTGGAACACCCTCCCACCAGATGTCAAAGAGAAAAACAACTACTAGACTTTTAGAAGACATCTGAGGGCAGCCCTGTTCAGGGAAGCTTTTAATGTTTAACAGACCACTGTATTTTAATATTTTGTTGGAAGCCGCTCAGAGTGGCTGGGGAAACCCATCCAGATGGGCGGGGTATAAATAGTAAATTATTATTTTATTATTATTATTATTATTATTAAACTGCAGGATGGGGAGTTAGGCACCAACCTGAGGCTGTGAAGAGAGTGGCTGGGCGTGCCAGCTCCTGGCTGTGAGGCAGGCTGCCAAAGGCTCCCGTCCCAGGCAAACCAGTGAGAAGGTCGTTCCGGAAGTCCAATTTCTGGGGGTCACCCTGCACCAGCTGAGAGGAAATAAAGGATACAGAGGCCCCCCTTGAGTAACCAGGCCGGGCACGCTATTCACAGCAGCTTCCGCAGCCCACTCTTTGGCAGGGACACCTCCTGCTCCTGCCCAGCCCCAGGCTCTGGTCTTGCGGTTCCCGTTTACCCGCCTCCTATCCCAGACTCACAGACCCCGCCTTGGATCCAGGGTCCAGCACAGACATCAGAAGAGCAGAATGGGAGAGGCTTCTCCCGTTGCTTGCAGCGACCCTCTGGCGGCTACCAGCAGGAGCTGCGCCACACCCCATCACTGTACGCAGGTGGAGGGGGGAGGTGGCGCAGGCCCACCCTACCTTCATCTTCTCCTGGTGCCGCAGGATCATATATGCTACACGGACGTGCATGGCGCACCACTTCCCGGGCTTCTACGAGAGAGGGGGGAACCATCAGCTCTGTACGTTATGTCCCTGCTGGGCCAGGCACAAGCTGCCCTACACCCTGACTTGAGCCCCTCTCCCCACCGCCGCCCCCTGTGGGGTCAGCCATCGCTAGTCCTTGCTACCCCGAGCAGCCACCCCACTGCACCGTGTCCAGGAGGGGTCCCAGGGTTACTCACTCTTAGCGTCGGCCTGAAGGGATCGGTGAGCTGAAAGGAGACAGAAAAGCCAGGTGGGGGGTTAGTCATCCTTTCCACACTGCCCCGCCCCCTATACAGATGGCACACTCACCTGAGTGCCTTTCTGGGACAAGGTAGGTGGGACAGCCCCCAGCCGGGATGGCAGGTCAGGGTTAGTACTCTGGGGAAGAAACAGTGGGTCAGGAGGAGACAGGCTGCTGAGGAGAACTCTCCTCTCTCCCCATTCAGATCCCTCTTCCAAGCACACAGAGAATCGTGCAATCCTCTTGGCAGAGGTCAGAAATCCATTCTTGCACCCCGCCTTCTCTGTTTTCCACATAGAATCCTGGCTCTCCAACCCAGCTATTGAGGAGCTCTGGCTCCCAGCCTCCCTGTCCACCTCAGGGCGAGGGGAGAATGCCACTCCATGCAGGCCATGCAGGACACACACACACACATGCATGCTCTCCAAATCACGAGGGATGCTCCCCTCAGCCCCACTTCTTTCCCAGAGCCAGCAGATGAACCCAAGAGTCCAAGCACCTGCTGTTCATGCTCAAAAGCTTTGGGGCTCCACTTCTCCCCAGTAACCCTGGCTCCCCGCATCCCCATACTCTGCTCCCCCCAACTCTTCACATAGATTCCCCAGGAGTCCTGGCCCTCCGCCCTCCTTGCTAAAAATCCACCAGGAGGTTGGGGAGGGGGAACCCAGGAGCCCTGAATTCTAGAACTTCCCCCCTTCCAAGATAAAAAGAACAGAAAAGCCCATTTGTCTACTATGTCTGGAGGCTTCACCTTAGGTTGGAACGCCCCCTGCAGGGAGCCAAAAGTCACAGCGGGAGGCAGGACCGGGGAGATCCCCGACACGGTTGGGGGGAAGGCGGCATAAAACTGGAAGAAGAAGAGAAAGCAATGGAAGCGCCACCCAGATAAAACCAAGGCGGGAAGGGAAAGAAGGGGGGTGTTTGCTCCTTCCTCAGGACACACAACTCTCAGAGCTTCCTTGGGTCCCCCTGCCAACAGGTCAACCCCCTGGGCGCTCCCTACTCCAAGAAGGCCGCACTTACATTGTGTCGCAGGAGCCCATCCATCTTGCCTGGGTATTTCTCATACTGCAAGAGAGAGGAAGAGAGAGGCACAAGCGAGAAGTGAGAAAACTCTGAGGGGAGAGTCCCATCCTGCACATCATCTCAGCTCTCACCGACAAACTCAGCCCTACACTAGGGAGGGGATGCAGCTATGGTTCCCAATGCCCACCCTGCCTTTCTCCCAGCAATCTCACCAGGATTACACTCACCATGGCTGGACTGGCTGTGGGCACTATGCCTGGTGGGAAAGGGGTGAAGTGCTGGTGGGTGTGCTGGTGGGTGTGCTGGTGCTGGTGGTTGTGTTGGTGGAACTGGAAGGCCAGGGGGCGGATGGCGGCAGCCCCCATGTCGGCGCCGCCTTGGGCCGTGAGGAAGCGCGAACTCAGGTCTTGGCGGATTAGTTCTTGTTCTGGGGAGGTAGAAGAAGAAGTCACCCGACAGCAAGTTGCTTGGGGTGCGGAGCCAGCAAGGAAAGGAAGCAAGCGTGGAAAAGATTCGACACTCACCCACCCCAAATCACCTCACCCGTACAACCCACTAGAGCCACACAGCCCTGCCTTACAGAAACTCCCAGTTTTTCTGGAAGTGCTTCTCTAGGCTAGACTCCAGATTTTTCCTCTTCTAGCCAAGGCTTTCTGCCAATAAGCATTACACCTTCAAAGCCAGCACTGCTACACACAAATAAAACCCTTCGTATATCTGCCTTGGCAGTTATTTTCCTCCTCCCCTGCCCCAACTTCCAGCCTTTCCTTTCTGCTTCATGTTGCCCTTGTATATCCAAACATTTCTTTTTCCCCAGCCCCAACCACCGCCACCACGAGGGCTACAAATTTTTTTTTTACACAGAGTTCTCTGGATTCTAAAGTTATCATAAAACATGAAAAATATGACAGTAACCTTCTATTTTCTTAGCCTACGCCCCACTTTCTCACCCCTTCCCATTTCTACATAGCCCCGACCATCTTCCCCAAGACCACAGATCTCTCTCAGCCACACCCCTCCCGCCAAGTCCCTCTTACCAGATATGGCAGCGGCTGCAGCTGGGTGCCCGGCAACTTGAAGCAGCGGGGGTGGCGGGGGGAGGCCAGGCGAGGGGGTGAACATGCCTGGGTGGTGGTGGGAAGGGGGCCGAAGGGTGGGCGGGAAGGCGTGGGGAGGCAGGGCCAGCGAGGGGGTGGAGGGCCGGTGAGGGAGCTGAGAGGAAGAGGGGGAGCATGGAGGGAGAATGGGCTTGGGGTGAGCTGCGCCGCGGCTGCACCTGAAAAAGGGAGAGAAAAATAAATTTGGAGTGGGGAAGTCAGGAGGAGACAGAGTAACGATGGAAGCCAGAAGAGCACAGAAGCACTGAAGAGAGCACTGAACTTGGACCCAGGAGGCTTGGGTTCAAATCTCAACTCAGCAATGGATTCAATTGGGGGGGGAGTAGGGGGGCTTGAATACAAGGTTTGCCCAACCAGAAGTCTCTAGTCAGCAAAAAGGAAACAACAACAACAGGCCTCACTGGGCTGTTGCGAAGACAAGCCAGAGACAGAGGGTCTTCTATTTGAAGTAATCCTACGTAAAGGATTACTCATTATGGGTGTTTAGGCTGCCAAGTTAAGCTGGGACACATCTGCACTTTAATATTGCCAAATCGATTATCTTCCAAGTGAGTGCAGTAATGTCAGTTGCAAAGAAAGAATAAAACATTTCCTGTAATAAAAAATGAGGATAAATGGCAACACTCAAGGAGAAAAAAAATGAATAAGAGAAGGAGAGAAAATGTGGGGGGAGAGGTGAGTGCAGCCAGCATGCACTGAGTAGTCACAAAATGGGGCCCAGGAAGTCCCAGTTCAAATCCTGCCTCTGCCAGAGGTGGCCTTCGGCAAGCATCTCTCTCTCCCCCATCAGCTCCAGTCAACCCAGTTGCAATATGCAATATAGGGATGAATATAAGGATGCCAATACTGACTTACTTTACAGTGATGTAAATAGTGATTTGAAAATAAAAAATCCTTATGAGAGCTCTATGAAGTGTTATTATTATTAAGGCACAAAGGATAGAAGGGAAACTGCTTGAAGGGAACAAGGAGGAGGAGGATGAGTGATGGGTCAAAGGCAGGGGGAAGCAAAGGGAGAGGGGACAAAAAAAGGAAAGGAAGACAAATAAGAGGGACATGAGAAAGCTTGAAATAGAGGGAGGAGGGAAAGCAAGAATGAGAAGCAGAGAAAGTGCACTGGGACTCACCCTCCGGTGCTGAGATCCAGCCCTACAGCGTATGGCGCTTGCGTCTGACTGGCAAAGGGCGGTACCTTCATGTGCAGCTGGCTCTGGGTGAGGTTGTGGGGGACGGCTCCCCCCTGAGGCATCGGAGGCAGCTGGCCTTTGGGTTGGGGTGTCCCGCGAACAGCATTAGGCGTCTGAGCCCTTGTCCTGGTGGGAGGTGGGGCGGGAGGACTGGGGGGCAAGGCCTGAGCTGGAGCGGGGGCTGCGGCTGCCTGAGAAGGGGGCTCCTTGGGCAGGAAAGGCACTAGCAGGGGGTCCCGGTCGGCCTCATAATTACGCTCCTGGCTCCGCTCCAGGCCAGAGACTTTAGGGATCACAGAGAGTTTGGCTTCACAGCTCCCATTTAATGCACCAATGGGTCCCGAGGCTGCTGGGGGCAGAAACAGAAAGAAAAAACAAAGGTTGAGAGTACCAGGTGAGTAGACTTTGAACTGTTGGTTCAATCCTTGCTGAGCCATAGACTCCCTGGCACGGCAAATCAGCCACATGTCCTGTTGAGCAGGAGAGGGGCTGTGTCACAATCTACTTCAAAGAATCCTTTTGGGGGGCGGAGGAAGGAACTATTCTTAAGCAATTGGACCCTAAAAACTCTAGGAAACAGCAAACACAAAGGGAGCAGAAAACACATCTGGAGAAGAGGCCCACCTGGTCACAGTACTTCAAGCACTTAGCATGAATAGATATTAGGTGTTGCTATTACTCAAAAAACTTACATTAGCTTTCAAAAAGAGAAATAATCTAGTGGAGCTTATCTGCTCCCAGCACACCACAGGAAATGTGATGAGGCAGAGGAAAGGAAACTCAGTGCAAGTGACTCCTACCAGAATATCACGCTGTCTATTAAGAGTCTTTCTGGCACCTTGGTGTTTGGACAAGAGCGCAGTCTCAGTGATGCTAATAGGAATATGGTTGTGAATATACATTAAAGGAAGGTAGACTATTTGTCCATCTAGGCCAGTATTTTCTACTCTGACCAGCAGCCCCCACCCTGTGCACTTAAACCCACCTTTGCTGGTTGAGACAGTGAATGACTGTTCGAGGTCATCAACGGAGGCCTACAGAGACAAGAAATAGAGGCCACTCATTATTTAGTCAAGAGAAGAGAATTCAGCACAAAATAAGCACCATCTCAAATTGTTTTGAGGCCAACTTGAAAAGCAGTCAGGAAGCTTCTGAAGGACACAAATGCTCTTTCTTTCTGAAGCAAGCAATGGAAGTAGCTTGTCATGCAAATAAGGACAGATTTGCTACTTCTAGTCACTATTTCTATGGTTGGTGCAGAACACGGTTGCTTTCCTTCCAAAAGGAACAGGCCTCTGGGAAATTATTATGCTAGTGTTGACAAATGCTGGCCTCCTACACCCTTCCAGGTAAATTCAAGGTGCTCATTTTGACCTGCTGCCCTTGTATACCAAGATAGGTCACTGTATTCTGCAAAAGTGTCCCCTTGAAGTCCCTAACATATCAGAAGCTTGCTCCATGGTAACTCTCAGAGAGATATGGCAGCTGCTCACTATTTGTACTTTCTGGAAAGCAATTTATGACATTTGTTTTGACAAGCTTTTCCAGCCAGGTGAAAAGGTATTTATTCCATATTGGTTTTAAACATACCTTTTGTTGTTTTGTGTACAGGTTTCAAAGCTATTTTTAGTTGTTTTTATGTAAATCGTCTTGAGACTCATATGGAAGACAAATCATTAATAAAATAAGATAAATAAAGGCCCAATGTCTGCACATTTTCCACTGCACCTTAACACCACTGTGCAAAGATCCATGTGGTTCAAGTATTCACAACACCAACATTTGTGTGGGATGAGAAATATGGAGAATTGGATCCCATGTGGCTTGGTATGCAGAGAAACGGGACCTTGGCGTTTTCCAAATTGCTGGGTCCATTTTGCAATATCTGCCCTGCCCCAAAACTCCCATACAAGTGTCAAGTAATGTGGCAGTCACAAGTGAAGCCTGGCAAATTACAGGACTAGGGTGGGGTCAATGCCTACCTGCTCCTCTGGGTCACTTTCTGTATCACACTGCAAAAGGAGAAGGAAAGAAGTCCATCAGTACAGCAAACTGGAAATGCTCCTCAGTGGCACACACACACCCCACCACAATGCTGGTCAGCAGCAGGCTCTGCAGAAGACTTATGGTAGGATTTTATGGCACATGGAAAGACTGATATTCTGATACCCCAAACCCATGGACCACCCAAGGCCCCAGAAGGGAACAGAATCAAATGCAAATAAATCATGCAGGCAGGCATCACTGCAAAGAAGCACGGCTGAATCCATCAGAGATTCAGGAAGAAGCCTTGGTGCCTTCGCACTCTCCAAGGGACCAGCATCTCCCATGGTTTAGCACCAAGTGGAGAGGATTAGTTACAGATCTCCTGGAGGCCATTTACAACACACACACACACACACACACACACACCCTTGCTCCAGTTCACAGGTGGGAAAGGATGCCAAGGAAATAATATTTGGGAAGCTAAAACAGTGCCCTGTGAAGCTGTATGCAGCCAGGGCTCACCACTAACAAAAACTACAGCCCAAACCAAGAGAACAGGGGTGTGGGAGAGAATGCTTATACATTGCCCACTTACTATATATCCAGTTTCCAGGTAGGATTGGAGAGAAGGCTGGAAAAAGAAAATAAAGGTTGGCCGGGGGTGGGGGCAGAGAGAGGAAAATAAAGAAAGATAGATTAGACTCAGAAGGATAGGAGGCTGTTAATCCCAAAGATAAAAAATCCCAAAGATAAAAAATTAAGAGAAAGCATCCTTGTTTTGTCAGGAGAGTAATAGATTTTAAGAGCAATACTGAAAATAAAAGAAAAATGTGTCCTCCTTAGAAACACATGCTGAGTATTCCACAAAGATGAGGAGATTCTGGCTGGCATGCTACACACAGACACAAATTGGCTGCATTCAGATGATCATCTCAGCTTAAAAAGCTGAGATATGAACGCGTCTCTTTCCTCCTCATGCAGTCACTTCACTCCTCCCTTTGTGCAAATGAACAAGACAGGAAGATCAGTTAACTATAATATCCCATGATGGCCAAACCAGGAAATTATAGTTAATAACTTCCAAAACAACTCAAGTATTAAACCAACTTTAAACCCTGGTTTCATAGCCTAGATTTTTCAGAAGCCTTTGACCAGCATTTCCTAGTTCAGATGCAACGTGAAACTATAGTTAGCCAATACTTCCTGGCTTGTTTTTCAGCTTGAGCAAAGGAAGAAGCCAGGCACCTGAATGCAGATGCACAGGAGTCATTCATATCTCAGTTTATACAACTGTCCAAACATGCCCACCGCTCCACTATTTGCTCTAAATTTATTAAGCATTTTGAGGATGCCAAGAGCAATTTTGCTGGGTTGGGATTTGTCTCTATCCTCAAATCAAATTATTAGTAATATTTCCAACCCTATCGAGGCAGCGTCATTGCTGATGTCACCAAAACTCATCTGCCATTTGGAGATTCAACAACAGAAAGCCCTCTAATAAATAAACCACAAGCCCTCCTGTGGAGGGAGTCCCATTTTCTGAGGGCAACTTTGCTCCCGCTCTGCTGCTGTCAGCTAACAGGAGTGCTGAGATTCAACCTGTCTCAGGGCAATACCCTAGTACTTGGAATCCTTTATTTTTAATCCTTTTCTACAGGAAAAATATGGTGATTTAACAGCAAAGGAAAGCTATGCTGCACAAGCTCAAATAAACTCTGCTTTACAGATTTAGTAGCTTGGCCCAGGCAAGATGCTATGTTCTGGTTCACATTAAGCTCTCTGTTTCCCTTATGTCCTGAATTTGCAATTAGCCTTAGTATTCAAGATCTGAAGAACATTTTCATGTAATCTCATTGAATTCTAGCAGCTTTTCATTCTGCCTCTTGCTCAACCCATATTTTTAACATAATGCCATACTCAGAAAGAGAAGAAAATTCACCAGACATACAGCACTACAGGCCAAGTTAATCAGCACTATAGAGTTTAGTTGCTGCTATAGGCCTGCCTTTTTGCACAACAAAACCTAGCAAATTTCAAGCATGTGTATAAAAAAAAGTTATTTGATAACAGAATCCTGTTGGTAACATGTCCTAGACCAGCCACAACCAATACTAATTGACGTACATTTTCCCCCAACCCAACAAGTCACCCAATTAGCTGCCCAAGAGATTTAAACTTAAGCCTGCAAAATGGGGGGGGGGGGGAGCATATAAAAGCAGGCTTGACAGCAGGCAACACAATAAAAAGCAGTTTCCAATCCCTTAGCCACGGGTCTCACCTCTTTGTGCCGCTTCTTGGTACGCTTCCTCACTGCTCTCTCCCGGCTGCGACCCTTCTCTGAGCTCCCATCCTCATCCTCAGGCTCAGAGTTGTTCCCCTCTCCCCGTTTTCTCTTTCCAGAATGCTTCATCCGAAGCTCCAGCCGCTCTGGGGTCTTCAAGGTAGCATCCTTCTGTGGGAAGGTGACAAGGCAGGTGTGCATTAAAACTATATTGAGCACAGAAAAGCTCAGGAATCCCTAAGCTAACCCCAGATGGATGTTGGGATGTATTTCAGCTCCCTAGAGGCAACTATAAAATAAATAATAATGATAATAATAATAATAATTAATAATAATAATTAATAATATAGAAATAGTAATAACTGTAATAATAATAAATGGGAAGGTGGGAATGATTATGTGTGTTAATTACTTGATCATCTGTACCAGGCTGACTGGTCTCAGAAATAACATACACCCCTTCTTACATTAGTGTGCGGATATGGTAGAAATTTACACTTCTATACAAACACAAACCATGGAAAATTAAGAGATCAAAGTGTATATCCAGTATAGGAGAATTGGTGTGGTGTATACTGGGCTTTGATCAAGAAGAGCTGAACTCCCATTTCTGCTCAGCTTTGGGTCAAGTCACTGCCTCTCACCCTTGTAACTGTATGAGAAGGGTTACTGGGGAGCTACGTACATCACCCTGAGTTCTTTGAAAGAAGGATGGGATAAAAATGGGATAAATTATAACCATATGCTAAGCATTATGAGAATAGAGCCAGACTGAGCGCCAACATGGTGTAGTGGCAGAATGTTGAACCAGCACAGAGGGTCTCAGTTTAAATTTCTGCTCAGCTATAAAGCCTCACTGGTTGACCTTGGGCCCATCTCTCTTATTTAAATTTTTATTTAAAATATTTCCAGTCCACATTTAATCAAAAGTCAACCAGAACAGCAGCCAATGCAGAGATATAATATCTCAACACCTACTCCAAGCACTGCTACCCTAAAAATGACTGCATGAATAAATGTGTCTGCAGCTGATGATGAAACCCAAAAAGAGACTGTGCCACCCATCAATGAGAAGGAAGGGTATTCCACCAAGGGAGTGTCACTGCAGAGAAGGTCTTCTCCAATCTTGCTTCATGAGAAGACTGCCCTTAAAGGCAACCCAGAAACTTCAAAGACAGTGGGCAGATTACTGGCTGGAGTTCCATTTAGAGCTCGCACAATCCCTTTCTGAAAGCAGCTGCACTGGTTGCCAGTTCATTTTCAGAACCAATTCACGGTGCTCACGTTAATATTTAAAATCCTTAACTTAAGCCCCAAATATTGGAAAGACTGCCTCCTTCTCTACAGAATCTCTCAGATGTTAAGGTCAAGAGAGGGACCATCTTGGTAGTTCTACTACCCTCAGAAACTGGTAGTGGTGGTTCAGGAGAGAACAACTTTTGAACTCTGGAATTTCTTCCCCACAAAGGTGCATCTGGCAACTTCATTATATAGTTTTTATCATAAGCTGAAGATGCACCTCTTTACCCTGACCTTTAATACAGTTTCAAATGTTGTATTTTAAACTGCTGTGACCCATCCTGGGACTTCAGGGTGAAGGTCGGGGATATATCAAAATAATAACTGACTATGCCTGGCAACACACAACAAGGGTGTCCCTGAGGATTTTAGCCTGACCAGATGTGAAGGGTTAGGGTTAGATTAGATTATCTAATCTAATCAAATCTTATCTATCTATCTATTTATTTAAACAATTTATACACTGCTTAACTACAATAGACTCTAAGAGGGTTACAAAGATATCACTACAAAACATAAAAATCAGATAAAACTATAAAATGAAACATCATTTAAAATAGTGTAGGGGGGTAGAACCAAGTATACCATGGGTTCCTGGGAGAAATGGTGAAATAAAAATGTAATTTAGTCAATCTTCTAAAGATTGGAAGAAATTTAAAGACTATTTACAGAAATATTGCAAAATTAAGGAATGTTAGAATGATGTTGGATTGAAGTTAAGTGGTTTCTAGCTGTAATGCTTTAAAAGAATATGGAAAAATTGGATTTTTAATAGGTAAAAATTTAATGTTATAATATATTAAGGTTAAAGATCAGGATAATAAGGAGGGAAAGGAATTGCTGAACTAATAAATTGAACTGAAATACAAAAAAGGGAGGTATGAGGAGGTCCGGGAAACAAGTAAATGAAAGATAAGTGATGTAAAGATGGAATTATTTTTAACTGTTTTTTTTATTTTCTATTTTTTCTTTCCCCCCCCTCATTATGTAATACTGTGAAAACTTTAATAAATATTTATTTTAAAAAAATTTAAAAAAATAGTGTAGGGGGCTAGAACCAAGTATACCATGGGTTCCTGGGAGAAATGGTGAAATAAAAATGTAATTTAGTCAATCTTCTAAATCCAAACAAAATGAAGCTAGCCATACCACACACCACTGTAACCAGCAGCAATTGATAAAATTTTCTGAAAAGCTCAGCAAACACACAACACTTGCCTCGCCTGGTCAGTTGCATCTGGAATGCTGCATTTGCACAGCACAGTCCAAGAAGTCTGTCTTGTCAACAGACATTCACCTGGCCACTACGGGAAATGAAAGTCACCTTCAGTGCATTGGGGAGAGCTGATAACTTAGGGAAGATTGGCTTAGCTCAAGAGAGATGCCAACAAACAGGAAAGGCCTCAGAGGAAGATAAGAAGTTTGGGACTTTATCCAGAGAAAGCAGCCAGTCTTGAGGTGGCAGAGTGTCAGACCAAGGCATGCTCTTCCACCCCTGTGATTTTCTGTGGCTGTGGAGTGAATAGTTCTTAGCAATGCACTGGATTCCTTTGGAGTTTGGCAAAGGCACCTGTGTTCACGCCCAGCTCCTCACCCAGTCCTGTCAAGCTGGAAAGGCAGGTGAAGCCAGTCCAGCCTGGAGCATTCCTGTGTTTAGCAGAGCCTCCTTTGCTGCTTCAGCAAGTGAAGCAGCTATGTTTTGTATGTCACCTGAGAGATACACATCAGCACCTACGGAAGTCACATAATCCCACACCCACCAAGGTATGCAGAGTTTATTAGACCACATCCCAATCCTAGACATATTCATGAAAAAGGGACCATAACTTCAACACACTAAGAAACTCACAGCAAAACCATACTGATTGGAGCTTACTAAAGCCTCCTTTGCTTTATGTCTCATACTATACCTTTGCATATGTAAGGGGCACTTATACTAAGGCAGACAATGGGTTCATTTAGCCAGTACTACTAGGGATTTAACTCAAGTTTTTATATACAAATTACCAGCTCTGAGCTATGGTTGCTCCCTTTAGTCAATAACCATTTTATCTTATTTCAAGTGCTGAAGACTCCTCTGACAGCAGTTCATCTCCCCCTCTTACTTCCTCCCCCAGTCTCTCACAAAAGGGTATTTCTTCTCACAACAATTTACCAGAAAACAGACCTGCTCCCCCCCTTTCTCCCACATGCCAATCAGTTTAATTTGAGGAATCCATTTGGTTCCCTATTTGAGATGATTGACAAGACAGGAGACCATCTTACCATGGTCTTGCTCCCTTTTATATCACCACTGGCTTCTGCTTCTAGAACAAACTGAAGTTCAAACAACCAATCTGCCTTTGTCCTGTGCTAGATGGCTTGAACACTACCAATCATAGCTTTAAGTTCTTCTGCTCTTATAAGGGACTTCTAGGGATCTCCCAACCAAGAGACCAATCAGGGACCCACATCTGTTTAATTTCAGCTATTATCTGAGAGCAACTCAGATTGTCCACTAGATCCATCACTGTCACTTGACTTGGGAATCCCATGCTGACAAAAGGGAGAGGGGAGAGGGCGGAGGGGAACAACAACCTGCTGCACTTAAAATATACTAGTATTTACATATGTTTTTACTCCTCTTCTCCAGCACACCCCATCCGAGCTGACTTCTTCCCGTGGAGTCTCAGAAGCAGAAGCCAGTGTCTTTTCTGAATTATGGGGACAAGAGAATCCAAGGTTCTCCCTCTTTCTTCTTCCTTTCTGTATCACAGCTCTAAGGGGCCCGCAGAACTAAAATCACTCCCAGCCAACCTCAGCACCCAGACTGTACAAAGGCCTGTGAGACCCCACAGATAGAGATTGGGACACTTCCTCACCTCAAGTGCCTCAAGGCTGACAAAGCTGGCAATGGCAAAGCCGTCAATGAGATCCTCCTCCTCCTCTTCCTCCTCCTCATCGCGGCTGCAGGATGATCCAGAGGGTCTCTTCCGCCGTCGCAGGGGCCGCCGCCTTCGATGCTGCTGCTGCTGCAGCGAGCGGCCTTTTCCAGGTGCCACAGGAGCAGGTGGGGAGGGGCCTTCACTGTCCGATCCTGAAGATGAAGATGACGAGAGGCCACGACGAGACCCATCCCCAGGACGGCCTCCCCGGCGGCGAGTGCAGCGGCTCTCACGGTCCCGCCGTGAGCAACGCCGCTGCCTCCGTGTTCGGCTACTGCTGCCTCCTCCCCCACTCCAGCATGGGACAGGAGCTGCCGCTGTTCCTTCCATGGTTCCCCCCTTGAGGTACAGAGAATGTGTCGTGTTGTGTCCTGTGGATACTGCAGACACGCAAGGAGGTGGGGGGGGGACACTCTTCACCCTTCCCCAGCCAGTTGCATTGCAGCTGCTCTCAACTGAGCCCTTGTTCTTCCACAGATGCCACTTGGAAAAGCAAGAACAAAACTCCTCTCTTCTTTTCCGTAAAAAAAGGGGTTTTGTATTTCGTGGCCAAAACAAAAAATCCTTGGCCTTTACACCTTACAGTTGTCAGCAACCTTTCCTTGATTTACATTTAGAGAGCCCACTCAACACAAGTGGATCCTTTTTGCTCTGGGAAAGTCAAAACAACTCTCCTTTCATTCAAGTTTAATTCCCTCTCAAGTGACAGGGATGGCAGCTTCTGGTTTTTTTCTGCTTTTTTTTGGTCTTTGTCTTAAAGGCAAGACCATTAAATTAAAAAGAATTAAATACTTTCAACATAGAACTCTAAGAAGTGGAAGGTGATCCAATACCTTTTTCTTCCTTTACATAAAATCAGCCCCTGCCAGCTCACAGAGATCTCTCTCTAACATGGAGCCTCCTGTTTGGGTGGGGAAGGAAATCTGTCAAAGCACCCTCACCTTGGACAAGGGATTTACATCCCTCCAACTGCGACACAGTGTGCCTTTAAATATATATGTATATATTTGTTTGTTTGTAAAACCCAATTTTAAAACAAACCCCAGCGCATGGCAACTTTCTTGCAGGTTGAAGGAAGCCTTTGCTTTAAGTGCCTATCTGTGTGGTTTTTTTCGGAGACAACCGCAAAACTGTCACTTTCGACTTTCCCTCAGGGGAATTGGGGGTTCGCCCCCGACGGAGCTGCCAGCCTGGGCAGCCTCCCCTTTAAGACTGCGGAGGTGGCTCCTGCCAACAATGGCAAGCGGCTTCCGCCCAGAGGGCAACTCACTTCCTCCGCTCGGCCGAGGGCTCCCCGCGAGGGAAGCGGCTCCGCGGGGCCATCTCTTCTTCTTCCTCTTCTGCTTTGCCGGGAAGCGACGCCTTCTTCCTCCTCCTCCTCCTCGCGAACCTCGGTCCGTGAAGAAGAGGCCTCCCGGATTCCTCCCACAGGGTGTGACCTTGCCTTTAAGGGTCCGGGTCTCTGTGTCTCAATTTCCCCTTTAAGAGTGTTCGATTTTGAGTCCGCCACACATTTCCTGCCAAAGCATGGCCTCCCCTTTAAGAATGTGGATTTAAAGTTCTCCCTTGTCAGACACCGACTCTCCCGACGACCGGAATGAAAAGCCCTCCAAGCATTGCTCTTTCCTCCTTGTCAGCTTGCGCTGCCCTTTAAGGATCCAGCGTTCAAGGTCCTCCGGAGAAACCCGAATTTCACCTTTAAGGGCCACCCCTCCCTCTCAGTCACAATGAGGGCCCGAGAAGAACTCCCCTTTAAGAGGGCCGAGCTCCCTTTAAATCCATTGACAGGCGCTGGAGGTTGGAGGGGGGGTTGTTGTCCTCCGGCGGAAAGTGCCCCCTCTTCTCGCGCCCCCCCCCAAGCTGTCCCTTTAAGAGCGCCGGCCGTTGAGGGGGCTTTTCAACTCACCCCACCTTTTCGCCTCCGTCCAGGCTCGCGGCAAGCGGCCCCGCGAGCCCCTGGCGCTGATTGGCTGCGAGGCTGGTACCCTTCGCTATCGTCGCGGCCCCCCCACAGCTGATTGGCCGAAGCGGTGAGGTGAGTAAGGATGGGGGAGGGGTGGCTGGCTGGCTGGCAGGGTCCGGCTGCAGGGAGGGAGGCGGGCTGGCGTGGCGCTCCCGTCCCCCTCGCGCCTGGGTGAGGGGCCCCTTCGGCTGGCCGTCCTTTGCCCCCTCCCCGCTCCGTCTCCGCGGCTGCCCCCCGACTCTCCCTCTCCCTCTAGCAGCCTCTGCCGGATCCCCTTCGTCTCTGCGCACGGCACGCAACTCCTCCCACAGCGTCATATCCCTCCGCCCTCTGAGTTGATGGAACCATTTAAAAAATCCCTCCGCTGGAAAAAGAAAAGGAAATAGTCCCTTCGGTTAGCCTCTGTTTCCGCCCACCCGCCCCTTGGAGACTGTTCGAGGTGGAGGGTGTTCCCTTAAACCAACACCCCCGCCTTCAGAGTCACTTCCGTCCTCCGCAGGGTGACGTCATGGTTTCACGGAGACAAACGTGATGCAATGATGTCATACTTTCTTCGCAGCAACCTCGCACGGTGATGCTATAACGCCAGCGCGTGATGTCATAGGGCTCAGCGCCACATGCCTCTGCTGTAGCAGCCCGTTGAGGACGAAGGAGAACTTGATGACGTCACAACACTACCATGTGATGCCATCCTCCCGCAATCGAACTGTTACTTTCTAAGCTCCCGCATAAAGTAGTCCTTTTGAACCCTTCATTCAGTAGAGGACTGTCTGTGTTGTCTGGCAGAACGGCTCTGGGATTTTTTTACAGGGGTATCTCTCAGCCTTGATACTATTCCATTAGCAATAGCCCTGCACTGAATTTCAAAAGCATTTGTTTGAAAAAATTGTTATAGACTTTGGTTAGATAAAAGAAGCTGAAACTATGATGAATCAGATATGATCAATCCTTCTGCATTGTTGTTAACTTTCACAGAAGTTTATATTGCACTGTGACTGTAGAGAATTAGAAAGGGGGGGACATTATCAACAACCTGATTTAGAGTTTAATTAAAAACTGGAGCTTGCTCAGAGGAAGACCTGCAGTACAGTGAGGGGGAAGGAAATCAAGTCCAATTAGAAAATTTAAGAAGAAATAGAGCAGCAACTTTTGAATTTTTGAATTGCTATTACACAGCACAAATTCATTTCCTGTCATTCAGGGTAGATCCAAACTAACAACTTCAAATTACAAGGGGATTCCAATTAAACATTATAAAGAACTTACTGATGATATGAGCTGTTTTAACCACAGTGGATGGAGCAGTCGCAGATTTTGTATAACTGCTGACTAAAGGTGTTTTGAGGTCCCTTCTATTATTCTAGATGCATACTTGTGTTTAGATAACCTAAGTCTTTGTGGTCCTTTTGCTTTATACCTTGAAGACAAAGTCGCTGAACTCTGGAAGGACTTCGTTGTTGCAGTCTGTTGAGGTGCCCAATGCCATGCATGTCTAAACTGGTGTAGGATCAATTTCAGATGATGTGGCCTATGTGGGCAGGGTGCTTGCAGCAATGAGTCTAACTACCATATGTGCTCTCTTGCTCCTCGCCCTCATTTGCTAATAAAAACGAGCAGAAAATATGTGAGTGGGCAGGTTCAGAATGTAGTTAATGCAGGTCTGTTTAAGAGGGTGGTCTCCAGTGTTCTCAACAAGGCAAGGGCACCCTGGACCCTCTGATGCAGAGTAACTACCAACCAGTTGTGTATTATTAGTAAGGTGCCTAGAGAAGGTTGTAGCATAACAACTGCAGGCATTCCTCTCCCCAACACTAGAACTTGTGGATCTCCAAAGAAACTGAATATTAAAACTTTATTCTCAGACCCTGCAGTCACTGAAGACCTTATTTGTATGTCTTCTGCACAAGAGGTCCAGAGGGTGGCAACACAAGAATGGGCCTTTTTTACAGTGGTTTCCCATTTGTGGAATGCTCTCCTCAGGGAGGCTTGCTTGGCACCTTCATTACGTATCTTCAGGCAACAGGAAAAAACTTTCCTCTATAACCAGGCCTTTGGCCTTTTAACTCAGTGTTTCCCAACCGGTGTTCCGCGGCACACTAGTGTGCCGCGAGACGTTGCCTGGTGTGCCGTGGGAGGGAGGCGGGTGAGTCGGGCGGCGAGAGGCGGGGCGGCGGCGGCGAGGATCCGCGTCGAGCCGGGGGCGGCTCCGCGGTGGTGGTGCCGAGGTTTCTCTCTCCATTCTCCCCTCACACACACACAGAGGAAATAACACAGGATCAGCTGACAGGACCCGGCCAATGGGGCGGCAGCGGGGCAGCGCACGCAAAAGGGAGGAGCGTGAGACGACGGCGGCGCAGGGCGGGAGGGCGGCGCATTGCGCGTGCTCAAACCCGCCCTCCGAGGCGCAGAGGGGAGCTGGGCAAGCGCCTTCTTCAACCACGCGCTCGTTTAAAGAGGCAGCGCCCGGGCGGAACAGAACTCTGTGCCTCTCGCCTAGGGATGAAGGCGGGCACCGGCTTAAGCCAGTAGTAGCCTAATAATGCATTAACTTCTGTGGGACTTCCAAGTAAACACAGTAGCCCAGCGCCTCCCTCCCCAAAAGGAAGGGGAATTACAGCAGCGCAGGCGACTCCTGCATCTCCCCGATATTTAAGGCTGCCATCCCTCGTGCACACTTACGCGGGAGCAAAACCCCGTGAACAAACTAGGGCTTACTCCAGAGTAAATACGGGTAGGATCTGGCTGTAGTTGTACAAGAAGAAGCAATTGATAACATTTTCTATCTCGCGCTTCAGCCGGAAATGCTGCTACCACAGTTTCCAGCCCCTATTGCTTCCCTTTCACTATATTATCTCCCCTTCCCACCCCCCACCCCGCTGGCCCGCCAAGGGATGGGGGGTTGTGAGCAGAATCATAACGGGTTCAGTCAGAGGCAACGGCTTGAGTTGTCCAGATCACGGCTGGCACCAAAGGGTGGCGAGGTCTGGCCCGCCATCCTAACCCACTCCTGGTTCTCCTATAGGTGGCACTCAAGAAAATTAGAATTTGGAGGCAGCCCAAAAGAGTTCTTCCTGCCTTTTCCAGGTGAGGGGGGGCACTGCCTAGAACCCACTCTGTTTAAATTTCTCGTCTCCTGTCTCACCAGCTGCTGCTGAAACACGAATGTTTACTCATTTTTTAAAAAAGCATTAAAATGCCTAAGCAAACAGAGGCCCTTACCAATAATATCAGGTTCCTAGCTGTATAGCAGTGGCAAGATCCCAGGGCAATGTGTCTCCTATTAAAACAACACTGTGATAAGCAACACCCTGCTATGAAGCCATAAAAAAGGTAAGACAAATCCTCAATGCAGGCTCATTATTAATCCAGCTTTTCAACCTCCCCACTGGATACCACATACTTAACCAAGTCCCTTCTACACATGCAGCAGAGTAAGTTGACCCCGAATAGTACCAATTCAGATGACAGATGGGAGAATGACAGTGCTGAATGCTTTCCCATGTAGAACAGTCCCTGCAAATAAAAACCTAGCATATTTGGAAGAGGGATGCTAGCCTAACCATTACCTTCTATGCTGTTACTATTTTTTTATTTTTTTTTTACATAAGTAAAAAGTGACCTTTCCCCATCTGGCATGGTGGTGTGCCTCGAGATTTTTTTCATGAAACAAGTGTGCCTTTGCCCAAAAAAGGTTGGGAAACACTGTTTTAACTATTTGTGGCCTTTTAGAAGTGGATGGGATGTTTTTAATGTATTCCCTTTTCCTCTTGGTTTTAATGTATGTATGTGAGGTCTTCTCTCTTGTTTGGTTGTAAGTTGCTTTGAGTTGCCCTGGGCAAGATAAAGCAATTAACAAAGTCACCAAACAATGACGATGACAGACAAATGGAAATACTTCTTCACACAGCACATAAACTATGGAATTCGCTCCCATAAGAGGAATTCAGTCTCCCATTGTGAGACTGAATCAGCCTTGGTAGCCCCGATGGAGAACTTCTACTGAGAGCAAGGCACAGGGAGTATAACCATTCTCCTTCTTCTGAAGCTCTTGGAGGCTTTTTATATCATTGACCATGACATTCTCCTGGACCAACTCTTGTGAGCTGGGTATTGGAGGGACTGCACTGCAGTGATTCTGATCCTATCTGCAGGTTTAGGTCCAGTTGAAAAGATACTCATTGGTGCCACAGTGGTTTTACATTATGGTGCACCACAAGACACCACTTTATCACCAATGTCTTTTTACCATACGTATAAAGTTGCTAGGAATTTTGAACAGGATGTCATCAGTATGCCAACATTCCGCTCTACTTCTTTTATACATCTCATTCAGGTTAGGCTGTACACACCCTGGACCAGTGGACTGAATGAATCGCAGTAAGACCGGGGACTGTGGTTGAGTGGTTCCCAAGTCCAGGAGGCAAATTGTCTGTTCCAGACTCTCCCTTGGATGGTTTGCATCTTGAAGGTGCTCCTGGATCCGTTTGGTCTCAATGACCAGGAACTCCATCTATAAACCTTTGTCTGGGAGGACAATTCCTGGATTGGGATAGCTTGGCCAATGTGTGTCAGATGTTTGTAAGCTCAACATTATACAATACAGTGATGCATCCTAGGCAAGGCTTTGATTGGGTTTGGTCCAGCAGCTGGGACTACTAAGGGTGCCACATTCTGCTTGCCTTGTTTCTTCTACAAGAGGGCATTTAATGTGTCTGCACCTAGGTTCTGTAACTCCCTATTACCATGAAGCAAACACCACAAGTACTTTGTTTCAGATGCCCACTTAAGCCTCTTCTGCTTGCTTTTCCAATGCGTTGTTCAGCCAATAATTTATTGCGTATCACCATCCAGATTTGGGATAAGTTTTGTGTGCTCTTTTATGGGTATGTTCACAGCCCAGGTCCTTTGTATACTGTGCAATATTAAAACCTGTAAATTAATAAAAGCAGGCAGGACTGAGAGGAAGAGAAGTCTGAGATACACAGCGGAGCAAGGTTAGCGAAAAATGCAACCATCCCCACCCAGAAAAGCACCTGACGGCAAGGCCTGCCAGATGACCCTGTAGCAAAGGTAATAAAAAAATACTGAACAGAAGCAAAAGTACAGAATGAATGTAGCCAACCTAAGCCTTGAAGAAAGAGTTTGTTTCACCCACAACAGTATGGAGGGAAGGTGTACCATGTTTATTTAACAAGTTTTATATAGCATCAAAACCTCTAAGCAGTTTACATAACTATAGACAGGGGGACCTTTCTCCTGATGCACGTGTGGAGCAGCAGAACTTTTGTCAGGGCTTCAGAGTTTTGCAAACTTTGACCAGAGCCTACTGTACTGGGATAAAAGCTGCTCAATACATCCTAAGCAGTTAACTAACAAGAAAAGGCATTTTCCAGTAGACAAACGGACCAAAGAAAAGCCTGCGAGAGTGAATAGGATGGAAATGTCTCCACTCCCACGCAAAACCTGTTAATTTGATAAAATGAGATGTTACTGTTGCAGTACTAACCATGAGGAATCAATCAGACACACTGTCTTTTCCTGTAACGAACAACAGAGTGAATTTCACCAATGTCAACTCGAGACTATGGTAGTTTTGAAGGTGAACGTACCACCTAAAAACAGATTTTAAACTGGGCACAAATTTGAATTTGCAGAAAATGCACCGCAGACTTCACAAATCCACATATTTTGTTAGTTGTTGTAGCCTCTTATACATGTACAATTGTCGTACAACCAGGTGCAGTTCGCTCGAATTCTTTCTTGCCATTTGATCCCGCATCACAGCAATTTTGCTTTTTGCCATAGCCAACGCACCTACCACCATTCCTGGTAGGAGGCAACATTGTCTGGGGATATATGATCCACCGCTTGCTATGGATTTTCATTTTCTGGTCGCTATGCCCTTGTTCCAAGGCAAAATTATTTATTGCAGTCTCCCTTAAAGCTGCATTCAGGGTCCCACCAAGGCCAGTTAAGGAGCAACTGGCAATATGTGGTTTTTTCCTCCCCCCAAGATACAAAGTTTATTAGAAATATAGATTAATAAAAAATGAAGACCAAAAACACATCATTCCTAACAAAACAGTTGATCCAAGCTAGGAACACCCAGAGGCTTTGATCCAGAGATGCAAAGGCATTCTCTCAGGATTCCCAGCTGCCCATCCACTGTCTGTGCTTAAATAGGTGGACACGTCCCCATTGCCCAGCCTATTCCTACATCATCTCTTCCTCCACATCACCCCCTGTGCCATAACAAAAACCTGCTCCTACTGATTCTTTCACACAGTCCCTTTTTTCTTTCTCCTTCCCATCCAACAGGCACGTCGGTTCTGCATTCCTATTTGGTTTGATGGCAATGGTCGCTCCAGAAAAGGCAACTAGGCCCTCACTTGGCTAGGCCCATTCCTTGCTGGCTTAAGTCTCTCACAGAAGGCATAACAGCGCTGGGCACTAGGTGCTCCTCCCATGCGCGGCACTGGTGGTCTGACTGGGCGCAGGAGGAAGAGTGCAGAGGGCGGGCAACTCTGGGGCACCACAAACATTCTTCCCCTTCCACTCGCGAGCCAAAGAGCCAAGCAAAAGGGGACTTGTGCGGTGCCAGAGCAGGCACCATGCTGGCTGGGCCAGGTGGCACAGATAGGCACCCAGGCACTATTTTCAAATCAGCAGAGCTTGTGGCTCGGAGGCTGATCAAGGGAGGAGGAGGCAACAGGCACAGAAGGCCGGTTTGATGGGGAAGTGGAGAATAAACAGCACCACAGGAGAAACTTGGAGTGGTATTGGTGACTTTGGTAGAGTTTTTTAAAAAAACAACAACACCAGCAACCTCTTTTGCTAGTTAAACAGAGGAAGTGATCTTGGGCTCCTCGGGGTACTGCCCTTTCCTCTAGCCTCTGCTCAAATCTCAGCATTCTTCTCCCTCAAACAGGGCATCCAGTTCAGCCAGCCGCTGCTGCAGCTTCTCCTCCAGCTCTGGACTCTGGGGCTTCTTTACCCTCCGCCCTCCTGCTGCCCTGCGACTCCTTCGGGAGTGGGCTTTGCGCTGCTTGCGAGGGAGGCCTCCCTCCTGGAATTCCATGGCCCGCTTCAGCTTGCGCTGGCTGGTGAAAATGAGCGCTCCATTGCGTTCCAGAGGCACCTCAAAGATGGTCTCAAATGACCTACAGGGGTAGAAAGGAAGAGGTGGGACACCAGGAAAAAGGAGACAACCTCTCAGACTCCACTAACCAAGCTTAGCAGTATAAAAAGCATAAACAAATGCAGACTAACTACAAAACTGCTGACATTTTGTAGCTGGAACGAACAATGCAACGGTTAAGGTCACCATGCTCTGCCATTATGCAGTCTGGGTTTAAGGCATGGGTCGAAATCGGGATGTTTTGGCAACATGTGGCACACAAAAAAAGCACCAAAAAGGTTTGGAGGGTGGCAGGAATGAGAAGTCACAGAACATGTCCTGGCACCTTCATAGAAAACTCAAGACAACTCCCAGCCCAAGGTCCCCTTCGCATTCAGAGCTTTTGGCATTCACTGCTCATGTCAAGTATTTGCTCCATCCACCGTAAGAACTCGAAACTTCTAAATTAAAAGCAGCACTTCTCAGGAAAGTAGATAAAATTCTGAGGGCTGCAACAGGAGCAGAAAGATGGTGCAGCAGTGACCATGAAGTACAGCACAGGGACTGAGAGATTTATCAGTTCCAAGGGCCATTGACGAAACATATCATAAGCTAGAGGACCACAGTTCATCCACTTATTTGCATATTGCTTTCAGGATATGGGGCAGATGTTAAAACTGTAAGTGGTTGGCATTTCACTTGTGTTCTATTTACTGCTGGTCCAGTCAGGCTACAAAAGAACAAGAGTTTGCAGTGAAATCCAGAGTGCTCTTTTGCTTGTTCCAATAGCACCAGTTTCTCTTGAAACTGCATTTCCCCCGTTTCAACTGAGGTTTCAAGGCAAACCACTTGGTGCTACAGGACCAGCAGGGCCATTTCATTTCATTTCTTAAGTTTGTACACCACCCTTCATCTCAGGGCGATCCACAACAAAAGTGGACCTTGACAGCTAGATGGGACAGCCCGCCTACCAATCACTTGACATGGTGACGGACAGGTAGGTTGTCCCACCTGCCTGTTAAATATGGCCCATCAGTTGCCGTCAAGTTAGGATCTGGCCTACTAGGTGAAAAAGGTTCTCTGACCCTGGTTTAGGTGCAGCGATGGTCACCCAATGGGAGATCTTTAAAAGGGGATTATGAAGTTCATGGGTGATAAGGCTTATCAATGACTAGTAGGATCTCTAGGGACAGAGATAATATGCCGCTGACTACCAGCTGCCCAAGAATAGTGTTTACTTTTGGGATTGCCTTTCTCCATATCTGCCCACTCAACCACTTCAAGAAGAGGAACTTGCAGCAGCACCTACACATTGGAACCCCCTGCCTATTGACATCACACAGGTGCCTTGGTTGCACTTTTTCTGGCCCCGGCTTAAAGCATTCATGTTTAGGCAAGCCTATCCAGACCAGTAGAAGCTACACGTGTTTTCATTTGCCTTTGTTGATTTCAATCAGTTTTGAATGTTTTTAAAACACCTGTGTTTAAGTGTCTTTTATTGATAATGGGTTATTTAATTCATTTCCTTGTAGGCTTTCCCGAAGGCAGCAGGTTAGACTAGATGAACCTTCAGTCTGGCCCAGCAGGGCTCTTATATTCCTATATGTCAAAGGCTCAGAAAATAGGGAGAGCTTGTACACTACTGCTCTATGCCCCTGTCACCACCACTGCCCCATAACTATCCTCATCCCGTTTTTTGGGGAGCAAACTATGCATGTTCACAAATATATTCAGACTGCAGGAGGTAGTGCTTAACGCTTGCGGATGCTGAAGTCAGAATCTGGGGTTGCTGGCTTGAAATGACCGAGGGGAGAGAGAGAAGGGAAGGGTGTGTGCACATAAAAGTAATGAATGCTGGTGTTTTAGGAAAGGACAAATGCCAGCAGACTTCCTCACCTCTTCTCTGTGGGTGTGCGGTAGTTCTTGTTGGTGTAGATCTCCTCCAGGCTGAACTCTTTCTTGTTCAACCTGACACAGGAAAGAAGAGAATAGAGTTCATCACCCAGAAATGGCCTTGGCCTACGATAACATATGTGTGCGTGCGTGTAGATATAGATATAAATATATAGGAATACTCACTTAGCCCTGCTGGGCACCAGATTGCTTTCCCTGCTACCCCGCTTTGCTTCCATGCTCTGCCAGAAACTACCAGCTGACCTCTTAAGCTTGCAATTCAATCTGAATCAGGCCCAATGGTTTAGCCCACTGGGTTTTTATTGCTTTTATTGCCCAAGAGTACCAGAGTCAGCACTCAAGTGGTCCCTGTCAGAGAGGCTCTGCATTTGTTCCAACTGAAAGGCAGATGATCAACTAACAAATCATTAACATTGGTGGGCAGCCCTAATTCTTGACTGGCAGGTTCATCTCAGCTAGCACTTTTAATTAAAAAACCCCAAAACCATTTACACCTTTCCTTAGGTGAGCCCCCTCTCATAAAGCACTCATCTGCCCCCAGGCTATAGAAGACCACATCTGCCTCCTTTCCAAGCACTGTGGAATCTGAATCCAGAGTTCCTAAACCACTGTCAGGCTAATTCACAAGCTACTCATCTCCTTTTGCAGAAAGGCGCCCTCCATTCCACTCTAGCCCTCACCTGACAGGCCGGGGAAGCCCCATGGGAGTGAGATTTGCTTGCTGCTTGGACGGTGTCTTGCGGATCCTTATGGAGGACACCTTCCCTACGGTGTTGTCTTGGGATCCCTGCAGGTTTTAGGGAGGTTAAGAAGGATTTTGAAAGGCCACAATGGCAAAGCAAAATGGCCCTCAAACTGAGAGCAGGTACCACAGACCCCCATTCTTCATGGTGCAGCACCTCCTAATTGAGAAGCTTGAGTCAAACAGCAACTGACCTTCATCTCAACTTCTGAAAGCATCATCTGTTCCGACGCGAGCAACTCTGAGTCGACCACGTCCAAGCCAATCCCAGACACCCTCCGTTCATGATCAGGCGAGGGAGAGAGCTCCCTGCGGAGGACAGAGGAGAAACCAAGCATTGAGTATTAGCGTTAAACGTTGATGTTTCCCAGCTGACAGTTCTCCCTCTTCAGTGGAGGGGACTTTAAAAGAGGAAGGCAAACCAGTAAAGCAATGCCACACAGCACCGAGGGTGCAAAGCCCTTCTGCCTGTGAGCAGAACCAAAGGGGGAAGAGGCTCAGCCCATTTGCCTCCAGCACTAGTCAACGACCAGTGCTTCTGGTCTGACATCATCTCCACTGCCAGGTTTTCAGGAAAGGGGCTTTTCCAAAACTGCCACTCAAGCTGTTGCCTGGAGGTACAGGGGATAGAACAATAGATCTCTGACGTGCAAAGGATGTGCTTCAGCACTAGGACACAACTCCTCCACATACACACTAGATATTTCCTCTTCCAAATAGACCCCTTGAAGTAAATGAAATTAACTTGGATAGATTAACTTCATTAAGTCCACTCCGAGGAGGATTCAGCCTCTGAGGTTTTTTAAACAATCACCCTAGAATGGCACAAACAACCCCACAGTGCTTGCTTCTTTCTCCCTCTTGGTTTTGAATTGGAAAGGAGCAAACACTTACCTAACATGTCATTTGTGCCCTTTTATGGTGTTCAAAGGAACAGCTGTTAGACTCTTGAGGGATAACAAACAGCTTGCGGGGAGGAGAATATTTTTACCTGGAATGGACGGTGTCTGGTTCACGGCGGCAGGAAGGCACATGGGAGGCATAGGGGGAGCCATCACAGTGGGGAATGTGCACGGAGGGACCCAGCAAGAAGTGTGCGGGGGGCGTGCTGAAAGGATACACCTCCTTGCGCAGGCAGGGCGGGGTGGGGCGGCCCAGCTCCCGGGACACTTCCAGGCTGCAGACGGTGTGGCGACGCTGTCGCAGCTGCGCAGAGAGCGGAAGGGCCACGGGGGAGGCTTGCCACAAGCGGGCACCAGGGACGTCAGGGCAGGAGTTGCTGCGTCCGAGGCGGGGCTGAGGGGCCGGGTCCCCTTCATTCAGGCGCCACTGGCGGATAGGGGGCCGCCCGCTCACCACAGCGTCACCCATCTCCTCTTCCTCTTCTTCTTCCTCCTCCTCGTGGTGGCAGCTCCTCTTCCGGGGGCGTGGTTCCGAAATGGCGATTTTCACCTCAATGTTGACTCTTTGGTGGGGTGTTCTTGGCTGGGCTGCCTCCTGCTCCTCATTCCCTGGAGGGCAGGGGGGCAGGGACGGAGGCCCCTCGGTGGACTGCACGGCTGGCTTGGACGGGGTCAGGAAGATGTCAGCAAAGGCCTCCAGCTTGGAGCGCACGCTCTGGAAGACGGGGACCAGACCCCAGTGCCGGAAACGGGAGGCAGACGATGGACGCAAGAGAGCAGATGCTGAAGGCAGCCAGGATGGAGCTTCAGTGGACACATCTGGCAGGAAGGGAAAGGAACAACATTGTCACAAGAGGGCCAAAGGGAGCCTTCCCCAAACTGGGGTCATCCAGGCCTATGGGACTACAATTCCCATCATCCTTGCCCATTGGCCACACTTGCTGGGGCTGGTGGGAGATGTCATTCAGCATCATCTGAAGGGCCAAAGCTTTCCAATCTCTGACCTAGAGTCAAGAGTTGTCATCCCCCAACACACCGACACACACACACACTTTGTGAAGGATACAGACATCTTCCTCTGCTGTTTACACCTGGGAATCTTCCTCCAGCTGCTTAGCTGTTGCCTTTCTTAGATTATTAACTGGTCTCAAGATTTCTGGAGAGTACTCTGGCCGGCTGATATTCAGCCCAGCTTGACTCTTGGCACTCCCATCTGGATGCCTGAGTCTGTGCCCGCTTCACCCAGCCCCACAAACACCTTGCCATGGGTGGGAGATGACTGATCATCCAGCCTGGATTCAGTCCGACATGGGAATTTTTCCTGCATTACCAAAGGGGTTTTCAGGCTCCATGGAACCAGGGATGTTCCAGTGAAGTTACACACACACACACACACACACACACACACACACACACACAAAATACTTGCACACCCCTGAGATGCCACTTTGCCCTAAAGGACAGACTTAACAGCACACAACACCTGAATCAAGAGTTTTCCCTACCTGTTTGATGACACTGGTCTTGTGGGTCTTGAGGGATTTGGGTGTCCCTATTTGGAGATGATTGGCGAGGCAGCATCAGCTGATCACTCCTGATTAAGCAGAGAAACACAGTGGGGTAGTGATAAAGCAGTCTCCTTAGCCCCTCTCCTCCATGTGCTTTGAGACACACCAAGGGGGTCAAAGTTAGCATTTCTCCCAAAAGGAAAGAGACTTTACCCTCCAAGGGAGTTTGGGATGGCACAATAGGCACCAACTGTAACCCTTGAAGTGGATCAGTTCTCTTGCTGGGTGACTGGCACCGTCTTTAAAGGATGGGGTCACAAGCAGTTCTGTGCCTTCATTGCTTTTGTTTAGGGGGGCACTCACCCACAGCGGGCTGAGGAGGTCTCTGGCTGCTCCTTGCCAATGCCAGCAACCTGCCAGCAAGAAAAGACAGCTGAATAAAAATGTGGACTGAGCAGCCACCCTCCAACTCCTTCAACAGGATTCTCCCTGTCCCTCCCAGCACTATTTGGTGTGGCTGCTTCCCAACCTTAACTAACCAGAGCTTGGCTCAAGGAACCAGCCTCCAAACTGGTGGCAAGGATTTGCTGATGAGCCGCTTCCAGCAGGGAGGCCTTTGTCCCCTCGCTCCCCTTTGCAAGGGAAACCCCCTTCTGAAGGCGCTGCCTCTTGGCGTGCAGGCGCTCTGAAGCGCGACACCGTGCGGGGGACACCCTCTTGTCCCACAGTTGCCGGCGGGCATGGTCCAGCTTCTCTTGAGGCTCTCGATGGGATGAAGGGTAGCCCTTAGGGGGAGACAATCTGAGGGTAGGAAGGGTAAAAAAAAGGCAGAATGCTTTAAATCAAGTGCTCGATCCCAAAGCTGTTCCACTCCTTCCACCTCCCTGGGGCCTTTCCTCACCTGCACACTGGACTACTTTGTGTCTTTGTTGACCAGGAAACTCTGTCTTCATTCACAGCTGCTGACTGGGGGGGATTTGCGCAGGGAGATGTGGCAGGTCTTTGGGGAGGAGAGCCCCCTTGTGGATCATTCTGGGCAAAGAGAGGCGCACACCAACTTTCAAAGAGCTTAAGGATCATGAGGGAAGGGGACCTCCTTTCCCCTTTTCCCCCACCTTCCATGTGTATGTTTACTCAGGAATCAACTCATGGGGATAAGGCATCCTTCAGGGTCCTTAATCCAGGTGGCTTGACTCCTCCATCACAATGCAAGAGGTACACTATAGGTCACAACTCTCCTGGTCTGGTAGTGCAAAGCACCCTGGGAACTGCAGTGCACAGTGGGAAAACCAGTGCTTTTTTTTAGGAGGTTCTCAAGGGTATGCAGTACCAGAAACTATTTTTTGTTGTTTTTAAAAAGTGTGGCACTTACTGTAACAACTTCACGGTGAGTACCGGCACCTATTTCTCTAGAGAGAGAAAAGCACTGGGGGAAACTATGGAACTGGGGCCTCAAGACCTGTTCAACGGGTTCTCCCACCTCAGAACCAGATTTCATACAGCCCATTAGGAATCCTCTCATGCCCCCTGCAACCCACACTGTGGCATCCTCACAAGCATTTGGGATGTTGAAAAGTCCTCCAGGTTGACAGCCAGCATCTTCCGCTGCTGCTTCTCCATGGGAGAGGCCACCCGCCACAAGGTCTCTCCCTCCGTGCCATAAACTTCCCCGTTCTGCTCCGCCGTTCGGAACGGCCCCTGCTGAAGTCGCTGCCTCTTGCTGGGTGACAGCTCGGCATCGCCACATGGAAGGGGGCATGCCCCCCCTGTCTCGAGGGGCTTCTGGAGCAGGGCTGAGGATTCCTCCTCCTCAGAGGAAGGCCTGGAAACATGGAAGGACACAGAGAGAACGTCACAGCAGTGACACAATTTCTGTCTCGCCTCTCCCACTCAGGACTTTGACAGGGAGGAGAGTCACTCTTCTCTCACCTGTAGATGAGGATTTTTCGCCGTCTGATCTGCCTCTCCAAGTGTGACATTGGCTGAGGGTTCCCCTCAGATGTTTGTTCAAGGAGGGGCCACTCCATGGTCTGTCTCAGAAGGGAGACACCCCACCCCTTCCTGGCATCAGGAAGGTGGCCGCCCCAGAACAGCCCACAGGGTCTTCATTCCTCACTTCTCTGCTTCAGAAAAGGAAAAAAACCAGAATTAAAATGACTGCATTCCCATGGTCCCCAGATATAGTTCTGCTTTTTAAAGCCAAATGCTACTTTAATCCAGATTAACCTGGAATGTGTAACACCACACCCAGATTGTCAAAACCTACTGCACAGATGACAAATCACAATTCTCTTTGCTAGCTGGAGAAAACTTCACATTTACTACTGAACTAAGCAAAGGATGGTTAAGAGGGCACTCCTGTTCTTGTCTACTCAGAAGTAGACCTCTCTCCCCTGGGTTCAATAGGACTTGCTCCCAGCTAAGCATGTGTAAGCATTGAACCCTATGTGGGTCAGTGGGGGTACACAGCCTGACTAAAACCCCTAGCAATGCCACCCCCTCCTTTCTATTGGACCAGCAGGCTCAAACATGCATCCCTCCAATGGCACTGAACAAGACACAGAGGCCAGCATGAGAGCTTATTAGGTTTCCCCTTAGAGAAGGTAATTATAAATCATTAGGAGCCATGCAAATAGCACCTTAGCAACAACTAAAATAAACGCCCTTTCTTCACAGAGATTCTCCAGGGCTACAAGACTAGAAGCTCAGGTAGGAAGGGAAAACTTCTCAGTGGGAGACAATGTGTTGCTTCTGCAGATCCCTCCACCTAGTGAGATGGGCAAAACCAAGCAGGCACTTGCCAAATGGGGGACAGCAAATTAAAGGTTTGGGCTAGAAACAGAAGCACCGCAAAGGTATGCACTACAGTAAGCAAGGCAGAAGGAAATCCAAGCTGGAAAACGCAATCCACGGCTTTTAAAAGGGCTCAACAGAACAGAAGAGGGAACCTGTTGCCCTGCACTGGTGTTGGTCTACAGTACATAGAATTGTAATTGGAAGGGACCACAGGCGTCATCTAGTCTAACACCTTGCGATGGAGGAATCTTTTTGCCCAACGTGGGGCTCAAACCCACAACCCTGAGATTAAGAGTCTCCTACTCTACCAACTGCCCTTGCTGGCAAGAGCTAATGGCAGTTGGGAGTCCAACATCATGTTCAGGGGCATGGGTTGCCCAACTCTGCAACACAGATACACACTAAAGGCAGACCAACGTTTTAGTGGATTTACGTTTCCAGACATGACAGGAGCCTTGCTCAGACATTCATCTTGTCTCTGACCTTCCTCACATTTGACATCTCATTAGGAATTATTCCCAAAAGTTACCCCTGGCAAGAATAGATCCAGGAAGACTGTGGGAGGAAGGGTAGGAAATGCCGAGTAATGCTGGGTGATAAAACTCAAGCCAACAAAAGCGTCCCAAGTCATGGCAAGATGAAACAAATAATAGGCAAGCAGCCAAGTGAGCAGAGGGTAGGTGATTTTGCTGGGGCTACTGCCAGTGGCAATATTAGGCTGTCTCAGACCATATTTTCTCAGTAGAGTCCTGGACTAACCAGCTTGGAACAGCTGCTCCCTTCAGCAAAGACACTGTGATCTCTTCCATCCAAATATTTTCCTCCCAGGAGTCGGTATTTTAATATTTATTAGGTATTAGCAGCATTTATGGGAGTCTTAAAAATCCACTTATCCAATTTCCTGTTTTGCAGCATAATTATTCGCTGGGTCTCCTTAACTATGGAAGAAGATTGGTGGGGGTGATGCCACTGCCAAAGATGGCAGGCAAAGATGGGAGTTCTGTCCCTTGGACATAGAGGTACAGTGTAATCAACGATCTTCCTCAAAACTTGATCGGCAAAGATAACAAGGAATGCAAAAGTGCCATGGCTCTGAACAAGAAAGAAAGCTACTTCACTATCAGAGAATGAGGGTAAAGGATACCTTAACTGAAAAAGAAACAATAAGTCCCAGCTTAGTTCCAAAAGCTTTAAAACTATCCAGAGAAGGACAAGACCTCCTGACTGAAATTAATCAAAGCATAGCTAAAATGCATGAGGATTTGCTTCAAAATGGGATGCAAAAATAAAATCATTAG
Source organism: Podarcis vaucheri (assembly GCF_965113315.1). Taxonomy (NCBI): domain Eukaryota; kingdom Metazoa; phylum Chordata; class Lepidosauria; order Squamata; family Lacertidae; genus Podarcis; species Podarcis vaucheri. The sequence goes on from NC_138751.1 coordinate 16,868,291, forward strand.
AGGCTAGCATTTTTGATCTGACAGCCTAAATGGCAGATACCTGCAAGTGAGGCCCTGAATATGGGCATTGAACATGAAAGCAGCCTGGACTGACTTCAAAGAGAACTGAACATTTCCCCTCAAAAAGAGTTTTATTGGGGTTTCAGACAAGTGGAAAGGTTAAAAGTCAATAGTCTTAAGAAGGGTTTTGGGTTTGATGGGGAAAATTTACTAAGCATACATGGAACCGTAAAAACTGAGGGAGGAATGCTGAAATACTACTGTAACTTATAATTTTTCAAACAATTTTTATCATAAAGGTAAAGGTAAAGGTACCCCTGCCCGAACGGGCCAGTCTTGACAGACTCTGGGGTTTGTGCGCCCATCTCACTCAAGAGGCCGGGGGCCAGCGCTGTCCGGAGACACTTCCGGGTCACGTGGCCAGCGTGACAAAGCTGCATCTGGCGAGCCAGCGCAGCACACGGAACGCCGTTTACCTTCCCGCTGGTAAGCGGTCCCTATTTATCTACTTGCATCCGAAGGTGCTTTCGAACTGCTAGGTTGGCAGGCGCTGGGACCGAGCAGCGGGAGCGCACCCCGCCGCGGGGATTCGAACTGCCGACCTTTCGATCGGCAAGCCCTAGGCGCTGAGGCTTTAACCCACAGCGCCACTGTGGTATCATAGCAGATGGTAATTAAAATTATATTACTAACATCACAGGGGTCTAGGCTCTCCAGTGAAGGGTATTTGCAGAATTAAACCATAATAACCTGACTCTCTTTTTTGTATTACAGCAAATTCATTTAAATTAATTGCAATTTTTTTGCACCAAAAAATGTTTTCATGGAAATTAAGCACTACTCTGTTACAAAACACATTACCTTGAAACAACTGACAAGAGGTATTAAAACAATTTTGAACTAAATCATTCTGTTCCATCTAAAACATGGAAAAGGAACACAAATGTGAAGGATTGCCAGAGATTTTGTAAAATTTTACCAGGGAAGAGTAGAAGTAGAAATGTCAGAATCTGGAAAAATAACTACAATGCAATTTGGATGCCCAAAACAACTAGCAAAAATGGATATCCCAAAAGAATAGTTTTATTTGAGCTTCTGTATACCCTGTCTGGTTTATTAATATCGATTTTTTGTTTGCATTATAAAATTTATATATTTGTATTGTGTATTATTTGGATTATGAAATAATACGAGCATGGGGCATCCAGAAAGTATAAAACAATGCATCTACATAAGAATCTGAATCATTGCCAAAATATAATACTGACTGTCCTTGACTCTTCCTGCCACACTTGTCATGCCCTCATGCCACACCCTTTGATAACCACACACACAAACGCATATTAAAAACCTATGGAAGTGGAGACATCATCCCATCTGCTCCTGCCTCTCACCATCCCTGGCGATGGACCCTTGGTGCGTACAAAAGGTGAGCATGTGGGGCATGTGGAAAAAGGGAAACCATAACCCAGGGTTGCACCTGACCCAATGATCCCTCCCAGAACTGGATTTCAGTGGCAATTCTAGGATGCTGGAGGAAAGGGGTCTGCCGTCTATTCAGGATACCTTTCTCCCCCGCCCCCCCCCGCCCCCAGTCCTGCTTCGCAGCCTAGGCTCACCCCACACACAGGTAAGCACGGAAACCGTCAGGGCCCTCTTTCTCTTGGGGGTCGCCTCCTGACTATCCCCACCGCCTCAAGATCCGTCCCCTTTAGCTCTCCCGCCGATTCCTCCCTCGCTGACCTAAAAGGGCCGGCTCCAGAGGAGGAGGCGGCGTGGGGAGGAAGAGCTCGCCTCCGATTACCTGTCGGCTCCTCATCCAGCCCCACCCCCACCCCCCGCGCCCGGTGCTCTGCCCTAGGCAGGATCAGCACCGCTCCCTGGCGGGAGGAAAGGCAAGGCGAGTAGAGGCGGAGGCTGCTCCTCTTTCCTCCGAGGGAGAGCGGCAGCACCAGGCAGAGGAGGCGCCGGCTGGACAGTCCCTCCGCGCACCCCTGACAGCCCGGTGAGGTGTGGGGCTGGACGGTGCCCACCTCCGACTCCTCAGCCGCTTCCTTCAGATCCTTCCGCCCTTCTCCTCCCCACCCCACAAAAAACATCCAACTTCATGGGGGTCCCCCCGCCCCAAATATCTGCCCCCCACACGGTGGCCTCCCACCCCCCCTCTCGATCCTCCCCACAAGTTGCCCCCTCCCCGCCTCCTCCTTCGCCCCGCAATCCGCCAGGCGCGCCCGACCCGACACCGGCCGGCCACCCCACCCGGGAGCGGCGCCCCCCTCGCCCGCCCCATCCAGGTCTCACCTCCGCCGCCTCCCTCCCTTCCTCGGGCTTCTCGCCTGCCTCAGGCAAACAAACTGATAAGCACCCGTATCTCAATTTGAAAAAAATAAAATAAATACAAACTACTCCGCACGCTCGACCCCGCCTTTACCGCCTCCTCTCCAACTCACCAGCTCGCCCTCTTCCTCCTCCCCTCGCCCTTCTCCAAGCAGCCGCTGGACAGTGCCCGAGCGTCTCCACATGCAGCCCACCCAATGGCCATACGTCTTGTTAATGGTCCCAACCAATAGGCGCGCGGTTTCTTTACCGGCGTCTAGTAGCTACAGCGCCGCCATCGCTGTTCAGGGCAACAACAAAAAAAGTTGGTCGTAGACTTTTTGGAGTTCGTGTTGCAAAAGGAAGCGGTGCCACCGCCTTCTTCGCTAAAAGGCGTCTGCGCCGTTGAAGTCAGCAGGCCCGCCATCTCAAGAAAGGGCAGGGAATGAGAAGAAAATAGGAAGGAAAACGTACAGGGCGGTAGCCATTTTGGGTGAGGGCAGAGTCTGGTTGGCGCCGTTTAAGACGCCGCCATTAGAGGGGAAGACCAGAAATTCAAGCTTTAAAGAAGCCGTGTTTCCATTTTCCAGTTGGATGCGATGGAATAAAGAATAGTAGTTTCCTTGGTTCCTTCCTTTAGGGAGGTCGTTTCGTCATACACGCGGTTTCTGAGGGAGATTAATCTGTATTAAGTTAGAATTATAGAATTATAGAGCTGGAAGGGAAATAAAAAAATTTCTTCCTGTAGCAGCTTAAAGACCAACTAAGTTAGTTCTTGGTATAAGCTTTCGTGTGCATGCACACTTCTTCAGATACACTTCTTCAGAGCTGGAAGGGACCCCCAAGGGTCATCCAGTCCAACCGCCTGCAATGCAGGAATAAGTTCGTTGTAAGGCAGTGCAAAACAGCACACACACATAAAGACTAGTTTAATATGTTGTTGTTATTATTATTATTATTTATTATTTATTAAATTTCTATACCACCCTTCATCCGAGGATCACATGGTGGTTTACAACATAAAAACACAAAAATACATAACATAGTAACAAACAAAATAATACTGCCTCCAACACACACAGTTTAAAGGGCTATATATTGTTTAATTAGCCAAAGGCCTAGGAGAAGAGGAATATCCACCTGGAGGAAAAACATTTGTGTTCATATTAAAAAAAAAAATGTTGAGGTATGAAGTGCTCACCATCTTGCCAGTTCATTCCCTCCACACTCCTAGGCATGTCTGCTCAGAAGCAGGCTTCTGCGTCAAAGGAGGCCTCCAAGACAGAATGATCTTAGCCAAGGAATCAGACCGACCAGGATCTATGCATATTCCCCCTCATCTCTCTCTGAAAGTAGTAGTGATGAGTAAAGGTGCACTCCTTACCCCCATTTACCACATGGAATTCACCTAGACCTATTTCTGAGTAGACATGGTAGGGATTGCCAGCTTAGCTTGGGTTAGAAAACTCAGGGGGAGGAAACTGATTTTCTAGATCCATTTCAACCTGGGTTTCAGCCAGGTTTCGGCACAGACAGAAACTGCTTCCAACAGAAGCAGTTTCCAGGCCCCATTCAAAGTACTGGTTTTGACCTATAAAGCCTTAAATGGCTCCTGACCACAATACCTCAAGGACTGGCTCTCCCCATATGAACCACCCAGCAGCACCCTGCAATCATCCTCCAAGGCCCTCCTCCAGAAGAAGGTAGTAATATGAGAATGGGCCCTTTCTACAGTGGCTCTGTGTTTGTGGAGTGCCCTCCCCAAGGTGGTTCGAATTGCACCTTCATTATATACACCTTTAGGTGCCAGGCGAAGGCAACCAGGCCTTGCACTGATTAATATCCTATACCCTTTTAAATGTGTTTGGAGGGGGGAGTTATTAGTTTGTGGTCTTCTTGCCGTTTTTGTAAAACATTTTGTGCTTCATCTTCCATTTTTATGTTTTGAACCACCCTGAGATTAAAGGATGAAGGGCGGTATACAAATTTCATAACTAAATAAGAATAATGATATCCCTTAGCAAATCTCTGCCCTACACTTGCCCTTTTCTTGGTCGAAGCCTTGCCCGAATGAAGGTACCAGTCATTTCCCCCAATGTGACCCCTTCCCAGACGTTGTTGGACTGCAATTCCCATCATCCCTTGCCATTGGCTATGATGGCTGAAGCTGATGGGAGTTGGAGTCTATCAGCATCTGGCGCGCACCGCGTTGGCTATACCGCTTTACCGGCTCTAAATGATAGCTGCCTCCGCCCTCCTTCATCTCTAGGATTCGCCCGTCCTCTGCTGTCAGGATCAATGGGTTTTATTTCTACCCAGACCTTTTCTTTTAAATGTCACCCGCTTGGGGAAACTACGCCTCCCAGGATGCCGCGCAGAGCGAGCCCTCTTCCTCACCGCGCCTCGCACTGCGTCGGCTGAGTGGGAAAGTGCGCGGCAAGCGCGGCGCTTGTCCAGGCTGCCCCTCGCGCGCCTTGCGCCACCCTCGGCCCGCTTGCTGCCCCTGCTATGGCGGCAGGGGCTCCCTCGGCTGTTCCTGCCCGCAGCCCCCCTCGGTGGCTCGGAGGCCCTGCTGACGGCTCCGTGTACCTCCTCCTGCCCGTCCCTGCTGGAAGTGCCCTGGTGCTAACACCAGGTGAGCAAGTGGGGGGTATGGACGGAGGGTTTGTTCGGAAACCGGCGCTAAACCTGGCCCAGGGATCTGCCCTAGAATAGCATTTTTAGCCAGGTCTAAAGTCTGGATCTTGAAATGTCTGCCTATGTGTTAGAAAGTGGGAGATGGACTCGTGTTTGTTTGTGTGCGTGCTGCAAGGGATAGATGAAAATGCAGCAGTAGGTTTCCTGAGTAACACTGCAAGCCTAACCCCATTTACCCGAAAGTAAGCATCACTGAATTCCATAGGCCTTAATTCTGGGTAGGCATGGTTAGGAGACTACGTACTGCAAACCCCACAAAAACCCTTAACACTGTTTCTCTCTTCATATGGATGCAGCCTACATATTTCTTAACCCAGGGGCTTCTTGGTTCTTGTGGTAGATATCACACCGTCTTCCTGTGCAAATTTTTTTCTTCCCAAGATGTTTTTCAGAGGGATTCCTCATCTTGCAGCGCTTAACCCAGGGATGGGAAAACCTGTGGCCCACCAGATGTTATTGGACTCCAATCAGCCCAGCCAACATGGCCAGTGGTCAAGGATAGTGGATGTTGTGGTCCAGTAGCATCTGGCGGGCCAAAAGCTTCTCCATTCCTGCCTTATTCTGCCTCTCACACTACCTAAGAGTCAGAGAAGAGTCTGTGCACAAGCAGAACCATGGTGGAGAGTGGGTGCAATATTGTGTCAGGCTTGACACCTGCCCCCCCCCCCCATCCAGCCACTGAATGTGTGTGGATTAGGTTCTGTTTCAAAACCATGTGCTTAATTTGGTGATCAAGCCTCTTTTCTGTCTGCAGCAGATGGAGCAAATTCTGCCTGGATTCTGTCTCTCCCTGCAGAGAGCAAGAACAAAGTGGAAAAGCCACAGGAAGATGGTGCACAGCCACGTCCCATTTCCTCAAGTAGCTCCAGCGGGAGTGGAAATAAGGTGCTGCAGAAAGGAGGCTCTGCGAAAGACCAGTCGGCTTTTTGTAAAGGAGACTTGAAGGAGCCTCTGCGGGCCTTGTGTGGCAAAACAAAATCCTACAAATGCCCCGACTGCGGGAAAAATTACCGCAGGAGCACAGACCTCTTGAGGCACCAGAGGACCCACACGGGAGAAAGGCCTTATCTGTGCCTGGACTGTGGGAAGAGCTTCAGTCGGAGTTCAGTCCTCCTGGAGCACCAGAGAATCCATACAGGTGAGAAGCCATACAAATGCAGCCACTGCGGGCAAGGATTTAGCCAGAGCTCCAACTGTAAGCAGCATGAGAGGACTCATGGGAAGGAGAAAAGGAGCGACCCAGTACACTGGGGATCAACTTGGCAAAGGACAGAGTATCAGAGGCATGGGCCTAAAAGCCTGAAAAGAACTGATGAAGGTGCAAGAGCTGAGCTCGGACTCGGATCTCAGCCTCCAGGGGGAAGTTCCTCATGGAGCTCAAAGATGGTGATGAAGTATCAGAAAAGCCATAGGATGGAGAAGCCCTACAGGTGCCCCGAGTGCGGGAAATGCTTTGCACGTAGCACGGATTTCATCCGGCACCACATTACCCACACAGGAGAAAAGCCCTACACGTGTGTGAAATGTGGCAAGAGTTTTACGCGCAGCTCAGTCCTCATTGAGCACCAGCGAATCCACACGGGAGAGAGGCCCTATAAGTGTCGGCTGTGCAGAAAGGGCTTCAGTCAGAACTCTAACCGTAACCAGCACGAGACAATCCATCAGGCTAAGAAATCTCCTGACACTTCCTGAGTGGCAGTGGATCTTGTTACTGGGGTGTGGGACTCGCTAGAATCCACTTGGCTGGGGAAAGGGCCTGAAGCGCAAGTCCCAGCGGGTGCAGATGTCCCAAGGCAAATTTGAAGCTACAGTACTGTTAGAATCCAAATGGAAAGTCCAAGACTGCAAGTTTATGCCCACTTACTTGGGGGTAAGCCCCACTGAATTAAATGGGACTTACTTATGAGTAGACATGGGTATGATTGCAGCACTCAAGTGGTATAGGGGCTTATTTTTATATGAGGTCATTTGCTGCAGAAATCATGAGGAAAACACATCTATCTATGAAAAACCTTATTATTGACACTGAGAGGAAATAAATTTTGTTACAAATTATAATATTCTTGTTAATTGTTCTGTGCACCCCAAATGTAAATTCCACTATGTTCAGTGGAATGAGTGCCAGATTTAGGGTGGTACAGGTGGGTCCCACACAGGGTGCCAAGACAAGGGGGAGAAAAATTGAGAATATCCATAACTGAGAAAAATCATTTGGGGGTACCAAATTTTGGGGGTGGCCATATTACAAAGATTACCAAAATCCACCTCAGTGGAACTTACTTCTTCCATTCAGAAGTAAGTTACACCAGGTAAGTGGGCACAGGAGAGCTGCTTGTTAGAAAACCATTATAATTTAAATAAAAGAAAGAATATGGAAAAGGAAATAGTACCAGCAGGTGATCTTTTTCTTTCCCATATAGTGATCATTACTAATGACTGCTGGTACTTAACTCTGTTCTAAAAGATACTGAGAGTGTACAGCCTGATCATATTTCATACAAGCTACAGAAAACTGCAAGAAAGTAGCTTGAGTTTCATCACTTCATGGTGGTTGTTTTTAGATTAGAGTTGTAGAAATATTTGCTTGATTAGTTTGGACAAAACCTGTCTTGCATTATACCATTTCCTGGCCAAACACACAATCACTGCAGCATTTTCTTTTCTTTTCCCATCAGTGAATTTGTTCTGTTATATTTGTACCCTCTTTCACTATATACAGTGGTGCCTCGCAAGACGAAATTAATTCGTTCCGCAAGTTTTTTCTTCTTGTGAGTTTTTCGTCTTACGAAGCACGGTTTCCCATAGGAATGCATTGAAAATCAATCAATGCGTTCCTATGGAGACCGTCCGGGGACAGAGGGGAAGCACCGTGCGCCTTCCACTCTGTCCCCGGACCTATTTTAAAGCAAGGGAAGGGGCAGCAGGGAAAATCGCTTCTCCCCGTTGCCGCCCCTTGGTTCAAAAGGGGTCCGGGGAGAGAGGGGAAGGCGCGCGCGCCTTCTCTGTCCCTGGAGATTGCGGGGCTGGCAACGGGGAGAAGCGATCTTCTCCCCGCCGCCCCTTGCTTCAAAAGAGGTCTGGGGACAGCGGGGAAGACGCGCTGCACTTCCCCGCTATCCCTGGAGCTTGCGGGGCAAGCTTCGTTTTGCAAAGCAAGCCCATAGGGAAATGCGTCTTGCGAAGCGGCTAAGAAAACAAAAAACTCCTTCGTCTAGCGAGTTTTTCGTCTTCCGAGGCGTTCGTCTTGCGGGGTACCACTGTATGTCTTGCTATTTTTTTCCTATTTTTTTAAAATGAAAGCTAAATCTGCTTACCCCATGGTCCTGAAAATAAAAGTGCCTTTGAGGATGTGCATGCCATCCCAATCTCTGGGCAGTGTGAAATTACAGGGGTTCCAGGCGTTTCCTTCGGGAATGAGGCACAGTGGGGACTGTGGTGTCTTTATGACATATGGTTTATTTACACATATATACGACCTGAGCCCATGATGGAGGGGTGCACAGCATTAAAGCCCCAAGGAGGTCCTGCTTCTCCCACAGCCCACAGCCTTGGATTCCAGCATAAATCAGGCCTGGCTCTCGCTCTCTCTGCCCTTGCAGCCTGTAGTTTTTGCCTGCAGCTTCTAGCTCATATCCCTCAACTCTCAACTCTGGACTTTTGTATTTCTAAGGAACAGACAGTTGAGGGAGGCAGGCCCACAATTTTTAGCGGGCCATCACCAGGCTGGCCTGGCTATTCCATGCTGGGTCCAGGCATTAGGAGGAGGTCCAAGCATTCAGACCACCCCCTCTCCTACCAAACTCCTAACACTACAAATATGAGGGTCACATCTGTTGCTCTCCCCACTTTTACCTCCTGCTGTGCCTCCTTTTTGCCTCTGGCCCTGCCCATCATTGATATGTCGCCCCTACAAGGTTGCCCATGAAGTAATGCCATCAGTCCTCAGACACATGGAAGTTCCCCACCCTGGTCTAGGTGGGGATAGGTTCAGATCCCCACCCTCATATGAAGCTGACTGGGTTACCCTGAGTCAGTCAATCAGCCTATTCCAACAACTCATAGGGCTGGTGAATGATACAATGGGCAGGGGGGTGGGAAGAATCTTCTATGGGTCCAGCCATTGCTGCATCCTCTCCTGCTAAGAGTTCCAGCTTCTATCACACACGGTAGTTGCCGCCAACCCCTTTTCTGACGACAGGCTTTTGTGCCATTTTAACAGCAGCACAACAGGCAGAAATCCAGCAGATGCTATTTTACCTCTTACTTCAGCCTATTATTATTATTATTTGGGGGGGGGGGAATACACACAATTTCTGTTGTTAAAGAGGGCTGTGTGTCATACACCTTGCCCCGTTACCGGAAAAATCCGAGGGCTCCCTTGGACAAAAACAAAAACACCAACCAGGATAACTTGGAGCAAAACAGCAGCCTGTAGGCTTGGCCTTTATTGAACTGTTGCAACAGGGTGTTCCCCTCACTTGCAGGAGAGAGGAAAAGATCCAGAAAGATGGTGTGCAAGACCTTATAAAAACTTTTGAAATTCCCATCCTCTAGGTCAAGCCCACCCCCAGAAACATGCATACATTACAGAAAGGAGGGGTTGAGGGAGGAGTTGTGGTGGTAACCTGAGTGTCCTGTCACCTGGCTGGTTCTCCCCCCCCCAATGAGTCACTTCCAGGAGACAAAGGGGAGTTGGCAGTTTCCTGCCCCCAGAGGGAAGATCTGATCATCGTCCTTTGTTTCAGTCCATGCTGAATCCACTCCCATATGCAAGTTCTTTGTGATCTTGATGGTCTTCTGTCTAGGACCATCAGGGTTGACATAGCAACTGGGCAGGGCTCCTGTGGATGTGCTGGGATGGTGAAGGGATTATGGCTGACCAGAACCAAGCCACCCCCCTTTGATAGTCCTTGTCATATGGAGTAAAATAAAAATGGAACAGTGCAAATCCGATGTATGGTTGATTTTTCTATGAATTTATAACAGAAATGTGGCGTATGTAATGTGTGTGTGTGTGAGTGTGTGTGAAGTTTGTAGAAACAGAATGATTGGGGTGGGGGTTCCCTCTACACCCCCCAAGCCCCTTTGTGACTACCCTGCTGATCTCCCTCCGGGCAGTGGAGTCTCCCGCTGTCCTTGCCCTCAGGCAGCGAAATGTCTTGGGCCGACCTTTGCTCCCAGGCATGTTCCCATGCACTACTCCCGTGTTAACGGTGCACCTTCCGGATTCGAACGGACGAGAGGCGATCGTTGCTCTGCACATCCTCGGAAGCAGCATTCTCTCCCCGCCTCCCCCGTCCCTATTCCACGGCGCGGTTTCTGCAAGAGCTCGCTTGCCACGAGGAAACACGTTCCTCCGGGATGGCCTCTAGTAAAAGCTCCGGATCAGAGGCTCCGAGCTTCTCTCTCTTCCTCCTCGCCCCCGCCCCTATTTCAAAACCCGAATACTCGTCGCTTGCGGGGCTGGAGAAGGGTGGGAGGGAGGAGGACTCCTGGGTCCACCCCCTACTCGCGTCTGGCAGGAACAGGCGCCGCTGCTGCAGTTGCCACTCTCTCTGTCTTGCAGACCTCTCCACCAATGAGCGACAACGAGGGAAGGCAACGTTGGCGAATCTGCGAGGCGTACCGCCCCTCCGCCACCCTCCTCTCGACGTCTAACATTCTCCCCGTCTCCCCCCCCCCCGGCCCTCGGAGCTCCCCCTCCCCACTCAGCAGGGTCTCTTCTCGGGGAGGGAAGAGGCGCAAAAGCGCAGCCGGAGCCGATTCCGCCGCCCATCTCGAGGCGCTTGCCAAAGGGCGAGGAGCCTACGGATCCCGTTGATCGGCTCTGCTAGCCACCTCTGCGCCCTCCTCCGCATCATCATCATCTTCATCATCACCCTCGGCAGCCCCACCATTCCCCCCCTGCTCCAGAGAGGCCCGGGTGAGTGGGGAGGGGAGCCAGCCTGGGTCGCAGGAAGCAGTCACTCCTTGGATCAACTTCCTTCCCGGACTTGGTACTGGCCCCGGGTGGGGAATCCGTCTCCCCTTCCTTACCCAGCCCCTTATCCTGCTGCCAGCTACCCTAACTCTCCATAGGGACGTGGCGGAGAAAAAAGGGTGTCTACCACGTGGGTTTCCAGAAGCAGCTGTTGCTTGGAATAGAGAGGTGTGCATCACAACACAACCCCCCCCTTGGATTTCTAAGACGCAATTAGGCTAAACTTACGGAGCTAGTGATATTAGCGAGCAGACACACGCCAAGACTGAGAGACAAAAGAGGTAAGTTTTAAGAGCTCGAGACTCCTTGGGGTTGCGGGGAAGGGTGGGTCTTATTTGAGGCCATGGCCTGCACAGGGATCCCTCTGCAGTTGTGATACCTACACATTAGTAGTGCTGTGTGCTTCTGAGCATGTGAAGGGTGCATAAATAAGCCAGTCGTTCTCTATGAAGACAGCACTTTGCATCAGGGATTAGTGACAGGATTTCCAGGCAGACTTGAGTCATACCATGGCCTCATCCATCTTCCCATACTATATTCAAACCAAGTGGACTCATCCTTGTTCATTGGGGGCTGGGGGCAATAGGAAAATAGATCTAAATATCTCCTGAATCTAAGCTAGGTGGCTGGCCTCACAGGGTAGTTGTGAGTCAAAAAAAGCTGCACTGACTTGTAGGGGGTTTGATGGTCTACAAATAAGAGTTGTTTAAAGAGGACTTAATTTTCTAATAACTATGCCTAGGGTGGAGAGCCTTGGTCACTTACCTTTGTTTCCCCCTCAAAAGCCACTCACTTCCGCACTTAAATTAATGATGGATGAGGACAAGGAGGACATGAAAGAAGAGAAGTCAGAGGGGATTCCTATATCTGGCACACCAACCGAGGTCAAAGATGGGGGTGTGGTAAGTAACAGAGGCGCTTTGACACTGAATGTTTCCCCAGATGCCTCTGGGTTTAAAAGAAAGACTCCTTTGTGGAAAACAGACCAAACCATCATGTCCGTTTCTGCTCAGACTGATATGACTAAAGCAATCTCATGCTGGGTGAACCGCACCATGGGAAGATCTGGTGCCTAAAATATGTAAGGAGCTAATTTGGTCTCCTAATGGATTTGTTTGTTTGTTTGTGTATGTATTTGTTTTCCCATTCTGTACCTTCAGAAATTGGATGCAGACAGGCCATTGATGAAGAATGCGGGAACATCTCGGGGATCCTCAGAGATACGGCGGAAAGGGCTGCTGACTAGAGTAAAGAAGGAAAGGGAAAGAGCACAGGAGAGCAAGGTGTGGCTATACAAGATCTCCAGACCTATGAGGTTTTTTTGTTTGGAAGGAGGGTGGTGAGGTGAAGGAAGGAAAAATCAGAACTAGAGGTTTGTGTGTCTGTCCTGGGTGTAATTTGCTTCCTACTAAATAATTATAGGAGACAGAAAAGGCCCCATAAAAGATTGAGCCACACACAGATTTGAGGGAATAGGCTGGAAAAACCAGGATTCTGAGATCCAGTAGGAATGGAGCAGGACTTCTTGGTTTGCAAGGAGTGTTTATTGATTGCCTTTCTATCCCATCCTTCAAGGAGCTCAGGGTGATGAACACGTTCCCTTTGCCCCCTCCCCATTTTATCCTCACAACATCCCTGTAAGGTCTGTTAGGCCAAGGGGTAGTGACAGCCTAAGAGCACCCAGCAAGTTTCATGGCCATGTGAGAATTGGAGCCCAGGCTTCCCTGATCCTAGTGTAGCATTCTGACCGCTATGCTGTGCTGGCTACTTGTGTTCTGCCCTGTCCAGATTACACAGGGTTGGTTGGTGTATTATTGTGCCTGACTTCATAGAAAAACAATATAGTGTAGGGTTATAGTGTTGGATTAAGGGGTGGGGAGAGCAGGATCAGATATTCAAGCTTGATGCTGAACAGTGACCTTGGACCAGTCATATTTCATTCTCCCACACACATTCTCTCTCAAGCTAGCCTGTCTCACAGAGTTGTTGTGAGGATAATGTGGGTGAGGGCTAGAACAGCTTATACTGCCTTGAGTTCCTTGGAAAAAATATGGAATAGAAATCTAATGAATAAAAATAACGTAAAATCTGCTCCCAGCTACTTTACCTCTTCTTTCAGCCTCTGCCACCTTCTCCAAGGAAATGGACACGGATTGCCACTTCATGCAAAACAGAAAAGGTGGCAACAGAGAAGGAGGAGGAGCCTCCAATTGTGGTGAAGATGCTTGAGATCCCAGTGGGTGACAACATGGTGAGTAATGAAAGCAAACCAATGACTAGATCTCAGGGCTACATCTATGCAGAGGTACCTCTGGTTATGAACTTAATTCGTTCCGGAGGTCTGTTCTTAACCTGAAACTGTTCTTAACCTGAGGTACCACTTTAGCTAATGGGGGCCTCCTACTGCCGGTGTGCCGCCAGGACACGATTTCTGTTCTCATCCTGAGATAAAGTTCTTAACCCAAGGTACTACTTGCAGGTTAGCGGAGTCTGTAACACGAAGTGTTTGTAACTTGAGGTGTTTATAACCCAAGGTACCACTGTATAGCAGAAAAGGATACACTGTATAAAGTGCTCCTGTTTACATCCGGACCCCTTTCTTCATTAGCATTGCCAGCCTTCCAACCAGCCTTTTTAAAAAGCAGCTTGATTTGGATTTTTATGGAGAAAATATGTCATCTCCTTATTTAAATATTGCTGCCGCCACCGTCCTTCAGTTGATATTAGAACTGAATACAGATTTACAGATTGATAAAGCACTCCAAGCATTGTAGCTCTGTAGGGAATAGTGTTTTTCTAACAACTGTCAGCACCATTAACAAACGAAAGCTCCCAGGATTCTTTGGGGGAAACCATGGCTATTTAAAGTGGCATGGTACCACTTTAAATGTATGGTGTGAATGTGGCATAAATAACTTGCAGAAAACAGTCTTAAAAGGAGGTTGCATAACTTACTTACAAACTGCATAGTTGTCCCAAGGATGATGATAAACATGATGGATAGGTGACAAATTTCAGTTCAGCGCCATCTTTGCCACTATACAAGATAATGGGGTTGGCAGAGAGAAGAGAATCCATCAATCAGGAGTTGCCATAGCACACTGGATAAGATTTTCTTATGTACTCTGGAACATGACACACCCGCATGTACACTGAAGTGATTGGCCTGGTTATATTTTGTCCACAACTTGGAAAGGGGAATTTTAGAGGCGTGAATGTGAGTCATCTCTACACCTGGTAGGTGGAAACCATTTGGGCATCCAAGTCTTGGAACATGACAGAAATGGATGCTAAACAGTTTTGCCAGATACAAGCACTCTTTGCTCCAACTTTTCATCACAGTGATTTTTATCTATATCTATATCCCATGGAAAGTGTCGTCTGCTAATTTCTGAAGAATGAGCCACTGCTAAATGTATAAGAGAATCCATTTGCTGGTTAGTTGGCAACCATATTCTTTATTAGAGATAAAAACAAGATCTTGCCTGCAAGAGTATTGTTCTTCAACTTTTAAAGGCAAAATCTGAATTATTTTGTTCTTCCCTCTTATTAAGAAACTAAGAATTGGAGAGATGGAAAGGAACAAAGAGCAGTTGTGGCACACTATGGAATGGGCTACGTACTCACATTGTTGCTTTTTGCTAGTACAGTAGATAGTGTGAGAAAACTGCCACACAGGAAGCTCAGCGGCCTACCTATAAGCAAGAAAACCCACACGTTCTGCATGCTGAGTGCTACATATATGGTTATCATTTTCAGTATTCTTCTATAAGTTGCTTTCCTTTGGCAAAAGTCAGCACCAGTGGTGATTTTGATACTTTAAAAATGGCTTTTTGAGTTGGCTGCAGAGAACACATCCTGTGAGGAGAAATTGACAAAGTGGTGTCTCCCCTGGCAACCATTTTTTACCTCCTTAGCCTTAGGCATGCACAACATTTGATTTGTTAGCCGTCTGTGATGACCCTTGGTGACCTCCTGGGACAGTAAAACACAGTAGGGCTGTCCAGGATCATATAGGTCACACTATATGGTTGATGAGATGTACTTGGTTTAGTGCAGGGGTCACCAGTGCAGCAGCTGCCAGTGTACCCACAGTACCTCCTATGGCGCCCACAAAAGGTCTCAGTAAATATCCCCTTAAAATCCAGTGTATGAGGCTGTTTGATATTCCTACTCAGTACCTCTTTGCATTTGCTCATCCTCTTCTGCACAACCCCATAACAGCCATTTTGTGACGGGCACCAATGGTACTTCTGCAGTATTCCAAATGTGCTCACTGCCTCCAAAAGGCTGGTAACCTCTGGTTCAGGTGGGCTTAAGGCCATCTTGGCCTGTCTCAGCATTTGAGAACTATTCAACTCTAGAGGGATAAGATACATATAAAAATGCTCACTTCTTGCTGTTTTTGCCTTTTCTAGCCAGAGTGTTCATTCTCCCAGAAAAGGTTAATAATGGAGGATGGCAGTGAGAAAGAACTGATAATTAGAAGAAGAGTGAAGAAGGAAAAAGATGAGGAAGAGAATCTGGAATTTGAAGTGGAGGTGAGGAGGGTTTCCACAGGTGGGAAACCAGTGAGTGGAGATGAAGATGGGAAGGTGAGATGTTTTATTTGGGTGAGGGGAAAGAAGGACCAACTTTCGGGGGGGGGGAAGGATTGCTTAACTCAGCCTTTGAAAAACTGGCCCTTCAGATATTTTAGACTACAGCTCCCATCAGCCCTAGCCAGCACAGCTGGTTTGGAATTGTAGTCAAAAACATGTGTAGGGCATCACGTTTGCAACGGCTAGTGACATCATTGTCTTGGTCAAACTTGCTCCATCTTGGTTCTACTGCCTTGCAGGACTTGCCCCCTGAGGAAGAGATGAAGGCTGAGGTGGAGGAGCAGAAGGCTCAGGAATTCGAGATGCAAAAAGTCACCGTCCCCATAGATGGGATTTTGGTGAGTACTGGGGGTAGCATAGCCGAGGGAATGTCAGGAGAGCTTGGAGGAGAGACCTGTAGATGGAGGTGGGTGGTGAGGTGGTTCTATTGTCCTGTTTCCATGATCTTTGGGAATGTTGGGTTTCTCCTGTCAGAGGCCTGATCTGCACTATACATTTAAAGCAGTATTGTACCACTTTAAACAGTCATGGTTTCCCTCAAAAAATCCTGGGAACTGGAGTTTGCTATGAGTGCTGAGAGTTCCTAGGAGACCCCTGTTCCCTCACAAAGCTATAAATCTCAGAGCCATTCCCTCTTCCCAAAGAAATATAGGAATTGTAGCTGTATGATGGGAATATGGGTCTCCTAACAACTCTGGACACCTTAACACTTTTCAGGATTCTTTGGCAGAAGCCATGCCTGTTTAAAGTGGTACGATGCTGCACTGATGGGGCCAGACTGCCAAGGCTGCATCCTGATGTTAGCCTTTTTTTGGTGAGTCTTGGCAGCTGTATGGCAGGGGGGGCGATGATGAAAGAAGTGGTATTTGGCAATTCTTCTGGCATTGTACAGGACAACATCTTACTAATGTTAGGACCTTGTAAGTCACTGAAACTCAAGAGTGCAATGAAGGAATAGTAAAAAAAGAAAAAGTCTACATGCTGAATCCAAGATTCACAAAAAAGGCTTGGCATCAAGATGAAGCCTTAACAATATGGCCAGAGAACCAGCAAGGGAAAATTTGGCCACATGCCTCTTTTCTTATCACGCTGCTGTAGCATTGGGGCCACCACTAGTAGGGACCCTCTTTGTTGTTGTTGTTTAGTCGTTTAGTCGTGTCTGACTCTTCATGACCCCATGGACCAGAGCACGCCAGGCACTCCTGTCTTCCACTTCCCCCGGCAGTTTGGTCAAACTCATGCTGGTAGCTTCGAGAACACTGTCCAACCATCTCATCCTCTGTTGTCCCCTTCTCCTTGTGCCCTCAATCTTTCCCAAGGGACCCTCTCTAGCCTTGTCTAATCTCCTGTCCATCCCCAGTTCACTTGCACACAAGATATACTCCCTTTACAAGTAGGTCAGGTTATATCATCAGCAGCCTGTTAAGCCAAAAGAGAGGCTTGCCAAGCATATATTAACTTTGACCTCTGGTTTTGACCAACTCTTAGTACACATTAGTTCCTGCTCTTATCAAAAGATGATTTCTAAAACTATGATACAGTACAAAGATGGATTCCTTCTTTAAAAAATAATGACTTGTTTATGTAGCAGTTTCCAGGCTAGCACCCCTAATATCTGTTCCCAGAGTGCCTTTTTTTCACAGCAGGCTAAGCTGTCCTAATCATTTCCTCCATTCCTGTAGGTGCCCTCCTCCTCCTCACACCCCAATACCTGTAGTGTTTGTGGCAAGAGTTTTAGCCGTCGCTCAAACTTGGCCAAGCACCAGATCATCCACACGGGTGAGAAGCCTTACCGCTGCAATGACTGTGGCCGCAGCTTCAACCAGAGCTCAGCCCTCACCAAGCACCAGCGGACACACACTGGGGAGCGTCCCTACGTCTGCGGAGACTGTGGAAAGGCCTTCACGGCCAGTTCAAACCTCCTCCAGCACCGCCGTTTTCACACAGGAGAGCGGCCCTATCGGTGTGAGCTGTGTGGCAAGGCCTTCTCCCAGAGCTCCAACTACAACCTGCACCGCCGCAGCCACACAGGAGTCACACCGTATCAGTGCAATGTGTGTGGCAAACGCTTTACCGGGAGTTCCTGCCTTACTCGCCACCAGAGGACCCACACAGGGGAGAAGCCATACCAGTGCCAGGAATGTGGCAAACGCTTTTCTGGGAGTTCCACTCTGGCCAACCACCGGCGCACCCACACAGGTGAGAAGCCTTACGGCTGTGCTGAGTGTGGCAAGAGGTTCACCCACCACTCCAACCTAGTGGACCACTGGCGGGTGCACACAGGAGAGAAACCATACGTTTGCAGCGAGTGCGGGAAGAGCTTTCGGCTTAGCTCCCACATCATTCGCCACCGCCGCACTCATGCCAATGCCCGCGGTGCTAGCCTGGCATATGACATCCTTGGCAGCGTCGATACAGCTGGCAATGACGCCAACATTGGTGCCCATCACGTCAGCCTCCTCTATGAAAACGCCAGCAGCACTGACGGTGGCAGCCCTCACGGGTCCGGTCACAATGCCCTGTGTGCCAATAGCAGCATCTCCAATGGCAACAATGATACCGATGGGGAAGAGGGCAGCCGGCTTCTCATCTGCGGCCAGTGTGGTAAAGGTTTCCGCCTGGAGTCCGGCCTTCAAGAAGACTCCGTGCTGGGTGAGGGACCCTATACTTGTACTGAGTGTGGCACCAGCTGTTGGACGTAGCCGGACAGTGGTGTAGCTGAGCAGCAAATCTTCCGTAGCCCTCCAGGATCTCTGGCTGGATCAGAAAGCAAAGCCTGAGCACAGGAGAGAGATTTATCTGTGACTAAATCAATAATGGACCAGAATGGAGAAGTGTATTCTGATCTCCATTTTTTTAATGGGTTTGGGGAAATGCTTGTATTGAACTAAGATTGGATCTGCTTCCATAGAATACTATGTTCACCTCCAAAGATCTGTTCCTGCTTTTGCTGTGAAGGAAAGGAGTAAATAATATTGCAGAGTATATGCATATGCACGCGTGTGTGTTTGTGGTGGCAATCTTGATTTCTAGGACAGAATGGGTTTCTAGTGCAGGGATGGGTAACCTTTGGCCCTCCAGATGACACTGGACAACAGCTCCCATCATCCCTGACCACCAGCTGTGTTGATTGGGGCTGGTGGGAACTGGAGTCTTAACAACTGGGGGGGTCAAAAGTTACCCATTCCTGCTATAGTGCCACAGGATAGCATTAGGAAGATACTAAGAACATACAAGGCTTGCTGGAACAGGCCTGTGACTTATCAAGTCCAGCATCTTGTTCGCACTTGCCTATGGGAAGCCCACAAGCAGGATGTGAGCTCATTAGACTTACCCTCCATCTTCTGTATTCCCTCTAGCTTTCTCACCCAGTACTTTTGTTCTCTCCTCGCCTCTGCCTTGCAAAAAAGAAAATAGAAAATCACCTGTTGTCTTCTCTTTTAAAATGCTACTATTCAAAAGAATCAATTCCAGGATGCACCAAGAGCTTGAATGGATTTTCTCATCCCTATGTAATAAAGTTAAGGAAAATAATATCAGGTCAGCAGTCAAGGTTCTGATTGAAGAAAGGAAATCATTAACACTGGTGCAAGTAGCAATACAGTAGACACAAAAGCTTTGGATTTGTGTCACTAGCTCCCCCTTCTGGCAGGAAAAGAGACACTTGAAGGAATGAGGATGTATCCATTGTGGGAATGAATGCATAGAAGATGGTCTTCTGTTTTTTGTTTTCCTAAGGCAGAGGGTGTGTATGTGGAAAAACATATATGTCATATATATGTTTAAGATCCTTGGACTTCATAGACTCTTACTAGCATTTGTAGAACATCTAAACCAAAATTTGGTCCCTAAATAGACCTGGTCACTCCTGATTTGGAAAGGTTAGGAGGACACTTTTTCCACACCTGTCTCTTGAAACATAGAAGCCTACAGAGCAAGGCAAGCCACGTACTTCAAGCAGCCTCAGACTGACAAAGCAAGTGTTCACAGTGAACTTCATTTGTGCATATGAAATTTCTGCTTGGCCATTAATAGTGTATTGACAATATTCAGGCTAATATTCAGCTTTTGTAGGAGAGGGCAGTATCCCAGGAAAACATACACACCACTGCCTTAATCAATCTCTTAACAGTGAGTAATATCATATTACCATCTTCCATGGTCTAGGGACTTTGGGTCTGGGCTATATATGTTCTGTACTAAAAGTAAAAACTTTCCCTCCTAAAAAACGCACACTAAAGTAACCAGAAATAAATCACATCAAATGAAAGTGTAATCTTTTATCAATCTTAGAAGCAAACCCCATTCATTTCAATGGTGTTAGAGCCTAAGCAATGTAGGAAATTGTCTCATATCTTGCTCAGTATTGATGATATTGGTAGCGGCTTTCCATAGTTTGATTGATGCCTGCCAGCCCTTCCTGAAGATGTTCGATTGAATCTGGGATCTTCTGCATGCCAAGCATGTGCTCAACCACTGAACTATGGCCTTTTCCAAAACGCGTAGAGCTGTGTAAAATTATTTATTCTGCTTTCCCCAAACCCACAAGCTACATGTAAGCATCTATTAGTACTGAAGTCCTAGCCTATGACCAGTGAAAGTTTTGATCAAGCCCAAATCTAGTTTCTGATCCCACCAGGCACTGATCCAACGTCTTCCAAATTTCTCTTTGCTGCCATGAGGGCTAGAAACCGATTGGTTTTCATGCTTTAAAGGAAATGTCAGCACCCTAACAGTCTTTCAGTCCTGTAATATGAAGAGTGGAAAAACATACTTCTTTTATTTCCCCCCTAAGATTATTGCTGACACACATGGCAGACAAAGGCATTGTGATGGAGTGACTTAGGAACACAACTTATTTATTTATTTGTTGTGGGGGGTTTTTGGTTACATTTCTAAACTGTAGTCTTCAGTAAATAATGTTCTTGGGATGGCTTGGAAAAAGTATTTCAGCCAGATCTAAAAAACCAATAATTGATAACACATAAAAAATAATCAAGAGAGGAAGAATGGGTAAGAAATTTCACCATGGCTTAAAATACTTGGATTGTTGTTTGTTCGGGACAAGAAAAAAGTATTTATTTGCCTGGTGCTGAACTGATAAACAACATAGGTGCTAGGTAAGCTTTCCAGATGAAGGGGTTTCAATGACTGTGCCACCACCAAACAGGCACTCTCCCTAGCCATGACATATTTTATGTTGGACCAGGGGTAAACCAATAAGAGAAGGTCAAATGACAGCCTCAGTCTATTTGCGGACTGATCCAGGTGAAGATAGTCTAACAGGTATCTTGCCTACTGAGCCATGTAGGGCTTTAAAGGTAAGTACCAATGCTTTTAACTGGACTCAGAAACAGACCATGAATCAGTGATATTTTTTTCAACACAAATGAAATATAAACCCTGCAACACAAGGGGTACCCTGGCAACTGTGTTTTGAGCAGCCTTTTCCAACTCTTCAAATGCAATGCCACATACAAATAAGCTCTCTCATCCTAATTGTGCCTTTCCTCACTTCTAGCTTTATTGCAACAATGGCAACAAAGGTGCCTAGCCTATTTCTGTGAATTTAACCCTTTAGAATGGAAAATCTTGGCAATTCTTGGGAGGAGGCCTTTCTGGTTTCGGTGGCTGCTGGGAAACGTGTGTTAAAGCATGCAGTTCAATGAATTAAAAACACCACCACAAACTGCAGTTTAGTTTGGACAAAAACACAAAAGCATCCCAGAATTTATGTTCAGGGTCCAACCTCTACCAAGTTCAAATCCTTGTTGATCATAAAAGGTCACTGGGTGATTTTTGGTGTGTCACTGTTTCATGGCCTAACCTCCCTCACAAGGTTTTTGTGATGTTAAATGGAGGGAAAGAGCTGCTTGGAGGAAGGAAATGATAAAAATCTAAATAAAAAAATTGAAATGTAAAGGCTTGGGGCTAAAATCCCATATTCAATTATCAGAGGCTTACTTCTGTGTCCACAAATATTGGATTGCACTGATAATTATTGCAGGGTTATAAACTATGTTAAGGATACTAACGTTTAAAAACTGACCATTCATCCTTTGGCTTCAATAACAGCTTGATGGACCAAATTTAAGAAGTCAACGTTTTTTTCCACCACCTTAGAAGGAGGCTGAAAAAGAGAGAAATGCCAGAAGAAACTTTCCCCATTTTGGTATATTTTCCTACACTTGGAATGGAGAGTGAGATACAGAAAATTTAGAAGCAAATTTAGCAGAACCAGGATTAGGTTTTTCATTGCTTAAATGAAAGAAAAATCGCTGAATTCTCACATAAAAACAAAATATATAATGTATTTAGTATAATATATTTTATTAGCTGATCAATGTATTGTACATACATTGTAAAGATAGAAATTTGGGCAATCTTAGGGGTTAATACCAGCGAGATTTTTATATGCTAGACGAGACATGGAAGTAGCAGTAAGGGGGAAGGTGGTACCTTCCTGTGCAGCATCCCCCCTCCCTATTTGCCCCAAGCTGACAACAAAGCTTAGCTTTGGGATCACAAAGTGCAAGAGCTGTCAATATGCATAGCCTGGTGAGTGATGGGAAGTCCAGAGCTGGGGTTATTCTATTTATTATTTGTAACATTTTTACTTTTCAAGCCTGTGAGTCTTGGGGCATTAGCAAAGCTGGGATACTGGGAGATTGGGGTTATTGGATATGAAATGTTGTCTGCTAGAAATAAAACGTTAGAAGTCTGAAAGCTGGAATAGCTGCAGGTTGGGTAGTTTCCTAGATGATGATGGTGATTGCCGCTTCTCCTGGGAGAAATGTGGCCTCGCAAAGGGATATTGCTTTGCTGTATGTAGTGAAGGAAGAAGGCTGCTGAGATAACTTGCCTTTGCCATAGCCTGACCCAGGTAAGCTGTCCGTCTTAGTTGCTGGAAGTGTAGGATATGAAAAAAGGATGAAAGCCCTTTTGGAGGCTGTAGGCTAGTAGTATGAGCTAAATGGGAAATACTGGACTAGTAGTAGAGTTGTTTTCTCGTGTTGTGGCAGAAGACCAGGGAGGGTCATGAGAATCTTTCAGGTTAGACATGTCTCCCAGCCACAAGGTCTTTATTTGTTGTTTTAGAGTCTGCTAGGACCTGCCCCTTTCAGCCACGGAAAAGCACACCTTTACAGTTTAGGAATGTAGCTACAGATACACTGAGAAGTGAATCAATAGACTCCTTTTCTCCAGGTAAGGGTTCTTTTCTTCTGTTAAGTACATTCTCCAGGTATCTGATGCCTGTGTTCTTTAGCCTGAGCAGGACTGTCTTCTGATTGGGTGGCATGGCCTATAGTTATTGAGGGGGGGGGATTAGTAGCCAACATAATGCTTTTGCAGGGTTTTGTTGGGAAAATGATGTTTTCAGCTGATCTTCATTTATTATTTTTTTGCAAAGGAAGGAGGATAAAGTAATTTCTAGCTTTCACAATTCTGGAAGCAAGCTTGAAAATGTTACAGTAATTACGAGCTAATGACGTGGAACCTAAAAATACCCTGAGAACTGCTTTTGGTTTATCCATGAGGAAATAGTTGTTAAGAATAAGTCATCTTGAGTCCCAATAAACTCTTACTCTTAATTTTTATTTCCTTTGAACAGGGCATTTCTACCCGAAAACCTCTTGTTAACTCCTGAGATGGATTGAGGGAAGGAACGTAACAAAACAGGCTCTGAGGCAAGGAATAGCCTTCTAGCTTCAAGGAACTACAGAACAGCTCCAAGATCACTTAGTAAAATGGAGAAAGTAAGGTCTGGTGGGAGGGGTAGCACACAGTGATTAAAACATCAGAAGTAGGTAACTGATATGGTAAGATCACTGTCAATACAGTAGGCTCAGGTCTTGACTGTCTCCCTTTTAAAAATATATTAT
Organism: Podarcis vaucheri; assembly: GCF_965113315.1. Classification (NCBI taxonomy): domain Eukaryota; kingdom Metazoa; phylum Chordata; class Lepidosauria; order Squamata; family Lacertidae; genus Podarcis; species Podarcis vaucheri. The sequence continues at coordinate 16,891,768 of NC_138751.1, forward strand.
TAATTTGTTGGTTCTCACAGGATGTAGCACTCCACACTGGTGTGGTATCAGAGGATGGAAGTGTGGCAAGAAGATTCAAGGACAATCAAAGAAATATTTAAACATTTCAGTTTAGTATAGTATAGTATTAGTATCAAAATATTTTGAGGGGGGTATACAACCAGAAACATTATCCATGCCTCTCTTCAAGAGCATTGGCTATTCTTCTGAACTTCTCCATGGCATACTGTTGTGAACAGGGATTTTCAACTCTGGCAAATATGAAAGTTCAGAAAAGGGAAAGGCTTCTTTGTGTTGATGAGATGAGAGTTCATTTATTTCAGACTAGACCTAAGAGAAATGAAATTACCTGGCAAAAGTGAGCTCACGCTTCTCACTGAGTGTGTATACATATTTAAAGTACATATGTAAGAGGCTCATTTATAAATTGTATTTTGAGAATGATTCATGTTCTTATGTAGCTGCGTTTTAAAAAAAGGTTTTGGATGCCCCATGATCATATTATAAAGTCGTCGTGTTCTATGCTATAAATCAAGCACTGATAGTTGTTTCCTTTTGTTTTCCAATGTATTTCTAAGCAATAAAAAAAAATTGGCATGAGCAAATTTTTGTTTTAAAAGTGTGGCCCTGAGAAAAAGTTAAAGAAGCACTGTATTAATTATTATTAACAATCACCATCTCAACAGTTAAGACACTGCACAGTAACTATTATTAAAAGGAGCATCCTCAAGTTCAAGATGCTAGTTTTAACACTAGAGTCAGAAACAGGGAACTAGAAACCTGTGCTGCTTCCAGCAACAGAAAGGCTCAAGAGGAGGGTCTTCTGTACTTTTATGTCCCAAACCACATCCTAAGCACAGCTGCCAGCAGTGAAGGAGTATCAAGGATTGCTTAAGGGTTGTGATCCCTTCCTGGAGTGGCTAGGAAGATGGAATAATCTGGGCGGGAGGTGGTAGCAGGATAAAAAGACGTGGGAATGATGAGTTTGTCCAGGCATAGGCAAACTCTGGCCCTCCAGATGTTTGGGACTACAATTCCCATCATCCCTGACCACTGGTCCTGTCAGCTAGGGATGATGGGAATTGTAGCCCCAAAAATCTGGAGGGCCAGAGTTTGCCTATGCCTGAGTTAGTCCATAAATACAACTCAAGGATATTGTGCTGAGAATGAGACCCTGTGGAAGGGCCATATTTATTCAGAAGTGGGCCAGTTCAGGAGTCTTGTCTTACTGGCCTGCAGCAACTTTCATAATAGCTGTCATGGAGAGGCTCATCTAGCTCATCCTACACTTTCTAGGTTGGAAACCACAATGAGGTGGGAAAATAAATTCACTGTGGTTGAGAAAGGCTCTTCACATATGCACTGGCCTAAGCTGCAGTAGTGCCCACATTCAGGACCCAAGGCCAATGCAGAAAGAACAGAGAGGAAGGAAGAAGATGTGGACTTGGTAAAAAATATATCTAAAGACTAACTGGCAGCAAATGATGCAGCATAGATGGAGCTATGGTGGTTAAAAGACTTGTGGAAGCAGAATGTGAGGATTGATGGTCGTTGGGGATTGATGGTAGATGAATCAATGTGAATTTCTTCTTTCTACTAGGAAACAGAAAGATGGATACAGCTGAAAAACCTGCAAGCAAAAGGGAAGATGTAGTATCAGGAATAAAATCTCAGAGAAGTTTAGCAACCCCAGTAGCAAAGCATCGGCGAGTAGGCAGGGTAATCTGCGGTGTTTGTGGAAAGAGCTTTGTCAAGACCTGTGAACTGTTTGCCCACCAGCGGACCCACACAGGGGAGAAGCCATACGAGTGCTCAGATTGTGGCCATTGCTTCTCTGTCCAGTCCGCATTGGCCAGTCACCAGAGTATCCACACAGGAGAGAAGCCTTACAGATGTCAGGAGTGTGGCAAGAACTTCCGGCTGAAGAGCAATTTGACCCGCCATCAACGGGTTCATGATGGCATAAGACCATTCCGATGTGAATACTGCGGGACCACCTACAGCACCAAAGCTCACCTAGTCTGGCACCTGAACACCCATACAGGTGAGAAGCCATACAAATGTACTGAGTGCTGGAAGCGTTTTGGAGAGATCTCCTTGCTCGTAGAGCATCTTCTTTCACACCAGGGTGATGGTAGTGGTGGAAAAAATGAAATTGCCTCTGCAGGACGTTTAGGTAGTGGGAACCTTCACCACTGCGATGATTGCGGGAAGAACTTCTGCCGGAGCACCACGTTAGCTGAACACCGTCGCATTCACACTGGTGAGCGTCCTTTTGCCTGCGGGGAGTGTGGCGAGCGGTTCATGCGACGGGCTCTCTACAACGAACATGTCCGCACTCACTCTGAAGAGGGCCCACCCAACCTGTGTGTAGCCTGTGGCAAATCTTTCACCAAGCGCTATTCCCTTCTCCAGCATCAGAGGTCACACACAGGAGAAAAGCCCTACCAGTGCCCCGATTGTCCAAAAAGCTTCATTGCCAGCTCTGCCTTGACACAGCACCGGCGGATACACACCGGAGAGACACCCTACCCATGTCCAGATTGTGGGCGCAGTTTTAGCCAGAAATCGGTGCTCACAACTCATCGGAGACTTCACACAGGCGAGAGGCCATACAAATGCCAGGAGTGTGGGAAAGGCTTTAGTCAGAGTTCAGCGCTCACTCAGCATCTCCGGACTCACACTGGTGAGTCCCCGTACAGCTGCCAAAAGTGTGGGAAAAGCTTTAGTGGTATGTCAGCTCTCAAGCGACACCACCTCACCCATACAGGGGAACGCCCCTTTCGCTGTGATGAATGTGGCAAAGGGTTCAAGCAGAGCTCCACGCTGGTCCAGCACCAGAGGATTCACACTCACGAGAAGCCTTATGCCTGTCTCCAGTGCAAGAAAAACTACAGCCAACGGGCTGCTCTTGCCAAGCACCTGAGGACTCACACCAAGGAAGCCTTGCTTTCTGGCACGTGCAGTGAGCCAATGGACATCAGGGTTTATAAAGAGCCTTTTGTCCAACCCCAAGAAGAGGAGAACAATACAGAGAATGACATGGAGGAAGAAGCTGATGAGGTCGTGGTGCTCCCTCCGGGGACGTGGGATGCTGAGGTAAAAGAAGAGTCAGAGCTTCAGTGGGAGAACGACATACCATTTGCAGAAACGGGGTCGCTCTCATGGGTGAAAAAGGAAGAGTCAGATGAGGCCCAGGTAGAAAGGAGAGAACTGTCAACAGTTTCTCTGCACATCAAAGAGGAACCAGATGACTGAAAGAATTGTGGGCACGATGTCAGACTTTGTGGTTTTTTCAAACAAATGTGCCAGGGCTGTCCCAGAAACTCCCACGTGACAAGGGGTTCTGTCTTGGAGGGAGAAAGATAAATCTAAACTTGGAGCACTGTAAGGATAGACCTCTGAAAAGAGTGCTATTGGAACTGAAACCTGCCTTGAACCATGTTTACCAACCCTAATCCCAGAATTGTATAGCTTGGTTATGAATACTCAGTGGTGAGGAAAATGAATTCAGTATATCCTGAACAGCATTCTTCATTACCTGGTTCATGCAGTGTCCCCTTGGAAGGGAGCAGATTCAGAAGAGGTTCCAGAGCAGAGCCTTAACTCAAATAAATTATTGGCTGATCATATTCTGTGGGTCAGCTTTGGGAGTTTGTGGTCTTGAAAACCCACTTTAAAAAGAAAAAAAGTGTTTTGGTGCTCCAAAGTTGCACATGCAATTTGGAAGGTATAAAACTAGAATTGCAGGCAGGACTTGTAGTGGCCATGTAACCAATTAATATGAGGGGTAGATGGCATGGAGGGGAATGAGTATTCCCAAGAGGTGATTGTGCTAAAATGTCTCTCTGCATTCACAATGTATTAAAGGCATGATGACAACAGTGGTGCTGCAGTCAATATTTTCCAGTAGCAATGTTAATACACTATGACTCAATCTTTGCCCTAGGGCAGGGATTAGGAACCTGCAGTGTCTCTAATGTTGTTGGACTACTCTCCCAGATCATTGGCTGTGCTGCCTGGGGCTGATGAGAGTTGGTCCAACAAGATCTGGAGGGCCACAGGTTCTCTATCCCTACCTTTGGGCCAGGTTGTGCTAGTTCATAGAGGAATAGTGCCATGTCACCTTGAAAATGGCTTGGGCAGTGTTCACATTGTCTGTTTTTTGACAGGACCCTTATCGATCATGGGATTAAATAAAGTTTACTGAAAGTTAACAAATAAATGCTGAAGAACTCTGGGCAATCCTACCCCAGAAAAGCTCAACAACTCTGGGCAATCCTCCACAGAAAAAGCTCAACAACTCTGGGCAATCCCCCCACCCCATGCATGCTCCTCCTCCCTCCAATGACAATGGGTAGATCACTGCCAGTTTTTTTATACTGGGAATAGATCGCAGTTGGACGTGCCTGACATATGCTATCAGTTGTAGTCCCACAGCAGAAAATTGGCTTTTGCTTTGTTTTTTGTTGCCACAGGGAAAAGATACAGGAAACATTTCTTCATAGTGGTGTTAAAACCCTTGAAACATTGTTTGCACTCTTTTTACGAAACAGGACTTCTTTACCACTCATTTTGCTCTTTCTTGGGCTCAAGTTATGGCTCCTTCTCCACATATTTCAAATGGATGATGAAAGTGAGGTGAGTATCTTACAGAGTTTTCTAGAGGTTAGAAGGAGTTGTGGCTCTGAATTTAAGCAACATATATTATCTTCTGCTGAACTGGTCTGTCCTTGTCATACAGGAGGCAGCTCTTTAAAAGAAAATATATGTAGCATTATTTTATTAAAAAACCCCTCAGGCCATGATTTCATTTACAACTTCACTGGCTTCCCTGACAAAAAGGTATCCCTTATGCTTGAATTAATTTTTAAAAACCAAATCAAAAACTCAAGAGAACTTAACTTAGTCCTTTTAAAAATGCATTTATGGAAGAGTGTTTCCAATAGCAAGAGCCAAATTCATTGGGGGGGGGGGGAAATAGGGATAACGAACAATGAACCTAGATAACCTTGGTTCAACTCTAGACTCACTAGAGGCACAGTTTTTACAATCTTTCCATTTCAATTCCTCAGTCTGCAAGATGGGATCACTGATTGCCTACCCACAGGGTTGTTGTGAGGACAACACTAACATTTGCAAAGAAAATTATTACTTTTCCTTTTTTTTTAACATCTGAAAGCTAGAGCTGTATTTGCATAACAGTGCAATAGCTCAAGACCACAATTTAGTGATGTTTACATAAGCAGTTACTTCACTGTAACAACAAATGAACAACTTTCCAAAGTATCTAGTAGATACACTGCAAAGGAAAGTGGATGGGAAAAAAGGAACTGTGAATCAGGATTAACAGATTCCATTCTCAAGGCTAGGAAGTATTCTTTAAGCATTGTCTTCTTACACACACACACCTCCTTATCTACAGTCCTCGTCAGCACCTGCCTGGGAAATGTAGCTATACGATATGCTATTAAATGGTCCTGTTTTGAAGGAAAATAACATCTTCCAGTTTCCCAAGTTGCTTTCACCTTCCTTGAGGGAAATCTCATGAAAAGGCATCCCCCTGCCTACTTACATCTGACCGATTATGTCTTTAGTGTTTCTATCCAATTTTTCAGATAATTAATGAGATGCAGTCAAAGCTAGTCTGTTAATAGACCCATTGCACTAAGGGATATGATGATTAGGTTCATTCATTTCGATGGGTCTACTCTGAATAGAACTTAGTTGGATAAAACCTATTGTCTCACATAGTGACTTGCATCTGTAAGAGTAAGAGGTGTCCTTCCATCAGGCTTGCAATCTAAAAAGACAAAGGACACACAAAGATGGGAGCAGGAGGTAAAGGAGGGAGAACAGTTTTTCAAAGACAAAACAAAGTGGTGAGCTAAAAGCAAGTCCTTTTGTGAAGCTTAGGTCAGGCTGGTCTTCTCTGCCGTTCTACCTGGAATAGGAGTGGATGGCTCTTGTTCCTTTGGTCCCATTAAGAACACAATGGGACAAATGTGGGGACAATTTGCAGAAGATCAGAAAGGAGGTGGTGTACTTATTTGGATAATGGTCCTGAGGTTCCAAGTTACTGTTTTAGAGTATTTATTCGTCCTGAAAATGACAGCTCCACATATAGTTCAGGGGAAGTTTGTGTTTTCATACCTTCTGTCCTTCAACACAAAGAAGAACTGGTGTACAGACACTTCAGACTTTGTCGGTGGGGTCCAATTTTGTAAAAAAACACCAAACCCATAAAATTCCCTCCAGGAGTTAAGAACACAAGCCTAACCACGTCAACTCTGAAGTAAATTGTATTGAATTCAATGGGGTTTACTCCCAGCTAATTTGGGATTAGGATTGCAGCCTACGTCAGTAAATTAAAAATACATATTGCCTTTGGAAATGCAGGTTTTGTTTGTTATCTCTAAGCTTCAGTTTTGAAAATACTGGCATTTCGGTCTGACAAGCCTCTACGACAGAGTAGGATGACATTTACCGCCCTGCGGGAGCCTTTAACACTTCCCAATTTTTTGATTGGTGAATCTTGATACCAACCTTCCTTTCCCCTGGCACATCGAGAATGCTATCTTGCGTCAGACCTCTTCCGGCAGAAGAGCTTGACCGATCATATAGAGCGCCCGATATACGCCTCTTGCTTCACGTTGACTGGCTATTCCTTTTAAAGAACGTGAGACGCACCAATGAGAATCTCCCATTTGTTCTCCCAGCGAACCTACTCTCATCTTCCGCCTCTTCCTTGAGGATTCTCCGCCCATTAGAGGCGCCGACCGGTCACCTGGTGCTCAGATGCAGGAAATGGGCAACTTGAATCCCTCTTGCGCGTTGTCTCTGGTATCTTTTTTTGTCTCCTCCGAAGCTCCTCCTTCAGGGTCTGCATCTTGATCTTTACTTCTCGCATCCTAGATCTTCTTGCTATATTACGTAATGGAGGGACAACATATAATGGCTCAGGTGCATATACAGACCCCAACGTCCTCCTCCTCGTCGTCATCGTCTGTGGCTGGGGAAGAATCCAGGAGGCTGCGGGTGGCAGCCCGCGAAAGGATGGCTGGAGGCCGTTTGTTGGACAGTCATAGCCTGGATGGGATAAGCCAAGTGTATGGAGCATCCAAGGCTCAGGAAGGTAGGAGGGCTACCATATCCAGCGCTTTGGAGCTAGAAGGGACAGTGAGCCATGACGGGGATCTGACACACTTTGTGGCCAACAACCTGCAGATGAAGATCAAGATGAGCTCCCGGGGCAGTCTGGATGACACAGAACCCACCTCCTCCTCATCAGTGTCGTCGCAGTTGTCTGTTAGGGGCAAAACTGCAGATATACCTCCAATTGACCCACAGGTGATTAGGGATCTGGAAAGGCTCACTAGGGATGTGGCACAGAAGGTGGACCAGATGCTAAGAGCCTTGAACAGCGCTATCCAGAACATGACAGCCCTCAGCGTTGGGTACATCCAGACTTACCGGGATGCTGTAGACAGCTTGGGTGAATCTGTGGACATGAGCATCAAAGGGATGTACACTCTGATGGCAAGGTGTGAGGAGTTGGACCGCTCCATGCAACCTGTCCATACCCTCGCTAAACAAATCCGGGAGATTAAGAGGACTCTGGAAATCTTTGAGGCACTTTGCAAGTAGTGCCTCTTTCAAAAAACTAATTAACTTGTTCACTGGTGGGGCATAAAGCGGGCTGATACCTGATCTACTGTGATTCATACTCAAAAAGGGAAAACTATGTGGATGTGTTCTTGCACTATAATAAATGAAGTATGGCAGTGTTTCTCAAACTTTATAAAATATTGTCCCTAGATAATATTACTAGATCAAACTCTAGAAACCTCATTAGGGCCTGCCCGCCCTTCTTTAAACAATCCTTGAGCCCCTCTTTCCTCACCCACCAAGATTCCAACATCCACCTGTGCTGATTCCAGCCCATATAAGACCCTAAGACCTCTCCTAGTGCTGCTTTCTTTTCAGCCTAAGGTAGTTAATGGGACCTGCAACCCTGATTCTCTCATCAGTCCCAGAGGAGTGACAACCCACACACTGGGAAAACAGACTGAACTATGTGTGGGCCAGCTACTAGTGGGTGCACAGCTTTTTTGCAGCTAAAAAACAGGAAATTATGTTCATGTGTCGTTCAAGCTGACTTCACTGATGTTGGGTTTCAAAAACTTCTGTTTCAAAAAGCCCAAGTTGTTGGACCTGAATTTCCACAAAATGTGTTTTATAGAATTTGTGTCTCATCCATACAGGGCAATAGTAGAGGGTCTTTTGAGAAATTGTGGAGTGTCTTTTCTTGACTTGCTAATGCATCTTGGATTGAGGGCATGGTTGTGATTTTAAGGAAGCTGTGAGCCCCATACTTGTTACCATTGTTTCTTATTATATTCTTAAATGTTCATCTATGTAAGCTTCCCAGATAATGATCAACAAACCTGAAAGAATGTTCCATGTTGTCTCAAATGCAGGTTCTAGCATTTAATAAGCCAGGGGTGGGAAATCTTTTTTCTATCCAGGGCCAATGACCCACAGGGAAAAAAATTCAGGGGCCATACACAATCATTAATTGTGCAATGAATACAATAAATGAATAAGTATATTGAAACACTCAAAAAATTAGTGTTCGGGTGTTGCCATCTCCTGAAGCTCCTAGCTACATAGGTTGGGATCTACTTACTAACACGAATAATACTATAACTGAAAATAATACTATAAATGCTTTCTTCTTGCAGGGATTCTTCCAGTGGAATAAGAAAGGTAGGTGGGACAAGGCTTTTAAGCTACCTCTGCAAGATACTAGCAGCATAATTAGCCGTTCTTCATGCCACCTTTCTCTTTGTAAAGGAGAGAGGGTGTTGTGCACTGCTGTTAGATGATGCTTGGAGCACCGGCTGGTAACAGTGCCCAACTGACTACTTTCCTTGCTGACCCATCGGGGAGATGGTGGTGGGTAGCAGTAAAGAGCCTACTGGTTAAGCCCGTAGGGGCTGGATGAAATTAAAAGGTGGCATCTGCACTTGACAAACCATAGATAAGCAGTTATACTAGCAGAAGAAAGATGGAAACGCAGTGCCACATAAGACTTCTGACTTGTTTCAAAATTTTTGAACAAGAGACTCCAAAGACAATAAATAAATAAATCAGTGATCATTAGCATCAATGCCATCAGTCAAAACAGGACATCCTGCCCACCAACAGTGATAGAGTGGCTTGGTTAATTCTGCCTTGTGGGCTATTTCAATCTGGGCAGTGTCAAGGAAGACGGCATTATCTCACCTCAAAATCTTTGGGAGGCCCCCTGTCACACATCCATAACTTAGCAACTACATAGTTTTCCTTGCTGACAAGCTATATTTGCACATGGACAAAACTGTCCCCACTGAGACTGATTTTAAACATACATACAGTGGTACCTCAGGTTACAGATGCTTCAGGTTACAGACTCCACTAACCCACACTCAGTACAAGTATAGGGTCCCTCACCCAGCACGGAGTCTTCTTGAAGGCCGGACTACAGGCGGAAACCTTTACCACACTGGCTGCAGACGAGAAGCCGGCTGCCCTCTTCCCCATCGGTATCATTGTTGCCATTGGAGATGCTGCTATTGGCACACAGGGCATTGTGACCGAACCCATGAGGGCTGCCACCGTCAGTGCTGCTGGCATTTTCATAGAGGAGGCTGACGTGATGGGCACTAATGTTGGCGTCATTGCCAGCTGTATCGACGCTGCCAAGGATGTCATATGCCAGGCTAGCACCGCGGGCATTGGCATGAGTGCGGCGGTGGCGAATGTTGTGGGATCTAAGCCGAAAGCTCTTCCCGCACTCGCTGCAAACATATGGTTTCTCTCCTGTGTGCAAACGCCAGTGGTCCACTAGGTTGGAGTGGTCGGTGAACCTCTTGCCACACTCAGCACAGCCGTAAGGCTTCTCACCTGTGTGGGTGCGCCGGTGGTTGGCCAGAGTGGAGCTCCCAGAAAAGCGTTTGCCACATTCCTGGCACTAGTATGGCTTCTCCCCTGTGTGGGTCCTCTGGTGGCGAGTAAGGCAGGAACTCCCGGTAAAGCATTTGCCACACACATTGCACTGATAAGGTGTGACTCCTGTGTGGCTGCGGCGGTGCAGGTTGTAGTTGGAGCTCTGGGAGAAGGCCTTGCCACACAGCTCACACCGATAGGGCCGCTCTCCTGTGTGAAAACGGCGGTGCTGGAGGAGATTTGAACTGGCCGTGAAGGCCTTTCCACAGTCTCCGCAGACGTAGGGACGCTCCCCAGTGTGTGTCCGCTGGTGCTTGGTGAGGGCTGAGCTCTGGTTGAAGCTGCGGCCACAGTCATTGCAGCGGTAAGGCTTCTCACCCGTGTGGATGATCTGGTGCTTAGCCAAGTTTGAGCGACGGCTAAAACTCTTGCCACAAACACTACAGGTATTGGGGTGTGAGGAGGAGGAGGGCACCTACAGGAATGGAAGAAATGATTAGGACAGCTTAGCCTGCTGTGAAAAAAAGGCACTCTGGGAACAGATATTAGAGGTGCTAGCCTGGAAACTGCTACATAAACAAGTCATTATTTTTTAAAGAAGGAATCCATCTTTGTACTGTATCATAGTTTTAGAAATCATCTTTTGATAAGAGCAGGAACTAATGTGTACTAAGAGTTGGTCAAAACCAGAGGTCAAAGTTAATATATGCTTGGCAAGCCTCTCTTTTGGCTTAACAGGCTGCCGATGATATAACCTGACCTACTTGTAAAGGGAGTATATCTTGTGTGCAAGTGAACTGGGGATGGACAGGAGATTAGACAAGGCTAAAGAGGGTCCCTTGGGAAAGATTGAGGGCACAAGGAGAAGGGGACAACAGAGGATGAGATGGTTGGACAGTGTTCTCGAAGCTACCAGCATGAGTTTGACCAAACTGCCGGGGGAAGTGGAAGACAGGAGTGCCTGGCGTGCTCTGGTCCATGGGGTCATGAAGAGTCAGACACGACTAAACGACTAAACAACAACAACAAAGAGGGTCCCTACTAGTGGTGGCCCCAATGCTACAGCAGCGTGATAAGAAAAGAGGCATGTGGCCAAATTTTCCCTTGCTGGTTCTCTGGCCATATTGTTAAGGCTTCATCTTGATGCCAAGCCTTTTTTGTGAATCTTGGATTCAGCATGTAGACTTTTTCTTTTTTTACTATTCCTTCATTGCACTCTTGAGTTTCAGTGACTTACAAGGTCCTAACATTAGTAAGATGTTGTCCTGTACAATGCCAGAAGAATTGCCAAATACCACTTCTTTCATCATCGCCCCCCCCTGCCATACAGCTGCCAAGACTCACCAAAAAAAGGCTAACATCAGGATGCAGCCTTGGCAGTCTGGCCCCATCAGTGCAGCATCGTACCACTTTAAACAGGCATGGCTTCTGCCAAAGAATCCTGAAAAGTGTTAAGGTGTCCAGAGTTGTTAGGAGACCCATATTCCCATCATACAGCTACAATTCCTATATTTCTTTGGGAAGAGGGAATGGCTCTGAGATTTATAGCTTTGTGAGGGAACAGGGGTCTCCTAGGAACTCTCAGCACTCATAGCAAACTCCAGTTCCCAGGATTTTTTGAGGGAAACCATGACTGTTTAAAGTGGTACAATACTGCTTTAAATGTATAGTGCAGATCAGGCCTCTGACAGGAGAAACCCAACATTCCCAAAGATCATGGAAACAGTACAATAGAACCACCTCACCACCCACCTCCATCTACAGGTCTCTCCTCCAAGCTCTCCTGACATTCCCTCGGCTATGCTACCCCCAGTACTCACCAAAATCCCATCTATGGGGACGGTGACTTTTTGCATCTCGAATTCTTGAGCCCTCTGCTCTTCCACCTCAGCCTTCATCTCTTCCTCAGGTGGCAAGTCCTGCAAGGCAGTAGAGCCAAGATGGAGCATGTTTGACCAAGACAATGATGTCACTAGCCGCTGCAAACGTGATGCCCTCCACATGTTTTTGACTACAATTCCAAACCAGCTGTGCTGGCTAGGGCTGATGGGAGCTGTAGTCTAAAACATCTGAAGGGCCAGTTTTTCAAAGGCTGAGTTAAGAAATCCTTTTCCCCCCTGAAAGTTGGTCCTTCTTTCCCCTCACCCAAATAAAACATCTCACCTTCCCATCATCTGGGTTTTTTAATCACTGACTTGTTATTGGTATGGCTTGCATGGTATACATTGATGAGTAGCAAATTAAATTATTTCTACTCCATTGTAGATATTTTGGTATGAAGAGTGCTGCGAGCGTGTGCTCATCTTCAGTATTGAATCTTAATAAAGGAGATGGCAAAACGTGCAAAGCAGATCAGATCTTGGTCTCACATCCTAAGATACTTTGGGAGGAGATGGTATGCAGGCTGCACCCACAAAATCCTTTTAAGATGTGTAGGCTACATGGAATAAGCCACATAATTGTAAAAAGTGGGATTCACTTCCAACAGAGGTTAAGATTTAGCAAGATAAGACTGGATAGAATTATGAACTCTGTTTGGACTGATTGGTCTGATTTGGACATTAATGCAGTAGCAAGATGATCAGAATCCCCCTTCGGATTTTGAAATATGGGTCCCCCCAACAAAATTTAAAATTCGGCTTTGTAATTCGGAATTTATGTGATGTTATTTAATTTGATTTGATTGGCCGGTTAATAAAAATTATTTTTTAAAAAAATAAGATTTAGCTATTACATTCAGGGTGTTACACAGTGGGTGGATTTCCACTAGCACCCATTTATTTGCATTGAACCAGACAGGGCTTTATTTGAGAATGGGTTGAGCCCCCAAATGGATTTTGAGAAGGGCTCAGGCAGCTGCGAAACATACAGTACCTTTAACGAGAGTGAATCTGAGCCCAGCGCATTTCTTCCACATTCCAGAGGAATATATCTATGTTCCAGCAAATACAAGTTTTGTGGCCACCTTAAAAGACTTGACAGGTTTATTGCTGTGACTTTTTTTCCATGGATGATGACGATGATTCACCAGAACCTATTCACGCAGAACTGGGATTTCTGAGCCATTTCTGTGTTTAAATATGAAGCACGGGAGGCGGGAGGGTGACAGTTGCTCCGGATTAGCTACTTCGGAGTACAACTGGGGGCGTGAGCCCGTTAAACGTGGAACATATACGTTCAACCGTCATCCCAGATCAAGTGTCGCGGAGCGAAACGCTCCCAAGAAGCGAGAGAAACTACCCTCCGTTCTTCCGTTAAGAATGAGGTAATAACAACTGGTCGTTTAAAACAGTTGGGTCAACCGCCTCGAACAGGCAGCGCGCGACACCCACACCGACAGTTTGTTTTAAGGCGGGAAAATCAACCAAGTTGCCTGAATAGGGGGCGGAGTTAATCCGGGCGGGCGGGCGGAGCGCGCGCTGCAGCCGTTGAGAGGCTGACGGGTCGGTCGCGCGCCGGTGGCGGCGGCGGGGTGGGTCGGTGTGAGGCGAGATGCTGCTGCTCCCCCTCCCCCCCCCCGTTTCTCGTTCTTCCCCCGCTCCACTTTTTCTCCTCAAACATTAAAGTGGGCGAGGTGGAAAGGCGCATTGAGTGCGCGCGCGGGGGTGGGGTGAGGATTGTTCTCTAGCAACCCAAATATTCTCTGGCTTTACCAAAACCGATAGAAATTCATATATATAGATATATATATATATGTGCATTTTAATCCCCCACTTAACCCCCCAAAGGCTGGAGCTTCAAAATACCAGTGATTATTTTTGCAGAGCCGTACTGGGGTCTCCCTGGCCCTCAGTTGACGGTCTCCAAGACAGGACACCAAAGGAAATGAGTTTTTGTGGGGAGGAGGAAAAAAAATAGTTCAATGGCCTGCAAAGTAAAAACATTCCTGGAAATGGAAGGGAACTTTCAGTCGCCTTTAGTGGTGGCGACAATAATTTTATTAGTATTGTTGTTACTATCTTATTATTCAAGTCACACGTTCAGTCCTTGGCAGCTAGAATTGGGAGAGATGTCTGAAAACCTGGAGAGATGCTGCCAGCCAGTGTTGACGATACTGAGCTGGATGGAGCAAGGGTGGAAGGCAACTTCCTATGTACATCTCAACGCTCGTAACAGGTTAGCTTCATAGAATCATAGAGTTGGAAGAGACCACAAGGGCCATCGAGTCCAACCCCCTGCCAAGCAGGAAACACCATCAGAGCACTCCTGACATATGGATGTCAAGCCTCTGCTTAAAGACCTCCAAAGTAGGAGACTCCACCACACTCCTTGGCAGCAAATTCCACTGTCGAACAGCTCTTACTGTCAGGAAGTTCTTCCTAATGTTTAGGTGGAATCTTCCTTCTTGTAGTTTGGATCCATTGCTCCGTGTCCGCTTCTCTGGAGCAGCAGAAAACAACCTTTCTCCCTCCTCTATGTGACATCCTTTTATATATTTGAACATGGCTATCATATCACCCCTTAACCTCCTCTTCTCCAGGCTAAACATGCCCAGCTCCCTTAGCCGTTCCTCATAAGGCATCGTTTCCAGGCCTTTGACCATTTTGGTTGCCCTCCTCTGCACACGTTCCAGTTTATCAGTGTCCTTCTTGAACTGTGGTGCCCAGAACTGGACACAGTACTCCAGGTGAGGTCTGACCAGAGCAGAATACAGTGGCACTATTACTTCCCTTGATCTAGATGCTATACTCCTATTGATGAGGCCCAGAATTGCATTGGCTTTTTTAGCTGCCGCGTCACACTGTTGGCTCATGTCAAGTTTGTGGTCAACCAAGACTCCTAGATCCTTTTCACATGTACTGCTCTCAAGCCAGGTTACTGCTCTCATTATGCAAGGAAGAATATGGCTCAGTTTCCCGTGGGATGCAGAAACAGTTCTCATGGGACACATGACATTGACAGAGGACACGGCGCGTTCAGCATGTAGAACAAATTCCAGACTGACTCAGAATTGGATGTGGCATATGCTAGGATACGCAGAGCAGATTTTACAGGAGCCGTTTAGGGCACTTGTCATATCCAGTGAGATATGACACACAGTGCAAGGATTGTCATAAACCTTTTGTTGGTCCCAGAACACCACTCCACCCCCACCCCCCATTTTTGCATTTGGAATTGCATTGCTGCTGGCAGCTTTTTAAACCTTAGCTTCTGTAAATGAGATATTTTACCAGATTTGGGGGAGAATAGATGGACAGAGTTGACACTTGTTGGATGTGTAGTGATGTATAACAGTAGTAGCGGGACTCGGGAACGTAAGTATGGGGATTGGCATGCACTCCCATCTTCTACCCTAAGTGTTCAGGTCAGTTTCCCCTCTTACAGTTTTAACACTTTTTACACGAATCGTCATAGAATCATAAAATCATGGAATGTTAGAGTTGGAAGGGACCCCGGGGGTCATCCATCCAGTCCAACCTCCTGAAATGCAGGAATCTCAGCTAAAGCATCTATGACAGATCCATGACCACCCAACCTCTCCTTAACAACCTCCAAGGAAGGAGAGTCCACCACTTCTCGTGGGAGTCTGTTCCACTGCTGAACAGCTCTTACCGTCAGAAAGTTTTCCGAATGTTTAGTCGGAATCTCCTTTCTTGCAACTTGAAACCGTTGGTTCGAGTCCTACCCTCCAGTGCAGGAGAAAACAAGCATGCTCCTCCTTCACGTGACAGTCCTTAAGATATCTGAAGATGACCATCTCCTTCCAGTCGCCTCTTTTCCAGGCTAAACACACCTAACCCCTTCAAGCGCTCCTCATAAGGCTTAGTTTCCAGACCCCTGATCCTCTAGCTTTCCCTCCTCTGCACACGTTGCAGCTGTCATGCCAGGAAAGTGGAGTTCAGAAGGGGAATTTGGGTTGACTATGCAAAAGCAAGCAGTTGCTTAGCGTATGTGGGAAGCAACGGGATTTACTCAAAATCTCAAAAGCAGAAATCAGTTCCTAAACTTTGGTCTCGTATAAAGGGCATGGATTATAATCCGATTGGGCTGCCATGTACTCCAGCCGTTTGCTTAAACGAGGGTCGTATGACAGCTCTAACTTCGGGAAGTGACTGAGTTAAAACCGTAGAGCTTCTACTGTCTCCGACGCCTAGAAAGGACTCAGAAGGAAGTACCGTTTGTTGAGGGGGCTTAATCATGAAGGGACCTTCCTGTTGCAAGCGGATCTCCATAGCTAGACACCTAGCAGCATCCCCATGCCCACTAATGAAAACAAAGCCTGCAGGGGACCCATAAGGGAGACAACGCCAAAGAACAAGGTTCGACGTGGCTGCAATTGCAGCATCTCGCTGGATCGTACGAGCAGATGATGAAGGGAAAGGGGCTGGGGAAGGGGTGGGAGTGAAAACAGTAATGGAGTCAGGAAACTGTCATGGTGACAGGAATGCAAGAACTGGGCTGGGGAAAGTTAAGGAGAAACGACACCCCCCCCCCCGCTTCCAACTCAGCTTTGGCAGCTTTCCTTTAATTGTGCAAAATATCCTTAAATTTTAGAGGAATATTTCTGATGTGAGAGGTGTTGGGCGGGTTTGGTTTTCTTTTTTCTTTTTCTTTTTAAATAACTGTCATATGGGGAACTTACGACTGTTCTAGTAGGCTCCATAGAAAGAAGGGTATAGATGTCTCTACTGATATGGACTTGTGGGGAATGTCTGTTTTGTAAGATGCTAGGGAATTTGTGTTATAGGATGATCTAAAATACGTGTACAGGGGTTGCTCTTTTATGAGCCTCAATAGGGAACTGGGGCATGGTTACACATGTGAGCATTGCATGTCTTAATGGTGTAGACATCTTTGCATGCTCTCACCCTATACAAATCTATTTCTTTCCCCGCAATCAGAATTCCCCAGTACTAACACTGCTGTGACTTCCCTTATGGAACGTGAAAAAGAAACATGTATCCTGGATCTCCAGGACTCCAGTGAAGAAGAGACACTAAGAGGTGAGGAATGAATGGAAGCTCTGCAGCTTAATGACTTAATGAATCAGGAAATCTCCCCTCCCCCTTCCACAAAGTTATAGGGATGTTTTTAGAAAAGCCATCACCTCTTAACAGCTTTCTTTAAACATATAAAGGGAAAGAAAAAAAATATTAGAGATTTCCAGGTTTACCAGAAGGAACCTTGAAATTAGACTTGATTTGGATTATTGTAATGAGATGTCTTACCTCCTTATTTAGAACCCTGCTTTCCTGTTCCTGTTTTCTTGATCCACCACCAAAATTACGCAAGAGTCATTTTCACCCCTTATCATTTTGCTGAGGTTTCAAAGATATGCCATCAACCTTCTCTCTCAATTTGTGGGAGAGTTTTCAGTTGCTACTTGTCAGTTCTATAGATCTATTTTAACATTTTTGTTAAACTATGCAGGCAATGAAATTAGTTTTGCAATCCGCTTTAGTCTAATCACCCACAAGTGTGGGACTGGTGCTGATGGAGCACAAGACTAACAGGAGGCAGGTGTTCAGACAAGACATGGTAAACTGTGATTAGCTTCAAAAAGGGTTGAATAGCTGCAGAAAGTAAGACCCTATGCAGCAAACTCCCCATAGCTTTTATGTGATCACCCTTGAAGGTTGAGCTAATTCATCGCACATACTACAGAAATACATCAAGGTTTTAACAAAAATTCATATATTTCTATATAATGAGAAAATCTATTACGTTCTCTTTCAATGCTCTAATTTTACCCACAATTCTGTCAATTCCTTGTGATGAGAGAATTGTGAGTAAATAAGTTTCTTTGATTACCAAAATAGCCTCCATGATTGACTTTTTGCAAGCTTTGTGGCAGTTTAAAAGCAGGAGGGGATTTGTATCAATTTCCTTTGTGTTAGGGCTGGGCGTTATCAGCTTTTCAACACTGCAGTGTATCGGCAGCCAAACATCGTGGTTTGGTGACATACTGTGAAGTTGAAAAAACAAGATGCACTGGCCTCTGCCTGTGAGAAACTGGGTGAAACTGCCCCAGCTCTCACCTCCGAGAGCTGAGGCAGTTTCACCCAGGCTTGCAGGCTGGGACAATGCAGCTTGTTTGTACCGCTCAGCCCCGGTGCAAGCAGGCAGAGCACCAGGGCTCCTTTAACTGCTCTCTGTGGGGAACGGCAACCATGCTCCCCTCAGCTGAGCAGTTTCACAGAGTCCCCACCCCACCACAGCTTGCAGGAGCCAGTGCTGGGCTGGGGGCTCCTTTAACTCCTTGACTGAGGCAAGGGCAGCTGCACATTCCTCAGTCAAGCAGTTTAAAGATGCAGAGGGAGGAGCCGATACAGCTTGTTTCTCCCTTTGCGTCATATGAGGGCAGAGTAGGATGGCGGTTTCACTCAGCAATATATTCTTGGTGAAACCACCACCACTCCTGAGTCCCTCTGCTAGCAGTGCCCACTGGAGGAAGGAACTCTTGACTCCCTTCAGTGGATGCTGCTAGCAGGGGGACCCAGGAGCGGTGCCGGTTTTGTCATTGTTATTTATTTTAAAATGTATAGTGTGCTTTCCCAAGGTTCAAAGCAGTGTACAAAATGAAGTTAAGAGTTCAGCTGCCAACAGTGAGGTAAAAATCTTTGGTATGATTATTCCAACAGAAGACATTGAGATAATAAATGAAAATAAGGAAGAGGAAGCAGAACAACAGAACATACAGAAAGAAGACAAGTGGATTCATGACAAGGCAAAGAGCCAGCAAGAAATCTTCCAGGAAAAAGGAATCACAGCACAAGGCCATCTAATGGAAACTACCCAGCATGTGGCCAGTAATGGTGAATCTGTCATATCTGTGGAACAAGAATCTACGGACATTTTTTCCGACAATGACAAGGTGCCCAAAGCCACCATCTGCCCTGACTGTGGGAAGAGCTTCAGTAACAGCTCCCACCTAGTCCGCCATCGTCGTGTACATACGGGAGAGAAACCCTACAAATGCCCCCACTGTGACAAGAGCTACCGCCAAGACTCCCACCTGGTCCAGCAC
Organism: Podarcis vaucheri; assembly: GCF_965113315.1. Lineage (NCBI taxonomy): Eukaryota > Metazoa > Chordata > Lepidosauria > Squamata > Lacertidae > Podarcis > Podarcis vaucheri. The sequence goes on from NC_138751.1 coordinate 16,910,726, forward strand.
ATGCGTTCTCACACAGGGGAGAAGCCATACCGCTGTACTCACTGTGGCAAGGGCTTCTCCCAGAGCTCCAACCTTATCATCCACCAGCGGACTCATACGGGCGAGCGGCCCTTCACCTGTCCCGAGTGTGGGCGGAGCTTCAGCCACAGCTCCGATCTCATCCAGCACAAGCGGATCCACACGGGCGAGAAGCCCTACGTCTGCTCCATCTGCGGGAAGTGCTTCTCGCAGAGCTCCAAGGTCACCCAGCACAAGCGCTTCCACTCGGGGGAACGGCCGTTTTCCTGCGGGGAATGCACCAAGACGTTTCGTCTCCGCGCTGACTTGGTCCGCCACCTCCGTGCCCACACCGGCGAACGGCCCTTTGGTTGCCCAGAATGCGGGAAGCACTTCGCCGAGAGCTCCCACCTTATCCGACACCAAAGGATCCACATGAGCGAACGGCCCTTTCGCTGCCCAGACTGTGGGAAAGGGTTCAACCAGAGCTCCAACCTGCAGCAGCACCAGCGCGTGCACCGAGGCCAGAAACCCTTCAAATGCGATGAGTGCGGGAAAGGTTTTGGCGTAAGCTCAGCACTGCTGCAGCACCAGCGCACGCACACGGGCGAACGGCCCTACTGCTGCAGCCAGTGTGGGAAGAGCTTCAGCGTCAGCTCCACTTATCACATACACCAGCGTATCCATGCTGGTCAAAAGCCCTACTCGTGCGCCAATTGCGGGAAAGGCTTTGTGCGCAGTTCCGCTCTCCTTCAGCACCAAGCCACCCACACTGGCGAAAAGCCCTTCCGCTGCCCATACTGCGGGAGAGGCTTTGGACAGAAGTCGGCACTCTCCCAGCACCGGCGAGCCCACGTGAGGAGAGGAGAGACGTTGGCTTTGGTGGAGGGCTGGGATGCTGCTGGGATGGAAGGTGTTGGGGACCAGGGGGTGGAAGGAGGAGTGGACAGCCTGTGGCAAGGCAACGGGATAGGGATTATGGAGCAGGAGTGGCAGAGCGAAGGGGACGAGAGCATGAGGCGGGAATGGGAGGACGACGGGGATGAGACGATGCGGGTGGAGTGGCAGGACGACGCAGACGAGAGCGTGGTGCAGCGGTTGCAGGAAGACGGCAGAGAGGGCATGAGGCAGGAGTGGAAGGATGGTGTGGATGACGAAACAGAGAGGACAGAGTGGCAGGATGACGAGGACGAATGTGTGGAGCCGGGCTCGCAGGACGACTGCACTGAAAGCATGAGGCTAGAATGCCAGGACGACCCCGACGACGAGGCCGACGAGAGGGTGGCGGTGGGGTTGCAGGATGATGGGGACGAGAGCATGAGGCTGGAATGTCAGGATGACGAAAGCGAGGAGGAGGATTTCCAAGACCATGAGGATCAACGACTGAGGGGGAAGTGTCTGGATGAGATTGTGGAGCCAGACTGGCAGGATGACAGAGAGGAGAGCCTAAGGGAGGAGTGGGAGAACGCCGTAGGTGAGAACTTCAGGCAGAAGCACACCAGCGAGGGACAGGAGTGGCACGGCAGTGAAGACGGTAGCGAGAGGCAAAGCTGGCTGGGAGAAGGGGAGGATAGCTTGGAGGGGGAAGGCGGGGAGATTGGAAGACAGAGTTGCCAGGATGAAAATGAGGAGATTGTGGTATTAAAGTGATTGGTTGGGATGCAGCGGACAAAAGAATGGGAGTGGGATGCTTGGGGAACTCATTCTATAGCCCAACCGGCAAGCCATCAATATGTCGTGGACAGAAATGGCAGGACTATCCACTGGTGCAAAGTGCTCTTGTTCACCTGCAGCAAATATGGCCGTGTTTGTGTTGTGTGGGAGATTCTGCTTGGGCTGCTCCCCACTTGAAAAATGTCCCTCACCTTCAGTATCTGCATGCCTGTACTAGATATCTCCACATGGCTGCCTCATGGTCAAGCTGTATGATGATCCAGCTCCCTGTGTTGTCCCAAGTCTTGTGCCATTTGCTGGTCAAATTAATTCCAAATCGGGTGATTTTATTCAATCAGCTTTTAAATCTTACCCTACATCTGTACATGGTGTGCCACACTTCTCAAAGTGAACTATGTAATGTTAAAAACCCATAAAGCTACCCGAGGCAGGTGCCTTTTCATAAAGAGGTGGGTGACTGTGCCTTTCCTTACTGCTGTAAGCAATTCTTGCTACACTCCTTGAATCAGTTTGGTAGGAAGGACACCTCACCTCAGTCTGGAAGCTTTGAAATCATTGGCTTAAAAAGGTACTGTGTGAGCAACAAAAACCCCCCATTAACTTTGTTTTATTTTCACTGGTATTATTTAGGAGCCCAGGCAAATCTGGGAACATATGTAAGACTCCAGTATTTAACTAGAACAGCTTTTTAAACTCTTATTGCATGCTCCAGACCCTTTACCCTTCCTAACTGAAGTTATTTTTGTATTGTTTTGATTTCTGCTATTATCCATGTCTCCCTCTTATGAACTAATAAATGCTCTTTTTAATTCCCACTCAAGTACCCTGAATTCTTTTAATTTTGACGCCAGGGCTAATAATCAGGCTAAACATTTTTTCAAATCCATTTCAAGACAATTGATTTTACATAACCTATGCATTTTAGATACTCTGATCTGTGTCTGTTCTTTAGAAGCAGAATGCATTTACACTTACAATTGCCAATTAAATCTAGGCAGCTGAGCTGATCAAAACTTGCTGGCCTTGATCCAGAGAACAGAAGGAGTTATTCTGTATACCTAAAGGTGGTTTGAATTTGTGTTTCTCAAACAGCCACATAGCAAACCATTTGAAGCTGATGGGAGTTTCATTAGCAGTTTGGGATATGGTATGGGGCTTAGCCCTTCCAAGAGAAAATGTACACAGGGGGTACTCCAAGAATTAATTCCCTTTTACTGTCATTAAAATGATCTCTGGCTTCTGGCAAGACAAGATGGCAAGAGCCACGGCCGCGTGTTGCTCCTGATAACCGCCAGCACCAACTGCACTGCCTGACTGGTCCCCACGTCGCCACCACTATCGCAATCGGAGGGGGGAACTAGGGATGCCCAACGTGACAAGCAGAAAGGTCGCACAGAGCCCCCATCGGCATTGACCCTGCTGGGACCAGGAGCACCCCATCGACAGCCCAGCGAAGCTCCTAGGCCTGGAGGTCTCTGGAGCCGAACAGAAAGCAAAAAGGTGCCACTGCCACCGCTACCAAGGGAGAGAGATAGGAGGGTACTGGGAGGGCCAGGGAGGCCATGAGAAATAATGCGGCCTAGCCCAGGTCTGACCCTGAGCCTACCTCCCTGGCAGCTGGTGTGAAAAGAGCAGGTTGGGGACCGGGGGGGGGGGGGTTGAAGGGTTGAAACCATGTGCCGGAGACCACCCCAAGGAAAAACAAATGCAGCACAGGACATCCCCTTCTGGAAAGTTGTTGTTGTTTGTTGCTGTTTATTTTTTATTATTTTATTATTATTATCTTTGGATAACTGTAATGGCATCCATGCAGGAGGCCTGAACAATTGAACAAGACGGAAATAGATTGAAATTGCAGAGTTTTGAGAAATTAAAAAAAAAAGTGCGAGACTGGCTTCATTATCAGATAATGGAGACATATAATTTGGATAAGAAAATTGGTTTCCAGATGGAAAAATCAAAATTAGAAACAGAACTGTTAGTACCTAAAACTAAGATTTTGTCAAAAATGTAAAACTTGCTGTTGAAATGGAATACTCAGGATGAAACGGTGAAATCTGCTATGATTAAATGGGCACAAGATGTTGGACATAACATTATGTTTGCTGACTGGGAACAGTTGTGTACCACAGGTATGAAGTTTACGGCATGTAATGCCTTGAGAGAGAATATTATGAAAATGATTTACAGGTGGTACATGACCCCAGTCAAGCTTGCAAAAATCTATCATTTGCCCGATAATAAATGTTGGAAAAGTAAAGAAACTGAAGGTACATTCTTTCACCTTTGGTGGATGTGCCCAAGGATTAAGGCTTTCTGGGGAATGATATATAATGAACTGAAAAAGGTATTTAAATATACCTTCTTGAAGAAACCAGAGGCCTTCCTCCTGGGCATAGTCGGCCAATTGGTGTCAAAGAATGATAGAACTTTTTTTATGTACGCTACAACAGCAGCAAGAATACTCATTGCAAAGTACTGGAAGACACAAGAGTTACCCACTCTGGAAGAATGGCAGATGAAGCTGATGGACTATATGGAACTGGCAGAAATGACTGGCAGAATCCGAGACCAGGGAGAAGAGTCAGTGGAAGAAGATTGGAAGAAATTTAAAGACTATATACAGAAATATTGTAAAATTAATGAATGTTAGAATGATGTTGGATAGAAATTAAGTGGTTTCCAGCTGTAATGCTTTAAGGGAATATGAAAAATGGGTTGTTAATAGGGAAAAATCTAATGTTACTATTTTAAGACCAAAGATTAGGATAAGCAAAGAGGCTAAGGATTTGCTGAGCCAACAAATTGAACTGGAATACAAAAAAGGGAGGTATGAGGTGGTCCGGGAAACAAGCTATGGAAAATAAGTAATAGAAAAATGGAGTGTTTTTTAATCATTTTTATTTTGTATTTTTTTTCCTTTTTCATTTTGTATTGTAATATCTTAAAAAAAATCTTAATAAATATCTTACAAAAAATATATGAATAATTGAAGGCTGCTCCCTGGGACTGCCGAAGTCGCAGAAAAAACTACACTCGTTTATTTTCTCACACAAAAAGTCAAGAATCAGCCCCAAACACCTGCACCTCCCCTCCCCAAAAGGAGGATGGGGAACCCCCAACATAGAATCATATTACATCGCCAACCAAGTATGCCACATAATCCACACATATTCTAGAAGACGAGACGAAACAATGGGTCCACTTGGAGAGAGACACCACCAAAAACATCCCCACAACACCATACCCATTTCTCCAAAACAAACTAAAGAAAATCCCCAGAACACTGAACAGGTTCAGACAATCCATGCTTAAGGCATGGAAGGGAAAAGTAGGCATACTGTCCCCATCCCCAACCCCACTAACCCCCCTGGCCTATCGCCCACTATTCCAACGCGCAGCACAAAACCTCCAGATAAAAACCTGGCAAGCCAAAGGCCTACACTGTCTAAAAGACTTATTCAAAAACAACAAACCCATACCAACACAAGAAATACTAGGGAACACACAAATACCACCCAATCCAACAGTAAAATCAGCAGCTGCTAGGCCCTTGACTACCTTCGAAAATCTCCTGACAGCAAAGGGACACGGCAAAGGGATGGTATCCACAGTATACAAAATACTGCTCCAGAATCTCAAAACCCCCCTTGACACTGAAACTCACCTACAGGTGGTACTTAACACCAAGGAAACTGGTGCTGAGGAACCTCACCAAGATGTTGGAGAGGCTGCACCTCCACAGGTCGTGGGAATGCCCTAAAATCCAACCCTTCTGGACAGCAGTCCTACAAGAGATATGCCAAATAACTAAACAGGTATAAGAACTTACCCCAGAACTAGCCCTACTGAACATCTTTCTAGATCATAATGACCACTCACATTATACAGAGCTTATAACCCACTTACTCTCAGCAACCAGAAGCCTCAAAGCCAGACACTGGAGAGAACTGTCAGGAGTAAACATGGACCAATGGTATCAAAATGTATGGGAAACGACCTTAATATAAAAGCTAACCAAGAAACTGAAACTGACACGAGGACAAATAGAAGAGGACGCCTTCACCCCAGTATGGCTCCAATTTTTCACATACACAACCCAACGAGACAAGAAGAATGCACCAACATCATATGAATCAATTTGGCTTACCTGACCCAACAAACCCTCATTCCCTCACAAATTCAAACAAACCCCACTGCAGCCAACTACAGACAACCAACCACACCCTGCCCCCAATACCTCTCACTACCAAGGAAATGTACTAAACAAATAGAAAGAGAACCTACCTGGTTGATGCTGACACAAAAGCTCACATGTACAATATACAAAATATAAGCCTCACCACCCCACCCCTCCTCTCCCCCCTCTATTTCCCCAACATTATACTGTCCTCAACACTAATATCTCACAGCAAATGTAACTGTTTTGTAAGAAAGACACTACAACCTGAAAAAAGAAACAAGGCATGTACTTTTGTAAACCAAGAAAATATTTAATAAAAATATTTTTAAAAAAGAATATCTCTGACAGCTTTGTATTCTGGCCCATTTACTTTAAAGCTGCCTAACTAACTTACCGGTAGTTGAATTTCATCTTTCCACACTGCCTTTTGCTGTATAGATCTTCTAAAAATAGTTACACTGTCGCAGACATGATTACATTGTTAAAAGTTTTTAAGGTTTTTTAAAAGGCCCTCTGGGTTGTATGTTGCAATATAGGAAGATGTGGTGAATAACTTAAGGAGGAAAAGGGAGGAAGATAAATGACTAATAGTTTTAATTTAAACACAATTCGTCAAAATTGGTAATGTGAGTACAAAAGTAACCTGTTGACAAACCTAGAGTACCACAAAGGTTGAAGGAATTAGGTGCCACATAAACAATCCATCGTTTCTTGTAAACTGAATTCTGACTTACTGGACTTCTTAAAACCTTTGGCTGCAATCCTGTGTATACTTACTTGGGAATATGAGCCACGAAACACAGTGGGATTTACTTCTGAGTAAACAAGCATAGGTATACATTATTTCTAAAAACGGAGGAAAAACTAAGTTGATTTGCACAGTTGCCACTTCATAGAGTCTCTTTTAAAAGTCTGGAAAAGGCCAGTGTCTGTTCCTTTTCATTAGGGCGCATTAGGGAAGTACAATAACGCAATTCCTGCTTTCAACTCCTTTTCTCTGTCCATCATATACACCTGTGATCAGCAGCCCCAATGCATACAGATGACAACGAGTATCATTCCAAGGAGACACAGTTCTATTTCGCAAAACAGGACTTTTGCAAACAGTTTGACTTCACCCACCCAGAGGTGAACTCCATTGTCGCTTGAGACAGATGGATGCCAACACACACAAAAAACACATATGCAAATTTTAAGAAGGTGAGTATAAGTCCTTGCTGGCAACAGAAAAGTCACTCTTTCCTTCCCTGCACATTTAGACCAGTTATCGTGACTGCAGTTTGTGGGGAGGAGACTGATCTATTCATTTCGTATCAGCTTCTCCATTCAACAGGTCTGTTTTTTCTTTGGCTTCTTTTTCATTGTCGCTCCCTTCACTGCCGTCTGATTTGGCTTCTTTCTGTGCATCACCTCCCGGATTGTCTTCTAAATCTACTGCATTATTATTTTCTTGAAGGTCCATCATCTCTTTATAATTACGTTTGAAGAATCCACACTATAAACAAAAGGGAGGGGAAACTGTTAGCAGTAGCTTGAGTAAGATGCTTGATCTGGATATGGGAGACGTAACTTCAAAACCCAATGTAAAGTTTTTGTGATGGCCATCCCAGTGGTCTTCAACTTTGGGGGGGGGACCCCCCAAAATCTACCACCTTTCTGAATATCAACCTTTATCCCTCTATTTTTCCCAGTTTCTATTCATCAGGTATCTTGAATGAGCAAATAATCTAAAAAAATGGGGGGGGGGTTGCCATTGATGTGATTCAGTTTAGTCCAGGCCCTAACTCAGTTGCATATATTATTATTATTAATAATAATTATTATTATTATTATTATTATTATTAAATATTTAAAACATCTCTAACCAGTGCACAGAAAATTTAAGGAATAACAGACAACTTAAACAAAATATTACAAAAACACCCAGTTACATATAAAAATGTTACATTCATACTGTACAAAGTCACTAATATATAAAAATCATATCGTTTTCCTTCTGACACCCTCTCAGCCTCCGTGTTCTTGCTCAGGATCCAAACAACTCACAGCTCACCCACAAAAGTCTCACATTCAGAAGAGTTCCTGGAAACAGCAGACATCAGCCTAGTCTCTCACTCTAGAATTGCTTTTTATGGTTTCTCTCTCCTGCATGAATTTTCTTATGTGAGGTTAGCCTGGTCATGTGATTGAAGCTTGTTCCACATTCCAAGCATTTAAAATGGCCTAGTATGTCCCACAGGGTTGTTGTAAAGTACTTAGTACACTTATAAATGAGATGTGGCAATAACAGCACAATCTAGCTCATGTTAAGTTTATGGTAATTGATTGGAAGGATCAGTTAAGCACTCTCTGCCATTCATATCTATGGAGGATAAAAATGGCTTAACTTTGGCTGGACCACATGGATGATCATTTTAAAAAGGAGGTGGTTGTTCAACAGCCATGATCCAATACAGTCTCTTCAGGCTGAATAGGTATGGAATCTATGTTCTGGAAGCAGAAAAGCCCAAACCATGATATCAAAATGTATTATGCCAATTTATTTACTCAAGCCCCAGGAGGCATAAAGTTAAGTTTATTCTGCCACGGGATTTATTTATTTATTTAGAATTGAGCTGCCAAAGCTCACTGAAAATATCCATGCATTTTTTTATCCTTCCTTTCCCGTAAGAAGTCTTGTGATTAAGAAGTCTAAAGACAACCAAAGCAGGCACATATAACACATACATCAGTTAGAAAATGTGTGCTAGTCTACCTAATAAAACTGTTTCCAAAACATTACAATATTTTTTTTATAAAACACCTGAATAGATTGATAACACTTTTAAAAACTGAACCACAGAGTTGCTGGTGTGCTCTGAGCCGCTCCCTGGACCACTATCCCCATGATTGGAGATGGCCAGGACTTAATGCATGATATTCTAGGACCACCAGCAAAATGGCTGTGCTGCCAAATACAGCAGTTCTTTCCAAGGATATCAGGACAAAAGGAATGAGGAGGTGGAAGGGGAACCCAAACAGTTTTGTTAACAAATAAACAGCAGGCATGCAAAGCATAAAATAAAACATACCCGACAGGGGCTACCCAATCTCCCCTTCAGCTGCCCGGAGCCCCAGGTAGAGCAGCAGGAGAAAGACCCTGACCTTAGGTCTCCCAGCATCAGGTCCTTTGATCTGGGTAGAAGCTCCCCGGGCCCCTCCCACCTACGGCTTTTATAGCCTGCCTTGATGTAATCAAGTGCACCTGGCATTACTCATGATTAGCCCAGGACCCTGAGATGGGATTAATACAGAGCAGCTGAGCGTCTCCCACTACCTGTAGCCGGGCATCCAGCCACCAGCACTTGCAACACAGAAGAACCCAAGAAACTCCCGACAGGTGTGTGAAACACAAGAATCCGGCAGACTTAAACTGGGGATGTTAAAGGGAAAGGGACATGCCACCTAACTCCTCAAAATACAATTGTCTTCTGCATTTCCACTACAATGGCACTAGAATTCTGCGTAACTTATCAAATCCTACAGGAATCTAACTTGGTATAAGAATGGTATAAATGCAGAATCTGATTTCCCGCCCCCTCCCCCATGCTGAGGACAAATGTCCAAGTTTTGATAGAGCCAAATTTAGAAAAGAACCCTTGCTCAGTGGTAGAGCACATGCTTTACATACAGAATGCCCCTTCCATCTCCAGGCAGCACAGAGAAAATGTCCTGAGGTGGCGGGGGGGTCACTGCCAGCCAACGTAGGCAGCATTTAGCTAAAAAAGGACCAGCAGTCTGACATAATAGAAGACAGCTTTGCTGTGACTTCAAGATGAACATCTCAGCAGAAGCAGATTTAAACTACTGATAAAACCGTTGCTGCTAAATTGCCTAAAAAATGACCTGAGCTCTCAGCTACTCCTAACCCAGGATTCCCAATGTACATCGAGTCTTACCTTGTAAAGTGATACAATGATGAGAATTAGCAAGAACAAGCCTCCGACAGCACTGCCTATTATAACAGGGAGATAGTTCATCACATGAATCATCTCCACCTCAGCAACCTGGGGAGCAGGGAGAGAAAAAACACACAGATCATGACTGGTTGCAGTGGGCCTGAGACAGACAGCCTAGTTCTGAAGGAGCCAAATCATCAGGGGAAAGGTCTTCACTCAAGACTGGCATGCCAGGCCAGTCCTGTATTTTCTCCGGCAAAGGCCTCTCTCTTGCCCAGAATATACCAGATAACGTTTGCTGCTTCTAAAATAGAAGTCCAGCTTTTACACAGTCAAGGTTAAGAACAAAGGCAACTAAAGCAAGATGCCCTGATACAGCAAAGGCGACATGAAGCTGTATCTGTGAAGCTAGCTAGTGATCATTGCACACCTGCAATCTTTTCAAAAGGGTATCATACAAAGTAGCTAAAGAAGATTTAGGCAGGAAAAGAGGTAGCTTTAAAAACACAATGAATCTAATAGAAAGGAAGCTATACAGCTCAAGATACACAGATGCTTCAACACTCTAGAACAGTGTTTTTCAACCTTTTTTGGGCAAAGGCACACTTGTTTCATGAAAAAAATCACGAGGCACACCACCACTGTGTGCGGAGAGGGAGATGTCAGAGCCCCGCTGCTCTCTATGGGGAATCGGATGAGAGCGGACCGCCTGTCCGCTCTCATCCGATCCCATCTGATCTGATCCCCACCCAGGACGGATGGAAAATAGGGTGGACACAGTCCGGCGCCCGCCTAGTGGGCGAAAATTTGACATTTTTTTTTTTAATCTTTCGAATTTTTTAATTTTTCCCGCGGCACACCAGGCAACATCTCGCGGCACACTAGTGTGCCGCGGAACAGTGGTTGGGAAACACTGCTCTAGAAAGCATTTTGTTCTCAAAATTGGATTGACTTAAGGATTGGTTAAAAGAAAAAGGATAGAATATACACTTAAGGTGACTGAACAAATTTGACTGTTCTAATTTATGGGGATCCTCTCCAGTTTGATTAATTAAAAAAATTAAAAGTGGGTTAAATATTGTTCTCAGAAACATATGCAATAAGAAAAATCTACATTTTATAGTCATATTTTGGGAGCTTCTAGACATCCCTCCTGGTATGCTTGCAGAGAGGTGATACAGTATAGCCAGCATTGAGTTGGTAGCTCACACTTTCCAGTGCAATTTAGAAAAGTGACAAGATAATTACACTAGAAAGTGTGGGTTAATGATCACATTTTTGTGAATAAGCAGCCTGTCTGAAAGTGCCTATAATGTTCCAGAGGACAAAAAGGCTTTTAATTATGAAATAATATAGGGTAAGGGAGAAATCTGGTAAATAGTTCTGTAAGGAAATCACTTGGATGGAGAAGATTATGATAGAAGTAATGCTATGAAATCCTGCAAGCAAAACAGGTAAATCTGCAGAAAGGGAGGAAAAGAAGCAATTCCTGCAGCATGCACTACCTGAAAGTGGGCAAATTCAGCTGGGTAGAAATTTGTGTATCTTGTAGTATCAAATGTAAACCACAAGGCTGTGCAAAACTTGAACTGAGATGTCTTCTGCAAAGTAAGAGAAACGGACAATTTGTTTTAGACCATACTGGGCAGGATCATTCACATGCAGAAAATCCCACCTTTAAAGAAAGAATAATATTTTCAAGCACTTATTGCCGCACCAACTAAATTGAAGTTATATTATCTTGGGGGGTGACTTGGGAGGTATAAGGAGGCCACTCAAAAGATTTCCACGTGTGCCATGGTAACAATAAATCTATAATAATAGCACCACAGCAGGAATGCAACATGTCTGTCCAAAAGGAATGGATGTCATGCCGTTTGCATGATGTCAAATTTAATTGAAAACAAAAGTACAGAAGGGCTGGTGGAGCTCAGTGACTGAGCACATAGTCTGCATGCAAGCAGTCCCGTGTGCAAAACCCCTCATCTCTAGACAGGGCTGAGAAAATACCTCTATCCAAACCCCTGGAGGGTGGCTGCTAATCACTGATGCCAATACCCAAGCTTAGAGTGGTTAGATGTAAAAAGAGGACAGAGCCTCTACACCTTTAACTGCCGAGTCGCTGGTACACACTGCAGAAGGCCAAACGGAGAACCAGCTTCAGAGCTCACTGGTGAAAAACTTACTGTAACTCAATACATTTCAGAGCAGAAGCACCCCTTCAAGAGCTTGAAAAACTTGAGAATTCTTAAAATTCAAAAGCACACTGTAGCAGTGCAAATAACTCTTCTTCTTCTTCTTCTCATAATGGGCTTATTATGTCTTTCCTTTATTATCGCTGTGTTGACTGTATTGCCCCCACCCCAGCGTCAATATTAGTACTTTGAATAAACTGGAATGAGGGACTCACTATACAAGGAAAGGATCCCATTCTCTTACCTTCCACCTCTAAAAACCCATGCCCCAGGTCCCAATGTGGACAGGAGTTGACATTTGCTGCAAGTAACCCTTTACGGACCATTCCAAGCCTTTACCTCAATTTTGCTTTGGGTATACATCAACCCAGTGATATGGATTATGGAGGAATTGATCTGTCCAAGATCACACTTGTAGGTGAGATAAGTACCAGTTGCACATTGCTAGGAAGAAAGCAGAAGTTTTAAAAAGCGCCCATCCACACTTAAGAAACCTTAGTTTTCAGGAGTTCTCTAGAAGTGAACAGTACCACATTATTCTCCTAATATTCAATTCCATGCAGAATTTCTTGCAAAACAATTATTCCTAATATAAAGCATTTTTATAAGTCGTCACTAAAATATAGGCATTCCTATACACACTTCCTATACTATACACACCCCCTTCATGGATCACTGCCTTGCCGTGGCGAAGGGGCTTGAAGAACTCAGAGAAGCTATGAACTATGCCGAGCAGGGCACACAAGATGAACAGGTCATAGTGGAGAGTTTTGACCAAACGTGATCCACCTGGAGTAGGAATCGGCAAGCCACTCCAGTATCCCTGCCAAGAAAACTCCATGGACAAAGACAACAGGCATATAAAAGTTATGACACTGGAAGATGAGCCCCTCAGGTCGGAAGGTGTCCAACATGCTACTGGGGAAGAGCGGAGGACAAGTACAAGTAGATCCAGAGCTGATGAAGCGGCTGGGCCAAAGCCGAAAGGACGCTCAGTTGTGGATATGCATGGAAGCGAAAGGAAAGTCCAATGCTGTAAAGAAAAATATTGCATAGGAACCTGGAATGTAAGAACCATGAACCTGGGTAAGTTGGATGTGGTCAAAAATGAGATGGCAAGAATAAATATTGACATCCTGGGCATCAGTGAGCTAAAATGGACGGGAATGGGCGAATTCAGTTCGGATGACTACCATATCTACTACTGTGGGCAAGAAACCCGTAAGAGAAATGGAGTGGCCCTCATAGTCAACAAAAGAGTGGCGAAAGCTGTACTGGGATGCAGTCTCAAAAATGATAGAATGATCTCGATACGAATCCAAGGCAGACCTTTTAACATCACAGTAATCCAAGTTTATGCACCAACTACTGGTGCTGAAGAAACTGAAATTGACCAGTTCTATGAAGACTTACAAAACCTTATCGAAGTGACACCAAAGAAGGATGTTCTGCTCATTATAGGGGATTGGAATGCCAAAGTAGGGAATCAAGAGATAAAAGGAACAACTGGCAAGTTTGGCCTTGGAGATCAAAACGAAGCAGGGCAAAGGCTAATAGAGTTCTGTCAAGAGAACAAGCTGGTCATCACAAACACGCTTTTCCAACAACACAAGAGACGACTCTACACATGGACATCCCCAGATGGGCAACATCGAAATCAGATTGATTATATTCTCTGCAGCCAAAGATGGAGAAGCTCTATACAGTCAGCAAAAACAAGACCTGGAGCTGACTGTGGCTCAGATCATCAGCTCCTTATAGCAAAATTCAAGCTTAAACTGAAGAAAGTAGGAAAAACCACTGGACAGGTAAGATACAATCTAAACCAAATCCCTTATGAATACACAGTGGAAGTGAGGAACAGGTTTAAGGATTTAGATTTGCTGGACAGAGTGCCTGAAGAACTATGGATGGAGGCTCGCAACATTATACAGGAGGCAGCAACTAAAACCATCCCAATGAAAAAGAAATGCAAGAAAGCAAAGTGGCTGTCCAACGAGGCCTTACAAATAGCGGAGGAGAGAAGGCAAGCAAAATGCGAGGGAGATAGTGAAAGATACAGGAAATTGAATGCAGATTTCCAAAGAACAGCAAGGAGAGACAAGAAGGCCTTCTTAAACGAGCAATGCAAAGAAATAGAGGAAAGCAACAGAATGGGAAGAACCAGAGATCTGTTCAAGAAAATCGGAAATATGAAAGGAACATTTCGTACAAAGATTACCATAATAAAGGACAAAAGTGGTAAAGATCTAACTGAAGCAGAAGACATCAAGAAGAGGTGGCAAGAATACACAGAGGAATTATACCAGAAAGATATGGATGTCTCGTACACCCCAGGTAGTGTGGTTGCTGACCTTGAGCCAGACATCCTGGAGAGTGAAGTCAAATGGGCCTTAGAAAGCACTGCAAATAACAAGGCCAGTGGAAGTGATGGTATTCCAGCTGAACTGTTTAAAATTTTAAAAGATGATGCTGTTAAGGTGCTACACTCAATATGCCAGCAAGTTTGGAAAACTCAGCAGTGGCCAGAGGATTGGAGAAGATCAGTCTACATTCCAATCCCAAAGAAAGGCAGTGCCAAAGAATGCTCCAACTACCGCACAATTTCACTCATTTCACATGCTAGCAAGGTTATGCTTAAAATTCTACAAGGAAGGCTCAAGCAGTATGTGGACCGAGAACTCCCAGAAGTGCAAGCTGGATTTAGAAGAGGCAGAGGAACCAGAGACCAAATTGCAAACATGCGCTGGATTATGGAGAAAGCCAGAGAGTTCCAGAAAGACATCTACTTCTGCTTCATTGACTATGCAAAAGCCTTTGACTGTGTTGACCACAGCAAACTATGGCAAGTTCTTAAAGAAATGGGAGTGCCTGATCACCTCATCTGTCTCCTGCGAAATCTCTATGTGGGACAAGAAGCTACAGTTAGAACTGGATATGGAACAACTGATTGGTTCCAAATTGGGAAAGGAGTACGGCAAGGCTGTATATTGTCTCCCTGCTTATTTAACTTATATGCAGAATTCATCATGCGAAAGGCTGGGCTGGATGAATCCCAAGCCGGAATTAAGATTGCCGGAAGAAATATCAACAACCTCAGATATGCAGATGACACAACCTTGATGGCAGAAAGTGAAGAGGAATTAAAGAACCTTTTAATGAGGGTGAAAGAGGAGAGCGCAAAATATGGTCTGAAGCTCAACATCAAAAAAACGAAGATCATGGCCACTGGGCCCATCACCTCCTGGCAAATAGATGGGGAAGAAATGGAGGCAGTGAGAGATTTTACTTTCTTGGGCTCCATGATCAGTGCAGATGGTGACAGCAGTCACGAAATTAAAAGACGCCTGCTCCTTGGGAGAAAGGCGATGGCAAACCTAGACAACATCTTAAAAAGCAGAGACATCACCTTGCCAACAAAGGTCCATATAGTAAAAGCCATGGTTTTCCCAGTAGTGATGTATGGAAGTGAGAGCTGGACCATAAAGAAGGCTGATCGCCGAAGAATTGATGCTTTTGAATTATGGTGCTGGAGGAGACTCTTGAGAGTCCCATGGACTGCAAGAAGATCAAACCTCTCCATTCTGAAGGAAATCAGCCCTGAGTGCTCACTGGAAGGACAGATCGTGAAGCTGAGGCTCCAATACTTTGGCCACCTCATGAGAAGAGAGGACTCCCTGGAAAAGACCCTGATGTTGGGAAAGATGGAGGGCACAAGGAGAAGGGGACGACAGAGAATGAGATGGTTGGATGGTGTTCTTGAAGCTACTAGCATGAGTTTGATCAAACTGCGGGAGGCAGTGGAGGACAGAAGCGCCTGGCGTGCTCTGGTCCATGGGGTCACGAAGAGTCGGACACGACTAAACGACTAAACAACAACAACAACAATACACACTTTACCCCAGTGTGTGCATTTTTGTACACATCACTGGGTCAGAAAACTGCACGGCAAAATTCAGAGAAGTGCAAATGGTCATCAAGTGCAAATTAAGCAAGTTTTCCTTTAAATGTGAACTGAACTGAACCCCCCCCCCCACTTGCAGCAGGCTTTGAGATATAATCCTTAGTAAGTGCTCTTGTGCAGAGACAATCTACCTCAGGCAACTTGACTTGGATCTTTGTGCTTTTCTGCATTTCCATGGGTTGGCACACTGCAGGGGGTACCTAGGAATTGGAGAAAAATCTGTGTTTGTTACCATCGGGAAAAATATGGAAGTTTAAAGTTACTGGACCCGTCTTTTCAATGCTTTGCTTGATCATCCTTCACTTCCTCAATAGTGAATTATGTGGGCGACCCACACCCACTGGTTAGCCACCCAAAAGCTAGCACTAGGGGGGGCTGAGCTTTGACCTTTTACACCCGCTAGCTGCCCTTGCCCTGTTGTTTTATATCGTACTTACTGTTCGGATGTTCTCCACCACCCAGGTCAGCCCGGCAGGTAAGGCGGTCGGCACCTTCACAATCACTGACAGTGCAGGAGGTGCGAAAGCACCCAAGGGCCGGTTTGTTAGCTGCAGGAAGGGGAGAGGGAAAAAGGAGAGAGTGACTAAGGCAAGGAGACGCAACAAATTAAACTTCAGGGAATCATGGAATCCTTGCATTGCAGAGTTGGAAGGGACCCTGAGGATCCTCTAGCCCAGTGGTTCCCAATTGGTGGGGTCCCTCGCACCATTCACATTAACAAAAACCACCACAGAGATATCAAAATTTTCAAAAGTAGGAGGTCCCACAGTACTTAGCTAATTGGGAGCCACTGTTCTCGTCCAAACCCCTGCAATTTAGGAATATGCAGCTGTCCCACATAGGGATCAAACCTGCAACCTTGGCATTATCAGCACCTGTTCTGACCAATTGAGCTATCCAGGCCCAGTGAGCTGGGATGGTGATTGCTGGCAATAAGGATGCAGAAGGGAGCAGTGGTGAATGCAGTATAAGGCAGCTCCTTCTATCCAAGTCAGACTAAGGGACCCTCTAGATCAGCACCGTCTACTTCAATTAGCAGATTCAGTTTAGGGAAGCGTCATACGTAGCTCAGTGGTAGAGCATCTTCCTTGCACGCAGGTCTAATCGCCAGCATCTCCGTGTAGTGCTGAGACGGAACGCTGTCTGAAACCCTGGAGAGCTGCTGCCTGTCAGTGCAGACAATATCAAGTAAGGTGGTCCAGTGGTCTGATTCAGTAAAAGGCAGAATCCCATGCTCCTGTGTTCCAGAGACCCTCTAGGTCCCAGCAGGGCTGCCCAGGTGAGGGCCAGAAAGTCAAGTTAGTCTCTTGCAGCAAAAATGACATCTGTCTGTACATTGTACATTTAAAGCACATGGCTTCCGTACAAAGAATCCCGTGAACTGCAGTTCGTTAAGGGTGCTGAGAACTGTAGCTCAGTGAGGGGTAAACCACAGTTTCCAGGATTCTTTGGGGAAGCCACATCCTTTAAGTGTATTGTGTGTACCAACTCACAAATGTATTATGGCATGAGCTTTTGTGAACTCTTTTTTGTGTAATTAGTAGTCTCTCACTCACTTCATACGAGTGTGTCACCGTCTTATTTTCTTGACGTTGGGAAGTGAAGTTCACATAGTGGCTGGATGTTTCTGACCTGCATGGGAGAAAAAGTAGAGATGAGGGAGGTGAAGAACGGAGGCAGGGAGCCCAACCCCAAGGAGAACAATTGCTGCAGCCAGTGACCCTACAATGGTGGCAGCGAACTCAGCAATGCGTCACCGGGTGTTTCTCATCAGCGGCGTAGCGTGAGTTGTCAGCACCCGGGGCAACACAAGTAATTTGCGCCCCCTAACCCGGGGCAATGCAAGTAATTTGCGCCCCCCGCTGCCGCCCAAACGACGCCGCTTGCCCGGAGGAGGAGGGGGGCAGAGAGGCGAGGAAAATGCAACGGCCCAGCAGCTGCAGCAGCACCGGCGGAGGCGGGGCTGTGAGGAGGGGCTGCCTGGCGCATCCTCCGCGGCGAGCGCTGAGAGCCGCTGCCTGCCGGGCGCCTTCAGCCCGGACGCGCACACAGCTCGTCGGTTCCGCAAGACATGCGGCTCCGCTACAGCCTGCGCCCGAGGCTCTTCGGCGACTCCGGAGGCAGCGAGCGCCCCCCCAAATGTTGCGCCCAGTGCGGCCGGCACCCCTGGCACCCCCCACGCTACGCCACTGTTTCTCATTGTTACCACAACCCCTCTGTGCCCACATTGCTGCCCCCACAAAAGTCTCAGTCCAGCTACTAGCTAGGGGGCAGAAAAGGAGCCTGATCTTCTTGTTACCAAGAAGAGATGTTTTATCTTCAGCTGTCGTAGTGGCCAGACACGGTGCGAATGCAGTTTAATGTGCATATTTTTGTGACGTAAATCACAGCTGTGTGAGCAGCCCCGGAAGCGGTGGGGGAACTTAAATATGGAGAAATAAACAAACTGAGGGAGTAGATGAAATTATTTTGATTGGGAAGATGGTGTGGGAGAAAAGAGCTAAAATAACTCTTTCCTCTAAACACATGTACATACTCATCTGAAAAATCTTGGGCGTCTCCTGTGGCTTCATTTAAAATTGCCAGTTCTATTCATAGATTCCTTGTGTACTTTACCTCTTAGACCCTGCATTCACAGAGGCAGCAAAGGATGTAATACTTAAGTGTCTGGGACACCACCAGCACCACCAAATCCCCCCACATAAAAAAGCTTATGATGTCAGGGAGGAAGAATCCGACCAAGCCTTCTACAAAGCACAGTTTTCTATGTGGAGGGATTTCTCCCCTCCCATATAGAAACACCCACACACCCCACACACAAAGCTGGAATGTTCAGG
The DNA here is from genome assembly GCF_965113315.1 of Podarcis vaucheri. NCBI lineage: Eukaryota > Metazoa > Chordata > Lepidosauria > Squamata > Lacertidae > Podarcis > Podarcis vaucheri. The sequence continues at coordinate 16,929,514 of NC_138751.1, forward strand.
ATGCTGGATTCTGCACCCAGTACCAAATTCTAGGCTTGCACATCACTGACATGGAATCACAGCATACCCCCAGCCCTGGTTACAATTCTCAAGCTCTACCCTGAGCCTGAGCAGTCAGATAAGAAGGGAAAACAACAACTTGTCTCTTACTCCTTGACAATGATGTTGATGGGGTACAGGACAGGGATGGTGTGACTGGCCCCGGTGTCAAGAGTCTCATTCACGTTGTTGTCACTACAAGACAGAGACAGACGTCAAGAAAATGCAAAATATCCTTTCGCCTGCCACCCTAGAAATGGCCCTGACTTCTGCACCCATACCCAGGCAGGAAATTCTGTAACAAAAACTTGCAAATAACTATTCATCTAGACACCTATGGGTTGCATTCAAGTACGACTAACTTAGGTGCATTAATTTCAGTGGGTCTACTCTGAGAAAAAAGTGAGTGGGCAGGGCACCTACGCCTTTAACAGTTAGGTAGCAGAGAAGAAAGCAGCAGAGGTGTTTTGCATGACATGCTCCCCCTGCTGAAATCCCTTCTTCTACACATCTATTAAAAGGTAGAAGGGAGGATACACCTACCTTGTGACATTTGCCTTCATCTCCAAGTAATCTCCCCAGGAGCTGTTGCTGAGGATGCTAAACCTGAGCTGAATTAAAGCCTGCAATGGAGGAGGGAGGAGATCAAAAGTGAGACAATTCATGGCACTTGCTGCCTGCCTGGCTTCCTCCCTCCCTCCCTCTAGAGTGCTGACCCCATCCCCTTTCGTCCCCCTCATGCAGAACAAAGGATCCTCATGGCATCTTGAAATGAAAACTCTAGCAAGAATCAACAGCTTTCTTTTCTTTTCAATCCTATGCTGGTGGATGTCTTAAAGAGGCAGTTTGTTGACAAAATGCAGCCGTGAAAGAGAAAACTGCAAAAATTGTGAAGAAAGGAAGATAAAAAATGTGCTTCCTTTCTGATCGGAAGCCACTGCCTGTGCCTTCTGAGCTTTCCCCTTCCCTACGTTTGTTGCAAATGATCTCCCTGAAGCACTCACACACGGGGCATCTGCTGCAGCCAGCATCTCCCGCTCTCAAAGTCTCCCCCTTTTCTCCTGCTGTCTTGGCAGGATCCCCCTAAACTCACCGTGCTTCTGCTTGTTATCCTCAGCCCCCATCCCCACACATGCCAAAATGATCTCTTCTTTTCTTGCTTTTTATTAAGCAAACAAAAAACTTCTCGTTGTAATTTCTCTAGTTATTGCTTAATTATTTGTTAAGCCAATTCATTGTTCCTAAACTTCATTCTTTACTGAAAAAGCTAGCCAGAGAGCGTATGTTAACCCTCTTTCCTCTTTCCACCACCCTTTGAGGTCGGTTAGGCTGAGAGCCCAAGGTTGCCCAGGGAGTTTCATGGCTGATCAGGGAAGGAGTGCCAGCTGCCAGTGTCACCACATGCTCACCTTAGTATTGCTCTTGAAGACAGGATGGCTGATGTTGCAAGAGAGACCTTTGAGGTGCTGGCTATCCAGTAGCCCATCGCAGCTCATGACAAGCAGAGTGTTGGACTGCAAGAAGAGAAAGGGTGGAGCAAGTTCAGGGTCAACATCTGGCAGCCTTGGGTTGCTAAAACCTGCCCTAGTCAGCATCCCCTTTGTTGTTGAAAAAATGGCCCGGCATCCTGAGCCCAGCTGTCATGTTAATTTCTCAACATAGTGTCATTCCAGGGACTTGTGATAAGTCAAAGCTAGCCTTAGCCACCAGGTGCTGCTTGTAGCAGAGCTCAGAGTACTGCTGCCTGTGAAGTCCAAGCGGGGGGACACCAGAGGACTCTTTGCCTCCAGTGGAGCAGGCTCTTTTAGTCTGTGGCCCTCAAGGCCTTTTTGGGTGGCTCTCTGCAACATCTGAAACCCCCAAGCCCTTGCACTGCCTTCCCAAAGCGGGTAAGCAAGGGTAAGGGTCCAGCCTCCTTCCCAAAGCCTAGTTAGTGCTTTGTCAGCTTTGGAAGGAGTTGGGAGGGCTCTAAGAACCTGCCAGAGCCTCACACCTCCTTCAAAAAGCCTGGCACCTTGGTTAGGTGGCTTTGGGAAGGCAGCGCAAAGGCGGTGTGTGTGTGTGTGTGTCAATTTTTGGCTTCGGTCCTCTCCCCGCATGTGCAACAAGGCAGTGTGTGGCCTATGGGTTCCATTTTGAAGTTCTCTTGCAGCTCACTTGGTGTGAAAAGTTGAGGACTCCCCTTGGGAGGGAGCTAAGTGCATTTCCATTAAGGTCCTGGGCTGGGAAGAGAACAATTTAAGCATCTGTGCCCACCATAGCACTGCATCTTCTTGTTTCATTCTTTTCATCACTGCTGCCAAAAATGTGGGGGAAAGGGTTTGGGTGTGTGATCAGACCAGGCTCTAGGAAGCCTTCAAACTTGAAGCCAGCCCCAATCCAGTTCCAGGGCCCCTTTTGCAGAGGGAATACCGGTACCTACCACCCAAGCTTTGCGAAAGGAGAGGCCTGGTATGTGAGGCATGTGGAGGGTCACAGAGTAGGCATCCTCTTTGCGGTTCTCCAGCTCCAAGCTCATGTCCAAGTCTCTTCCAGGGAACACAACCAGCTCCTGAGACCTGATCAAGAGGATGTTGGGTAGACAAGCTGATTAACAGGCCTCGGTTCCTGGGTCTGGGAGGTGGGACTGTTGAATGCACTAGGAAACTGATGTAGCCTTTGAGTCTCAGTTCCGCCCAAAACTCACAACAGAGTCGCCATCCAGCTGCCCACTAAACAGTTACAGTCAAAAGCATTGAGAGGAAGCTGGGTTGCTGAAGGCTGCCATAGGGCATACCTACATAAAGCTGACTCAAAACAGGGAATCATGGGAGGTGTAATACTATGATGGGGAAAAGCCTAAAGATCTCCAAAAGACCATTCTTAGCAGTCTCATCACCAAATTAAGTCCCAGCATTCTTTGGCAGAAGCCACAGTATTAATGTAGCATACAATCAAGGTAAGCTTTATATTTACTGCTGTAAGCTTTGTAAAATAATATTGTTGGAAACTAAAGCAGGGGGCAAAGTTCACAGAACACCGTGCAAGTCTTGCTACAGTTTAACTCAAAATGGCCACTACTCTAGATTTAAATGGTGTTCTCCAGAATGGCTTCCCTCCCTGCAACACAGTCAGGGAATACTTTGGTTCCCAGAGACATTACAATTTTGTAGTTTAGCTATACCAAGCACAGTACGCTCTCAACCTCAGCCCCTATCTACAATCCTTCAAAGCAGAAGTGACCAATCTGTTGCCCTCCACGTGTTGTTGGACTCCTATTCCCACCAGTCCCCAGCTAGGACAGCCAATGCTCAATGCTGGCAGGAGAACCACTATTGGAAGGATTGCTGTTATAATGTATATGAATTTAAAACTCTCTGCATTTAAAATATGCTGGCATATATGCTAAGACTTATTATTGCAAAAATTCAGACCTGTCCTCCCGCTACCACTTTTAATTTGTTTTCCTACACTAAAAGCATCAGTGACTGTTAGCATCAAGGATGTTCAACATACCCTGAATTGTGAAAGGAGAGTTTCAGGTCAGCATGACACACCTGATCTTCCCCGCAGTGCTTGTCAAAAGGAATCTAACATGTGAGCCAAGAATATTAGAACAGTTAATATGCAACATCTTCTGAACAAGCTATCTCTTCCTGCTGAAAACAGCTAGGCTGTGCCCCGTTCCCAGATCTCTTGCCTGCTCACTCCAAACCATGGGATCCCATACATTCCCCTCCCCCTTTAGCTCTAGCTACTGGGAACAGATAAAGCTGTTTTCATGCGCGCTCTTATGCAGAAGAGTTTGTACTTCATTCTGCACATCCCAAAAGACAGCCTCCACTGAATGCTGCAGGCGTCAATCTCAATTTTGCTTTATGTGCCCAGTTCCTTTGCCCAAACCCATTAAATCCCATTTCCTTCCCTGAGAATCTGGGGTCAAGACAAGACTTGCCCACCCCATCCCCTGGTCTACTGGCCCTTTCACACTGGTTTTTTGTTTCGTTTCATCACCAACATGTCATTGGTTGTGTGCAGCCAGCTTAAAATGAAGCTATGGCTGTGTACACACACCACCATTGGCTTTGGCTCCTGTGCACTCTCACTACAGATGTCTGAAGCTGAGTGCCCATGACATTAGCCACAATCCCTCTGTATCCTGTAGCTTCTTGGGAAATACTGCTGTTTGGTGCATGTTCCCCTCAAGCCAGCTCCCGTCCAATTTGAAAACTGTAAGCAGCGGTTAGGCTGGGGCATGAGCACTTCAGACAGCTGTTGCACATGTGCAAATGACAACACATGTGCAGATGGCAGCTTCGTTGGATTGGAGCCAGGAGGCTGCAGGCATAGGGAAAGCCATCAGCTAATGTGCATCAGGTAAAGACATCATTTCCCCCTGTTTGCTGTACACAGCAGCATAAAAATAGAGACTTGAAGCACTGTGGGTGGGGGGAAATGGCTCCACCGTGTTTCAAGCAGCTAATGTGTACACAGCCTAAGTTGTTCTTTTTCCCAATTTGGATCTAAGTATCCATGATGGATGGCCACAAAACCTCCTGAGGGAGTCCGTCCCACTGTCAAACAGCTCTTACACACCATTCCACTTTATTAAGTTTTCTGCAATGCTTCCCGAATGGAATTGCATTATTGCCATTTGGAGGGGCACTCTTGCACTATAGTGTAACAGAAGCAGGACAACGACAACAACAACAACACCCTGAAAACATTTGCGGCATAAAAAGTTACAGGATTTCAGCTGGAATCCACAGGACATGCGCTGACTGGAAATGAAAAACCAATCCTTTTTTTTTTTTTTTGTAGGTGCAAACCAGGATGGTGTCTAACCGCCCCATTACAATCATGACCACGAATCATCGTGAATGCAGAGTAAAAAGGCCACCTGGATGGTCCCTGTAATCCTACTTTCAAAGTATCAGGAGTCCTCTCACCTCCACTGTCACTGCATTACTTAGGGGGCTCAGAACTGGTCTAGGGTGTCCATTGCTAGGGTTGTTGTCACGCCCAAGAGAGAAGTTCATAAAGAGCTTGATAGGCGATATGTAATCCTCAATGCAGCTCTGAAAGGGAATGGAGGCAGCTGGCAGATAACTTCACGCACCACCCTTACAGATATTGAAGCCAGAACTCTCGTAAGAGGGGTTCTTGGGCACCCACCCCAGAAGCAGCCGCATCTTCAGCAAGACGCAATAGATGCCTGTGTGGACAGCTGCCATATCTCACCCCAGGTGAAGCTTCATGGAAATGAGGGCAACCCTCCGTTTACCTTGAAGAGAATGCTCTCCTGTATGCACACTTCTCCCAGAGAGAGTTCCTTCACCCCATCTGTGACTTTTGTGCCATTCTTAAACACTCCTCGGTGCCTCATCCTGTTCCGGTCAATCTCAAAGCGGAAGGAGAGCTTGGGAGAGAGGGGTCCTGGAGGGAAAGTGGGAGAGAGATTATGCATATAAAGGGATGATGCACTTATGACAAAAGACAGCCAACACTCTTGAGTGGAAGGGTAGCAGGATGAAGACCACCTGGAGGAAATACGGGGGGAGATGGGGTAGGGTGCTATTTTATGCCAAGATCCTTGTTTTGTCAGAAGTAATTCCTGTCCAGCAAGAACCCACCACAATGTTAATTAGTAGCTGCCTCCTTACCGCTGTTGCCTCTTTCTGTTTTTTGTTTGGTACAGTAGCATCATTGCTCATTAATTGACCTTTGATTGTTTTGTAATAATTCAGTTCCTGATCCAAATAGTGTGGTTCCCCCACCCCCAATCCCCTTCATATTTTTCTTATTTTCATTTTTCTTTCAGAGGGAAATAGTGCTATTTCAAAAAATAAAAACAATCAGTGTACCAGTAATTGAAGACCCCCGTTGAAAGGAACCGCAAGTCCAGTTATGGGGCTATTCATCAAGAATGCTCCTGTTGCACTAAACAGAAAGCACTGAAAAGAGCACAAGCAGCGAAGAGGATGCTTTGAAATCAAGGCACAGCAGTTCTTAAAGGCCTTGCAGTGCTCTGCCAGTCAAACAGCAGAGCAAACTGGTCCTTTTTTTATGACACCTGTCTGTCTCAAGAGACAATGGAGTGGGCCACCAGGGATGAAGTCCATTGCATTAGCAGCATCAAAGTGACCTCCCTGGAGCATAGGTCTGGGCAGTATGTATGGAAGTCCTGGGCTGCCCAGACAACAAGACCCCTCTTGGCCTCGCTGATGTGGTCCAAAGGAAAGCACAGCAAGATGTTTGGCACCAGCCTGGCAGCAGGAGTTGCCAGAAGGAGGTATACAAGTGCTGTCTGTTTTAGGGACTCCACTCTGGATTCGTGTAGGGTTTACTCCTTAGCCTTAGGCTCAGTGTTTCCCTTCTCCTAAATGGGCTACCTTCCCAGCTTGATGAGTCTTATCTGCCCACAGCACATGCAGAAACCGCCTTCCTGACAACAGGACCCACTGTTAGTCTCATCCTCTCCATCCGCTGGAGCCTGTCTTTGCATGCAAGGGAAGTAAACTGGTACTGCAGTTGCAAATTTTAAGTGGAACAATAATCACTACCAATTGGTCTGGAAAAAATGAGAGGACAACACAGAAAATGCTGGGATGCAATGGCTTGGTGAGGCCATTGTCTGAATTGTGTATAAAAGGTGAGAGAGGTGAACAAAAGGTACCAATTTCAGACAGAACAGCTAGTGTGGAATATGTGGGCTACTCTTTGGGGAAAGGGAGCTACTGTGGGAACAGGTTATGCCTCAGCCCCCAGGTCAGTCCTCTATGCTGCAGATGTGGGTGATGAATACTCCCCTGGACAGCAGGATTAGGCTCAAGGCAAGGTCCACGATTCCCTGGTAACCCTCACCTTGGTAGTGCTTGGTGGCCAAGCTAGTGCTGAAGCAGATGCTGAGGTCGACCACCAGATTCTTCCAGGTGCTGGCATCACCCAGACACTCCACATCTTCCCGTGGGATTTCCTTGGGCGAGGAGTGCACCTTTGTCACCACGGTAATGATGGGTCTGGAGCTGCAGGAACCAGAGATGGCAACTTGGGTTGTTGTTTATTTAAAAGAAATGTTTATGTCCTGGCTTTGGGGCCCCCAAGGTGAGGACAGTCATTAGATTTGGAGCAAGGGGTCACCAGCATGCTGATGATGAACCCCCGCCAGCTCTGCAACATCTGAATCAGGGTAGATGGTGCATGTCCTAAACTGGTACCTGGATGGGGGTAAATAAACTGCAAATGAATTCAGTGGGGACAGAGGCCTATTTTCCTCATAGAGCAACAATTCCCAGAGTGGTTTTAACAATCAATTCCTCTTCCAAGGGAACTCTGATAATTGTAGCTTTGTGAGGGGACTAGGAGTCTCCTAACAAATCTCAGAACCCTTAACAAACTACATATCCCAGGCTTCTCTGGCTCTGACATGGTGTTAGGTTGAAGGCAACAGGTTGCCTCTGACAGAAAATGAAAAAGCTTAACTGATTACTGATTGGATACCCTAGCCACAAACTCATTAGACTCCCCAGCTGCCCTCTGGGAGAGCGCAAGAGTCTTGGTTCTCGCAGAGCCACTCACCGAAGCACCACAACCTTCCCCAGAGCTCCCACTGCAATGTCGGTGAGGCCATCTCCATTGAGGTCTCTCTTTCCATGGATAGACTGTCCAAAGAAGACCAAGCCAGGAGAAATTCTGGCTCCTGAAATTCTCTGTGGGAGAGAAATGCTACTGGCTAGAATGATGCAAAGTGGCAATGTGACCATTCAGGAGGACAAACAGATCAAATACAAGCCAAAAGAAACTTAATGACTGGTGCTAATTTGTATGAGTTTTTGGCATCAGCTAAAGCAGGGCTGGGAGAACTTGGACCTCCCACACCCTGCACAGCTGAGGTTTGACAGTTCAATAACCTGGCATTGCAATATGTCAAATGACATACAGTGGTACCTCGGGTTACATATGCTTCAGGTTACAGACACCGCTAACCCAGAAATAGCACCTCGGGTTAAGAACTTTGCTTCAGGATGAGAACAGAAATCTGCTCCAGCAGCGCAGTGGCAGTGGGAGGCCCCATTAGCTAAAGTGGTGCTTCAGGTTAAGAACAGTTTCAGGTTAAGAACAGACCTCCAGAACGAATAACTTAACCCGAGGTATCACTGTACTGTGATTGACAGGTGGGCAAACTCAAAGAGGCTCCCCAGCCCTGATCCTGACTGCCGCAGGCTTCCCTACTCTAACTCTTAAGGCTCCCAAGATTCCGCACTCTCTCCCCTCCCAATTAAAACCAAGGACACACATTGCCGTTGTGTGCGCGCACACACACCCTCCCCCCAAAGTTTATTTTTAGAACATGAACCTTTAAGAATTACCCCACCTCCATGGTTCTGTGCGAGTCCCTGTTCTGAGCAAGAGCGTGTAGTGAAAGTAGGAGGAAGGCTCCTTGGTGGGCAGAGGAGCATTTCATTACTAACATTCCTTCATTTCCTGTGGCGGTTCTCTCACCCTCACGGCACATGGGCATGCCAGTTAGTGCTGTAGCCCTATTTGGTTACCTGGCTGTACTGCATCTGCAGGGTCTTCTCGTGTCCGTTGTAGATGTAGATAGCACCTTTCTCATCGTCTTCTGAGGGGGCTCCGACGGCCACATCCGTCAGTCCATCCCCACTGATATCTGACAGGTCTGTGATGGCCGCTCCAAACCTGCCCAAGGGGTATCCTGGATCCCCAGTCAGCTCCCCCTGGCGAACAAGAGTACCCTGGAAAGAGAGGTGCCCTTGAAAGGCTGCTGTCTTTCAAAACCACTGATTCTGTGACACAACGCGGGATTCCTGCACAGGTGCACAGGACACACACAGCTCTGCTCACCTGCTTCCAGGTGTACACGTAAACTCGGCCCCCTCTCATCTCTGTGAAATACTGAGGGGCTCCAACAAGGAGGAGGTCTGTTTCCTTATCGCCATCTATGTCCACAGAGCAGAGCGCTGCCCCAAAATATGATCCGATCTGCAAAAGAAATATTTAAACATCCAGGGTGAAAGGGGTGGCCCTACTGGGGGGCCATAATCATCCTTTTGTCTCATTCCTGGCATCAAAGTTGACCAGAATGTCCGGACCCTCCCAGCAATAGGAGCCCTGTTTTCTTCACCTGCTGCCCTGGAATGTCCTGCTTTAATGTCCAATTGGTTGTACTGGAGTTGACCTCAAATATGAGGACTCTTCCCACATGTTGATATCGAGGGGCACCAGCAGCATAGAGCTCTCTCTGTTGATGCTGTAGAAATTTCAGTGCATACCCTGAAAAGAAAAGAAAAGAAAAGAAAAGAAAAGAAAAGAAAAGAAAAGAAAAGAACCATCAGGTGGCGATACCAAAGAAAAAGAAGGTGTAGACTAGGGGCATTTCTACACAACACACACACTGCCCTGCGTTTTGCAACACAGAGATCTAGAAACTTGCTAAGAGCTCTCAGAAACTTAAGTTCAGAGCAAGCCCAGCATCTCTAACCACCCCAGCTCTGGATGGTCAAGTCTTGCTTTCAACGTGCAAAAAAGCAATGAAGCTTTCTCCCCTATCAGATCCATGAATCTTGTGGAAGATGGGAGAAAGCGAGCTTCTTTAGGCCCCCTGTGATCAGAGAGGGGGCCAAGAGCCTCAGAGAAAAAGGAACCTGTTGTCAAAAGGCACTCCCCCCCCCAGCTGAGGCCAAAAGGCGCTCAAAGTCTCCCCCACCCACCCCACTTCCTCACAACAAAACAATTACCAGCTATGTATTCCTTTCTCCCTTCCTCCTCCATTTGCCCAAGATACCCTTGGCTTTTCGTTAATTTGAGATTAACTTAGGGGTCAGCAAACTTTTTCAGCAGGGGGCCGGTCCACTGTCCCTCAGACCTTGTGTGGGGCCAGACTATATTTTGGGGGGCGGGATATGAACAAATTCCTATACCCCACAAATAACCCAGAGATGCATTTTAAATAAAAGCACACTTCTACTCATGTAAAAACACCAGGCAGGCCCCACAAATAACCTAGAGATGCATTTTAAATAAAAGGACACATTCTACATTTCTACTCATGTAAAAACACGCTGATTCCCGGACTATCAACGGGCTGGATTTAGAAGGCGATTGGGCCAGATCCGGCCCCCAGGCCTTAGTTTGCCTACCCATGGATTAACCCTTAGGTATTGGTAAAAGCCCGAGGCATCCTACTATTATGAGTTGGGGTGGGGTGGGGTGGGGTCAGTCTGCGGCAAGTTCAATGGGAGAGTTTCTGCTGTGAGCCCCTCCACCCTTTCTTCAAGTTGTATATACGTGTAAATAAAGTCAAATGTCTTAAAGACACCATAGACTCTACTGAGCTTCATTCCAAGGAGACCAAACCCTGGGTAAATTCTGGGAACCTCTAGAGTCTCTTACTGCTTAGCGATCAGGGTGGTGTGTAACACTGCACTGACGTGCAAGTTACGCTGTCACTGTTGTAACTGCATTTCACGTTTCTGGTCTTAACTGATAATTTTACAAATACCAAAACCCACAATTGTCTAGAACAGGGAGGGGAAATCTCTGGCCCCCACAGACTTAATTAGGCCTGGCAGGAGCCCTAATTTGGCCCGTGCAGCAGTTCCCACACCCCAAACCCCGCTCTCCTGCCCTGCTCCATCACATGTGATATCAGCCGGGAGGCAGGTGAAGGCGTGGCCTTCACTTTCATGTGTGTTTCAATAAGAAATGCACTTAGAAGGCACTGCTAGAAGGTTGGTGGCCTTCTCTTTCCCCCACCGCTGGACTACCTTGGAGGAAGGTCAGGTTGGCTGCCAACTCTATGTAGGAAAAATAACTGTCCGTAGGAAAGATAGCTATATCTATACCCTGTTCAGATAAACAAACAAAAAACTCCACACAACACATATGTGCTCCGTATGCGGCCAAGAGGCCAAAAGTGCCATGAGTGCCAAGAAAGGCCAAACATGGAGTCCAGCACTCTTCCGTTGCGCAGCTTGCTAAGTATCCGTGCCGATCCAAAAGTCCTCTGCCTCTTTGGCCGGTAGCAGAGCAATCGCAGCAGTTAGAAGCAATTGCAGCGTGTGGGTAATAAATTCAGAACAGACACAAGGCATTCCTTATCTTCTTAGCCTTTAATCATGTAGCATAACAGCATAAATCAGACCTGGCGAAAGCTCGCCCATTCTTTCCCTCGTACACAGACAGACTGAAACACTCAGAGTCAAACCACTCCCTTAAGTGTTTGTAACCACGCCTCAGGAAAGAGACGTCACTCAGAACTCTTTAACCCTGTGAGTTCTGAAACCCATAACACTCCGTACTGGAAAATAAAGGCCCAGTTAATGGGGGAGATGGTGCAGAGGCCCAAAGAAAGGAAGGCCTTCTCTACTCACCCAAGTAGGCGCCTTCCATCTCCTTCCTGACTGAGGGAGTCGTGATGAACTTTTCACTGGCCAAACCCTTCTGCTGTTCTAGCAGGCCCCCTGCCCAGTTGTCAGCACCCACAGCACCCAAGACCACCCGGCCCTGCCATAGGGGAGAGAGACATGGAGAGAAAAAGGAAGAAAGAAACAATTTCAAAATCAATGCTTAGGAGACACGTTTTCAGCAACACTTCTAAGCAGAGATTTTTTTACCCCATTCATCATCTGTACTGGATTTAGCATATGCCGCTCTTTTTAATTGTTGATATATAAGCAACTGTTTTATTTTACGCTTTTTAACATATTGCAAAATGGCTTTGAGATGCTTTGCAGGAAGCCATTCAGAAATGGAAATGGAAATAAATAGTGGCACCGGGCATTACCCTGCAGGATGCAATCCCTACATGAGTTTGCCAGGGAGTGATCTCCCAATCAGCTCAGTAGGACCTACTGCTGAGCAGGTACCTACAAAAGGATTTATTTTAATTTATTTGTTCCAGAAGTTTATGCTCCGTTTTTCAAAGCAGATTGCACCAAGAGGCACTGTGTTCCACAGTTCTGGCTCACCTGGGATATGTCAGCACTGAGTCCACTCGATGACAACTCCAGGTGGAACGAGCCAGTATCACTGGTACCTGTAATGTACACAGATTGGGTAGGGTAGGTGGGGGACAGAGAGAGATGTATTTGTATAAACCTCCCACCGCAGATGGGGCTGAGATTCAGCTGCTTCAACTGAGGATCTGCAAACAATTCTGCTTGTCCCATTCTTTCTAAGAACAGGTTTTCCCTTTCCCTCCCTGCTTCCCCCCATAAAACCCACTCTTTAGTGCTAAATCAGTACAAACAGCAATCTGCCAAAAAACCCACCAATGGCCACTTGTTCCAATTCAGCACTAGACTGTGGGTTTTCCTTGGGGAAAGTGGCAGGACAAACGGAAGTGTGGATGAGCCCTGAGAAAGTACAACTATGGAGTACAGGAAACTGAGTGGTGGAATTGTGAACAAGTGACCAAATTTAGTAGATAATGACTGAACTTTACCACCACTGCATGCAGATGGTGAGTGTGGCCCTCTGAGCATGGTCAGAGTACACTCACCTCACTGCCAGGTTACCCCAGCAAGTGTGCAAGCAAAATGAGTGAACAGGGTGGCTTCTAGTTCAGAGAGTCCATCTGTCTTTTGGACAGGTTGGTGGCCTGCAACCCCACTTCCCAAAATTAATCTCTGCCACCAGGTGATGCCCACAGGATCTTTTCCACAGATATGCCCATATGGTTCATGGGACCACCTGAAACAATCCCTGAGGGTATGTGCTGGACAGCTGTAACACAGGGGGTGGCCCCAAGAGACAGTGCTGGGTTTACACACAAGCAAAGTAAATTACAGTTCAGGGTCTCAGATATGTGGCCTCTAAATACCAAAACAAAAAACAAAAAATCTGCATTTCAAGTTGTACACAATTGGTTAAAAATAAAAGAACAAAACCCATTTCTTTTTGGTAATGCTATAGAGCCTTTTAAATTTGATACAGGGCCACAGTGTGTCTTAATCTGGCCTTGCCCACAAAAGTTCCAGATTGACCAGTACTCTGCTGGTGAGCTTTGGGTGCTTGTTAAGATATCATTTTGAAAGACAGGGTTCCCTACCATTCCCTCTTCTCCATCCCATCGAACCCAACCCAACCCAACCCAACCCAACAAGTGACTAATCCATGAACCCAAATAAACACCTTCAATCGCATAGATCTTAGACTGGAGGTCGTTAAAGCTGCCTCTGAGCTCCTCAAAAGTGGCCAGCACCTTCACAAACTGGTCTGTGGGTTCTGAGGCAATTTCCCGGAGCTTATCCTGAGCTTCTTTGGTGTTAAAATAATGCCCAACCTGGAGAGACAAGGAAGGACCAGATGAGGCAAACCAAGGTAGGACTTGGCAGTGGGGAGTCTATACAGGTGTCCGCCGCCCCCCCCCCCCCACTTATGCTTGATCGACTCACGCACGGCCGTATATACGTGCAGCGCTGGGAATTAAATAATTTAATTCAAATGCAGAAATGGTGGGAATGTGATAGAGAGTCCTTGGGACTGGTGAGAAGACCCTCCCCGGAGCCCGAACAGGATGTCAGTGAGGGCGGAGGAAGCCCCAAATAGACTGGAGGCACAGCAAGGCTCTGTTTGCGCTGCTCAGCCTCCTCACCTAACAGCTGATGTGTGGGGTAGCGCAGCCGCCACAGCCGCTTTCCTGTACCTCCTCCAGCCTCCTGCCGGCTGTTTTCTGTTTAGGCCTTGGAGAACTTAAGCACTATCCTGCAAGGCTGAGACACAACTCCTAGGTACTTTACCCCAATGGCAAGGCGCAAGATGCCTTTTTTCTTGGCAGAGGCTATGACCCCATTGTCACTATCTGTGGCAACTCCATCGGTGATGATGATTATCACTTTGTTAGATCCTTTCCGCATGCCGCGCTCGGGAATGAAAACTTGATCCCTGCCATCAGTAAACAAGGGAATAGTTATTTTCTGGACCAAGGCAAATCCTTTGAAAATATGGGTTCCCAAACTGTGGTCTGTAAGGTTCACCCAGGTGGTCCATGGCATGTCCACATTAAGTATTCATATTGATTTTTAACTGAGTTGTTGTTGCTGCTTTTATTTATCGTATAAGGAATTTTTACTGATTTTCAACAAGGTATAAGCAAAACACAGAGTTTCCCCTGCTTCCCTCCAACTCCCTCCAGAACAAAAGATTAATTTCTCAAATTTTGCCACAAGCTTTCTTGTTGGTGCCAGTCATCAGAATATTAATTTGAGTGTCTTATAAAGCTTCTTTTATTTATCACGCTGCACTGTATTGTACTACGATTTGAATCTTATGGAATCAGAATGCAGGAGAAGGTGGGCATATTGGGTGACTTACATCCAGGCCTCTTTTTATAAAAGTCAAAAGCGGTCCCCACCCTCCAAACCCAAGACAGCGTTCTGAGAACACACTGTAAACACCAAGAACATAAAACAGGGATAAGCCCTGAGAATGCAAATAGAATTTAAAATATTCGTTTAGTTTAAAATTTCCCTTAATGATTAGCACTAATATAAGTCAGGACTCTCCTGAGTTTTGTTTTGTTTTTTTTGCCGCTAGTGCAAATAAAGCTACCCTAGAGCTGAAGGACTTAATCCAGCAGCCATCTTGTCTTATAATCCTCTGGCTGTCCTTGTAAGGAGGCCTGAAGGGGAAGAATACACTTAATCCTTGGTAAATTATATAAAGGACAGTATAAAATATAGGGCACGGCATCTTCTGCTGGGCCTGTTCTGCATTCGCAAAAATGTTCCTTTACTTGCCTACTATAAAGTCTACCAGCCAAATATTCAATAGACATAGTCTGAAATCTAAGCTGGGTAAAAGCATGCCCTGCAGCAGGAATAAGGCTGATTCCTGTATGCATTTTATGTTTATGGCTGCAAAGAACAGTAAAATCTGAACCTGAAACAGCCTATAGTTAGTGGCGGCACTTCTCTGCTACTGCTATGCCTTATGATGGTACTCTACAACCGATGGTATCTGCTCACTGTCATGATAGAGTTGGGGGGCTATGCTCCAAGGCAGGTTCTTAGTTTATGTATCTCTTGTCAAAGGACACATAATCCCATGATCTGTTACAGCCCACTGCCTCCTTCCCAAAGGGCCCCATTCCCGACTTTGCCAGCCACTGAAAGCAACGCTACTCACACCACACATCTGATGGCCTTGAAGGTGTTCGTAATGCCTTTCATATGTGTCACTCCTTTCAAGAGTGCTCGAGGGTTGGGATTTCTTGTATAATCATTGAAATCAAACTCAATTTTGGGTGAGCTCGAAAACTGCACAGCAGCAAACTGGAAGGGGAGAGCAGAAAGAGTGAATCATTGTGGCAAAACAGTAATGCAAAACAAGCTAACCCTTTTTGCCCAGGCTGAAGGATGAAGGTGTACTACTAAGGACCACAGACATCGACCTGGTTCACAAGTAACACTAAACCATGGTTTGCTTAAGACAGCCTTTCTCAACCTGTGGGTCCCCAGATGTTGTTGAATTACAACTCCCATCACCCCTAGCTAGCAAGGCCAGAGCTCAGAGATGATGGGAGTTGTAGTCCAACAACATCTGGGGACCCACAGGTTGAGAACCGCTGGCTTAAGACATTGCTTGTTTAACAAACCACAAGTTAACTGTGAGTTGTCCCACAGTCGATCAAACAAAACTATGGCTCACTTCTCCAAAGTTTGCTTTGTTTTTCCAGCTGCTCAAAGCCCTGGGCTGTGACCCTCTGGTGTCCGACAAGTATATCTTACATGTACAGTGCTGTTGTATAGTCCGTCCATCACACCAATCATAAATTCCGTAATGTTGCTGAAATCCTTATTTTTCATGCTTTCTGACCCGTCGAAGAGAAACACCAGGTCCACATTCCCTTTCAAGCACTCTATGGGATGAATGGGGAGATTGGTTATAGTCTAGATGGAAATATGGGCAGGGAAGGAATGGTTTATTAAACTATGGGAACTGCTAACTTCAAGTAAAATTACCTGGATGCTTTGGGTTCAACCAGGGAAAAAGAAAATAAATTGATTTCAAGCAAGAATGGGCAATGTTTAAAGAACTACTGTTCCAAAGTTGGTTGGTTATATCTTATTGCAATTTTATAATATATGAATATGATTCTTCATAAACAGAATAGTATAAATATATAAATAAAATGATCCAGTTAATACCTTCTCCCTGTTAGCTATATTAAATACATGAAGTAAGTTGGTATTCCTTTTTCTCTCTCTTTATTGTTTATGCATCGATACTCCGGAATTATAGTATTTAAAATTTACTCATAACTGGGGGGGGCCACTAGGGGCGCCTTGGAAGATGGCGGATATTAACATCTATCCAGCTCGCATGAGGTAATTAGAGGCTGATTATGGGGAGTATATCAGTCTCCCTTCATCTCTCCAGGGAGGAGAGATGCTGTTTTCACCCGCTGTTGCCATAAATCGCCCCCGAGTTCGGAAGAAGGAGGGGGTGAGGCACTGGGTGCACAACCCTCGGCGGGTCTCGGAACTCCTCCGAAGCTGCTTCCAGGTGCGAAACTAGTTGCGTTACTTAAAAGGGGGAAAAATTGGCAAAGATAATGCACATGCTTCAAGAGAGGCAGGAGGTTTTTATCTGCTAATAATTTTACCACTGAAAGGAATAAGACTGAGACGGACTGAGATGGAAGATTACATCAAAGCACTGTAGATATGGTATGTGGATTGGAATGCCGGAACTAAGGGGGGGGGACGACTTTTTATTTATTTTGCTCTATGTGATTACTAATAACCCTCCCTCTGAAGATCCGTCACAGAAATTAATTGCAAATGGGACTAAAAATGAATTGTGTGGGAATAACTATGATCTTAAAGGTTTTACTCTGCGAAGGATTTGGAAAGAAGAAGGGCTCTCTCTTGTGACGCAGCAAGAATGGAGACTTGATAAGAGACCTGTGTTGCTGGAGTTGGTCTTGGGGAGGGCGAGCCGAAGATATATTATTTTCAAGGAGATTGTGAACTGGAAGTGGCAGCCCTCCTGGAAAAAGACTAATTCACGATGCAACAGGTCGGAAAAGCTAAAGAGCAAGCTTTTAGACTGTATTTCATCGGAACGACAAAAATGGCGATTACTCGCTCGAGCAGAAAGGACTGTTGGATGAGAGTGATTTACGAGAGAGCAGCACAAAGCCCACACAGAAACACAAATAAGACTGTTTTTTTCAACCCACTTGCGGAGCAACTCAGAGGAGAATGAAAAGGAAAATGAGCAATGACAAGTATTGAGAAGAGGAGACTGGAAACATCATTCTTAATATGGAAGAAGAACAAATATTCGAGGATTGGACTCCTGCCAATCAAGAAGCATGGGTACCCCCCACAAAAAAATTATAATTTGGAAAACAATTGGATTATATGATATGTATTGTTATAATTTGGACTAATTGATTTGATGTGTTTAATTTGGTAATATGAAACTTAATAAAAATTATTTAAAAAAATTAAAAAATTAATAAAATTTACTCATAACCTCATGGTATTTGTAAAGAGTGTAATTCTTTGTTTGCTTGTGTCCATTTCAATACTTCCATTTTCAATGTATTGGGATATGCATATCTATATACAAACAAACAACCAAGCAAATAAACAAGAGGGAAGTTGCAAATAAGTGTTGGGACAAGAGAGCCGGCAATTGGGTGAGGAGATTTCCTGTGTCCAAACAGGAATATTAAGAAACAAGAAACTGCTTCTTAATAGTCCATCGAGGAAAGGCTTGGAAGAGGTTGAGGTATTGTTTCACCTTTTAACCTAGCTCTTCTCTGAAAGGAACTTTGCAAGTTGCATTCCTAAGAAACAATGCTCATACTTTAGAAGTTGTTCTCTAAAGACGGAACTAATGGCTAAAGAACAAAAGATGGAACTATTTTATTTAAAAATAAAATAATAGAAGCTTCTTCTGACTTTCCAACCTTTGCTTAACCTGAGAATTTTCTGCTCAGGGTGAAGGGACATTTTCTCCTTACTTTGGTATCCGGTCTTTATGCTCTCTGGGCTGTGCAGTTTGGCATCAAACAAATAGCAGATCCCGCTCAGGTAAAGATTTTTGTCACAATGCTCTGCGAGTCCCGGCCCACATGCCTGCAGGGGAGGAAGTTTCAAGTAACAGGTGAAAAATAAATATAAAAAAGAGTAAGCGATTAGATGGCATTAGATAGGGACAAGGAAAGTTCTGGAACAAGGGAAGTCCACAGCCGGATGAATGGAGAAGGGGGGTTCTGGAACTCTCCGGAAGTAACCGAATAGAGCAGAACTCTGTGGCCACCAAAGATAGATAGCGCCACCAAGATTGAAGGGGTTTCCCAGGTGGAAGATTATGGACAGCAGAGCTGAAGTCTGAGCTGATTCCCAGAGAAATTCTCCTACACAGGCCTTAAGTGACACAAACAGGAGTTGCATAAAAGCACTTCCCATTGCAATTTGGGGTTTGCGCCTAAGGCACCAAAATGTCTCTGGGGGCAACCCTGGTCTCCTTTGGGAGGGAAGTAAATTTAATAAACAGTAAGGATTCTTGAGACTCTCATCCTAAGAGTCAAATGAATCTTGGAAACACAGGGCTGTACTCAACTAACATTTTTCCTCAGAGCAGGCTCGCTACAATGAATTGTCATGACTGGCTTGGGTCGATTCATTTTAACGGGCCGCCTCTGAATAAAAGTGAGTTGAATACGACCCAAAGACTCTGTGCCCAGTTTGTGTTGCTCAAATCCACCACCCTAAAAGCAATTCCAGCCCAGACTCACAATCATCTTCGACCCTCGAACGTCACTTGCCAGGGTCATGCCAAGGTGGGACACCCCGGAGCCCCCTGCAAAGAGACATCGAGGTCAGATGGATCCGTGCCAAATGAGACACAATCAATGTAGACCCTGCAGATCTGTAGCCACCCCCCCTGCCCCCTAGATAGCTGCACAGGCCTAAAAGCCAGTCAGGACACCCCCCACACACACACACACCAAGGCAAAATGGCGGCCATTTGAACAGGCCACCAGGGACAGTTAGGGAATCTCCCTAGAACCACCTCTGACATGGAGATTCTGGAGCATTTCCTCAATTCTTGTGGCATAATTCTTGTCAAGTTGTGGAAGCTCACTGAGGACTATCTATTCAGGGTCTGCAACAGGGGTGGGGAACCTCATGGTTGGGTGCCAAATGCAGCCCCCCCAAGCTACTCTTTCTGGCCCTCATGAGGACTCTCCTCAGGCCACAACCGCTCCTCAGCCACACCTCCTACTGGCCCTGCTCCACATCCAACTTGAGCTTTTTTGCCTGGCTGGAATATGCCCTTCAACTCTGACCTGGCCTCATGCTTGCCTGTATGGTGGATGGAGAGGGAAGGCAAAACACACATTAATCCCTCTGGAAATTTGCCTAAATGGGCCTGCATCCTAGTGTCCCACAACTCACCGTCAAGCGGGACGTTTTCACATGTGTCGCTCTGCATGTTACATTGGTATACTTTGCCTGTGGAGTTCTGCTCACCGGGGGCTCCCACAATGATCCTGACAAGAATTAATAGCAGGTGTTATGTAAAGATTTAACCTTTAAGCTGCAGTTCCCAAAGTATGCCTTTAACAGCATAATGACAGGCAGAAATCAGGCAGACAAACTTTTTTTTTCTGGAGTGGCAATGAAACAATGCAGGGAAGCTGCACCATCTGAATTTCTGCCTGCCACACAGCTCTTAGGGAGGCTCCTATCCATTAAAAAAGGGACCAGCCCTCCCCCCACCCCCTGCTACAACTTTTCATTCTCACTTCTTGAAAAACACTGCAAAAAATAACACAGAGTTCAAAAAAAGGGGAACAGGTTGGGAGTGCCCCCCTCAAAAAAAAAACCCAACGAAACCAAACAGGATGTGAACTTTCCACTCAGTCACAGAATATAAATCCAGAATAGTGAAAGTTGAAGTCACATGTATGGGATTCCTCTTTTCCCAGGCAAAAATGTTGTAGTGTGCTTTGTGCCATGCTGTCAGTGGGGGTTTCTCACTTTGGGCAACTAAGGCACCACCCTAGATGAATCCTGTGCCCCCTCGGTCCTCCACAATGCTTCCATGTTCAGTTGCAGAGAGTGGAGGCTTCACTCGCCAGCTTTTCCCCATCAATATTCTCAAATCAGCCAATCCGCTCTTTTAAATTCCTGCCAAAAGGAAACTATCACTATAGCCGGGGTCCCACCTTCTGTCTCCATGGAAGAAACAGAGCAAATGCATCAGTAAAATATGTGATATGCTACCATTTTGCTAGGACATCTGGTCCCCAAGAACTTGAAAGTTTTGCCTCCCCACCCTATTTTCCCAGTTTAGGTAGTTGTGACACTTGAATATACATAGGGAAGCAGTTCAAATTGACAGAGTCAGGGCAACGGCAACCCATAGCCAATCACAATGCTTTAAAATTCCTTCCCTCCAATAAAAAAAGGATTCACACGAGGGTGTCCTAAAGTGTGGAACGTCTTTTGCTAAGAGACCAGCTAAGGCCATACCTGAAATTGCCAATTGTGTGGACATAGACTGCATCACTATATAATTTAATTACCAGGGGACACCAGACTTAGTTGCACCTGGGCGGTACTAGGAGTTTCTTGCTACTGTTTTGTACTTATCGCAGATAGACAATTAAGTTTTTGTTCGTCTTCCTGACTGATTCCTCCCTTTAAGCAAGTGTTCTACGACCTTAGGTCCCCAATGTTTGTTACGACTACAACTCCCATAATCCCCAGCCAGCTTAGTCAATGGTTAGGGATGATGGGAGTTGTAGTCCAACAACATATGGGTGACCCAGGGTTGAATAATGCTTCTGCAAGACATCCACAGCACCAACTTCTCTTTTGCCTTTCACAACAGCTTGATATTTGGACATTTAGCAGATGAAGCTTCCTGCTATTGGGATTTTTGTTTGGCAGGTGTTTGAAGCATTAAAAAAAACTATACGGGGGACTGGACGGCAACTGTAAGCACTCATTTCCCACAGTTAGGAGAAACCCAATACAAAAATCCTTCACACACATCCCCTGGCATGTGGACTGGGGGATTACCTAGTGTCAGGGCCTTCTCCAAACTGCAGGACCTGATATCCAAACTGCTTGCTGACATTGGAGGAGAACAGGGCTACTGGAGAGGTGTCAATATTGTCTCCCAGCGATGGTGATGGACCTGTGGAAATAGGAGGTGCCATGTTTATTCAGAGTGGATGGAGTAAGAAGAAGCAGACCAGAAGTCATCTTCTTGTCATTTCCTACTGCATCTAAGTTTGCCAGCTAGCCAGGAGGAAAAGAGGCCTAGATTGTTCCCGTGCCCTAGATAGCAGTTTGATTTAATAAATCAGAAAGCAAAGTATTTCATGGCATGGAGATAAACATTGTTATCTAGTAATATCAGCAGGTCATGCTCCTGTTGAATGTACAAGAGCAGAGCAGAGTTGGTCAACTGACAACCCTAAACCACAGTTCAATTTCCTCCACAGGTCTGTGGGAAGAAGAGGTTGCACAACTGAAGTGGGTTTGGTGCCCTTGTGCAATAAACCCCTGTTTATTATTATTTTTGAGGTAAGGGAAGCAACAATAAAGTGCACTGTGAAGTGTGGAATGACAGTGATGTCATACAACCCGTGGAAACAAATCTGAATGCTAAATAAACAGCAATTCTCCATGCAAATTTTGTGCAAATAAATCAAGACAAATGCTTAAAAAAAACACAACAGGTTATCTGGAAGATGGAGTCAATTCTAAGCTTGACAACCTGACTGAGTCCATCAGACAGCAGCTGAATACACTGCAAGAAAAAGCTAGACCCCTTCTGCACTATACATTTAAAGCAGTATCGTACCACTTTAAAGAGTTAGGGCTACCCCCAGAGAACCCTGGGAACTGTGATCTGTTAAGGGTACTGAGGAGATTCCTTTTCCCTCACAGAATTCCCTTGGGAGAGAGATTGATGGTTAAACCACTCTGAGACTTACAGTTCTGCGATGGGAGAATAGAACCTCTCAGAACCCTTAACAAACTACAGTTCCCAGGATTCTTAGGGGGGGGGGCACCATGACTATTTAAAGCGGTATGATACTGCTTTAACTGCATAGTGCAGATGGGGGCCAGATACAACAGGGCAGCCGCAAGGACTTAGGTACATTTAATTCCTTTCCATTCCCATTCGTTTCCCATTTCTGCTCCATTCACAAACTGAGCGGGAAGCGGTGGCCTATTTTTATCTGAAATGGAATGTGTCTGAGAAAGGTGGAAGCTCAACGGTGGAGCATTTGCTTTGCATGTACAAGGTCCCAGGCATCATCAGATAAGGCTGAGAGAGACTCCCTACCTGAAACCTTGGGAAACTGCTGCCAGTCAGTGTAATTAATACTCTCAGTCCAGTGGGTTTCTGTACATGGATTGGGGATGGAGAACATGCAGGTGGAACGCACCATCTTGTCCTCTGCCTCAGGCAGCAAAATGTCTTGGACCAGCCCTAACAAGAAAAAAAAATTATCTGGGCTTTGAAACAGCAGCTGATCCTTGAACATTTTGTTGTTATTTAGCCATTTAGTCATGTCTGACTCTTCGTGACCCCATGGACCAGAGCACGCCAGGCACTCCTGTCTTCCACTGCCTCCCGCAGTTTGGTCAAACTCATGTTGGTAGCTTCGAGAACACTGTCCAACCATCTCGTTCTCTGTCGTCCCCTTCTCCTTGTGCCCTCCATCTTTCCCAACATCAGGGTCTTTTCCAGGCAGTCTTCTCTTCTCATGAGGTGGCCAAAATATTGGAGTCTCAGCTTCAGGATCCGTCCTTCCAGTGAGCACTCAGGGTGATTTCCTTAAGAATGGATAGGTTTGATCTTCTTGCAGTCCATGGGTCTCTCAAGAGTCTCCTCCAGCACCATAATTCAAAAGCATCCATTCTTCGGCGATCAGCCTTCTTTATGGTCCAGCTTTCACTTCCATACATCACTACTGGGAAAACCATAGCTTTAACTATACGGAGCTTTGTTGGCAAGGTGATGTCTCTGCTTTTTAAGATGCTGTCTAGGTTTGTCATTGCTTTTCCCCCAAGAAGCAAGAGTCTTTTAATTTCGTGACTGCTGTTACCATCAGCAGTGGTGATCATGGAGCCCAAGAAAGTAAAATCTCTCACTGCCTCCATTTCTTACTTGAACATGTTGTTGTTGTTTAGTCGTTTAGTCGTGTCCGACTCTTCGTGACCCCATGGACCAGAGCACGCCAGGCACTTCTGTCCTCCACTGCCTCCCGCAGTTTGATCAAACTCATGCTGGTAGCTTCAAGAACACCATCCAACCATCTCATTCTCTGTCGTCCCCTTCTCCTTGTGCCCTCCATCTTTCCCAACATCAGGGTCTTTTCCAGGGAGTCTTCTCTTCTCATGAGGTGGCCAAAGTATTGGAGCCTCAGCTTCACGATCTGTCCTTCCAGTGAGCGCTCAGGGCTGATTTCCTTCAGAATGGAGAGGTTTGATCTTCTTGCAGTCCATGGGACTCTCAAGAGTCTCCTCCAGCACCATAATTCAAAAGCATCGATTCTTCGGCGATCAGCCTTCTTTATGGTCCAGCTCTCACTTCCATACATCACTACTGGGAAAACCATGGCTTTTACTATACGGACCTTTGTTGGCAAGGTGATGTCTCTGCTTTTTAAGATGTTGTCTAGGTTTGCCATCGCCTTTTTCCCAAGGAGCAGGCGTCTTTTAATTTCGTGACTGCTGTCACCATCTGCACTGATCATGGAGCCCAAGAAAGTAAAATCTCTCACTGCCTCCATTTCTTCCCCTTCTATTTGCCAGGAGGTGATGGGCCCAGTGGCCATGATCTTCGTTTTTTTGATGTTGAGCTTCAGACCATATTTTGCGCTCTCCTCTTTCACCCTCATTAAAAGGTTCTTTAATTCCTCTTCACTTTCTGCCATCAAGGTTGTGTCATCTGCATATCTGAGGTTGTTGATATTTCTTCCGGCAAGCTTAATTCCGGCTTGGGATTCATCCAGCCCAGCCTTTCGCATGATGAATTCTGCATATAAGTTAAATAAGCAGGGAGACAATATACAGCCTTGCCGTACTCCTTTCCCAATTTGGAACCAGTCAGTTGTTCCATATCCAGTTCTAACTGTAGCTTCTTGTCCCACATAGAGATTTCTCAGGAGACAGATGAGGTGATCAGGCACTCCCATTTCTTTAAGAACTTGCCATAGTTTGCTGTGGTCAACACAGTCAAAGGCTTTTGCATAGTCAATGAAGCAGAAGTAGATGTCTTTCTGGAACTCTCTAGCTTTCTCCATTATCCAGCGCATGTTTGCAATTTGGTCTCTGGTTCCTCTGCCTCTTCTAAATCCAGCTTGCACTTCTGGGAGTTCTCGGTCCACATACTGCTTGAGCCTTCCTTGTAGAATTTTAAGCATAACCTTGCTAGCATGTGAAATGAGTGCAATTGTGCGGTAGTTGGAGCATTCTTTGGCACTGCCTTTCTTTGGGATTGGGATGTAGACTGATCTTCTCCAATCCTCTGGCCACTGCTGAGTTTTCCAAACTTGCTGGCATATTGAGTGTAGCACCTTCACAGCATCATCTTTTAAAATTTTAAACAGTTCAGCTGGAATACCATCACTTCCACTGGCCTTGTTATTTGCAGTGCTTTCTAAGGCCCATTTGACTTCACTCTCCAGGATGTCTGGCTCAAGGTCAGCAGCCACACTACCTGGGGTGTATGAGACATCCATATCTCTCTGGTATAATTCCTCTGTGTATTCTTGCCACCTCTTCTTGATGTCTTCTGCTTCAGTTAGGTCTTTACCACTTTTGTCCTTTATTATGGTAATCTTTGTACGAAATGTTCCTTTCATATTTCCGATTTTCTTGAACAGATCTCTGGTTCTTCCCATTCTATTGTTTTCCTCTATTTCTTTGCATTGCTCGTTTAAGAAGGCCTTCTTGTCTCTCCTTGCTATTCTTTGGAAATCTGCATTCAATTTCTTGTATCTTTCATTATCTCCCTCGCATTTTGCTTGCCTTCTCTCCCCCGCTATTTGTAAGGCCTCGTTGGACAGCCACTTTGCTTTCTTGCATTTCTTACTTGAACATAAGTAGATGCAAACTAATGTGGAAATGTGGAGAAGTGAACTTAAATGAGAGACCAGGAGAAGACACAATTGACACTTCCGCCTGTGACCTTCTTCCAACAAGGGAACCAGACTGCACCCTTGTGAATTTCCCCCACTTGGAGCATTGGGGCCCCATAAAAAAAGCTGTTTGGCAACAATGTCTTTCCAGTATAATGCAACAGAGAAGTGGGCAGGGGAAACATCATCGTGGAGGATAGGCTTGCGCAGAGTAAATGAATCGTGCAGGCGAGAGGACCCTTTTAGATGTGCATCTGTGTGCACATGGTTTCCCCTGGGTGAACAGCCCAGCACATGTTTGGCATCATAGGCACAGGATCCTAGAGGCCAAAGCACTTTTGGGGTGTGTGTGGGGGGGTAATTTTTGAGGAGGCTGGGCCCACTCAACGTTTGAGGATGTTCAGCTCTGCCCCCTGGCTCCTCTCAACATCAGTCACACAACACCAGGACCCCCTTAATCATGCTGAGAAGTTGACACCTCTGTTTTGCATACAGTGGTACCTCAGGTTAAGTACTTAATTCGTTCCGGAGGTCCGTTGTTAACCTGAAATTGTTCTTAACCTGAAGCACCACTTTAGCTAATGGGGCCTCCTGCTGCTGCTGCACCGTCAGAACCCAATTTCTGTTCTTATCCTGAAGCAAAGTTGTTAACCTGAACCACTATTTCTGGGTTAGCAGAGTGTGTAACCTGAAGCACATGTAACCTGAAGTGCATGTAACCCGAGGTACCACTGTACAGAGAATTCAAGGTCCATACTCTATCTTCTCCAACTAAAAGTATCTTGGGTAGCAGAACTAGGAAAGACCTCTGGCCGAAGCAATGGGGAGCTGCTTATACTGGGCTAGATGGATCAACAGGTCAGCTTCCTATATCCCAAAGTCACCACACTTCTTTTAAGAGCTCAGTCCAAAGGTCCCACTGCAAAGCAGGCCCCGCTCTGTAGCTTCTGAGCCTTCTGTTTGAAGGTTTTAAGAGGCGGTGTGCAGGAAGAAGCACTCTCTGATCTTATCTCTCCATCTTTCGCACGGAAATTAATAGGAACTCACACTTCTTTGAAAAGACATAGCTATTTCACACTCTAATTATAAGCGAAGAGCATTATGTGAGTCCTACAAAGGTTTCACACTCAAATATCCTTACCCTGTAGGAGGATTTATATTTTTGAAACCCCTCTCAGACAGGCCTCTCTTTTTTTCTGTTTACTTATCAATACATTTCCCTTCGTCCCAAAGTAATTGTGCAGAGGGTTACAGCCTCAGAACTCTTTAAATCACACAACAGTCCAAATTTGGGGGTGGTTTTTTCACATGCTAACAAAAAAACCTGCCGCTTTCTTTGTTTACCAGCTGACTGGAATCGGGAGATATATAATGAAAGAGGAAGGATTGCCTTCTGCGCTGAAATATTTGCAGATAAACAAAAGTGCAAAGGCTGCAGCCTGCCAGGAATGAGGGCTTTAACATCAGGGTAGATCAGAGTTCAGTATTTCCCCTTCCCACAGGGTTGCCAACTTTTAAATACTGGCCCTGCTCCTGTGTGGCCTAATTTAGCAATCTGTGGTTTACCTGAGATGGAGATGATCTGACAGGAAAATCTTCCTCTGCTACTGTTTTGGCATATCTGGCTGCAGTAGTGGCCCCCAGGTTTTGGAATGAGCAGAGCCAGTGAGAAAGTTGGCGTCAAATGTTCTTCAAACAAGAAGAACCAATAGAGTCAATTCCAAAAACATTAGAAGAGATTTTTTAAAATGGTGAAATAGCAGATCTTAAAATTAACAAAGATAAAACCAAACTCCTGGTAAAAAATATGACAGAGTAAAAATAAATTACAAAATATATCAGGTCTAAAGATCGAAAAGAAGGTTAAGTATTTAGGTATATGGTTAACAGCAAAGAATATGAATCTACATAAATATAACTATTTGAAAACCTGGGGGGGATATTAAAAGAAATTTGCAAATATGGGGTAGAATGAAACTTTCATTGCTAGGCAGAGTGTCAACCACAAAGATGAATGTATTACCAATAATGTTTCCCCCCCCCAATCAATACCAGTGATCAGCAAGTCAGATTGCTTCAACAAATAGCAAAAAATATATTTATAAATATATCTGGCAAGGGGGGGAAAGCCAAGAATAAAATATAAAATACAGATAGACACGAAAGAAAAAAGGAAAGGATCCTTTTCCAAAAACCAGATGATGAATTAATTTAGCAAAGTATAAAAATTTTACAAATGCAATTCTCCATGATAATAAATGAAGAGATAGAATGGAAGATGAAATGGTTGAGACATAGAAATTTTGAGTTTGCAAATAAACCTGGCAAACTTCTGGCCTGGCAATTAAAGAAGAAAAAGGAAGATAGAATTATCAATAAAATTAAAATTGAAGACAAATGGATTCAAGAACCGAAGGAAATTAGTAAAAACTTTGTTAGTTTTTTCGGAAAACTATATAAAGAAGGTTCAGAGACTCTAGAAAAAATAATTGACTATTTGGGCAAAAATAAACTACCAATAATACCTAAGGAAAAAACTGAAATATTGAACTCACCAATAACAGCTATGGAGGTGCAACAAGCTATACAGAGATCAAAATTAGGAAAGACACCAGGCCCAGATGGTCTTCCAGCTAATTACTATAAAAAGTTAGAACAAGCATTATTTCTTCCCATGAAAGACCTAATGAATAATATTCTGGCAAATGGAAAGCTTCCGAAAACCTGGAAGGACAGCTTTATTACTCTTATCCATAAACAGGGATCAGATGCCTCAAACATGGCCAATTACAGACCCATTGCACTGCTAAATAACGATTACAAGATATTCGCAGACATTCTTGCAAATAGGTTAAAAATGGTGCTGAAAGAGATAATTCATAAAGATCAAACAGGATTTCTTCCCGGACGATTTATGCAATCCAATATTAGATGTGTGATTAATGTCTTAGAATATTTGGATATTAAAATTGATAAACCAGCAGCTATTATGTTGGTGGACGCTGAAAAAGCTTTTGATAACGTGTCCTGGAAGTTTATGAAAAAATTAATGGGAGAAATCGGACTGGGAGAAAATATTTGTAAAGGAATAAATGCCATCTATTCAGAACAATATGCAAAATTGATAATCAACGGAAGAATTACTGAGGAGTGCAAAATAAACAAGGGAACCAGACAGGGCTGCCCACTGTCTCCACTGATATTTATCTTGGTGATGGAAGCCTTGAACAATCAGATAAGAAGGGATCAGCTTGTTAAAGGCATCACTCTGGGAAACAAAACATATAAAATTAAAGCTTTCGCGGACGATTTACTTGTTATGACTGAAAACCCTAAAGAAAGCCTAAACGGCCTCGGTCCAGTATACCTGAAGGAGCGTCTCCACCCCCATCATTCTACCCGGACACTGAGGTCCAGCACCGAGGGCCTTCTGGTGGTTCCCTCACTGCGAGAAGCCAAGTTACAGGGAACCAGGCAGAGGGCCTTCTCAGTAGTGGCGCCCTCCCTGTGGAACGCCCTCCCAGCAGATGTCAACGAGAACAACAACTACCAGACTTTTAGAAGACATCTGAAGGCAGCCCTGTTTAGGGAAGCTTTTAATGTTTGATGTATCACAGAATTTTAATATTCTTTTGGAAGCTGCCCAGAGTGGCTGGGGAAACCCAGCCAGATGGGCGGGGTATAAATAATAAATTATTATTATTATTATTATTATTATTATTATTATTATTAAAGCCTGAAAAGAGTGCTGGAACTGATTAAAGAATTTGGAGAAGTGGCAGGCTTTAAGCTGAATATAACAAAAACATAAAAGGCTTGCTAAAAATGTAACCACAGAAGAAAAGGACGACTTAGAAAAAATATTGGGCCTGAAAATCTCTTCAAAAGCGAAATACTTGGGTATTTGGATCACCCCCAAGAACATAAACTTATTTCAGGATAATTACACCAAAACTTGGTTAGAGATTAGAAAAAACTTGGTAACCTGGAGTAAACTAAAATTAACATTTCTGGGTAGGATTTCCATTATAAAGATGAACGTGCTTCCAAAATTAATCTTTTTATTTCAAATGATTCCGATACTGGGTGAAGCAGGTTGTCTCAAGATATGGCAAAGAGAAATTTCCAAATTCTTGTGGGAAGGGAAGAAACCTAGGATTAAGCACCTGATCTTAATAGACATAAAAGAGAGGAGGCTTTTCCCTACCCGACCTAAAACTTTACTACGAGGCAGCCTGTTTCACCTGGCTAAAAGATTGGTGCACGTTGCAGGATCCGGACCTCCTGGACCTGGAAGGTTTCAACAACCGTTGGGGTTGGCACGCCTACCTAATATATGGAAAAGCGAAAATTCATAAAAATTTTACCAACCATATAATAAGAAAGTCACTCTTTGCTGTATGGGAAAAATATAAAGACCTGATGGAGCCTAAAGTCCCGTGGTGGACTTCTCCAGTAGAAGCCATAGCACTAAAACGGAAAAATACTCAGGAAAGCTGGCCAACATATAAAATACTTCTAAAAAATGAAGATAACCAAATAAAATTTAAAAAAATTTGAGGAAATAAGAGAACACATTTCAGATTGGTTCCAATACCATCAGTTATTTGAAAAATTTAAATCTGACAAACAAAAGGGGTTCTCAGTAGAAATTTCTCGATTCGAATCTGATCTTGTAAATTCTAAAAGAAAAACTCTTTCAAAAACTTACCGACTCCTCCTTGACTGGACAGATAACAGTGGCAATGGTGAGGTGGTCCCAGGATTTTGGCCATTCAATAGCCATGGCCCAATGGGAAAATTTATGGAAGATCAATTGGAAATTCACAAACTGTTACACAGTTAGAGAGAACTTTCAAAAAATGCAACATCGATGGTATCTAACACCATGGAAACTTTCAAAAATGTATAAAAATGTGTCAAGTAATTGTTGGAGATGCGGAGACTCAGGAACATTCTACCATATGTGGTGGATATGTAGGAAAATACAGGTATTCTGGGAGAGTATACATGCAGAACTGCAAAAAATGCTAAAGATCTCCTTCAATAAAAAACCAGAGGCCTACCTCCTGGGAATAACAGATTTGGATATTCCACAAAAGAGGAAGGGTATCTTTTTATATGCGACGGCGGCAGCAAAAGTTTTGATCGCAGCAAAATGGAAGAGTAATAAAATCCCCTCTATACAAGATTGGATCCAAAAGCTGACAGAATATGCCGAATTAGATGGTTTATCAGAAAAGATAAAGAATAAATCAAAACAGGAATTTGTTTCTAAATGGGAGGTTTTTAAAGAATATCTGAAAAATAAATATAGTAATTTAAATTCTGTTGCAGCATTCGAGGAACTTCAGTAATAGTTGCTAGGTAGATAGAAGAAATTAGATTTATTGAGAATAAGTTTAATTATGAAAATGTGTATTGGCAATAAGTAATATGAATTTGAAATATGGAATAGACGGGAAGTTGGGTCTTTAGTGTTAAGACCAATAGATGTTTTATTGTTTGCCAAGAAAATTATGTGTCTATGGTTATTTTTGTAATTTGTGTGTAATTTTGTATATGTGTTTCTTTGTGTGTGTTTTTGTTGTTGCGTAAATAAAAAAAAATTCTTTTGTGAATAAAACGACCTGGGCCGGAGGGTGGACAGGAATTATTATTATACGCACTCCTCCCAGAGTCTTGCCGGTCAGGCCTGTGTGTGTGTACAGTGGTACCTCGGGATGCGAACAGGATCCATTCCGGAGCCCCGTTCGCATCCTGAAGAGAATGTAACAAGCGATGGCGCGTCTGCATGTGAGTGGGTTGTGTTTTGCCGCTTCCGCACATGCGTGTGACGTCATTTTGAGTGTCTGAGCATGCACGAGTGGCGAAACCCGGAAGTAACGCGCTCCGCTACTTCTGGGTTGCCGCAGAGCGCAACTCAAACACGCTCAACCCGAAGCACATTCAACCCGAGGTATGACTGTATTTTATCAGAGTCCAATCCTTCCTTTCCTTTGGGAACGCCACAGCCAGCAAATGTCTGGAGGTGCCCTGTGCATTCAGCTGAGTGGAAGCCCCCTGGACATCTGCCCCAAAGTCCTGCCCTGATGCCACCCAGGAAGAGAGCCAGGAGCCTTTCTGCCTTGGCAACAGATGTCACTCACCTATCAGCAGTGGCGTAGCGTGGGTTCTCAGCACCCGGGGCAAGGCAAGTAATTTGCGCCCCCTAACCCGTGGATTTTAGCACTCGAGTCTCTTCCGCGCCCCCCCCAGATGTTACGCCAGGTCCAGCAGGCCCCCCTGCACCCCCACGCTACGCCACTGCTCCCACCACAAGTCTTCAGGACAGCCATCCGAAGGCTGGCGCGGGGAGAAGGTCTCTCCGCCCCACCGCCAGGCTTCGGAGCAGCCTTCCGAAGGCTGGCGCAGGGAGTAGGTCTCTCTGCCCAACCGCCAGGCTTTGGAGCAGCCATCCGAAGGCTGGCGCGGGGAGAAGGTCTCTCCGCCCCACTGCCAAGCTTCGGAGCATCCTTCCGAAGGCTGGCAGTGGGAGGAGGTCTCTCTGCCCCACCGCCAGCCTTCGGAGGAGGTCCGAGGACAGTGGGGTTCCTGCTTCCTCGAGGAGGGCCGGCCAAACGCGCCCCCCCAAATGTTGCGCCCGGTGCGGCCGGCACCCCTGGCACCCCCACGCTACGCCACTGCCTATCAGGCTGCATACAAACCGTGCATTTTTAAACCACTCCTCCCTACTGCCGCCACCAGAGAATCCTGGAAACTGCAGTTTGTTAAGCGTTCTGGGAAGTGTAGGGCTGCAAGAGGCAAATGATGGTCCCCAGGATTATTATGGGGGGTGGAGTCATGTGCTTTAAATGTATGGTGTTTATGCAAATCTACACACACACACACACACACACACACACACACACACACACCATTCTGGTAAGAGGGCTAGTTGCAACATTTCCTCATTCTGACCCCTTCTTTCTCCCCAGCCACAGATGAAGGGCGTACCCCTGAGTTCTCACACCCTGAGGGTTGCCAGCTTCTCAAGTGGTCGCTGTAGCTGCCTCTGCCTTTAATGATGACACCCTGATGTACAAACAGCCGCAAAATGGTTCTCAGAGGGTGTGGTGGGCCACACTTGGTGTGGAAGGAGAGGATGGCAAGTGTGGCAAGAAGATTCAATAAACATTTAAAGATTTCAGTACAGTACAGTACAGTATAGTATAGTACAGTATAGTACAGTATAGCATAGCTTGTGTGTATACACACAACAACAACAACAACAACAACAACAACAACAACAACAGAAACAGCATCCATGTCTCCCTTCAAGAGCACTGGCTATTCTTCTAAACTTTTCCACAACATATTGTTGTCAACAGGGTTTTTCAATTTTGCCCAATATGAAAGGTCAGAAAAGTGAAGCTTCTTTGAATTGATGAGATGAAAGTTTGCTTGTCTCAAATTAGACCAAATATAAATGAAATTTCCTGGCAAAAGCAAGCTCACACCTCTCATTCAGTTTCTATACATGCTTAAGGTACATAAGGCTTCTGTAAAATTAAATTTGGGGGAAGATTCACGTTCTTACATAGCTGCCTTGTTTTATACTTTATGGATGTCCTGTGATTATATTATAAAGTAGTTGTGTCGTGTGTTATAAATCAAGCACTGTCGGGAGCTGTTTTCCAGTGTATTTCTTATCAAAGAAAAATTTGGTGCAGCACGAGCACATTTTTATTCTGAAGTGTGGCCCAGAGAAACTTTTCTGAGAACCACTACACTAACTGAAAATGTTTTATCTCCATAATTCAAACTTTTGACTGCCAGTTCCTCCATATATCAAGGCTGGTGGGACCTTCTGTGTGGCAAGCAAGCACTCTGCTTGTGGCTCTTTTGCACAATAAACTGTTAGAAGCACAGGAGCGGGGGGGGTGCACACGCGTGACTTGAGTCAGCTGGAAGCCATTCTTCTTAACCAGGGAGATTCTGGGTGAGAGGTTGGAATGGACGGATCTCTCAGTTTTGTTCCTCTGAAGTTTCTCATTTTTCTAGTCAGAAATTCAGTTCTCCACATTTTGCAGCAATCTACTTTTTAAAAAATTCCTATGAAAATTCACCTGCATTTTAATACGGCTTTCTTCTCAGAATCAGTGTTTTTGGTTTTTTGCAGTTGTGACTAATGCACTCATTTATGGACACAATTCCCCACAATATTATGCATTTTTGCATGTTATTTTCACAAACGTCTTAATTTGTACGCACGCTTTCTCCTAATATATGCATTTTTGTAAACGTTTGCTTGGAGAAGCGCATCACAACACCCAGAGAGGTGTGCACTGTGAAGGATAGATGCGTTTCAGTTCTCCTACTGTTCTGGAATGTGAGAATCTGATAGGTTCGGTTTTAAATGTGAACTGAATCGAATTTCTCCAACCTTGCTGGGAGATGGTGAAGCAGTGACCAGTCAGTTTAAATTTATAGTACGGTGAACTCGCAAACAGGATTTGAGCTATGAGAAACAGAAGTAATTAGATTATAATATCGTTATGATTTAATAGAAGACAGGGTGCAGCAGAAGGAGAGAAACAACATGGAAAACGGGGTGCAAAAATAAAATAAAAGACAAAATTGTGTTTTGATTGTACATGTTAAAAATGTTGAAACTTAATAAAACATAATTGGGGAAAAAGAAGAAAGGCAGAAGCAGATTAATATCTCTCTCTCTCTCTCTCTCTGCCTCTCCAAAACACTGTTGACAAGTTTTGCAGGCAACATTCCTGTGCTCTGGGCTGTTGCCAACACAACAGCAGCACCTGTAAAGTATCTGGCAGCTCTTAAGCTGCTGACAGTGGCAGATCACACCAAGATACCGACAGAATGACTTGATGTGCGTTCAGCCGACTTCCTCCCTGTGGCAGCAGCCCAGGCTTTTAAGACCCACACTGGTTTGCCTGAAAGTAGGCTTGCGGCTTTGTTACCGCCACCACCAATACTGCTGTGAGAGTGGTTCTCACACTCTTGCTGAAGAAGCAGAAGTGGAGTAGGGACAGCTGAAAAATGACTGCAGGCCAGTGGCAGGGCATTTGCTTGGCATGCAGATGTTGCCAGGTTCGATTCCTGGCATCTCCCGGTAGGGCCGGGAGAAGCCTCTGCCTGGAAGCCTGGAGAGTTTCCTATACCTTGGTTATCAAACGCATTGGTACTCAAACAACTTGCAACCCAAACACTGCAAACCTGGAAGTAAGTGTTCCGGTTTGCGAACATTTTTCAGAAGCCGAATGTGCCCCGTTTTGAGTGCCACACTTCCGATTTGAGTGCCACAATTACATTTTGAGTGTTACGCTGATGTCTGTCTGCTTTTGCTACTTATTTTCTGTTTTTGTGGCTCTTTTTTGTGTGTGACTGTGTGGAACTCAGTTCAGCTACTGATTGATTGATTGATTGATTGATTGATTGAATCATAGAATCATAGAGTTGGAAGAGACCACAAGGGCCATCGAGCCCAACCCCCTGCCAAGCAGGAAACACCATCAGAGCACTCCTGACATATGGTTGTCAAGCCTCTGCTTAAAGACCTCCAAAGAAGGAGATTGATTGTGTGACTGCAGTACAGTGGTACCTCGGGTTAAGTACTTAATTTGTTCCGGAGGTCCGTTCTTAACCTGAAACTGTTCTTAACCTGAAGCACCACTTTAGCTAATGGGGCCTCCTGCTGCCGCTGCGCTGCCGGAGCACGATTTCTGTTCTTATCCTGAAGCAAAGTTCTTAATCCGAGGTATTATTTCTGGGTTAGTGGAGTCTGTAACCTGAAGCGTATGTAACCCGAGGTACCACTGTACATTATTTATTGCTTTCATTTTCAATGGTCTCGTTAGATAGTAAAATTCATTTAAATTGATATTTTAGGGGTTGTTTTTAAAAGTCTGGAACGGATTAATCCATTCTGCATTACTTTCTATGGGAAAGCGTGCCTTGGTTTTGGAGCGCTTTGGTTTTGGAACGAACTTCCAGAACGGATTAAGTTTGAGAACCAAGGTACCACTGTATTTCTATGAAAGATGATGTGATGATGGCAATGAAGACAGCTAGGGGATAGTGTAGGGTATTGTGTGTGTTGGTGTGTTGTTGTGGTGTGATATAAATGAAGATGATCTTAGTCGCGAGGCCAAACCTTGGTTTTACCAAAACATTAACCCTATTTCCACAGGGTTGCTTTGGCTGTTTTCCTGGTTATCATTCAATCGCTCACTGCTGTCGCTGTTGTTGTTTTGCATTTTGGACATGTATCATTCTCTCATTTTGTGGTTTTGTAAGATGTGGCTAAGGGACATGGGTGGCGCTGTGGGTTAAGCCACAGAGCCTAGGACTTGCCGTTCAGAAGGTCGGCGGTTCAAATCCCTGCGACAGGGTGAGCTCCCGTTGCTCAGTCCCTGCTCCTGCCAACCTAGCAGTTTGAAAGCACCTCAAGTACAAGTAGATAAATAGGTACCATTCCAGCGGGAAGGTAAACGGCGTTTCCATGAGCTGCTCTGGTTCACCAGAAGCAGCTTAGTCATGCTGGCCACATGACCCGGAAGCTGTACGCCAGCTCCCTTGGCCAATAAAGTGAGATGAGCACGGCAACCCCAGAGTCGGCCACGACTGGACCTAATGGTCAGGGGTCCCTTTACCTTTACCTTTAAGATGAAGCTATGTTTTACATTTTGTCTTTTAACTTTTCTCCTTAAGCGCCCAGAGTTTATAAAGAAAAGCAGCACACAATTTTTTTCAACATCCATGAGATGAGAGCATCTAGATGGCGGGGTGAGTGAATTGGCCGGAGCTTCGTTGCACAGCTGGGATCTGAACTTGCATTTCTCACTGAAACGCTCTTCGGGCCAAACTGCATGTGATGTTAAACGTGCGTTTTGACATTGTGTAGATCTTTTAAAAAATGAAACAAAAAGTTCCAAATGTAACAGAAAGACGAGAGTAAGAATGTTGGCTCACAATAATAAGAATAATCCAGCAAATCTAATTTAAGCATACATATTAATATAAGCCATCCATTTGTCCAAAAAAATATATCCAAATAAGACCAATGATAACAAAATTCTGTATATGTTCAAATGTAGAAAGGACAGTAAAGGTATTTTTGAATAATGGACACAGAGTATCCTTCTGATATTCACTCCATGCATTTAAAGCCTGTTTGTAGCACTGTAACAGTCATGGCTTCCTCCAAAGAATCCTGGGAACTGTAATTTGTTAAGAGTGCTCAAAGTTGTTAAGAGACCCTTCACTGAGATACAATTCCCAGCCGTCCCCCCGGCCCTTGCCAGAAATTGACAGCTCTGCTACAGATCAGAGTAGGATGGGAACACGCAGTAACCCCATCTGGGGGTTCTCCACACCTCTGAAAGTAAGTGGAAGCAAACCTCAGGGAACAAGTAACTCCAGAAAAAACCCAGCCTCTCCAAATGCATACTGTCAAGAAACAGATACCGCTGAAAGCAGGAAGTCTCAATGGACATTCTGGCAAATCTGTAACTTGCACAATTATTAAAGTTGGCTGCTAATTCGGTTAGCAGAAGGAGGAACTAGGAAATCAAGACTATTAGGCCATCTAGCTTAGTACTGTCAGTACCTCAGGGGCAGGGAGCCTGTAGCTCTCCGGAGGCCCTTGGTCTAAATTTCCATCATCCACCCTCATTATTGACCAAGGCGCCTGGGCCAAGGGGCACTGCAGTCCTAGCAGGACTACAAATTAACTGCCTGTAGCTTAACATGGATTAGCAGCAGAGCTCCAGAATTTCAGACAGGTGTCTCCCCAAGTCCTTCCCAAAGATGCCAGAGATTGGATCTGGAAGCAAAGCGTGAACTCTGCCCCTGAGCAAGCCTGATGAAGCACTAGATCACCTGTCTCCTTTAAAACCTTTGTGCCTCCTTTTTATTTCTTCTCATACATTCACATCCTGCCTTTCTTCTGTCAAGGAACCCAGAGCAATGCCCATGTGGTTCCTAGGCGGTCTCCCATTCAGGCCCTGACCAGAGCTAAACCTGCTTAGCTTTACCAAGGTATCAGCCTCATGTAACTACACACCATGCCCTGGAACTCTCCAAAAAAACTCTCTCACACACACACGCAACATGCAGCAAGCAGTTCACCCCAGCAATTCCCAAGCCTGCAAAGGTCCAATCTGCCCATCCTACCTAAACATGGTATCTGTGCCAGCAGACTTTCTCTCCAGTCTCAGTCAAGACAGAATTCCGCTTGAATCAATTCTGACCTACCTTGAAGAGCCAAGCTGATCAGCAGTGTCAGAAAGTAGACTGGAAGGTGTAGGCCAGGCATCCTGGGTGGTGGCAGCGGCGGCAGCAGCAGTGGCTTAAATGGTTCAAGAGCTTATTTTCTGGAGGACATGACTGGCAGGAAGGCACCAGATGAATAGTTTGATCAAGCCAAGAGACAGATTCAAGAGGAGCAAGCGGCTACGGCAGAAGATGAAGGAGAGTGGGGAAGAGGGGAGACTCTTAAGCTTCCAAATCTCAAAACCGTACTGCTACTTTCGCTCCCCCACGTGGTACAAAAAGCAAAGGGTATGGTGTGGGCAGGAGAGGAAACGTGGGTGATGAAAGACTCTGAATATGCATATGCGCGAGGGGTGGCACCTGCGCAATGAGGGAAGGAGTTACACCAATGCAACTACACACACACACACACACACACACACACACACTGCTGTGACTTTGGCATTTGATCACACTATGAATGGACCTGTAAGACTGGCCAGATAGGCATCATGGACTTGAGCAAAGAACTCCCAAACGTTTAATGTTCATTTCAAGGCTATAGATGCTTCCTGAATGACAAATCATCTACAGAGACAAGTCTTACAACAGCGCTACACACTGCTGTGTGTGTGTGTGTGTGTGTGTGTGTGTGTGTGTGAGAGAGAGAGAGAGAGAGAGAGAGCGCATGGGGGAAACGGAAGTTGGCAATTTGTTTCAAAAATACATGTAAGAGTGAGTGGAGGAAAAGGCAATGTGGTTGTGGGTGGAAGACTTTTCAGCAGAAAAACTGCCAGAGGGGGACAGGGTTGAAAGTTCCTCCTCCTATAAAAGTCTTCTAAGGTTGAGTGCAGCCTCTGTGGCCATAATGTGTTAAAAAACAAAAATAAAACACATTAGGGGGAAATAAGAACTTATGGGAATTGCGATCAGGTAACAAACGGGTCAGGGTCTTTGCAGTCATGGTTTACTCGAGTAAAGGAAATAATGTTATCTGAACGTTTGACTCAGCACAGCAGAGTGCTAAAAGGGCAAAGTAAGAAATACAAATTTCTGCGTATATGGTCTTTGATTCTTGAGTATATAAACAAAATCAGTATCTTTATCACAGCCGCAAGTTTCACTATGGAGAGATCAACTTTGTGAACAAACTGTGTGTGTACTTTTATGATGCTATCTGTGTTTGATGAACTGTACTCCAAGTTTTCTTTGTGTTCACTATTCTTCTGCGAAAATTTCAAAACAAGGAAACAGGCTTGCAATTGTCTCAAGCAATAGGCATGGAGGATAGCGGACTGGTGCCCCTCCCTCAAGAAAACCCCACCAACTCACTTGCTCCTTTGCCTCATGTCAAGGCAGCCCCACTCACCTGCCAAAGCCACTGGTAAGTTTACATCCCTGGCAGGGGCTTATGGGTGTAGCTGGGCAGAGGGCAATAATATCCACAAATATTATTGAAAAGCACTGAAATTACTCAATTATCTGAGGTTCTAACCCCCCAGCCAAAGCCTGCCTCTCCCAGCAGAAGGCTGCCCCTCGTAACGTCGTCTTCATGGGATGATTTCCTAAAAGCTAAACAACTTTGGCTGCCCCCCCCAAACAAAATTCCTGGCTACACGTCCATGCATAGGCTGATGAGAGTGGTTTGTGTATAGTACGTATGCCCTGCTGCTTTAGCCAAAATAGTTTTTGGAGCAGTTTGCAATACAGTGGTACCTCGGGTTAAGTACTTAATTCGTTCCGGAGGTCCGTACTTAACCTGAAACTGTTCTTAACCTGAAGCACCACTTTAGCTAATGGGGCCTCCATTAGCTAAAGTGTGAGGTAATTAGAGAGGTGTGAGCTTGCTTTCACTGGGTAATCTCCTTTATACAGTGGTACCTTGGGTTAAGTACTTAATTCGTTCCGGAAGTCCGTTCTTAACCTGAAGCACCACTTTAGCTAATGGGGCCTCCTGCTGCTGCCGCGCTGCCGGAGCACGATTTCTGTTCTCATCCTGAAGCAAAGTTCTTAACCTGAGGTAATATTTCTGGGCTAGCGGAGTCTGTAACCTGAAGCATATGTAAGCTGAAGAGTATGTAACCTGAGGTACCACTGTATTAGGTCTAACTCTCCTCATCCACACAAAAATGTGTTCTCTTGATTTGATTATGATTACAATAATGATTTTATTTCTTCTTCGTGAAGTTGTCACCTGTGCATGTATGCTCGTCTGCGCATGTGTGATGCCTGTCTCAAATGTCCACACCATTTTTAAGTACAAAGTGAATGTGGCTTAAGTTTTCTAGTTGGACTGAACCTGGTTAGAGGGGAAAACGCCCCCAACAGCAGTATTTGCCAAGAAACTACAGGTCTGTTACGGCTTGTGGCTAAACGGCATGCGAATGCAACTTAAAAAACCGGCACAGGGAGCGCATTGAATGCAGAGTAAGTGGCAATGTGAATGTACCCAAAGCCTCTCTTCTGTGTGTGCTTGTTTCATAAGCCCCCTTGAGCACTGTTTTTTTGTGAGGAAATGGGTTGCAGCAAGGGGGCGAGAAGTGACCTCAGTCACCATTTACAAACTTGTCCCATGAGCATAAGAGCTGAGGAAAAGGCAGTGTGTCAGTCAGCTCCCACACAACCTTCCAAGCAGTGATATTTTAACTTGAAATGTGTGCTACCCACAGGTGGAAGGAAAGGAGGGAAACGAAAATAGGCCAGCCAATGGGAGATGACGATGCTCTGATACGGGTGCAGATCTGGCTTCCTGTTTCACTGCCACAGGAAGTTGGTGTCTGAGCCAACAAGGTGCACACTGACACCCCTGCAGCGTCTCCTCCTTACAACTAGAGACCAATTATGGTAAGAAACCCGTAAGAGGGACTCTCTTTTGCCTTTATTCCTTTGAGTTGTTTTCTTTTGGGTCTCTCTCTGAACACCTTGGAAGGACCAGACAGTGGGACGCCTCCTCCTGACGATATCTTTCTTGTCTGCCTCAGGACAAAGATTACGTTGGATTTGCAACTCTGCCCACCCAAGTCCACAGAAAGTCCGTAAAGAAGGGGTTCGATTTCACTCTGATGGTTGCAGGTAACGTGTTGAGAAGACCCACTTTCTCCATCCTCACCAGCTCCAACACCCCTGAATGCACCCAGACACACTCCCTGCGGCTCTCTTTCCTTTCCATGCTATTGCAGACCTGCTGTTTTGTCGTGCAAAATGAAGAGGTGCCCTTTAGTGTTGGATTTTGCATGGTTCAGACCAGGTTGTGGAAGAGACTCTGGCTTGCGCAGCAAGTGCAGCCATTCAGACCTCTTTGCCTGGTCCTCAGGGCACTCTCTAGGGCACAACCCTCTCCTTCCCGTCCCTGACTGGGCTTTGAACACCACACATTCTTTTTATTTGACCAAAGGTGGATTTAGGGGAGCACAACTGGTTCCCCCACACTGGGTGCCAAGCTGAGAGGGTGCTGCAGGGTGCTCTGCAACAATGACAAACAACGGCAGGCGAGTTGGGGGGGGAGGGCACTGAAATTTGGCGTCGCACAAGGCGCTGCTGAAGTTTTTTTTAAAATTAATTTTCAAAAAATCAAAACAAACAAACATACAAACATACATACATACATACATCCTGTTTAAATCTTGGTAACATTATTAAGTGACTTCCTCAAATCCCCTTGGTTGAATTTCATTATATATCATTTTAACAGTTTTCCAAAATCGATTTTCTCAAAAAATTAACTTGATCGCTTAACATCTTTCATTCTTTCTAATTTAGCTTTAAACATCTTAAGTCTTATCCTTACATATTTAAATCCTAAGCCTATCTATTATTTGCAAGCTTTTCCAATTAAGTTATCTTAACATATTTAGCTAAATAGTCTTTAAATTTCATCCATTCTTCCTGATACTCCTCCTCCTTTTGGTGGCGCTGCTGAAATTTTAAAGCCCAAGGTCTGCCATTGCTTTGACCTGTGATCGAGCCTTTTGGCTGTCTGGATAGAGAAGAATGGGTGAGTGTGGTTGTGTAGAAAGCTAACCGACTATACAGTGGTAGCATTCACATGAATGGCTCGGCCCACTTTTGTCTCTGGCCTGTCCACCATTGCCTAGTGGACCCTGAAAGTGTGACCAGAAGCGATTGCCCTGAAAAAAGGTGCCCAACTCCCTGGTCAAAGCACTGATGGCGACTGATCAGTGGGCAATTTGGCTGCCTTTTGTTCCAAGCCACACTAGAATGTATCTTGAGACACATCCACTTCTTAGTGTCATAGGAGAGGCGAGTCTCTCAGGCCTGCTCCTCGAACCCATTAGGACAGGCTTCCTCAACCTCGGCCCTCCAGATGTTTTTGGGCTACAACTCCAATGATCCCTAGCTAGAAGGACCAGTAGTCAAGGATGCTGGGAACTGTAGTCTCAAAACATCTGGAGGGCTGAGGTTGAGGAAGCCTGCACTAGGATATATTCTGCTTCCAGAGGTAGGGACAGAAATCAGAATCCTGACTAGGGCTGGACAGACCAGTCTGTTTCCAGACCGTGTTAAATTACTATGTTTATTCATAAATTCGTTTTTGTACCACTGCTGCATTAATCTACATTTAGAAAAAACAACAACACCCGTATGATTTGCTTAAATGATAAGTAAATTTGTACTTTATCTCACTGTAAGCATTTCTAAACTGTCTTATTTTTTTAAAAATATGCATTTTCAAGTTGGTGCATTTTTGAGCCAAGGACTGTATTGCAAAATTTGGAGACATAACTGAAAGATGATCAGTACATCAGGCATCCATTGAGGTCAGGTTTGCATCGGAATTCATAGAAATAAAATCCCTCAATCATCTCCAGACCTGAAAACCAGAAAACTAGTCTCTCAGGCTTATTCCTGTCTTAATCAAGTTCCTCCAAGTTCAAGGATCATCAGCTGATACCTTCATGTTCATTCATCCAATAGGAGAATCTGGACTGGGAAAATCCACTCTTGTCAATAGCCTCTTCTTGACAGATCTATATAAAGACCGGATACTTCCGGATGCACAAGGTAAGGACTGCTGGCAGCTCCAGTCTGCAATGTTTTTGGATGGGGTGGGGAGAGCTGAGAGTGTGACCCCAGTGCTATTACTGCCCTGCCTCCCCCATGTCACAGGCAGGATACCCCAGACTTTGGAAATTGTCAAGCATGCAGTAGACATTGAAGAAAGGGGAGTGAAAGTGAAATTGACGGTGATCGATACCCCAGGATTTGGAGATGCGGTGGACAACACTGAGTGGTAAGAGGCCAGCTGGATGTATTCCTGTGCCCCAGTTCTGAAGCAGCACAGGGGTGAATAAGGTGCTATAGCAGGAAAGGTGGGATCTGGGACCCAGATCTGGGGAAATCAAGGATTCATGGGTGGGAAGTGGGTCCAAATTTAGGGGTGCTGAAAGCCAGTATTTATTGGGTCTTTGAGAGTAAAGTGAAGAAAGCATATGTTGTCTACTTTTGAAAGCCCAAAGGATGGGGGATGAGGAAAGAGTTCATACATGCATGTTCAGCACCCAGTTATAACATCTAGTGCAGAAGTGGGCAAGTGGCCGGAGGAGGGAAAGCAGTATATGAAAGAGAAATAAGAGGAGGGCAGCGAGGAAGAGAAAAGACAGGTCCCGCCCACTTCTTGTATATAATCCTTTGGCAAGATTATCCTGGAGGACATGTGGCCGTTGACCAAAAAAAAGGATTGCCCACCCTATTCCAATAACTGGTTTTCACTATAGAGCGAGCACCACAGACGGTTGGTTTGCACTGAGACCTCAAACCATGGTTTACGTTAACCTTTTCAGATGTTACAAGCAAATAACAGTGTGCGCCCCTACTTTCTTCCTCGCCTTATCTTGAGAACCCCCAGATTCTCTTGTAAGCAGTGGCCTTTGAGAGCGAAGCAATGGGCCAAACCATAGCTTTCGGATTCATACGTGATGCCAACCAAACTGGGCTTAAGATCCTGGCTTGGTGGACAAACTATAGCTCACACGCCACAGGAAACCATGGTTTGTTGCTATGTCTCAGATAGAACTTTGATGCCCTATGACATTCCCTCGGACAACAGGCAAGTGATATGTGTCTATGTGGAAGTAGCTGATCTTCCTCCTGGCCTTTAAAGACCAATCCAGGCTGTAGTCCCCCTCATTACGTAAATGTAGCTAAGGAAACTAGGATTTGGTGGGGTGTGTGTGTATAATTCTGACTAGCAACAGGGCCTTCTCACCACCTCATCCCCCTTTCTTCTACCTGGTTTCTACTGCAGCTGGAAGCCAATTGCCCACTACATTGATTCCCAGTTTGAGCAGTACTTTCGAGATGAGAGCGGCTTGGACCGCAAGAACATTCAGGATGGGCGTGTCCACTGCTGTCTCTATGTCCTGTCACCCTTTGGACACGGGTAAGATGTGTGGAGCTTTAGGGTGTGGCCATAGGGAGTCAGGATCATGTCTTTCAGTGCTTGAAAGGATAGCAGCTCTCCATGGTTTTTATTTCCAGCACCTAGTTCATTGCTGAGAGCCAGTGTGGTGTAGTTAAGAGCAGTAGACTCGTAATCTGGGGAACCGGGTTCGCATCTCCGCTCCTCCACATGCAGCTGCTGGGTGACCTTGGGCCAGTCATACTTCTTTGAAGTCTCTCAGCCCCACTCACCTCACAGAGTGTTTGTTGTGGGGCAGGAAGTGAAAAGAGAATGTTAGCCACTTTGAGACTCCTTTGGGTAGTGATAAAGCGGGATATCAAATCCAAACTCTTCCTCTTCTTCTCCTCCTCCTCCTTCTTCTTCTTCTTGGATGAGCGGCAGCATAATAAAGTGCCACTGAGCATGTGCCAACTTCCTTTACTGCTGACGGCCCAGCTTATCAGCACAAACCTGGCAGCCAGATCTTAAGTGGACTGGAATCCTGATTGTTTTTTCATTTTTTTATTAAAAAATGAAATGAATGGCGAGAGGGGGCAATCACAGTTCAACACAAATTGTGCAAACAAGCCCAGCTTCGAGACTCCAGGGGTTAGTGGGGGTAGGAGGCAGAACTGCTAGGGGCTCTGGAAACAGGGGTCAAGGATTTTGATCCCGCCACTCTACCACAGGCTCCGCCCCCTGGACATTGTATTCCTCCGAGCCATCCACGACAAAGTCAATATTGTGCCGGTGATTGGAAAGGCGGACAGCTTGA
Source organism: Podarcis vaucheri (assembly GCF_965113315.1). Lineage (NCBI taxonomy): Eukaryota > Metazoa > Chordata > Lepidosauria > Squamata > Lacertidae > Podarcis > Podarcis vaucheri. Next base: position 16,974,124 of record NC_138751.1, read on the forward strand.
CTCCAACAGAGGTGAAACACAAGAAAGAGAAGGTGAGAAAGGGGGAGGGCCACCGTAGCTCAGCTGGAAGAGCATCTGCTTTGCATGCAAAAGGTCCCAGGTTCAATCCCCAGCCTCTCCAGGTAGACTCCCTACCTGAAACCCTGGAGAGTCTCTGTCAATCAATGTAGACGATACTGAGCTGGATGGACCAATGGCCTGGCACCATGTGGGGCAGCCCCCGATGTTCCTGTGGGAGGCGTCTGAAAGGGGCGTTGCAGGGGAAACTCATATATGCTGGGTTGGAACAGATGAATGCAGCAAGTAGCTCACTTGTCTGAAGTAAACACCTCACTGTAAGGATATGGAGCCTCCAGTACTCTCTACAGGAAATCTCATTGCAATACCTGCACCTCTGGAGCCAATTTCTTCACACACCCCACTGCTAGTCCTGTCCTCTGCACAGCTACATTTCATGGCTATTTTAGCTCCACATTTTGATTCCTTTGGACATACAGATCCGGCAGGAGTTAGAGGAAAATGGGATCAATATCTACGAGTTTCCTGACTGTGACTCGGATGAAGACGAAGAGTTCAAAGCTCAGGATGCGGAGATGAAGGTGAGGAACTCTGGTCTTCCCTCTGTGGGGGAGAAGTGTCAGGTGGGATGGAAAAGGTGGAGCAATAATAGGCCTCATTGGCGTTCTTCCTGCAGCAAAGCATCCCCTTTGCTGTAATTGGATCCAGTCAGGTGGTCAAGGAGCTGAAGGACAAAGTGTTCCGGGGACGGCAATATCCTTGGGGGACAGTGGAAGGTAAGTTGCATTAAGAGGGCACTCAGCAGAGGGCGCTGTGTCAAAGGAAGTTACTGATCTCGACTTCCTATTTCCCCCCACCCCACCCCCTAGTGGAAAATGCGGCTCACTGCGACTTCCTCAAACTTCGGAACATGCTGATTCAAACCCATATGCAGGACTTAAAGGATGTGACCCACGAAGTCCATTACGAAAACTACCGCGCGCAGTGCATTCAGAGTCTGACCAGACCTGGGGCACGAGACCGCAGCAGCCGCGCGTAAGCAGATTCTGTTTTCTGTAAGGGAAGAGGATTTGGACAGGCCAGGGCAGAGGGCTCGGTTGTGAGATGAACGAAGAGGCTGGAGGGAGTCTGGTTAATTTAAGACAAGAAAATGATCATAAAACGGAACTGCGCACACTCCACACTCATATATCCTTTAAAAAGACGAAGTTTTATCCAGCAAATACCAAGGAGTAAGTTGGCAGTTCCCAGTTCCTTAACTCCCTACTGGCAATTTAACAAATTGCTTTTAAGGCAGATGTGGGGAACCTTTGCCCATCCAGATGTTGCTGAACTACAGCTCCCGTCATCCCAGGTCCTCCCTTGCTAGGCTTGATGGGAGTCTTAGTTCAGCAACATTTGGAGGGCCAAAGGTTCCCCACATCCTGGCTTAAGGACTGGGGGAAAGAGCTGCGAGGGGACGTGTTAGTTACGCTTCAGGTAGGGGTACATATGTAGCCCACTCCCTGCTTGCAGGCAGGGCGGAATGTGCTGCATACACTAGCTTGCTGTTTGTTCATAGTTAACCGGGAATCCTGCCTTACACCCATTATCTTCCTGCCATGCTACACTCACTCTTTGCCGCTGTGCTGCACTGCTTTATTGGTATGATCCAGTGAACATAGCAAGCTCCCTTGCGCAGAGTCCGGCCATTTGTCCGTCTAGCCCAGCAATGCCCTGCACCCATTGTTCTTCAGCCTGGGGTCCCCAGATATTGTTGGACTGCAACTCCCATCGCTCCCAGTCAGCTTAGCCAGTGGTCAGGGCTGATGGGAATTGTTGTCTATGACTGGGCACCCCAGGTTGAAGAACGCTGGTCTACACTGCCTGGGAGCAGCTTTCCAGAGTTTCAGACAGGGTTCTCCGCCAGCTTTACCTGGAGACGCCGGGGATTGAACCCGGGACCTTCCACATGCAAGGCAGGTGTGCTCTACCCCTGGGCTACAGCCTTCCCCCAGAGCTAATGTACAAGCAGGAGCCAGGATCTTCCCGTGCTCTATCACCAACTCTCTTTCGCCTCCTTAGGAAACTGTCACGTCAAAGTGCCACTGAGCTGCCACTCCTGCCTCTGGCCGAGACGGAGAAATTAATTCGCGAGAAAGACGAGGAGGTGAGTCTTTGCATGTTTTAAGGCTTTGTGTTTGTGTTCTCCTTTGGAGTGAGCAGTTGCTGACCCTGTCCGATGTTGGATCGGAGTCCCTCAGCAGCTGCATCTTAGCACTTGGCAAGCGATACAAAAAAGGTGGGTCCACCCCAAAGGCAAGTGCAACTTGAGCATCTCTCTCTCTCTCTTGGTCCAGCTCCGTCGGATGCAGGAAATGCTGCAGAAGATGCAGGCACAGATGCTGCAGAGCAAAGGGGAGCAGTGTGACAACCTCTGAAAGGCAGCAGAGCTCCTTTCCCACCGTGCTATGAGAATCCCGATGGAAAGAGACTTAATTCTGCTTCTATGTGGCCAAAGCAAGGGGCCACACTGGTAATGGAAATGGAAGAGTTAAGTGTTGGTGGGTATGCTATGTATTTGAGAGAGAAAACCCCTGTGGACCTCCAGATGTTACTGGACTACAACTCCCAACATCCCTGATCTTTGCCCATGCTAGTTGAGGCTGATGGGAGTTGGAGTCCCCACAATATGCAGAGGGCCACAGGTTCCCCAAACCTGGCTTAAGAAATTATCACACTGGATAACTTGTCTATCATATATATGTGTGTGTGTGTGTGTGTATGTGTGTAAATATATATATATATATTTGCTTTCGTAGATTTTCACGGGTACAGGAATGCAGGTTTTGGTGTCTTCGGGTGTCTTCCCGTGTAAGAGTCGGGGTGTCTGGGCGACGTTTCGACGAGGTCTCACTCGTCATCTTCAGGCTGGTGCTTTCGGCTTCTTGTTACTGGAACAGAGCAGAATCTGGTATTTGAGTTCCTATAAATACTGTTGAGGGGTGTGGTGTATAGCCTCCAACGTTCTGGGCAGAGAGGAAGTTCCTAGATTAGTGTGCCTTTTCTTCTTTTGTTCCTTAATTACAAATTGCTCTTTTACAAATTTTGTTCCTTAATTCCAAATTGCTCTTTAACATGGAACATCACCACAAGAGAATAATCATGGAAGCCATCGAGATAGAGAAACACCCTCACAACATGAACAAGCGTGACGACACGTCCCGCCTGCCAGACATCTGGAAATTAGCCCTCCCCACAAAAACCGACACCAGAACCAGAGGCACACAGAACGCCGTCACCAATCAACCACACCAGACCCAAACCCAGACCCTCTCCACAGACATATTACAGACTCCATCCAGTAGCCAAACTATAGTGGCACCTCCGGATGCTGCACCCCCCTGCAATCCCTACACAGATCTGGCGGGCACAGGGCACAAAATCACAGCTCGCCCCTATACACGAAGCCAAGCCAGAGCACAACTAAATGCAGCACAGCCATCTTCTCAGAAAAACTCTTCACAAGCTCAAGAGGTCAAGACACGAAAGCTTTAGCAACTAATCTACACAACCGCTACTTACATGCACAATCACACCACCACCCTGCACAAATAAACTCCGTAGCCAAGACTCTCATCTCCAGAACCAAACGCCTGGCTGACAAAGACCACTTGACAACTGAGTTACAGAATCTCTCAAATGTGTTAATCGCCAATGGATACCAGAAAAACAAGGTTACGAAGCTAATCCAAAAAGAAACACCCCCCAAAAACCAAGACACAGAAGAAAACAATGGCATGGCCCTCCTTCCTTATATCAAGGGCACTACAGACAAAATTAGCAAAATCCTCCATAAACACAATATCAAAACAGCCTTCTGCACCAACCAAAAAATAGCCAATATCCTCAGAAACCCAAAAGACAAAATCCAGCTGGAAAACCAAGGGGTCTATGAAATACCCTGCAAAGTCTGCCCAGCCACGTACATTGGACAAACAAACAGACGAATAAATGCACGTATCGCAGAACACAAGAATGCCGTCAAAAAAGAAGAAAAAACTTCCTCTCTTTTCCAACACATGAAAGAAACAGGACACGAAATTAATTTTGCAGATTCCAAATTGCTCTTTAACATGGAACATCACCACAAGAGAATAATCATGGAAGCCATCGAGATAGAGAAACACCCTCACAACATGAACAAGCGTGACGACACGTCCCGCCTGCCAGACATCTGGAAATTAGCCCTCCCCACAAAAACCGACACCAGAACCAGAGGCACACAGAACGCCGTCACCAATCAACCACACCAGACCCAAACCCAGACCCTCTCCACAGACATATTACAGACTCCATCCAGTAGCCAAACTATAGTGGCACCTCCGGATGCTGCACCCCCCTGCAATCCCTACACAGATCTGGCGGGCACAGGGCACAAAATCACAGCTCGCCCCTATACACGAAGCCAAGCCAGAGCACAACTAAATGCAGCACAGCCATCTTCTCAGAAAAACTCTTCACAAGCTCAAGAGGTCAAGACACGAAAGCTTTAGCAACTAATCTACACAACCGCTACTTACATGCACAATCACACCACCACCCTGCACAAATAAACTCCGTAGCCAAGACTCTCATCTCCAGAACCAAACGCCTGGCTGACAAAGACCACTTGACAACTGAGTTACAGAATCTCTCAAATGTGTTAATCGCCAATGGATACCAGAAAAACAAGGTTACGAAGCTAATCCAAAAAGAAACACCCCCCAAAAACCAAGACACAGAAGAAAACAATGGCATGGCCCTCCTTCCTTATATCAAGGGCACTACAGACAAAATTAGCAAAATCCTCCATAAACACAATATCAAAACAGCCTTCTGCACCAACCAAAAAATAGCCAATATCCTCAGAAACCCAAAAGACAAAATCCAGCTGGAAAACCAAGGGGTCTATGAAATACCCTGCAAAGTCTGCCCAGCCACGTACATTGGACAAACAAACAGACGAATAAATGCACGTATCGCAGAACACAAGAATGCCGTCAAAAAAGAAGAAAAAACTTCCTCTCTTTTCCAACACATGAAAGAAACAGGACACGAAATTAATTTTGCAGATTCCAAATTGCTCTTTAACATGGAACATCACCACAAGAGAATAATCATGGAAGCCATCGAGATAGAGAAACACCCTCACAACATGAACAAGCGTGACGACACGTCCCGCCTGCCAGACATCTGGAAATTAGCCCTCCCCACAAAAACCGACACCAGAACCAGAGGCACACAGAACGCCGTCACCAATCAACCACACCAGACCCAAACCCAGACCCTCTCCACAGACATATTACAGACTCCATCCAGTAGCCAAACTATAGTGGCACCTCCGGATGCTGCACCCCCCTGCAATCCCTACACAGATCTGGCGGGCACAGGGCACAAAATCACAGCTCGCCCCTATACACGAAGCCAAGCCAGAGCACAACTAAATGCAGCACAGCCATCTTCTCAGAAAAACTCTTCACAAGCTCAAGAGGTCAAGACACGAAAGCTTTAGCAACTAATCTACACTTAATGACCCACCCAGTGGTATTCAGAATATCACTCATGAAATCACTCAAGATATCCCTCAAGTAATTAAGGAACAAAAGAAGAAAAGGCACACTAATCTAGGAACTTCCTCTCTGCCCAGAACGTTGGAGGCTATACACCACACCCCTCAACAGTATTTATAGGAACTCAAATACCAGATTCTGCTCTGTTCCAGTAACAAGAAGCCGAAAGCACCAGCCTGAAGATGACGAGTGAGACCTCGTCGAAACGTCGCACAGACACCCCGACTCTTACACGGGAAGACACCCGAAGACACCAAAACCTGCATATATATATATATATATATATATATATATATATATATATACACACACACACACACACACACACACACACACCTACCTTCTTTCTCCAACCCGCCCCCTCGCCCCACCATTGTCCACTGACTGTTTTAGTATCTTTCAATAAGACACAATGACTGACTGCTCAATGGAAATAAAATGTATTTTACAAGGCTGAAGACTGGCTTCCTAACAGATCTCCAAATCATTTATATGCATCTACTTTTCCACAAACTATCAAGCACAAAATATGTATCTCCAAAGAAGCCTGTCATCAAACAGATGCTCCTCTACGGATTCCTATTTTCACTTCCACTTGATTCAGATTATTTCTCCAGACAAATTTAACTGTGACAAAGTACTCAGCAACAAAAGTGCTGCACTATTATTTGAAACGTGGGCCATGAGGTCATGTGGATAGCTGAAAAACTGGGTAGCGGATGAGGCCTCAAGGAGACAATACTAAAACAAGTCATTTTTTCCAGAATAGAAAACTTGTAACTCTTAAGCTCTCAATGTAATGCTGTAACCAAGAAAGCCAATATGGTTGTTGATTGGATGTACGACGACGCAGCCTGAAAACGATATAGTCTCTCAGGAGCTGAAGGCCGTGTACGTATTAAAATGAAAACAGCCACAGTAGACTGCCAGTTTGAGCAGAGGAAGGACCCTGGCGAGGGTCCCCGCTCCAACCATTTCCCTGCTTAAAGGGGCTTTTCGAGCTGCCCTTACACCCATGGGGGGGAATGCATCTCTTCCACACACACCAATGGACAGTGGGGGAAAAGCTTGAGGAAAAATCCAGATGCAAAGCAGCCCTAACCTCCCATTTGTCAGTTCAAACAGGCAGCTTCCCACGGCTTCTTTTCTTAAAAAACAAAAACTAAGATGGAGGCATCTAACTGGGCCGTAGTCAGGAGGCCAAGTGTGTAGAAGGCCCTTGTCCGTTTCACATCTGAGGTAAAGTCATAATGCCTGCGTAGAGCGAAGGGCCTTCCCCCACAGACTAGTCACTTTCAATTCCCCTGCCAGATAGGGCTCCCTTCCTCAATGGAGTGAGCATCATCTAAACCTTCAAAAATGTAAAAGGAGGGAGGAAATAATGGCGGCACCCTTCCCTCCCCACATCGCTCCCTTTGCATTAGCGCTTTCTAGACTCCTCTCACAAAAGACTACGACAAAGTAGAGGACTACTTTGAGGCGCTGCCCTGCCTGAGCCCTGAAGCCCCAGCGCCATTTGAGTCCCCACAGCTTGTGTCCGGAGGACGGGAGGCTCCCAAAGCCACACAAAAGTTTTCTCCCCTCGCTGCTCCGGAAGAAACAGCAGCACCGTCCTGTTGTTTCTCGTATTCGGTGTATTTCTTGGACGATCCATAAACTCGCTCAGCTGGGTATTTGAGGCGGTTCTTCTCTATCTTGCGGAGGGCGGCCGAGGGAAGGTCCACGCGGCACTTGTCCGCCAGAGCCACCAGGTAGATGAGGACATCGCTGAGCTCGTCGGAGAGGGCTTCGCGCTCGGGCGCCGTCCAGCCCGGGAGGCCTTCGGGGGCTTCTTCCCGCCACTGGCTAAAGGGCAACAGGGGAGAAACGATGGAGTGAGGAGGGGAAGGAGCTAAGAAGGGATTCGAAGCTTCCAAAGGGAAGTCGTGGTGGTTTGTTGCAGCAAAGCCAACAAAGGCTCTTGGGACACCTTAAAGCAGGAGAGAGGCACCTGAGGGCTGACTGCACCCACTAGGCATCTCTGCCATGCTCTTGGAACTCTGCTTAGGCCTCACCCTCTTCCCCCAGCCTCCTTGAGAGGTTTTGCCTGGCTCAAATTGAACACCAACCATGCCTCTTGAAGGGCAGAGAGAGATGCGGGTAGACATTAACCTACCTTACGAATATAAAATTTAATAATAATAATAATAAATTTTTATTTATACCCTGCCCTTCCCAGTTCAAAAACCGGGCTCAGGGCGGCTAACAACAAAATTTAAAACACTTAATTATAAAAGCAGCATAAAATACAGTATAAAAACATGAATAACAATAAAAATCAAAAATCAATTTAGGGGAAATAAGCATTAGATAATCCCCAGGGCTAGCCGGCTGAATTGGTCTTACTTGGGCTGAAGGAATGGGTTTCTGTGCAGTCAGTTTAAAACTGGCTAGCGAGGAGGCCAGGGGAGAATTAGCTGTGGGGTCTCAGAGCGGGTGATGTTCATAAAAGGGGAGGGGGAGGGAAGAGAAGGGAAATAAAAGATCAGGCTGAATTCAAATTAAAGGCGGAATAGCTCTGTCTTACAGGCCCAACGGAAGGAGGGTAAATTCCTTTAGACTGATTGTTCTGCCCACTTTTGTCTCCGGGAAAGGGGAATGCGCCTCTAGGGCTGAAAAGGGGTCCACTCTGCCACCATCTTAAAGGCTAACAACTTTATTGTGGCGTAAGCTTTCGTCAACTGCAGACCACTCCCTCAGATGCATGAAGTGTTACCCTGAGTGCCCAGTTCTGGGCACTGCCACTTAAGAATGATACTGACAATCTGGAACGTGTGCAGAGGACAATCAAGGGTTTGGAAACCAAGCCTTTTGAGGAACAGTTGAAGAAGCTGGGTATGTTTAGCCTGGAAAAGAATCATAGAACTGTAGGGTTGGAAGAGACCCGGAGGGTGATCCAGTCCAACCCCCTTCAATGCAGGGATCTCAGCTAAAGCGTCCATGACAGAGGGCCGTGCAACCTCTGCTTAAAAACCTCCAAGGAAGGAGAGTCCACAACCTCCAGAGGGAAACCGTTCCACTGAGACTGAGGAGATATGATAGCCATCTTCAAATATCTCCAGGGCTGTCCCATGGAAGACGGAGCAAATTGGTTCTCTCCTGCTCTGGAGGACAGGCCTCGAACCAACAGATTCGAGTTACAAGAAATATTCTGACTAAACATCAGGAAGAACTTTCTGACAGTAAGAGCTGTTTGACAGTGGAACAGACTACCTCAGGAGGTGGGGCCAGTTGATGGGAGTTGTAGTCCAGCAACCTCTGGAGGGCACCAGCTTGGCAAAAGCTGGATCAGATGATCGCCAAGGACCCTTCTGATTCTATGAAAGCACCTTTAGGCCTAGATCCTCTCCTTCCCTTCCCTTCCCCTCCCTCCCCAAAATACTGCCCGTGGAGGGAGGCCTACTCTGCAATCTCATCACCCGTACTCACAAGAGCTCCGCCAGCTCCCCAACCTCCCCGACGAGGGCAAGCAGCAGATTCCGAGGCCTGTGGTACTTCCCCCAGCCACGCTCGGCTGTGAAACCAGACTGGAGTCTTCGGCTGTGGGAGAGACAGAGAGGTGAAGAGAGGCTGATGCTGTGTTCAGCAGAGGCTGGTCCATTAGGGCAAAGGAGGCACTGCCACAGCAGCTTCAGACTTGCTCTTGGCTAGTCTCCATTTGCCTGCCTCTTTACTTACAACCAGTTGGGATGGCTCCACCTACAGTGGCTCTGGCGCCACCTACTGTTAGTCTCCCCGCCTTCTGCCCTACCAGTCCCAAATGGCACCAATGACCCCTGTATATTGGTCCAGATTTGGGGGTGGGAAGAAGGAGAGGGTGAAGTTATAATCAACCATAAATGTGGGGCCTGTGAGGTGGGAAGAGAGAAAGGAAGGTGTCTCACATGTCTTCCAAGGTAGGCTCAGCGCTGAACTGAAACACCTCTGCTGAATTTCCATTCCTCACCAACGCCTCATCCATTTCTTCCTCTTTTGCCTTTGGTGAACTGGCCGATGGGAGCAATGCCTGGCGAAGGAAGTCACGGTAACTGTGCGCCTTCATTCCAACCAACTAGTAAGGATTTTTTTCATCAGTTTGCTTTTGGCAGTTTAAAATTGTTGAGATTGGGAGTTGCGAGCTAAACCTGGCAGCTATTTTAAGTCAAGCACTAATCTATTCCCTGCTGGCCAAAAGCCCCACTTGTCCCCCAAAAGCATAGGCTAAATAACATATATATATATTAATATTAATAGATAATAATAGTAATAGTAATAATAGTAATAATAGAATATGCTATACTGTACATATATACTTCTATGCATACCCATAGGATATTTCTATCCACAGGATATTCTGGAGGTACATATATACACAATACCGATAAGATATTCTGGATATGCTTCCAGAAACTCTGGAATTACAACTCACACAGAAACACAACCCACTCATAGGACATCTCCCGTTTGTTACCTGTGTCCTCCTGGGCATGGTGGCTCCCGTACCAGAATTCTTCAGGCCACCAAGCCCATCATCAGACGAAGGCACAGAACAGCCTGGAGGCAAATGCTTCTGATGCTCAGCCGTGGCCATGTGCAGCCGAAGGTCAGAGTAGCCAGCAGGCATCGTACCCTTGCAGAACCTGCAGGCTGCTTTGCCATTGTCTCCTGCCACAGGGCAAAGCCAGACCTTCAAATCCTCCTCTTCCTCCCAGTCTCTGCAATACTTTCCCTCACTGGCAGCCCTCTTTGATGATGCCATGATTGACCAGGCCTGAAAGAGATGTGGGGAGAGAAGCTTGCTGAACAAAGTGGTTGTTAGCAGCAAAGGATAAAGAATTTAGCCAAAGCTTCTTTCACACCATTTAAAGCCTTGTGATACCACTTTAAGAAGTCATGGCTTCCCCCAAAGAATTATGGGAGCTGTAGTTTGTTAAGGGTGCTGAGAGTTGTTAGGAGACCCCTATTCCCCTCCAAGGGTTACAATTTCCAGGGTAGTTTAAAGACCAACCCCTCTTCACAGGGAACTCTGAGAATGGCAACTCCCGTGCCTTTTCCAACATGTGAACACTGTCTGCAGTTTGTATCCACCCAAGTTATATTCAGAGTAGACCCAATGAAATTAATGGACCTCAGTCAGTTAGGTCTATTCATTTCAATGGGTCTTCACAGTTGGCTAAATCTCTGGCTGCATTATGCACTGTACATGTAAAACACTTCCCTCCAAAGAGTCCAGGGAACTTGTAGCTTAATCCTCGCCAAGCAACAATTCCACGCACCCTTAACAAACTACACTTCCCAGGATGCTTTGGGAGAAGTCACGTGCTTCAAACTTATTCCACCTACACAAGACTCTCTGGCTTCTCTGCTGCAGGCACATAGGGAGTTGTAGATGCATCACATCTGTGTGTGTCCCCCACCCAGAATGATAATTTTTTTCTAAGCCAATACTCTCCAGTGCTGAGCTGCATAAAGTCTGCTTTCAGTAGCACGGCTCACCCCCTGAAAAAATAGAAGTGAGCGCACATCACTTGAGCATGTGCAGAAGGCTCTTTCCCCCGCCCTTAAGAACCCCCCCCCCGGTGTACACACACACACACACACACACACACCTACCTCAGTGTATTCTCTGCAACTCTAATGCCCGGCTCTCAACGAAAGCAAAGCAACATACAGAGCCTACCTGGGCTCCAAAGGACAGCAGAGCAGGCAGGATCCGACCCCTTCTAACAAGCCACGCGCGTTTTCCCGGGTTCAGCGCAGGGAAGCCAACCCACCATCGCCACTGAGCTGGGCTCTGGTAGGGTACAAAGGGTATGACGAACGCACTTGCGGCCCAATCAAAGGTGGCTGGTGGAAGGCGAGAGGAATACCGCAACCAATCAAAAAGAGCCGAGGGTCGCGCCCAATCGGAGGAAAGGCAACAAATAGCGAGTATAGAAGGAAGAGGCGCCGGGATAAAGAGTCATAAATATGCAAAGAAGCGGCCGGCTCAAGGAGTTGCAGGAAAAGAAACATCCGGACTGGCTTTATATATATATATCTGCTATATATCGGCCACAACAATATCATAAAATATCATAAACTAATACTAAATAAGCAAATAATATAAATATAAGAAATGTAATAGGTTCAATATTGTGCACGAATGCAGGCATATATATATGGGAGGAAACTGCGTGAAAGGAGCGGATTCCCCAGTCAGGAAAGATGCAAGAATCCATAAAACTTGCAGCTGGTCCTTTCTTGCGCATTCTCCTCTCAAATCTGCGTTTTCATTTTAAGGGTTGTTGCGCTGGCCTTAGCCCTAGAAAAATAGAAGTTCCAGCAATTTAGGGGGCTTCCAGTTGGGAGGGTTTTTCTGCACAGTTCATGTGAGCTGTCTGGATTTTTACAGGGAGCACGGATGATGACCAGGGCCGGATTTAGGTTTGATGAGGCCCTAAGCAACTGAAGGTAATGGGGCCCTTTATATGTCCAGCTGTCCTTGGTCAACAACAAATTGTTGCTGTTTTTTGTGTTGAATATATGGTAATTTATGGACCTAATAGATATCTAAAGCCATTTGCACATAACAAAATATGTATTTTGTCATAGTAATTGTTGAACTGAAATACAATTAAGAAGAAAGAGAGAGAAATGAGCAAACCAGTGATATTTTAGGGAGAAGGCTAGCAGGGGGGGCCCATTACTTACATCATAGGAGGCTACACAACACAAAATACTGTTGCTATATGTGGGTTTTATTTTATTTGTTTTTTATCTTATATTTTGGATATCTGTACATCCAGATTTTTTTCCCTTTAAATTTTTTGGGGCCCCCCAATAGAGTGGAGCCCTAAACTATTGCTTGTTTAGCTTATACGTAAATCCGGCACGGATGATGACAATGATGCACCTATCATCCCATAACTACCCCCTCCCTATTCTGTTTTCTTTTTAACAAATGCTGGAAATAGTATTTTAATGAAAAGACCGTTACCATGTTGCCAGTGGTGCAGATGTTCTGTTGCGTTATTTTCCAATACTTCTAAAAGGCTGCTCATGCGACTGCTGATCCTTTGGATGGAGCTTTGCCTACTTTGGCCCTGATACAGTACAGCTGTGCAGGAGAGGTTATTTATACAAGGGAAAAACAAGGGTCCAAAGTGCCAAAAGCAATCATCGTGGTCCTAATCCCACCCCTCATTGTACAGCCTCCCACCCCTCAGGAATTCAGGAAACTTCTCTTGTGCAACCAGTTAGACAAGCGAAAAAGTTGCAGAGAGACATTTTGGAGCCTGGCTAGTCAGGTAAGCAACCAACATTGCCGCTTTTAAACTAGCTACATCTGGGATGCCCACAGGACTTTAGGGGTGGAAGGGGGGATCCTAGAACTGCCTTGTCTGGTCTAGTTACTGTGGCTTAACAGTTGGTTTTTTCTTTATTGGTTCACATTTTGTTGGGTTTGGGGAGAAATGTATTGCTTTCATATGTTGCTTTTTTAAAAGATCCCTTTTAATGCTCTTGGCTTTAAATGCTGGACTCTCACCCTCTCTCTCTCTCTCTCTCTCTCTCTCTCACACACACACACACACACACACACACCTCTATACTAGCAGCAGGTAAAAGTTTGAATAACCACATCCAGTGCTTTTTTTCCTTTAAAAAATGTTTAGGGGTACTCTCATTTTCCTACTCATATTGAAATACTGCCCCTCAATGAGGCCAAACTTAGATTCACAAAATGTTTAGGGGTATGCGGACCCCTGCATCCTCCCAAAAAAAGCACTGACCACATCCTTCCATTAAAAAATAAGTGAGCCTAATGAGGAAAAGTTGGATTTTAACCTCTGTTCTGCAGGGCTCTTTGCTTAGGCAGTCCAGCCCCCCCCCCACACCCATCTCTCTCTCTCACCCACACCCACACACCTCTGCCCTAGTACACAGTACTTTTTAGAGGTAACCTCAGCTGGGACTTTGGGCAAAGTGATGCAACCACTTTGAGTGCCTCAAGGCTGTTGTCAGTATTCTGCAGGAATTATTCACACAACAATTGACTTTAATAGTAATAAAGAAAAACCTGGGCTGCTTGAGATTTGGAAAGTAATGGGGAAATGTGTTCCAAAACGTGAGCTGAATGAATGATTACAGGAAAGAAATGGAAATACCCTGCAAATAACTTTGGGCTGAATGTAGGATGAATGGTCCTTGTCAGAGAACGGCTGCATAGTAAACAAATCAGAACAGATGCTCACAAAAGATTGGCCATAGTTTAACCACTGTGTAAACTTTGTGTACGGATCAGCAGGAGAGCTGGACTGGTTGTTAAGTAAGAAAGAAAGCAGGCAGGTGGGGGCTGGCAGTGTCCCGCCCCCCCTGAAAAACCAGGGCAGGGGTGTCAACTTGAATAAAATATTGGCGAGCAGGTAAGCCCTGACCCATATAATCAGTCGCAAGAAGCAGCTTACACAATCATTTGAATGACAATTCACATTAACTTTTGGGCAGTTGGCCCCCTCAATTATTTTATTGGGGGGGCCCTGGGAGTTGGCTGCTATGAACCAGGGTGAACCTTGCTTCCTTTCCTTTTACTAACAGCATACCACGAGTAAAAAAACAAGGGGGTAAGTATAACAATCCCCAAAACAGTTCAATGAGAACTGAATATGCTTGGCAGCCTCAGAATGTTGGGAAACTTTTGTAAAGGTGGGACAGATTGCTGGTTGGGGGGGCAGTGCAGAGAATACACTGGTATATCCTGCAAAAGGGTGTTGCTGGCTAGCACTCTGTACAAGAGGACACTACCCAGAAGGTCCCATTAGCATTTCTTCCTTTTTTCCCCCAACAGGGTTTTTTAATTGAACCCATTATATTTCTACACTAAAATAAAAAAATGAAAGGGGGGGGGAGAAAATAAAAATTGTCCAGTTTACTGATGTAATATTATTGTTTCTTCTCGTGTATAGGGGAGAAATTGGGGCACAGAAGCTGGAGCTAGCTTATAGGTGAGTCCCACTTCAAATAATCTGAAAAGCACCTATATCTAGAAAATGGTCAGCTGTCAGACTGTGGCCCCTTTGTCCAAGTAGAGAGATGGTCATTTGCCGTCACCAGCAACACAGGGACCCAAACATTATCACATTCCAGATTTTCTGAGTTTTTAGGTAGTCATAGGAAGATAACCAAATTTAGCATCCTTCTCCTCCCACTAGGGAGAGCTGCCATCAGGCAAAGGGTAGCAATTCCCACCCCTCATTCCTACCCCTAGGTGACACCATTAGTTTATTGGGGTTTGTCTGGTACTGTATGCCTTTGCCAATATCTCTACGGTTTCTTCTTCCTAGTCTTCATGGCCTCCCAGCCAAATCTTTCACACCTTCTGCCCGCTGCCCGCTTGCGTCAACTGGCCTGTGACTGGCTGCGGGAAGATGCTCCTGCCTTCGACTACGGTGGCTATGCTGTCGGTGACCGTCAGGAATGTGCCGTGCTCCTCTGCAAGTCCCCAGGAGTCTTAGCGGGCTTCCCTTTCTTTGAGGCCATCTTTGCTGAAGTTGGCTGCTCTGTGGAGTGGCTCCAGTCGGAGGGAGCCTGGGCAGAACCAATCAGCCGGGTGGCGGAAGTGTGTGGGCCAGCCAAAGATATATTGCTGGGCGAACGGGTGGCTCTGAACTGTATCGGGCGGTGCAGTGGTATTGCTACGTCAGCAGCCAAGGCGTGTCAAGCAGCGCGGGAATCTGGCTGGCATGGAGAGGTGGCCGGGACGAGGAAGACCACGCCAGGCTTCCGCCTGCCTGAGAAGTATGCTCTCCTGGTGGGAGGGGCTTCTTGCCACCGCTACGACCTAGGGAGCCTCATCATGTTGAAAGACAACCATGTGTGGGCATCAGGCAGCATCACACAGGTGGGTGTTGCTTTGCCAGTCTCTCCTTCCCTCCATCACCGTGTGACACATATGGCGGTAGAACAAGGCCACATCTGAACCTTGCATCATAAGAAACATGGATTGTCCCAAAGACTCATGGGAACTGTGGTTTGCTATAGGCGCCAAGAGTTATTAGCAAACAATTCCCCTCACTAGCACTGGGCAATATCTGGTTTTCAAGATCGCAATAGAGCACCAGCTAAACATCATGAAATATACCAATATATCACGATGTCTGAAATAAGCAGTTCCAGCCCCTTTGTGGTGAGTTCTGGCACCTCTTTGGAGGCAGCAGGCAATCTGGGCAGGGCGGCGGCATCGATGGTGCCGTAAGCAGCTGTGGCGTTGGCACTCCCTAAAAAAAGCTGCACAATTTTGGCGCTCCCTTAAAAAAAGCTCAGCCACTTGTCCGTCTCAAAAAGGTGGCAGTTCCTGCACCTATTTTTCTAGGGGGGGGAGCACTGGAAATAAGGATGGAGTTAAGTAGAAGCACTGGCTGGCTTCACGGTTTTTCCCCACATTGTGATTTATGCATAGCACACACACATCTTAATTTGTGATCTATATATTGCCAAGTCAAAAATTATGAAACAGAGAGCATGATGCGGACTTCAAACCGGTTTTGGACGATATATCGCCAAGCTCTACCCCTTACAAGGTAACAATTCCCAGGGTGGTTTAACGATCAATCCCTCTTCCTGGGGAACTCTGGGAATTGTAGTCGTGTGAGGGCAGTAGAGGTCTTCTAACAATTCTTTCTATGATGCTTAAAGTGGCAAATGCTGCTTTAAATATACAGTACAGAAGAGGCTAAAGTCTCGCTGTTACGTTAGAGGTGAATAAGTGGGATTCTTCAAATTGTTTTTATTACATTTTGAACTCTACAATAACCAGGAATAGGTTTTTTTTAAAAAAAACCCAAACCAAACCAAAAACCCTAAACCTTACCTTTTCTGCACTGTGCATTATCTTACTTCATACCTGTTTTTTAAATGTTACCATCCCACAGGCCATCCGGAGTGCCCGGCGTGTTGGAGGCTTCGCCCTGAAGGTGGAGGTTGAGTGCCGTTCATTGGAAGAGGCTCTCGAGGCAGGAGAATGTGGTGCAGATATTATCATGTTGGATAACTTTGCTCCGCAGGTAAACTTGGCTGGGCCAAGATGGGGACAGGTGCTGAAGCTGAAATTGCTGTCTGTGACTTTTTATTGCTTTGTAAACAGCTTGACTTTTGAATTTTTTGGAACTATGAAGTGAAAGCACCACAATCTTTAAAAGTGCTGTCAAACAGCGTTGCGTTAATGGCACCCAGTCCTTTCAGGAACTGATCCATTTTGATTTTTACTGCTGTGGTCCCCCAGTCCTCATCTGACTCCAGCATGGATTTGTGCCTCCACCTCACTCAGCCTTGGGCAGGCTTTAGTGTTTGTTAAAAAAACCCACAGTTCTACCACCCCAAGCACTGTGTCCTTTTTGTACTGTGTAGCTAGCCTACAGTACAAAAGTAAAATTGACATTAGTTGCCCTGCTGACTTTTCCCTCTGGCTCCACCCACCAGCTTGTGGCCCTTGAAAGTTGCCTAAGAAGGCAATGTGGCCCTCTGGGTGAGAACCAGTTTCAACAGCAACTATCCCTCAAAGGCAATCTGAGAATTAGGCCTCAGGGCTTACCCACACGTACCTTTCCTCCACTCTTTCCAGACATGGTACATGCTTTAAACCTCCAAGCTCCCTTTCTTTCTGCATTCCACATGAAAACCCACTCTTCAAAGCTGAATCAGAGCAAACCCGAATTGATGTTTGCTCCAATTGAGCACTAAAGAGCAGGTTTCTGTGGGGAAAGCTCAGGGGCAAAAAACCCCAAAACAAATCCAACCCACCATTCTCGGACATGGAGCTTGAAACATGCACCTGTGCCTGGAAAGAGCGAGGCAACAAAGTGTGAATAAGCCCTGAGATTTTTGAGTGGACTCTGCCTCTGTTCCCGTTAACCTCCACTCCCCAATTCTCCTCCTACACAGGACCTGCACCCCACAGCCAGTACGGTGAAGGCCTCTTTCCCTCATGCGACAGTGGAAGCCAGCGGGGGGATCACTGAGGATAACGTGGCCCAGTTTGTGGGGCCCAACATTGACGTGGTCTCCCTCGGTTGCCTCACCCAGTCAGCAAGAGCTGTGGATTTCTCTCTCAAGATCTGCCGGGATCCGGCTTCCAAGCCGCCACTGCGGAATTTTGTCTTCTGAGTCCTTAGGATGGGAGACCCAGACAAGCGGCCTTGCCAGGTGGCGGGAGGTTTGGTGTTGGTGGGGATGTGATAGAGGGTGGATAGCACCAATTGTGTACAGTGTTACCTCGGGTTAAGAACTTACGTAATTTGTTCCGGAGGTCTGTTCTTAACCTGAAGCACCACTTAGCTAATGGGGCCTCCTGTTGCCACCATGCTGCTGGAGCACTATTTCTGTTCTCATCCTGAAGCAAAGTTCTTAACCCGAGGTAATATTTCTGGGTTAGCAGAGTCTGTAACCTGAAGCGTATGTAACCCGAGGTACCACTGTACAAGGTTTGCCAGGTACAAACCTGTGTCATAGCTGCACTTTTGGAAGGTCCAAAATTACAGGCACAGGGTGTTTTGTTCCAATGTGTCAAGCATAGTGGCTGCATCTGCTCTTGCAGAAGGATCCCAGGAGGTGATCTCTAGGAGTTCTGCTGTGACACTCCCTAAAAAAATAATGGGTGGGATCTTCTCCTGTTGTGTTTGCTCAGCGCCTGCTGCAGGCCGTTTTGGTAAGCTAGCCAAGTAAACACTCATCTTTTTTTAAAGCCAGACTGTGGAAGCCTGAGGCCTTCCAGGTTAGAACTCCAACTCCCATTACCCCAGATCATTTGCCATAGTGGCTGGGGTTGATGGGATTTGGAGTCCAAGAACAGCTGCAGGGCCACAGGTTCCCCAACACCTTCAATATTTCTGTTCCTTGAATGTCTTCAGGATGCTCCCGCCCCCCCAAGCAGCACCACATCTACTGCAAGAGGCCATTCCCCCCTCCAAACTCTCTGCCTCTTGAGTCGAAGTAAACGTAGCTGAATGACTTTTAGTTGATTTAATCAATGGATTTAAATTTGTCTATGGGTGAAAGCAATTGCCCTGAAGCAAGAAGCAGACCTTTATTGGCTTAAAATCATTTGTGTGTGGGTTTGTGTAGTGTAGCTACGGGTGGACTTCTCCTTCCCCCACCCTCTTAGCTAGGGAGGAATGCTCAATTTTAAGGCAGTGCTGGCCACCTGCAGTTTTTATACATTAAGAGATGAGGAAATGGCAGTTGTTGTATCTGTTGTATGCCTTCTCTTCCCATGAGGCCTTGATTCGACTTGACACCTGCACAGCCCCTCCCCAACCAAAAAGCCTCGCTTGAATAGCTGCTGCCTCTTCCCACATTCCATCTTTTAAGATTCTTCCCAGAGACAGGCAGCACGGCTGCACCCAGCCTCCCTTGCTTAGCTTACTCCATAGCCCCAAAGAGCTCTAAGAAACTCAAAAGCTTCCTCTTTGCTTTGTGACAGGTTGCTTGACCTAATAATGGTATGGATTCTAGAAAGTATTAAAAAAAATACTGGGCAGTATTCAGCTGAGTGTTGCTCATAATAGACAGCCTCTGAAATTTGCAAACCAGAGGCAGCAATCTTCATCACATTTACCCAGGAATTGGCCCTACTAAATTCAATAGGACTTACTTCTGAGTAGACCGGGTTAGGATTACACTGTTAAGCTATGTTCATTAAGTCCGGTGGATCTGCTATGAGTAAAATGTCATTGAATACCACCCATTATATTTATATCTGCTGCTTAATTAATTAAGTGGATTTTATTGATTTAGGCCTAATCTGTTATTTTTCATCAAACTTGTTATATAATGTCCACCACTCCTGTTTTTATATTGTGATGGCCTATGGTGAAATGCAATAAATATTGAACACATGCATAATAATTAACTTTTTTTAGTGTGTTAATCTAATGGACTGACTAAACCCAGCATCCCTAACATGAGCAGAAATATAAATTGGTTTTTTTAAAAAGAAGAAGATGTACCCACTGCATGAATCCATTCCAGGAGTTTTTGAATTTCAAACTGAGAGAAGTCAAAGAGACTGTAACAACAGGGGCGTTAGAAACAGAGGTGTCTTCATCTTTATTAAGACATTTTACGGAGGAAGGTCCCGGTTAGGTTAAGACAAGTTGAAGTGGGCACAGCTTTGGCTTTGGGGGGTATAGTTTTCCTCCCCAGATAATAATAGTAATAAATAACAGGTATGATGTGTGTATTGCTGGGTTACAAAAGTGTGTGGATCATCTGGGACCAGTGTAAGGTAAACTCCCCGGCCTGGGGGTGTTTGGGTGGATTCCCCCACAAAGCAAGGGTGGGAAAACCAGGGCTTATTCCCCTTCCTTGTCCTCTCCGTGTGTGATGACGTAGCAAATGTTCTTGTAGTCAACGTTGCCAGCTACATCTGGAGGGAAGGCGTGCCACATGTTCTTGATCTGAAAGAGGCAGAGAGGCCAAAATGAGAAGTTGCCCGATTCCTGATTCGGTTTCCCTTCCCAGGAAGCTAAAAAAATGTATACTCCCAAGTCAGTAAATGCACTGGTGTTATTTTCAATACAGATGTCTGAAAAGTTGGAGGGGGAGGATGGGCATTCAGAAGCAGAGAAGCTGCTTGATGTCAATAACAGATTCGCGATTTTACAATGTTTTCCGCAGAACTGCAATGGCTGCTTCCATTTTCCCTCTGCCAACCTCACCACCTCATTCTCAACTTAGTTCTGTCCTGCAATGGAATTGTAGCATTTAAACCATTGAATCACGGCACAGGCACACTGTTCTGTCCTAGGAGAGCCAGCATTTAACATTCCAGTGGCTGAGTATTTCCCTTCCTATCCAGATGAACATGAAGGCTACGACCCTAAATCCAGAAAGGACAGATAAACAGGAGTCAAGGGCAAGTCTATATAAAAGCTGCACTTTCTGGCTAGGTGGTGTGTGGATGTGGATTGTGAGATTTCGCAATGACAGGAAAACTCGCTGCAAATTCTCAGAAGCCTTTGCTGTATTAAGCATTAGCTTGGCAGATGAGTGGAGTATGCAGAAGTGTACCCTTTCGTGTTTTGGGGAAAAGAGTAGCTCACAGGTGAAGAAAAATGGGGCGATGAAGAGGACAAGGGGGGAGCATAAAGGTGAGAAAAAGGACTGGATGCTCTTCATGATGCAGGGAAGTTCTCTTACCTCTTCTGGGGTGAACCGGTCACACTGAGTGGTCAGGAGTTCTTCCAAGCTGCAATGAAGCAAAGAGAGTAAGATGTTTGAGAGGGATCCCCAGGTAACTGTGAGTCCTTTTTTAGGTGGTCTTCAAGCGCTCCACTCTCTTATTATGGAGAACATCTGCTCCCCAGTCCCCTCCCAGTTTCACATAAGCTGAAAGCCCTCCCTGGTGGAAATATTTTTATTTGGAAGAATGCTTTGTTCCACACACACACGTACATAGGCAAAAGGCAACTGTTTCATAGGCAACAGAACCCTACATTTGAATTCCAGCTTTGGAAGAACTTTAACCCTACAACGGCATGCATTTAAAATTGCTACAACTCTTCCCAGGGCACTGTCATTTTATGAAAAAGGCCATGAAGCACTAAGAAAAATCTCAAGTCATCAGCAACGGTGGTTTGGTGAGGGTTCTGAATCCTCACAGCCCTTACAGCTGCCAGAATGTTTTCTGAAAGGAAGGCATGACAATTAAGCTAGTGTAGAATGAATTATATAAGTTTGTAGGATAGACAGCCAACATATCATCATCATCTGAGATGCAGCAGGATGGTTCAGACCTAACAGCCTATACATGATGTCAGGTCCAAGTCCCAAGAGTGCATACTTCTTCCTCTCCAACCACAACTTGCTTTCAAATCTGAACAGACAAACTATGGTTTGCATTTGCCTTCTAAACCACAATTGGAAATCTACTTCAGAATGTGGTTCCTAATTTGTTTGGAGAGCAAACACAAAACTTAAGCAAACTGTGGTTTGTTTGATCAGGTGAGTTGGGAAGGAAATGTGAGTGTGTTGGGGAGCACATGAACCCAGTGACAGCCAAGCAACGGTTTGGTGTCACATGTTAACCAGCGCAGCACATCTAATGAAAGTGATTTGTGGGGCAGATACTCACAACTGCTTCTTGACAGTGCCCTTGCCCTCAGGGTCCAGGATTTTGAAGGCGCCAATGATTACGTCCTCGGGATCAGCACCTGGTGGGAGAAGAGGAGTGACAGTGAGATCTTGACATCAAGTAGAGAAGAAGGAGAGATAGAACAGGGAAATAACTTACCCTTCAGCTTCTCACCAAACATGGTGAGGAAGACAGTGAAGTTGATGGGGCCGCTGGCCTCCTTGATCATGGCATCCAGCTCCTCATTCTTCACGTTCAGGCGCCCTGCAGAGATGGGAAGGATTATCAGCTGGGGTGGCTTTTGAGAGTTCCATCAACAGCCAAGCTTTGCTTTCCTTCCTGCCCACCCTGCCACGCTCTTGCGAGACTCCCTTTTTTCTTACCCATAGCAGCGAATGTATCTCTCAGGTCTTCCTTGTCAATGATGCCATCTCTGTTCTGGTCAATGACAGTGAAGGCCTAGAAAGTGAGAGAGAAGCAAACATTGTGGGATTGCAGGCAATTCACCTCCAGCATTCCACCCTACCTCACGACAAAAATGAATGTAGGATTTGTAGGGTAACTCTCCTTTGTAACAACTGTTGGATCTCGAATCGGTCCGCTCTCAAAAGGATTTCTAGAATGTGCGAACACACAGATCTGCACTGAAATTTCCAGTTCCAAAACTATATATAACTCAGCTACATGTAACTCGGCTTTAATTTAAATGGTGAGATATTACTGGCCCTCTAAAGACCTGTTTGCACATGCATGTTCAGTGCTTGATTCCTGCTACCTCAACTGATAGTTCTGCTCTGCAGTTCTGAATAAAACACTACAGTTCAACCACCAGAGAAGAAAATGTCATACCACCTCAGAACCTGAAACACAAAACTTTTCAGGGAGTCGATTCCTAACATCCACTGCCAGTGACCATGTCACAAGACATGAACTTGTTTGTGTGACTGGGTTATAAGTTCATCAGTGGATGTGAGTGCAGTAGTTTTTACTGGAAACACAGATTGCTTTGTTGCTACACGATACCTATCCATTAGCAAAAGGGAGAAGGCACACGCTCATGCCTGTGTTGACAGTACACATTTCAAGACCTTGGTTTCATCATGTAAATGTCCATAGCAAGGTAAACATACACCAGCCTTGAATGAACATCCTTTGAAGGTTAATTTTGACTTCTGGAAAAAATATTAAAAGGAGCATTCTGACTTATGATTTCTGCTTGAATCCAAAGTTGTGGCTATGGGATAAACAAGACCCTCTTGGAGTATCAATGCTGTGAACCTCTCCATTGTAGGCTCAGATTGTATATATGTGTAAATAAACCATAAATCCTAAAGACACCACCATCTCCATTGTGTCGCATTTCCAAAAGGAAACCTGAACCCTGGGTGAGCTGCCTGGAACCCCTGGAATCTCACACCGCTCTGAGATTGGGGTGGCGTCTAACAAAACGTTGGCTGTGGCTGATGGGACTTGTACACCATAGCCTATGGAGGGCACAAGGCTACTGGCCAAGAGAACAGAATATGTTTGTGGCTTCCAACTATTGAAAAAGCTGCTGCAATGCAAGGGAGAATCAAATCCAGCCTTTATTGTTACAATCAATGGCCAGCATTGTTCAAAGAAGAATGAAACATTAACCTGGGGTCATCAAGGATTGGGCAAAAAACAGTACTTATAGCCACCCACTATATAATTTACTCAAGGAGGTTGCCAGACGTCTTATCTCTGGAATTTTAATGAGCTCACAGGACGGTTAAAGTTAAAGGAGTTCCAGAAAATGTGACCCCAAGTTGGACCCCAAATCCCTTCACCCTCTTCCAGTCATCTTCTATTGATGCTTATATCTAGCAATGCATTGTGGGATTGGAGAAAGACCAGCTTCCAGCACAGCACGATCCCTGTTGGGCCTCTCCTCCCCCTCCCCACTTCTCTGCAGCTGTGCCCTAGAGACACCTGTCACTTGATACCCCTCCGAGTCTCTACCAGGAATGGGAACAATCTTCTTCTGTCTCATATTAAACCCAGGGCCCCTCCCTAAGGGGACAGATGGAACATTCCAGAGGAGCTGTTGATGAGATCTCCGGAGGATAGCGGGGAGGGGAGGGGAGCTCACTCCTTCCTTGGCTCAGTCACTATTATCCTCTGGGGCTGTGTGGCGTGTCTCTTTCCTGTAAAAAAACATGGAACAACCTCCACCCGAGCTACAGTGAATGCAGAATGGAGAGGCAGAGGAGCTCCCAACACACTCTTCATTTTAAAGGCAATAATTACAATTGTGTGGTGGTAGTAATTGCCTCATCTCAGCACCTCAGCTTTGTCACTTGAGTGCTGGGGGTGAACAATCTTTTTGTATAAAAGCTGAACGTGCAGTCCTCCAAAATGGTACTCACTGAGGGGAGAAACCCTTAGCTACTCTTGGGCAGGTGTGGAGAGAGACAACGTAGCTGCCACTGCCAAGGGACAATGGAACCCAAAAAATACACCATAGCATAAGGCTGGCTATATAATTTTCCCTTATATCAAGTCAGGCCATTGAGCCACCTTAGCCAAGAGTTGCTGTTCCAACTGGAGGCGTTTCCAGACAACCTGTTTATTGAGCATTCACCCCTAATTTGTTTACAGGGAGATTAGACAAAGCTGGCTATTCAAGAAGCATTCGTTCTGAATAGTTTGCAGGGAAGTTAGAGGACGGTGAGCCGAAGTAAATGTCACCTCATACTTTCCAGTCCAGTCTCCCATCAGAGTCGCAGGGTTGTTTTCAGGATAAACTGGGAGATGGAGGCGGGTTGGGGAACAGCCATTATCGCTACCCCAAGCCGCTTAGAGGGAGGTGGTCTAGAAAGGTCATCGACAATAAATTGCCCGGCGGCCAAGGATCAGTTCTTTTCACCAAATGTATTGATTGAAAGTGGGTTGTCATCAAAAAAGTAAAAAAGCTGAAAATGCTCATTGACCAGGATGGAGGAAAGAGAAAGGAACAAGACTGATGGAACTCTCCCCAGATAGCTGGAATGATAATTATTTCCCTGTTGCTCTTTTGATTTCTTTTCTCCAAATGCGAGATCTAGATGAAGGGTTTTCAGCCTTTGCAATTTTTGCTTTCGTTGAGTCTGGAGCCCCACAGCTCCTCTTTCAGGCCAGTCCCCCAGAATCCATCTCCAAAGATTTCCTTGTAAGGAGCTGCCGCCTGCTTCTCTGTCCAAGCGCAGATGTCACCTACCTTCTTGGTCCTCCCTCACCCAAAATAGACACTGCTGCGTCTCAAGGGTCTCAGAAAGGAAACACTGCCATTCTTGGGTCGGGGGTGGGGTGTCGAGGGGCAGCAGCGACGGCTGCGAAAGGGCAAGGGAGATCCTCTTCAAAATGGAGGGGAAGAATCTCATGCATGGAGGAGGGCGAGCTTCACATGGAAAGCTCTCGCCACCACAACCACACCAGCTTCCCAAGTGGAATGAACCTGGCTGGCTACTAGGAGACAGAGGGCTGCTTAAATGGTGTGTAGAGGGAGAGGAAGGGGATAGATCCACCTCAAAAAGGGAGGTGTTGAACACCTTCCAAGGCTGCAACCCTGCGCATGCTTACTTGCTCGCTGTGCAAAGTGGGGCTTCCTTCTGAATAAACATGCCTAGGGTTTTACTGCACAACTAACTAGGTGTTGTTTGATAGTTTCACCTCCTCTGAGGTTCTGTATCCTACAGACACAAAGGAACTTGCTTAGGATAATTTGGCCAAATTATAGCACCCATGGATTCCTTCTCCCGTTCTCCCTCCTTTAGGAAACCCTCTAGAATTTGTAGATGTCCGCCGTTCTCAACATCTGATGAATCCTGAACAGTGAAAGGGCTAAAGTGAAGCTTGAGAAGGGAAATTAGTGAGGTCTGGGTCTCCATGTGTGAAACTAGGTGGACAGAAGCTGCTGCATTTTAAAAGGTTTGATTCTATCCAATCAATCTGCCACAGATGTGTTACTTTTAAGTAATCCACATATGAAAATTCCAGACTCTGTAGATTTCTTACGGTCAGAACATCCTTCCGCATAGCTTACTTAGGTTCTTTTCCCAATCGGGTGGTCCTCAAAATTAAATTTCTATCCGGTTCCAAGGAGGTGATCTATAGATTTGAGTCTGTTATTATGAGGATTATTAATAACTTCTGTATCCTTCTGATTTCTGGACGTGACTTACATGCCTACAATAAAGCAGCTTCTCTCCAAACACTGAGTCTGTAATCCCACTTTACCTTGGAGTTCAGTCCCATTAAACTCTATAGGACTTACTTCTGAGTAGATATATATAGGATTACACCGTAGCTGCGTACACACCATACATTTAAAGCAACTTTAAAGCATGCCCCACCCAATGAATCCTGGGAACTGTAGTCACCTTCATTTCTAGTACCTTGAAAAAAACATCCTTTCTGTCAATGACTTTCTCAGACTTCTTCAATGAATAGTTCTAGGTAAGCTTTAAGAGCACCATACATTACCTTTCCCATTTTCTCCTCCTCAATCTCTTCTTAGTTTCTTACCTCTTTGAACTCCTGGATTTGTGTTTGGTCAAACATGGAGAATACATTGGAGCTTCCTCCTTCGGCTGCTGCCCTTCTCTTTGCCTTCTTGGGTGCCTGTAATGGGTTAGAATGGGAAATCAGAGCACTATGTACATTACTACCCGAAATGCTTGTTAGTGATGGGGGACAGGGGCAGCACTTTCTGCAGGTTTCTAGAGTGTGAAATGTTGCGAGCTTGCTGAACATAGTTAAGGGTGGGGGGAGGGAAATGAAATAATTTTATACATTTCTGTCCCGGGTAGGAGGGAAATGTCTGGAAGCAGTTTCTGCTCATTTTTAAATAATTGTTTTATTGGGGGTGGGGTTAAGTTATTTTTTCAGATTCAAAACCGGATGCTACCAAACTTTTCAGAGACATGGGGAACAGGATGAAGGTTCGGGAGATTCCAAAATGCTTGGTTATGGTAGCAAAGGTTTTAAAAACCGGGAGGAAAAGAAGATCCTTTGACGAACAAACTCAGAACTTTAGTTAGTGTTCAGAAATGGCAGGAACAACAAATGCTGTGTCAAGGAGCTGTAATATATCATATTCGAGGTATTTCCTCAAAACCTTCAACGTATTATTCTGAGATGCGCTTGTGAGAGTGAGTGACAGAGAGATGTGTTCAGCAAATGTAAACTAGCCTTGTGTGTCCTGCAGAAATTGCCTACATATTCTAGCTTCCAAAAATGCTTTTTATAGGCTTTGACGACTAAATAAATGAACACTGGTGAGGTTCTGGAAGTTTCCACAGATGCGGGAGAAACCGCAAAGGCCCCAGTGAAAGGAATATTGGCAAGGCGTACACAATTCCTTCTGAACACTCCTGCAATATATTGGTCTGGTTGATTGGATATGAACAGGGTGCACTTTGGCCTCATAAGAGATAGAAGGCAGCAAAGGAGTTTGAGCAATAGCTGAGCTGGGTGGCAGGGTTGAGGTTTACCTAGGTAAGTGTATATGTCAAAGGATTCGGGAAATCTCTCTAACATACCACAGAAGATGGAGCTGATACACACACACACACTGACAATTAAGTTGTATCTCTTCGGCTGCCACCCTATATACAATTACTTGGGTGTAAGCCCCACTGAAATCACTGGGGCTTACTTCTGAGCAGTCATACATAGGATTTCCAAGAGAGTACCAATAGATACACCATTGATGGATTGAACAGCCAAGGGCGGCAATGGGCTATTTTTGCCTGCAATGTGTTTGAGAGGTTGCTTGGCTCGCTTGCCTGAGCAATCTGGAGTGATTGCTTCCTAAGCAGGTTTTACAGTACACTGGCTCTCTTGCGCTAGTGGCAGCCTGTGACTTGGATCTCAAAATATGAGGGGGTGTGTGTGTATTGGTGAAGTGACAAACCACACAAGAGACTCTGAGGGCAAAAAGAAGAAAAAGCATACTCCTTGTGCTTTTGTTCCAAAAACAAAATTGTTCCACGGTATCCCTTGATTCCAGCTCATTGCTTTGGATTTTGTGGCGCCGCCAGGAATATGACTCCTGAAGCTTTTGTCTGCTCAGCAACCGCTCAGCTGCCCTTTACACTCTCTCTCTCTCAATTCAATATGGGGTCCAACTAATTCCCAGCTGAGTAAACTGTTCTACTGCATTATTCAACAAAAAAAAGAGCATGATATGGCTATTCAGGGCCTGAAAGGATTGCCTGGTGAATTTTAAGGTGCATAGCTCAGCGAAGGAAATAGGATCTTAAGGAAGACTAGCTAGAAAGCAAGGAAGGATGTGAAATAATCCTATTTAACATGACATTCTGCATGCAGTTTAGGCTTCATCTTTCCTTTCCCCTCGTCAAAAGCTGTTCTTCCCAGCTGCTATCTGGCATCCCACCTCATTCAACTACCCCCAATCTCTCCTCAGTTGCTACGAGGTATGCCCTGAACACACACATCTCTTCTGCACAGACAATAAAATGTTTAAGTGGAAAGAAACTGAAACGGAGAGATGAGACAGAGATAGAGAGTAGTGGAGAAACTGATGAAAGGAGAAATAGGTAAGAGAAAGTCCTGCATTGCACTGTTTTGGCAATGAAATAAAAATTTAGAAAATTGTTAAGGGGATTCCTCTGTCCCCCCATCTCCAACACCCAACCTCTTGGGTGTTCAATTATGTATTTCATCTAGATAACCTGAATGGTCTTCTAGTCTTCCCCTCCTATTTGAAAGAAAAGAGCTGCAGATTGATCAACCAACGTTCCGTTTTCTTTCCACTTTGTACATTTCCACTAGATTGAACCAGGGCACCTGCACCCCACTTACCATTTTGGTTTCTCAGCGGACAGGCAGGTGGGCAAACAGCAGCTGTGGGTGCGGTGGGGATGTCCCAAGGGCCAGAAGGATGAGCAGCCTAGACACAGGCTGTGAATTCCCCTGGGGTTATATAGACTCCCCTGGCGGGAGGCGGGGCAGCTAACTATAGCCACATCTTCAAGTTTGGCTCCAGAGCTGGGGGTGGGGGGTAACCAAAGTCCAGAAATAGACTCCAGAGGAACGCAAACGGGCCAACTCCTTTCTTGGAGAAGGGAAA
Organism: Podarcis vaucheri; assembly: GCF_965113315.1. Taxonomy (NCBI): domain Eukaryota; kingdom Metazoa; phylum Chordata; class Lepidosauria; order Squamata; family Lacertidae; genus Podarcis; species Podarcis vaucheri. Next base: position 17,002,955 of record NC_138751.1, read on the forward strand.
AAGCATACTGGGTTTTTGATAGTTCCTGACCCAGAAATCTTGAAATCACAGGGGTTCGTGGTAGTACCCCACCTTCTCCCAGAGTAGGTCCTACGTCTACCCAGTTTGGTGTCAGGGTGAACCTCTGGCTCTGACTTAGGGCTCCACTGATCTTTTGCCAGGACTCAAAAGCTTCAACTGGGGTTATTTGTGACTTGCATCATCAATTTGCATTATAAAGTATGAGAGGGCAGGTCGCCACCACGAGGTGTTTACAATCTAAAGTGTGACTCGGGGGAGACAACCAAGGAAATGGAGAGAAGGGGATTGTGGGGGAAGACAAAGAAGAGAACTGTGCATTTATTTCACCTGCACATGGTACGTCGGTATAGTTAAGGTGAAGTTATGCATGCCAAAGCCTTTGCAGGAAATGTGCTTGTTTTTTTAATTCCTTGTATGGGATTCAGGGATCAGGGGCTAACTATTTTGTCAGACTTGATACACAAGGACGGCCAATGTGGTACCCTCCAGATATTGTTGGACTTCAACTCCCATAATCCCTAGTCACTGGAAATTGTAGTTAAAACATCTGGAAGGTACCACACTGGAAGGCACCCACAGTAAGATTTGCACTATCCCATGGGCCTTGAGCTTGACAGCTACTCTTAAGAGCTCAGCCCCACTCCCTAGCCCCAGAGGTTCTCTGTGGGACCTCTGCTGCCTGGCCTCCATCGTGGGCTGAGAAAATTTCAGCTCCTCACTCCCATTTCCTTGCCTCAGAGGTCCTCAATATCCGCCTTCTTCCCTTCGGCCCTCTCCCTACCCTTCCTCCCAGCCAAGGGTATCCAATGTCCCTGAGAAAATTTCCTTTTTGGGATTGTGGGACCCAGCTGTCGCTTGCAAGGCACCCAGGCTGGAGTAGAGGCTCCTAAAGATAGCCGTCTTGAGCTTCCTCCCCACTCCACTGCGGACAAAGCTATGGGAGGCCCTGTCCATTCATCCCCCTACTTCACCCACTTATTCCTAGTTATTTCCCCTCAAAAGAGCCCCAGTTATAGACCCAGCATGTGCTGTAAGGGCAGAGAGAGGGAGAATGTGAGAGAAGGAAAATGGAAGGGTGAAAGCCATGAGTACCTGCAACTCTTCAAAGATCAGATTGATTGCTAAAACAGGGACTGGGAACTAGTCAAGGGCAAAATGCAGACCTTGGGTACCACAGCTGCACATTTAGAGGCAAGGGGTGTGTGAAGAGGGTGCTGTAACCACAGAAACAACTTGGATACAGCTTTTTTTTTTTAGGAGGGGGATCCCTTCCTTAGCAGCCCTCCTGTCAACAAATTGGTGACCATGGAGACCTTCTGATTTAAAAGCGGACAGAATAATTGACCAGATTTCCAACATCAGTAGGGACATAGGCCCATGTAATGTTACCTTCCCACCTTTCACTGCAAACTTGCAGAACACAGCATGAAGTAAGGAAAAGGAACAACTCAGCAGCAAAGTGATGGAATACAGTGATAGAGCACTAGTATCTTCCCAGTTCCTGGGAAAGTTGCACGTGGATGAGAAAGACAGAGGGCCTCTCCAGATGTCTTTTTAAAAGTTGTAAATTCATGATTATTTGAGCTCACAATGGTAGTGGGGAGGTTCTGCATGACCCCACTTTCAATACTATTTATGCCTGCAAAAGTTTTGGGGCGGACATGCTGTTTTCTTTCCAATCAGTGAGAGTCCTGTAGACTCCTGCTGAAAAGAGTAACTTTTCATACCACAAATATTCCAGGGTGGATGGAAGGCTGCTTGCCCCACTTTTTTGTACTACGGCACAAGAAAGCCTTCCCAGGTGGCAATGATGAGGTCTCTTTCAGGAAGCATTGCAAAACTAATACAGTGGAATAGTCTGCAGACTGTCTAGCAGATTGGGGTATGAATTTGCCACTCCCTTTTGGGACCTTTCCAGACTGGTGGTTTGTTTTTCCCATTCCAAAACATGTCATGTAAACTCATCGCTAACACAATTATTGCATCAATGACGTGTTTCAGAATGCAACAGACAGTCTGGAATGGTCCTGAAAGAGAGAGTGGTAAATGAGGGTGGTGCAAGGGGAGAGGCATAAAAACGCAGAAAAACACGGAGAGAAGGAACAAAGACATAAGAAAGAAAAGGAGGTGGTGGCAGGGAAGATTTGAGTGAGACATACCAATGGGTCAGGTGGGAGGAGAGTGAGAATTGACATTTTTGCTAAGGTGTAGAAAAGCGCAAGAAGGGAAGAGCCCATCAGCTCAGCTCAGGGTAACCTGACCTACTAAGGCCTTTTGCAGCTATCTGTGCTGAGCTGACACATCCTCCTCCTGGACACATACCCAAAATGGAAGGTGATATTCTGTTAGCTTGGAGTCATACCTTCTGTACTTCCAGCCTGGAAATAAAGCGCAAGGGTCCTGGCACCCTGGAGTGTAAGAAGCTGTCTTATTCCAAGCTAGACTATTGGTCCATCTAGCTCAGGGTCATCCACACTAATTGGCAGCAGCTCTCCAGGGTTTGGGGCAGGAAGTCTTTTCTCAGACTGACTCAAGAGATGCTGAGGATTGAACCTGGGACCTTCTGAATGCAAAGCACATGCTCTACCACTGAGCTACAGCCCTTCCCTTGAGCACACATGCCACCTGAAGACTCTGTAATTTACAGTGGCAAAGCCTGCCTGCAATTGGTGCAGCTTTTCCTAACAATGTGGAAATTGATACCATGGAATTCCTTCCTAGCACACAGCTGTTGAAAGGTAATGAAACTTGCCAGGGAAAAAGGATAAACTTTATAACTTGGTTAATGTAAATCTGTACATATCTAAAATCAGTCTGATTACAGTGGTACCTCAGGTTAAGTGCTTAATTCGATCTGGAGGTCCGTTCTTAACCTGAAACTCTTCTTAACCTGAAGCACCACGTTAGCTAATGGGGCCTCCTGCTGCCGCCACACCGCCACAGCACGATTTCTGTTCTCATCCTGAAGCAAAGTTCTTAACCCGAGGTACTATTTCTGGGTTAGCGGAGTCTGTAACCTGAAGTGAATGTAACCCGAGGTACCACTGTATATTAAAAATGGGTGGGAGGAGACCAACACTGATCTGTTTTTTTTTAAAAAAAATTATTTTGTTCGTCAGATAAGGTGGCCATGTGTCTTTCTTTGCAGAGGATAGTCCTCTGTTGGACTGCCTGCTCAAAATCTAGTTTAAATATAAAAGAAGCCCAAGAAGGGAGAAGAGGGTTCTTGAAGTTGCTCATGAACAGTTAGCACCTGAAGAACAAAGCACAGGTCACCTGGTCAGTCTTCCCCACTATGGTGAGATGCATCAGACATGTATTTAAATTATAAAACTTCCTAAGTTTGCATCTCTCTCTCTATAAAGTAGTATATGCAGATTTTTATGTAAATCTTTGCCTTCTTTTCATGATGCATTTCCTCTTTTTAAAGGAACTTGTAGGTGGCTACTTTCTATTCAGCTTAAAAAGGCTCCCAGCACAGATAAGACCTGGGAATCCTTGCCTCTAGCAAAAGGTAAAGGACCCCTGGACAGTTCAGTCTGGTCAAAGGTGACTTTGGGGTTGCTGCACTCATCTTGCTTTCTGGCTGAGGCGGTCGGCGTTTGTCCGCAGACGGCTTTCCAGGTCATGTGGCCAGCATGACTAAACCACTTCTGGCGCAACGGAACACCGTGACGGGAGCCAGAGCGCCTGGAAACATTGTTTACCTTCCCGTTGCAGTGGTACCTATTTATCTACTTGCACTGGCGTGCTTTTGAACTGCTAGGTTGGCAGGAGCTGGGACAGAGCACCCTGCCGTGAGGATTCAAACCGCCAACCTTCTGATCGGCAAGCCCAAGAGGCTCAGTGGTTTAGACCACAGCGCCACCCGCATCGTCTAGGACATTAGGGGTTGCCAACATTTTCAGACCCCAGGGCACATTTGGACTTTTGATCACTCACTTTGGATTTGGGTAAAAGTCAGATCCAGTGTAAAGGCTGAAAGAGAAAGTGGGAAAGGGTGTCTGTCACTTCCAGCTGCCTCCTTCAGCCCAATGTGCTTTTCCAAGGAATGCAGGCTCACCACAGGGGCAGCAATTCTCTTTTTGAAGTCAGCCCAAATCCATAACTATCCTGTCATTTCTTATGCAGTGAGGTATTTCGATGCACTTCCCCTCAAAACCAGCTTCAATCCGAATTAAGAAGCATAATGAGTGACCTCACTGCGTTTCAAGCCAGCACAGTGTGCACAACTATCACGTGAGTGCAAAGGATGCTGGGACTTTGGTCAAGTTCTTGACATAGCCGGTCGAGGCAGCATCTCTTGAAATTCTATTCCCTCCTTGCCTTTCAATTGACAATCTGGGCTCCAATCATAACCTTCGTAGCCCCATCAATCACTCTCTTCCCCGCCCCCACAATTCATTTCGTTCTTGGTCGTTGGCTCTGACTCTCGCCTGTCTAACTCAAATTTTAAATGTGACTGGCCTAGGGAAATGTCAATTAAAAATCGAAGCACCATTCCTATTGGCTACTCTGGTAACACCTCACAAGCCGACAAGAAAGGTCTCTTGCCTTTCGCTGGACTGGGCAACGTCAGAAACGTTCGCGCCCACATTTTCACATCCTGGAGTTCCATTGGTTCAGAATCACGCTACTCAAAAAAGCTGACACCTTCGGCTGCCGCTTTATTTGACAAGAGCCGCCGCTTTTACTTCCCCGTTAGCCGCCTATAAACATCACGTGCGTTCGTCTTTGCAGGGTTAATTTCCGCTCTCGCTGGTGATTGGACAATCCTTGCCGGTTCTTCTTCCTGTTGGCTGGTGGGCTCTTTAAGCACGCCTCTCCCCGCCCTTATCTTCGAATACTTTAGCCAGCTCTGTCCCGATTGGTTGAGCTTCGCCGGCCTCCCGGCTAAGAAAACGGATTTCTGGTTTTGTGTCCGTGTCTCTGATTGGCAAGTACTCCCCCGCCCTTCCTCATTTTGATCGACATCTCCTACTTCCCTTTAAGGATTGGCTGCGCACCATAGCCCGCCCTATTCGATTGGTTTGCCCTTCGAGAAGCCCCGCCCTCATCTCCAGGCCCTCCCCACCCCTTTCTGTTCCACTTGTGCTCCATTTCAGTGATTGGCTAAAGTCGTTTTCCTCCTTGACTCTCATTGGCTGAACTCCGGCCTAGGCTGTCTGGAGATGCGCGCGCAGCCTGGGGTGGTTGCCTCTCCTACTGCTGCTCCTACTACCAGGGCAGGGGGGAGCGCGAGGCTCTGTGCTTCCTCCTTCTCCTTCCCCACCCTCCCCTTACCACAGCTCAGGCTTTGGCTGGGTGACTAGGCCGCATTCCCCCCCCTGTTGGGGGGGAGGGGGCCATTGTTGTTATGGAGACTGGTTCTGGGGACCCCCCATCACCCCCACCGAGGTATAATGCTCCTCACTCAGTGCTCCATGCCCTCAAGAAGGTGAGCCCGGCTCCTGGGGCTGTAGGGGTGCCTGCAGACAACATGACAGCTTCACCCCTGGCAACAGACAATGCAGTAACAATGGAAGCCGTGGAAGCAGACCTGCCAACCAGCGCTACAACAGCAGCACCTTGCATTCCTACAGAAGCAGCTTTAACCAAGATCACCGTAGAGATGTCTCTCATGGCTGTGGCCAACGATAACGGGACCATGGCCTTTCCTGCACAGGTGGCATCGGATGCCGTCGTTACGGACGTGATTCCGGTGGGCGACAAATCTTCCGCAGAGACGGTACCTGTGACCAATTCGGTGGATCCTGTGCCAGCCGTAGCAACAGTAAATGGAATGTCGGTGATGTCGTCCGATGATGTTGGGATGGTGTCACCAGCTGTGGCTTTGCCTAAAGAGACCATGGTGAAATCTCTCCCAGTTCCACCAGAATCGCCCACAGTGGTAGTGGTAGCGCCTAGCCCTGTGACGCCTCCTGAGAAGACTTCACCGACCACTTCAGAGGGCTTGGCACCTCACGATCTCTCCACTCCACAACTGCCCCAGGACATGGGTTCCCAGTCCAGTCTCGGAACCCCGGCACCCAGGGCTCCTCCAGCTCCTGACACATTGAGCTACTTGGATTCTGTCAGTCTCATGTCAGGCACCATGGAGTCACTGCCCGGCTCTGGATTCCTTGATGATGCTAGCTCCATGGGTTCAGATTCTGAGATCAATGGATTGGCATACCGGAGGACCGACAAATATGGCTTCCTAGGGGGCAGCCAATATGTTGGTTCAATGTAAGTATTGGCACCAAGGTGATGAGTTTCCCATGCTGCGGGGAAGGGAGGGAGGGGAGATGTTAGTCTTTTATACAGGACAAACAAGTTCAGCAAGATATCCGGTGATGACCACAATTCCAACTCTGGCTAGGGTGCTGGGAAAAGAATATATGATGTTCTTCCCCTAGGGGGTGCAAGCTGTCATCTTGGAAAAGTTGGGTTGTGGGGAGAATCTAGGGATGAGAGGGATCCTTGCCTAGATTGGTACCCTGACAGCATAGGTATAACCTAAGGCATCACCCACAGATGCTCGTCCATCAGACTTTGTGAATGGTATCTCGCTAGTTTGGTGAGTGCTTGCTCTAATCTTTGACTTTTGGGGAATATGAGATTTTGGTTTTATTGGTTGACGTTTGGAACAGAATGTGCAGTCATTCCTCTTTAAGAAAAATCCTTATTTTCCCCCTCTAAACCTACTTCATCATCCTGTGCTTGGCATACAGCGAAGGAACAAAAAGCACATGAGTTTTTGAAAAGAGGTGAAATACATTGATTCTCCTCTAGGCAGGAGGACAGTGTGGAGTTCAGAGGCTTCCTGATGCTCTGTAAAACAGTTGTATGAATTGGGGTGGGCGGGCTGCTGATCATGACTGTTTTGGAACTGCCTTAATTGTCTTCCTAAACCCTAGAGCTATCTCTTCAGCATGATCCTTCAATTAGATCAAGTGACTCATTTCTCCATCCAAATATGACTTGGGATTTAATCTCTGCCCTTTCCACCATAACTCTGTTTTTTCTCTTCAGCTTGGATGCTGCCCTCATTGGTCTGAAATTCAAACCATCTCTCTGGATGTGTTGTTTCACTACATGCTCTTTTGTCTTGTGACTGACCACCTTTCTTTCGTGCATGCAAGTCAGTCTTTGTCCCAAACACGGGAAGTGGTGTTGTAACATTAGTCTCAGTAGTGTGAATTCAGACTATCACGGCTATTATATTTCAGTTGTGTATTACTCTATATCCCCCAAAACCTTGGTTTGCCTCTTACTCCAGTTGCCATCGCCTCTAAATGGCCATTCCATGCATTTGTGCTGTGGTGGGAGACAAAGTTGCTCAGGGAATTCACTGTCCCAGGATGTGAGCAGGTCAAAGGTTAGACATTTTCATATAGGATCTCTACATCTGTAGTTGCTAACTATAGCCAAAGGAAACAATCACCTGCTCACTTGTCAGTCTTCTAACAGCTAGGAGGGAATGAGATGATGAATTGACTGATTACTGCCCTGTTGCTTTCTGGCAGTGTTAGAAATTAGCCAGGCAGGCACCAGGCATGTTTTGCAACTGACATGGGCCCAGTTGCGACCACATGGAGATCTCTGGATGCCAGGTTGGCGACTGACATCTCCATCTGGCTGGCCCCTCCACCTTTCTTAAGCAGGTAAGCAGAACAGCTTCTTTATTGCATCTATATCTTGCCTTTTTCTCCAAGGAGTACATGGTTCACCCACCTCCGTCAATCCCTATAACAACCGTGTGAGGTAGTTAAGAGGCTGTGACTGGCCCTAGGTCACCTAGGAAGCTCCATGACTGAGTGGGGTTTTGAACCCTGATCTTCCAGGTCCTAGCCCAACATTCTTAACCACTACACTGCACTGGCTTCCGAGAGTGCTTCTGTTATTGGGCAGCTATATAAATTGAATAGGTAAATAAATATGGGGAAAGCAAAATGTCACTTGGGAAGGATATGAAATATTTCCCCTGAAGCTTGAATTTGTTTATTCTGTATTGTTTTATTTGATGTTTTAATATGCCGTAAACCACTTTGAGATTTTCTCTTTAAAATATAAAGTGGTGTAGAAATGAAATTAATAGTAATAATAATCATAAAGACTTCTTTGGGGGGGGGTTGGGAATGGTGCCTAGACATACCATTGTGGCAACTGCAACCCAGGTTTAAGATGCCATTTGGCGATTAGCTTATATATCTGAGTTTCTAACACCGCTTCCTTGCTCATCCTGGAGATGAGATGCAGGAATGGATGGACCACATTCAATTTGCCCTGTGTGCTCTTAATTGTCTTCAGACTCTCAATAAAGTGTATACAGCTATGGCTGTTGAAGAGATATTCTGGGAAGAGTGCTTGGCTTTTGTTTCCTTATTTTGAAGAGCACCATTCCCCCAGTCCTCAGTTACAAGCAGCTTCTTCTAAAAGCAGTTTGTCATCTACATGGGGCGAGGAAAGAAAGTGAATTAGTGCTCAGGTGATTTGTGCCGCGTGGACTGACCGATATGCTGTTGCTTTTGAAGAGCTTTTGAGCCGTTATCTATTGGAAGGTGTTTCCCCTCTTCCTCTCCATGCCAGTGTATCACTCTACCCAGACTTGTTGCCTGTTCTGGCCCTGAAAAGCTGGGAGATTCTGGGTGGCTTCAAAAGCTGACCTTTCAGGACCTGTAACTGTACAGCAGCGGTTGCCTGTGGCCTTCAGTCATGCAGTTAAGCACACTGGAAGTTTGTCTCACTACCCTGGATTCCTGAGCATAGTAATGCCAAGTGCCACTGACTGATGGATGTCTAGGGAGGTCCTTTAGCTCAAAGACTTACCTAGCCCCCTAATCAGGTGCCACTAAAGGGTGTGGAGGAGGAAGCACTGCCTCTCCCCGGTTGCCCTGGTTTCACATGGGAGTGTGGAATAGTGTGTATGGCATGTGGAACATTGTGTATGTGTGCATTTAGAAAGTGACGTACCTGTAAACAGCCACTAACACAGGATTTGGCAGCCACCCCTAATCCTAAGAATTTTAGTTTTCTTTTAAAGAGAAAGGAAGTCTGCTGAGCTCATGTTTGATGAGGAAAACCTCATCGGAGGCCAGCCCTCTTCTCCCCCGCTAGTTTTCAACATGGTATTAGACTTCCCACAAGCATCTGTTTGGCCACTATGAGAATAGGACGCTGAATTAGAGGAGCCTTTGGCCAGATCCTTTTTTACATAGCACCTAAGGCCCTTTGTTTCCAATAGCTGGCTGGTCAAATACCCCCAGAGGGCAAGGTGGTGCTGACAGCTTTCTCCCTATTGTTTGTCTCTAGCAATTGGAAGTATTCACTTTCTGAAGAAGGGGAGGCTTGGGGAGGTTCTGTTGTAAGCTGTAAATTTTCAGCAATGCGTTGGATCCATTTTTAAAGTCTTCTTACAAGATGCAAGGATGTGGCAGGAAGAAACAGTTCCCAGTTTTGCCCACAAGAAAAGTTAGATGCAAATTAAATATGAAAACTAGTTTATGCTGGCTGTCCTAATTTGCAGGATTTGATTTCAGTTGTGGAATGCCCTTTTTAGTTGATAGTTCTGACAAGTGCAAATTCCTAGTGGTTTTGCAGTCTGCTGACCGTCAGCTTGTTCGTCTGCAGAATATGAGTTCCTAACGAGGCATGTCTGTGTTAAGGATTAGTGGGGTGTTGTTTTGTTTCAGCTGGCGAATGCATGTAGGTGGCAGCAGCCTGGGGGGTTGCTTTCTTTGCTTGGCGGGTGTGGGACCAATTGCCTGAAGTTTCTCTTATTGGATGCGGATAAGCTGCTGTTCCTGCTCAGCCATCTGTACCACCTTCTGTCATCTTTTGGCCGATGCTGGAACCTGTAAGGAAAGCCAGTTATTGAGGAAGAACGACTGACAAAGTAAACAGTAGTCAATAGAAACAGAACTATGGGTTTCGGCAGCCAACAGGGTTAGAGCCGAAAAAAATGGAACCTGGGATATTGGGAGCTGAGCCGAGACAGTATTGAGGATTTGTTGTTTTGTGTTTGGTTTTCTTCCCTGCCTTATCCACATTGGTTAAAATATATCTCTTTTGATTTGTCTTAGGCTATGAAATGCAGGTTCCTCTAGCAAATTTTGGGGCGAAGTAGAGCTTTTGATTCATGGCTTGAGTACAGGGTGTGTAGGCAGCTCTGGTTCAAACTGCTGCTCAGCCACAACACTCCCCTGGGTGACCTTGGACAAGTCACTCACAAAATTCTGAAGATCAAATAAACCCCACATGTGCTGCTCTAAGTTCCGTGGAAGGAAGACCAGGATAGAAATGGGGCATAGGGATGATGGCTAAGCCCAGGGCTGCACCCACCCCAATCCGCTGTAGGAAGTGAGTGGAGGTTCCTGGCTTCTCTGCGCGTGGGCTAAAGCCTTATAGTGCTGGAGTCTTGTAGGTTGCCTTGCAGAGAAGTGGAGCCCCACAAAAGCACCAGCCACTGGTTTCCTCCGATGGGTGTGGCCGTGGGAGAAAACTGCTGTTCCTTCCTCACCAAACTCCTTCCCTGGCTTTTTTCAATTAAGCAGCCCCACCACTTCCTGTTTGGCAAACCACACTTCCTGTTTCTTGCTGGGTTCTGTTAAAAGGAGCCCTGCCCAGATCCTACTGTATGTTCGCCTTCCCTAAGGCCTCTTGACTGAAACTGATGCGGGGTAAGGGGTGGAAGCAAGTGAAATTAGCCTCACTCTTCTCGCCCTGCCAATAAAAGGACAAGCTTGACTTGTCTTTTTTTCCTTTCTTTTGTGTGTTTATATTTTGAAAATGTATTTTAAAAAAAGAGGACAAGTTTGAATTGCCTGTTGCTCCGCGGCCCAGCTAACTGTGAATCACATCATGACTAGCTGAAGGGCTTCTTACTTTCATTCATGCTTAACGGAGTTATCCCTGGATACTCTTTGAAGTTTTCTTTTGTGGGGGAGGAGCGAGGAAAGCTGAATACATTGTGAATCTTGCATGTGCTTGTAGTCATGTAGTACACAGTTGGTGAGCCCGGAGGCAGGAATGGATAGTGGGAAACCACAGACGCTCTGACTGGAATCTTACCCTGTAACATTTTCTCAGGTTACGCAGGAGGAAGCTGCTCCATTTCTCAATGCCCTCCCACAATCTCCTTGGTGGCCACAAACCAAGAGCAATGAGTTTGACGGAACGAAAGCTCAGTCTAGGATTTTCCCATGTGTTGAGTAGAAATTACAAAGATGGTATGTTCAGGGTAGCAAGTAGAGAGGGTGGCTGGCTCAGAAAGTGTTTGTTACCTGCCTGGAGGGCTTGTCCTGCCTATCCCTTTTCCTAGAAGGGTCTGGAAGAGGTGGACTCGCAGGGACCATGAAGCTGGGGAGCAAGAGAAGGACACTGGGCTGGGGGAGTTTGGTGCTGTCCCAGTGGTCCCACCTCCCCAGTGCAGCTGAATAATTTGCATTTTTCAAAAAAGGAATTTGTAGTTGTGTCCTTTTGAAAGCTCAGAAGCTGGCCAAGAGGCTGAGGGTACCAGTATATTGCATAGCCCTTTAGCCCTTTCCATGAATGTTGTGTACTTCTTGCAAAATGAGCATAATAGGCATGTATGAAACTCACTTGGCACTGAGTAGAACTGACAACCTTTTTCTCCTTAGCTCAGTATCTGCTTCCTTATCCTTTCTTCTTCTTCTTCTTCTTTCCCTGAAGTGAAAGTGCCATCCCAGTGGACGTGGCCAGGCAGAGGGAACTCAAATGGCTGGACATGTTTTCCCACTGGGACAAATGGCTGTCACGCAGATTCCAAAAGGTAAGCAGAGATCAGCTTCTGAGTACCACCTTCCCGACTGTGTAGAGGGAAAGACTCCAACTGGGATCTGAGCTTTCCTTTCTTACTGAATTTTTTAATTCCTCCATCACATTTGCAGGTTAAATTGCGCTGCCGGAAGGGGATCCCTTCTTCTCTCCGTGCCAAAGCATGGCAACTTCTCTCAAACAGCAAGGAGCTTCTGGATCAAAATCCAGGGAAATTTGAGGTATTTCCATGTACCTTGTCTTGGCTGCTGTGCTGATGGGAGGGTGACGTCAGGCTCTCTTTTGGGAAAAGAAGAGAGAACAAGTTTTCAGGCTTTCTCCCTCTCCAATTTGTTTTGTTTTGTTTCTTGTCTGCTTTTTTCTTAGGAATTGGAACGCCAGCCTGGAGATCCCAAATGGCTAGATGTGATTGAAAAAGACCTACACAGGCAATTCCCTTTCCACGAGATGTTTGCAGCTCGGGGAGGCCACGGGTGAGAGAACAGAAGATGGGTGGCAGGGAATGGTTTTGCTACAGTGGCCAAAAGGAGTGTCATCTAGGGTTGGGAGGTCTCCATGCTTCTCTTGTGCACCTCCAACTCTTAGGATTGCGCTTCCTCCCCATGTACTTGAACAATTTGCCCTCTAAGGAGCCTTAGAGGTATTGCTTCATCCCTTCCTCTCCAGCTCCCTGTGCTGGGTGCGGATGATGGGAGTTGTAGCCCACCAGGTTGGGAAAGACTGTCAGCACTCACTCAGGTTCCAGCATTCTTCCTTCTCCTGCATCCCTTCCATCTCCCACCAGAAGTAGCACAGCCCATTGGTGGTCAGACACTCATGTCTCCCACTCTCTTTTGCCTGTCCCAGGAGCATTATAGCCTGTGCTTTCCATTGGAGGTCCAGCCCTTATTTGCGGCCTAGTCTTGAGTTAGCAGTGGCACTGCCTAGAGGCCAAAGACCTACGTCACACCTTCCAATCCTTCCCTGAGCCTGCTGGGTCCCATTTTGAATCTGATGCCCCTTCAAGGCTAGGAGAGAGGTTCTGGATCCCTGGTCCTCACCCTTCTCTTCCGTCGCAGGCAGCAGGACCTCTACCGCATTCTGAAGGCCTACACCATCTACCGGCCAGAAGAAGGCTACTGCCAGGCACAGGCACCCGTGGCCGCGGTTTTGCTGATGCATATGCCTGCAGAGGTGAGGAGCTCCTTCATGACACTGTGTGGCAGAGGGAGGGACAGCGGACACCTTGAGAATGTGGGTTCTCTGAAAAAGAAAAGGATGGGATGTGGTGGATGAGGTTTGGGAGGAGCCGAAGTTTGTATATGCTGGGGAGAATCTTCAGCAGGGTAAGTGGGAGAGTAGAGAGCATCCTGACTCCAAAACTCTTGGGGTCTTGGTGTTGGTAAGGAGTGGGTCTCTTACACCAGGCCTACCCAGTGGTTCCTTCTCTGCTAGAAACTGTTCTTTGTGCTGCTGAGGCAGAGGGCAGGGGAGCCGGCACCTTGCTCCATGCTCTCAAGAGACACCTAAGAAGAGCCCTGCTGGGTCAGACCAGAGGCTTGTCTGGCCCAGAATGCTGTTCTCAGCTGCAGCCTTTTTTTCTATATGACACTGAGCATGTGTAGTGGGCTTGTTTGTTAAATTGATTATTACATCCAGATCCCTTCTTTTCCCCAAGGAGCACAAGCTGATGGGCAGGCTTCCTCCCACTCCTCATTTTATCCTCACAACAAGTAGGCTAGGCCGAGAGCTGATGACGGCCAGGCCGAGGTCACCCGGCTGAGTGGGGATTTGAACCCTGGACTCCCAGGTTCTTGCCCAGCATTTTAATCACCAAACCAAACAGATGTCTCAGAGCCTCCAAACTCAAACTCTAGTCTTGCAGCAATCTTTATGACTGCGCACAGGCCCTCAAGGCATGTCTACCAGGAGATAAGGGTCTGTTGGGCACTCTCTCAACCCCACCCCCCTCTGGCAACCTGCCACTTTTCGGCCCTGTTACTTAGGCCAGTTGTCAACACCCTTACATTGCCCAAAGTAGAAATATAGCCATGGTATTTCAGCAGAATTTATAAGGCCCACAGCAATCCATCGGTCGTGCCTTGTTTATTCATCTCCAGTGGAAGTCAAGGGCTGCAGCTCAGCAGCTGAGCACCTGCTTTGCATGCAGAAGGTCGCAGGTTGAATCCTTGACTCCTCAAGGTAGGCCTGGGAAATACTCCCTTCCTGCAGCCATGCAGAGCCACTGCCGGTCAGCGTAGATAATGCTGTGCGACCCAATATAATGCGGCTTCCTTTGTTCTTCTTTTTGGACGTTGGTTGCTTGTGTGCCACCTGCACAGTACTGCAAAGGATATATGGCAGCCAGAACAGAGGAGGTAACTCTCTGGGCTGTCCTTCCTGAATGCACTAGTAGGGGTTTATTGCATGCAATTGGGCAGTGAACTAGTGGAAGGACTGCCTTAGCCTGGAGGGTATGACTGCCCAGATTATCAGTGTTGAGAGTTTCTGTTTCTCTGTCTCTTCAGCAAGCTTTCTGGTGCCTGGTGCAAATCTGTGAGAAATACCTCCCTGGCTATTACAGCGCTGGACTGGTGAGTACGGCTGTGGTCCTGTGAAGAAGGGCAGTAGGCCCTGGGCATTTCCACAGGGCTTCTTTACGGGGAAATGTCTTCTGCACTCTTCAAAAAACACACACTAATGAATAGACATTTCCACCCACTACTACTTCACTGGAATGTCTATGCTTAGCAGTGTCCTGCAAGAACCGCCCAGTATCTTCCTGTTCTCTACTTTTCTGGAGAGGAATGAGACTTGCCCTCCTGGAAAAGGACGGGAGGCTTGTAGTCTGGTAACATGCAGCAGCAGCAGGGACACACATAATTATACACCTGCCTGCTCTTTCCTCACTTTCATTTCCCTGTTAGGGCCAGTTTATCGGACTAGCTTTTTAAGGGTTTGTTTTCCAACCTGTTTCACTTCTCCCTTCATCCTTCCTCCTGTCAAACCTGGAACTTGCCCTCCCACCCCCTGCCACCACGGATGACTGGTCCGGAGAGTGAGCTCACCTTGGGCTCAAGTTGCCGACTTCTTTTCCCCGCCCATTATAATGGGCTGAATTATAATTATAACTGGGCAGCGAGCGCCATTTTAGAAGAGGTGTTCCCTTCAGTGGTGGAAATACGACTTCTCTGATCTTGCCTGTCGTGATGCGTGTGCATCCTCTCAAAACAAAGGAAAGATGCCCTTTCCCCTTTGGAACTTTTTATTATTATTATTATTCAGCTGCGTATATATGCAGGGATAGTTGCTTTTTAAAAATGTGTGCAATTAAGCGACACATTTCTTTAAACCAGGTGACTGCTTAAAAGTGGGCCCACAGTGGAAAAAATATCAGGGTGACAGAGCGTTAAAAGTGAATTAAATCATATGAACAACAGAGCTAAAGAGGAATCAGTGGCTAACTGTATGTCTTGAGTCTTTCGTTACCCCATCCCACTAGAGCAGGGGTGACTAACCCCAGGCGCTCTAGCTTGCTGTTGGACTACATCTCCCATCTCTCCTGACCATTGGCCATGTTGACTGGTGCTGATGGGAACTGGATCTCCAGCAGCATCTTGGGGGGGGGAGGGCACAGATTTCCCATCCCTGTTTTATATGGACAGAGACTGTGCTTTTAAACAACTGCCAAGCAGGCAAAAATCAACAGGTGAAGGGCCCTGGCTTGGTGGTAGAACACCTGCTTTGCTAACAGAAGGTCCCAGGTATAATCCCCTGGTATCTCCAGGTGGGGCTGGGAGGGACCCCTGCTTGAATCCTGGCAACCTACTGTAGGCAGTACTAAGCCAGATGGGCTCAGTTAAAGGCAGATTCCTATGTTTGTTTCATGCTGGGGGAATCTTTATTTCTGCCTTATATACAGCCATTAGTCACATAACCTTTATCCATTAAAAATATGGCAATTCTTCTAGCTCCATGCAGCCTTAAGCTGTGGTCCATGGGACCACTTCAGGCCTGCCTAGTTACTGTCTCTGACTTTCCTGTCCCTCTGTACTTCTCTGCTGCTTTCAGACCTGATAACTACTTTCAGGGTCTGAAATCAGGCTTCTCAGGCTGCTTTTTGGCTTCTCTGTTCTCCCATGTGTGTTGAATCAAAGGTGAACTGTTCCAGAAGCTCTGCAGACACCATCTTGGTAGTCAAGATAATCCTGCAAATAATTGGTAGTTGTTGTAGCAGCAGCAGTGAGGTCATATACGTATATATTCATTTGCTTTGATACAGGCTAATTGGCTTCATCTGTGGGCTTGGGGTTCTGGGCTCTGAGCCCAGAAAGGGGAAGTATCTGAGATTTTGGTATTTGCCATGATAGAATCACAATGGGAAGTCATGGCCAGAGTGACAAATGCTGCTTTGTGTATAAAAGTTGTATAAACCTTTGCTTGAAAGTGGACAAGCCATCTCCTTCCTGCCATGTCTGCATCTGTAAAGGCTGGGAGACCTTGCTAGCTGATTTGCTGAAGTCTACACCTTTCTTTTAATAAAGTACTCTGGGATCTTTTACATCCTTCTTTGGTATTCCTCGGGGTGGATTTGATTTAAATCAAATTGATTTAAATCATGATTTAAATCACTAGTCAGTAAGATTTGATTTAAATCACTAGTTAGTAAGACTTGGTTTAAATCATTTATTTATTTATTTTTACAGAAAGACTCATTCTTGCTGGTATGATCTTAATATTTACAACCAGATGAAGGTTTCATTTTTGGAATAATAAATTTTCAGAGTAGTTTTTACAATTCTATCAAAAATTACTGATTTGGTTATACTATTAGAAATACGTTGACAGATAATTATGAAATCATTGTGAGGTTTAATAAGTTAACTGTTTATATTTGGACAACTTTTCTGCTGTACTTTATTGGAAGGAGAAAATCATTTCCTTAATAACAATTTAAACACTTTTTTTAAACTAAACAATAACATTATAGCATAAGTATCCATGTTTGTTAACTGATGTGGTTAAACGGGTTTTTTTTTAAACACCTTAGACTGAGTTTTAGCATGCATGAAAAACTTAAAACAAATCCTTATTTCCTGATGAATAGCCTTTGGACTATAATGTAACTTAAATAGAAAACTATCTTTAGAAGGATTTTTCCTCCAAAAGCAATTTATTTTAAAAATACAATTTAAATAAATTTAAATTTTAAAAATACAATTTAAATAAAAAACCCCCATGATTTTCAATGATTTTTATCCACCTTGGTATTCCTGCACCCAACCACTCCCACAAGCCCTCCTTTGTGCTGGTGCAGCAGGATACAATGAAAAGGAGAAAGGTGAAAGTAGTGGGGAGGGGAAATACAGGGTTGGTGATTCCCCTTCCTCCCAGTGCTCCTCTCATCCCAGAGGTTTCTTGTGTTTCCTGCGCAGGAGGCGATTCAGCTGGACGGGGAGATCTTCTTTGCCCTGCTGCGCCGAGCGTCTCCCATTGCCTACCGCCACCTGAAAAGGTACAAGGTTGACCCCATCTTGTACATGACGGAGTGGTTCATGTGCATCTTCTCCCGGACCTTGCCCTGGTGCTCTGTGCTGCGCGTCTGGGACATGTTCTTCTGTGAAGGTGAGGCTCCTTCCTTGGTCCCCACTCCCTTTCTCTCTGCCAGGCCTTGGGTGTCTTGATTACGTAGTGTCTGCATCCCACCCACCCACCCCCCTTACGCCGATCCAATCAGGAGGGAAAGATACAAGAACAACGGCACTTTCTGCTATAAATTGGATCCTATCCTTTGGCTTTTCTTTTGAACTGCCTTTCCATCACTGAATCAGAAGGGTGACTCCTGAGCCCTTGCTTGCTTGGTTGTTACAAACTCCACTTGTGTAGTCTCCTTTTTTAAAAAGCTTATCCCCATCTCGCAGAGGATGATGGGATTCCTGGCCTCATACAACAGGCATCCCCAAACACAGCCCTCCAGATGTTTTGGGACTACAACTCCCATCATCCCTAGCTAACAGGACCAGTGGTCAGGGATGATGGGAATTGTAGTCCCAAAACATCTGGAGGGCTGAGTTTGGGGGTGCCTGTCATACGATGTGTCAAGCTCCTTCCTGCTCCCAACCCCTGAGTGATCCTTCTCTCCCACTTGCAGGGGTGAAGATAATCTTCCGTGTGGGCCTAGTGCTGCTCCGGAACACGCTGGGCTCAGTAGACAAGCTGCGCTCCTGCCAAGGCATGTACGAGACGATGGAGAAACTAAGGAACCTGCCTGTTGATACCATGCAAGAGAACTTCCTTGTCCAGGAGGTGAGAAACAGGTCGTAAGGGCAGAGTTCTAAGTGGGGAACAAGGAGCCTTGGATTCTGCACCAAGGATGAGTTACTGCATGATATCCGTCAGGCAGAAAGCCAGTTGGGAAAGTAGTCAGGATGCACAGGGCAGGGGAAGGCAGAAGGCAGATTGGGGTCAATTGTTTGATTTCTAGATGATCTGCAAATCGGCCCTCCTCTGGTGTAGAGAATGCAAATTATCAAAGGGATATCAGATTTAAAGAAGGGACAATCCACAGTGTCCATATTTATTCAAATAAACATGAACTGAAGATACAAATGCACTCAAAATCCTAAAGTAAGATAATTGAGGAAGGGAGCTTAAATGAGCTAATAAAAGTAGACTTGGTGGAAAGTGCTTTAAGAAATCTGCTAATCACATGCTTCCAGTGACAAATTACATGGAGTTCAGGTATTTGGGAGGGTGGGAAGGCTGCTTGTCCCTCAACTTTTAAAATGGTTTTGATTTTATTTTTTTCATACAACCAAAATCTGCCTGAGCAGGCTGTGAGTTGGGAGTGGAGGAAGGGCAAACGGGGAGGTTCTGCCTAACCCTTCCCCTTCATGTTTGTCAGCATCTAATCGCCCTCCACCAGGCCCTTTTTTGCCTGCACGTGGGTAAAGTCCCGGATCCTGGTATTCCCCCAAATGCAAATTATAAGGTGGCATGGCGGAAGTTGATTGGACCATAGCGGAATAGGTTAAGCAGCCTTCCCCTGCTTGCCCAGGCTGATTTGAAAGTGAGAGAGAGAGAAACCACAGAGGGAAGAAACCAGGAACTCCACATGGCAGGTGGTTTCCATTGCAGCTGTGACGTAGCCTTGCCCAGGCACTGCCTTTGTTTTGTGTGGACCGGGAGATGTTACACATACAAGGGGGCTGCTGAGACAGGGGTGGAAGTGTGGCGGATATTGGTGAAAGATGCCACATGGCTATTCCTCTTGCGCTTGCTTTTGTCCCGTCCCCCCCACCTTGCCCAGGTGATTAACCTCCCGGTGACAGAAGCCCTTGTGGAGCGGGAGAACGCCACGCAGCTGAAGAAATGGCGGGAGACGCGGGGAGAGCTGCAGTACAAGCCCTCCCGCCGGTTGCATGGCTCGCGGGCCATCCACGAGGAAAGCTACCGCATGAACCCACCCTTGAGCGCCAGCGCCAGCCTTTTGAGCCTCACCGGCCTGAGGCAGAGGGTTGCCATTGGCAGTACCGGCGGCCCTTCCTTCTCCCCAGCGCACACGGTGGGCTCCTTGGCTGTGTCGGCTGTCCCCACTCCGGCTCCTCCCGCCGCCCAGAGCCAGGTGGTGGTGTCCGAAGGCCTCCACCCGGCCTTGCCGTCCCCGACCGGAAACAACATGCCGCTCGGTGGGCCCCCCAGGAAAGCGGGGGGCAGCAGCAAGGAGGAGAGGCGGAAAGAGAAGGAGCGTGAGAGGCAGGAGAAGCTGGAGAAGGAGCGGCAGAAGCAGGAGAAGGAGCGCGAGCGGAAGCTGCAGAAGGAGCGGGAGAAGCAGGAGAAGGAGCGGGAGAAGAAGCAGCAGAGGGAGCGAGCCAAAGAGGAGGCCAAGCTAAAGAAGGAGAGGAAGTTGTCGCTGAGGAAAAAGGAACCCAAGTCAGCCCCTCCGCCGCCCGCTGAGGAGGGGAAGGAGGGGGGATCCTCAGGGGCGTCCGTGGTACAAAGCACACACTTTTGAGTAGGGCTGGGGGGCCACACGGGCCCCGACGACTCCCTCCCGTCAGCCAAGGACCAAGGTGGTGGCTGCCACCCAGAGACTTGTTGTGGTAGGGGGACCCAGAGGGCAGGAGGAGCTGTGCCAAGGCGAGGGATAGCTGCCATGCACTGAACCACACAACTTAGGGCCGCGGTTGGGTAGTGGAATACTTAACGGAGGTCCATGTTTTTACCTCCCTTTGCGTGCCTGAGGTGGATGTGGCTCCCTTCCCCCTCCCCTTCCCCTCTCGTTAATGAATAGGGCCAAAACAAGATGGCGGCTGTGCTCTGCGTGGCTACGGAAAATGGCCGCCCACTGCTGTTTTTGTCGCAGCCGACAGGAGCAGCTGCATCACTCTGCTCCCCTACCAAAAGGTTGGGAATCTTAACCTAGGAGGTAACCGTATTAATAATAATAACTCCTGACATCCCAATTTCAAGTACTGTATATAGAATCCTCTCTCCTTAAAGCTATTTAACCACTCCAGGCTTACAAACACCACCTCCAGAGAGGCTGGTTTCGAGAACAAGGTATTGTCTTCCCGCCAATATATTAACAAATGTTTCTTCCATTGTGGGTTGGCCCTCATAACATTGCTATATATATATTTCCCTCGGCTCCACCCCAGACCTGACTTTCTCCCATATAAGAAATCCCTCCTTCCTTTGGCTACCTGGCCCCCATGCATGGTTACCCACAGGCTACGATAGTTGCCTTATTTGCTGGCGGTGTCTCTGTTCTTTGAAAGCTGCATGGCAGCCTGAAATCTAATCATGGTGGCTTTAGCCAACATGGACCTGCAGCAAAGAGGAAAGCTGAACCTGTTGGATTGCTCCCTCGCATACCGTGAATTGAGACAGGAAGCCTTTCTGTGAATGTGAGTCTGAGTGTGTGTATGTGTACGTGTATTGGGGGTGGGGAGCTGGCTGCCCTGCTACCCAGAAACTCAGCCATTTGGCTGCTCCTATGCAAAGATTTCTTAGCAGTGGTCAGGAAAAAAAAAGTTGGTGCCTATATGTGTCTGTTGAGATTTCTTGAGCAGAAAGGAGAAAAGAGATTGGAGATTCCCCCTTCCCCCTTTGGTGATATGCACTTGAGAAAGGTTTTTGGTCTTCAGCAATTTCTTGTCCTTCAGTATTTATCTTCTGGCACAAACATTCCTGTTTGCTGCCCCCAGACAGTGAGGGAGGCAGCCAGGTTTCTAGGGAGCTTCTGCCAACAAGGTGTGTGTGGGGGGGGGGGGGGGACTGTGTTGTACACTGTTCCTCTCCAAGCACCGGTACCCATATCAGTCCTTTTACAACATATTTGGAAATATTTGCCCTTGTTTTATTAGCATACACCCAGCACCAGTCATTTGCTGGATACAAAGGACGCGTCTCCACAATACATTTAAGCCAGTGGACCATTAGTTTTGACTTCTCCGGGCTCTCTTGAAGAGCCCTTTCCCAAGTTCCCAGGTGTTTGGTATGAAAACTCCCATGATCCCCTGCCCAGCATGGCAGTCA
Organism: Podarcis vaucheri; assembly: GCF_965113315.1. Classification (NCBI taxonomy): domain Eukaryota; kingdom Metazoa; phylum Chordata; class Lepidosauria; order Squamata; family Lacertidae; genus Podarcis; species Podarcis vaucheri. Next base: position 17,024,273 of record NC_138751.1, read on the forward strand.
GAGGCGGTACAATACCCTAGCATTTATTGAGAGACCAGCAGCAGGAAGAAGGCTGGCCTAGGGTCAGGTAAAGGAATTGTCATTTGGGGAACAGGCTGAGAATGCTTTAATATTTTGAACCCCCACAGTCCCTTCATAAAATTCGAGGCACGGCGGTTTAAAACAGGTTTTTAAATGCTTTTAGTTTGTTAATATAGTACATGCCCTCAAGTTGCATGCTTTATTCCTCTGTCCCTCAGCGGAAAGCAAATTGGTTCCTTTAAAATACTGTAACTCGAATAATTTTTCTTGATGTGTTTTCGTTATGCAACCACAAACCCTTTTAACGTTCCTACACACTGGCATTAGCTAGCTAGGCCTTCCTTTGATAGCAGTGCAGAATGCAGCCGGTCAGATCCTTGGCTTTTATTCCACGCAGCTTAGCGAGACCTGGGATGCTGATATCTACAGTACCTTAGCAGAGCCTGGGTGGGTCAGAATTTTAGAAATGTTGTGGGAAGAAGGGTCTCTGCAACAGGGAGAGAGAACTCTTGCTGCCTTGGAGGTCAGGCTGGGTTAGAAGTGGACTGAATTGATTTGGGCAACTTTGGACTTGTGCATCTTCATAACTCTCCCTGTTGCCCCTTCTGCTTTCACCTTCTGCAGCATCGCTCTCCGCCTTAGGTCACATTTCTCGAAAATCATGAAGCTGTTTCAGAATCTTGCTTCCCAGAACACGCCTGCCCTAAATGGCAGCTTCTAGACTCCACGATCCCATCTACGAGCCAGCGAAAAAGCTCCATAAGTCCATCCTCATTTCTGTATATAACTTTTCTCTATAACACATATATTATATATATGTTTCAGTATTGTAATTATGTATACAGAACCTTGAGGTTATTATTTTTTTGACCTTGTGCTCTTATTTAATGGGACAGACACTGGAAAAATTAGGAATTCATTTTCTCCCCTTGCCTTTTAATTTTTTATTAGTTTTTTTTTTTACCACTACTGCTAATCAGGAAGAGAAGAAAATTGGAAGTTTACAGCTGACATCTCTTTAATGTCCTCCTTGTTAATAATGTCTTTTTGTTCGTGCCTCGTTCTTACTGGATTCCCCCCCCCATTGCTTTGTTTAAAAATGTTAACAAAACAAAATGACAGTCCAGTTTGTCAAGCGTCTGCATTGATTTTTGATGGTTTGGGCTGTCTTCGGTGGGATTAGAGTATCTGCATCCTTGGAGTAGGGGAAAGTTTTCTTTGCTGAAGGGTACACACAGTGTGCGGGTGCTACCTGTGAATCTGATTTAATTCCTGCCTAAACACAGAGCTTCACATTTATCTCTGCTGAAATTTCATTCTGTGAGTTTTGGCCCAAGTCTCCTTCCAATCAAGATAATCTCTGTCTTCTAAGGCATTGGTTATCTCTTGCAGTTTGGTGTCATCTGCAGATTTAATGAGTACCTCCCCCCACCCCAGCCTTCATCAAATCATTTATTGTTGAACAACACTTAATTGTTCACTGTATAGCACCCAGCTTGTCACTTTGGCTCCATCTGAACTATACGTTTAAAGCAGTGCCATACAGCTTTAAAAAATCGTGTCTTCCTCACAGAGAATTCTGGAACATGTAGTCTGTTAAGGATGCTGAGAATTTTTAAGAGGTCCCTATTCCCCTCACAGAGCTACCATTCCCACAGTGGTTTAATGACCAACCCCTTTTCCCAGGGGACTCTGGGAATTGTAGCTCTGTGAGGGGAATAGGGGTCTTCTAACAACTCTCAATACGCTGAACAAACTACAGGATCCTTTGAGGAGAAGAGAGGACTCTTTGAAGTGAGATCACCATAGTACTTAAAAGATAAATGCAGATAGGACATTTTCTCTTTAAGGTTGACCAGGAGCCACTGATGAGCACTCCTTAGCTGCAATTCCTCACTAGCTACAACTCTTACATCATGGTAGCTCCATCTAGCCCACATTTAACTAGTTTGCCAACATGAATTATGTAGGGGGACCTTGATCAGGGAAGAGGAATCTTCAGATGTTGTTGGATTCCAGCTCTCATCAGCTCCACTTTGCACTGTCCACAGTAAGGGATGATGGGAAGATTTATTCCAGCATCAGCTGCCAGGTCAAATATTCTCTGTCCCAAAACTCTGTGACTTTTGATGTCCCTCTCAATTCTGCCATGATTGGGGAAGGCTGTTGGTAGTTTTAAGATCAATATGTTTGGCACATTGCAACCTTTCTCCAAGAAACTTATGGGTGACATACTTGGGGCAGTCTGGCATAATAGGTGGGACTGAGACAGAGCTTGGACAATGGTTACTTTAGTGGACTTCATGGTGGAATGGAGAATTGAATACTGTCCCCCTTTGTTGGGAACAAAGATCCTTTTAGGTTTTAAAGTTGTGCTGGAGGAATGATTTTATGATGAGTCTTGTAGGCAACTACCTGGAAATCATTGATAAGTGTGTGTGTGTGTTATGGTGGGTTGGGGAAGATGACGCCATTGGAAGGACCATAGTTTAGAGGTAGAGGCACACTTTGTGTTCAGAAGAGCCCGTCTCTCCCAGTTAACAGGATCTCTTTACAGTTAATCTGAGGGAAACTTCTGCTTGCGGCCTCTGCTGAGCCACCACTCTCCAGGCAATCCTGGCTTTGATAGCAGTCAACTTTTAGGCCAGACATGATGGATACCTGCTGCTTCATTTTTATTGTTACTTTACCATATCACGATAGTGCTGTTGTGGCACTGCATCCTTAATGCTAAGGCAAGGGTCCTGACCATAGCTGTCAACCTTCCCTTTTTTTGCAGGAAATTCCCTTATTCCAGCGCCGTTTCCTGGATTGTTAGATATCCCGGATTGTTAGATATCCCATAGACCTTTCCTGGGACAGGTGAGGCTGCTGATCCCTTATTTTCAAATCTGAAAGTTGACAGCTATGGTCCTGACCCACCAGTCAAAGACCAGAGAGAAGGCCAATGCTGTTTTCATCACACCACTGAATGCATGGGCTGGACCAAATAATGGCAAAGAAGCCAAGCTTTCACTTTGGGGAATGGTTTTGATTCCACACTCAGGAGGTTGGCACAGCTGAAGACTCCACCCACAATAAGCGCTCACCAAAATATACCGTTACTGAGCTCAACCTCCTTTCTCACTATATCAGCTACTATGATAAACAAAACAATTCTCAAGGCTGGTAGGTTTCTTTGTTTAAAAATACACATTTATTAAAATCTCTTGTAGTATGTAAAAATCAATGTCAATGTGCTGACATATGTTTCGAAGGCATTAATCAGATCAGTGGCGTAGCGTGGGTTGTCAGCACCCGGGGCAAGGCAAGTAATTTGCACCCCCTAACCCGTGGATTTGCGCCCCCTAACCCTAACCCCCAGATGTTGCGCCCGGTGCGGCCGGCCCCCCCTGCACCCCCCACGCTACGCCACTGAATCAGATACTGGCTCTGCGTGACTTTCTTGCCTGAAACTTCATAGATTCTAGACTTCCCAAAGCTCACTAGGCACGGTCCAAACGTTTGGTATGGCCTGAATTGCCCTACTCAAAATCAATCAAGGACTCATTCTCTGGCGGCTGCTTGCCTTGCTTCTCCTGCCACTTCCGCCTCAGCCTCAAAACATCTTCTCCAAATTGCTGGTGGAGCTGGACAAAACCCATGGTGAAGGGACCAGCTTCCACCGCCGGTTTTGTAGTGGGGAGTTTCAAGTCTCTTGCCAAGTGTCTCGGTTGTCCTTCACATTTGGGAGGTTGCTGGTGCTTCAGCATCTGAAACTGTCCCTCCAGCTCCGTCACCAAAGCTCGGAGGTAACAGAAGCCTGCCGTACTGAGAGCTCGCACCCAACCCTCCATGGTTTCTTGGCTCTCGGCCGCCATTTTGTAGGATCGGGCCCCAGGTACGCCATTGGGGTAGGAAATCTCAAAGGTGTGCGGTTCAGATGCAGACTCCTGCAGCTCCACGGTGCAGCCTTCCAGGATGATGAGCCGGAGAGGACCCCGATCTCCCGATTGGTCTCGGCAGAAGAGGATATTGCCCCAGAGCTCGCACCAGCATGGCCGGTAGGAGGCTGTGCGGATGCTCTTCTTGTACAGCAATCCCTGCCGGTCTGGGAGATGCCTCAGGTGGGAAGATGCGAGAGCACTGGAGAGGTGGAGTTTCATGGCGGACAGAACCCTATAAAATGAGGGGTGAAATAATGATGGACGACTGGTGGCAGTGAATGGAACAGGTGGGCATGTCAGGAAAGTACAGGTGATAATGGGCCCAGAAAAGGAGCTGCAGATATAGAATTGGGGGGGGGGGGGAGAGAGAGAGAGAGAAATGAGGGGGAGAGTGGAATAACTTAGGGATGGGCTGAAAGGGAATAAGAAAAAAGGAAGCAAAGCACATGAAAAAAGGGATCACGCTTTTGAAGGGGAGATGAAAGATCTCTGGCTGTGTACACATCTTACATTTAAAGCACACACACACACACACACACACACACCGAAATAAAAAGAATCCTAGGAAATGTAGTTTGTTAAAGGTGCTGGGAAGTATAGCTCCCTGCGGGTAAACTACAGTTGCCAGGATTATTGGGTTGCTTTAAATGTGTGGTGTTTATGCAGCTGGGAGAGATTCTAATTTGGGGTGGATTTTTTATTTTATTTTTAAGAAAACTGAACAGGATCTAGAGTAGGATGTTGCAACAAAAGTGGAAATAACTTAATGAAGGAGCAAACCAATTGTGCTATACTGTATAAGCATAACAGGACAGGAGAACAGATAAAGAAATTGAAATAATGGTTTTAGAAGGAGTGAGGACAAAAGGTGGTGAAGGAAGAAAAGTAATGAAACGATAGGATGAAGGGTGCCAGAAGAAAAAAGGAGAGGATGAATCTATGCATAATTAAAGAAAATACAGGGAAATGGGGGAAACTGGAGAAGAACTGGAGTGAGAGGGAAGGAGCAATAACTTTACCAGTTTGTCTTGAAATAAATGTAACTATAGCAAGTGTCCCAAGCAAACATGAGTATATTGTAAAAAAAGGGAAACAAATACCCCTGAATGCCCTTACCTTTGGTGTCAGTCAGATACGTCTGAGTTCCCCCTTTTGGTTTTCCTTCATGGCAGTTTCTCCTCCTTCCACTCTTCAAGAGAAAACATTTCCCAGGTGAAGGGGCGGGACTAGAGCTCACCTGGCGATTCACAAGTCACTTGAACCAGGAAGAGAAGGTAGCTATGGGAGAAGCTTGCCTCCCCTTTGATCGTGGTCCCTTGCTTTCCCCACCCACAATTTCTCTCCCAAGATCAAGAAGAACAAGCAACTAGAAAGAGGAAGTAAGGAACCCACAACCAATTACTGAAACTTAACCTCGAAGGAAAGTTCTCGCTGGTCCTAAAGAGAGTTGTCTTAGAATGGATTCGCTTCAGGAACAAATAGCTGTGAGGAATGGAGGGTAGAATAATAGAACTGCTGGAAGGGGCGGAGGGTCATCTAGTCCAACCCCCTGCAATGCACGAATCACAATCGTTGGGATCTAAGTTCTAGTTGCTGTTGTTGTTTAGTCGTTTAGTCGTGTCCGACTCTTCGTGACCCCATGGACCAGAGCACGCCAGGCACTTCTGTCCTCCACTGCCTCCCGCAGTTTGATCAAACTCATGCTGGTAGCTTCAAGAACACCATCCAACCATCTCATTCTCTGTCGTCCCCTTCTCCTTGTGCCCTCCATCTTTCCCAACATCAGGGTCTTTTCCAGGGAGTCTTCTCTTCTCATGAGGTGGCCAAAGTATTGGAGCCTCAGCTTCACGATCTGTCCTTCCAGTGAGCGCTCAGGGCTGATTTCCTTCAGAATGGAGAGGTTTGATCTTCTTGCAGTCCATGGGACTCTCAAGAGTCTCCTCCAGCACCATAATTCAAAAGCATCAATTCTTCGGCAATCAGCCTTCTTTATGGTCCAGCTCTCACTTCCATACATCACTACTGGGAAAACCATGGCTTTTACTATACGGACCTTTGTTGGCAAGGTGATGTCTCTGCTTTTTAAGATGTTGTCTAGGTTTGCCATCGCCTTTCTCCCAAGGAGCAGGCGTCTTTTAATTTCGTGGCTGCTGTCACCATCTGCACTGATCATGGAGCCCAAGAAAGTAAAATCTCTCACTGCCTCCATTTCTTCCCCTTCTATTTGCCAGGAGGTGATGGGCCCAGTGGCCATGATCTTCGTTTTTTTGATGTTGAGCTTCAGACCATATTTTGGGCTCTCCTCTTTCACCCTCATTAAAAGGTTCTTTAATTCCTCTTCACTTTCTGCCATCAAGGTTGTGTCATCTGCATATCTGAGGTTGTTGATATTTCTTCCGGCAATCTTAATTCCGGCTTGGGATTCATCCAGCCCAGCCTTTCGCATGATGAATTCTGCATATAAGTTAAATAAGCAGGGAGACAATATACAGCCTTGCCGTACTCCTTTCCCAATTTGGAACCAATCAGTTGTTCCATATCCAGTTCTAACTGTAGCTTCTTGTCCCACATAGAGATTTCTCAGGAGACAGATGAGGTGATCAGGCACTCCCATTTCTTTAAGAACTTGCCATAGTTTGCTGTGGTCAACACAGTCAAAGGCTTTTGCATAGTCAATGAAGCAGAAGTAGATGTCTTTCTGGAACTCTCTAGCTTTCTCCATAATCCAGCGCATGTTTGCAATTTGGTCTCTGGTTCCTCTGCCTCTTCTAAATCCAGCTTGCACTTCTGGGAGTTCTCGGTCCACATACTACAGTTCCCCATAAAGTGCCCCCTTTTCTGAGCTTGCCTGTCCCACCCCCCATGCACCCACCCTGGAGTATCTTATACTTACTGGTCCATCATTAGTTAAGAAAATATGTGGTTTCTAGGGATCGGGTATTGTCAGTAATGGCACTGCTGGGGAAAACCAGCAATTTTAATCTCTTGCAGTCTTTAGATGTATTACAAATATTTTTTCTTTCTTCATTAGGCTTTTGATTAGCAAGTTGTATTCTCTCTCTGCTTGCTCTTGGACTCTGTTTTAAAATTTTTCCTTGGAAATGGATCCGTTGCCTTTTAGCCTGTCATTTATCTGTGAGAGGCCCAGCATCAACTCTCTATATAATAAGCCAAGTGGAAGGGCTACAAGAGTATATAATTGTTGGGTCAATAATTCCCCAAAGACTTGAGCAGCTGGATGCTCCCTGACAAGGGATCTTTACAGTCTCATTTGACTTGTTGGGGGTGAATGTGCCTCCACTTTTCTGAGGAAAGGCAGCTCAGGAAAAGTTGTGGCTTTCCTTGATGGTGGTTCCCTTTGTTTTGTTTTAAGAGGAAGGGCAACACTGTCATGTTATATTTACAGGTATTTTCTAATGCCTGTGTCTGGGGACTATGAGGGTCATCTAGTCCAACCTCTGCAGTGCAGGAATCCTTTGTCCCAATATCAACCCTGAGATTAAGAGTCTCATGCTCTGCCAACTGAGCTATCCCAGCAGCTTGGAATAGCTGGGAGTAAGTCTGTATACCACCCTGGCCTGCAGGGCTGTCTTAAGCATATCCTGCGCTGTGGTGCAAAGATCCCTCTGCCCCCCCCCCCCGGTTTCCCAAGCCTCTGCAAGGGGTCACTCTCCTCCTGCGGAGGCTTGGGAAGGAAGCTGCACACCCGCCAGCCATATAGTTGGTGGGCGCAGCTGGTGAGCGTGCAGGGAAAGGGGAGGCTGCCGGCAAAGCCACGCAGCTCCCCTACTCGCTGGGGTGTCCCTGAGAGGCTGACGCCCTGGTGCAACGCACCACTAAGCCCAATGGGAAAGACGGCTCTGCTGGCCTGTCCATGCCCTAAGATCTTTGAGTGGGGCCCTTTTTCAAGTGTTCTTTCTAGTGGAAGTACATTATGTATCGAACAGAGAAGATTTTTACCGTCATGGTACCCTGACTTTTCAATGCAGAAAATATAATTATCGGTGCCAGGCCAAGGCATTTTTCTTTGCTCAGATATTTTCTTTGCTCAGATATTCCTTTACTCAGATATTGGTTTGTTGCCCCAGTCTCCCTTATCATTTTATAGTTCTTCTTCCCCTCAGTTTATTGTTCATATGAAGTTGTTGCTGTTGTTATTTGGAATAAATATTTTTTATGTTTATTGCACACAACCCTGACATCAGTTTGAATGAAAGTTGGCCTAGAAGTACAGTAAATTGTAGCCCAATCCAACAATTGTATTGTGGCATAAGCCCGCTTTGTCTACAGTATTATGAAACAAACTACTGCTTGTGGCATGGTAAATTTGTTGGTGCCGCAAGACTCTCTCACTGCAACAAACTAATAAGGCTAAAGACATCTTAAAGGCTGGATTAGTACCCTAATCCACAGATCCTTGCAGGCAACGGCAGCCTCTGCCTTAACTAAACATGGGAATCTCTGCATGCTGTGTCTGGTGGGACATAAAGCCAATAAATAATAATAATATGTGGAGTTGCTTTTTGGGGGGGGGTGTTATTGGGTTGTTGTTTTTATTTTGATTATTTATTTCATGGTTTTATATTTTGATTTTGTTCTGTGAACCGCCCTGAGACCTCCGGGTATACATACATATATATATATACCTTCTGCATCAGGCTTAAACAAAAGGTTCATCCGCCCTGTGATTTGAAAGGGCCAAGGAGATGCTTGTATCTCCTGCAGCTGTTATTCAGGGATACAATGCCTTGAACCATGGAGGTTTCAGTTTAACCATTATGGCTGAGGGTTGTTGCTTGACCGGCTTCAGGAATGTGTTTGGTTCCCTTTTAATTTCACCTACAGTATTTCCGCCATTAAAACCACACCACTTTAAAGAACTACTCATTCCTAAGGTCGAAGTCCTATACAGGAGGAAGTCCAGTGTGCGTGGCTTTACACCCAGGCAACCAAAGGTACACTGGAGCTGAAGAATAAATTGCATAATTCCTGTGGGCTGCAAGAGGCTTGGAATGATATACAACTTCCGCCCGAGGAGGAGGTCCAAAATTAGGAAATACGCCCCCCGTCCCCCGCCGCGCGCGCAGCCTTTGCCCACACTCTTCGTGCTAGTCTGCGCGAACGAAGCCTACGCTTGCCAATACTTTGCTGTCACTTCCGGAGCGCGTGCGCCGCTGCCTGCTTAGCGTCACGTCGTCGTCGAATGGCGCGGCGGGACCCGGATGTTGATTGCCTCGCCGCGGTGGTTTGAGAGTTGGGGCAGCGGCGGCTGCGTGAGGACTCAGGTGGGAGTCGCATTCCGTCGCGCGGGGGGGGGGATGCGAGTGACGTAAGGCGCACATTCTAATGGCTCCCGCCCCGCCTGAACGTCTGGCTGCGGGGGGCGGCGGGCGGCGGCGTACCTGCCCAGGTGCGCTCCCAGGTCAATGACCCCCCCTCCTTGCTCACACCTGCAAAGCGCGGGGCGGCCTCCGAGCCGTGCGAAAGGCTTCTTTGGAGTTTGGGAGGCCTCTCCCTCAATTAGTTAGCGTGGTTAATTTAGGAACGTAATTGGTGTCGGGGTTTCTTTTCAATAATAATAATAATAATAATAATAATAATAAAAAACCACCCACATTTTGCCTGGAGTTCATTTCCGTTTTAGTCCTCTGGAGATGATGAAGAGCAGCGAAGCTTGACTACGTTTGGATTATTTTCAGCAGCCAAAGTACAGAGGAGGAAGAAGAAGAATTATAGAAGAGTTGGAAAGGGACCACGAGGATCATCTGGTCTGGTCCCTTGCAATGCAGAAATCTTTCACCCAACGTGGGGCTCGAACCCACAGCCCTGGGATTAAGTCTGCCAACTAATTGGAGCATTTTACCTTTCTCCCAAGGCTGCTGTTAACATTAGTGGTCAGAGCTCAGGTGTTGCACTCCTTGCTCTTTAGAGGCTTATTAGCTTGCACACACACATCCCTTTTTGTGTCCCCCAAATAAACCCTGAGCTATGTGAAAAAAAATCCTTTTGGAAGCTGAGTAAATTATGTATACAAAACTTAAATGTGCCATTCTTACTAAGAAATTTGGGGTTTCTTAGTGCAGCTATTTCTAAATCAAAGCATTGTGACAGAATATGCAAGGAGGTTTTATTTGCTATCTTTTTGCGGGGCTCTTTTGTTCATTGAGTTTATGTAACAGGTTGAGATGTATTGTGATAGGATTTGCTTTTGCAGAGGGTAAAACGATGTGTATAAAACACATCTCTGTACCAGTATATGCAACAAAGACAGAGTCAACAGTTACTTTGTTTACAAACCTTCCCCAGAGACCTGCATGGTGGAGATAAGGCCCCTTCCCCTGAGACCTGCATGGTAGAGATAAGGGCCTCATCAGCAGTGGAAGCAGCATTATGCAAATTCTGGTTAACCAAACCCATCAGAACAGCCAAGCCCCTCTCCTGTGTTGCCCACAGATAGCTCTCTTGGGTGTCTTGCATCCCCTCTGCTCATCTTTTGAATCTGGTTTGCTTTTTGTAGAGCCATAATGTCAAAACGCAAGGTGACCTTTGAGGACCAAGGCGATGAGGATGAGGAGGAAATGAACTTGCCAAAAAAGAAGGTGAGCGAAAGGGGCTATTCTCCAATATCTTCATATTCAGGGGATAAAGTGAATGTGCGTTTAAAGCATATAAAATCTGGGAGCTTGACTTGAGAATGCAAAATGGCTTATCCTGAAGATTTAGGGGAGCTTAAAAGAAGGATAAGCTTCTGATTTGGAAAAAAAACCCCTCTAAACTAGTGATGCTGGGGAATACAGGCAGTTTCTTCAGCTTCTGAATGGATGATTTCTACCTTCTTTACCAACACCAACCCCCTTTAACAGCTGGTGGAACCTGCAGTTGGGGGACCAGGCAGCCGCTTTAAGGGCAAGCACTCATTGGACAGTGATGAGGAGGATGACGAGGAGGAAGGGCGAGGCAGCAAATATGACATCCTTGCATCAGATGATGTAGAAGGTAAGTATGGAACTGGAACCATGGTACGTGTACATATTTGGATAATGAGATTCTGTATTCTGTGATATTTCTACTTTCTGAAACCCCAAAAAACAGCAAGACAGCCACTAGTCCTTATAAAGATAAGAGAGGCTACTTTTGCTTGGAATTGCAGTGGTATGGATGTGGCAGACCTAAAGGAAATGGAGCCATTGAATATCTATTTCAGTACTTAAGGGGGGAAATCTGTATGAAAACTAAGGCTGCAATCCAGGGACACCTGGGAGTAAATCCCACTGAATTTAATAGGATTTAATTCTGAGTAGATATGCGTGGGATTGGGCTGTGTGTGTTCAAGGCCCTTTGTATACATTATTTCATTAAGCCTTACAGCATCCTTTTAAAGTAGGTTGTGTTTAGGTATTCACAAATTTTGGAAGGTCTTGGTAGCGAAGACAATATTTTGGGTTGTCAGGACCTCATGCATGTTTTGTTCAGAAGTAAGCCCACTTACTCCCAGGTAAGTGTGCATAGGATTGTAGCCCCTGATCTCATAACTACACCTCTATGGAAGATCAGTGCTCCCCGATTCCTCTGTGGAAGATGAATACTCCACAATTCAGCTCCATATGTTTGGAGCTTGTATAGGGAAATAGGGGCTCATTGGGGGGCTGGCCATTGGAGTGGCTGGAGTATCTTGGCCATCCCCCACTGGTCATCCCCAGCCCTCCTTTCCAGAGCCCAAGGTAAAAACTGGGAGTTGTTTTAGTGGTGGGTGGTTGAGACACTCATAATGCTTCAGCCTCACACCTCTGAGCCCCCTGAAGCCATGTCAGAGTGCTGAGCTAAAATGGGGAATACTGCCTCTATATATGTACGTGTTGGTGTTGAAATATATTTTTAAAAATTAAAAAATTGTCCAGTAGCACCTTAGAGACCAGCTAAGTTTGTTCTTGGTATATGTTTTCATGTGCATGCACACTTCTTCAGTGTTGGTGTTAATTAAGTTTATATACCACCCTATACCCAGAGGTCTCTGGGCGGTTCACAGAAAAGATTGCAACATATATAATGAGAACAAAAACGGCAACCCAGTAACACCGCCCCTCCTGAAAAGAGCCACATTTTAAAAGGGTATAGGATGTTCTTACGGTTTCGTATCAGCCCTGCTCTAGTGATTTATTAAAGTTAACAGTCATTTTATTCTAGTATTATGAGAGGCTGTTCCATCTTGATTTGAACCCCCCCCCCTTTTCTTATTTACCCTCGTAGGGCAGGAATCTGCAACTATTGACTATGAAGATGGGGTCCGGATCACTCCATTCAATTTGCAGGAGGAGATGGAAGAAGGCCATTTTGATTCAGAAGGCAACTACTTCTTGAAGAAAGAGGCGATGATTCGGGATAACTGGTTGGACAACATAGATTGGGTAAGGTTGCCTGTCTGGGCTGAGCAGAAGACAGTCTGTGCAAACAGGGAGCTGATAACCTTGGCTGTTCCTACAGTGTGTAGAGAGAGGGGCTGGATTTATTCCCCAGTTGCACTGTAGCAGGAAGCAAAGCATCAGTTTTTGTGCTTGCATTGTACAATCATAAATACAGAGATTCTGGGAAGTAATTCTGAAATGTCTGCAAGAGGGAACAGCAGTAGGGGGAATGGGCTATAGTTCTGCGGCCAGGACAGGAGTGAACTGGGTTCATGACTCAAATCTGGGTACCATAAGTAGTCAGAAATAAATCAGGTTGATTGTCATAACTCAGCTGCTTTCCTGCATGGTCCTAAGGACTTACTGCTCTTGGAGTAGTTCTGAGACAAGATAGCCTTGGAGACAGCAGCTCTCCCAAACCCCAGTGAGCTAGTAAGTGGGAATAATGTTGCTCTCTTACCTCCATGGCTTTTTACTACAAAAATTGGGGAACCAGTGAATTAATGTTGCATCAAACAAGGTTGATATGATTCTTGGGAATATCTAATAGGAACAGGGAGTGCAAATAACAAAAAGGATATTATTTCTGGCTTGCGGCACCTGCTAGAGTTCTTTGACTGGATCTGAAGCCCATACATTGGGATCGTAGAGTAGGGACCCTGAGGACCATGTCATCCAGCCCCCTGCCATCCAGGAATTTGCAGCTGCCCCATCACGGGGATTGAACCTGCAACCTTGGCATCATCAGCACCATGCTCTAACAAGCCGAGCTCATCCACATTTTGTAATGGTCTGCCACTTGCCTCTTACGGCTTTCCTGTCCCTTTCGCTTCCCAACCAGGTCAGGATAAAGGAGCAGCGTCCTGGTCAGAAGAAGCCGCCGCTAGATTCTGCCGATGAAGACGAGGAAGAGGATCTTGAAGTGGGACGGGCACCTTTGGACAAGAAGGCGCTGCTGGAAGGGATGGTGGCCTTGGTGCTGCCTGGCGAGACGGTGGCCAGGGCCATTCAGAGGCTGGGAGACAAGGGCGGACCCAAGAACAGCGGGCGTCAGAGGAGGCCCTGGAGCCGTCTCAAGGCAGAGGAGGCAGAGCCAGCCGAGGAAGGAGAGCCCCAGAAGCCCGGGTCGCCAGAACGGAAAGAGCAGCTGGAGCGCCTCTCAGGGCTGGCAGACCAAATGGTGGCGCGAGGCGTGTATGAGATCTACCAGGAGACTCGGGAGAAGCTGGCGCTGAGGCTCCGGGCGCTGGAGCAACCTCCCGCAGCATCATCTGCAGCCGAACCGGAGCTCGATATGTTTGCTGAGGATATCGATGAAGCGAAACTGGGGGAGAAGACACCAGCGGGTGAGTCCTTTTGTTGGGAACTGCGTTGCTGTTTTGGGAAGACCAAAAACGCACAATTTGCAAAAAAAATAATAATCCCCTGGCACAGCTGCTTGCTTAGATTTACAGCTGCAAATAGAGGAAGGTGTGTTGTGCTCATTTTCTGCCTGCAGAGAAAAGTATTCCCTCTTGGGAAAAGGCTTCTGCTCTTAAGATTCTCTCCGATACTTGAGATTTCAACATGCAGGGTGTTTCTGTGGGGAAGCTTTGAAATGTGGGATCTCCCACCTGTCCCCCAGAATCCTGGTGTTCGAAGTAGTACAGTTGTACTACACGGCTGTCCTGATTGTATTTCGGATCTTAGCTGTTGGGTTATTATTCGAGTTGGCAACCTGACACAACATTCTTCCGGCAGTGGGAAGTGAGGAGCAAAAGCAGGGCGACGACGATGCTCTCTCCGAGGTCATGTGGGAATACAAATGGGAGAACACAAACACGTCCGAACTCTATGGCCCCTTTAGCAGCTCCCAGATGCAGGTAAGAGACAAAGTGGGGCAGTCAAACCACTGTTATTTCTCTCTCAGATATTTCTTCATGTCTCTCTCTTGTCTTAGGTCTTGTCTTTATCATTCAGTCTTTATTCTTTCCACCTATACCAGTGGCCTTTTGTTGATAATTTTTTGTTTTTCCATCCTTTCAGTAGCCTTTGTTTTTTTCCTCCCTCTTTTCTTTTTTATGTTCATTTCTTCCCCTAAATCTTTGATCTTCATGTCCACCTCTATCCATTTATTGTTCCTGGGTGTATAAGTCTTGTCTGTGGTTGCAAGTGCACATCACTGTGGCTTGCCTGCTGATGTGAGTGAGCAGCTGTGGGCATATTGGAGAAGCAATGTGTTAGATTTCTTACCTGCTCTTTACCATGTGGTCCCAGGTGTGTTGCAGCAATAAAATATAAATCATAAAAACAAAACATTGGTAACTGTAAAACAAGAAAAGTGTAAAAACAAAAGCAGTTCCATATGTAAAAATAATGCAAACATTTAATGAAAGTATCGTATATGCAAAGATAGTGAAGAATAATTCCCGTACACTGGGATTATGAACTCCACTTAAGCAAGGAAATCATGTTGCTAGAGAAGTTGTTTCAATTTGTAGTGGCAGCTGTCAAGCTGCATCAAGGATTTTTTAACACTAATGTAATCAGTTGCCACAAAGATCATTTTGGTTACATTTACTACTGCAATTCTTTGTTCTGAAAGATGTCCTTCAGTTTGTTAAACCTCCTCTTTCTATGCTCCTCCTGATGGAAATATGCAGATGGGGACAGATATATCCCTACTTTAAGTCATTTACGTACTGTCTTATATATTATTTACTACAAAGCTTGATGACTAATCAACAAAATGTCTGATTACTGGAACGGTGTCCAAGCACTGAACCACTGGTATATCACAAGTGGACTGCTTATTACTGCGTTTGCAATTGTTCAAGATAAAATCTATTTTGGAAAGAGAAGAAATGAGCATTTCACCACTGATATATTACGAGTGAACTGTTTATTTACTGTGTTGGCGATTGTTTAAGATAATACCTCTGAGTAGGCAGCCTAGAAGTGCAAAATCTGGACTATTCTTGCACACCACCATTCATTTTCTCCGAAAATATTGCCAGCAATGTGTGTTGTGCAATATCTCAGTTACAAAACTGGGCATTGGGTGCAGTATTCGGGTTCTGAAGAATCTCCGGTTTCATCTTTAAAGCCAAGTTTTTAGCCTTTCAAAACCTTCATTTCCATGCCTGTTTTTGAGTGAAAACCACCTAACGCATTTTGGTTTGTAGGACCCCCACGTCCATTAGGTGCACCAACTTTTTTTTTGTTTTGGCTCTCCATGTGTCCAGATTTTGTTGGTCCCCTTGATATGCTAACGTCAGTCGTGTTTGAATTTGCTGGTTATGTTGATAATCCCCCCCCCCCAGTGCTTGTTTGTTCACTTCACCCCCTGGCCCCAACCAGTTTGCCAGCTCCACCTCTTCTTTCTCTCAGCAGTTCCCTTTCTCCTTCAACACTTTCCTCTTCTGTATCCCTCCAGGACTGGGTATCCCAAGGCTATTTCCCCGATGGGGTTTACTGCCGGAAGGTGGAGAATTCCGAGGGCCAGTTCTACAATTCCAAGCGCATTGATTTTGACCTCTACACGTGATCGGAACCCGCCTCCTGCCCCACAGAGCACAAGAGATGCAACTCAACACAGCGGCGGACTGAAAGAACTTGCCGGACTTTAGGGGGTGGGGGCCAGGGGAGGAGAGGCGTGTGTGTGTTTGTGTGCGTGTGTTTGCAGAGGGAAAGGGAGAGGTTTGATTTGCCGTCTCATTCTGAGGTTGCTTCGCATTTTGCGAGAAATAAAAAGAATCAACCTTAAATTGGCTGGGTTGGTTACTGTTTCCCTGCTGATGATTCCTGTGTGCTGGGAATAGGTTAGGGATTGGCATGCAGCCTTCTAGTTGCCAGTTCTTGTCTTCTCCTCAATGCCTCCAGTAGCATCTTAAGTGATGGGGAGGAGAGAATGTCATACACAAGCAAATAGAAGATTTGGGGGGAGATAGAGAGGGTAAAACTAGTTGCCATTCAGTGACATAGTTCACTGTTCTACCATCTTGCACAATATTTGGTGGAGAAATTGTGGTTTACTTTGTGTCCATTACTATTTTCATCTGTAGGGATTGACTTAAAGGGGGCCTTTTTTTACCCAAACTTACTCATGACTCAAATTTTATTCATTGCTCTTCAGCTCCTTTATACTACCCCACTCCTTGCTACGAACCTCATGAGAAGGCTATGCTTTTAAGTGTGCCCCTCCCCCTTTCATCTACACTCATTCCTCTTAGGTTTTACAGGGTAGAGTGTTTAGGCAAATCAGATGGTGGTTTCCCTTTGTAATACACACTAGTCCAGAGCCCTTAAAACAAGACAGGTATTTTTGGTACATGCACAGATTTTTTAAAATGGACAATTGCAGAAATTAAAGCCAACAGCAAAATAAAAACAACTTCTAGATATTGGCCACATAAAGATATATTGGTGTTCTGAAAGGGCAGCAAGTTAATTAATTATTACAGTATTTTTTATTTTCGGGGAGAGGTGATCACAAGATTTCCTGCCACAAGCACAGAAAATAATTTCACCAGCTTTGGAAACTACGCAACTTGACTTGGGGGGGGGGGTGTGGAGAGATTTCTGCTCCGCCTGAGGCGACAAAATGCTTTGGGCTGTTCCTGTTCATAAGGAAGAAACCTCATTTTCAAAGAGGGTGCTAGGAAAGGGGGTGCCTTTAGTTTCTGTGATGCTGGTCCAGTCGGTTATCCAGTAGATCAGAGCTCATTTAAGATCTTGTAAGTTGGCAATCCAGCACAACTGTCCCACACTCAAGTAAATAGCCGCATTACTTCCTCGGAAGCTAGAATTCCCACAATATATTTATTATGGGTTCTTATCTTTAAAAGATGAAAACATCCCACTAGCAGGCTCAGACGGATGGATAATGGGTTAATGTTCTGGCGGTGAGAAACAAGCCACTGATGTACAGACCAAAATAGAGGTTTGGTAGTCTGAAGTCCACATTTCCTCAATACAGCAGTCATCAGGCCAGATATGGGGAATCTAGTGCTCTGGATATTAGACTGCCCCATCATTCCTGGTGGTTTTGTCATGCTGGCTGGGGCTGATGGGATTTGGGAGTCCAGAACCACAGGTTAGCCCCCCTTCCTTTAAGATGTCTTACTGGAACACACTGGAAAGCATCCCTAGTACAGTTTTCTGGGTGTATTGATGGGTCGCCCTCTAGGAAGCACATCCTGAAAGTGACGACGACCCTGTGTTTGCCCCCAGCACCTGATATGCAGGGATATACTTTTGCTGAACATTGGACATTCAGTGGCGACAAAAACCTTGTTAGGTTTTGTCTGTCCCATGCAACGGAAATGGAATGGAAGAAAGCCTCTGGGAAAAGCCTGGAGAAGAGGAGGTTAAGGGGTGATATGATAGCCATGTTCAAATATATAAAAGGATGTCACATAGAGGAGGGAGAAAGGTTGTTTTCTGCTGCTCCAGAGAAGCGGACACGGAGCAATGGATCCAAATTACAAGAAAGAAGATTCCACCTAAACATTAGGAAGAACTTCCTGACAGTAAGAGCTGTTCGACAGTGGAATTTGCTGCCAAGGAGTGTGGTGGAGTCTCCTACTTTGGAGGTCTTTAAGCAGAGGCTTGACATCCATATGTCAGGAGTACTCTGATGGTGTTTCCTGCTTGGCAGGGGGTTGGACTCGATGGCCCTTGTGGTCTCTTCCAACTCTATGATTCTATGAAAAGAGGCAGCCCTACTCTGTTAATTTAACATTGTCTAGCATTTAAAGTTGGGTGTGGTTTGTAGGTGGCGCAAATCAGAGATTCATGCTGAAACTGAGGGGGGAACGGATACCGGTGTGGCAATAATAGGAAATGAGATGCCAGACTTTGCAGCAGTGCAGTCTCCATGCAAGTCGGCCGCAGAGGACTGGATGAAGCAACAGCATGGAGCCTGCCGTCGAAATGAAGTGGATCTTCAAAGCTGCTTGCTTTCTCTGCCTTGGCTGGTGTACGTACTGCAGCTCAACTTTGGCTTGTGGGGCAGGTGTAGGGTTGCCAACTGAGCCCAAAGGAACTGGCTTTGGTTTGTTCCTGTCTCTTTAACAGCAAGTTGATCTGCAGCAACCGACAGGTGAATCTGTTCTCAGCTTGGAGAAAAGTTGTGCCACCTGCTTACAGCTGTTTTAAAAGGCACAGGAGCAGGGGTTGGGGGTGGTTTTTGGTTAAAGTTGGAGCCATCAGGAGTGGGGCAGCTGGTTGGGTTGCAGGTAAACTGAATCAGGGCTAATGGGGGGGGGCAAGGAGGGGGCTGCAGTGTTGTAGACAGTGACTTTAAAAAAGGAACAAAAACTTACCATGTGTGGGAAGGCTTGCTCAGTCAAGCACTGAAATGGGGATTTTTTTAAAACCAAAAAATGTTTCTACAGGTCTAGTGGTATTAAGTGCTTACTAAAAAATAACCCCACTTTGCATTTATTTTGCCTGTGTTTAAAGCCTGTTGCACTAATCCATTGTATTGTTACAACAGCCCTGTAAGATAGGTTAATATTCATCTCTCCATATTGTTTGGGGCGGTGCATCGAGTTGTTGAAAGCTACCTTGAGAGTTTGGGGCTAAAATCTGAGACCTTCCTACCTTGCACAACCAATATGAGGCTAATTAATACTGCCCCACTGTGCAGGGCTGTTACCAGGATTACAGAGGCAGGCTTAAGATGTTCAGCAGACAACCACTTTATAGACTACTGCAGTGTGTAACGTGGGGCTACCCTTGAAGGCTATCCAGCATCTTCAGTTTGTTCCAAACTGGTTTGAAAACGAGAGATGCGTGGTCTTGCAAAACATGTCGCTGCTCTTCAATGATGTTCACTGGCTTTCCAAATTCACCCAGGCTTTTAGTAAACAGAAATGTTGAGTCTTTAGTGATGCCTATTGTTTTTAACTTTCGTGTCCTCTTTTTTGTCACTACTTCATC
The DNA here is from genome assembly GCF_965113315.1 of Podarcis vaucheri. Taxonomy (NCBI): domain Eukaryota; kingdom Metazoa; phylum Chordata; class Lepidosauria; order Squamata; family Lacertidae; genus Podarcis; species Podarcis vaucheri. The sequence continues at coordinate 17,043,546 of NC_138751.1, forward strand.
TGGCTGCTTTTACTGTATATCTCTTTTTTTTAATAACCTGTTTCCCCTCCTATTATTTGAGATTTGATTGTAAGCCACCTTTGACATTTCTTCAGAATTGAAAAGTGGGATAGAAATGCTTACATAAACAAATGAGATGGTAGATTGCTAAGGTGGTCTAGTGGACTGTACCACTTGAGACTGCAAGTATAATGCTGTATTACTATTATTTTTTTAAAGCAGCCCTCCATCTGGGTACACACAAAACTAGAACTGCAGGGAAAAGCATGAGTTTTGGCTCTTTCTCCCTAACGCAAGGGTGGGAAAGCTCAGCCCATGGACGCCAGGCCAAATTTCCCCTAAATCACACCAGATGTCATATGTAACACCAGGTGTGGGGCAGGAAGAGGCATGGCACATCCTATCCCTGCAGCAAGCAGGACTGAAGTCTCTGTGCATCAGATGAAGGGTGGAAAACTCAATCCTGCTTGGTGGAAGTACCTGAGAAGGCTCCTTGCACGTGAGGGTACATCATGCGCCTGAACCCTGCAGAAAGCGGGACTGAACTCCCCTTGTCAAAGGCGGCTCGCAGAACAGGGGGCTAGGGGAGAGAGAGAGAGAGCTGGGACCATTGTGCCTAAAAGCACTACTAGATGGGCAGCTTTCATTTTAGTCCAACACTGGTGGCGGAAGAGTATCCTTTGCCCCACCTGAGGGCAGCAGACTACCGTATGTTCTGGCGTATAAGACGACTTTTTAACTCAGGAAAATCTTCTCAAAAGTTGGAGGTCGTCTTATACGCCGGAAAATACGGTAGACTGGAGCTGCAAGGCAGCGGATGACATGGTTCACACACCTCTGCTTCCCACCATCCTGTAGCTGCTTGGTGCGCGCACCCCCTCCCAAGCATCTTATGTCTGAAGCTGTTTCCTCAGCCTACCAAATGGTAGGACCACCTCCGCCTTGGCATCAAGCCAATGTTTAAGGGCATCTGGGCTGCCTGCCGCTTCCCCAGTGGGGCCACTGAGGGCATCTTGCGCAAGGGAGCTGACACAGCTTCCTGGCCTCTGGCGGCTAGAGTTACTTCAGGGAGCAAAAAGGCCTCCTCGCCGCCACAAACCCTTCCCTTTCTTTTTCCACTGTGTTCATTCTGACACATTCCGTGAAGAAATAACACGCACCCACTGGCACGCTAAGAAAACTGATGGGGATTCAGGGCATTGCAAAGGGGTGGAAGAGGCCATAAGAATGGGAAGGAGAATAAGGGTCAAATGACTCATCTAGCCATCTCTTTGTCAACGGAGAAGCCGCGTGTTTGGGAATGTCCAAATGTGGCCAACTTCCTCCTGGCCAGACATGTGGGTCAAGAGCCAAATGTATGCATGAGGAAATAAAATATTAAAACTCAGATGCTAAAAGCAGTGGCGCCTGTGACGGGGGTGGGTGGTTTTGCATCCTGCTGCAGCCAGGCTATCCCTAGGAATATTGGGCATTTTTGTAGCATTTTTGAGCACTCTGAGTCCATTTACATACTGTTTTGTTGTAAAACTTATAGAGAGAGCTTGGAAAGTAGGTCAGCAGCACTATTATTTCTGCCCCCATCATCATTGCAGAGCAGGGGTTGCTGCTGGGAGAGAATGGATTGCCTGAGGGAGCTTCCTGCATGTGCAAGATTTGAACAACTTATAGATTCAAATAATTTGTAGCGTTGGAAGAGACCCAGAGAGTCATCTAGTACAACCCCCCTGCAATGCAGGAATCTCAAGTAAAGCGTCCATAACAGACGGCCACCCAACCTCTGCTTAAAACCCCCAAGGGAGGAGAGTCTACAACCTCCTGAGGGGGCCTCTTTCACTGTGGAACAGCTCTTACGATCAGAAAAAATATTCCTGATCCATAGTTCAGCCATTAAGTTACGCCAGCTCCATGTAGCTCTCTTGGAAAGTGCCAACCACAGACTTTCCACCCCAGCATTTGGAAAGCACGGAGTCAGAGGTTGCCTTGTTTCCAAAGAGCAGCATGTGAACTTCAGCTTCCTCAGCTGCTGGCTGTTTGTGTTTCTCTTCTCTGGCATTTCCCCCTCCTTCCTTGAACCTTCCCTTCCTGTCTGCCCCTTCCACCCACTTGCAAGCTTCTTAGGCCTCCTGTCTCCTTTTCCTAGACACCTGTTGCTTCTACCTGTGGCCACTTGTCCACTTTTCCTAGAGACAAGATGTGTCCATTGCCCAGCCAAAGATTTAACTGCCAGAGAACCCTGGGAAGAAAACAGAACCATGTGCTGGCTCCAGGGTTTTTTTGGGGGGGGGGGCCTACAGGCAAAATATCCCGAACAGGCCTCCTCCCTGCCCATTCACTTGCTTTTGGGCCCAGTCTGTATAACTATCCAGCATATAACTCTACCCACCTATAGTAACAAGATGTAAACAAGGTTTCTCCCCTCTCCCCAAAGGAACAATGATTTACCAGGGACTGGGGTGAGTCAATAGGGACAGCTGGAGCACAGGCATAATATACAATATTCACGGTGGTAAAATGTGTAATAATATATGGACGCTTGGGCCTGTTTATTCAATTGGTAGCCTCTCCAGTTGCTCCCCCTCCCCCCAACCCAAGGCTGCTTTCAGGTGGGGCTTTTAACAAAAATGGTTTTAAGCTCAAATTGGAACTTGGACATCTTCCACATCTGGAAGAGCCCCTGGCAGCTTGTGAAAAGGAAATGTTTTCTTAGCAGTGTTGATGCGCCGAACTCTCTGTGCCACAGCATTCTGCTACCATTTTCCACTATAGGTTCTGCAGTTTATTCAGATTTCAACATCATTGATACAGAGACTCCGGTGTTTTTCCGAGGTGACAAGGCCTCTCAGTTTGGCTACCGTGTCGTCCAGACGAGAGCGGACGACGGCACGTCCTGGTGAGAACCAAACCGTTGCCAGTTTATTTTGTTCAGAGCAGCCACATGCCTGTAAACAGTCGCTTTCTAAAACTTGCTCCCCTCCTGCAGGTTGGTAGTGAGTGCGCCCATGTCAGGCAACCGGACGGGATCGCTTTTCCGCTGCTCGTATGATACAGAGAAGTGCCAGCCAGTGGTTCTCCACCACAACAGTAAGCTAAAAATTTGTGTGCCTCCATTCTTCTGAAGGTGATAGTGTCACATCTGAACATTTTATCTCCTGAGAAGAGAGGGAACTCTTGAGGGCATATGTGCACTACAGACTGATACGGATTTTACAATTCCCTATTTTCATCAGTTTAATTTTGGAGGGTATGCAGAATAGCTAGGAACTGTGCGTGTGTATTAATATCCATGAGACATGGGGACAAAGTCTCTTTATATATTATAATTATATATTATAAGTCTCACTTACATGTCTGTCTCTTTTTTCCACATGCCATCTATCCTTGTCTGAAACAAAGATACCTCTGGAATATCTCTGGGGCTTTCGCTGGCGGCCGATAAATCAGACTCAAAAATAGTAGTAAGTAAAACCAGAGTGGAATCAAATAGCAAAATAGTGCAAGTCCATGGGTGGGCCTGTGTTTGCAGTGTCTGTCGCTCAGAAAGGAGGTGAAACAGAGGCAGCCCTGTCATTAGTGAGAATGAGGCAGCCGCCTCAAGCAGCTGATTAAAGGAGAAAAAAATCATTTTAAAATTTATTAATATTGTATTTTTACTGCCAGGGATTGGAAGAGGGACTTGTGGGATTTTCTGCTTCAGGTGACAGAGTAACTTGACCAGCTGTGGGTGCCTTGCAACTTGGCTTTGGAGAGAAAATATTGAGCTCAAGCAGAAAATGCCCTGACCTGGCCTTGAGGAGGAATTTCTCTCAATTTGGCTGAGACAATCTAGAGTCACATCTATAGCATACATTTAAAGCACAGTTATGTCACTTTAACAGCCTTTGCTCCCGTGAAAGAATCATGGGAAATGTGGTTTAAGGATGCTTGGAATTGTAGCTCTGTGGGGAGTCTCCTAACAACTCTCAGCACCCTTACCAAACTACAGTTCCCAGGATCCTTTGGGGGAAGCCATGGTCTAAGAGTGCTTTAAACATTTCAATAAATAAGTCTATGGTGTGGATATGACCTAGGTGAATCAGCTTAAGAGACAGGGACCCCATGGCTGTTTTCATCGTTCCTGTCCACACAGGCCTGTGGCCCAACATGGGAGCGTCGATGTGGGGACTTTGATTATCTGAATGGTGTCTGCTATATCATGAGCAATTTTAACCAACCTGCCAAAGAGATCCATCCAGCTTTCCAAGGTAAGATTTGGAGAAAATTAGCTTCACATGCCTCATAGCATATTGCATTAATAAGCTAGGTTGGGGAGCATCGGTTTGGTAAAGGGGAAGAGGAGACAGTCATGCGCATGAAGTTGGACCAAGGTTGTCACACATATTGTGTCCTTTTAATTGCTGCAGCACAAATTCAATATGTGCAGCTTTTCACCATTGCTGCATCTGCATGCCAGGTGAGGGTTATTCTGCAGTTCTAGCATCCCAAGATAAGCTTTGGCCTACCCCATATTGTATTTATCAGGCTATCCCCTTTGAGTTCCATGGCAATTCTCTCCAGTCAAACCATTCTTTTTGTACATTGCTCTGTAATACACAGTGACCCAATATGTCAATTACAAATAAGGAATTTTGACCGCTGCAAATCATACTTGCACACCTCCAGAATGGTATCTTCTACCTGCATCGTGTCTCTCAGATGTCACTCTCCTGAAGGTGTGGATGTTTGATTTGGGGTGACTCACAGCTTAGTTTGGGGTACATGTCCTTGGTTCCTTGTTCATTTTGTTTTTGACTATTATTGATGTGGGCTTGTACACCTGGCAATGTCATGTACTAAAACCAAATTTTCGGTTGGACATAATTCTGGAACATCTCATGTTCCTTTGGAGGTGTGGCTCTGTGATTTGTGGCAGCCCAAAGTTTAATTTGGGATGTTCAGACCCAATTCCTCATTTGCAGTTGTTACCTGAGATTATCATGTGTTAAAGACCGTTGTGCGAAGGGTTCTGACTGGAGAGAAATGTTGTGGCTTTCGAATGGGACAATCCCCACATTATGGAGACCTGCAAAGTTTATTTTAGGATGCTGGGGCATATCGGCTTCCGTTCCTCGTTGAGGCTATTCATTTGTCTTTGTTTTGGGATGTCATGGGAATGCAATCCATTTTCCACACCCATCATGCCTCTTCTCCACTCAGAGTGCACTGTTGGCGTGGATGCTGTGATCTTATTTGACGACTCTGGGAGCATTTCTGATGGTTCCTTTCTCACAGTGAAGAACTTCACCCTTCAGCTAATGGCTTCTGTTTCTGAGGCAGATGTGCAGGTGAGAGCAATAAGGAGCTTGTTGGCGCTGCATGTGGGAAGTGACTGGGTGGGTGTCACTGGGCTTTGCTTCTTAGGTCACACCCCCTCCATAGTTTCAAAGCACTCTTATAGCATTTAAGCAGTCATGGCTTCCCTCAAAGAACACCAGCTTGTTAATGGTGCTGAGACTCATAATTCCCCTTTCTCAGATTTCTGAGAGGGTTCTTTCCCAGCCCCACCTGGAGATGCTGAGGATTAAACCTGGACTTTTTGCATGCAAAGCAGATGCTCTACCATTGAGTTTGAGTTTCACCTGGTCACAGGCCCTGCCAAGTTTGAAAGGAACCCCCATGTGGCACCGGTCATTCTTCATCTGCTGCCCTTAATTCTGTACTCCTTCCCCGTCACTGCCATTGCTGAGCTTTTGGGCTGGGCTGCCCTTCTCATGCCCTCGTGTTACTTCTGCTTGCTTTAGAAAAATATATTGAATGGTTGGGCATCAGGTGCTGTGAAGTGAACCACTGTGTCAGCTAGACTTATTTACCCAGAATGCTTCTCGGCAGCACACGACAGGCAGCTCAAGGCTGGCAGATGTGGTGGTATGCCCCACACACCACAGTTTCTCACCACTCTAACAATTGGCACTCACAATTTGGTGTCATTTGCCAGAGAGGAGCTCCTGGGCTTCAAAGTCCTGAATGTTGACTAATGGTGCCAAAGTGTGGGGTGTGCTCGCTGTATTTTCATTGATGACATAAGCCATTCTCCAAATGATATTGATTCTTCACATGTGCATCTGAACTCCCCACTGCATGGGGAAAGAGGAGCAGTGCAACTTTCCGTTGTCATGTCTTCCAGTTTGCTATGGTCCAGTTTTCCACTGAAGTCAACCTGGTTTTTTATTTTAACTACTACAATGCATTTAAGAGCAAGGTGAAGGAAATAGTCGACGCAATTCAACAGACCAAAGGAAATACTCACATCCCGACTGCCATCCGCTATGTGGCGTGAGTACCAGGGAAATGAATTTTTGGGTTGGAGGAAGAGCCAGGTGCCTTTTGCCCCTTCAGACCCAAGCCAATTGCTGCCTTCTTTGCAGGGATAAAGTCTTCTTACCCAAGCTTGGCATGCGACCTCACAGCAAGAAACTCCTCATTGTCTTGACCGATGGCGTATCCAATGACAGGAAAACCACATTTGATGTCGCTATACAGGCTGCAGATAAGAAAGGCATCATCCGTTATGCCATTGGGGTATGGAGTTCAAAACCATCATTGAGGTTGCAATGTGTGGATTCTGTGGCTGCACCAGGCAAGCTCACAAGTGCAGGATTGGTCCCTTGGGGAACCAAGTGCTGAGGGTATATGTGGCAGGGACCCATTAGTAACGGGGGGGGGGGGAAGACGTCTTTATAGAAATTCCCTGTTGCTTGTTCCAGGTTGGCAAACTAACTAAAACAGATGAGCTGAACACAATTGCTTCGTCACCTAATAATGTTTTCGAAGTCGACAGCTTTGATGCCCTCAGTAGCATTCAGAACCAGCTGAAGGACAAGATCTTTGCCATTGAAGGTCAGTGTCGCAAGGTGATGGAGCATCTTTGCCGATGCTCAGTTTTGTCCAAGAACTATAGGCGTGGTACAGTAAAGGGGGGGGGGCAGGATGTAAAGAACTGAAGTACCTAACAAGGGAATGGTGTTTAAGTTTAAGAATTCACAAAATGACACGGGCACTGTGGAACAGGGTGAGTCGTTGTGTCAGTCATTATTGCTAATGCTGAGGTGTACAACAGATTCACTGACACTGTGCAACCTGACTCTGCCCAGCCGTTTGCAAAGGAGGTGCAAATGTGGGGGTGCCATCCATGCTGAAGCCCCACAACAGAAGTACCGTATTTTTCGTCCCATGGGACGCACCGGCCCATAGGACGCACCTAATTTTTTTGGGGGGGAATAAAGGAAAATCCCCCCCAAAAAAAACCAGGTCGGGGAATCCAAACCAGGTCGGGGAACAGCGGGATGGCGGCGCTGCGCCTCCCCGCTGTCCCTCGAGCTTGTGGGGCTGCCCGATGTCTGCCCGAAGCGCGGGGCGCTCTGCTTCAGCGCTCCCTGCACTCCGTGCAGCAGGCTGCTATCCGCAGCCTGGGGAGCCCTGCGGTAACTCCTGCAGGGCTGCCTAGGCTGCGGATGTCTTCCCGAAGCGCCGGGCGCTCTGCTTTCAGCGCGCCCGGCGCTCCGGGAAGCAGGCTGCTATCCACAGCCTAGGGAGCCCTGCGGGAACTCCCGTGGGCTCCCCAGGCTTGCTGATAGTCCTCCTGAAGCCTGGAGAGCAAGAGGGGTCGGTGCGCACCGACCCCTCTCGCTCTCCAAGCTTCAGCGAAAGCCTGCATTCGCCCCATAGGACACACCCAGATTTCCCCTTCATTTTTGGAGGGGAAAAAGTGTGTCCTAAAGGGCGAAAAATACAGTACTTCTTGTACAAAAGATTACTCTTCTCCCAACCCTGGAAAACTGAATTTGTTCTGCTCTAACATGACCATTTAGAAAGGGCAGATTTTGAGGCCAAGCTTCCTCCTCTCTTTGCCCCCCCCCTTCCATTCTCTACCTCTTGCCTGTCTTAATTATCTTTTGTTTCCCAAAAAGGGACCTCTGGAATCTCTGCTGGCAATTCATTTCAAAAAGAACTTTCTCAGGGCGGATTCAGTGCTCTCCTCACCCCAGTGAGTAGAAACTCCTGTCATAAGAACATATGCTTTGTTTGGGGTATTTATATCCTGCTTTTTAGGCAGACCTCACAGAATGGTTTACAAAGGACCATCCGAACAATAAGTGTGTGTGTGTGTGTACAGTGCTTTTTTCTTAAAAAATGTTTGGGGTACTCTCACTTTGACTCAAGAAATTCACCTTTTTATAGTTCAAACTGGGGAAAATAAATACAGTAAATGGACAAAAGTACAAAGATTCACAAAATGTTTAGGGGTATGCATACCCCTGCGTCCCCCCAGAAAAATGCACATGTGTGTATAAAATAAAAGGGAACAATAACTTTGTTTTAGAAGACGCTATAATTTGCTTCTACTCCCTTTAGGACCCTGGCTTCCAATGTTATGAGAGACAGTGAAAAAGTAATCCAATTCTATTTTCCCATTCAGTTATGCATCTCAGTTGATTCCTCTTAATCCTTCATTCATGAGTTCTGAAAACAATTCCTACCACCAGCCCTATTTAAAGGGAAGTCTCTCCTCATGGGCTGCCACAGCTAGCAATACAACACTGTGTGGGATGGATTTGTCTTTTTGCCGTGCAGCCTTCCCCCACCCCCACCCCCACATTTTCCTTTGGGGAGACTTACTCATGAATGTTTTCTGCTGATGCACACCGTCTGATCACCATATATAGAGAAGGACTCAGTTTCTCCCCCTACCGATTGGTTCGCACCCTGGGAATGTTGTTCCCTTTGTGTGTACGTAGTTTGACTGTTTGGTTCAGGTCATTTGCAGCTCTGTACTCTGCAGGTACCTTCCTGTAGTTCAGCTGTTCCTATTTGTAAACTGATCTGGATTTAAATCTGTATACTGGCCTATAAGGGATAGGACTGGTTGGAGAATAGCTTTGGACTAGATGAGCATTGAATAAATTTAATAAATTTGTGTTGTTTTTTTAAACACCACAATAATTCTATGATTACATGTAGAACACCCTGTTATTTTGTCATGCAGTGTGGAGAAATGCTTGACTTGGCTGTGGTTTGGTCATTAATTGGAGGAGAACTGAGAGGTGCAATTTGACTACTCATGTCTAAAACAGAGAGGGCTGGGGAGTAGAGCTCAGTTACTGATGTTGTTGTTGTTGTTGTTGTTAATTCATTTGTTATATCACCCTTTATCAAAATGTCCCAGGGTGGTGCATAACATTAACACATTTTACGGAGCACAACAAAACACACACAATAAAAAACATAATACTAGACAGCATAATAATCATATAATCCCACAGCTTTAACAAGCCATAGATTTTTTAATGACCAAAGGGTAAAGAGGAATGGTTTTGCCTGGTACCTAAAGACATGTAATCATGGCACCAGCCGAGCTTCTCTGGGGAGGGTATTCCACAGTCAGGGAGCCACCACAGAAAAGACCCTCCAAACCTCTTGGGGAGCAAAGACATAAAAAACAGCCTTGGATGACAAGTGCAGGGGCCAAGTCAGTTCCTATGGGAAAAGGCAGTCCTTCAACACTGAGAAACCACCACCACACCTGGGACTGCAGTCTGTAATCCCCTCACCTACCTATCTTTCTTCACGCCTCCATCTTCTTCCAGGGGCATGTGGTGACTGGAGCTGTTGGGGCTCACACTTGGTCTGGGGGTCTGGAGGAACAGTCTTTGAGAGACCCTCCCCAAATCCAATTCCTGAACATTTCCTTCAATGTCTCATATCTGGGTGAGTGAGGCAGCTTCTCCTTTGCCTTCCATATCTAATGGCCTGCCAGGAGCTAACTCATCCAACTCGACGTCCGCAACCTCCTCTTTCTTTGTCTCTGACAGGCTATTCGGTGGCTGTAGCTCAGCGTGGAAAGAAGCAGTTCTACATAGCTGGGGCTCCGCGATACCAGCACGTTGGAGCTGTCGCAGTCTTTGAAAGCCGGAGTAAGCGCTTGGTGGTATTCCCTGAAGGGGATCAGGTAAGAGGCAGAAACCGGGGTGCAGATCAGTCTCCCATTCACTTCATGTTGGGTGTGAAGGTTGTAAGCTGCCCTGGAAGTTTAGTCAAAATAAAAAAAATCCTTCCAGTAGCACCTTAAAGACTAAGTTAGTTCTTGGTATGAGCTTTCGTGTGCATGTACACTTCCTCAGATACACTAACTTAGTTGGTTTTTAAGGTGCTACTGGAAGGAATTTTTTTATTTTGACTATGGCAGACCAACACGGCTACCTATCTGTAACTGGAAGTTTAGTGTTAAAGCAAGGCAGGCTACCTTAACTAATCTAGAACCGGCAGAAAGATAGGAGCACAGGAGTCAGTCTCTTGGCCCATGTAGTTTGGTGCTGTCTACACTGACTTGGCAGCAGTCAGCTTCAGGCAGCAGATGTTTCCATCCCTGCCTAGAGATGCTGAGGATGGAAACCTGGGACCTTCTGCATGCCAAGCAGGTGCCCTACAGCCTTTCCCCTCTTTCTCTTAGAAAGTTTACTTCAAACACATGAAAGAGACAGAGGGAGTTGATAATCGAACAACTTGTCAAAAATCACTGAGCAGCTGCCAAACAATAAGCAGACATCATACTGATAGGGACTAGGAGTAAATCCTGCGACTACAGTGGTACCTCGGGTGACATATACTTCACGTTATAGACGCTTCTGGTTACAGACTCTGCTAACCCAGAAATAGTACCTCGGGTTAAGAACTTTGCTTCAGGATGAGAACAGAAATCGTGTTCCGGTGGCGCGGCAGCAGCAGGGGGCCCCATTAACTAAAGTGGTGCTTCAGGTTAAGAACAGTTTCAGGTTAAGAACGGGCCCCCTGAACGAATTAAGTTCTTAACCCGAGGTACCACTGTATTAAAATCTGAAAAGGCTCTATTCCTGTGTTTCTCCTTTTTCTTGTGCCCCTTCTGACTGACCTTTATTTGGTCACAGATTCCAGTTGACTAACTGATTAATTCTGCCATGGGATACTCCTGTCAGTCTCAAACTGCTTCACATCAATATTCCAAGAGGGTTTTGGGCCTACATCTTCTCTCTCTCTCTCGGCCAAACTAGACATGAAACTAAAGATATGAGTGCCATTAGCCTGCCCTGTTCTTAAAATCTAAATAATTGGTGGTAAAGCTGTGATCCATGGACCTCATTAAACCACCTAGACCTTTTGACATGGGTGTAGCCAGGTTTTTTGTTGGGGAGGGCCTTTTGCTTGGGAAGGCATAACCTCAGTTAGCTATGTATTTTTTATGGGGGGGGGGCAGCTGCCCCACCCTGTCCCCCCCTTGGCTACACCCATGCCTCTCAATTTTGCCCATGAGTCTGTTTTGGCAAAGATTAAGCCCACTAGTCTAATTTGTCATCTTCACTTCTGCCAGTCACCTCCATATTGTATTTCTATTTCTTTCCAGTTGGGTTCTTACTATGGGGCTGAAGTCTGTTCCGTTGACCTAGATGAAGACAACAATACCGACCTTGTTCTGATCGGGGCACCCCATTATTACAGTAAGAACCAAGGTGGGCTTGTTGATGTCCGCTCTATGAATGACCAGGTGAGGAAACGCACCAGTGGTAGGCTTGGGAAGGGTGGGGGGTGGGAAGAAGGGGCAAGGAGGAGGATGGACCAGACTTGCTCACATCTGGAATAATAATAATAATAATAATAATAATAATAATAATAATAATAATAATAATATATTTATACCCCACCCATCTGGCTGGGTTTCCCCAGCCACTCTGGACGGCTTCCAACAGAAAATACAATAACCTATTAAACATTAAAAGCTTCCCTAAACAAGGGCTGCCTTCAGATGTCTTCTAAAAGTTTGGTAGTTATTTTTCTCTTTGACATCTGGTGGGAGGGTATTCCACAGGGCAGGTGCCACTACTGAGTAGGCCCTCTGCCTGGTTCCCTGTAACTTGGCTTCTCGTAGCGAGGGAACTGCGAAGAAGGTCCACGGCACTGGACCTCAGCGTCCGGACAGAACGATGGGGGTGGAGATGCTCCTTCAGGTATACTGGACCGAGGCTATTTAGGGCTTTCAAGGTCAGCACCAACATTTTGAATTGTGCTCGGAAACATACTGGGAGCCAGTGTAGTTCTTTCAAGACCGGTGTTAAAATGGTCTCGGCGGCCACTCCCAGTCACCAGTCTAGCTGCCGCATTCTGGATTAGTTGTAGTTTCTGGGTCACCTTCAACAGTAGCCCCACGTAGAGCACATTGCAGTAGTCCAAGCGGGAGATAACTAGAGCATGCACCACTCTGGCGAGACAGTCTGCAGGCAGGTAGGGTCTCAGCCTGCGTACCAGGTGGAGCTGATAAACAGCTGCCCTGAACTTCTGGAAAAACTGAACTTCTGCTCCATCCAGCTTTCATGGGAAATGCTAGGATGCAGCTCAGCTTGATGAGTGGTTAATGGAGATAGAGAGGGGAATTTTTAAAGATTCCCAAACTTTCTCACTGTCCTTGGATCTCTGTGCTGAACTTTCCTTTGATGTTAGACTGATAAAGCTGATCAAATTTCCTTCTTTGCAGTCTTGCTTCTGAAGCTGATGGGGAAAGGGCATCTTTGGCAGTATCTCTGCTGAATGCGAGGGGGGTGTAATAGAATAGGATTGAATAGTAGAGTTGGAAGGGACCATGAGGGTCATTTGTCCAACCCCTGCAATCTTTTGTGCAACGTGGGGCTCGAACTCATGACCCTTGAGATTAAGAGTCTCATGCTCTACCAACTGAGCTATCCCAGGAGCCAAGCATGGCTCTGCTGCACCTCCAGATTTAGTTAGAACTAAGAGCTCTTTTCTACCCAAGTATGTCTTGCCTATAAAAAAACCCCACCCTGGCCCTTTTTATTTTCCATACCAAGTGTCTCTGTGTGCGACTGCAACCAAGGTGAGCTTGCTCTCCTAGCAAGGACTCGGTATGCAGTCAGTTTCCAAGCTGTGTGCTAACTCTGCAGAGTATAATCAACACATTTTATTTTCAAGAAGCATTTGAAGGCCGCTCTCTTTACTTCCTCCTGTGATTGGTGTTATGTACTGAAGTTCTCACCCTGGGCCAGCAGGGGGATACTGTAGATAGTTTTCACTCAGGTCCACATATGCAAATAAGGAATTGAAAGTGACGTTCAGTGATTGGATAGTTACAGAAAGTTGTTACTGTTGCTTGTAGTTGAGCTCTATATAAGCAGGTTGGCTGAACCCTTCAGCCCAGTTCAGTTCTGACCTGTGAATAAACAAGAGCTGTTTGAAGAATCGCTGTATCGTCTGATATGTTCACCCACAACTTAACGATTGGCTTCCGTTATGCCCTTTCCCTGTGCACAGTCTCTTATTGGGGCCAAGCTAGATGTGATATTGTGTGAACGCAATTAACGCATACATTAAAAAATGAATAAATAGCCACCTGGGAGGGAGGGAGAGCAGCAATAGAACCACAGCCACACTCTGCCACGATGATCCCTATCTGAAGCTGCCCAGTTGCTGCCCGTGGACACTTCTCTCTCAGGATTAATAGCAGCTCTGAGAGGTGATTTTTCATTGGGGTCACAGCAGGGAAATGAAAGGATTAACCCTTCCCAGCACACTGCAGAGCTGTTGCAAAGTGTTGAAGTCGTCATGGGTTGTATCCAGCTAAGTTCTACTCAGTGTAGAAATGGATGGATCCAAGTAAGGATTAGCATTGCACAACCTCTGCCCGCCCCTCCGAATTTTAATTGTTTCCTTACAAGTCAATCATGGTACAAAACTGGACCTTAAATTGTAACACCAAGGCAGAGACTGCCATCTTAAGCTCATAGATGAAATAAGATTTAACTGGGGGACTCATGTTCACTAGGACAATAAACATCATCGTCAGGCCCCAGGAGGTTGATTGAGGTCCGTTTAATCCAGCATATGCGTTTTGCTTGTATTGCCTCATTGATTTTAGAGAATGGTCTTAGCTCATCTTCCCACTGTGTCTATTTTTTTTTTTTTTTAAATGTCATACTAATGCTGCTTTAAATGCTGTTCCTTCTTCCGGTTACAGTGGTGCCCCACAAGACGAATGCCTCGCAAGACGGAAAACTCGCTAGACCAAAGAGTTTTCCGTTTTGGAGGTGCTTCGCAAAACAAATTTCCTATGGGCTTGCTTCGCAAGATGAAAATGTCTTGCGAGTTCCTGCTGGTTTTTTTCCTCCCCCCCTTTTTCTAAGCCGCTAAGCCGCTTATCAGCTGATCCGATCAGCAGATAAGCCGCTAATAGCGCTAATCCGTCAATGGGCTTGCTTCGCAAGACGAAAAAACTGCTAGACGAAGAGAATCACAGAACGGATTATTTTCGTCTTGCGAGGCACCACTGTATTGATTGTTAAATGTTGGAGTCGTTTCAATGCCAAATATATTTTCTGCCTTGAAATTTGGTTAAGGGAAGTTGGAGAGCGTATAACTGTGTTAATAAGTCACACACTTCCTGGCAGGGTCACCTTGTTTCCCTCCAAACGCTTCGTGGGGAGCCTGGCAGCAGCTTTGGCCGTTTTGGGGCAGCACTCTGCGCTTTAGGGGACATAAGCGGGGATGGCTTTGCAGATGTGGCGATAGGAGCCCCCATGGAGGATGAAGATCGTGGGGCCATTTACATCTTCCTGGGAGAAGCAGGCGGGCTGAAGAAACACCACCACCAGGTGAGCCTGAGAGTCAAAAGTGCATATATTGTCTGTTTGTCTGTGGCAAGGTGGTCCAATGGTTAAAGAGCTAGGCCAGGGATGGGGAATGTGTGACCCTCCTGATACTGGACTACAACTCCCATCGTCTCTGACCAATGGCCATGCTGGCTGGGTGGTGGGGGGAGCACAGGTTTCCTATTCCTGATGCAGGCAGTACAGATTCAGTCCCTCCACATCTCTCCATTGAATTCTTATGAGCCGATTCCTGAATCAGTCTCCACTGATCATTGGTGAAATGGGAACAGTAAAGCAACAGAGTTGTTGGAACGCAATTGCAGCCAAGTCTGGATAGAAACCCAGTTCAATACATAATCTCAATAACCGCTCCCTTTTTGATGACAGATGTGATCCCTGCCTCCCCAGTATTGGGCCCAGAACATCTTTGCACAGATTAATGCAGAATCTGTACTTCTATAATTAAAAAACAACAACAACAACAACAATAGATGTGACAACTTGCATCCAGTAACTAAACAGCACATTTTATAAATTCTGGCTGTTGTGGCGCACGCGCACACACACACACACACACACGTACAAAGAAAGTGTGCTTCTTTTTTCAAAACTATTATAGTTTGCCCTATGCAGATTTAATTAATGAATCCTTTAAAGGACTTAAAATGGAATTGATTAATTGGCTAATATTTCTCCAACAAAGGCATTGGAGAAATGGGCAGGCGGAATAGCTGAACTGAGGGTGTGTCTCCCTCATCTGCTGAGGATCCCTAACCTTCCTTGTTCCCCTGTTTTCTCTTTCTTTCCCCCTCAAAATATTTAGCGGATTGCTGCCAAGTCTCTCTCCCTGGTGCTCTATTATTTCGGACAGTCCATCCAAGGAAGAATGGATCTGAGCGAGGATGGACTGACTGACCTGGCTGTTGGGGCGCTAGGAAGCGCAGTGCTGCTTCGGTAAGAATGGGCGAGGGCGGTAATGGGTGTGGATTGTGAGTAGGCCACAAAGGGCGGGACATAACTGCAATGTGTGTTCCCCAACTACCTCGAAATTCTGCATCCTGAACTAGATTTTAAAAACCTGCACAAACCTGTTGCGTGTACTCTGGCCAACTAGCCGTCAGTTTGGTGCACCCTAATTGCCCGCATTTTTCTGAGCATGGCTTGAGCCTGCTGTGGCAGTTGCTACACCTTCCTGCCAGCTGTGATGCTGCCCCCATGTGGTGGGGAAGAAGAAGGCTCTTAATATATCAGGCTGCTGGGAGTGTGGATACGCTAGCTCAGGGGTCAGCAAACTAAGGCCTGGGGGTCAGATGCAGCCCACCAGGCTCATAAATCCGGCCCGTGGACCCTGCCACCCACTCGGTCAGTCCCCGCATGCCATGCAGGGACTGACTTCTGCGACGCTGGCACAGCTTCTGGGTGGGAAGCTCCTGCCACCAATCCGAAGCCGCGGACGGCTCTGGGCAGGTGGCGACACTGGTGTGGCTTCGAATTGGCTGCAGGAAGTTCCTGCAGCCAATCTGAAACCTTGCCTCCTGCGGCTGAGGTAAACCCGGTGTGGCCATGGACAGAGAGGCTGGAGGGCAGGCGGTGGGTCTGGGCCATGGCATGGGCATTGTGAAGGGTGCGTCGCAGGGCTTCAGCCAGAGCTTGGCGCACCTGCTTGCCCTTCGCCTGGTGCCCTGCTCGGTGCTGCTGCTGGTGGCACGCTCGGCGGCCGCGCTGGAGCAGCTGGAGGGCGAGCTGCGCGCCACCTGCCCGGTGCTCCGAGTGCGTGGCCTGCCCGTTGACCTGGCCTCAGAGAATGGACTGCAGCATGTGGTGCACGCCTCCTGGGAGCTCTGCAGGGATGGGCTGATGGAGCAGCTGCTGCTCATCAACAGCGCCGGTGAGCGGACGGCGCAGAGACGTGCTCCTGAGCACGTGCAGAGTGCGTTCCTCCTCCAGGTCCAGAGGCAGCTGCGGGATCGGCTTGCACGGTATTTATATTTTTCAAAATATAGCCCGGCCCCCCACAAGGTCTGAGGGACAGTGGACCGGCCCCCTGATGAAAAAGGTTAGCTGCGTTAGCTGGAGTCTGTAGATGATGAAAGACCAAGCGTGCTGAATATGAAGCCCAGAGACCTATGCGGAGTCTGAGTGGGGCACTTCCTGCTCCAGGAAGTTAATGTGGGGCTGGGTTCCAGACTGGGCCTGATCCAGGGCTGCTGGCAATTTGGACAGCTGCTGGTTTGAACAGGCCTCCCCTTTTATCCCCTGCCTCCCAGATCTCGGCCTGTTTTCACAATCAACTCTTCGCTGACTTTCTCGCATCGCTGGATCCCCTTGGACGACCCTAAGTGTGGAAGCGGGAATGTTTCAGGAATTGCTCCCCGCGGGAAAACCAGTCTTTGTTTCACCCTAAAACTCATCAGCACAAAATGGACCCACGGTAAAGGCACCATCTCAGTTCTCCTTTTGCTTAGTTATTTTTTTATTTTTCGTGGACTTGTTTGTTCCTTTCCCCTCACTTATTCTCTCTGCAGCTGCTCATTATCTTATCATTTTTTTTAGATCCCATTCTCCCAGCCTGACTCTTATTGCTTATTTTCCTCACTTGTTTTTCTTATCCATTCCCTCTTGCGTTAAAAATGATGTTTAAGATCAACAATTCTTTCTGACTTTCATTTTCTCAGTGATTCTCTCATTAAATTCATAGTGACTCCAGACTCCCATCTAGCGCAAGAATGGGGAATCCCTCGGCCTCCAGATGTTGCCGAACCACAACTCCCATCAGCCCTAGCAAGCATGGCTATGGGTCAGGAATGATGAGAGCTGGTGTTCAGTACATCTTGGACAGCCAAAATGTTTAGTTCGTTCTGCTCCTGTGATCCAATTTGTTTCTATGTTTTGGAAAGAAAATAGGTGCCCTGCAAGCTGCGATCTCATTTACTCTCCGGTCTGATGCTAAGCAGTCTCCATCACGCCTGACGCTAGAGAATGAGGCTTCCACATTCTCAGACACCATCCTGGTTGGAACTAGGCCAGTCTGCGTCGATAAGATTCTCCATGCTCCAGTAGGTTGAAATATGGCACCATGGGTAATTGTAGGGGTGTGTGTGTGTGTTTGTGTGTGTGTGTGTGAGAGAGAGAGAGAGCGCTAGGAATATCTAATGCAGAATTATCTCAGCACCTCACCAGACTTCAGCTCCCAGAATCCTTTGGTAGAAGCCATGACAGTTACAATGGTCTAAAAGTGATACAGTAAATAACCCTCCTGTTGGAGAAACACTGATTTTTGGAAGCTCACAGTATTTAGAAACATTGCTGTGGGAATGATGACTGCATTTTCAGGGAGAAATGTATTGGCTGAGTGCAGTGGCGTGGCGTGGGTTGTCTGCACCCGGGGCAAGGCAAGTAATTTGCGCCCCCTAACCCGTGGATTTGTGCCCCCTAACCCGTGGATTTGCGCCCCCTAACCCTAACCCCCAGATGTTGTGCCCGGTGTGGCTGGCCCCCCCCTGCACCCCCCACGCTACGCCACTGGCTGAGTGGAAACTTGTGATTCCCTTTTTTTTTTTTTTTTTACTGTCTTCCAGCTCTGCCTGGATGATTCCTTCTCTCCACTTGTGCTACGGGCAGATGTAACGGCCGAGGGGGAGCCAGATGCCTCTGAAAGGAACCTACGCCCTGTCCTGGACCCTGGAACTAATTTGTCTACTGAGATCAAGGTCTTATTTCCTGGCCATTTCCCTTTCAAGCCCATCTCCTAGGACCTAGGACAAAGCCCCTTCCATCAAAGAAACGGCTCAGCCCAGAGTACTTAGTACAGAGGGCTTTGTGGACTGGGCAGCCCTCAAATGTTCTAAATAAATGAACCTTGCTTAATCTAAGCAGATCTAGGTCTGGTCAGTGCCTGGGTGGTGGAAACTTGTGCACGCCAAAGGGAAAGTATTATAAATGTAATAATGAATACTGAATGCACAGTGGAAATAGAACTCAGCAACTTTGTTGCCTTAGTTTGTTTAACAATGATGACCAAAAGAAATACAGTGGTACCTTGGTTCTCAAACGCCTTGGTACTCAAACAACTTGGAACCCAAACACTGCAAACCTGGAAGTAAGTGTTCCGGTTTGCGAACTTTCTTCAGGAGCTGAACTTGTTTTGAGTGCCACACTTCCATTTTGAGTGTTACGCTGAGTTCTGTCTGTTTTTGCTATTTATTTTGTGTTTTTGTTTTTGTGACTGTGTGGAATCCAGTTCAGCTACTGACTGATTGATTGTGTGACTGTAGTACATTGTTTACTCCTTCATTTTATGGTTCAGTGGTCTTGTTAGATAGTAAAATTATTGATAAATTGCTGTTTTAGGAGTTGTTTTTAAAAGTCTGGAACAACTTAATCCATTTTGCATTACTTTCTATGGGAAAGCTTGCCTTGGTTTTGGAGCGCTTTGGTTTCGAAACGAACTTCCGGAACAGATTAAGTTTGAGAACCCAAGGTACCACTGTAGATGAAAGGATAAGGGAAAAAACATTCTCACAGAGAACTTGTATGCTTCTGTAGACTTTACCGAAATATTTATTTATTAATTAAAACATCTCAACCACGCTTCATTCAAATATATCTCAGCACAAAAACCCAAAATGCAATAAAAGCAAAACATGACCCTGGTCTGGCCCAAGCAGTGACCGCAGCCAGGAGGTGTCTGTTGGCCACAGAGACCTGGGGTCCCAGGGTCACGTACTGGTAATCCCATTTCAATAATCAGTCAGGAAAGTCAGACCAAGGAGAAGCCACATTCCAGCAGGGGCAAAGCCAAACAACCAGAGCTTAGAGTCCAGGGGGCAGGGGCAGGCCAAGGAGAGTTATGGTTGCAATGAGGTTAGCCAAGCAAAGCGAGAGGGTAGATCCAGATAAGCAAACTCACGCAAGCTAGGAGAGGTCCCAGCAATCCAAACAGGTAGCACCATGGATATCTCCAAGTAGCCTCCCGGTGAGAAGCGAGAAAAGACCTTGGAACACCCTCGGAGGCTCATTTCCTTTTATATTGCCAGGTTCCCTTCAAGCAAGACTGCGGCCTCGATAAAATTTGTGTATCTGATCTTCGAATCTCCTTTAACTTTTCAGGGTGAGTAGCCTATTTTGTGCTTATGAGGGCCATCCCAATATTTTTTTGCTGCCCTTAGATGCTGTGCCTCCGGACCCCTTCCTGGTTGGTTGGAGCATGGTGCCGGTAGCGCCGAGGTTGCAGGTTCAATCCTCGTATAGGGCAGCTGCAGCTTCCTGCAACTCTGCAAATGCTGTGATTCCAGGGGTGCCCTGTCACTGACCTTCGCTGAGCAGCAACGCTTCTGAACATCGCAGGAGGGGAGAGGAGTGCTGTTTTTCTCAGGCCCTGCTTGTGGGCTTCCCCCAGGCATCTGATTGGCCACTGTGAGAAAAGGATGCTGGATGTGGAGGGTGACTGGCCCCACCCAACAGGATCCTTGCTATGCACTTACTCGGAAACAGGAGCCAAGAGGTGCAACCCTGCCATTCTCTTGGAGGTTGCATGGGATGTTGGGTTATGACTCTCGGCGAGTATGAAGCAGTGAACGAGCCAATAAATAATAAAATAATGATGATGATGATGATGATGGTGATGATAATAATTTATTATGTATACTCCGCCCATCTGGCTGGGTTTCCCCAGCCACTCTGGGCGGCTTCCAACAGAATATTAAAATACAATACACTAGAACATGTGGGGGTGAACCTCTTTAATCATGTGCTTGCCAGTTACTTTAATGCGCAACCTGAGTGTTTCTCCCAGAATTGCCCATACACCAGGGATCCTGAGAGTCCCTCTTGGCTCACACAGATTATTGGCTTTCTTCAGGCACCTTGAGCTGAGGAGTGGGAGTCAGGTGATCTGCTTCACCAGCTAGAACAAAGTGACATTGATCATTAGGTCAAATTCTTTGCCATTGTTTTCTTACAACTCTAGTGGTGTGACTGTGCCCATTTTACAGAGTGAGAAACAGAGGTGAAGAGACAGAGAGACTTAGGAACATAGGAAGCTGCCTTATATTGACTCAGGCCATTGGTCCATCCAGCTAAGAATTGTCTACACTGACAGACAGGGTTTTGTCTCAGCCCTACCTGGGGATTGAACTTGGGACCTTCTGCGTGCAAGGCAGATGCTTTAACCACTGAGCCATGTTGCCCAAAGGGAACTTCCAGCTTGCCCAGCGTCTAACTAGTGAGTTCCTGGAGACTGAGCAAATGTTTCTCTCAATAAATTTCAGGTCCAAAGGTCTTAAACTGAGTCCAAATTTCATACTGAACTTAACACTGAAACTAGAAAACGTGGGAGAGGCAGCGTACAACCCTCACCTTTCATTTTACTACTCTTCTGTTTTGTCCTTCCGAGGGCATTCCGTTCTTCAGGTGAGTTGGATGAATAATTCGGGGGTGGGGGAGAGTAGAAGATGGGGAAAGGTTGGAGGCAGAGGATGCCAGGGATTCTGGAAGACAACTGAAGACTTGTGGATAAGGAGATGAGTGTCTGATAATAATAATAAGATATAGGCTCAGCTACCAATCTGTTGTTTATAAACCCCTCCTTCAATATATGAAACCAAAAATAGTTTCTGGAGACTTAAGCCCTGAGCATATTATCTGGAGATAAAGCAGAGGTTTGGTGGCCAGCTGTCATGTATGATCTAGTTGAAATTCCTGCTTTGCAGGGGTTGGGGTGAGATAACCTTTGCGGTCCCTTCCAACTCTACAATTCTATGAAAGTTACAGAGATTTGTATCTTTTCCAAGGGAGGGGAAAGGAGCTTGTGAGGGGCAATTCTGAAGGGTGGGAGGGGAGTTGACCCAAGGGGGAAAGGTTAAGCGGTCCCCTTGGTCCCTAGTTCAAGACTGCAGCCTCCCTTGGCTGCTGTTCGTTTAAACAACCAAGACCCCTTGAAAAAATGTGCATGTGGCCCCATGCAGTTCCGCCCAAGGTGGAGGTGGTGGGGAGCCTCACCAGTCTTAAGCCTTCTTGCCTGTTCATTCTGTTTTCTGCTACTTTGTGGTAAACAACAGAAATCTCTATTCCTCCTTTGTAATTCGCTTGTGATTTTACTTAAATGATTCATACCCCCCTCCATCCCTCATTCAAGTCCAATTGGCGTCTCTCCCCGGCCTGCCAAATGCATGGACCCCAAGGAAATGCGTCAGTTCGTCACAGCTCCTGCCGCTTCAACCCACCAGTCCTCAAGGGAGGCACCCAGGTAACGAGTGGAAGTGGAAGCCTGAGAAAATCAATGTGCGAGTGAAATGGAATAATTGGGCTATGAGAGAGAGAGAGAGAGAGAGAGAAAGTTTTAAGAATGTGAAAAAGGTACAGGAAAGAGAACAGAGTGTTAGATTGTGGTATGTGATGCATTTATAGGCAGGGCTGCTGGTGTTCCCCAGAAGCACAGAATTCAGCATTGCTCTTTCTATTTTGGTTCTTACCCCCCCCCCCCGGTTTCTCGTCCATATGCCGGAATAGGGGATCATTACACTGGATGGCGTGTGTGGTGACATCTAAGAAGCCAGAGAGAGCTGTCAGATTTGAATAGTATGAGTAGTCTTTTGCCTTTCTCTGTGACTGGTAGAAGCCAAATCAGTTATGTAAAATAAGCCAAAGGGAGCAGATCTGCTGCGTCAGGCTGCGGATTTTGGGTTACTGCCAGGGCCAACCTCAATAGTGAGGTCAGATGTTTGCTGGCACTCCAAGACCAGCAGAGGACTCAGCTCCCCAACAGCCCCTTCAGTCTCTTCACTTTGCACAGGGAATTCAAGAAGCTCAGGAGCAGCACTGAGAGAATATTTGCGCACCATGCATCGTCTTCCAAGTTAAAGGGAGGCATAGAAATCGTGGAACTGGTTACCTGGCTTCACAACTTTTAATTTGGGGGTGCTGGGACAGTGGGACGCAGAGAGCACACTTTCCTGTTGATATCAGATGCTTTTGACTCTGGACCAATGGCTTCATTGGGATTTTGAACTGTCTCCCCCTCATTCTAGCCAACTCTCAAGACTTAAATGATCCAACACTGGTTCGATTCTACTGAGAATGTCTGACAGTCAAGAAATTATCAGTTTTAAGATGAGAATATATATATCTAGAGGTCCAGCATCTTCTAACCTTCTGGACCTCTGTGATCTATCAGCTGTGCCACCATACTGAAAATGGGCCTTCGGTCTTGCTTTTATTTAAAAGTTTAAGAAAGAATGATGAGGGTGGGTAACAGAGCCGAAATGGAAAACTGTGTGTCTACAGACTCAACCATTTCTGCCTTTTGTTCTCTCAAGGCCGTACTCCAGATTTCCCTCCAGTCCTCGAAAGGCGACACTTGGAATGACACTTTTGCTTACTTCGACATCCGAGCCCACAGGTAGGGGAAGGCACAGCATGTCTCTGTCTGCCTCTGCGACTTCTCCTTGCCCATCACTAACTCTCCTTTCGCTTGTGGCCTTCCAGTGAGAACGAGAACGACACACTGAGCGACAACGAGGCCACAGGCCGGCTGCCTGTGCTGCACCGAGTCAACGTCATCGTGAAGGGGTAATTGAACACCCACATACTCTTGTCCCCCACGGAGAGCCATGAGGGAGGGTCAGAAGGAGGCTGTACATTTTGGACCTTACACAACAAACAGCCTCACATATCAGGAAGGAACCATAGCATCTCCAGCTGAACAGCAGTGGGGAACTGTAGGCCTGGGGGCCAAACGCTTCTCTGTCTGGCCCTTGGAGGCACACTGTCCTCCTTTGCACCCTGTGTGGTTTTGCATGGCTGAAATCTTGAACCCTGATAACGCCTCTTGTTTGTCTGGACGAAGGATAGAGACGGGGGTGTGAGTGTCTGTAGAAACTAGCCAATATGCTGTAGATAAAATTTACCCCTGTTGCCCTGCCCACTTTTGTCTAAGGCCCTTCCCACTATTGACATGGGGCCTTTGGGAGGTTCCTCAGAAGGGAATGTGGCCCCCAGGATGAGTAAACCCCCCACCCCCGAGTTAAAGGGGTGCCATACATATGCGTCACAAGACCTCTTGATTCCTCTTGGGAGCAACACAATTGATCATGTGCTCTAGCTCTCAGGCAAAAAATTGCCAGGGGTGGCGGGTAGGAAATGCTCACCCCTTGGAGCCACAGAGAGAGTGAAAAATTCAGAGTTTCCTCCAGCCTGAAAAATCCCACGATTCCTCATGATT